>NW_026622797.1:70230102-71486612 GCF_023065955.2 Ursus arctos
TTGGGTGGGGCCCCTCAGGAGCCCACCTAGAGTTAGGGTTAGCCCCCAGGAGTCCCGCAAGCCCGATCTGCTGGATGTGCGGCGAGCGGAGGGGCAGGCCGAGCTGAGGGCGCTGAGGACTGGGAGCGTGGGCCCAAGCGTTTTGGCGCGGGGGGCCTTCAAATGTCGTCAGGGGCTCGGAGTGCCCTGCACGTTCTCCCGAACTGAATGACCGGCGGCGCCAATAATGACCTGCGTGGCGCTTGGGCGAATGGTGAGTCCAGCGCTGGGGCGAAGGGTGAGTCCAGCGCTGGGGCTCGGGCGACCCAATCCCCGGCGTTGCGGTGCCAGGCCCCTTGGGAGGGGCCCCTCGGGGGCCGAACAAGGGTTAGGATTAGCCCCCAGGAGGCCGGCAGGCAGGATCCACAGGCGGTGTGGCGAGCGGGGGTGGGGGGGGTGGGGGGACGAGGCGGGGGTGCGGCCGGAGGGGAGGGCGCTGGAGAGCGGAGCGTGGGCCCAAGTGTTTTGGCGCAGGGGGCCTTCGAAGCTCCCCGGGGGCTCAGAGGGCCCTACCCAACTCCCCCCCTGAATGACCGGCGGCGCCCCTAGCGGCCCGGGTGGCGGGGGGCTGCAGGGTGAGTCCAGCGCTGGGGTTTGGAGGTTCCCAATCCCCGGCGTTGGGTCGCCAAGCCCCTTGGGATGGGCCCCTCGGGGACCCACCTAGGGTTTGGGTTAGCCCCCTGGAGGCCTTCAGGCCCAATCCCCTGGCTGTGTGGCTCGCGGTGGGGCGGACCGAGGGGAGGGAGCTGGCGAGCGGGACCGTGGGCCCACAGGTTTTGGCGCAGGGACCTTCTAAGGAGGTCGGGGGCTCGGAGGGCCCTGCCCCTTCTCCCGCCTGAATGACCGGCGGCGCCCCGAGGAGCCCGGATGCCAGGGGGCTGCAGGGTGAGTCCGGGCTGGGGCTAGGACGTCCAGGATCCCCGGCATGGCCGCGCAAGGCCCCTTGGGAGGGGCCCCTCGGGGACCGCCCTAGGGTTAAGGTTACCCCCAGGTGGCCGGCACGTCCGATCCGCCTGCTCTCTTTCCAGCGGAGGGGCCGGTTGAGGTGAGGGCGCTGACTAGTGGGAAAGTGGGCCCAAGCGCTTTGGGGCGGGGGGCCATCGAAGGTCGGCGGGGACTCAGCGGGCCCTGCCCATTCTCCAGCCCTGAATGAGCGGCAGCGCCCCTAGTGGCCCAGGTGGTGGATGGGCAGCAGTGTTAGTCTTGCCCTGGGGCTCGGGGGACCCCAATGCCCAGAGTTGCGGTGCCAGGACCCTTGGGAGGGGCCCCTCTGGGGCCCACCTAGGGTTAGGATAACCCCCAGGACACCGGCAGGCAGGACCACCGGCGGTGTGGCGAGCAGGGGGCGGGCCGAGGGGAGGGCGCTGCAGAGCGGGAGTGGGAGCGTGGGCCCAAGTGTTTTGGCGCAGGGGGCCTTTGAAGCTTGCCGGGGGCTCGGAGGGCCCTACCTCTTCTCCCGCCCTGAATGACCGGCGGCGCCTGAAGCGACCCGGGTGGCGGGGGGCTGCAGGGTGAGTCCAGCGCTGGGGTTTGGAGGTTCCCAATTCCCGGCGTTGGGGCGCCAAGCTCCTAGGGATGGGCCCCTTGGGGACCCACCTAGGGTTTGCGTTAGCCCCCAGGAGGCCTTCTGGCCCAATCCCCTGGCTGTGTGGCGCGCGGTGGGGCGGGCCGAGGGGTCGGAGCTGGGAGCGGGACCGTGGGCCCACAGGTTTTGGCGTGGGGGCCTTCGAAGATCCTCAGGGACTAGGAGGGCCCTGCCCCTTCTCCCGCCTGAATGACCGGCGGCGACCCTAGCGGCCCCGGTGGCGGGGGCTGCAGGGTGTGTCCGGCCCTGGGGCTAGGACGTCCAGGATCCCCGGCGTGGCTGCGCAAGTCCCCTTGGGAGGGGCCCCTCGGGGACCGACGTAGGGTTACGGTTAGCCCCCAGGAGGCCGGCAGGTGCGATCCGCCTGCTGTGTTTCGAGCGGAGAGGCAGGTTGAGGTGAGGGCGCTGACTAGTGGGAACGTGGGCCCAAGCGCTTTGGGGCGGGGGGGCCATCAAAGGTCGGCAGGGGCTCTGAGGGCCCTGCCCCTTCTCCCGCCTGAATGACCGGCGGTGCCCCTAGCGGCCCAGGTGGCGGGGGGCTGCGGGTAAAGTCTGGCGCTCGGTCTCGGGTCCCCAATCCCTGGCGTTGGGGCGCCAGGCCCCTTGGGTGGGGCCCCTCAGGAGCCCACCTAGAGTTAGGGTTAGCCCCCAGGAGTCCCGCAAGCCCGATCTGCTGGATGTGCGGCGAGCGGAGGGGCAGGCCGAGCTGAGGGCGCTGAGGACTGGGAGCGTGGGCCCAAGCGTTTTGGCGCGGGGGGCCTTCAAATGTCGTCAGGGGCTCGGAGTGCCCTGCACGTTCTCCCGAACTGAATGACCGGCGGCGCCAATAATGACCTGCGTGGCGCTTGGGCGAATGGTGAGTCCAGCGCTGGGGCGAAGGGTGAGTCCAGCGCTGGGGCTCGGGCGACCCAATCCCCGGCGTTGCGGTGCCAGGCCCCTTGGGAGGGGCCCCTCGGGGGCCGAACAAGGGTTAGGATTAGCCCCCAGGAGGCCGGCAGGCAGGATCCACAGGCGGTGTGGCGAGCGGGGGTGGGGGGGGTGGGGGGACGAGGCGGGGGTGCGGCCGGAGGGGAGGGCGCTGGAGAGCGGAGCGTGGGCCCAAGTGTTTTGGCGCAGGGGGCCTTCGAAGCTCCCCGGGGGCTCAGAGGGCCCTACCCAACTCCCCCCCTGAATGACCGGCGGCGCCCCTAGCGGCCCGGGTGGCGGGGGGCTGCAGGGTGAGTCCAGCGCTGGGGTTTGGAGGTTCCCAATCCCCGGCGTTGGGTCGCCAAGCCCCTTGGGATGGGCCCCTCGGGGACCCACCTAGGGTTTGGGTTAGCCCCCTGGAGGCCTTCAGGCCCAATCCCCTGGCTGTGTGGCTCGCGGTGGGGCGGACCGAGGGGAGGGAGCTGGCGAGCGGGACCGTGGGCCCACAGGTTTTGGCGCAGGGACCTTCTAAGGAGGTCGGGGGCTCGGAGGGCCCTGCCCCTTCTCCCGCCTGAATGACCGGCGGCGCCCCGAGGAGCCCGGATGCCAGGGGGCTGCAGGGTGAGTCCGGGCTGGGGCTAGGACGTCCAGGATCCCCGGCATGGCCGCGCAAGGCCCCTTGGGAGGGGCCCCTCGGGGACCGCCCTAGGGTTAAGGTTACCCCCAGGTGGCCGGCACGTCCGATCCGCCTGCTCTCTTTCCAGCGGAGGGGCCGGTTGAGGTGAGGGCGCTGACTAGTGGGAAAGTGGGCCCAAGCGCTTTGGGGCGGGGGGCCATCGAAGGTCGGCGGGGACTCAGCGGGCCCTGCCCATTCTCCAGCCCTGAATGAGCGGCAGCGCCCCTAGTGGCCCAGGTGGTGGATGGGCAGCAGTGTTAGTCTTGCCCTGGGGCTCGGGGGACCCCAATGCCCAGAGTTGCGGTGCCAGGACCCTTGGGAGGGGCCCCTCTGGGGCCCACCTAGGGTTAGGATAACCCCCAGGACACCGGCAGGCAGGACCACCGGCGGTGTGGCGAGCAGGGGGCGGGCCGAGGGGAGGGCGCTGCAGAGCGGGAGTGGGAGCGTGGGCCCAAGTGTTTTGGCGCAGGGGGCCTTTGAAGCTTGCCGGGGGCTCGGAGGGCCCTACCTCTTCTCCCGCCCTGAATGACCGGCGGCGCCTGAAGCGACCCGGGTGGCGGGGGGCTGCAGGGTGAGTCCAGCGCTGGGGTTTGGAGGTTCCCAATTCCCGGCGTTGGGGCGCCAAGCTCCTAGGGATGGGCCCCTTGGGGACCCACCTAGGGTTTGCGTTAGCCCCCAGGAGGCCTTCTGGCCCAATCCCCTGGCTGTGTGGCGCGCGGTGGGGCGGGCCGAGGGGTCGGAGCTGGGAGCGGGACCGTGGGCCCACAGGTTTTGGCGTGGGGGCCTTCGAAGATCCTCAGGGACTAGGAGGGCCCTGCCCCTTCTCCCGCCTGAATGACCGGCGGCGACCCTAGCGGCCCCGGTGGCGGGGGCTGCAGGGTGTGTCCGGCCCTGGGGCTAGGACGTCCAGGATCCCCGGCGTGGCTGCGCAAGTCCCCTTGGGAGGGGCCCCTCGGGGACCGACGTAGGGTTACGGTTAGCCCCCAGGAGGCCGGCAGGTGCGATCCGCCTGCTGTGTTTCGAGCGGAGAGGCAGGTTGAGGTGAGGGCGCTGACTAGTGGGAACGTGGGCCCAAGCGCTTTGGGGCGGGGGGGCCATCAAAGGTCGGCAGGGGCTCTGAGGGCCCTGCCCCTTCTCCCGCCTGAATGACCGGCGGTGCCCCTAGCGGCCCAGGTGGCGGGGGGCTGCGGGTAAAGTCTGGCGCTCGGTCTCGGGTCCCCAATCCCTGGCGTTGGGGCGCCAGGCCCCTTGGGTGGGGCCCCTCAGGAGCCCACCTAGAGTTAGGGTTAGCCCCCAGGAGTCCCGCAAGCCCGATCTGCTGGATGTGCGGCGAGCGGAGGGGCAGGCCGAGCTGAGGGCGCTGAGGACTGGGAGCGTGGGCCCAAGCGTTTTGGCGCGGGGGGCCTTCAAATGTCGTCAGGGGCTCGGAGTGCCCTGCACGTTCTCCCGAACTGAATGACCGGCGGCGCCAATAATGACCTGCGTGGCGCTTGGGCGAATGGTGAGTCCAGCGCTGGGGCGAAGGGTGAGTCCAGCGCTGGGGCTCGGGCGACCCAATCCCCGGCGTTGCGGTGCCAGGCCCCTTGGGAGGGGCCCCTCGGGGGCCGAACAAGGGTTAGGATTAGCCCCCAGGAGGCCGGCAGGCAGGATCCACAGGCGGTGTGGCGAGCGGGGGTGGGGGGGGTGGGGGGACGAGGCGGGGGTGCGGCCGGAGGGGAGGGCGCTGGAGAGCGGAGCGTGGGCCCAAGTGTTTTGGCGCAGGGGGCCTTCGAAGCTCCCCGGGGGCTCAGAGGGCCCTACCCAACTCCCCCCCTGAATGACCGGCGGCGCCCCTAGCGGCCCGGGTGGCGGGGGGCTGCAGGGTGAGTCCAGCGCTGGGGTTTGGAGGTTCCCAATCCCCGGCGTTGGGTCGCCAAGCCCCTTGGGATGGGCCCCTCGGGGACCCACCTAGGGTTTGGGTTAGCCCCCTGGAGGCCTTCAGGCCCAATCCCCTGGCTGTGTGGCTCGCGGTGGGGCGGACCGAGGGGAGGGAGCTGGCGAGCGGGACCGTGGGCCCACAGGTTTTGGCGCAGGGACCTTCTAAGGAGGTCGGGGGCTCGGAGGGCCCTGCCCCTTCTCCCGCCTGAATGACCGGCGGCGCCCCGAGGAGCCCGGATGCCAGGGGGCTGCAGGGTGAGTCCGGGCTGGGGCTAGGACGTCCAGGATCCCCGGCATGGCCGCGCAAGGCCCCTTGGGAGGGGCCCCTCGGGGACCGCCCTAGGGTTAAGGTTACCCCCAGGTGGCCGGCACGTCCGATCCGCCTGCTCTCTTTCCAGCGGAGGGGCCGGTTGAGGTGAGGGCGCTGACTAGTGGGAAAGTGGGCCCAAGCGCTTTGGGGCGGGGGGCCATCGAAGGTCGGCGGGGACTCAGCGGGCCCTGCCCATTCTCCAGCCCTGAATGAGCGGCAGCGCCCCTAGTGGCCCAGGTGGTGGATGGGCAGCAGTGTTAGTCTTGCCCTGGGGCTCGGGGGACCCCAATGCCCGGAGTTGCGGTGCCAGGACCCTTGGGAGGGGCCCCTCTGGGGCCCACCTAGGGTTAGGATAACCCCCAGGACACCGGCAGGCAGGACCACCGGCGGTGTGGCGAGCAGGGGGCGGGCCGAGGGGAGGGCGCTGCAGAGCGGGAGTGGGAGCGTGGGCCCAAGTGTTTTGGCGCAGGGGGCCTTTGAAGCTTGCCGGGGGCTCGGAGGGCCCTACCTCTTCTCCCGCCCTGAATGACCGGCGGCGCCTGAAGCGACCCGGGTGGCGGGGGGCTGCAGGGTGAGTCCAGCGCTGGGGTTTGGAGGTTCCCAATTCCCGGCGTTGGGGCGCCAAGCTCCTAGGGATGGGCCCCTTGGGGACCCACCTAGGGTTTGCGTTAGCCCCCAGGAGGCCTTCTGGCCCAATCCCCTGGCTGTGTGGCGCGCGGTGGGGCGGGCCGAGGGGTCGGAGCTGGGAGCGGGACCGTGGGCCCACAGGTTTTGGCGTGGGGGCCTTCGAAGATCCTCAGGGACTAGGAGGGCCCTGCCCCTTCTCCCGCCTGAATGACCGGCGGCGACCCTAGCGGCCCCGGTGGCGGGGGCTGCAGGGTGTGTCCGGCCCTGGGGCTAGGACGTCCAGGATCCCCGGCGTGGCTGCGCAAGTCCCCTTGGGAGGGGCCCCTCGGGGACCGACGTAGGGTTACGGTTAGCCCCCAGGAGGCCGGCAGGTGCGATCCGCCTGCTGTGTTTCGAGCGGAGAGGCAGGTTGAGGTGAGGGCGCTGACTAGTGGGAACGTGGGCCCAAGCGCTTTGGGGCGGGGGGGCCATCAAAGGTCGGCAGGGGCTCTGAGGGCCCTGCCCCTTCTCCCGCCTGAATGACCGGCGGTGCCCCTAGCGGCCCAGGTGGCGGGGGGCTGCGGGTAAAGTCTGGCGCTCGGTCTCGGGTCCCCAATCCCTGGCGTTGGGGCGCCAGGCCCCTTGGGTGGGGCCCCTCAGGAGCCCACCTAGAGTTAGGGTTAGCCCCCAGGAGTCCCGCAAGCCCGATCTGCTGGATGTGCGGCGAGCGGAGGGGCAGGCCGAGCTGAGGGCGCTGAGGACTGGGAGCGTGGGCCCAAGCGTTTTGGCGCGGGGGGCCTTCAAATGTCGTCAGGGGCTCGGAGTGCCCTGCACGTTCTCCCGAACTGAATGACCGGCGGCGCCAATAATGACCTGCGTGGCGCTTGGGCGAATGGTGAGTCCAGCGCTGGGGCGAAGGGTGAGTCCAGCGCTGGGGCTCGGGCGACCCAATCCCCGGCGTTGCGGTGCCAGGCCCCTTGGGAGGGGCCCCTCGGGGGCCGAACAAGGGTTAGGATTAGCCCCCAGGAGGCCGGCAGGCAGGATCCACAGGCGGTGTGGCGAGCGGGGGTGGGGGGGGTGGGGGGACGAGGCGGGGGTGCGGCCGGAGGGGAGGGCGCTGGAGAGCGGAGCGTGGGCCCAAGTGTTTTGGCGCAGGGGGCCTTCGAAGCTCCCCGGGGGCTCAGAGGGCCCTACCCAACTCCCCCCCTGAATGACCGGCGGCGCCCCTAGCGGCCCGGGTGGCGGGGGGCTGCAGGGTGAGTCCAGCGCTGGGGTTTGGAGGTTCCCAATCCCCGGCGTTGGGTCGCCAAGCCCCTTGGGATGGGCCCCTCGGGGACCCACCTAGGGTTTGGGTTAGCCCCCTGGAGGCCTTCAGGCCCAATCCCCTGGCTGTGTGGCTCGCGGTGGGGCGGACCGAGGGGAGGGAGCTGGCGAGCGGGACCGTGGGCCCACAGGTTTTGGCGCAGGGACCTTCTAAGGAGGTCGGGGGCTCGGAGGGCCCTGCCCCTTCTCCCGCCTGAATGACCGGCGGCGCCCCGAGGAGCCCGGATGCCAGGGGGCTGCAGGGTGAGTCCGGGCTGGGGCTAGGACGTCCAGGATCCCCGGCATGGCCGCGCAAGGCCCCTTGGGAGGGGCCCCTCGGGGACCGCCCTAGGGTTAAGGTTACCCCCAGGTGGCCGGCACGTCCGATCCGCCTGCTCTCTTTCCAGCGGAGGGGCCGGTTGAGGTGAGGGCGCTGACTAGTGGGAAAGTGGGCCCAAGCGCTTTGGGGCGGGGGGCCATCGAAGGTCGGCGGGGACTCAGCGGGCCCTGCCCATTCTCCAGCCCTGAATGAGCGGCAGCGCCCCTAGTGGCCCAGGTGGTGGATGGGCAGCAGTGTTAGTCTTGCCCTGGGGCTCGGGGGACCCCAATGCCCAGAGTTGCGGTGCCAGGACCCTTGGGAGGGGCCCCTCTGGGGCCCACCTAGGGTTAGGATAACCCCCAGGACACCGGCAGGCAGGACCACCGGCGGTGTGGCGAGCAGGGGGCGGGCCGAGGGGAGGGCGCTGCAGAGCGGGAGTGGGAGCGTGGGCCCAAGTGTTTTGGCGCAGGGGGCCTTTGAAGCTTGCCGGGGGCTCGGAGGGCCCTACCTCTTCTCCCGCCCTGAATGACCGGCGGCGCCTGAAGCGACCCGGGTGGCGGGGGGCTGCAGGGTGAGTCCAGCGCTGGGGTTTGGAGGTTCCCAATTCCCGGCGTTGGGGCGCCAAGCTCCTAGGGATGGGCCCCTTGGGGACCCACCTAGGGTTTGCGTTAGCCCCCAGGAGGCCTTCTGGCCCAATCCCCTGGCTGTGTGGCGCGCGGTGGGGCGGGCCGAGGGGTCGGAGCTGGGAGCGGGACCGTGGGCCCACAGGTTTTGGCGTGGGGGCCTTCGAAGATCCTCAGGGACTAGGAGGGCCCTGCCCCTTCTCCCGCCTGAATGACCGGCGGCGACCCTAGCGGCCCCGGTGGCGGGGGCTGCAGGGTGTGTCCGGCCCTGGGGCTAGGACGTCCAGGATCCCCGGCGTGGCTGCGCAAGTCCCCTTGGGAGGGGCCCCTCGGGGACCGACGTAGGGTTACGGTTAGCCCCCAGGAGGCCGGCAGGTGCGATCCGCCTGCTGTGTTTCGAGCGGAGAGGCAGGTTGAGGTGAGGGCGCTGACTAGTGGGAACGTGGGCCCAAGCGCTTTGGGGCGGGGGGGCCATCAAAGGTCGGCAGGGGCTCTGAGGGCCCTGCCCCTTCTCCCGCCTGAATGACCGGCGGTGCCCCTAGCGGCCCAGGTGGCGGGGGGCTGCGGGTAAAGTCTGGCGCTCGGTCTCGGGTCCCCAATCCCTGGCGTTGGGGCGCCAGGCCCCTTGGGTGGGGCCCCTCAGGAGCCCACCTAGAGTTAGGGTTAGCCCCCAGGAGTCCCGCAAGCCCGATCTGCTGGATGTGCGGCGAGCGGAGGGGCAGGCCGAGCTGAGGGCGCTGAGGACTGGGAGCGTGGGCCCAAGCGTTTTGGCGCGGGGGGCCTTCAAATGTCGTCAGGGGCTCGGAGTGCCCTGCACGTTCTCCCGAACTGAATGACCGGCGGCGCCAATAATGACCTGCGTGGCGCTTGGGCGAATGGTGAGTCCAGCGCTGGGGCGAAGGGTGAGTCCAGCGCTGGGGCTCGGGCGACCCAATCCCCGGCGTTGCGGTGCCAGGCCCCTTGGGAGGGGCCCCTCGGGGGCCGAACAAGGGTTAGGATTAGCCCCCAGGAGGCCGGCAGGCAGGATCCACAGGCGGTGTGGCGAGCGGGGGTGGGGGGGGTGGGGGGACGAGGCGGGGGTGCGGCCGGAGGGGAGGGCGCTGGAGAGCGGAGCGTGGGCCCAAGTGTTTTGGCGCAGGGGGCCTTCGAAGCTCCCCGGGGGCTCAGAGGGCCCTACCCAACTCCCCCCCTGAATGACCGGCGGCGCCCCTAGCGGCCCGGGTGGCGGGGGGCTGCAGGGTGAGTCCAGCGCTGGGGTTTGGAGGTTCCCAATCCCCGGCGTTGGGTCGCCAAGCCCCTTGGGATGGGCCCCTCGGGGACCCACCTAGGGTTTGGGTTAGCCCCCTGGAGGCCTTCAGGCCCAATCCCCTGGCTGTGTGGCTCGCGGTGGGGCGGACCGAGGGGAGGGAGCTGGCGAGCGGGACCGTGGGCCCACAGGTTTTGGCGCAGGGACCTTCTAAGGAGGTCGGGGGCTCGGAGGGCCCTGCCCCTTCTCCCGCCTGAATGACCGGCGGCGCCCCGAGGAGCCCGGATGCCAGGGGGCTGCAGGGTGAGTCCGGGCTGGGGCTAGGACGTCCAGGATCCCCGGCATGGCCGCGCAAGGCCCCTTGGGAGGGGCCCCTCGGGGACCGCCCTAGGGTTAAGGTTACCCCCAGGTGGCCGGCACGTCCGATCCGCCTGCTCTCTTTCCAGCGGAGGGGCCGGTTGAGGTGAGGGCGCTGACTAGTGGGAAAGTGGGCCCAAGCGCTTTGGGGCGGGGGGCCATCGAAGGTCGGCGGGGACTCAGCGGGCCCTGCCCATTCTCCAGCCCTGAATGAGCGGCAGCGCCCCTAGTGGCCCAGGTGGTGGATGGGCAGCAGTGTTAGTCTTGCCCTGGGGCTCGGGGGACCCCAATGCCCAGAGTTGCGGTGCCAGGACCCTTGGGAGGGGCCCCTCTGGGGCCCACCTAGGGTTAGGATAACCCCCAGGACACCGGCAGGCAGGACCACCGGCGGTGTGGCGAGCAGGGGGCGGGCCGAGGGGAGGGCGCTGCAGAGCGGGAGTGGGAGCGTGGGCCCAAGTGTTTTGGCGCAGGGGGCCTTTGAAGCTTGCCGGGGGCTCGGAGGGCCCTACCTCTTCTCCCGCCCTGAATGACCGGCGGCGCCTGAAGCGACCCGGGTGGCGGGGGGCTGCAGGGTGAGTCCAGCGCTGGGGTTTGGAGGTTCCCAATTCCCGGCGTTGGGGCGCCAAGCTCCTAGGGATGGGCCCCTTGGGGACCCACCTAGGGTTTGCGTTAGCCCCCAGGAGGCCTTCTGGCCCAATCCCCTGGCTGTGTGGCGCGCGGTGGGGCGGGCCGAGGGGTCGGAGCTGGGAGCGGGACCGTGGGCCCACAGGTTTTGGCGTGGGGGCCTTCGAAGATCCTCAGGGACTAGGAGGGCCCTGCCCCTTCTCCCGCCTGAATGACCGGCGGCGACCCTAGCGGCCCCGGTGGCGGGGGCTGCAGGGTGTGTCCGGCCCTGGGGCTAGGACGTCCAGGATCCCCGGCGTGGCTGCGCAAGTCCCCTTGGGAGGGGCCCCTCGGGGACCGACGTAGGGTTACGGTTAGCCCCCAGGAGGCCGGCAGGTGCGATCCGCCTGCTGTGTTTCGAGCGGAGAGGCAGGTTGAGGTGAGGGCGCTGACTAGTGGGAACGTGGGCCCAAGCGCTTTGGGGCGGGGGGGCCATCAAAGGTCGGCAGGGGCTCTGAGGGCCCTGCCCCTTCTCCCGCCTGAATGACCGGCGGTGCCCCTAGCGGCCCAGGTGGCGGGGGGCTGCGGGTAAAGTCTGGCGCTCGGTCTCGGGTCCCCAATCCCTGGCGTTGGGGCGCCAGGCCCCTTGGGTGGGGCCCCTCAGGAGCCCACCTAGAGTTAGGGTTAGCCCCCAGGAGTCCCGCAAGCCCGATCTGCTGGATGTGCGGCGAGCGGAGGGGCAGGCCGAGCTGAGGGCGCTGAGGACTGGGAGCGTGGGCCCAAGCGTTTTGGCGCGGGGGGCCTTCAAATGTCGTCAGGGGCTCGGAGTGCCCTGCACGTTCTCCCGAACTGAATGACCGGCGGCGCCAATAATGACCTGCGTGGCGCTTGGGCGAATGGTGAGTCCAGCGCTGGGGCGAAGGGTGAGTCCAGCGCTGGGGCTCGGGCGACCCAATCCCCGGCGTTGCGGTGCCAGGCCCCTTGGGAGGGGCCCCTCGGGGGCCGAACAAGGGTTAGGATTAGCCCCCAGGAGGCCGGCAGGCAGGATCCACAGGCGGGTGTGGCGAGCGGGGGTGGGGGGGGGTGGGGGGACGAGGCGGGGGTGCGGCCGGAGGGGAGGGCGCTGGAGAGCGGAGCGTGGGCCCAAGTGTTTTGGCGCAGGGGGCCTTCGAAGCTCCCCGGGGGCTCAGAGGGCCCTACCCAACTCCCCCCTGAATGACCGGCGGCGCCCCTAGCGGCCCGGGTGGCGGGGGGGCTGCAGGGTGAGTCCAGCGCTGGGGTTTGGAGGTTCCCAATCCCCGGCGTTGGGTCGCCAAGCCCCTTGGGATGGGCCCCTCGGGGACCCACCTAGGGTTTGGGTTAGCCCCCTGGAGGCCTTCAGGCCCAATCCCCTGGCTGTGTGGCTCGCGGTGGGGCGGACCGAGGGGAGGGAGCTGGCGAGCGGGACCGTGGGCCCACAGGTTTTGGCGCAGGGACCTTCTAAGGAGTCGGGGGCTCGGAGGGCCCTGCCCCCTTCTCCCGCCTGAATGACCGGCGGCGCCCCGAGGAGCCCGGATGCCAGGGGGCTGCAGGGTGAGTCCGGGCTGGGGCTAGGACGTCCAGGATCCCCGGCATGGCCGCGCAAGGCCCCTTGGGAGGGGCCCCTCGGGGACCGCCCTAGGGTTAAGGTTACCCCCAGGTGGCCGGCACGTCCGATCCGCCTGCTCTCTTTCCAGCGGAGGGGCCGGTTGAGGTGAGGGCGCTGACTAGTGGGAAAGTGGGCCCAAGCGCTTTGGGGCGGGGGGCCATCGAAGGTCGGCGGGGACTCAGCGGGCCCTGCCCATTCTCCAGCCCTGAATGAGCGGCAGCGCCCCTAGTGGCCCAGGTGGTGGATGGGCAGCAGTGTTAGTCTTGCCCTGGGGCTCGGGGGACCCCAATGCCCAGAGTTGCGGTGCCAGGACCCCTTGGGAGGGGCCCCTCTGGGGCCCACCTAGGGTTAGGATAACCCCCAGGACACCGGCAGGCAGGACCACCGGCGGTGTGGCGAGCAGGGGGCGGGCCGAGGGGAGGGCGCTGCAGAGCGGGAGTGGGAGCGTGGGCCCAAGTGTTTTGGCGCAGGGGGCCTTTGAAGCTTGCCGGGGGCTCGGAGGGCCCTACCTCTTCTCCCGCCCTGAATGACCGGCGGCGCCTGAAGCGACCCGGGTGGCGGGGGGCTGCAGGGTGAGTCCAGCGCTGGGGTTTGGAGGTTCCCAATTCCCGGGCGTTGGGGCGCCAAGCTCCTAGGGATGGGGCCCCTTGGGGACCCACCTAGGGTTTGCGTTAGCCCCCAGGAGGCCTTCTGGCCCAATCCCCTGGCTGTGTGGCGCGCGGTGGGGCGGGCCGAGGGGTCGGAGCTGGGAGCGGGACCGTGGGCCCACAGGTTTTGGCGTGGGGGCCTTCGAAGATCCTCAGGGACTAGGAGGGCCCTGCCCCTTCTCCCGCCTGAATGACCGGCGGCGACCCTAGCGGCCCCGGTGGTGGGGGCTGCAGGGTGTGTCCGGCCCTGGGGCTAGGACGTCCAGGATCCCCGGCGTGGGCTGCGCAAGTCCCCTTGGGAGGGGCCCCTCGGGGACCGACGTAGGGTTACGGTTAGCCCCAGGAGGCCGGCAGGTGCGATCCGCCTGCTGTGTTTTCGAGCGGAGAGGCAGGTTGAGGTGAGGGGCGCTGACTAGTGGGAACGTGGGCCCAAGCGCTTTGGGGCGGGGGGGCCATCAAAGGTCGGCAGGGGCTCTGAGGGCCCTGCCCCCTTCTCCCGCCTGAATGACCGGCGGTGCCCTAGCGGCCCAGGTGGCGGGGGGGCTGCGGGGTAAAGTCTGGCGCTCGGTCTCGGGTCCCCAATCCCTGGCGTTGGGGCGCCAGGCCCCTTGGGTGGGGCCCCTCAGGAGCCCACCTAGAGTTAGGGTTAGCCCCCAGGAGTCCCCGCAAGCCCGATCTGCTGGATGTGCGGCGAGCGGAGGGGCAGGCCGAGCTGAGGGCGCTGAGGACTGGGAGCGTGGGCCCAAGCGTTTTGGCGCGGGGGGGCCTTCAAATGTCGTCAGGGGCTCGGAGTGCCCTGCACGTTCTCCCGAACTGAATGACCGGCGGCGCCAATAATGACCTGCGTGGCGCTTGGGCGAATGGTGAGTCCCAGCGCTGGGGGCGAAGGGTGAGTCCAGCGCTGGGGCTCGGGGCGACCCAATCCCCGGCGTTGCGGTGCCAGGCCCCTTGGGAGGGGCCCCTCGGGGGCCGAACAAGGGTTAGGATTAGCCCCCAGGAGGCCGGCAGGCAGGATCCACAGGCGGTGTGGCGAGCGGGGGGTGGGGGGGGTGGGGGGACGAGGCGGGGGGTGCGGCCGGAGGGGAGGGCGCTGGAGAGCGGAGCGTGGGGCCCAAGTGTTTTGGCGCAGGGGGCCCTTCGAAGCTCCCCGGGGGCTCAGAGGGCCCTACCCAACTCCCCCCCTGAATGACCGGCGGCGCCCCTAGCGGCCCGGGTGGCGGGGGGGCCTGCAGGGTGAGTCCAGCGCTGGGGTTTGGAGGTTCCCAATCCCCGGCGTTGGGTCGCCAAGCCCCTTGGGATGGGCCCCTCGGGGACCCACCTAGGGTTTGGGGTTAGCCCCCTGGAGGCCTTCAGGCCCAATCCCCTGGCTGTGTGGCTCGCGGTGGGGCGGACCGAGGGGAGGGAGCTGGCGAGCGGGACCGTGGGCCCACAGGTTTTTGGCGGCAGGGACCTTCTAAGGAGGTCGGGGGCTCGGAGGGCCCTGCCCCTTCTCCCGCCTGAATGACCGGCGGCGCCCCGAGGAGCCCGGATGCCAGGGGGCTGCAGGGTGAGTCCGGGCTGGGGCTAGGACGTCCAGGATCCCCGGCATGGCCGCGCAAGGCCCCTTGGGAGGGGCCCCTCGGGGACCGCCCTAGGGTTAAGGTTACCCCCAGGTGGCCGGCACGTCCCGATCCGCCTGCTCTCTTTCCAGCGGAGGGGGCCGGTTGAGGTGAGGGCGCTGACTAGTGGGAAAGTGGGCCCAAGCGCTTTGGGGCGGGGGGGCCATCGAAGGTCGGCGGGGGACTCAGCGGGCCCTGCCCATTCTCCAGCCCTGAATGAGCGGCAGCGCCCCTAGTGGCCCAGGTGGTGGATGGGCAGCAGTGTTAGTCTTGCCCTGGGGCTCGGGGGACCCCAATGCCCGGAGTTGCGGTGCCAGGACCCTTGGGAGCGGCCCCTCTGGGGCCCACCTAGGGTTAGGATAACCCCCAGGACACCGGCAGGCAGGACCACCGGCGGTGTGGCGAGCAGGGGGCGGGCCGAGGGGAGGGCGCTGCAGAGCGGGAGTGGGAGCGTGGGGCCCAAGTGTTTTTGGCGCAGGGGGCCTTTGAAGCTTGCCGGGGGCTCGGAGGGCCCTACCTCTTCTCCCGCCCTGAATGACCGGGCGGCGCCTGAAGCGACCCGGGTGGCGGGGGGGCTGCAGGGGTGAGTCCAGCGCTGGGGTTTGGAGGTTCCCAATTCCCGGCGTTGGGGCGCCAAGCTCCTAGGATGGGCCCCCTTGGGGACCCACCTAGGGTTTGCGTTAGCCCCAGGAGGCCTTCTGGCCCAATCCCCTGGCTGTGTGGCGCGCGGTGGGGCGGGCCGAGGGGTCGGAGCTGGGAGCGGGACCGTGGGCCCACAGGTTTTGGCGTGGGGGCCTTCGAAGATCCTCAGGGACTAGGAGGGCCCTGCCCCTTCTCCCGCCTGAATGACCGGCGGCGACCCTAGCGGCCCCGGGTGGCGGGGGCTGCAGGGTGTGTCCGGCCCTGGGGCTAGGACGTCCAGGATCCCCGGCGTGGCTGCGCAAGTCCCCTTGGGGAGGGGCCCCTCGGGGACCGACGTAGGGTTACGGTTAGCCCCCAGGAGGCCGGCAGGTGCGATCCGCCTGCTGTGTTTTCGAGCGGAGAGGCAGGTTGAGGTGAGGGCGCTGACTAGTGGGAACGTGGGCCCAAGCGCTTTGGGGCGGGGGGGCCATCAAAGGTCGGGCAGGGGCTCTGAGGGCCCTGCCCCTTCTCCCGCCTGAATGACCGGCGGTGCCCCTAGCGGCCCAGGTGGCGGGGGGCTGCGGGTAAAGTCTGGCGCTCGGTTCTCGGGTCCCCAATCCCTGGCGTTGGGGCGCCAGGCCCCTTGGGTGGGGCCCCTCAGGAGCCCACCTAGAGTTAGGGTTAGCCCCCAGGAGTCCCGCAAGCCCGATCTGCTGGATGTGCGGTCGAGCGGAGGGGCAGGCCGAGCTGAGGGCCGCTGAGGACTGGGAGCGTGGGCCCAAGCGTTTTGGCGCGGGGGGCCTTCAAATGTCGTCAGGGGCTCGGAGTGCCCTGCACGTTCTCCCGAACTGAATGACCGGCGGCGCCAAATAATGACCTGCGTGGCGCTTGGGCGAATGGTGAGTCCAGCGCTGGGGCGAAGGGTGAGTCCAGCGCTGGGGCTCGGGCGACCCAATCCCCGGCGTTGCGGTGCCAGGCCCCTTGGGAGGGGCCCCTCGGGGGCCGAACAAGGGTTAGGATTAGCCCCCAGGAGGCCGGCAGGCAGGATCCACAGGCGGTGTGGCGAGCGGGGGTGGGGGGGGGTGGGGGGGACGAGGCGGGGGTGCGGCCGGAGGGGAGGGCGCTGGAGAGCGGAGCGTGGGCCCAAGTGTTTTGGCGCAGGGGGCCTTCGAAGCTCCCCGGGGGCTCAGAGGGCCCTACCCAACTCCCCCCCTGAATGACCGGCGGCGCCCCTAGCGGCCCGGGTGGCGGGGGGCTGCAGGGTGAGTCCAGCGCTGGGGTTTGGAGGTTCCCAATCCCCGGCGTTGGGTCGCCAAGCCCCTTGGGATGGGCCCCTCGGGGACCCACCTAGGGTTTGGGTTAGCCCCCTGGAGGCGGGGCGGACCGAGGGGAGGGAGCTGGCGAGCGGGACCGTGGGCCCACAGGTTTTGGCGCAGGGACCTTCTAAGGAGGTCGGGGGCTCGGAGGGCCCTGCCCCTTCTCCCGCCTGAATGACCGGCGGCGCCCCGAGGAGCCCGGATGCCAGGGGGCTGCAGGGTGAGTCCGGGCTGGGGCTAGGACGTCCAGGATCCCCGGCATGGCCGCGCAAGGCCCCTTGGGAGGGGCCCCTCGGGGACCGCCCTAGGGTTAAGGTTACCCCCAGGTGGCCGGCACGTCCGATCCGCCTGCTCTCTTTCCAGCGGAGGGGCCGGTTGAGGTGAGGGCGCTGACTAGTGGGAAAGTGGGCCCAAGCGCTTTGGGGCGGGGGGCCATCGAAGGTCGGCGGGGACTCAGCGGGCCCTGCCCATTCTCCAGCCCTGAATGAGCGGCAGCGCCCCTAGTGGCCCAGGTGGTGGATGGGCAGCAGTGTTAGTCTTGCCCTGGGGCTCGGGGGACCCCAATGCCCAGAGTTGCGGTGCCAGGACCCTTGGGAGGGGCCCCTCTGGGGCCCACCTAGGGTTAGGATAACCCCCAGGACACCGGCAGGCAGGACCACCGGCGGTGTGGCGAGCAGGGGGCGGGCCGAGGGGAGGGCGCTGCAGAGCGGGAGTGGGAGCATGGGCCCAAGTGTTTTGGCGCAGGGGGCCTTTGAAGCTTGCCGGGGGCTCGGAGGGCCCTACCTCTTCTCCCGCCCTGAATGACCGGCGGCGCCTGAAGCGACCCGGGTGGCGGGGGGCTGCAGGGTGAGTCCAGCGCTGGGGTTTGGAGGTTCCCAATTCCCGGCGTTGGGGCGCCAAGCTCCTAGGGATGGGCCCCTTGGGGACCCACCTAGGGTTTGCGTTAGCCCCCAGGAGGCCTTCTGGCCCAATCCCCTGGCTGTGTGGCGCGCGGTGGGGCGGGCCGAGGGGTCGGAGCTGGGAGCGGGACCGTGGGCCCACAGGTTTTGGCGTGGGGGCCTTCGAAGATCCTCAGGGACTAGGAGGGCCCTGCCCCTTCTCCCGCCTGAATGACCGGCGGCGACCCTAGCGGCCCCGGTGGCGGGGGCTGCAGGGTGTGTCCGGCCCTGGGGCTAGGACGTCCAGGATCCCCGGCGTGGCTGCGCAAGTCCCCTTGGGAGGGGCCCCTCGGGGACCGACGTAGGGTTACGGTTAGCCCCCAGGAGGCCGGCAGGTGCGATCCGCCTGCTGTGTTTCGAGCGGAGAGGCAGGTTGAGGTGAGGGCGCTGACTAGTGGGAACGTGGGCCCAAGCGCTTTGGGGCGGGGGGGCCATCAAAGGTCGGCAGGGGCTCTGAGGGCCCTGCCCCTTCTCCCGCCTGAATGACCGGCGGTGCCCCTAGCGGCCCAGGTGGCGGGGGGTCCCGAACTGAATGACCGGCGGCGCCAATAATGACCTGCGTGGCGCTTGGGCGAATGGTGAGTCCAGCGCTGGGGCGAAGGGTGAGTCCAGCGCTGGGGCTCGGGCGACCCAATCCCCGGCGTTGCGGTGCCAGGCCCCTTGGGAGGGGCTCCTCGGGGGCCGAACAAGGGTTAGGATTAGCCCCCAGGAGGCCGGCAGGCAGGATCCACAGGCGGTGTGGCGAGCGGGGGTGGGGGGGGTGGGGGGACGAGGCGGGGGTGCGGCCGGAGGGGAGGGCGCTGGAGAGCGGAGCGTGGGCCCAAGTGTTTTGGCGCAGGGGGCCTTCGAAGCTCCCCGGGGGCTCAGAGGGCCCTACCCAACTCCCCCCCTGAATGACCGGCGGCGCCCCTAGCGGCCCGGGTGGCGGGGGGCTGCAGGGTGAGTCCAGCGCTGGGGTTTGGAGGTTCCCAATCCCCGGCGTTGGGTCGCCAAGCCCCTTGGGATGGGCCCCTCGGGGACCCACCTAGGGTTTGGGTTAGCCCCCTGGAGGCCTTCAGGCCCAATCCCCTGGCTGTGTGGCTCGCGGTGGGGCGGACCGAGGGGAGGGAGCTGGCGAGCGGGACCGTGGGCCCACAGGTTTTGGCGCAGGGACCTTCTAAGGAGGTCGGGGGCTCGGAGGGCCCTGCCCCTTCTCCCGCCTGAATGACCGGCGGCGCCCCGAGGAGCCCGGATGCCAGGGGGCTGCAGGGTGAGTCCGGGCTGGGGCTAGGACGTCCAGGATCCCCGGCATGGCCGCGCAAGGCCCCTTGGGAGGGGCCCCTCGGGGACCGCCCTAGGGTTAAGGTTACCCCCAGGTGGCCGGCACGTCCGATCCGCCTGCTCTCTTTCCAGCGGAGGGGCCGGTTGAGGTGAGGGCGCTGACTAGTGGGAAAGTGGGCCCAAGCGCTTTGGGGCGGGGGGCCATCGAAGGTCGGCGGGGACTCAGCGGGCCCTGCCCATTCTCCAGCCCTGAATGAGCGGCAGCGCCCCTAGTGGCCCAGGTGGTGGATGGGCAGCAGTGTTAGTCTTGCCCTGGGGCTCGGGGGACCCCAATGCCCAGAGTTGCGGTGCCAGGACCCTTGGGAGGGGCCCCTCTGGGGCCCACCTAGGGTTAGGATAACCCCCAGGACACCGGCAGGCAGGACCACCGGCGGTGTGGCGAGCAGGGGGCGGGCCGAGGGGAGGGCGCTGCAGAGCGGGAGTGGGAGCGTGGGCCCAAGTGTTTTGGCGCAGGGGGCCTTTGAAGCTTGCCGGGGGCTCGGAGGGCCCTACCTCTTCTCCCGCCCTGAATGACCGGCGGCGCCTGAAGCGACCCGGGTGGCGGGGGGCTGCAGGGTGAGTCCAGCGCTGGGGTTTGGAGGTTCCCAATTCCCGGCGTTGGGGCGCCAAGCTCCTAGGGATGGGCCCCTTGGGGACCCACCTAGGGTTTGCGTTAGCCCCCAGGAGGCCTTCTGGCCCAATCCCCTGGCTGTGTGGCGCGCGGTGGGGCGGGCCGAGGGGTCGGAGCTGGGAGCGGGACCGTGGGCCCACAGGTTTTGGCGTGGGGGCCTTCGAAGATCCTCAGGGACTAGGAGGGCCCTGCCCCTTCTCCCGCCTGAATGACCGGCGGCGACCCTAGCGGCCCCGGTGGCGGGGGCTGCAGGGTGTGTCCGGCCCTGGGGCTAGGACGTCCAGGATCCCCGGCGTGGCTGCGCAAGTCCCCTTGGGAGGGGCCCCTCGGGGACCGACGTAGGGTTACGGTTAGCCCCCAGGAGGCCGGCAGGTGCGATCCGCCTGCTGTGTTTCGAGCGGAGAGGCAGGTTGAGGTGAGGGCGCTGACTAGTGGGAACGTGGGCCCAAGCGCTTTGGGGCGGGGGGGCCATCAAAGGTCGGCAGGGGCTCTGAGGGCCCTGCCCCTTCTCCCGCCTGAATGACCGGCGGTGCCCCTAGCGGCCCAGGTGGCGGGGGGCTGCGGGTAAAGTCTGGCGCTCGGTCTCGGGTCCCCAATCCCTGGCGTTGGGGCGCCAGGCCCCTTGGGTGGGGCCCCTCAGGAGCCCACCTAGAGTTAGGGTTAGCCCCCAGGAGTCCCGCAAGCCCGATCTGCTGGATGTGCGGCGAGCGGAGGGGCAGGCCGAGCTGAGGGCGCTGAGGACTGGGAGCGTGGGCCCAAGCGTTTTGGCGCGGGGGGCCTTCAAATGTCGTCAGGGGCTCGGAGTGCCCTGCACGTTCTCCCGAACTGAATGACCGGCGGCGCCAATAATGACCTGCGTGGCGCTTGGGCGAATGGTGAGTCCAGCGCTGGGGCGAAGGGTGAGTCCAGCGCTGGGGCTCGGGCGACCCAATCCCCGGCGTTGCGGTGCCAGGCCCCTTGGGAGGGGCCCCTCGGGGGCCGAACAAGGGTTAGGATTAGCCCCCAGGAGGCCGGCAGGCAGGATCCACAGGCGGTGTGGCGAGCGGGGGTGGGGGGGGTGGGGGGACGAGGCGGGGGTGCGGCCGGAGGGGAGGGCGCTGGAGAGCGGAGCGTGGGCCCAAGTGTTTTGGCGCAGGGGGCCTTCGAAGCTCCCCGGGGGCTCAGAGGGCCCTACCCAACTCCCCCCCTGAATGACCGGCGGCGCCCCTAGCGGCCCGGGTGGCGGGGGGCTGCAGGGTGAGTCCAGCGCTGGGGTTTGGAGGTTCCCAATCCCCGGCGTTGGGTCGCCAAGCCCCTTGGGATGGGCCCCTCGGGGACCCACCTAGGGTTTGGGTTAGCCCCCTGGAGGCCTTCAGGCCCAATCCCCTGGCTGTGTGGCTCGCGGTGGGGCGGACCGAGGGGAGGGAGCTGGCGAGCGGGACCGTGGGCCCACAGGTTTTGGCGCAGGGACCTTCTAAGGAGGTCGGGGGCTCGGAGGGCCCTGCCCCTTCTCCCGCCTGAATGACCGGCGGCGCCCCGAGGAGCCCGGATGCCAGGGGGCTGCAGGGTGAGTCCGGGCTGGGGCTAGGACGTCCAGGATCCCCGGCATGGCCGCGCAAGGCCCCTTGGGAGGGGCCCCTCGGGGACCGCCCTAGGGTTAAGGTTACCCCCAGGTGGCCGGCACGTCCGATCCGCCTGCTCTCTTTCCAGCGGAGGGGCCGGTTGAGGTGAGGGCGCTGACTAGTGGGAAAGTGGGCCCAAGCGCTTTGGGGCGGGGGGCCATCGAAGGTCGGCGGGGACTCAGCGGGCCCTGCCCATTCTCCAGCCCTGAATGAGCGGCAGCGCCCCTAGTGGCCCAGGTGGTGGATGGGCAGCAGTGTTAGTCTTGCCCTGGGGCTCGGGGGACCCCAATGCCCAGAGTTGCGGTGCCAGGACCCTTGGGAGGGGCCCCTCTGGGGCCCACCTAGGGTTAGGATAACCCCCAGGACACCGGCAGGCAGGACCACCGGCGGTGTGGCGAGCAGGGGGCGGGCCGAGGGGAGGGCGCTGCAGAGCGGGAGTGGGAGCGTGGGCCCAAGTGTTTTGGCGCAGGGGGCCTTTGAAGCTTGCCGGGGGCTCGGAGGGCCCTACCTCTTCTCCCGCCCTGAATGACCGGCGGCGCCTGAAGCGACCCGGGTGGCGGGGGGCTGCAGGGTGAGTCCAGCGCTGGGGTTTGGAGGTTCCCAATTCCCGGCGTTGGGGCGCCAAGCTCCTAGGGATGGGCCCCTTGGGGACCCACCTAGGGTTTGCGTTAGCCCCCAGGAGGCCTTCTGGCCCAATCCCCTGGCTGTGTGGCGCGCGGTGGGGCGGGCCGAGGGGTCGGAGCTGGGAGCGGGACCGTGGGCCCACAGGTTTTGGCGTGGGGGCCTTCGAAGATCCTCAGGGACTAGGAGGGCCCTGCCCCTTCTCCCGCCTGAATGACCGGCGGCGACCCTAGCGGCCCCGGTGGCGGGGGCTGCAGGGTGTGTCCGGCCCTGGGGCTAGGACGTCCAGGATCCCCGGCGTGGCTGCGCAAGTCCCCTTGGGAGGGGCCCCTCGGGGACCGACGTAGGGTTACGGTTAGCCCCCAGGAGGCCGGCAGGTGCGATCCGCCTGCTGTGTTTCGAGCGGAGAGGCAGGTTGAGGTGAGGGCGCTGACTAGTGGGAACGTGGGCCCAAGCGCTTTGGGGCGGGGGGGCCATCAAAGGTCGGCAGGGGCTCTGAGGGCCCTGCCCCTTCTCCCGCCTGAATGACCGGCGGTGCCCCTAGCGGCCCAGGTGGCGGGGGGCTGCGGGTAAAGTCTGGCGCTCGGTCTCGGGTCCCCAATCCCTGGCGTTGGGGCGCCAGGCCCCTTGGGTGGGGCCCCTCAGGAGCCCACCTAGAGTTAGGGTTAGCCCCCAGGAGTCCCGCAAGCCCGATCTGCTGGATGTGCGGCGAGCGGAGGGGCAGGCCGAGCTGAGGGCGCTGAGGACTGGGAGCGTGGGCCCAAGCGTTTTGGCGCGGGGGGCCTTCAAATGTCGTCAGGGGCTCGGAGTGCCCTGCACGTTCTCCCGAACTGAATGACCGGCGGCGCCAATAATGACCTGCGTGGCGCTTGGGCGAATGGTGAGTCCAGCGCTGGGGCGAAGGGTGAGTCCAGCGCTGGGGCTCGGGCGACCCAATCCCCGGCGTTGCGGTGCCAGGCCCCTTGGGAGGGGCCCCTCGGGGGCCGAACAAGGGTTAGGATTAGCCCCCAGGAGGCCGGCAGGCAGGATCCACAGGCGGTGTGGCGAGCGGGGGTGGGGGGGGTGGGGGGACGAGGCGGGGGTGCGGCCGGAGGGGAGGGCGCTGGAGAGCGGAGCGTGGGCCCAAGTGTTTTGGCGCAGGGGGCCTTCGAAGCTCCCCGGGGGCTCAGAGGGCCCTACCCAACTCCCCCCCTGAATGACCGGCGGCGCCCCTAGCGGCCCGGGTGGCGGGGGGCTGCAGGGTGAGTCCAGCGCTGGGGTTTGGAGGTTCCCAATCCCCGGCGTTGGGTCGCCAAGCCCCTTGGGATGGGCCCCTCGGGGACCCACCTAGGGTTTGGGTTAGCCCCCTGGAGGCCTTCAGGCCCAATCCCCTGGCTGTGTGGCTCGCGGTGGGGCGGACCGAGGGGAGGGAGCTGGCGAGCGGGACCGTGGGCCCACAGGTTTTGGCGCAGGGACCTTCTAAGGAGGTCGGGGGCTCGGAGGGCCCTGCCCCTTCTCCCGCCTGAATGACCGGCGGCGCCCCGAGGAGCCCGGATGCCAGGGGGCTGCAGGGTGAGTCCGGGCTGGGGCTAGGACGTCCAGGATCCCCGGCATGGCCGCGCAAGGCCCCTTGGGAGGGGCCCCTCGGGGACCGCCCTAGGGTTAAGGTTACCCCCAGGTGGCCGGCACGTCCGATCCGCCTGCTCTCTTTCCAGCGGAGGGGCCGGTTGAGGTGAGGGCGCTGACTAGTGGGAAAGTGGGCCCAAGCGCTTTGGGGCGGGGGGCCATCGAAGGTCGGCGGGGACTCAGCGGGCCCTGCCCATTCTCCAGCCCTGAATGAGCGGCAGCGCCCCTAGTGGCCCAGGTGGTGGATGGGCAGCAGTGTTAGTCTTGCCCTGGGGCTCGGGGGACCCCAATGCCCAGAGTTGCGGTGCCAGGACCCTTGGGAGGGGCCCCTCTGGGGCCCACCTAGGGTTAGGATAACCCCCAGGACACCGGCAGGCAGGACCACCGGCGGTGTGGCGAGCAGGGGGCGGGCCGAGGGGAGGGCGCTGCAGAGCGGGAGTGGGAGCGTGGGCCCAAGTGTTTTGGCGCAGGGGGCCTTTGAAGCTTGCCGGGGGCTCGGAGGGCCCTACCTCTTCTCCCGCCCTGAATGACCGGCGGCGCCTGAAGCGACCCGGGTGGCGGGGGGCTGCAGGGTGAGTCCAGCGCTGGGGTTTGGAGGTTCCCAATTCCCGGCGTTGGGGCGCCAAGCTCCTAGGGATGGGCCCCTTGGGGACCCACCTAGGGTTTGCGTTAGCCCCCAGGAGGCCTTCTGGCCCAATCCCCTGGCTGTGTGGCGCGCGGTGGGGCGGGCCGAGGGGTCGGAGCTGGGAGCGGGACCGTGGGCCCACAGGTTTTGGCGTGGGGGCCTTCGAAGATCCTCAGGGACTAGGAGGGCCCTGCCCCTTCTCCCGCCTGAATGACCGGCGGCGACCCTAGCGGCCCCGGTGGCGGGGGCTGCAGGGTGTGTCCGGCCCTGGGGCTAGGACGTCCAGGATCCCCGGCGTGGCTGCGCAAGTCCCCTTGGGAGGGGCCCCTCGGGGACCGACGTAGGGTTACGGTTAGCCCCCAGGAGGCCGGCAGGTGCGATCCGCCTGCTGTGTTTCGAGCGGAGAGGCAGGTTGAGGTGAGGGCGCTGACTAGTGGGAACGTGGGCCCAAGCGCTTTGGGGCGGGGGGGCCATCAAAGGTCGGCAGGGGCTCTGAGGGCCCTGCCCCTTCTCCCGCCTGAATGACCGGCGGTGCCCCTAGCGGCCCAGGTGGCGGGGGGCTGCGGGTAAAGTCTGGCGCTCGGTCTCGGGTCCCCAATCCCTGGCGTTGGGGCGCCAGGCCCCTTGGGTGGGGCCCCTCAGGAGCCCACCTAGAGTTAGGGTTAGCCCCCAGGAGTCCCGCAAGCCCGATCTGCTGGATGTGCGGCGAGCGGAGGGGCAGGCCGAGCTGAGGGCGCTGAGGACTGGGAGCGTGGGCCCAAGCGTTTTGGCGCGGGGGGCCTTCAAATGTCGTCAGGGGCTCGGAGTGCCCTGCACGTTCTCCCGAACTGAATGACCGGCGGCGCCAATAATGACCTGCGTGGCGCTTGGGCGAATGGTGAGTCCAGCGCTGGGGCGAAGGGTGAGTCCAGCGCTGGGGCTCGGGCGACCCAATCCCCGGCGTTGCGGTGCCAGGCCCCTTGGGAGGGGCCCCTCGGGGGCCGAACAAGGGTTAGGATTAGCCCCCAGGAGGCCGGCAGGCAGGATCCACAGGCGGTGTGGCGAGCGGGGGTGGGGGGGGTGGGGGGACGAGGCGGGGGTGCGGCCGGAGGGGAGGGCGCTGGAGAGCGGAGCGTGGGCCCAAGTGTTTTGGCGCAGGGGGCCTTCGAAGCTCCCCGGGGGCTCAGAGGGCCCTACCCAACTCCCCCCCTGAATGACCGGCGGCGCCCCTAGCGGCCCGGGTGGCGGGGGGCTGCAGGGTGAGTCCAGCGCTGGGGTTTGGAGGTTCCCAATCCCCGGCGTTGGGTCGCCAAGCCCCTTGGGATGGGCCCCTCGGGGACCCACCTAGGGTTTGGGTTAGCCCCCTGGAGGCCTTCAGGCCCAATCCCCTGGCTGTGTGGCCTGCGGTGGGGCGGACCGAGGGGAGGGAGCTGGCGAGCGGGACCGTGGGCCCACAGGTTTTGGCGCAGGGACCTTCTAAGGAGGTCGGGGGCTCGGAGGGCCCTGCCCCTTCTCCCGCCTGAATGACCGGCGGCGCCCCGAGGAGCCCGGATGCCAGGGGGCTGCAGGGTGAGTCCGGGCTGGGGCTAGGACGTCCAGGATCCCCGGCATGGCCGCGCAAGGCCCCTTGGGAGGGGCCCCTCGGGGACCGCCCTAGGGTTAAGGTTACCCCCAGGTGGCCGGCACGTCCGATCCGCCTGCTCTCTTTCCAGCGGAGGGGCCGGTTGAGGTGAGGGCGCTGACTAGTGGGAAAGTGGGCCCAAGCGCTTTGGGGCGGGGGGCCATCGAAGGTCGGCGGGGACTCAGCGGGCCCTGCCCATTCTCCAGCCCTGAATGAGCGGCAGCGCCCCTAGTGGCCCAGGTGGTGGATGGGCAGCAGTGTTAGTCTTGCCCTGGGGCTCGGGGGACCCCAATGCCCAGAGTTGCGGTGCCAGGACCCTTGGGAGGGGCCCCTCTGGGGCCCACCTAGGGTTAGGATAACCCCCAGGACACCGGCAGGCAGGACCACCGGCGGTGTGGCGAGCAGGGGGCGGGCCGAGGGGAGGGCGCTGCAGAGCGGGAGTGGGAGCGTGGGCCCAAGTGTTTTGGCGCAGGGGGCCTTTGAAGCTTGCCGGGGGCTCGGAGGGCCCTACCTCTTCTCCCGCCCTGAATGACCGGCGGCGCCTGAAGCGACCCGGGTGGCGGGGGGCTGCAGGGTGAGTCCAGCGCTGGGGTTTGGAGGTTCCCAATTCCCGGCGTTGGGGCGCCAAGCTCCTAGGGATGGGCCCCTTGGGGACCCACCTAGGGTTTGCGTTAGCCCCCAGGAGGCCTTCTGGCCCAATCCCCTGGCTGTGTGGCGCGCGGTGGGGCGGGCCGAGGGGTCGGAGCTGGGAGCGGGACCGTGGGCCCACAGGTTTTGGCGTGGGGGCCTTCGAAGATCCTCAGGGACTAGGAGGGCCCTGCCCCTTCTCCCGCCTGAATGACCGGCGGCGACCCTAGCGGCCCCGGTGGCGGGGGCTGCAGGGTGTGTCCGGCCCTGGGGCTAGGACGTCCAGGATCCCCGGCGTGGCTGCGCAAGTCCCCTTGGGAGGGGCCCCTCGGGGACCGACGTAGGGTTACGGTTAGCCCCCAGGAGGCCGGCAGGTGCGATCCGCCTGCTGTGTTTCGAGCGGAGAGGCAGGTTGAGGTGAGGGCGCTGACTAGTGGGAACGTGGGCCCAAGCGCTTTGGGGCGGGGGGGCCATCAAAGGTCGGCAGGGGCTCTGAGGGCCCTGCCCCTTCTCCCGCCTGAATGACCGGCGGTGCCCCTAGCGGCCCAGGTGGCGGGGGGCTGCGGGTAAAGTCTGGCGCTCGGTCTCGGGTCCCCAATCCCTGGCGTTGGGGCGCCAGGCCCCTTGGGTGGGGCCCCTCAGGAGCCCACCTAGAGTTAGGGTTAGCCCCCAGGAGTCCCGCAAGCCCGATCTGCTGGATGTGCGGCGAGCGGAGGGGCAGGCCGAGCTGAGGGCGCTGAGGACTGGGAGCGTGGGCCCAAGCGTTTTGGCGCGGGGGGCCTTCAAATGTCGTCAGGGGCTCGGAGTGCCCTGCACGTTCTCCCGAACTGAATGACCGGCGGCGCCAATAATGACCTGCGTGGCGCTTGGGCGAATGGTGAGTCCAGCGCTGGGGCGAAGGGTGAGTCCAGCGCTGGGGCTCGGGCGACCCAATCCCCGGCGTTGCGGTGCCAGGCCCCTTGGGAGGGGCCCCTCGGGGGCCGAACAAGGGTTAGGATTAGCCCCCAGGAGGCCGGCAGGCAGGATCCACAGGCGGTGTGGCGAGCGGGGGTGGGGGGGGTGGGGGGACGAGGCGGGGGTGCGGCCGGAGGGGAGGGCGCTGGAGAGCGGAGCGTGGGCCCAAGTGTTTTGGCGCAGGGGGCCTTCGAAGCTCCCCGGGGGCTCAGAGGGCCCTACCCAACTCCCCCCCTGAATGACCGGCGGCGCCCCTAGCGGCCCGGGTGGCGGGGGGCTGCAGGGTGAGTCCAGCGCTGGGGTTTGGAGGTTCCCAATCCCCGGCGTTGGGTCGCCAAGCCCCTTGGGATGGGCCCCTCGGGGACCCACCTAGGGTTTGGGTTAGCCCCCTGGAGGCCTTCAGGCCCAATCCCCTGGCTGTGTGGCTCGCGGTGGGGCGGACCGAGGGGAGGGAGCTGGCGAGCGGGACCGTGGGCCCACAGGTTTTGGCGCAGGGACCTTCTAAGGAGGTCGGGGGCTCGGAGGGCCCTGCCCCTTCTCCCGCCTGAATGACCGGCGGCGCCCCGAGGAGCCCGGATGCCAGGGGGCTGCAGGGTGAGTCCGGGCTGGGGCTAGGACGTCCAGGATCCCCGGCATGGCCGCGCAAGGCCCCTTGGGAGGGGCCCCTCGGGGACCGCCCTAGGGTTAAGGTTACCCCCAGGTGGCCGGCACGTCCGATCCGCCTGCTCTCTTTCCAGCGGAGGGGCCGGTTGAGGTGAGGGCGCTGACTAGTGGGAAAGTGGGCCCAAGCGCTTTGGGGCGGGGGGCCATCGAAGGTCGGCGGGGACTCAGCGGGCCCTGCCCATTCTCCAGCCCTGAATGAGCGGCAGCGCCCCTAGTGGCCCAGGTGGTGGATGGGCAGCAGTGTTAGTCTTGCCCTGGGGCTCGGGGGACCCCAATGCCCGGAGTTGCGGTGCCAGGACCCTTGGGAGGGGCCCCTCTGGGGCCCACCTAGGGTTAGGATAACCCCCAGGACACCGGCAGGCAGGACCACCGGCGGTGTGGCGAGCAGGGGGCGGGCCGAGGGGAGGGCGCTGCAGAGCGGGAGTGGGAGCGTGGGCCCAAGTGTTTTGGCGCAGGGGGCCTTTGAAGCTTGCCGGGGGCTCGGAGGGCCCTACCTCTTCTCCCGCCCTGAATGACCGGCGGCGCCTGAAGCGACCCGGGTGGCGGGGGGCTGCAGGGTGAGTCCAGCGCTGGGGTTTGGAGGTTCCCAATTCCCGGCGTTGGGGCGCCAAGCTCCTAGGGATGGGCCCCTTGGGGACCCACCTAGGGTTTGCGTTAGCCCCCAGGAGGCCTTCTGGCCCAATCCCCTGGCTGTGTGGCGCGCGGTGGGGCGGGCCGAGGGGTCGGAGCTGGGAGCGGGACCGTGGGCCCACAGGTTTTGGCGTGGGGGCCTTCGAAGATCCTCAGGGACTAGGAGGGCCCTGCCCCTTCTCCCGCCTGAATGACCGGCGGCGACCCTAGCGGCCCCGGTGGCGGGGGCTGCAGGGTGTGTCCGGCCCTGGGGCTAGGACGTCCAGGATCCCCGGCGTGGCTGCGCAAGTCCCCTTGGGAGGGGCCCCTCGGGGACCGACGTAGGGTTACGGTTAGCCCCCAGGAGGCCGGCAGGTGCGATCCGCCTGCTGTGTTTCGAGCGGAGAGGCAGGTTGAGGTGAGGGCGCTGACTAGTGGGAACGTGGGCCCAAGCGCTTTGGGGCGGGGGGGCCATCAAAGGTCGGCAGGGGCTCTGAGGGCCCTGCCCCTTCTCCCGCCTGAATGACCGGCGGTGCCCCTAGCGGCCCAGGTGGCGGGGGGCTGCGGGTAAAGTCTGGCGCTCGGTCTCGGGTCCCCAATCCCTGGCGTTGGGGCGCCAGGCCCCTTGGGTGGGGCCCCTCAGGAGCCCACCTAGAGTTAGGGTTAGCCCCCAGGAGTCCCGCAAGCCCGATCTGCTGGATGTGCGGCGAGCGGAGGGGCAGGCCGAGCTGAGGGCGCTGAGGACTGGGAGCGTGGGCCCAAGCGTTTTGGCGCGGGGGGCCTTCAAATGTCGTCAGGGGCTCGGAGTGCCCTGCACGTTCTCCCGAACTGAATGACCGGCGGCGCCAATAATGACCTGCGTGGCGCTTGGGCGAATGGTGAGTCCAGCGCTGGGGCGAAGGGTGAGTCCAGCGCTGGGGCTCGGGCGACCCAATCCCCGGCGTTGCGGTGCCAGGCCCCTTGGGAGGGGCCCCTCGGGGGCCGAACAAGGGTTAGGATTAGCCCCCAGGAGGCCGGCAGGCAGGATCCACAGGCGGTGTGGCGAGCGGGGGTGGGGGGGGTGGGGGGACGAGGCGGGGGTGCGGCCGGAGGGGAGGGCGCTGGAGAGCGGAGCGTGGGCCCAAGTGTTTTGGCGCAGGGGGCCTTCGAAGCTCCCCGGGGGCTCAGAGGGCCCTACCCAACTCCCCCCCTGAATGACCGGCGGCGCCCCTAGCGGCCCGGGTGGCGGGGGGCTGCAGGGTGAGTCCAGCGCTGGGGTTTGGAGGTTCCCAATCCCCGGCGTTGGGTCGCCAAGCCCCTTGGGATGGGCCCCTCGGGGACCCACCTAGGGTTTGGGTTAGCCCCCTGGAGGCCTTCAGGCCCAATCCCCTGGCTGTGTGGCTCGCGGTGGGGCGGACCGAGGGGAGGGAGCTGGCGAGCGGGACCGTGGGCCCACAGGTTTTGGCGCAGGGACCTTCTAAGGAGGTCGGGGGCTCGGAGGGCCCTGCCCCTTCTCCCGCCTGAATGACCGGCGGCGCCCCGAGGAGCCCGGATGCCAGGGGGCTGCAGGGTGAGTCCGGGCTGGGGCTAGGACGTCCAGGATCCCCGGCATGGCCGCGCAAGGCCCCTTGGGAGGGGCCCCTCGGGGACCGCCCTAGGGTTAAGGTTACCCCCAGGTGGCCGGCACGTCCGATCCGCCTGCTCTCTTTCCAGCGGAGGGGCCGGTTGAGGTGAGGGCGCTGACTAGTGGGAAAGTGGGCCCAAGCGCTTTGGGGCGGGGGGCCATTGAAGGTCGGCGGGGACTCAGCGGGCCCTGCCCATTCTCCAGCCCTGAATGAGCGGCAGCGCCCCTAGTGGCCCAGGTGGTGGATGGGCAGCAGTGTTAGTCTTGCCCTGGGGCTCGGGGGACCCCAATGCCCAGAGTTGCGGTGCCAGGACCCTTGGGAGGGGCCCCTCTGGGGCCCACCTAGGGTTAGGATAACCCCCAGGACACCGGCAGGCAGGACCACCGGCGGTGTGGCGAGCAGGGGGCGGGCCGAGGGGAGGGCGCTGCAGAGCGGGAGTGGGAGCGTGGGCCCAAGTGTTTTGGCGCAGGGGGCCTTTGAAGCTTGCCGGGGGCTCGGAGGGCCCTACCTCTTCTCCCGCCCTGAATGACCGGCGGCGCCTGAAGCGACCCGGGTGGCGGGGGGCTGCAGGGTGAGTCCAGCGCTGGGGTTTGGAGGTTCCCAATTCCCGGCGTTGGGGCGCCAAGCTCCTAGGGATGGGCCCCTTGGGGACCCACCTAGGGTTTGCGTTAGCCCCCAGGAGGCCTTCTGGCCCAATCCCCTGGCTGTGTGGCGCGCGGTGGGGCGGGCCGAGGGGTCGGAGCTGGGAGCGGGACCGTGGGCCCACAGGTTTTGGCGTGGGGGCCTTCGAAGATCCTCAGGGACTAGGAGGGCCCTGCCCCTTCTCCCGCCTGAATGACCGGCGGCGACCCTAGCGGCCCCGGTGGCGGGGGCTGCAGGGTGTGTCCGGCCCTGGGGCTAGGACGTCCAGGATCCCCGGCGTGGCTGCGCAAGTCCCCTTGGGAGGGGCCCCTCGGGGACCGACGTAGGGTTACGGTTAGCCCCCAGGAGGCCGGCAGGTGCGATCCGCCTGCTGTGTTTCGAGCGGAGAGGCAGGTTGAGGTGAGGGCGCTGACTAGTGGGAACGTGGGCCCAAGCGCTTTGGGGCGGGGGGGCCATCAAAGGTCGGCAGGGGCTCTGAGGGCCCTGCCCCTTCTCCCGCCTGAATGACCGGCGGTGCCCCTAGCGGCCCAGGTGGCGGGGGGCTGCGGGTAAAGTCTGGCGCTCGGTCTCGGGTCCCCAATCCCTGGCGTTGGGGCGCCAGGCCCCTTGGGTGGGGCCCCTCAGGAGCCCACCTAGAGTTAGGGTTAGCCCCCAGGAGTCCCGCAAGCCCGATCTGCTGGATGTGCGGCGAGCGGAGGGGCAGGCCGAGCTGAGGGCGCTGAGGACTGGGAGCGTGGGCCCAAGCGTTTTGGCGCGGGGGGCCTTCAAATGTCGTCAGGGGCTCGGAGTGCCCTGCACGTTCTCCCGAACTGAATGACCGGCGGCGCCAATAATGACCTGCGTGGCGCTTGGGCGAATGGTGAGTCCAGCGCTGGGGCGAAGGGTGAGTCCAGCGCTGGGGCTCGGGCGACCCAATCCCCGGCGTTGCGGTGCCAGGCCCCTTGGGAGGGGCCCCTCGGGGGCCGAACAAGGGTTAGGATTAGCCCCCAGGAGGCCGGCAGGCAGGATCCACAGGCGGTGTGGCGAGCGGGGGTGGGGGGGGTGGGGGGACGAGGCGGGGGTGCGGCCGGAGGGGAGGGCGCTGGAGAGCGGAGCGTGGGCCCAAGTGTTTTGGCGCAGGGGGCCTTCGAAGCTCCCCGGGGGCTCAGAGGGCCCTACCCAACTCCCCCCCTGAATGACCGGCGGCGCCCCTAGCGGCCCGGGTGGCGGGGGGCTGCAGGGTGAGTCCAGCGCTGGGGTTTGGAGGTTCCCAATCCCCGGCGTTGGGTCGCCAAGCCCCTTGGGATGGGCCCCTCGGGGACCCACCTAGGGTTTGGGTTAGCCCCCTGGAGGCCTTCAGGCCCAATCCCCTGGCTGTGTGGCTCGCGGTGGGGCGGACCGAGGGGAGGGAGCTGGCGAGCGGGACCGTGGGCCCACAGGTTTTGGCGCAGGGACCTTCTAAGGAGGTCGGGGGCTCGGAGGGCCCTGCCCCTTCTCCCGCCTGAATGACCGGCGGCGCCCCGAGGAGCCCGGATGCCAGGGGGCTGCAGGGTGAGTCCGGGCTGGGGCTAGGACGTCCAGGATCCCCGGCATGGCCGCGCAAGGCCCCTTGGGAGGGGCCCCTCGGGGACCGCCCTAGGGTTAAGGTTACCCCCAGGTGGCCGGCACGTCCGATCCGCCTGCTCTCTTTCCAGCGGAGGGGCCGGTTGAGGTGAGGGCGCTGACTAGTGGGAAAGTGGGCCCAAGCGCTTTGGGGCGGGGGGCCATCGAAGGTCGGCGGGGACTCAGCGGGCCCTGCCCATTCTCCAGCCCTGAATGAGCGGCAGCGCCCCTAGTGGCCCAGGTGGTGGATGGGCAGCAGTGTTAGTCTTGCCCTGGGGCTCGGGGGACCCCAATGCCCAGAGTTGCGGTGCCAGGACCCTTGGGAGGGGCCCCTCTGGGGCCCACCTAGGGTTAGGATAACCCCCAGGACACCGGCAGGCAGGACCACCGGCGGTGTGGCGAGCAGGGGGCGGGCCGAGGGGAGGGCGCTGCAGAGCGGGAGTGGGAGCGTGGGCCCAAGTGTTTTGGCGCAGGGGGCCTTTGAAGCTTGCCGGGGGCTCGGAGGGCCCTACCTCTTCTCCCGCCCTGAATGACCGGCGGCGCCTGAAGCGACCCGGGTGGCGGGGGGCTGCAGGGTGAGTCCAGCGCTGGGGTTTGGAGGTTCCCAATTCCCGGCGTTGGGGCGCCAAGCTCCTAGGGATGGGCCCCTTGGGGACCCACCTAGGGTTTGCGTTAGCCCCCAGGAGGCCTTCTGGCCCAATCCCCTGGCTGTGTGGCGCGCGGTGGGGCGGGCCGAGGGGTCGGAGCTGGGAGCGGGACCGTGGGCCCACAGGTTTTGGCGTGGGGGCCTTCGAAGATCCTCAGGGACTAGGAGGGCCCTGCCCCTTCTCCCGCCTGAATGACCGGCGGCGACCCTAGCGGCCCCGGTGGCGGGGGCTGCAGGGTGTGTCCGGCCCTGGGGCTAGGACGTCCAGGATCCCCGGCGTGGCTGCGCAAGTCCCCTTGGGAGGGGCCCCTCGGGGACCGACGTAGGGTTACGGTTAGCCCCCAGGAGGCCGGCAGGTGCGATCCGCCTGCTGTGTTTCGAGCGGAGAGGCAGGTTGAGGTGAGGGCGCTGACTAGTGGGAACGTGGGCCCAAGCGCTTTGGGGCGGGGGGGCCATCAAAGGTCGGCAGGGGCTCTGAGGGCCCTGCCCCTTCTCCCGCCTGAATGACCGGCGGTGCCCCTAGCGGCCCAGGTGGCGGGGGGCTGCGGGTAAAGTCTGGCGCTCGGTCTCGGGTCCCCAATCCCTGGCGTTGGGGCGCCAGGCCCCTTGGGTGGGGCCCCTCAGGAGCCCACCTAGAGTTAGGGTTAGCCCCCAGGAGTCCCGCAAGCCCGATCTGCTGGATGTGCGGCGAGCGGAGGGGCAGGCCGAGCTGAGGGCGCTGAGGACTGGGAGCGTGGGCCCAAGCGTTTTGGCGCGGGGGGCCTTCAAATGTCGTCAGGGGCTCGGAGTGCCCTGCACGTTCTCCCGAACTGAATGACCGGCGGCGCCAATAATGACCTGCGTGGCGCTTGGGCGAATGGTGAGTCCAGCGCTGGGGCGAAGGGTGAGTCCAGCGCTGGGGCTCGGGCGACCCAATCCCCGGCGTTGCGGTGCCAGGCCCCTTGGGAGGGGCCCCTCGGGGGCCGAACAAGGGTTAGGATTAGCCCCCAGGAGGCCGGCAGGCAGGATCCACAGGCGGTGTGGCGAGCGGGGGTGGGGGGGGTGGGGGGACGAGGCGGGGGTGCGGCCGGAGGGGAGGGCGCTGGAGAGCGGAGCGTGGGCCCAAGTGTTTTGGCGCAGGGGGCCTTCGAAGCTCCCCGGGGGCTCAGAGGGCCCTACCCAACTCCCCCCCTGAATGACCGGCGGCGCCCCTAGCGGCCCGGGTGGCGGGGGGCTGCAGGGTGAGTCCAGCGCTGGGGTTTGGAGGTTCCCAATCCCCGGCGTTGGGTCGCCAAGCCCCTTGGGATGGGCCCCTCGGGGACCCACCTAGGGTTTGGGTTAGCCCCCTGGAGGCCTTCAGGCCCAATCCCCTGGCTGTGTGGCTCGCGGTGGGGCGGACCGAGGGGAGGGAGCTGGCGAGCGGGACCGTGGGCCCACAGGTTTTGGCGCAGGGACCTTTCTAAGGAGGTCGGGGGCTCGGAGGGCCCTGCCCCTTCTCCCGCCTGAATGACCGGCGGCGCCCCGAGGAGCCCGGATGCCAGGGGGCTGCAGGGTGAGTCCGGGCTGGGGCTAGGACGTCCAGGATCCCCGGCATGGCCGCGCAAGGCCCCTTGGGAGGGGCCCCTCGGGGACCGCCCTAGGGTTAAGGTTACCCCCAGGTGGCCGGCACGTCCGATCCGCCTGCTCTCTTTCCAGCGGAGGGGCCGGTTGAGGTGAGGGCGCTGACTAGTGGGAAAGTGGGCCCAAGCGCTTTGGGGCGGGGGGCCATCGAAGGTCGGCGGGGACTCAGCGGGCCCTGCCCATTCTCCAGCCCTGAATGAGCGGCAGCGCCCCTAGTGGCCCAGGTGGTGGATGGGCAGCAGTGTTAGTCTTGCCCTGGGGCTCGGGGGACCCCAATGCCCGGAGTTGCGGTGCCAGGACCCTTGGGAGGGGCCCCTCTGGGGCCCACCTAGGGTTAGGATAACCCCCAGGACACCGGCAGGCAGGACCACCGGCGGTGTGGCGAGCAGGGGGCGGGCCGAGGGGAGGGCGCTGCAGAGCGGGAGTGGGAGCGTGGGCCCAAGTGTTTTGGCGCAGGGGGCCTTTGAAGCTTGCCGGGGGCTCGGAGGGCCCTACCTCTTCTCCCGCCCTGAATGACCGGCGGCGCCTGAAGCGACCCGGGTGGCGGGGGGCTGCAGGGTGAGTCCAGCGCTGGGGTTTGGAGGTTCCCAATTCCCGGCGTTGGGGCGCCAAGCTCCTAGGGATGGGCCCCTTGGGGACCCACCTAGGGTTTGCGTTAGCCCCCAGGAGGCCTTCTGGCCCAATCCCCTGGCTGTGTGGCGCGCGGTGGGGCGGGCCGAGGGGTCGGAGCTGGGAGCGGGACCGTGGGCCCACAGGTTTTGGCGTGGGGGCCTTCGAAGATCCTCAGGGACTAGGAGGGCCCTGCCCCTTCTCCCGCCTGAATGACCGGCGGCGACCCTAGCGGCCCCGGTGGCGGGGGCTGCAGGGTGTGTCCGGCCCTGGGGCTAGGACGTCCAGGATCCCCGGCGTGGCTGCGCAAGTCCCCTTGGGAGGGGCCCCTCGGGGACCGACGTAGGGTTACGGTTAGCCCCCAGGAGGCCGGCAGGTGCGATCCGCCTGCTGTGTTTCGAGCGGAGAGGCAGGTTGAGGTGAGGGCGCTGACTAGTGGGAACGTGGGCCCAAGCGCTTTGGGGCGGGGGGGCCATCAAAGGTCGGCAGGGGCTCTGAGGGCCCTGCCCCTTCTCCCGCCTGAATGACCGGCGGTGCCCCTAGCGGCCCAGGTGGCGGGGGGCTGCGGGTAAAGTCTGGCGCTCGGTCTCGGGTCCCCAATCCCTGGCGTTGGGGCGCCAGGCCCCTTGGGTGGGGCCCCTCAGGAGCCCACCTAGAGTTAGGGTTAGCCCCCAGGAGTCCCGCAAGCCCGATCTGCTGGATGTGCGGCGAGCGGAGGGGCAGGCCGAGCTGAGGGCGCTGAGGACTGGGAGCGTGGGCCCAAGCGTTTTGGCGCGGGGGGCCTTCAAATGTCGTCAGGGGCTCGGAGTGCCCTGCACGTTCTCCCGAACTGAATGACCGGCGGCGCCAATAATGACCTGCGTGGCGCTTGGGCGAATGGTGAGTCCAGCGCTGGGGCGAAGGGTGAGTCCAGCGCTGGGGCTCGGGCGACCCAATCCCCGGCGTTGCGGTGCCAGGCCCCTTGGGAGGGGCCCCTCGGGGACCGAACAAGGGTTAGGATTAGTCCCCAGGAGGCCGGCAGGCAGGATCCACAGGCGGTGTGGCGAGCGGGGGTGGTGGGGGTGGGGGGACGAGGCGGGGGTGCGGCCGGAGGGGAGGGCGCTGGAGAGCGGAGCGTGGGCCCAAGTGTTTTGGCGCAGGGGGCCTTCGAAGCTCCCCGGGGGCTCAGAGGGCCCTACCCAACTCCCCCCCTGAATGACCGGCGGCGCCCCTAGCGGCCCGGGTGGCGGGGGGCTGCAGGGTGAGTCTAGCGCTGGGGTTTGGAGGTTCCCAATCCCCGGCGTTGGGTCGCCAAGCCCCTTGGGATGGGCCCCTCGGGGACCCACCTAGGGTTTGGGTTAGCCCCCTGGAGGCCTTCAGGCCCAATCCCCTGGCTGTGTGGCTCGCGGTGGGGCGGACCGAGGGGAGGGAGCTGGCGAGCGGGACCGTGGGCCCACAGGTTTTGGCGCAGGGACCTTCTAAGGAGGTCGGGGGCTCGGAGGGCCCTGCCCCTTCTCCCGCCTGAATGACCGGCGGCGCCCCGAGGAGCCCGGATGCCAGGGGGCTGCAGGGTGAGTCCGGGCTGGGGCTAGGACGTCCAGGATCCCCGGCATGGCCGCGCAAGGCCCCTTGGGAGGGGCCCCTCGGGGACCGCCCTAGGGTTAAGGTTACCCCCAGGTGGCCGGCACGTCCGATCCGCCTGCTCTCTTTCCAGCGAGGGGCCGGTTGAGGTGAGGGCGCTGACTAGTGGGAAAGTGGGCCCAAGCGCTTTGGGGCGGGGGGCCATCGAAGGTCGGCGGGGACTCAGAGGGCCCTGCCCCTTCTCCCACCCTGAATGACCGGCGGGGTCCCTAGCGTCTTGGGTGGCGGAAGGCGGCAGGTTGTGGCGGCCCTGGGCCTCCCGGGTCCTCAATCCCCGGCGTTGCGATGCCAGGCCCCTTGGAGGGGCCCCTCGTGGGCAGAGTAGGGTTAGGGTTAGCCCCCAGGAGGCCGGCAGGCCCGATCCGCCCACTGTGCGGCGAGCGGAGGGGCAGGCTGAGGTCAGGGCATTGGCGAGCGAGAGCGTGGGTCCAAGCGTTTTGGCACGGGGAACCTTCGAAGGTCGACGGGGGCTTGGAGGGCTCTGCCTCTTCTCCCGCCCTGAATGACCGGTGGCGCCCCTATAGGCCCGGGTGGCAGCGGGGCGGCAGGTTGAGTCCGGTGCTGGGGCTCGGGTGTCCCCAGTTCCCGGCTTTGTGGCACCAGGCCCCTTGGGATGGGTCACTCGGGGGCCGACCTAGGGTTAGGTTTAGCCCCCAGGAGGCCGCCGGGCCCAGTCCGCTTTCTGTGCGGGGAGCGAAGGGGCGGGCCGAGGTGAGGGTGCCGGAGAGCGGGAGCATGGGTCCAAGCGTTTTCGCGCGGGGGGCCTTCTAAGGCCACTGGGGGCTCATAGGGCCCTGTCTGTTCTTCCGCCCTGAATGACCGGCGGCGCCCCTAGCGGCCCCGAGTGGCTGCAGGAGGGCAGTGTGAATCTGGCGCTGAGGCTCGGGGGTCTCCAATACCCAGCACTGCGGCGCCAGGCCCCTTGGGAGGGGCCCCTCAGGGTTCGACCTAGGGTTAGGGTTAGCCCAAGGAGGCCGGCAGGCCCTATACGCTGGCTGTGCAGGGAGCGGAGGGTCGGGCCGAGGAGAGGGCGCTGTTAGCTGGAGTGTGGGTCCAAGCATTTTGGCGTGGGGGGCCTTCGAAGGTCGACGGGGGCTTGGAGGGCCCTGCACGTTCTCCCGCCCTAAATGACCGGCGGCGACCCTAGTGGCCCGGGTAGCGGCGGGGCGGAGTGTGAGTCTGGCGGTGTGGATCGAGGGTCCCCAATCCCTGGCATTGTGGCACCAGTCCCTTTGGGAAGGGCCCCTCGGAGGCCGCCATAGGGTTAGGGTTAGCCCCCAAGAGCCCAGCAGCCTAATCCGCCGACTGTGCGGCGAGCGGAGTGGCGGGCCGAGGAGAGGGTGCTGGCGAGCGAGAGCGTGGGCCAAAGCGTTTTGGCGCTGGGGGGCCTTCGAAGGTCGCCGGTGCTCAGAGGGCCCTGCTGGTTCTCCCGCCCTGAATGACCGGCGGCGCCCTTAGCGGCCCTGGTGGCTGTGGGGCAGCAGCTTGAGTCCGTCGCTGGGCTAGGGGGTCCCTAATCCCCGGAGTTGTGGCTCCAAGCCCCTTGGAGGGGCCCCTCCAGGGCCGACCTAGGTTTCGCGTTAGTCCCCAAGAGGCCGACAGGCCCGATCCAATGACTGTGCAGCGAGCGGAGGGGCGGGCCGAGGTGAGGGCGCTGGCGAGTGGGAGCGTGAGTCCAAGCGTTTTGGCACAATGGGACTTCGAAGGTCGCCAGGGGCTCGGAGGGCCCTGGCCGTTCCCCCGCCCTGAATGACCGGCGGTGCCCCTAGCGGCCAGGGTGGCGGCGGGGCGTCAGGGCGAGTCCGGAGCTGGGGCTTGGGGTTCCCCAATCCCCGGCGTGGCGGCACCAGGCCCCTTGGGAAGGGCTCCTCGGAGGCCGAGGTACGGTTAGGGTTAGCCCCCAGGATGCCGGGAGGCCCGATCCACTGGCTGTGCGGCGAGTGGAGGGGTGGGCCGAGGTGAGGGCGCTGGCGAGTCAGAGTGTGGGCCCGAGCGTTTTGGCGCGGTGGGCATTCGAATATCACCGGGGGCTCAGAGGGCCCTTCCCGATCTCCCGCACTGAATGACCGGCGGAGCCCCTAGCGGCCCGTGTGGCGTCGGGCAGCAGGGTGAGTCCCACGCTGGGGCTAGGGGGTCCCCAATCCCCGGCATTGTGGCGCCGGGCCCCTTGGGAGCAGCCCTTCAGAGGCCGACCTAGGGTTAGGGTTAGACTCCAGGAGGCCTGCAGGCCCGGTCCGCCAGCTGTGCGGCCAGCAGAGGGATGGGCCGAGGTGAGGGCGCTGGACAGCGGGAGCGTGGGCCCAAGCGTTTTGGCGCGGGGGGCATTCGAATGTCGCCGGGGGCTCAGAGTGCCCTGCGGTTCTCCCGCCCTGAATGACCGGTGGCGCCGCTAGAGGCCTGTGTGGCGGTGGGGCGGCAGGTAAGTCCGTCGCCGGGGCTCGGGGGTCCCCAATTCCCTGCGCTGTGGCTCCAGGCTACTTGGGAGGTGCCCCTCGGGTGCCGACCTAGGGTTAAGGTTAGCCCCCGGGAGGTTGGCAGGGCAGATCCGCGGGCTGTGCAGCGAGCGGAGGGGCAGGCCGAGGTGAGGGTGCTGGCGAGCGGGAGCGTGGGCCCAAGCGTTTTGCCTCGGGGGGCCTTGGAAGTTCGATGGGGGCTCGGAGAGCCCTGCCAGTTCTCCTGCCCTGAATGACCGGCAGCACCCCTAGCGGCAATGGGTTGCTGCGGGGCGGCAGGGTGAGTCTGGGACTGTGGCTCGAGGGTCCCCATCCCTGGCGTTGTGGCGCCAGGTCCCTTAGGAGGGGCCCCTCGGGGCCAACCTAGGGTTAGGGTTAGCCCCCAGGAGGCCGGCAGGCCCGGTCTGCCGGCTGTGCAGCGAGCGGGGGTCGGGCCGGGGTGAGGGAGCTGGCGATCGGGAGTGTGGGCCCAAGCGTTTTGGCACGGGGGGCCTTCAAAGGTCGGAGGGGGCTCGGAGGGCCCTACGTGTTCTCCCAACCTGAATGACCGGCGGCGCCCTAGCGGCCCAGGTGGTGGCCGGGCGGCAGGGTGAGTCCGGCGCTGGGGATCAGGGGTCCCCATTCCCTGGTGTTGCAGTGCAAGGCCGCATGGGAGGGGGCCCTCGGGGGGAGACCTAGGTTTAGGGTTAGCCCCCAGGAGGCCAGCAGGCCCGGTCCGCTGGCTGTGCGGCGAGCGGAGTGCCGGGCAGAGGTGAGGGCGCTGGTGAGCGGGAGCACGGGCCCAAGCCTTTTGGCACTGGGGGGCCTTCAAATGTCGCCAGGGGCTCGGAGGGCCCTGCCTGTTTTCCCGCCCTGAATGCCCGGCAGCGCACCTACCAGCTCGGGTGGCACCGGGGCAGCAGGGTGAGTCCAGCGCTGGGACTCTGGGGTCCCCAATCCCCGGCGCTGCAGCGCCAGGACCCTTAGGAGGGGCCCCTTTGGGGCCGACCTAGGGTTTGGGTTAGTCCCCAGGAGGCCGGCAGGCCTGATCCACCTGCTGTGCGAGGAGCGGAGAGGCAGGCGGACGTGAATGCGCTGGAAAGCGGGAGCGTGGGCCCAAGCGTTTTGGCGCAGCGCGCCTTCGAAGATCGCCGGGAGCTTGGAGGGCCCTGCCCGTTTTCCCGCCCTGAATGAGGACGGCACCCCTAGCAAGCCGGGTCACGGCACGTGGCAGAGTGAGTCCAGCACTGGGGCTCGGGGTCCTCAATCCCTGGCATTGCGGCGCCAGGCCCCTTTGGAGTGGCTCCTCGGAGGCCGACCTAGTGTTAGGGTTAGCCCCCAGGAGGCCGGCAGGCCCGAATTGCCGGCTGTGCAGCGAACGGGGGGTGGGCCGGGGTAAGGGAGCTAGCGAGTGGGAGCCTGGGCCCAAGCGTTTTGGCACTGGGGGCCTTCAAATGTCAGAGGGTCCTCGGAGAGCACTGCCTGTTCTCCCAACATGAATGACCGTCGGCACCCCTACCGGCCTGGGTGGCGGCGGGGAGGCAGTGTGAGTCTGGCGCTGGGGCTCGGGGGTCCCCGATCCTCGGCGTTGCGGCGGCAGGCCCATTGGGAGGCGCCATCCAGGGGCCGACCTAGGGTTAGTGTTAGCCCCCAGGAGGCTGGCAGGTCCGATCCGCCAGCTGTGCGGCGAGCGGAGGGGCGGGCCGAGATGAGGGCACTGGCGAGCGGGAGTTTGGGCCCAAGCGTTTTGGCGCGGGGGGCCTTCGAAGGTCGAAGGGGGCTCTGAGGTCCCTGCCTGTTCTCCCGGCCTGAATGACCGGCAGTCCCCTAGCGGCCCGTGTAGCCGCTGGGTGTCAGGGTGAGTCTGGTGCTGGGGCTTGGGGGTCCCCAATCCCTGACGTTGCGGCACCAGGCCCCTGGGAGAGGGCCCTCAGGGGCTGACCTAGGTTTAGGGTTAGTCCAAGGAGGCCGGTAGGCCCGATCGCCAGCTGTGTGGCGAGCGGAGGGGCGGGCCGGGGTGAGGGCGCTGGCGAGCGGGAGCGTGGGCCCTAGCGTTTTGTCACGGGGGGTCTTTGAAGGTCGCCAGGGGCGCGGAGGGCCCTGCACGTTCTCCCACCCTAAATGTCGGCGGCGCCCCTAGCGCCCTGGGTAGCAGTGGGGCGGCAGTGTGAGTCCGGCGCTGGGGCTCGGGGGTCCCCAATCCCCAGCGCTGTGGTTCCAGGCACCTTGGGAGGGGCCCCTCGGGGGCCGACCAAGTTTATGGTTAGCCCCAAGGAGGCCGGCAGGCCCGATCTGCTGGCTGTGCAGCGTGCGGAATGGCAGGCCGAGGTGAGGGAGATGGCGAGCGGGAGCGTGGGCCCAAGCGTTTTGGCATGGGGGGCCTTCGAAGGTCAGAGGTACCTGACCTTTTTTTTTTTTTTTTTGGAGGGCCCTGCCTCTTCTCCCGACATGAATGACCGTCGGCGCCCCTAGCGGCTCGGGTGGCTGCGGGGCGGCATTGTTAGTCCGGCGCTGGGAATCAGGGGTCCCCAATCCCCGGATTGCAGCGCAAGGCCGCTTGGGAGGGGGACTTCGGGAGGAGATCTAGGGTTAAGGTTAGCCCCCAGGAGGCCAGCAGGCCCGGGCCGCCGGGTGTGTGGTGAGCGGAGGGGCGGGCCGAGGTGAGGGCGCTGGCAAGCGGGAGCGCGGGCCCAAGCATTTTGGCGCACGGGGCCTTCGAAGGTCGCCGGGGCCTCTGAGGGCCCTGCCTGTTCTCCCGCCCTGAATGACCGGCGGCGCCCCACCAGCCGGGTGGTGGCGTGGCGGCAGGGTGAATTTGGCGCTGGGGATTGGGGATCCCCATTCCCTGGCGTTGCGGCACCAGGCCCCTTGGCAGGGGCCCCTTGGGGCTGACCTAGGGTTAGGGTTAGCCCCCAGGAGCCAGGCAGGCCCGATCCGCCGACTGTGCGGCCAGCGGAGGGTTGGGCCGTGGTGAGGTAGCTGCCGAGCGGGAGCGTGGGCCCAAGCGTTTTGGCGCGGAAGCCTTCGAAGGTCGCCAGGGGCTCGGAGGGCCCTGCCCGTTCTCCCGCCCTGAATGACCGGCGGCACCCCTAGCAGCCTGGGTGGCGGCGGGGCGGTAGGGTGACTGCGGTGCTGGGGCTGGGGGTCCCCAATCCCTGGCGTTGCGGCTCCAAGCCCCTGGAGGTGCCGCTCGGGGGAAGACCTAGGGTTAGGTTTAGCCTCAAGGAGGCGGGCAGACCCGATCCCCCGACTGTGCGGCGAGTGGAGGGGGGGGCCGGGGTGAGGGAGCTGGTGAGCGCGAGCGTGGGCCCAAGCGTTTTGGCACGGGGGGCCTTTGAAGGTCGGAGGGGCCTTGGAGGGCCCTGCCTGTTCTCCCGATGTGAATGACCTTCAGCGCCTCTAGCAGCTTGGGTGGTGTCGGGGCGGCAGAGTGAGTCCAGCGCTGTGGATCAGGGGTCCCCAATCCCTGGAGTGCAGAGCAAGGCCGCTTGGGAGGGGGCCCTCGGGGGGAGACCTAGGGTTAGGGCTATTCCCCAGGATGCCGGCAGGCCTGGACCGCTGGCTGTGCAGCAAGCGGAGTGCCGGGCCGAGGTGAGGGCGCTGGTGAGCGGGAGTTTGGGCCCAAGTGTTTTGGCGCGGGGGGCCTTTGAAGGTGGACTGGGGCTCAGAGGGCCCTTCACAATCTCCCGCACTGAATGACCGGTGGAGCCCCTAGCAGCCCACATAGTGGCGGGGCGGGAGGGTGGGTCCGGCGCTGGGGTCCGGGGGTCCTCAATCCCAGGCGTTGCTGCGCCAGGCCCCTTTGGAGGGGCCCCTCGGAGGCCGACCTAGGGTTAGGGTTACCCCCAGGAGGCTGGCAGACCGGATCCGCTGTCTGTGCGGCGAGCAGAAGGGTGGGCCGAGGTGAGGGCGCTGGCGAGCGGGAGCGTGGACCCAAGCGTTTTGGCATGGGGGGCCTTCGAAGGTCTGAGGTACCTCGGAGGGCCCTGCCTGTTCTCCCAACATGAATGACCGTCGGCGCCCCTAGCGGCTCGGGTGGCGGCGGGGTGGCAGGGTGAGTCCGGCGCTGGGAATCAGGGGTCCCCAATCCCCGGAGTGCAGCGCAAGGAGGCTTGGGAGGGGGCCCTCAGGAGGAGACCTAGGGTTAGGGATAGCCCCCAGGAGGCCTACAGTCCCGGTCCGCTGGCTGTGCGACGAGGGGAGGGGCAGGCCGAGGTGAGCGCACTGGCCAGCGGGAGTTTGGGCCCAAGCGTTTTGGCAGGGTAGGCCTTTGAAGGTCCCCGGGGGCTCGTAGGGCCCTGCCCGTTCTTCCGCCCTGAATGATCGGCGGCGCCCCTAGCGGCCCGGGTGGCAGCGGGGCGGCAGGGTGCGTCCAGCAGTGGGGCTCGGGGGTCCCCAATCCCAGGCGTGGTGGCACCAGGACCCTTGGGAGGGGCCTCTCTGGGGCCGACCTAGGGTTAGGGTTAGCCTCCGGGAGGCCGGAAGGCCCAATCCGCCAGCTGTGGGACGAGAGGAGGGGCCGGCCGAGGTGAGTACGCTGAGGAGCGGTAGGGTGAGCCCAAGCGTTTTGGCGCGCCTTGCTTTCGAAGGTCGCCGGGGGCTCGGAGGGCCCTGCCCATTCTCCCGCCCTGAATGAGGACGGTGCCCCTAGCGGGCCGGGTCGCGGCGGGGCAGCAGGGTGAGTCTGGCGCTGCTGCTTGGGTGTCCCCAAACTCCAGTGTGGCAGCGCCAGACCCCTTGGGAGGGGCCCCTTGGGGTCTAACGTAGGGTTTGCGTTAGCTCCCAGGAGGCCAGCAGGTCCGATCCTCCGGCTTTGTGGCGTGCGGAGGGGCTGGCCGTGGTGAGGGTGCTGCCGAATGGGAGTGTGGGCCCAAGCGTTTGCCACGGCTGGCCTTCGAAGGTCGCCGGGGCTCGGAAGGTCCTTCCCATTCTGCCCTGAATGACCGGCGGTGCCCCTAGCAGCCCGGGTAGCGGCGGGGCGGCAGGGTAAGTCCGGCGCTGGGGCGCGTTGGGTCCCCAATCCCTGGCGTGGCGGCGCCAGGCCCCTTGGGAGGGGCCCCTTGGGGGCCTACATAGGGTTAGGGTTAGCCCCCAGGAGGCCGGCAGGCCCTATCCGCCAGCGGTGAGGCAAGCAGAGGGGCGGGCCAAGGTGAGGGCACTGGCGAGCGGGAGCATTGGCCCTAGCGTTTTGCCCCGGAGGGCCTTCGAATGTTGCCTGGTGCTCGGAGGGCCCTGCCCGTTTTCCCGCCCTGAATGACCGGCGGCGCCCCAGCAGCCCTGGTGGCAGCGGGGCGGCAGGGTGAGTCCGGCGCTGGGGCTCGGGGTTACCCAACCCCGGCGTTGCGGCGCAGGCCCCTTGGGAGGGACTCCTCCGGGGCCCACCTTCAGTTAGGGTTAGCACCCAGGAGGCTGGCAGGCCCGATACGCCGGCTGTGCGGCAAGCGGAGGGGTGAGGGCGCTGCCGAGCCGAAGCATGGGCCCAAGCGGTTTGACGAGGGGTCTTCGAAGGTCGCCGGGGGCTCGGAGGGCCCTGCCCCTTCTCCCACCCTGAATGACCGGCGGCACCCCTAGCGACCTGGGTGGCGGCGGGGCGGCAGGGTGAGTCTGGCGCAGGGGCACGGGGGTCCCCAATCCCCGGCGTTGCAGCGCCAGGCCCCTTGGGAGGGTCCCCTCAGGGGCCGACCTAGGGTTAGGGTTAGCCCCAGAAGGACGGCAGGCCCGATCCACTGGGTGTGCTGCGAGCAGAGGGGCGGGCCGACCTGAAAGTGCTGGCGAGCAAGCTTGGGCCCAAGCGTTATTGTGCGGGGGGCCTTCGAAGGTTGCTGTGGGCTCAGAGGGCCCTGCGCGTTCTCCCGCCCTGAATGACCAGGGGCGCCCCTAGCAGCCCGGGTGGCGGCGGGGCGGTACGGTGAATCCGGCGCTGGAACTCAAGTGTCCCCAATCCCTGGCGTTTCGGTGCAAAACCGCTTAGGATAGGCCCCTCGAGGGCCAACCTAGGGTTAGGGTTAGCCCCTATGAGGCTGGCAGCCCTGATCCGCCGGCTGTGCAGCGAGCGGAGGGGTGGGCCGAGGTGAGGGCGCTGGAGAGCGGGAGCGTGGGCCCAAGCGTTTTGGCGCGGGGGGCCTTCGAAGGTCGCCGGGGGCTCGGAGGGCCCTGCCCGTACTCCCGCCCTGAATGACCGGCGGCACCCGAGCGCAGGGTGGCGGCGGGGCAGCAGCGTGATTCCGGCGCTGGGGCTCCGGGGTCCCCAATCCCCGGTGTTGCTGCGCCAGACCAGTTGTGAGGTGCCCCTCGGGGACCGACCTAGGGTTAGGGTTAGCCCCAAGGAGGCCGGCAGGCACGATCCGCTGGCGGTGCGGCGAGCGGAGGGGCGGGCCGAGGTGATTGCGCTCACGAGGGGGAGCGTGGGCCCTAGCGTTTTGGCTCCAGGGGCCTTCGAAGGTCCCAGGAGGATTGGAGGGCCCTGCCCGTTCTCCGGCCCTGAATGACCAGCGGTACCACTAGTGGCCCGGGTGGCAGCAGGGCGGCAGGGAGAGCTCGGCGCTGGGGCTCGGGGGTCTTCAATCACAGGCATTTGGGCGCCAGGCCCCTTGGGAGGGGCCCCCCGGGGGCCGACCTAGAGTGAGGGTTAGCACCAAGGAGGCCAGCAGGCCTGATCCGCCTGCTCTGCATCGAGTGGAGGGGCGGGTCGAGGTGAGGGCACTGTCAAGGCAGAGCGTGAGCCCAAGCGTTTTGGCCCGGGGGGCCTTCGAAGGTAATCGGGGGCTCGGAGGACCCTGCCTGTTCTCCCGCCCTGAATGACCGGTCGCACCCCTAGCGGCCCAAGTGGCGGTGGGGTGGCAGGGTGAGTCCGGCGCTGGGGCTCGGGCGACCCAATCCCCAGCGTTGCGGCGCCAGGCCCCTTGGATAGGGCCCTCGAGGGCCTACCTAGGGTTAGGGTTAGCGCCCAGGAGGCCAGCATGCCTGTTCCGCCAGCTGTGCGGTGAGCGGAGGAGCGGGCCGAGGTGAGGGCGCTGGCGAGCGGGAGCGCGGGCCCAAGCGTTTTGGGGCGAGGGGCCTTCGAAGGTTGAAGGGGGCTCGGAGGGCCCTGCCTGTTCTCCCGCCCTGAATGACCGGTGGCGCCCCTAGCGGCCCAGGTGGTGGCGGGGCGGCAGTGTGATTGCGGCACTGGGGCTCGGGGGTCCCCAATCCCTGGCATTGCGGCGCCAGGCCCCTTGGGAGGGGCCCCTCAGTGGCCGATCTAGGGTTACGGTTAGCGCTCCATTCTAGTCGGCAGTCAGACAGTGACCCTAGATATGGTGAGAGGGAGGGGGTCACAGGGCATTTCATCTGATCGCCCCCCCACCCCTCTGGCCTACTCTAGCTACGGATGCCTCCTCTCTTCCTGGGACGAGATCTGCGGAGCCCACGAGCAGCAAGGCATGTGAGTGAGCTTTGGCTAATGCAGAGGGCCCATCCTTCTTCGAGAGGGCAGTGAGGGGACTGTGTTCTGGGGGCTGCTGGACCCTCATCCCACACATCTGCAATTCCTGTGAGAGGGTCCAGGTCTGAGGGCTGCTTCTGCAGAAGAGGAAAGGGGTCCTGAGGAGCCCTGGGTGGGGTGTGGGCACTGTGGGAGAGCAGAGGGGGCTGGAGGGCAGCCTCAGCCCCTAACAGAGTCATTCCCCATCCCCGCCGCCTCCCAGCCCTGTCTCTACCCCAATCCTGGGACCCAGAACAAAGGGCATGGCTTCCACACATCTGGTGGAACGTCGACACTGGGTGCTCAGCGGGTACTCAGGAGACCCAGGGAGGGCTCGGGGACTGGACGTCCCCCACCCAGTGGGAGATTAGTGTCCACGGAAGGACACCCTCTCCTGGCACCTACTGAACGAGGCAGCACGTAGGCACGGGAGGGGAAGTGGGAGGTATCGGGAGGGTCCTGGGAAGGCCAGGGATGGGACAGAGTCCCTTTGTTCCCTCCTTGGTTGGATAGTCACAGAGCACTAGTGTGCACTGATGGCAATGACCACGGCAGACACGCCACCCCTCCCTGCCCACATGCAGTGGAAGTCACGCGGCAAGTGGGCAGGGAGACTGAGCAGGGCGTCCAGCTTCTGCTTGGAGGACAGAAATGGTCACACCAGGGGTCAAGGGCTCCCACTCACAGAGGCTTTGGGTCAGCCCAAAGGTGGACATGGAGTAGGAATGGGCTCTGACAGCCGGGAGCCGGGGACCCAGGAGTCCAGGTTCCCACAGGGGTTCCCTGGGGCATCCGTGTGGGAGGTGCCCTGTCCTCTGACTCCTCGGCCCACCTGTCTGTCCCCAGGGCCATCTCCTCCATCCTGGGCACCTGGCTGGGCCACTACCCTGAAGATCTCTTCCAGCCCCCAGAATTTCCCTGCCTAAAGACACTACTGGCATACGTAGGGCTCAACGTGCCAGGCTCAGACCTGGAGCAACGTGCCTGGCTCCTCCTCTCTCGGCTGCGACACCTCGAGCCCGCTGAGCCGGAGGCTGGGGGTGAGGAGGACTGGGGGTGACTGATGGAGGGCTGTGGAGGGGAGTGAGTGGGCCACACAGAGCAAGCCTCCACAGACTGCAGTGTGGCTGGGAGCAAGGAGTGGTCTCAGATCACTGTCCCCATGGGCTACAGTTTGGGGAGACCACCCAGGGACGGGTTCTTAGACTCAAACAATATTGAGTGGTGGGCAAAGTTGCCTTCATTTGGAAGGGACATGGAAAGACAATCATGATGACCATACTTTCTCTTCTTGGAGCGACAGCAGCAGCCCCAGAGCGAGATCCAGAACCGCGCCGAAAGCTAGTCCCAGCTCCCACTGTGGTGCCTGCTGCAGCTTCAGAGCCTGAGCTGGAAAATCCCAACACTGTTGCTGGAGCTCAGCAACTCAAAAGAGCAGGGACGTCACCTGCCATGTCGGGCCCAGTGCAGCTGGTGGTCAGAGCTCTGATCCACCGTGAGGACGTGCAAGAGTCACCTGCGCCTTTGGAAAGCCAGGAGCCTCAGCAGGCCCCAGCACCAGCCATGGAGGTCCCTGAAGAACCCGTGATGACACCTCCCATTTCAGAGCCACGGCAGGATATACTCATAGCTCTGACTCCCTGTCGGGAGCTTGAAGACCCCCCTGCACCTTGTGCAGCCCCGGCGCCCGAGCACACTGCAGCACTAGCTATGGAGGTCCCTGAAGGGCCCCTGGTGCCACCTGCCCTGTCAGAGCCAACGGAGGTTACACTCACAGCTCTGACGAACGATCATGAGCTGCAAGAGCCACTGGCATCTATGGCAGCCTGGGCGCCCGCGCACGCTGCAGCACTAGCTATGGAGGTCCCTGAAGGGCCCCTGATGCCCCTTGCCCTGTCAGAGCCAGCGGAGGATATACACAGAGCTCTCACTCCCTGTCGGCAGCTTCAAGAGCCACCTGCACCTTTGGCAGCCCCGGAGTCCAAGCAGGCTACAGCACCAATTTCGGGGTTGCCGGAGGGTGCTGGCAACCATTTCTCTCAGTGGAGCAACTGGCCTCGGCCCCGGAGCAGCAGTTCCTGCTCGCTGAATCCCCAAAGGATGGCTTCCCCTCCCCTGTCATTCCAGTGTTTCTAATTTTTGCGTTGTTCATGCACTTATTTCATAGCTTAATATATTCTGGTCTATAAATAAAGATAAATTGAGTTTTCATGGAATTTTACTCTGATCCTTTTAAATTGTACATCCAGGTGTCATTAGATACAGAGTGTTTCACAACCTTGTCATTCTACAATATTTCCCTCCAAGAGAATCCCGTGCCACTCGTCAGATACTGCTCATTCTCTCAGCACAGTCCCTGCAGCCACAGCTCCCCTCTCTGCCTCTGTGAGTTACTTCTTCTGGGTTTTCATGTGTGTGGGATCAGACAGTGTGGCCTTTTTCTATCTAGCTAAGTAACCTATGAGTGATTCATTTATTTTTTTCAGGTTTCTTTCTCTTAACAAACAAACAAACACACGAAAACAAAAACAGAACCAAAAAAAAAAAAAAACCATTTTACTACAAAGGAATATTCCTGATACAATACTGCGCAGGTGAAGCCCCAAAATGAAATGTTTTCATGATCTGGGATAGGCTTCCCTTTTGTAAGTGTGACCCAAGAGCCAGAAATATCTGGGTCCATGAGACACCTTCAAAATCTTTCATTTTCCTGGATAGGCCAGGTTTCAATGATTCTAATGTGCATATTATAAAAACATTGAGACTGCATATTAAATCTTCCTCTTTATTACAAACATATCAGGTAATTAAAAGGTTCTCTAAGGTTTTAGCCAGATTACGTTTTGTTAGTAAAATAGTGATGTAAATATGAAGAAAGGAAGACACATTCCTTCTACCTTCTACCATGGTGGCCCATAACACATGGCATCCCTCTTCCAGTCCTTTCCCTCGGAGTGTATGGGTGAGTGTGTGCGGGGGAGGGGGTTTGCCTGTGTGTGGGACAGGGTGGGGCAGGGAGGGTTTCACAGCTGGGCTCTTGTTCGGCCTGAGGTCCCCACAGTGGACAGGCACTGCTACTCCTCTCCTGTCCCCTTCTGCATTTTCAGGGGCTACACATCATTTACTCAGCAGCACCACCTGCCGAACAATTGAGACCTCTCCAATTCTTTGAGTCTCCTCCTTAAAGTGAAGGGTACAATGTGTCGTAAATCTCTTTGGCTTTAGGACTGTTTCCTAAAAGCACAATTTCTGGAACACACTTTACTCCCATTGTTGCAGTATTGGCTGCAGGGTCCTCTATCTATACTCTCTTTCTTTCCGTGGAGCCTTGCTCGGGAAAGGAGGGTCCCCGGAGACTAGAGAGGAACCCTGAAATCATGTGGAAGACAAGCCAGCAGTGAGGCCATCAGGCTACCTGGGCGGGACCCGTGAAGCAGGGAAGAGCCTGTCCATACCGCCCTCATGGATCCTCCCTCCACAAGCATCCCTGCCCCACCACACACACACACACACACACACACACACACACACACACACACACACCCCGCCCTGGAACACCCCTCATCCAGACCCCATCCCAGGACACAACCCAGCCACTCCAGCCCCTCCTGCTCTAGAACTCAGCTTCTAAGTAGAGCAACCAGGTCCTGCTTCCAGGCCAGCAGAGGGGCGTCGGCCGGGCCACACTTGTCTGCTTGCTCCGGGTCCATCCTTTTTGGGCCCTCTCCTCGCAGGAAGGAACCAACCTCTCATGGCAGCTCAGGTCAGTGAGTCACAGACATGACCTGAATGTGTTCATCCATATGTCCACTAGGTGGCAACAGCAAGAACTGCTTGAACCTCTGTGAACAGGAGGGACCTTTACTGAGGAGGGAAGAGAAGGCTAGCTGAGGACAAAGCCGGAACTGACACCCCACCCCCACCCCCCACCATGGGGTGTACGTGACATTCCTCAGGCACTCCTGGCTGCCCTAAAGGACAAAGAAAGAGTTAACCTATAGACACCACAATCCTGCAAGACTTAAGTCTCCCTCAGTTTCCCAATGTCTTAGCAGTTTACAAGAACCAAGCATTTCTATCAATAACTTAGCTTCCTGAAGGGAAAGCAGATACAACGAAATGTCCTTATAATCTGCAGCCTCCAGGAAGTTCCCAACCGTCTTAATGTTCATGCCTTGCTAGAGGGCAAAACCACCTTCCCTAGACAATGGCAAGGCCTCTGTACCTTGTGAGTCTTCTTTAACATATGCAAGTATTATCTCAACCTCCCTTTTTCCTTACCTTCCCCCAACCCCATAGTCTATCATCAGCCACCCCTCACAAGCCAGGGCAGCAGCTCTTTCTGCCACCCGTCCTGTCATAAACCACCAATTTTGCACCAAAGACATCTCAAGAATTCCTTCCTGGTCGTCGGCTGCGGATTCCACCCCACTGAACCGCACCTATATTCCACAACCTCCTCATTTCCAAAGCACACTGGGTGCTCATGGAAGCTGCAGGATGGACAGAGCCTCAACCGGCGGCTTTGGCACTGGGCATAGCCCCTCCACACCACTCAGGCTCCTCCAGCAGTGACCCCCTGCCCCTGCCAGCCCCAATTCTTAATAACCCTCCAGTACAGTTGTTGTGAGAGCGGTGCCTATGCTTCCTGCTCCAGACACAAGTGAGGAGAAGGGAGAGATCCCTCTCCTCGCACGAAGTCACTTGACGGGGAGTCCACTTGATCAGAAGCTCTCCATCTGGGAGCCCTGCAAAGGACAGGAATGCTGTGACCCTCCGCCTTCCCCAAGGAGCTTCGGTGTGGGGAGCACCGCAGAAGTCTACAGAACTTGGCGCACAACAGCATCACACCTCCACGCCTACAGAAGCGGGCGGCCGTTTTTATTCTCACCCTCTCAAGAGGCGGGGAAAGGCCTCTGGGAACGCAAGGCACACAGAGCAACCAGCTGACCCTGAGCCCCACCGGGCCCCCTGGCAAGGGGCAGTGCATCCCCGTCCAGGCAAAAACACCTGAGAATCAGCGCACTGGGCCCCTGCCCCCCGAAAACGAGGTGAAAGAACAAGTGAACAGCAAGTTTACAGACCAAAGAGGACGGCCAATCTCCATCGCTAGGGGAAAATAGCACCTAGAGCTCGAGGCTTTTTCTCATGATTCATTTCTCTCTCCATTCAAAATTTTCCATTTCGTTTTTTTTTCTTTTTTCCCTTTCCAACTACATTTTTTTTTAATTTTAGCAACTCTTCATTTTTCAATCTTTTCTTAACTTTCATTTTTTACATTGACATTTTATATATATATTCTTCATTTTTGGATTGCTTTCGCTATATTCAATTTGATTTCTGTGTATATATGAGTTTGACTTTCTTTACAATTTTGGGATTTAGTGACTTCCAACACACAGACCAAAAGACACTCGGGACCATGTGGCTCACCCTGTTTTGTCCACCCTGTGAGATCCTAATCTCTCTCTCCCCCATCCATTCTTCTCTGGGAAAAGTGACTAGAGGGAGGGATTCACAGCAAAAAAAAAGAGCCAGAGGTAACACTCTCTGCCACTGATCTAATGCATAGGGTTTTAAGTAAGAAGTCACAGCTGGAACTCAGGATGACAATTACAAAGTTGCTAGCTGGGCTTGAAAAAAGTATAAATGACACCAGATACTCTCATAGTGCAGAAATGAAATCGAATCAGGCCCAATTTCCAAAGGCTCTAACTGAGATGCAGTCTACATTGGATGTGAATGCTCTAACGGCTAGGGTCAATGAGGAGAAGACAGAGTCAGTGACACCAAAGACAAGCTGATGGAAAGGAAGGAAGCTGAGGAAAAGAGAGAAAGGCAACGAATGGACTATGGGTGGAGGAATCAAAAAATCAGTGATGCCACAAAAGGAAACAATATTGGAATTACTTCTGGCCCCGAGGGAGAAGACACAGAGGGACAGAAGATCTATCTGTGTAGATCGTAGCTGAGAACTTCCCTAATCTGGGAGGGAAACAGGAATTCAAGTCCAAGAGGTAGAGAGGACTCTTCCCCAAATCCATAAGAATAGAGGAACACCCTAACATATACTAGTGACGTTTGCAATTTCAGACAGAAAGAGAAAATCCTGAAAGCAGTTTGAGACAAGAGGGTCTTCATCGACACAGGTAAGCACGTTAGACTAGCCATATACCTATCCACAGAGTCCTGGCACACAAGAAAGGGCTGGTGTGATCGAGTCATGGTACTAAGTGAGAAAAACATGCAGCCAAGAACGCTTTACCCAGCAAGGAGTCATTCCGAATAGGAGCAGAGATAAAGAGCTTCCAGGACAGAAAGAAACTCAAAGGATTTGGCCGCTAAACCACCCTGCAAGAATAGGAAGGGGGATCCTGTAAGTGAAGACAGACTCCAAGAGTAACACAGACCAGAAAGAAACAGAGACCATCTACAGAATTAGGGACGTGACAGGTAATGCAATGGACTCATCTCCATCTGCTTTTTAGGTTTTTTCTTTATCATTGGTCTTAAGCAATTTTATTGGGATGCAGGCTGATAAGGAGGGTTTTTTTCCATGATCCTTATGTTTGGGGCATTTGTTGGCTGGATTCCTGAATTCTTGAATCTATGGGTGTAGAGGGTGCATACAATTCAGATAACAATCAGACATTACTTCTTCAAACGTTTTTTTTTCTTTCTGTACCTCAGCCAATTTCTTATCTACCAGGCCACTTGAAATTGCTACAAAGCTCACACATACTCTAGTGTTTGTGTGCAGAGCGTGGTTTGCACCCTTCCTTTTCTCTGCTGTATTCTGGACACCTGCTATGATCATACATTCAAGTTCTCTCTCTCTCTCTCTCTCTCTCTCTCTCTCTCTCTCTTTTTGCTATTTAGTGTCTAACGGGAAAGAAAGCCCATCTACTACATTTTTCACCTTAGACGTGCCACTGTTCAGCTCCAGAAGTTGGGTTTTCCTTGTTTTCATATTTTCTATATCTCTGTTTCACTTCATCCTTTGTGTACATTCTTACGTATATAAAACGTCTTTCTAACAGTTGTTTGAATGTCCATGTGCAATACTTCCATCGTCTTTTTCATTTCTGGGTAGGTTTCTATTGTTTAATCTTTCTCCTCAGTACGAGGTGAACTCTTCTCCTTCTTTGCATCCTGGTAATCTTTTGTTGGAAGGCAGGTATTGTGAATTTTAATTGTTAGATATTAACTATGGCTTATATTTCTACACATACTCTTGAGGATTGTTCTGATGGTGAGGTAGGTTCCTGGAAAACGATTTTATCCTTCCAGACTAGCTTTCCAAAGGTTTGTTAGGTGGTATCACAGTAGTCTTCAATGTATTTTGCTATTGTTCTGTTGGTATTCTGAGCTCTCTTTGCAATGTCCCACGAATTACGAGGTTTTCCACTCTGCCTGCTGCTGGTAGCACAGACTTTTCCTGATTGTGTGTGAAGGCTAGTGACATTTTCCTCTCTGCTTCCCCTGGGCTATGATTTTCCCCACACCACATAGGTTCCTCACACACGTGCCCTATTGAGGAATTCTATGAAAACTCAAAAGTGATCCTAGATGGATTTCTGAGGTCCTCTTTCTCTGTGCAGCTCTCCTCTACAGTATTCTCTACTGTAAACCACAGCCATATGGACTTCTCCAAACTTCCATCTTTCTGTCTCCAACTCATGAAAATGGCTGAGCTTCGCCTGTATTCTTCATCCCTGACCCGTAGACTAGAAACGAAATCTCTTTAGGCAGTAAGTTCCGGAAATGCAGAGTCCCCCATGTTTGTCTTCCTCTTGCACTAGTCACTTCCCTGCATTGCCTGGAAATATATCGAAAGTGTTCTTTTGCCAGGGTGCCTGAGTGGCTCAGTTGCTTAAGCCTCCAACTCGTGATCTGGACTCAGGTCACGAACTCAGGGTCTTGGGATCAAGACCAGCATTGGGCATCACACTCAGCACAGAGTCGGCTTGAGATTCTGTCTCCCCTCTCCCGCTATCCTCCCCACCCCACCCCCCACACTCTGTCTCTCAAACCAACACAGAAAATCAGTTACGTAACAGGCAGCCTCTGCAACAAAGGGAATACCCCAGCAGGGTCCGTGCCTTCCCCAGAATCACAGACTGGTAAGAAGGCAGAACCAGGCCTGAACCCAGCTCTCCAAGTGTCCTCAACGTTGGGGCCCTGGCTGAACCTCACTACTCACTGGGAGCTCGGGAAGAGGTTGTGTTTTGGAACTGGCTGTAGACCTGGACGTGGTATGGGGGTGAGAAGGAGTATCGACATCACAGGCAGTAGGCTTCCCAGCACGTACCTGTCTGAGGAGGAGCCCAGGCCAGGGCAACCCACTGACGGCACCCAGAGGAAAGGAGGGATGGCTCGTGACACACGACTGGCAGCGTCTAGGGGTAAGGGTGGGCTCAGCCCCTCTAAGCCAAGGCTCCAATACCTTCTGCAGGGTTTGCCTTGGAAATTAGAAAGCCTAAGACCTGGGAAAGCTATTTCCCATAAACCCTTGGTGGGACTGTCATCTTCTGGGCCTGCACAATAGGAGTATTGGGGCACACACATGTGCACAGTTACACACACAACACAATAGGGACTGTGGGTGGGATCGGAAGAGCTACAGACTCAGAGAAGGTGAGAAAGGAAGAAAATGTGGTGGCAGTTATTCCCTACGTACGACACCACTCCCCCAATTTCTTAGATGGTATCCCACCTATGCCTGTGGACTTCTGCAAGAAGTACATGCTGGAATAATCCCTATCGCACAGGCAAGACACAGACCATTCCTGACAGGCACAACGGCTTCTCCGGGATCCAAAACAGGGAAGATGGAGACTTCCGTCAGAGCCCGGGGTGTTTCTAAGCTGGGACCCTGGCTGCACCCAGACTTTCCATGGGGCCTATGCAGAGGGTTGTGTTGGTGTCACTGGGTACGCATGTGGCATGGCATGCAGAAAGGGGATGAGCAGTCGGCAGCCCAGATCACTGTTTGTGTAGGTGCTAGTCCAGGTGTGGACTCAGGGAGGGGATCCCAGGAAGTGAAGTCACTTCCCTGATAACTGACCCCAACAGAACTTGGAACCCCGGTCACCAGGCAACCACATCGTAGTGCAGTCCCGTATCAGGCTCACTTGGCCAGAGACAGTCGATAGTGAAAGATGTTCTCTTGCTGTGTGCCCATTGTCCGGGGCTCTGGCTTCCAGAAACCCCGGGGTGAGGGACTTTTCACATGCTGCAGACACTGGCTCGACCCGCGCCCCCGACGCCGCAGGGCCTTTGCCAGGAGGGGCCGGAAGGTAATACCGAGCGACCTAGGCCAGGCCAGGCCACCTCTCGGAGCCATCCCTGGGCAGCCCCATTCCCCCAGTTTCAGGGAAAGAGGGGTATGTGGGGGAGGTCCCGCCCTGGGCTGGAGGAGGTTGCGGGGCAGTGGATACCCTGGGGATGCCTTCATGTTCACACCGATGCCACGGTGGGCAGAGTGGAAAGAGGATTCCTGAGGTGCCTCTCACCAGGGCCAGAGTGAATCCAAGGCCCTCGAGCTGGGTCACTTTTCTCTCCATGGTGGAGCTGTGTGCATCCTGGCGTGTGGTGTGTCTGCAAGGGAGTCCCCCGGGTCTGAGGACCAGCAAAGGCAGCCAGACAGACCTCTGAGGCCTCCTGCCTGGCTGCCGGGCACTGTCTTTACAGAGCTCCACATGGGAGACAGGGCAGGAGCTGAACGATGGGATCCCCTGCCCCACCTCCTTGAAGGACAGGAAGGAGTTCCCTACTGCCAACAAAGTCCAGCGCTGTCTCAGGGTGAGCGCAGGTGCCACAGGGACCCAGCACCCAGGGCACCGATGCGGCACAAAGGGACCCAGATCCCAGAAACCAGCCTCTGGGCTCCTCGGGGCTCCCTCCTAGACTCCTGCTCCCATGTGAACCTGGATCCCCATCTCCTCCCCAAAACTGCCCTCAGGGCCCTGCCACGGCCTTGGCCCGATGCACAGTCCCTATCCACATATCTGTATGAATATCAGAAAAGCGACCTTAAACTACCTCTCATCCCTTGCTTGAGATCCTGGTGAGCTGGGAGACTTTTCCCCAAAGGGGCATGGGGCTCATGATACTATGCCTATTGCTCTGCCCTTTGGTTGTGAAGGAACACATCCCTGGGGCCCCTCCAGGGTCCGGAGCAGGCGCCTCCTTGTGCTGCACAACATTCCAGAAGGCCCATCAGTTACCGCAGCCATTGAGCCTTTCACAGATGCAGGATGTTCATGTGATTCCCTTCTGTTGCCAACCCACAGTGCCGCACGGAACAGCCTACGTGCCCTAAAATCCTGAGCACCCCCACCCATGAAACAGTCTCTGTGTTCTCAAGCCTGGGATACATCGTCAGAAATCACAGGGACGATGCTGTTAGTGCAGGGAGCGGCTGTCAATACTCAGTGAACGATCTGACCTGAGATACCAACGTCCATTCACACACACCCCACCTCACATCCTCGTATTGTTGCCATTCCCCTTTTTCCCCAAAACGATTGCACGAGTTATTTTTTTGAGAGACAGACAGAGATAGAGACCGAGACAGAGACGGGGGTTGGAGACACAGAGGGAGAGACAGGATCCTCAAGCAGACCCTGCCCTAAGTGCAAAGCCAGACAACGGACTCGATCTCAGGACGCGCACATGAGGACCTCAGCCGAAACCAAGAGGTGGACCCTGAACCCACGGAACCAGCCAGGCACCTTGCTCCTTTTGTCTACTGTGGGCCCTCCTGTCCCACCTCTTTGCCTATGTCACCGAGAGCCTGGGGGTTTGCTCTGGGCTCCAACCCGCAACCCTCCTGGTGACCGCAGTGAAGACTGCATGTCTCCCCTGTCCCACCTCAGGCTAGAAAGGCCTCAACCGTGAAGAGCAATGGGACCTGCGTGGTGCGGCCCCAACGGGCAGAGCTGCTGAAGAGGCGAGTAGAACACCTGCTGCCCGCCTTCCTAGACAGAGACCTGAGCTACGTCTCCACGTTCCTGGCCACATACAGAGCTTTTGCTACCACTCAGGAGGTGCTGGACCAGCTGTTGACAAGGTGAGCCCCCTGTCCCTCCACAGCCCAGTGGGATTTGCCCACCTCCTGCTTGGGAGTCTGGGGAATGCCACCCAACTTCCCGGAGCCTCAGTTGGCTCCTCGGACTGGGGCAGAGTTATTACAGGGACTCAGTGGGGTCCTGGCGGGTAAGGACACCTGGGTGCCTGGCCCTGTGGAAAGGTCCGCTACAGGGGCTGTGGTCGTGCTCGTGGACCATCGTCTCGCTCCCCATGAAGAAGCCTCTGCCTCAGCCCTCACCGTCACCACGGTCTTGAGCTGGGCTCTTTTCCCCTTGGAAAAGGACATCTGACACTCCATCTGGGGTCTGTGTCCTGGGTGAGACCAGAGCAGGCATGCCCGGGGATGAGCAGGGGGTCCCAGGCCCACTCAGCTCTCTGGGATGGGGCTGGTGGGGGCCCTTTTTCATTCACCGAGCATAAAGGATGGATGCTCTTCCAGGTGCAGACCTGCAGATGCTTCCCTGGCACTGACTGTGATCTCACGTACACAGCAGACAGCACCCTTGAGCACCCCAGGGCTCCATTCTAGTTGGCAGTCAGACAGTGACCCTAGATATGATGAGAGGGAGGGTTCACGGGGCATTTCATGTGATCCCCCCACCCCACCCCTCTAGCCTCCTCTAGCTACGGATGCCTCCTCTCTTCCTGGGACGAGATCGGCGGAGCCCACGAGCAGCAAGGCATGTGAGTGAGCTTTGGCTAATGCAGAGGGCCCTTCCTTCTTCGAGAGGGCAGTGAGGGGACTGTGATCTGGGGCTGCTGGACCCTCATCCCACATCTGCAATTCCTGTGAGAGGGTCCAGGTCTGAGGGCTGCTTCTGCAGAAGAGGAAAGGGGTCCTGAGGAGCCCTGGGTGGGGTGTGGGCACTGTGGGAGAGCAGAGGGGGCTGGAGGGCAGCCTCAGCCCCTAACAGAGTCATTCCCCATCCCCGCCGCCTCCCAGCCCTGTCTCTACCCCAATCCTGGGACCCAGAACAAAGGGCATGGCTTCCACACATCTGGTGGAACGTCGACACTGGGTGCTCAGCGGGTACTCAGGAGACCCAGGGAGGGCTCGGGGACTGGACGTCCCCCACCCAGTGGGAGATTAGTGTCCACGGAAGGACACCCTCTCCTGGCACCTACTGAACGAGGCAGCACGTAGGCACGGGAGGGGAAGTGGGAGGTATCGGGAGGGTCCTGGGAAGGCCAGGGATGGGACAGAGTCCCTTTGTTCCCTCCTTGGTTGGATAGTCACAGAGCACTAGTGTGCACTGATGGCAATGACCACGGCAGACACGCCACCCCTCCCTGCCCACATGCAGTGGAAGTCACGCGGCAAGTGGGCAGGGAGGCTGAGCAGGGCGTCCAGCTTCTGCTTGGAGGACAGAAATGGTCACACCAGGGGTCAAGGGCTCCCACTCACAGAGGCTTTGGGTCAGCCCAAAGGTGGACATGGAGTAGGAATGGGCTCTGACAGCCGGGAGCCGGGGACCCAGGAGTCCAGGTTCCCACAGGGGTTCCCTGGGGCATCCGTGTGGGAGGTGCCCTGTCCTCTGACTCCTCGGCCCACCTGTCTGTCCCCAGGGCCATCTCCTCCATCCTGGGCACCTGGCTGGGCCACTACCCTGAAGATCTCTTCCAGCCCCCAGAATTTCCCTGCCTAAAGACACTACTGGCATACGTAGGGCTCAACGTGCCAGGCTCAGACCTGGAGCAACGTGCCTGGCTCCTCCTCTCTCGGCTGCGACACCTCGAGCCCGCTGAGCCGGAGGCTGGGGGTGAGGAGGACTGGGGGTGACTGATGGAGGGCTGTGGAGGGGAGTGAGTGGGCCACACAGAGCAAGCCTCCACAGACTGCAGTGTGGCTGGGAGCAAGGAGTGGTCTCAGATCACTGTCCCCATGGGCTACAGTTTGGGGAGACCACCCAGGGACGGGTTCTTAGACTCAAACAATATTGAGTGGTGGGCAAAGTTGCCTTCATTTGGAAGGGACATGGAAAGACAATCATGATGACCATACTTTCTCTTCTTGGAGCGACAGCAGCAGCCCCAGAGCGAGATCCAGAACCGCGCCGAAAGCTAGTCCCAGCTCCCACTGTGGTGCCTGCTGCAGCTTCAGAGCCTGAGCTGGAAAATCCCAACACTGTTGCTGGAGCTCAGCAACTCAAAAGAGCAGGGACGTCACCTGCCATGTCGGGCCCAGTGCAGCTGGTGGTCAGAGCTCTGATCCACCGTGAGGACGTGCAAGAGTCACCTGCGCCTTTGGAAAGCCAGGAGCCTCAGCAGGCCCCAGCACCAGCCATGGAGGTCCCTGAAGAACCCGTGATGACACCTCCCATTTCAGAGCCACGGCAGGATATACTCATAGCTCTGACTCCCTGTCGGGAGCTTGAAGACCCCCCTGCACCTTGTGCAGCCCCGGCGCCCGAGCACACTGCAGCACTAGCTATGGAGGTCCCTGAAGGGCCCCTGGTGCCACCTGCCCTGTCAGAGCCAACGGAGGTTACACTCACAGCTCTGACGAACGATCATGAGCTGCAAGAGCCACTGGCATCTATGGCAGCCTGGGCGCCCGCGCACGCTGCAGCACTAGCTATGGAGGTCCCTGAAGGGCCCCTGATGCCCCTTGCCCTGTCAGAGCCAGCGGAGGATATACACAGAGCTCTCACTCCCTGTCGGCAGCTTCAAGAGCCACCTGCACCTTTGGCAGCCCCGGAGTCCAAGCAGGCTACAGCACCAATTTCGGGGTTGCCGGAGGGTGCTGGCAACCATTTCTCTCAGTGGAGCAACTGGCCTCGGCCCCGGAGCAGCAGTTCCTGCTCGCTGAATCCCCAAAGGATGGCTTCCCCTCCCCTGTCATTCCAGTGTTTCTAATTTTTGCGTTGTTCATGCACTTATTTCATAGCTTAATATATTCTGGTCTATAAATAAAGATAAATTGAGTTTTCATGGAATTTTACTCTGATCCTTTTAAATTGTACATCCAGGTGTCATTAGATACAGAGTGTTTCACAACCTTGTCATTCTACAATATTTCCCTCCAAGAGAATCCCGTGCCACTCGTCAGATACTGCTCATTCTCTCAGCACAGTCCCTGCAGCCACAGCTCCCCTCTCTGCCTCTGTGAGTTACTTCTTCTGGGTTTTCATGTGTGTGGGATCAGACAGTGTGGCCTTTTTCTATCTAGCTAAGTAACCTATGAGTGATTCATTTATTTTTTTCAGGTTTCTTTCTCTTAACAAACAAACAAACACACGAAAACAAAAACAGAACCAAAAAAAAAAAAAAAACCATTTTACTACAAAGGAATATTCCTGATACAATACTGCGCAGGTGAAGCCCCAAAATGAAATGTTTTCATGATCTGGGATAGGCTTCCCTTTTGTAAGTGTGACCCAAGAGCCAGAAATATCTGGGTCCATGAGACACCTTCAAAATCTTTCATTTTCCTGGATAGGCCAGGTTTCAATGATTCTAATGTGCATATTATAAAAACATTGAGACTGCATATTAAATCTTCCTCTTTATTACAAACATATCAGGTAATTAAAAGGTTCTCTAAGGTTTTAGCCAGATTACGTTTTGTTAGTAAAATAGTGATGTAAATATGAAGAAAGGAAGACACATTCCTTCTACCTTCTACCATGGTGGCCCATAACACATGGCATCCCTCTTCCAGTCCTTTCCCTCGGAGTGTATGGGTGAGTGTGTGCGGGGGAGGGGGTTTGCCTGTGTGTGGGACAGGGTGGGGCAGGGAGGGTTTCACAGCTGGGCTCTTGTTCGGCCTGAGGTCCCCACAGTGGACAGGCACTGCTACTCCTCTCCTGTCCCCTTCTGCATTTTCAGGGGCTACACATCATTTACTCAGCAGCACCACCTGCCGAACAATTGAGACCTCTCCAATTCTTTGAGTCTCCTCCTTAAAGTGAAGGGTACAATGTGTCGTAAATCTCTTTGGCTTTAGGACTGTTTCCTAAAAGCACAATTTCTGGAACACACTTTACTCCCATTGTTGCAGTATTGGCTGCAGGGTCCTCTATCTATACTCTCTTTCTTTCCGTGGAGCCTTGCTCGGGAAAGGAGGGTCCCCGGAGACTAGAGAGGAACCCTGAAATCATGTGGAAGACAAGCCAGCAGTGAGGCCATCAGGCTACCTGGGCGGGACCCGTGAAGCAGGGAAGAGCCTGTCCATACCGCCCTCATGGATCCTCCCTCCACAAGCATCCCTGCCCCACCACACACACACACACACACACACACACACACACACACACACACACACCCCGCCCTGGAACACCCCTCATCCAGACCCCATCCCAGGACACAACCCAGCCACTCCAGCCCCTCCTGCTCTAGAACTCAGCTTCTAAGTAGAGCAACCAGGTCCTGCTTCCAGGCCAGCAGAGGGGCGTCGGCCGGGCCACACTTGTCTGCTTGCTCCGGGTCCATCCTTTTTGGGCCCTCTCCTCGCAGGAAGGAACCAACCTCTCATGGCAGCTCAGGTCAGTGAGTCACAGACATGACCTGAATGTGTTCATCCATATGTCCACTAGGTGGCAACAGCAAGAACTGCTTGAACCTCTGTGAACAGGAGGGACCTTTACTGAGGAGGGAAGAGAAGGCTAGCTGAGGACAAAGCCGGAACTGACACCCCACCCCCACCCCCCACCATGGGGTGTACGTGACATTCCTCAGGCACTCCTGGCTGCCCTAAAGGACAAAGAAAGAGTTAACCTATAGACACCACAATCCTGCAAGACTTAAGTCTCCCTCAGTTTCCCAATGTCTTAGCAGTTTACAAGAACCAAGCATTTCTATCAATAACTTAGCTTCCTGAAGGGAAAGCAGATACAACGAAATGTCCTTATAATCTGCAGCCTCCAGGAAGTTCCCAACCGTCTTAATGTTCATGCCTTGCTAGAGGGCAAAACCACCTTCCCTAGACAATGGCAAGGCCTCTGTACCTTGTGAGTCTTCTTTAACATATGCAAGTATTATCTCAACCTCCCTTTTTCCTTACCTTCCCCCAACCCCATAGTCTATCATCAGCCACCCCTCACAAGCCAGGGCAGCAGCTCTTTCTGCCACCCGTCCTGTCATAAACCACCAATTTTGCACCAAAGACATCTCAAGAATTCCTTCCTGGTCGTCGGCTGCGGATTCCACCCCACTGAACCGCACCTATATTCCACAACCTCCTCATTTCCAAAGCACACTGGGTGCTCATGGAAGCTGCAGGATGGACAGAGCCTCAACCGGCGGCTTTGGCACTGGGCATAGCCCCTCCACACCACTCAGGCTCCTCCAGCAGTGACCCCCTGCCCCTGCCAGCCCCAATTCTTAATAACCCTCCAGTACAGTTGTTGTGAGAGCGGTGCCTATGCTTCCTGCTCCAGACACAAGTGAGGAGAAGGGAGAGATCCCTCTCCTCGCACGAAGTCACTTGACGGGGAGTCCACTTGATCAGAAGCTCTCCATCTGGGAGCCCTGCAAAGGACAGGAATGCTGTGACCCTCCGCCTTCCCCAAGGAGCTTCGGTGTGGGGAGCACCGCAGAAGTCTACAGAACTTGGCGCACAACAGCATCACACCTCCACGCCTACAGAAGCGGGCGGCCGTTTTTATTCTCACCCTCTCAAGAGGCGGGGAAAGGCCTCTGGGAACGCAAGGCACACAGAGCAACCAGCTGACCCTGAGCCCCACCGGGCCCCCTGGCAAGGGGCAGTGCATCCCCGTCCAGGCAAAAACACCTGAGAATCAGCGCACTGGGCCCCTGCCCCCCGAAAACGAGGTGAAAGAACAAGTGAACAGCAAGTTTACAGACCAAAGAGGACGGCCAATCTCCATCGCTAGGGGAAAATAGCACCTAGAGCTCGAGGCTTTTTCTCATGATTCATTTCTCTCTCCATTCAAAATTTTCCATTTCGTTTTTTTTTCTTTTTTCCCTTTCCAACTACATTTTTTTTTAATTTTAGCAACTCTTCATTTTTCAATCTTTTCTTAACTTTCATTTTTTACATTGACATTTTATATATATATTCTTCATTTTTGGATTGCTTTCGCTATATTCAATTTGATTTCTGTGTATATATGAGTTTGACTTTCTTTACAATTTTGGGATTTAGTGACTTCCAACACACAGACCAAAAGACACTCGGGACCATGTGGCTCACCCTGTTTTGTCCACCCTGTGAGATCCTAATCTCTCTCTCCCCCATCCATTCTTCTCTGGGAAAAGTGACTAGAGGGAGGGATTCACAGCAAAAAAAAAGAGCCAGAGGTAACACTCTCTGCCACTGATCTAATGCATAGGGTTTTAAGTAAGAAGTCACAGCTGGAACTCAGGATGACAATTACAAAGTTGCTAGCTGGGCTTGAAAAAAGTATAAATGACACCAGATACTCTCATAGTGCAGAAATGAAATCGAATCAGGCCCAATTTCCAAAGGCTCTAACTGAGATGCAGTCTACATTGGATGTGAATGCTCTAACGGCTAGGGTCAATGAGGAGAAGACAGAGTCAGTGACACCAAAGACAAGCTGATGGAAAGGAAGGAAGCTGAGGAAAAGAGAGAAAGGCAACGAATGGACTATGGGTGGAGGAATCAAAAAATCAGTGATGCCACAAAAGGAAACAATATTGGAATTACTTCTGGCCCCGAGGGAGAAGACACAGAGGGACAGAAGATCTATCTGTGTAGATCGTAGCTGAGAACTTCCCTAATCTGGGAGGGAAACAGGAATTCAAGTCCAAGAGGTAGAGAGGACTCTTCCCCAAATCCATAAGAATAGAGGAACACCCTAACATATACTAGTGACGTTTGCAATTTCAGACAGAAAGAGAAAATCCTGAAAGCAGTTTGAGACAAGAGGGTCTTCATCGACACAGGTAAGCACGTTAGACTAGCCATATACCTATCCACAGAGTCCTGGCACACAAGAAAGGGCTGGTGTGATCGAGTCATGGTACTAAGTGAGAAAAACATGCAGCCAAGAACGCTTTACCCAGCAAGGAGTCATTCCGAATAGGAGCAGAGATAAAGAGCTTCCAGGACAGAAAGAAACTCAAAGGATTTGGCCGCTAAACCACCCTGCAAGAATAGGAAGGGGGATCCTGTAAGTGAAGACAGACTCCAAGAGTAACACAGACCAGAAAGAAACAGAGACCATCTACAGAATTAGGGACGTGACAGGTAATGCAATGGACTCATCTCCATCTGCTTTTTAGGTTTTTTCTTTATCATTGGTCTTAAGCAATTTTATTGGGATGCAGGCTGATAAGGAGGGTTTTTTTCCATGATCCTTATGTTTGGGGCATTTGTTGGCTGGATTCCTGAATTCTTGAATCTATGGGTGTAGAGGGTGCATACAATTCAGATAACAATCAGACATTACTTCTTCAAACGTTTTTTTTTCTTTCTGTACCTCAGCCAATTTCTTATCTACCAGGCCACTTGAAATTGCTACAAAGCTCACACATACTCTAGTGTTTGTGTGCAGAGCGTGGTTTGCACCCTTCCTTTTCTCTGCTGTATTCTGGACACCTGCTATGATCATACATTCAAGTTCTCTCTCTCTCTCTCTCTCTCTCTCTCTCTCTCTCTCTTTTTGCTATTTAGTGTCTAACGGGAAAGAAAGCCCATCTACTACATTTTTCACCTTAGACGTGCCACTGTTCAGCTCCAGAAGTTGGGTTTTCCTTGTTTTCATATTTTCTATATCTCTGTTTCACTTCATCCTTTGTGTACATTCTTACGTATATAAAACGTCTTTCTAACAGTTGTTTGAATGTCCATGTGCAATACTTCCATCGTCTTTTTCATTTCTGGGTAGGTTTCTATTGTTTAATCTTTCTCCTCAGTACGAGGTGAACTCTTCTCCTTCTTTGCATCCTGGTAATCTTTTGTTGGAAGGCAGGTATTGTGAATTTTAATTGTTAGATATTAACTATGGCTTATATTTCTACACATACTCTTGAGGATTGTTCTGATGGTGAGGTAGGTTCCTGGAAAACGATTTTATCCTTCCAGACTAGCTTTCCAAAGGTTTGTTAGGTGGTATCACAGTAGTCTTCAATGTATTTTGCTATTGTTCTGTTGGTATTCTGAGCTCTCTTTGCAATGTCCCACGAATTACGAGGTTTTCCACTCTGCCTGCTGCTGGTAGCACAGACTTTTCCTGATTGTGTGTGAAGGCTAGTGACATTTTCCTCTCTGCTTCCCCTGGGCTATGATTTTCCCCACACCACATAGGTTCCTCACACACGTGCCCTATTGAGGAATTCTATGAAAACTCAAAAGTGATCCTAGATGGATTTCTGAGGTCCTCTTTCTCTGTGCAGCTCTCCTCTACAGTATTCTCTACTGTAAACCACAGCCATATGGACTTCTCCAAACTTCCATCTTTCTGTCTCCAACTCATGAAAATGGCTGAGCTTCGCCTGTATTCTTCATCCCTGACCCGTAGACTAGAAACGAAATCTCTTTAGGCAGTAAGTTCCGGAAATGCAGAGTCCCCCATGTTTGTCTTCCTCTTGCACTAGTCACTTCCCTGCATTGCCTGGAAATATATCGAAAGTGTTCTTTTGCCAGGGTGCCTGAGTGGCTCAGTTGCTTAAGCCTCCAACTCGTGATCTGGACTCAGGTCACGAACTCAGGGTCTTGGGATCAAGACCAGCATTGGGCATCACACTCAGCACAGAGTCGGCTTGAGATTCTGTCTCCCCTCTCCCGCTATCCTCCCCACCCCACCCCCCACACTCTGTCTCTCAAACCAACACAGAAAATCAGTTACGTAACAGGCAGCCTCTGCAACAAAGGGAATACCCCAGCAGGGTCCGTGCCTTCCCCAGAATCACAGACTGGTAAGAAGGCAGAACCAGGCCTGAACCCAGCTCTCCAAGTGTCCTCAACGTTGGGGCCCTGGCTGAACCTCACTACTCACTGGGAGCTCGGGAAGAGGTTGTGTTTTGGAACTGGCTGTAGACCTGGACGTGGTATGGGGGTGAGAAGGAGTATCGACATCACAGGCAGTAGGCTTCCCAGCACGTACCTGTCTGAGGAGGAGCCCAGGCCAGGGCAACCCACTGACGGCACCCAGAGGAAAGGAGGGATGGCTCGTGACACACGACTGGCAGCGTCTAGGGGTAAGGGTGGGCTCAGCCCCTCTAAGCCAAGGCTCCAATACCTTCTGCAGGGTTTGCCTTGGAAATTAGAAAGCCTAAGACCTGGGAAAGCTATTTCCCATAAACCCTTGGTGGGACTGTCATCTTCTGGGCCTGCACAATAGGAGTATTGGGGCACACACATGTGCACAGTTACACACACAACACAATAGGGACTGTGGGTGGGATCGGAAGAGCTACAGACTCAGAGAAGGTGAGAAAGGAAGAAAATGTGGTGGCAGTTATTCCCTACGTACGACACCACTCCCCCAATTTCTTAGATGGTATCCCACCTATGCCTGTGGACTTCTGCAAGAAGTACATGCTGGAATAATCCCTATCGCACAGGCAAGACACAGACCATTCCTGACAGGCACAACGGCTTCTCCGGGATCCAAAACAGGGAAGATGGAGACTTCCGTCAGAGCCCGGGGTGTTTCTAAGCTGGGACCCTGGCTGCACCCAGACTTTCCATGGGGCCTATGCAGAGGGTTGTGTTGGTGTCACTGGGTACGCATGTGGCATGGCATGCAGAAAGGGGATGAGCAGTCGGCAGCCCAGATCACTGTTTGTGTAGGTGCTAGTCCAGGTGTGGACTCAGGGAGGGGATCCCAGGAAGTGAAGTCACTTCCCTGATAACTGACCCCAACAGAACTTGGAACCCCGGTCACCAGGCAACCACATCGTAGTGCAGTCCCGTATCAGGCTCACTTGGCCAGAGACAGTCGATAGTGAAAGATGTTCTCTTGCTGTGTGCCCATTGTCCGGGGCTCTGGCTTCCAGAAACCCCGGGGTGAGGGACTTTTCACATGCTGCAGACACTGGCTCGACCCGCGCCCCCGACGCCGCAGGGCCTTTGCCAGGAGGGGCCGGAAGGTAATACCGAGCGACCTAGGCCAGGCCAGGCCACCTCTCGGAGCCATCCCTGGGCAGCCCCATTCCCCCAGTTTCAGGGAAAGAGGGGTATGTGGGGGAGGTCCCGCCCTGGGCTGGAGGAGGTTGCGGGGCAGTGGATACCCTGGGGATGCCTTCATGTTCACACCGATGCCACGGTGGGCAGAGTGGAAAGAGGATTCCTGAGGTGCCTCTCACCAGGGCCAGAGTGAATCCAAGGCCCTCGAGCTGGGTCACTTTTCTCTCCATGGTGGAGCTGTGTGCATCCTGGCGTGTGGTGTGTCTGCAAGGGAGTCCCCCGGGTCTGAGGACCAGCAAAGGCAGCCAGACAGACCTCTGAGGCCTCCTGCCTGGCTGCCGGGCACTGTCTTTACAGAGCTCCACATGGGAGACAGGGCAGGAGCTGAACGATGGGATCCCCTGCCCCACCTCCTTGAAGGACAGGAAGGAGTTCCCTACTGCCAACAAAGTCCAGCGCTGTCTCAGGGTGAGCGCAGGTGCCACAGGGACCCAGCACCCAGGGCACCGATGTGGCACAAAGGGACCCAGATCCCAGAAACCAGCCTCTGGGCTCCTCGGGGCTCCCTCCTAGACTCCTGCTCCCATGTGAACCTGGATCCCCATCTCCTCCCCAAAACTGCCCTCAGGACCCTGCCAACGGCCTTGGCCCGATGCACAGTCCCTATCCACATATCTGTATGAATATCAGAAAAGCGACCTTAAACCACCTCTCATCCATTGCTCGAAATCCTGGTGAGCTGGGAGACTTTTCCCCAAAGGGGCATGGGGTTTATGGTACTATGCCTATTGCTCTGCCCTTTGGTTGTGAAGGAACACATCCCTGGGGCCCCTCCAGGGTCTGGAGCAGGCGCCTCCTTGTGCTGCACAACATTCCAGAAGGCCCATCAGTTACCGCAGCCATTGAGCCCTTCACAGATGCAGGACGTTCATGTGATTCCCTTCTGTTGCCAACTCACAGCGCTGCACGGAACATTATTACAAAATAATAATAGTAATATGAATAATAAAACCACATATTTTAATTTGAAACAGTACTTTTTCATGAATTAATTTCTATTGAAATTATATGATTTCATAGATACTCAACATTATTATACTAAGATTCAAATACTGGTCTAGCTCTGTATTTTTGTTTGTTTTGGGCATTTCTACCCTGGGAAAATAAGGAAACAGGTTTATAATTGGCTCCAAATTCACAGATTATAAGAAATATAAATTTATCTGTTATTTTTTTAGTAAAATATTTCAAGTGAAAGAATGTTGTCATCTAAAAATGGTAAGATTTATCACTTTTATTACTTACATATTAACCAAATTAAGTCACATCTGCTTTTTAAATAGAAGTGATCTAAATATTAATATATCCTTGTTTAATCAACGTTTGACATCAGATTAAAAATTATGAATGTGAAAGATGACAATTTTTAATGATGCCTTCTCAAAATTTTTTGTGATCTAAATATTAATATATCCTTGTTTAATCAACGTTTGACATCAGATTAAAAATTATGAATGTGAAAGATGACAATTTTTAATGATGCCTTCTCAAAATTTTTTAAGAACATGAAATATAAAGAGAATTGAGTGCTGGAAATATTCTTGAACAGAATAGAGAAATACTGAATGGAAAAAAAAGCCCCCTTCATGATAAAAATCCTCAAACTAAGTTTAGTGGAAATATATTTCAACATAATAAAGGCTATACATGAAAACCCCACTGCTAATATCATACTCAATGGTGAAAAATGGTGAGAGCTTTCCCCCTAGTTCAGGAACAAGATGAGAATGTCCACTCTCACCTTTTTTATTCATTCTAGTATTGGAAGTCTTAGCCACAACAATCAGACAAGAAATAAAAAAACTTCCAGATTGGTAAGGAAGAAGTAAAACTTTCACTATTTGTAGATGGCATGATATTATGTATAGAAAACCTAAGATGCTACCAAAATACTGCTAATACTGATAAACAGATTCAGAAAGGTTGCAGGATACAAAAAAAAAAAAAGTACAGAAATCTGTGGCATTTTTCTATACTGATAATGAAGTAGCAGAAAGAGAAATTAAGACAAAAATCCCATTTACACGTGCACCAAAAATAATAAAATACCTAGGAATAAATGTAAACAAAGTGAAAGACCTGACTGAAAATCATACAATTTTGATGAAAAAAGTCACAGACAACACAAATGGAAAGATACTCCTTTCTCATGGACTGGAAGAATAAATATTGTTAAAATGTCCATACTACCCAAAGCAATCTACATATTTAATGCAATCCCCATCAAAATAGCAACAGTATTTCTCACTAGAACAAATAATCCTAAAATTTGTATGGAACCACAAAAGATCCAGAATAACTAAAGAGATCTTGAAAAAGAATGACAACCTAGAGGCATCACAATCCCAGATTTCAAGATCTACTACAAAGTTGTAGTAATCAAAACAGTATGGTACTGATACAAAAAAAAGACATATAGATTAATAGAACAGAATAGACGGCCCAGAAATAAACCCTTGAGGAGCTGAGTTTTCAAAAGGGATGTTCTCCACTTCTCCCAGGACATTCAAATACCCCCTAGACCTCACTCGTCTAATTAGAGATTTTTCTTTAGGCTCTCAGGACATTGTAATTCTTAGAGAAATTCTTCTCAGAGTCTGGAAGGTAATGTTTTTGCTCATTGTACTTCTTTAATTTAGCTAGATGCCCTTGTATTTGGAAGATATTCTTATAACATCTCCAAGATTATTTTTTAATAGATTTTCTTGTCTGTTTCTTTAAATTACTTTTGCTTACATAAGGGATATCAGAGAAGATATAAATATTTTATTCTTCCAGGAGACTGTGTGTGTGTGTGTGTGTGTGTGTGTGTGTGTGTGTATTTAGGCCATATATTTAGTTCATTAAGATTTGTACAGATTTCTAGAAGAAAAATAATCACATGATCACATGATTTAGGATTACTTATAATCATAAATAGATTTTTAAATTGGAGAGGAAAACGGATAGCTAGTAAAGCATGAAACCCTGATAGGAAACATACATACTGTGTGCTGGTTAATTGGTTATAGTCACTTCATGTATTATTATGACAGCTTCTGCCTGTGAACTTAGAAGATGCTGAGCTTCTCAATAATCAAAGAAGAGAACAAGTGTTCATTCAAAATGCTGACCCAAGCAGTGTCTGCTTTTCTATTTTTCTATCTGAAGCCATCATTTAGAATTTGTACTCTTTCAACAGTAGGAAAGTCCATAGACCTCTAAAGCATGAGTAAAATTCAAATAGGGTCAAATTCCTGAGGGCAAAGCATTATTTTTCCTCCCAGCCCTGTTACATTTGGCCATACATACTTATTTCAACCCATGCAGCAGAGAATAAGGGCTGTGATTTTCATTATGATCACTAATTCCTTAAAAGTGCATCTAGGGCCTTCCAGAGTCATGAATTCAGCAGAATAACAGAAGGTAGCATGTCAAAAGACCATATGCAGGCCCTAGGCTGTATTTGCAGTACTAGTTCTGCATAATGTTTCCAGTTGGTATGCAATCATGCATGAACTCAAGCTTAAAAAAAACAAAAAGCTAGAATTTTTCATGCAGTGCTGTTACCTTTCAATGCACACCCAATTCAGCAAACTTAAATATTATCAAATATCCTTCCATAGTGATTGCAGTCTCCAGGGCTATCTACTGGTAATGCATAGCTTGGTTTTTAGATAATAAATAATAAAACTCTTCTAACAGGTGAATTTGATAATCAGTGTGCATCCAGAAGCATTGAATGTTTCCCATTAAATGACTGTAATCTTTCAGTTTGGTTTGCACCACCATATGCTATTGGCCTTGCATTTTGTATGTTAACTTTGCAGAGCTCATGCTCACTACAAACACACTCGGGACCTCTAAATACTTGTTTCTTGTGCATACCATGAATTTGTATTCACATTTTTGGAGACAGGAGACAATGCTGATGTTTACTTGTATTTCAGAAAAATCAATCAGGTCAGCCTTGAGAGGTCACAATGACCAATACAGCTGATACACTGAGAGTTCACTAAATATTTTCTGAGACTTTGGTATCATTGTTGCAAGTATTCAGACAATTTTCTGGATCACATGCCTGTGACAGAGGGTTCCCTTACATTCACAATTCTGGAAGAAAACTCTTCATATTGCCATCCCAGAAATCCAGAAATCCTGCCAGGGAGTGAACATTTACTGTAAAATAATCTGTGCCACATTGCTCCTCTTTTTATACAGCACCATGACCCACTAAGGAATAAGAAAAATCCCTGAGCTGTCTCTGTATGTTTTTAACATTATGATTTCATACACATTTAACGGAATTAATTTAAAAAAGACAACCCTAGTTCTAAGATTAAAAAATCTTCATAAAATAGTCAAATGGAGCCAATGTGCTAAATATTTTTTTTCTGAGGGACCTTAAATTTCCAAGTCTTATACTTTAAATATGGGCTTAATTTGAGAACAGTCATTTTAAAGTTGGCCTAACTCATTTGTCCAAACTCAATTTAAAAATTCACAATTCCTGAGGAGTTAAGATGGCGGAGGAGTAGGGGACCCCTTTTTCACAGGTCCCCTGAGTCGAGCTGGATAGGTACCAGACCAGCCTAAATAACCACGGAATCAGCCTGAGACGCAGGAAGATACATCTGGATCTCTACAAATGAACATCTCCAGCACTGAGTATTGAGGTACCAAGAGGGGTGCCGTAAAACCGCGCAGATATCGGAAGATAAACGGAAGGGGGAGGGAGCCGACGCATTTGGGCGCCGGGAAGCAGCAGCCACCTGCATGGGGGAGCGGGCAGACTCAGAGACCGCAACCGCAAGAGAGCAGACTGAGACCGGTGAGCCGTGAACGCGCGCCACAAGGCATCTCCTGGAACACCGGAATCCCGGTGTGATCACGGGATCCAGACTGAGACCGGGAGCTCCCGGAGCGCGCACGGTGCGGCTGGCGGCTGGTGGGCCACCTGCACGGGGGAGCGGGCGGACTCGCGGTCGGCACCCGCGAAACAGCAGACTGAGACCCTGAACCGGGTGCGCGCGCCACCAGGCTTCTCACGGAACTCCGGAATCGCGGTGTGCTCACCGGGCATAGACTGAGACCAGGAGACCCGGGAGCGCGCGGGGCGGCGGTGGCTGGCGGCATTAGAAACACAAAGGACAGAGACGCGCCTGCCCTGGAAGTGAGGGCAGGGACGCCGGGTTGGTGCGCACATCCCGGGTCGCTGCAGGGTTGAGCAGCACCAACAGTAACAGAGTTAAAGTGGCCAGAACATCAGTGGAGAACGGGCCGCAATCCCTCTGTTCTGTGACAATGCAGCCTCTGCTGCTCTGACTCTCAGAAGAGGCATAGCCGACCGCCAGGGAAAGCCGCCAGAGAACAAAAGCCTGGAAATACCGGCTCACAGCATGCCCATCTCCATCCCCCCTCGCGGGGGACACGGAGACTCTACCCAAACAGGGTTGCCTGAGTATCGGTGCGGCAGGCCCCTCCCCCAGAACAGAAGGCAGGCTGAAAAATCAAGAAGCCCACAACCCGGGCGCCTGGGTGGCGCAGTCATTGAGTGCCTGTCTCCGGCTTAGGGCGTGATCCCAGCGTTCCGGAAAGGAGTCCCTCGTCGGGCTCCTCTGCTGGGAGCCTGCTTCTTCCTCTCCCACTCCCCTGCTTCTGTTCCCGTTCTTGCTGACTGTCTACCTCCCTCTCTCAGATAAATAAATAAATAAAATCTTTAAAGAAGAAGCCCACATCTCTAAGATCCCTATAAAACAAGGGGCACGGCCTGGGACCCAGTCAATAATTTGGGCTCTGGACAACCCCGCAACCTCTCCTCATCAGAATGACAAGAAGAAGAACCCCCCCCCCAGCAAAGAAAAGACAGTGAGTCTGTGGCTTCTGCCACAGAAATAATGGATATGGATGTAACCAAATTATCAGAAATGGAATTCAGAGTAACGATGGTCAAATTGATGAGCAGAATTGAAAAAAGTATTAACGAAAAGGTTTCTGAGAATATAGAATCCCTAAAGTCAGAAATGAAAGCGAATTTGACAGAAATTAAAAATTCTATGAGCCAAATGCAGGCAAAACTAGAGGCTCTGATGGCCAGGGTCACAGAAGCAGAGGAACGGGTTAGTGAATTGGAGGATGGGTTAATAGAGGAAAAAATGAAAATAGAAGATGCTTTTAAAAAAATCTAAGCCCACGATTGTTGGCTACGGGAGATTACTGACTCAATGAAACGATCCAATGTTAGAATCATCGGCATCCCTGAGGGGGTGGAGAAAAACAGAGGTCTAGAAGAGATATTTGGACAAATCGTAGCTGAAAACTTCCCTAATCTAGCAAGGGAAACAAACATTCGTGTCCAAGAGGCATAGAGGACCCCTCCGAAGCTCAACCACGACAAACCTACGCCACGTCACGTCATAGTGCATTTCGCAAATATTAGATCCAAGGATACAGTATTGAAAGCGGCCAAGGCAAAGAAATTTCTCACGTACCAAGGCAAAGGCATCAAAATTACGTCAGACCTGTCTACACAGACCTGGAATGAGAGAAAGGGTTGGGGGAGCATTTTTAAAGCTCTTTCAGAGAAAAACATGCAGCCAAGGATCCTTTATCCAGCAAGGCTGTCATTCAGAATTGATGGAGAAATAAAGACATTTCAGAATCGACAGTCACTAACCAATTTCGTAACCACGAAACCAGACCTACAGGAGATATTACGGGGGGTTCTATAAAAGTAAAAAGGCCCCAAGAGTAATACAGAACAGAAAGTCACAGCCAATACAAACAAAGACTTTACTGGCAACATGGCATCATTAAAAGCATATCTCTCAGTACTCAGTCTTAATATTAATGGCTTAAATTCTCCCTTACAACACCACAGGGTTGCAGATTGGATAAAAAGAAATGACCCATCCATTTGCTGTCTACAAGAGACTCATTTCGAACCCAAAGATGCATTCAGACTGAGAGTAAGGGGATGGAGTACCATCTTTCACGCAAATGGACCTCAAAAGAAAGCTGGGGTAGCAATTCTCATATCAGATAAATTGGATTTTAAACTACAGACTGTAGTTAGAGACGCAGAAGGGCACTATATTATTCTTAAAGGAAGTATTCAACAAGTGGATATGACAATTATAAATATATATGCCCCCAACAGGGGAGCAGCAAGATACACAAGCCAACTCTTAACCAGAATAAAGAGACATATAAATAAAATACATTAATAATAGGGGACCTCAACACTCCACTCTCAGAAATAGAAAGAACACCCTGGAAAAAACTAAGCAAAGAATCAAAGGCTTTGAATGCCATACTCGATGAGTTGGACCTCATAGATATATAGAGAACACTACACCCCAAAACCAAAGAATACTCATTCTATTCTAAAGCCTATGGAAAATTCTCAAGAATGGACCATGTTCTGGGACACAAAACAGGTCTCAGCCGATACCAAAAGATTGAAATTATCCCCTGCATATTCTCAGACCACAATGCTTTGAAATTGGAACTCAACCACAAGGAAAAATTTGGAAGAAACTCAAACACTTGGAGACTAAGAACCATCCTGCTCAGGAATGACTCGATAAACCAGGAAATCAAAAATCAAATTAAACAATTTATGGAGACCAATGAGAATGAAAATACAACAGTCCAAAACCTATGGGATACTGCAAAGGCAGTCCTAAGGAGGAAATACATAGCCATCCAAGCCTCACTCAAAAGAATAGAAAAATCTAAAATGCAGTTTTTATATTCTCACCTCAAGAAGCTGGAACAGCAACAGAGGGACAGGCCTAATCCACACACGAGGAAGCAGTTGACCAAACTTAGAGCTGAAATCAATCAAGCAGAAACCAGAAGTACAGTAGAGCAGATCAACAGGACTAGAAGCTGGTTCTTGGAGAGAATCAATAAAATTGACGGACCACTGGCAAGATTTATCCAAAAGAAAAGAGAAAGGACCCAGATTATTAAAATTATGAATGAAAAAGGAGAGGTCACGACGAACACCATTGAAATTGGAAGGATTATTAGAAATTTTTATCACCAGCTATATGCCAATAAACTAAGCAATCTGGAAGAGATGGAATCCTTCCTGGAAACCTATAAACTACCAAGATTGAAACAGGAAGAAATTGATTTCTTAAACAGGCCAATTAATGATGAAGAAATTGAGTCAGTGATAAACAACCTTCCAAATAACAGAACTCCAGGCCCGGACGGTTTTCCTGGGGAATTCTACCAAACTTTCAAAGAAGAAATAATACCTATTCTCCTAAATCTATTTCAAAAAATAGAAACAGAAGGAAAGCTACCAAACTCATTCTATGAGGCCAATATTACCTTGATCCCCAAACCAGGCAAAGATCCCCTCAAAACGGAGAATTACAGACCGATTTCCCTAATGAATATGGACACCAAAATCCTCAACAAGATACTTGCTAATAGAATCCAACAGTTCATTAAAAGGATTATCCATCCCGATCAAGTGGGATTCATACCTGGGATGCAAGCGTGGTTCAATATTTGCAAATCAATCAGCGTGATACATCATATCAACAAGAAAAGACTCAGGAACCATATGATCCTCTCAATCGATGCCGAAAAAGCATTTGACAAAATACAGCATCCTTTCCTGATTAAAACCCTTCAGAGTGTAGGAATAGAAGGTACATTTCTCAATCTCATAAAAGCCATCTATGAAAAGCCTACTGCAAATATTATTCTCAATGGGGAAAAGCTGGAAGCCTTTCCCTTAAGATCAGGAACACGACAAGGATGCCCACTCTCGCCACTATTATTCAACATAGTACTAGAAGTCCTTGCAACAGCAATCAGACGACAAAAAGGGATCAAAGCTATTCAAATCGGCAAAGAAGAAGTCAAAATGTCTCTCTTCGCAGATGACATGATACTCTATATGGAAAACCCAAAAGAAGCCACTCCCAAACTATTAGAAGTTATAGAGCAATTCAGTAACGTGGCAGGATAAAAAATCAATGCTGAGAAATCAGTTGCATTTCTGTACACGAATAGCGAGACCGAAGAAAGAGAAATTAGGGAATCCATCCCATTTACAATAGCACCAAAAACCATACGTTACCTTGGAATTAACTTAACCAGAGACGTAAAGGACCTATATTCTAGAAACTATAAATCCCTCTTGAAAGACATTGAGGAAGACATAAAAAGATGGAAAGATATTCCATGCTCATGGATCGGAAGAATTAACATAGTTAAAATGTCCATGCTACCCAGAGCAATCTACACTTTCAATGCTATCCCGATCAAAATACCGAGCACATTTTTCAAAGAACTGGAACAAATAGTCCTTAAATTTGTATGGAACCAGAAAAGACCCCAAATCTCCAAGGAACTGTTGAAAAGGAAAAACAAAGCTGGGGGCATCACAATGCCGGATTTCGAGCTGTACTACAAAGCTGTGATCACAAAGACAGCATGGTACTGGCACAAAAACAGACACACAGACCAATGGAACAGAATAGAGAGCCCAGAAATGGACCCTCGGCTCTTTGGGCAACTAATATTTGATAAAGCAGGAAAAAACATCCGGTGGGAAAAAGACAGTCTCTTCAATAAATGGTGCTGGGAAAATTGGACAGCTACATGCAAAAGAATGAAACTTGACCACTCTCTCACACCATACACAAAAATAAACTCCAAATGGATGAAAGACCTCGATGTGAGACAGGAATCCATCAAAATTCTAGAGGAGAACATAGGCAGCAACCTCTACGACATCGGCCAAAGCAACCTTTTTCATGACACATCCCCAAAGGCAAGAGAAACAAAAGATACAATGAATTTATGGGACTTCATCAAGATTAAAAGTTTCTGCACAGCCAAGGAAACAGTCAGAAAAACTAAGAGGCAGCCCACGGAATGGGAGAAGATATTTGCAAATGACACTACAGATAAAGGACTGGTATCCAAGATCTACAAAGAACTTCTCAAACTCAATACACGAGAAACAAACAAATCAAAAAATGGGCAGAAGATATGAACAAACACTTTTCCAATGAAGACATACAAATGGCTAACAGACACATGAAAAAATGTTCAAAATCATTAGCCATCAAGGAAATTCAAATCAAAACCACACTGAGATACCACCTTACGCCAGTTAGAATGGCAAAAATAGACAAGGCAAGAAACAACAAATGTTGGAGAGGATGTGGAGAAAGGGGATCCCTCCTACATTGTTGGTGGGAATGCAAGTTGGTACAGCCACTCTGGAAAACAGTGTGGAGGTCCCTTAGAAAGTTAAAAATTGAGCTACCCTATGATCCAGCCATTGCACTACTGGGTGTTTACCCCAAAGATACAGACGTAGTGAAGAGAAGGGCCATATGCACCCCAATGTTCATAGCAGCAATGTCCACAATAGCTAAATCATGGAAGGAGCCGAGATGCCCTTCAACAGATGACTGGATTAAGAAGTTGTGGTCCATATATACAATGGAATATTACTCAGCTATCAGAAAGAACGAGTTCTCAACATTTGCTACAACATGGACGGCACTGGAGGAGATAATGCTAAGTGAAATAAGTCAAGCAGAGAAAGACAAGTATCATATGATTTCTCTCATCTATGGAACATAAGCACTAGGATGATCAGTAGGGGAAAAAAGGGATAAAGAAAAGGGGGGTAATCAGAAGGGGGAATGAAACATGAGAGACTATGGACTATGAGAAACAAACTGAGGGCCACAGAGGGGAGGGGGGTGGGGAAATGGGATAGGCCCGTGATGGGTAGTAAGGAGGGCACGTATTGCATGGTGCACTGGGTGTTATACACAACTAATGAATCATCGAGCCTTACATCGGAAACCGGGGATGTACTGTATGGTGACTAACATAATATAATAAAAAATCATTATAAAAAAGAAAAATAATAATAATTAAAAAAATTAAAAAAGGTAGTAAGGAGGGCACGTATTGCATGGTGCACTGGGTGTTATATGCAACTAATGAATCATCGAACTTTACATCAGAAACCAGGGATGTACTGTACGGTGACTAACATAATAAAAAACATTAAAAAAAAATAAAAAAATAAAAATTCACAATTCCTTATCAGTCACCTTTAGGACAATTTCTCATACTCTCTTCTCTCCAAATATAACCATATTTTAACTTAATGCAAAGAAATTTCAACTTACAATTGCTATAACATCTTTAATTTCCAATGTTTTCCTTTTGGATATAATCTATATAAAGGAATGAATTTTTTATCTCTGGCTTAAATCGCAAAAACCCACAAAGCTTTTGACGGAACTTTTTGGCATTCAAGACCATTTCTAGTGCTGTGCAAAGCAGTCAGTGCTTTCTGGGGAGCAACTACTTAAAATTCATATGGACATATTAGATGTAATATGTATATTTGGAATAACCATTGAAATATTTCTCTATTTAATTAGAGTAGTCTATGCTAACTCACAGGGTGGACACTGTCAGCTATTTTCAATCTACCAATTATTTCTTTGGGGGACATAGTAAAATCTCTGCTTCAGTAAATGTTTTCACTTTCTTCATGCACTAATTTTCCCTTCTTCTTCTTCTAGCTCTGTCTCAGTGGGAAGAGAGAGCAAGAAATGCTAGCTATCATAATGCAAGCACGGCAGAAGGGGACACAAAATTTTCCCTTGCAACAAAGCAAGCTTTTATACTCAATTCCAATATTTGCTGAATGGTTATAAATGCACCCATTATCTTTTTTTCTGGTGTCCTATAGAGTATGTGCCCTCAAACAGTCAGGAAATGAAGGCATTACTGACTTTCTGTTCATGGTGCTAGGAATACAGGATTGCACTCTGTGGACAACCACTTATGTCTGCCCCCCTCAGCTCCTAGGAATCTGCAGATTTACCCCTTTCTTGATGCACTCAGTACTTCTACAGAGTCCTGGACAGGATCTTAGATGAAACTCAGACCAGCACACTATCTCTCTTCCCCTCTCCTCTGCCACATCTTGAGTCAAGATGAAGTGGTGATCACTGGTGAGGACTTCAAAAGCAAATCAAAGAACAAGGGCTATGATCAGAAAGAACGATTACCCAACATTTGCAGCAACATGGACGGAACTGGAGGAGATAATGCTAAGTGCAATAAGTCAAGCAGAGAAAGACAATTATCATATGGTTTCACTCATTTGTAGAACATAAGGAATAGCAGGGAGATCGGTAGGAGAAGGAAGGGAAGAATGAAGGGGGGTTAAACAGAGGGAGAATGAACCACGAGAGACTATGAACTCTGGGAAACAAACTGAGGGCTTTAGAGGGGAGGGGGGTGGGGCATTGGGCTAGGCCGGTGATGGGTATTAAGGAGGGCACATATTGCATGGAGCACCGGGTGTTATACACAAACAATGAATCATGGAACAGTACATCAAAAACTAAGGATGTACTGTATGGTGATTAACATAATAAATTTAAAAAATATATTAAAAAATTAAAAAAATTAAAAATAACCCCCCCAAAAAAACAAAAGCAAAAATAAACAAACAAAAAGAACAATGGCTATGGGCTCTAGGGACAGATGTCAGCAAGTTACAGCCAAGGATTAAATGTGACCAGTGGACATCCTCCAGAGTAGGTACTGACTATGCACAAATATTCATGACCTCCCAAAATTCATATGTTGAAGTCTTAATCCACAATACGATGATTTTTGGAGATGGGGACTTTGGGCGATAACTAGGTTTGGATGAGGGTCTAGGAGTGGTACCTCCATGATAGGATTGGTATAAGAGATTTTCATCTCTTAAGAGATGAAAAGACCTCAGTTCCTTTCCCTCTCACTCTACCATGTGAAGATTCAGCAAGAAGGCACTGTCTGTAAACCAGGAAGGATGTCCTCCCCAGACATCAAATCTGCTCACACCTTGATCTCAGATTTCCCAGCTTCTAGTTTGCTGTATAAGCCACCCAGTCTCCAGTACCTTGTTAAAGCAGCTCAAAGAGAACATCCAGGACTCTGGACTAATCCAAGGAGCCACCTACCTCCTGACATAGACGTCGAGTGGATCCATCCTATGTATCTTTGGCCCTCAAAAAATTCCTCAAAGCACAGTAGTGAGACAAGAGCATTCCAACATCTCTTCTTAAAAAAAAAAATCCTTTCTAATATTCTCTCCAACATTTTTAAAAGAATAGAGGCAGGTAGTCTTCTAAAGTTCATGAAAATTATGACAAGGTCTGCTTCAGTGAACTCATATCCTCTTTTGCAATGTGGGCATGACTGACCGTTACTAGCTTGAGGCCTCAGCCAAAACTGAGAAAAGGGATACTCATGTTAACATACACTACAACTAAGGTATCCGCAGAAAACACAGTTGTTACTCTCTAGCATGGCCATGCTCTGCTTATGAGACCACCTTTCAGCAGGTGGCTAGATTTAGAATTGCCAGTTAATAGAGTTTCTTTCAGTCTGAATTGTCTCCCTTCACTTTAAATATTGAACATTTTAAAAATACAACTCCCTATTAGATTTTAAATGATTACTGTGGAATAACTGACGTTTTTGTTGTTTTTGCTTCCTTAGGTAAAATATTTAATAGTTTGCTTTTTTTCCTCACTTCCCTTTTCTGCCCTAGGAGGGTATCTGTGTCCATGAGGCAAACTCTATGTCCGTGGCAGGAAGCTAGTGCGTCCTGGTATACACCCAGCATCTTTGCCGGGGGTGGGGGGTGGGGGGTGGGGAGGGAGGGTGTTTACTCTTGAGTTACTACATTGGTATCATTTAATCCTTTGCTGTGATGTACAGGCATCTGCCCCAGGAGCTCACAGCCATACGTTCTTTTTTTTCCACATACATTTTAAGTTATTGCCAGTAGCATCTCTTCATCTTGACCCCAGGCCTTTGCTGGTTCAACCATGTGCTCATCAGGTCTGTATCCTTCAGGAGGACATCTGCGATTTTTTGAAACATTTAATATTTACCATCTTAACCATTTTTAATTGTGCGATTCAGTAGTGTTAAGTTTATTCACAGTGTTGTGAGGCAGATCGCCAGAACTTTTTCATCTTGTAAAACCAAACCAAACCAAATGAAAAACAAAACCAAAAACAAACCAAACAAAAATGCTCTATACTCCTTAGATAGCAACAGTTTCCCCTTTCCTCCCTGACCCCTAGCCTCTGGTAACTACCATTCTACCTTCTGTTTCTAGAACTGGACTACTTCAGATACCCTGGATCAGCGGATCGTCCAGTAACTGTGTCGTTGTGAACAGCCTGTTTCACTCAGCATAATGCCTTCAAGGTGCATCCATGTTGTGCATGTAATAGGCTTTCTTTTTTGAGGCTGAACAATATTCTGGTGTTATGTATACACTGCATTTTTAAAATCCATTTATCTTCTGATAGACATTTAGGTTGATTCCACCTCTTTTTTATTGTGACTAGTGCTGCAATGAATGTGGGCATGCAAATCTCTCTTCAAGATCCTGTTTTCACTTTTTGTTTTATTTCTTGGATGAATACCCAGAAGTGGCATTGCTGGATCATACTGTGTTTCTATTTTTTAATTTTCTTGAGGAACCTACGTTGTTTTCATATGCATTATTTTACATTCCCATTAACAGTACACAGAGATTCTAATTTGTCTGCAGCCGTGCTGACACTTGTAATTCCCGGGGGTTTTGTTTTTTCCTTTTTTTTTTTTTTAATAGTAGCCATTTTATTGGGTGTGAGGCGATATCTCAGTGTGGTTTTGATTTGAATTTCTCTGATGATTAATGATGTTGAGCATTTTTTATATGCTCATTGGTCAAGTGTAAGAATTTTTTCATTGTACGACAGATACCATTGCATTGGCAAAATTCCACACTGTGTGTAATTTCCTCTAAAACCAAACCAAAACAAACTGAAATCTAACTCCAAGTTGTCAGAATTACTGGTTTACATCCCAGTTCTTTATAAATCTCTGGAATTAATTGTGTCCAAGTTTTCTTTTCCTTCAAGTTGACCACTCTCCTCACATTGGTAGCCTCTTTCTTCACTTTGTTAGAGGCTAAGGTTTCAACTGAGATATGAAATTATGTCAGAGGCTTTCCCTTGGAGTTGAATTCCTTAATTCACAAATAGAAATACGAGCGGGCACCCAAGAGGTGAGAGGAAAGAATTCTATTTCTAGAGCACTAGAATGTGGAATCTGTTAATATATGAATTGGGACAACAAACATCCTGTCAATCTCAGTTGTTGTAATATTTAAAAAAGGAATAATCAAAGTCCTACAATAACAAATAAGAATAACAAATAGCAAATATATCACAAGTTTCTTTAAATCGCTGGTAAAATATGTGGAGTGCCTTCAAAATCTTGTAAAAATCCCACGGTGTTTTATAATTTACAAAGAACCTTCACATGCAGATTGCTCGTATGATTTTTACAATAATGTTTTCAGGTAGGCAGAATGAGAAATTATATTTACAAAGTACCTATGCATATATCAATAGTGGTAACTGATATCCCCATTTTACATTTAAAATTATGACTTTTCCTAGATCTCAGAGTTTGTAAGTGAGCCCATATCATCGTATAAGTGTTTTGCTTTCTTGTCTGGTGTGCCTCACTATTTCCTCGGTCTTTCTATACATTTTTTTAGTTCTTATCATTTGTTATTCAAGTAGAAAGGTACTGCTGGGGTCACAGGGAATATAAAACTTAGTTTCATCTCACGGAAATATATATTTTTTTAAATCTGCTTTAAAATAATCAGCATTATCTGAATTATTTTTGTCTTTTTTCATTTTCCTGTTACCAACTTTTTATTAAGCAATAGGTCTGTGGTAGGCAGAGTAATGGCCCCAAGGATGCCCACATCTTAATCCCTGGGATGTATGAATACGATACTCTATATGGCAGAAGGAACTTTCAGAGATAATTAAAGTTATGGACCTTGAGATAGGAAGATTATCTTGGATTATTTGGGTGAGCCCAATATAACCACATGGGCTCTTAAATGTATAAGGAGGCAGAAGACAGAGTCAGAGGGAAATGTGGCCATTTGAGAATGGCCAGAAAGATACAACATTGGTGGCTTTTAAGATGGAAAAAGAGGGCCAGGAGCCAAGGAATGTTGGTGGCCTCTAGAAACTGGAAAATGCAAGGAAATACTCAACCCTATAGTCTCCAGAAAGGAATACAGCCAAACTAACATGATGATTTTAACCCAGTGAGATCCTTGCTGACTTCTAACTTATAGAACTCTAAGATAATAAATTTTTGTTGATTTGAGCCACCAAGATTGTGGTGATTTGTTATGGTAGCAATAGAAAACTGATAGAAGGACCACTCATGTAAATTTAATTATATACAGGAATACGTAATACATACGGGAATAATTATTTCTCTTTTGCAGTCAAATCTTACTTCTAGCTTCTCAGCACATCTTTTTGGGTTTTTTAGGGCTACTGTACCAATTCCCATACACTCATTTTTCCCCCTGTTACCTCTCTCAGGAATCTGGAAAGAATTGTATGTGCTTTGAGACACATACCCTAAATGCACAACCCATAAAGTACTAAATACTTTTTGATAAAGCTGTCTAGATGAAATATTTTACAGGTAATATGAGCTATATGAAATGCTTTCTGGAAAACACTCTAGCGAGTGGGCACCACCAGGTTAGAAGACGCTCTGGTAATCAAAACTGCTAAATGTTTACCCACCAATAAAGGAAAATATCCTCTTGGGGATTCTAGACTTGTTACCACGGATGTTGTTTGCTAACTCTGATTGTTTTCCTACCTGCTTATAGAAACTCCGTGCTGTCACCCATCTGTTCTCTCATCAAAGCAGCTTTGTGGTGGCAGTTATTTTAGACATTTTTTTTTTATGATTTCAGATGTCTCTGCATTGAACTTGAGAACTTGATGATCAGAGCTTTAATGCAGGTAGAAACACACAGCTCCTACTTTTCTCCATTTAGTAATAGGAGAGAAAGTTATAATATCTGAATTATTTAAAAATTGTTAGAAACCTTGATTTCCCCTTTGGGATACTCATCACACCAAAGGTTTCTTATTTAAAAATGTTATTCTTCATTATTAATTCCTCAATTTTATAGGTGACCTTTTAATTGCTACTTCCAACTGGCTGACACAATGTCTAGTACACAGTAGTCAGTGAATGTTGCTTGTAAATGTTTTAATGACATGCCTCTTATCACTGTCACTTATTTTAGTTTTAAAACTTAGAAAACATTCTTTTACCCTATACTGCTAAATAGTTAATCCTCGTCCTTGAAGACTATCTCCATTCTTCCACACATCACTGCCAATTGTTCCTCTGGCCTGAGAGAGATTACCATTCTTCCCTTCGTTCTTGGCTCAATCCCAACTTCTCCAAACTGGATATTACATCCTGCTTCCTTCAGAAACTTGACTCTTTCATTATATTCTTTCTTCCAAATCTTCTATCTTTCCTTCATTGCTAGATTATCCTACTCAATAAAGAAAGAAGATAATTTTTTAATTATAAAAATTTTGTCTTTCAACTTTTTACCTTACCAATTACAAACAAGCTGAAGAATAACCTGTAATGCCTCGCTTCCTCATTTTTCATTTAATCCAACTTCCAGTCACTTACAGGAAGTCCCCTTTCCAAGGTCACTGATATAATGTCCATCTATTCCAAAGAACATGTGGCAGTTTACATGCTACTCATTACATTTGATACTGTTTGTCACTCTTCTGAATACTCTCATCTTGTTTGACCTCCCAGATCCTTCTTTATGTTCCCTTTCCTTTGCCCATACTTGCAAAGTTTGATGTCCGGAATTTCTCCTCTGCTTATTCTATGTAATTCATCTAAATGGTTTCATCTGTTGCCATGGTTTCAACTACTGCTAACATGTTCATTACTCCCAACTGTCTTTCCATAGCCTCAGAGATTGAGCTGCTTTTTAGGGAATTGCCATCCGGTATCCCAGAGGCACTTCCATCTCAATAGATACAAACGGGATACCTTGTCCTTAGGTTATGATGCTGGCTCCTTCTTGTATATTTTCTAAATCAATAAATGATACCATCTCCTGTTCTGTTGTTGTAGGCAGAGTTGTGGTTGATTAATCTTTTCTTACTCCTCCACGTAAAAAGCACCATCTCTCATTCACCATCCCCCCTACCTACATCATAAATATCTTTCTAATAAATCATTTTGTCTTTTCTACCTGTCATTAACCATATGGTGTCCTACCTACTCTGGGGCACTGAGTAGGACAGGACTAGCTGGAGAGCACATACACGTCATTCAGAAGATAATGCGTATGGGGCAAAGCCAAAGCCAGGAACCATGTGCAGCTAGGTCTGGGGAGAGTTGCAGCAGCTGCGCATGAGCTAACAGAGAGAGACGGAGCAGGCGGGGTGTGAGGGCAGGGCAAAGCACACTTACTTACAGGTCCAGAAAGCCCACATGCGCTGCTTTCGTGAAGTGCACAGCATGGCTATCATATATATCGAGGGAGTGTGGACACTTAGATATTTTTCACCCTCCACCTAGCTCCTGGATATCTGATGATGTTTACAACTTTTCTTCCTGCCTTCCTAATTGGTCTTAGCCTTTTGATACTCTCACTGTTCTCTGAATGACATTTCAAATACATTTCACTCAGTGCTGGTTTTACAATCAGACTTTTTTTTTAATAATGATTTTTTATTATATTATGTTAGTCACCATACAGTACATCCCCAGTTTTCGATGTAAGGCTCGATGATTCATTAGTTGTGTATAACACCCAGTGCACCATGCAATATGCGCCCTCCTTACTACTCATCACCAGCCTATCCCATTCCCCCACCCCCCTCCACTCTGTATCCCTCAGTTTGTTTCTCATAGTCCATAGTCTTTCATGTTTCATTCCCCCTTCTGATTACCCCCCCTTTCTTTATCTCTTTCTTCCCCTACTGATCATTCTAGTTCTTATGTTCCATAGATGAGAGAAATCATATGATACTTGTCTTTCTCTGCTTGACTTATTTCACTTAGCATTACCTCCTCCAGTGCCGTCCATGTTGTAGCAAATGTTGAGAACTCGTTCTTTCTGATAGCTGAGTAATATTCCATTGTATATATGGACCACAACTTCTTAATCCAGTCATCTGTTGAAGGGCATCTCGGCTCCTTCCACGATTTAGCTATTGTGGACATTGCTGCTATGAACATTGGGGTGCATATGGCCCTTCTCTTCACCACGTCTGTATCTTTGGGGTAAACACCCAGTAGTGCAATGGCTGGATCATAGGGTAGCTCAATTTTTAACTTTCTAAGGGACCTCCACACTGTTTTCCAGAGTGGCTGTACCAACTTGCATTCCCACCAACAATGTAGGAGGGATCCCCTTTCTCCACATCCTCTCCAACATTTGTTGTTTCTTGCCTTGTCTATTTTTGCCATTCTAACAGGCGTAAGGTGGTATCTCAGTGTGGTTTTGATTTGAATTTCCTTGATGGCTAATGATTTTGAACATTTTTTCATGTGTCTGTTAGCCATTTGTATGTCTTCATTGGAAAAGTGTCTGTTCATATCTTCTGCCCATTTTTTGATTTGTTTATTTGTTTCTCGTGTATTGAGTTTGAGAAGTTCTTTGTAGATCTTGGATACCAGTCCTTTATCTGTAGTGTCATTTGCAAATATCTTCTCCCATTCCGTGGGCTGCCTCTTAGTTTTTCTGACTGTTTCCTTGGCTGTGCAGAAACTTTTAATCTTGATGAAGTCCCATAAATTCATTGTATCTTTTGTTTCTCTTGCCTTTGGGGATGTGTCATGAAAAAGGTTGCTTTGGCCGATGTCGTAGAGGTTGCTGCCTATGTTCTCCTCTAGAATTTTGATGGATTCCTGTCTCACATCGAGGTCTTTCATCCATTTGGAGTTTATTTTTGTGTATGGTGTGAGAGAGTGGTCAAGTTTCATTCTTTTGCATGTAGCTGTCCAATTTTCCCAGCACCATTTATTGAAGAGACTGTCTTTTTCCCACCGGATGTTTTTTCCTGCTTTATCAAATATTAGTTGCCCAAAGAGCCGAGGGTCCATTTCTGGGCTCTCTATTCTGTTCCATTGGTCTATGTGTCTGTTTTTGTGCCAGTACCATGCTGTCTTTGTGATCACAGCTTTGTAGTACAGCTCAAAATCCGGCATTGTGATGCCCCCAGCTTTGTTTTTCCTTTTCAACAGTTCCTTGGAGATTTGGGGTCTTTTCTGGTTCCATACAAATTTAAGGACTATTTGTTCCAGTTCTTTGAAAAATGTCCTCGGTATTTTGATCGGGATAGCATTGAAAGTGTAGATTGCTCTGGGTAGCATGGACATTTTAACTTTTTAAATGCCTTCAAAGGCTCTCTAATTAGGTAGAGGTTAAGTCTTAAATCTTTGCAAGTCTTGCAAGGGAGTCTAAGATTGGCCCTTGACTTCATTTCCAACATGCTTTTCTCAAATCATTTTTGGAACTACCCTGAGCAACATTAAACACCTTTCAGTGCCTCTGCTGTACTGTATTTTCTCTACGTTTTTGTAATTTCCACCCTTTCTCTCTGCAATGCTGTTATCATCCTACGAACCTTGCTGGGATCAACTCTTCTAAAAGAAAGCCATACCCCATTCTCCCCGGGTCCCACCCCAACTGGGTTAGGTTCACTCTTCTGAGTTCTCATTCCTCATTCTATAATCTAATCTATTCTCTAGCCATATTGTACATTATTTGAGGACAAAGATTATATTCTGCTACCTATTTATCATCTATTATTATTTGTATTTCTATTGCCTTGCACAGTGTGTAATGCACAAAAGGCACTCAATATATGTTGGTAAATGGTAATTAAATATCCTTAAAATTTTTCTATTTAGTTAGGTCTTCAGGGAATAGCAAGTTAAGTTTTTGGAAGGCAGGGATGGGTCTTCATTGCATTTTTCCTTCTTATAGAACTTAACAGGACTTCATGCGTAAAAATTACTAAATAAATAAAAATATTAAATGTAATGCTAGAATACGACAGCTATTAGAGTATAGGCTTCAGTGGCAGAAATCTGAGTTCAAATCCTTTTCTTCAATCTTTGGAAGATGAATCAGAGCCACAAATCCTCCATAGAATAATCTCTATCTCTTTCTTCCATATAGGCTTCATTTTTCTTCTTTACTTCTACTTAGCTAAATGCTTTTTTCTGTTTCACTGCTTTTTGTTTTTGCTTTTGTTTTCATCACTTGTCTCCCCTTTCTCTCTCTTCCTCTGAGTACATGTGCAGATTCACATGTGCACCATGTGTGTTTGGGAGTACGTTAAGTGTGGGTGGTTTGCCAACCACAAGACCCTGTGAGTGTAACAGAAAAGCTATAAGCCAAAACTAAGAGTGAATACAAATGCAGACCAACAATGCAAACAGAAATAAAACCATGCAAAGCATAAGAGCTGCACAGAGACAACACTAAGATTGTTATAATTTAACTTTTTCTTCTTTTAACCTTTGCACATTCTTATTGTCCTATTTTATTCTTTGCAGTTTCCTCTGCTCCCCCTCTCTGCTTTTTCACCAAGGAGGAGGAAAAAAGGAAAATGTGAAGAGCAACTTTCTTTAAAGAGGAAATACACTAAAGCCTTTTAACCTTAGAGGGAAATTCATTATTTAAATTGGGAACTACATGGACTCCCAATACCCTGTCTGCTCTTCAGCCAGTCACCTTATAGGTGAGACCACTATGATTACCCCTGCTCATTTACAGAGAGCGGCTATCATGGTCCTCATTCTGGGAAAGTCCTGTGAGGAAGCCAACCTCTACAGTAGCCAAGGAAACCTCTACCAGTTGCATATACTGTAGATTTTAATCACCTGGTAGTAAATGTGACCAACTGGCCAGGAAACACCAAGTGCTTGAGAAAAACCAGTGGTATTAAAGAATCAATATTTTAAAAAATGGCACAGCACATAATCACCTAGGCTATTATTTCCTACCCTGAGTTGAAACTGAATAGTTTGATCTAAAAGCAGATTTCACATTCTAGGGAAAAATAACCACAACAGTTCAGTCAATCCCTTTTCTCTTAGGACTCCTCTGATGATTCTGATTATCAACTTAATTCCAACCAAGCCCCCAGACAAGGTGCCAGCTTCCTGGGGCACTTAATTGCATTCATAAGAGTTTATGAGCAAGGGGAATTTTCAGCCTAATGCCAAGTAATTGACAACTAAATTTTTTTCCTGGTTTCAACCCAAATATTTATTCTTAACATGGCAAAAGTTTAGGATTTGTAGTATTTCCATAGCTTCCAATTATCTCCATTGCTGCAGGACACGGACCATATATAAGTCTCATGTGGTAATCACTAACATTTATCTTTGTAATTGTCACCTGGTATCTTCCTCAATGTCAAAAGAGTCTTAGAAAATGAAGCTCTGCAGTTTTACTGGCCCAACAACAGAGGTCTTACTGAAGAAACCCTATCTCTGTATGACAGAGAATGGGCAGCAGAAACATCTCTGACAGCTGTTGCATGATGGAGTACGATAAAGGTCATTTCCTGCAAATGTTAGGGGTTTTTAAGAATCCCACAGGCACTGGAGAAATAATTGGACTCAAGCAATCAATCATACTTGAAGCATGTGAAGTATATCTAAGGACCAAAGGTCAGGATTTAATGCCCAAATTCATCCAATTGTCTGGAAATAAAAAAAAAAAAGATTTAACTTCACAGAAGGTTATATGGAGGAATTTAATTGAAGTTAAATATAAATTAATTAAATATAGATTTTTTCTTTCTTTGAAAATCTTTGTTGATAAGGACTAATATGATAAATTAGAACCTAAGTGATCTCCCTGAAACTTTATTATTCAAGTAATTAATAAAAGCATACTGAAGTTTTTAACTGATTTTTCTTAAGAAGTGTTACTTTTGTCATAAACTAAAAGTAATTTAATATATTGGTTTTAATTGACATTAATAATTTTAAGAATGAAATTTAAGAATATAACTATGGTTTAACATCCTAAGATGTTTAGCTGGAAATTTAATTTTAAATCACCTGGTTCTCTTCTAGATTCGTATGTTATTAAATGCGGTTTTGCTTAAGCTATGATAGTGTTAGGAAAATAATGAAATTTAAAAACTGTAATCCTGTTCAAGACCTTAAATCTTTTTATTGAGTGTGACAGACTTCTAATTGTCCCTAAATACCCAATTCCCTCTTCTTTCTTTTAAATGCAACTTTTTATTTTGAAATATGTTGGCTTCCTGAAGTTTCAAAATAGTAATGATCATTCTGGTATATTTTAAAGCAGCTTCACCCAATGATCATATCTTCCATAACCACAGTACATGGTCAAAAGCAGGAATCTCACATTGGTACAATACTCTTTTTTTTTAATTTTTCTTTTCAGAGAGAGTGCACATGCACGAGTTGGGGGAGGGGCAGAGAGAGAGAGGGAGAGAGAGAGAATCTCAAGCAGGCTCCACCCCCAGAGTGGAGCCCAATGCGGGGCTTGATCTTATGACGCTGAGATCACGACCTCAGCCTAAATCAAGAGCGAGACACTTAACCAACTGAGCCACCCGGGTGCCCCAACATTGGCACAATACCCTTAACTTGCAAATATACTTTATATAGATTTTAAATGCACTCTTCTTTTGCTCTCTTTTATGTGTATAGTTCTTTGAAATTTTATACCAAGTGTAAATTTGTTGAAGCATCACCACATGGTACATATTACCATTAGGGTACAGAACGGCTCCATGGGCACAAAGACACTCCCTTATGTTACCCACTAACAGTTCTGTCCTCCTCCCAACCCTAACCTCCGGCAGCAACTGACTACTTATCACTATGATTTTGCCATTTCAAGAATGTTATAGAAACAGAATCATATCATATCCAATTTTTTCAGATTGGCTTTTGCACTCAGCATAAATCCTTGACATCCTTCTAAATCATTCTTTGTATCATTAGTTTGTTTCTTTGTATTTGTTGTATCACACTTTATTCACCAGTTGAATTTTGGGTGCTTTCCAGCTTTTGGCTACTATAAAGTGACTGAACATACTTTAGTTCGCTAGGATAGAAACCCAGGTGGGCAGGGCTGTATCGTGGTTGTTAACTTTAAGAAACAGCTGAGCTGCTTTCCAGAATGGCTATGACATCTTACGTTTTCATCAACAATGTTTGAGAAATCCAGTTGCCCTCTATCCTTGTCAACACTTGATTCTGTATTTTTTAATTTTTTTGCCGTTTTAATAGGTATGCAATGGTATCTTACTGTAGCTTTAGTTTGCATTTCCCTAATGACTAATGATGGTGAACATCTTTTCTCTCGTGTGTATTTGCCATCTCTATACCCTTTTGGGAGAAATATCTGTTAAAATGATTTGCCTATTTTCTGATTTTTTTTTTAATTGCTGAGATTAGAGAATTCTTTATATATTCTGGATAAAAATTGTTTCTCAGATATGTGATTTGATAATATGTGTCAATGACAAACTTGATACTCTAAATAGACCTTGATCCTCTTAATAGGGATCACACAACAGAGCAAAAGTTTTTAAGTTTGATGGTCTATATTATTTTATTTCTTTTATGGATTGTACCTTTGGTGTCATGTCTAAGAGCTCCTTGTCTAACCTAAGCAAAGGAAAAATTTTTCCTGTGATTTCTTCTAGAAGTTTTATAGCGTTTTTTTAAATGTCTCATTTAGATCTATGATCCATTTTGAGTTAATTTTTATATAAGATGTTAAGTTTAGGTTTGGTTCTAGAGAGTTCTGTTTGGATATTGATGGGAGAAGGACAAATTTCAGAAGGAAGAATACTGATGAGTGAAAAATGATGTCAGTGTGTACTGAACAAAGTTTCAAGATAGTGACAGAGGAATAAGGAAATTGGACAGTAGTCCAAATCAAACACACTAGAATACAGAAAGAAGAGTGAAGAGAATGACAGAGTTCTGAAAGAAAATGAAAAATTTAAGAGTAGGTTCAAAATATCAAAAAGCTTTCTAGTTCTTAGACTTGCCCACAGTTGGACTAGGCTATCTTGGTTGAGAGTTTATAAAGATGTTCCTATATATATTATCGATAATACTTGAATAATAGCATTCTGGCTATAAAACCTCTTACTTGCTCAAAAGAGTCATCCCGATGGTGAAATTTTAAATCTGTTAAGGAAGTTTATTATAACTTGAAAACAGCATAATAATTTAAGGTGTATTTCTATGCTTCTGAAATTCTTTTGTATGGCTTTTTGTTCAAGTGAGTATAACTCAAAAGCTAAAGAAGGACAACATTTTTCTGATATTCCGAAGATACTTAGTAGCATCAGAAAGGCAAAGGATAGCTTACAAAATAACAACAACTCTTAAAATTGGGCTAAAAGGCAATCTTAAACAATGAAATTTAACAGAGAGGCCATGAAGAAGTCACATTTAAGAGGAAGATAAAGCACCACGTAAAACTTGGAATTTGTTAAAATAACAACAAATAGAAAAATGAAGTAAATATTTCATTTCAATTTTAAGATTTCCCAAGACCCATTAGCAACATGGCAAGTGTAAATTGAGAACTGGTTTTTATGGGAAAAATGATAATAATTTCTACTTTCACTATCTTTTCCCTAAGTAGATTTACAATGATGTGTGTATTTCCATGAAGAGTTGCTTAATCCAATAAGCTTTCCATTGACATCCCATGTCAGATAGGAACACCACTGTATCACTTACTGATTTCACCAGTATTAGCTTTTTCCTAGAAACTAAAACCAGATGTTACTGAAATTTACACACATGTACATGCACACAGAGTCTATTAAAAATCAATTATTCATCTTTCTGCCTATAATTTTCAGAAGGAAGAAAAGAAAGATGTGCTCAAAGACAAACTATTATTTATCAGAAAAAGCATAAAGATAACTCTCAACCTGAATATTTCCAGTAAGTGTCTTGCTGAAAATTACTGAGGTGATTCTACAAAAATATCTTAGTTTTTAGAGCACATAGAAAGCCATTTCCACAAATTTGATTTTTTTTAGTTTTATCAAGATAATTGGCATACAGAACCGTATAAATTACATAATGACTTGACCCACATATATTACAAAATGATTAGCACATAAAGCTTAGTTAACATCAGCTCACATAGATACACAAAGAAAAGAAAAAATGTTTTTATCCTTGTGATGGGGTCTTTTAGAATCTAGTCTTTTAGCAGCTTTCAAATATACCGTACAGCAGTATTAGCTATAGTCATCATGTTGTATATGTTACATTCCTAGTATTTATTTATCTTATAGCTGGAAGTTTGTTTCTTTTCATTAACTTCCTCCAATTCTCCTCATTCCAACCCCCCCATCCCCACCTCTGGTAACAGCAAATCTGATCTTTCTCTGTTTTGTTTTTGTTGTTGTTTTTGTTGTTGTTTTTGTTGTTGTTTTTTTGCTGTTGTTTTAGATTCCACGAGTAAATGACATCATATAGTATTTGTCTTTCTCTGACTTATTTCACTTGGCATAATGCTCTCAATATTCACTTATGTTGCCACAAATGGCAGGATTTTCTTCTTTATGGCTGAATATTCCGGTGTGTGTGTGTGTGTGTGTGTGTGTGTGTGTGTACATTTTCCAGATTTTGCTCATCCATTCACCTCTGATGGACATTCCATTATTTCCATGTCTTGGCTGTTACAAACAATGCTGCAATGAACATGAGGCAGATATCGCTTCTACAGTGATGTCATTTCCTTCAGATGTATACCGACAACTGGGATTTCTGGATCACATGGTAGTTCTAGTTTTGATTTTCTGAGGACATCCATACTGTGTTCCAGTGCCTGCACCAGTTTACATTCCCACTAACAGTGCACAGAGGTTGCCTTCTTTCCACATCTTCACCAGCCTTTGTTACTTGTCTTTCTGATGATGGCCATTCTAACAAGTATGAGGAGAAGATAGTTCACTGTGGGTTTGATTTGCTTTTCCCTCATGAGGAGTGATGTTGAGCACCTTTGCATGTGTCTATGGCCATCTGAATGTCTTCTTTGGAAAAAAAGTCTATGTAGGTCTTTGGCCCTTTTTTAATTGGAGGATTTTTGTTATTATTGAATTGTATGAGTTCTTTATATACTTTGGATATAATTTGTAAATATTTTCCCCCATTCTGCAGACCGCCTTTTCATTTGGTTGATCATTTCTTTTGCTGTATGGAAACTTTTCATTTCTATTTATTTTTAAATATTTATTTTAGAGAAAGAGAGAGCATGACCCCGAGTGTGGGAGGGGGTGGAGGGAGAGAGAGAGTCCTCAAGCAGACTCCCCACTGAGCATGGAGCAGATCCCAAGACCCTGAGATCATGACCCAAGCCGAAACTAAGAGCTGGCCGCTTAACCAACTGAGCCACCCAAGCACCCCAGTGTGGAAGCTTTTTAATTTGATGTAGTCCCACTTCCTTATTTTTTATTTTGTTGCTTATGCTTTTGCTACCATATCCAAAAAAAATCATTGCCAAGATCCATGTCCAGGAGCTTTTTTCCTGTTTTCTTCTAGCAGTTTTATGGTTTCAGATCTTACATTTAAGTCTTTGATACATTTTGAGTTAGTTTGTGTGAGTGGTGTCCACAACTTTTTAATGTTCGTAATAAATTTGAACATACAACATATCATCCAAATTTATTAGACAGCTTGAAGTATAGTAGTCAAATATGTAGCATAGATTAGTTGAAATGGGTAGCTCTCTTAAGACTTTAAAATTTGTCCTTCTCATAGATCTGAACTCCTAAATGTGTAAAATGAAGCATTAATTAATGTTAGCAACACTTTTCAAAATACTATTTAAGTTCCAGAACAACCACAATGCTCAGAAATGGTCCCTTTCCAGGTTATTTCATGCTCTCTGTAAGATTTCTGGATTGGGTATGAGTTATGTCAAGTATGAGTTAATATTGATATTATTTCTGTCTTTTTCACAAACCAAGAGCACACTTCTAAAGTTGTCAATAGTATTAAAAAAAATAAGCAAATTTTGGAATAGGTGACTTCCCTACATTAACTCAAGTTGACTTTGTTCTTCTAAATGATGACAAATACTATCTTGGAGTAGAATAACATGGAAATTCTGTAAACATGTTTAGTTGAAAGTGTCCCAAAGATACACAATAATTCAATGGAAGATATAAAAGTAGATCTCAGAAACAGATTTTAGGTTCACTTCTATTTAATTATCTTAATTTTTCTAGTATAATTAAGATTCTGCCTTGACTATGTAAGTGGCTTATGAAAGAGTTATAAAAGTAATACGTAGGGACATTTGAAATATTTTCTTTTTGCTCACTTTGAAAAGATTTCCAGTTTGCTTCTAAATGCATATCAAATTTGAAAGGCCAAGTGATTTAAGGCAGGTATATCATTACTTTCCTCTATGGTTTGTTCAAGCAGGTAAAAAGTATGCAAGAATCTGAATGTTCCTTGCAACAGTAGCTTCAATTTTCATCAGCCAAGACCCAATTTGTGTCAGAGGGTAAAACTTGCCTGATTAGATCTGTTCAAAAAGCCATTAAACAACTTTCAATGTTCTTGCTCTCTCACATTTAGGACACTAAACTTTTACAGAGACAGGCTGTTTGAAGCCTTCCTAATTATTTCCATTATTATCCAAGAAGGATTACTGATGTTCAGCCTCCATTGGAATTCTCAAAAGTTCTCAGTGCAAATTATATGGCAATCTAAAATGCCTTTCTCTGGCTTTATGGCCTGATTATTATTTAGAGTCTCTCCAGCAGTGAACTTGAAGATCATGCAAATGTGCTCTTTGGGAAAGTCACTGTATAGCTGAATAATTTGTTTTGTAGGAAGCCAGCTCAAGTTTATCATCAACCACGAAAATTCTTTATCAATGCTTTTCTATAAAGTAGGCCTATTATTATACCAGTTCCACTTTAACTCTGACAGAAAGCTGATCGGGAATGCTATTATTAAGTCATAAATGCCTATTTTAAAATATGTTGCCTCATATTATTACACTGTATCGTTTCATTAATTCGTGTAATATTTCCTTTTTTAGTATCTTCTATGTCATAATCAAAACTAAAATAACTCTAAAAATGTAAAGTCTATAGCATAGATTTAAAGTCAAGAGTCTGTATGCGTCTACAACTTAATATGTATAAATACATACAAATTTAACTAGACAGAAGTGACCATGTTCACTCACTACATGCAATATTTACAATGCTGAATAACAACTGTATTTGCCAAGATATTCACAGTTCATAATATTGTGAGATAAAATGTAGCTATAAACATTAATCAATGGCATGTTTATTAAACCTATATTTCTTAGATCATAAGATATACTGATGAACAAATTTCACTGTGTAATAACAAGGAGCCTAGAGCCAAGTGGGAACAAAAATACCTAAGTAATTTTAATTTGTGAGATAAACTATCAGTATAGGGATTTATTCAGGATACCACTGGCACACCTTACACCCATTCAGGAAAGTTGTTAACAAGCGATATTCAAATAGGACCTAATTAGGCATGAGGTCCTAGAATAGAGAGAGTGTGCCAGTCAGGAGAAGACATGTCTACATGGACAGTAGGAATATGTTACAACAGAGGTTTAAAGTCATATTAAATCAGACTTAAAATGGAGTTTGGTCTTCATCTTGATGTTGAGATAGATCACTGAAGGAGAGTGATATAATCACATTTCAGTTTGGAAAGATCATCCTGGCTCAAGTATAACGAATGTTTTAGAGGGAATAATGGAATTAGACCAGTTCAGATAAGAAATGATACTGTCTTACCCTGTGGTAGTGATGGAAAAGAAAGAAAAAAAAAAACATAAAATAAACTTACTTCTCAACTTATTCTGTTATGACTATTGTTTTGTAATAGACTTTACAGATGTTACTTTTAAAATATTCTGTTAGTCTGAGGAGCCATTTATTTATAGATCTCCTTGTATTATTTGTAACAATATTGTATTTATTTTTTTAAAGGTTTTTTTATTTTTATTTATTTGACAGAGAGAGAGACAGCCAGCGAGAGAGGGAACACAAGCAGGGGGAGTAGGAGAGGAAGAAGCAGGCTCCCAGCAGAGGAGCCTGATGTGGGGCTTGATCCCAGGACCCCAGGATCATGCCCTGAGCTGAAGGCAGGCGCTCAACGACTGAGCCACCCAGGTGCCCCTGTATTTATCTCTTAAGCACAGATTCTCTACACATCATCTCAAGTTCCCAGATTGTTTTATTAAAACATTTATCTTCAGGGGCGCCTGGGTGGCACAGCGGTTAATCGTCTGCCTTCGGCTCAGGGCGTGATCCCGGTGTTACCGGATCGAGTCCCACATCAGGCTCTTCCGCTATGAGCCTGCTTATTCCTCTCCCACTCCCCCTGCTTGTGTTCCCTCTCTCTCTGGCTGTCTCTCTCTGTCGAATAAATAAATAAAATCTTTAAAAAAAAATTTATCTTCAATCATCCAAATGTGACTAAACACTATCTGAAAAGTCCCATAGTATTCCATACCTGTGAACACATTTACATTTTTGTGCTGAAAGATACATGAAAACAAAGGCTTAGATATTTGATCTTACTGATTTGAAGAAATGATAACATGAAAAGAGAGGTAAACGGAGGCTAAGAAAATGTAAAGTGTGTATTGTGGAAACAGACATGTTATCTGAAAAGTGAATTGTCTGAGGGAAATATAGATCTAAGAGGCATGCATGAAAAATGCAAAAGGAGAGAGACGTGATTGCATACAAATCTAAACTATTTTAACTAGTGCCTACTCATAAAAACACCATCATTTGAATCATATTATGGATTTATGATCTTCCGAAACTGAAATGTGATACCGCTCTCCTTCAGTGGTATGTCTCAGCATCACGATGAAGGCTGTATATGTAGATACACACACATACACATTTATATACATACACAGATATATGTAAACTTATGATCTCATCGCTGTAACACTATATGTATATGATGAGACAGTTATTCTAGAAAGCAATAGAACACAGACATTTTAGTCAATTAGAAAAGAGAAAATGAGGTTCAGATACCAATTTCCGGGTTTCAGGCAAGACACATAACCTCTTTGGGCATCAATGTCCTTATCTGTAAAATGACAAAACATACCCTACTATGTATCTCTTGTGTAAATGTATAAAAAGGAGATGGTAGTTTTGAAAGTGGTTTTGGAAAACATGTGCAAGGGGTTTGGTAATGATTCACTGTAGGGAGTGACATTTCTGAAGGAGTCAGAAAGATAGGGGTAACAAAATTCATTCAAACTTAATAGGAAAAGTAGTATTTACTAACTGGCAAGCTTTTAAGATTACGGAAAGAACCAATTTTACATGAATACTATATCTATTCCTCTGAAAATGCTACAAAAATATAGGAATCCATAATGTTAGATATTTTCAAGTTTTGTAGTCAAAATAACTTCCTTAATATTTCTTACACATTTCTCATACACATATGCTTCACACATGCTCCCTATTTTTCAGACAAGGTCAATGTTTTCACTACAATTCATTTACATTGTTATTAGAACTATTTTCTAGGTCTGTTGATAAAATTTGGCCTCACATATTGATAACACATTTTTCTAATTACACTGTAATTTTCACTAGTAATTCTAGCTTTTTTGAATATACAAATCATTTCAACTTATTATATCATTGCTTTAACACTTCATACACATCTTGAGACATTTAGGCTACAAAAGATTATATTTAATATTAAAAGGATCAAATGTAAATAATTCTCAATTACTTATCCAAAGTGAAAACTTGAATAACGTGTATAGTCTAAATGTGCAAATAATCAGAAGATACAGATTTTTTACCCTCCTGCTACCGAATGTTTCCCTGAGTTGCTGTCAGAGACAATGTTTACAGTGTTGTGCTTTAATTCCTACTCTCTTGTCAAGACACCAATTGAAAGCAGAATGCTAAGAACTCAGTGAGAACTAAGAGTGATAAATGAAGTGCCAGCATAATTTGGAAATTGGAAAATGTGCCCTTGAAAACATATTAGTTCGCTCAGTTTGTAACGTGTGACAGCAGTATTGGTTTTCTCTCTTCACTGCTAGGTCAAGACACTGATGGAAGTAGGAGTCGGCCGAGCCAGAAACAGATCTTCAGCTGGGGTCCAGTAAAGAGTGTGGGAAGGCTTCCCCGAGGCTGGCAAATATCTCGCCCCAGTGGCTAACACCCCTTGCTCTGTCATTCTGCCTGAGATTTCACCCAAAATGACATTCGCTTATGTGGTTAAGCTCAAGTATTTCCAGGAAGCTTAAGCAAGCTACGGTAGCCATTCCAACTTCCAGAAAGTCTCCCTCTTTGCTGTGATTGACAAAAAAAAAAAAAAAAAAAAAAAAAAAAAAAAAGAGGTAATTTTTGGTGGAAAGCAGAAATGAATTTGGAGCACTGGGATATTTTTCAGAGAAGAGAGGCCTGGTAAATTTTAGTAGCCAACAGGAAACATGAAACATAGAAGTCAGGGGAGAATGAAAAAGGTGATACCAGGACATAAATAAACACAGAAATGGGCAGAGGAATAAAATAAATAAATAAATAAATAAATAAATAAATAATAACAACAACAACAATAAGAACAATTATAATAACAACTCTCATGTCTTAAACTTTGCCCAGAGCAGTCCCAAAATATTCTATGTGGAGAAAGTGTAGGAACATGTCCAATGTGTAACTAAGATCAGTGCTCCCCTTGTGCGATGCCATGATCTTGCCTGGCTCGTGGCCTAAACAACTGGGTGAATCCTGAAATCTGCTCCACTCAGGAGAAAAGCTGGAGTGGCACATCGAATGTGCACATCTTCACAGCCTGGAACCTCAGGGTGGTTCCAGAACACTTTTCTCCTTTGCTTCCACGTTGGTCCAGTTATGTAGTTCTATCAATACAGATAACAGAATGTACTCAGAGAATCAGATGAGCATGGACTCTCCACCAGGAAGGTAAGTCAACGTAACACAAAAACAGATATGGCTGTCAGAGTGGAACACGTGTCTTTTCCTAGCTGGGTATTTTGTCTCTCACAACACAACCTTGCAGACTATCAAGGATATAACAATTTTTGAAAGGGTCATGTTAGGAAAAGAAAATTATACACAGATGCAGCATTTTCCAATCTCTGTGCCATAGATAAGGTAGCTCTGAGAGTAACCAGGAAGGGGCTCGAATAGCGTGAGCCACTGGATCACTGTCACACACACTATAAGAAGCATGTCCTTTTACAGTAGGCTGTCTTACAAAAATGTCCATTTTCCGGGAGTGGCATAGTACCAACAAAAGATGTTTTTGTTCTCCATTCCCACACTGTTTAAGAAAAGGCGAAAAAACATGGGTTACTTAAATTATAGCACATCCATAGCACACCATGGAATACAAACAAGGACGAAAACATCCTTGAGGGGGCTTAACTAAAATATGTGTGCCAACAATGCTGCCATGCCTGTACAATAAGCACATAAAAATACCAAAACTAATTTATTAAATTAAAACACACAGAACTGTACACAGTACAGAACTTTTGCCAAAGTTCAAGGGTAACACACGTGAAGAGTTAACACCTTCCAGAGAGTCTTTCAGTAAATCCTAAAAATTCCTATCCTCAAGTCCCCTGCCTTTGAGAGTGCTTACTTCTAACTTCTGCCTTAGAATCTCCAGCCACCATTAGCACAATCTCCTCCTTACTAGCAAGGTTAGACCTTCCCTGACACAAATCCCTCTTGTCTTTAGGATGTAACACTAGGTCTGCATTATCAGTCTAGAAGGACCCTCTGGTGGCAGTTGTGGTGCAGGCTCCTAGTGGGTCATTTTGTGGTTATCTCTGGTCCTTCGCGTACCTCCAAATAATATTAGCCGTGAGGCGATGGGTTTGACACTGCTAATTTCACAGAAGCATCTAAGGCATGAAAGGCTTCTCTTTGAGTATAAGGGTAAGTTACAGACCTTTATCTTTTATTTATTGGTAACGGTTGAATCAGATGTACGTGCATATATATTTACACACACACACACACACACACTCCTCTATGTCCCAAAGATTAACGCTGAGACTTATCTTATCCTGAAGTCTCCAAACTGCTTACTGAAATCAGGCAGATGAGATGAGAAGAGATGAGAAGGGGAGGGGAGGGGAAAGAGAGGACAGGAGAGAGTGGAAAGGGAGAGAAGAGAAAGAGGAGAGGAGAGGAGAGAAAGAACACCACAAATCTCAGTGGAACAGGCCATGCGTAAGAAGCAAGCTATGTGGTGAGAATGAAGAAGTGAGCACTACAATTCCATCAAGAAACGACTCTTCAGCTCCACTGCCTGCCGCCACATGGGAACGAGGACCAGGTTTCCAGAGCTTCCAGTTCTTACACAGAAGCCAGGAATCCTCATGTACAATTTCTTATATGTTGACTTAAAATAGTTAAGTCTTGTGCAGACCAAACAAAAAATTTCCGTGAGAAGGATTTAGTCAATGAGCAGTGAGCGTGACCCTCAGTCTAAACAAATAAGAAGATAGGGAAACATCTGCCTAACTGCTTGATCACTGGCCGTTATTTCTCAACACCCGAGTTAGTACTTCTGGATTCTAGAGCATTGTTTCTTCCCCTTCTTCAATCAGACACTTTCAAATCATGCTGCCTCCCCTACACACACACCCCAACACACAAAGTGAGACTAAGAGAGGAGTCTACTGCTGAGCCAGGAACATATCTCTAAAAGTTACCCTATCCCAGTTCCAAAGAACCCTGGAGGAAACTTCCTCCACCTGACCTGTTCGGACTTTTTATCTTATCCAAGACCCATTTCCCTGCCAGGCTCACTGGGGAAGTAGAAGGAGGATTCCTCTATTAAGTGTGTACTAAAACTATTGTCTCCTCCCTCGATCTACTCTTTCGATATGAGTTCAAGCTCTCATCACTTCTCATCCGGCCCACTTGTCAATTTACATGAAGTTCATCGCCGCCCTCTAATCCAAACTTCCCACTGTTGACAATATCCTTGCTTATGCCTTAGACACCATCAAAGACACACCAAAGTCACTCTGCATTGCCTTGGACTTTCTTATGGTTACCAACTGTGACCACAGGCTCTCATGTACGTTCTGTCCTCCTATTATACTCATCCCCAGACTTAAATCCCCCTTAACACTGATCCTTGAAATTGGTGTTTCAATCAAAATCCATTCAACCACAGTCAGGATTATTTAAATTGAAAATAATGTAATAATGACAATTTAGTGAAACATGTTAGAATCAGAGACTTGATTTAAGACAGAAGGTAAGATTTTTAAAATGAGAGATTACTCAACATTCTTCAAGCCACATTTCTTTATTTTTTATTCTCATTCACATAGGATTGATGTTATACCTAAGATAGTTGTAAAGATTAGAACTTAGAAGGAGGAATATATGCATGTATTCTTTTAGGAGTTATCTTCTGAAACCTTTGACTATCACCAATATTGAAGATAAAGAAATGTTTTGACAGGCTCTTGGATTTCTCATGTTGTATTTCTATCAAGAATTATGCTTAACTTGTATGCTCATGCTACAAGTTAACTGCCTTTTCAACATTCTTTACAGTCTTCTGCATGACAAAAGATACCATAAAGGAAATCAAAGACAAGCAAATTAATAAGGAAATGACAAAACAGTAAATAAGGTTAAATGGATAAAGATACAAATAGCAAATTCACAGAAAAACCTATACAATGGGACACAAAATTATGAAAAAATCCTTATGAAAACATGTGCAGTCCCATTAATAATCAGGATTGTACCATAAAACAGCAATGGGATTTTTTTTTAAAATCAACTAAATATTATTTATTGTTGGATAATTTTAAGTGTATGTGAGAGTATAAAGAAATGGACATTCCTAAACTGGGGATGAAAATGCAAATTGGTATACAACCTGTTTGGAAGGAAAATTAATTAGGGAAATTAAATATGCACATACTTCGTGATGCAAGATTCCATTTGCCAGCATGTACACCAGAGAAAAGTGTGTTACATCTTCAAATAGGCAGACACTGAGTGCTCTGCATGGCTGTCTGTAGGAGGATAGTGCATTTAGAAAAAAATGGGGCAGAAACAGATAGGGAGTGATAATTTCAAAAATCCAGATACAAACTATGGGTGATTTGCTGCCATTTATGTCACCAATATTTAGTGGAAGAACAAAGACTTAGGGTCACCTTAGAAACCATGAAATGTATGTAAATATCAATCTTAAAGCTTTGGGAATATTTATCGATCTTTATAATTTATAGGTAATGGGCACTGGATGCTTGATCATCTGATGATGTTAGTTCATCAGATTCTCAAACAGTTCATGACTCAGAAGATGAACAACGTTTTTAGAGTTAATAAAAAAGGATTACTGAATCTATTATATATATTTTGATTTTAGGATTTAAAATGCTTTTTGTACTTCTCACAGTCAACACCGAGGTCTATGATACAAAATACATTGATAATAATATTTACAATATAGGATTGTTATAGGGGTTTCTTGAGGTAATGTATGTAAGTACCCTATGGATATGCGAACCGCAAGGCTGGTCTGTGGGAGGGACTCATTATGTTGGTCAGTCATGCTAGTATTCCACTGACTCAGCAACTCTCTCTAAAATAACGGTATTTATGAATTCAAGACATACCTTTCATGAATAGCAAGAACTTGCTCTATGACAAAAATAAACATAACAATTTTGTTTCTGTTGAACACCAAGCCAACTCTTTCCTTTCAAACCATGTTTACAAGGGAAATACTCATAAAGCTGAGATGGCTGGTGGTTCTAGGGATCACCTAGAAAATGGATTGTCAGAGATTGATTAGACACTGACTGGAGACACCAAGTAAGACAACAGTAACAAAGTAAGCAAGCTATCTGTGATTCAGAAACTGATAATCAAAAGTGCAGTGATCAGCTACTATTACAGCAACCAAGTGATTTCCTCCAGTTCGGGCTTTATTTCTGATATAGCGTCATATGTTATCAATGAAAAAAATAATAACTAAATCTCCCTTCTCCTAATTTCCAGTTCCCTTCAAGGGAAACAATAATTTTATCGCCCCATTGCTAAAATGAAGTTGCATTAAATACATCTGCTCTCTAAACTTTCTGATGTGGTACTGTAAAAGTAGTTAGGTTTCCACTGTAAGACTGAATGAAATCAGTGGCCGTAATTAGGACCCAACTTACGTCATAACAGTACCTGAAAGGGGGGGGGGGAGTATTTATCTCAGTGTTCCTGCTTTTCCATTCTTGGAAGCCGGTTTGGATGGATCCCAATGCCCTATAAGTCCTCCTGCGTTTGACTATTATCGGTCTCCTCCCCAGGAATCATTCTGCCCAAACCAAAACTCCACTCAATAGATAAATGCTACCAATCACGGAAAGGGAAAATTGAAAACTTGTAAGTATTCCCCAATATTAATGTGCCTGAACAATCATATTTAATTGGTTCTCAGGTCTATTATTTGTTCTGTCTACCCAAAGAAAGTTCTATTGTAGTTATTTCAATGATAAACTTGCTTCTTCTCAAAAAGTTTTATTATTCTGAGAAATTGCTTGAAAATAGCAGAAGTTGTAGTGGGGTAGTGAAGGCCTGATAATACATTCTAAAGGTTTTTTTAATAGTGTAATTTATGTTAAAACTTGTCCTAATACATTGCAAGATCACTTAGATATTTTATTTTAAATACTGTATGTAGCTTTCTCACAGCTCTAGTGCCATTTCCAGTAAAATGAGATTTTCATGAAAGACATTAAAAATCATGTTGCACTTAAATGGTGATATTGTTTCAATCTTTCATCAGGCGAGGTCATTTTCGTTCAGAAATTTGACATTCATCTAGAACATTCTGTATCTAAGAAAAATGAAATGCCTACAGTTGCTTCAATTTCCAGACTTAACTACTTTTACATAAGAGTCGAGTTCCTCTTCAGCCCACTAAGGTACTCACACATCTTCCTTTATTCTTTAAGGCCAACCTGTCCTGAAACAGCTCCCCTGGAAATCTGACATAGTTACAGAAAAGAGCCATAAAATGTCTTATTAAGGGATTTAACCTCGCAATCATTAACATGTAGATATGTATTTCACTTGGGTATAGAAATTAACCTACTATGCTTTATTTATTTTTAAATTTTATACATTGATACCCCTTGTACATTAATACCCCTAATCTGGGATTCAGGGGAGCTAATAAACACACATTTCCTCCTGTTCCTTTTCTTCCTCCTCCTCACTCATTAGTTTTCTTCTCTAAGAATACACATTAAGAAGTTAAATGCTAAAAACTGAAATTCAACAGGAGACTTTTGCATGTTTGCAAAGACCTCTGATGTTTCTAGTTAAACACATACCTTATCTCCTTACTCTCACCTAATTTCTTTTTTTTAAAATTTTTTTATTATATGTTAGTCACCATACAATACATCATTAGTTTTTGACGTAGTGTTCCATGATTCATTGTTTGCGTGTAACGCCCAGTGCTCCATGCAATACGTGGCCTCCTTAATACTATGCTTTTTTTAATACAAAAGGAGGCAGTCTGGAGAGATTTGAAGGAAACACAAAGGCACAATTAAATTATTAACAGTTCTTGATAGATACAGAAAGAGAAGCAGGTACAGTTAAACTTTCATCTGATACAGGCTGGGATGAGGATATCTGTGCCTAGAGGCAAAAGTAAGGAAATAGGAAAATGTACCGATTTTGCTGATGATGTATCCTAAATACATGCTTTATTTTGGTTTCCTTCTGAAAAAATTTACTTTTCCTATAATTTACACTTGTATTCCTTGTTTGATTACAAAACAATTTTACATAAGTTATGTCTTTGGACTTTTACAGTATTGTATGTTAGAGCAAGTTTTGGCTATTTAACAATGAGGAAATGGAACTTAAGTGACCTCCCATAGGTATATATGTAATAAGTTGAAGAGCAGGGTCATATACCCTATGTCTTGTGTTTCACTAAGTTTTTTAGGCATCATGTTATTGTCTTAGGGGAAAAAAACCCTGCTTTATGAGCCTATAAAGAACATTTTGACACCCTTTGATTTATAAGATTTGTTAGTATGGGCATGCATCAGATTTTCTTTAGTGCACAACAAAATAAATTTAGAAGAGTAAGAATAATTAAAATTCCTAAAGACAACATTGAGTAAATATTTTTAAAAATCAAAATACTATCAAAGTTAACACACACACGCACCCACACACATATGCACACAGCACAAATTTCAAGATACACAGCACAAGAATTTAAAGTCTATCTCCCTTCTGTCTCTTGCTGCCAGAAGTATCCCAGCCAAACAATTATATCTCCCAAGCGAAGATATTGAAGCATGATTTCTTTTTGCTTCCCTGCCCTTTATTTTTAACACAATGATTCTGTCCTACAAATTAGTTTCAACTTTTATCACTTAGCTCCATGGACAAGTGTGCTTGCACGCACACACACACACCTGGGGACGCACACACTCTTCGTTCCGTATCAGCACAGGATCTTCCTTATTTTAATGGCTATAGAAATGTGTTATAATTTATTTGACCAGTTGGACATTTAAGTTATTTCCAAATAAATCTTGCACAGATGTCATTTAGATAGCATGTATGTCACTGGATAAATTCCTAGAAGGGGAATTATTAAGCAAAATGAATTATACATTTCAATTTTGAGAAATATTGCCAAACTGCCTGTTGTATTGTATTAATCTATATTTCCACCAGCAATGCATGAGAATGCATGCTTTCCTGACACCCCATTGACACATTGTGTCAGTAATTTTTTTTTTTTAAACTATAGGAATAGGATAGGATGGGGCGCCTGGGTGGCACAGCGGTTAAGCGTCTGCCTTCGGCTCAGGGCGTGATCCCGGCGTTCTGGGATCGAGCACCACATCAGGCTCCTCGGCTATGAGCTTGCTTCTTCCTCTCCCACTCCCCCTGCTTGTGTTCCCTCTCTCGCTGGCTGTCTATATCTCTGTCGAATAAATAAATAAAATCTTAAAAAAAAAAAAAAAAGGAATAGGATAGGTATGTTACATAGCTGAGTTTCAATTTGTATAAGTGAGGATGAGATTTTTCCCCACATGCATGTCATCTTCCCAATCCTTCATTGGACATTGGTCTTTTCCCAACTGATTCACATGGATGCTGGACATGTTAAGAATATGAATTACTTAACTGTTAAAGGAATTATAATTTTTTCCAGTTTTATCTTTTGTTTGTAGAAGTTTATATGCAGTTTTACTTTAATGTAATTAAACACAGCTATTTATATATTTTTGAGCTTTTTGTCATTTTAAAAAAGCTTTCTCCAATCCAACACCATAGCATTTGAGTTGAGCTTTGCCTTGATAAGTTAACTAGTGGTATGTTTTATATAAAATGTATCATGCAGATGAAGGAATTATCCTATTGGAAAAAAATATCTCTTATTTAAATTTTGGAGTTTGAGATAGTCAACATTTTGCTTTTTGCATGGTTAATATTCAAATGCACAGGCATTGGAAAACAGGCCTAATTGTTTCTAAAGCTATTTCTGGTTCTAAATGATAAAACCACATCTTTGACACAAACAAAGATACTTTGTTCTCATTTCCAGTAGAAACTGACAGCCTCCAAGTCATCTAGTAGCTACCCTAAAGGATCCAACTATAATTAAGATGTAGGAGATGTAGTTTACATCCCTTTGACCAGAATTAGAATTGTATTTGTCAAAATATTTTTCTTATGTTTATTCTAGCTGAAACTAGAAGCTACTTCTCATGAAGTAGATGGTGTAAAAGCATTTGTGGTTTTGTATCTTTACTGAGATTTTACAGTTTTCTGGTGATATTTCTATCTGTGGACTCAAAGCCTCGTAATTAATCATATATGTTGAAAACGCCTTACGTATGTTCTTCATGACATGAAACTGTATTTTTTGAGTGACTTAAATGGGAGTATCTACACATAAACCTATTGCTCTTTTTATATTGATATATACATTTAGTCCAAAAAGTATACAAGTATACTGTTGGATAACAGTAATATTTTGAAGGGATATTCTATAGATTCATGGCTTTGTTCTTTTGTGAGAAAAGATTTTCCCTTTTTAAAAAAGAAAACTATACTCACATTTCTCGGTAAGGCAATTCTGTGTAGTTAAATCAGAGAAAGAACGTTTTGTAAGGTTTAGAGAACTCTTTCAGGAGAGACTACAACATAGACTTGCAGTTAGTATACGTGAGTTAGTATAAGTGAAGTAATTATTTAAAGTCCAAGGACTTCATGTGAATCTCCAGAGCAAGTCAAAGCATACCAAGAATTCTCAACATAAAAGAGAGGAGTTGGGTTTGTACATGAATAAGATAATCAGATTTTAAAATTCCAATGTAGTTATCTAAACAGTCCGCCCGTACCAATTGTAAATTGTATTCACTTACTTAAAATGTGTAATTCTACCCAAAAGTTCATTTGTCCCTACAATTTACTTAACTGATGTACTTTTAACCAAGATTTCAATTTCATTGATGTCCCTATAATAACGTGGAAAGTAAAATGGAAAATTCGAACATTTATCCCACATGGAGCAATATGGAAGACTCTAAATAAGAGACTTCAAATAAATACCTTTTTATACAATGAATTGCTTTGAATGAACCAAATTTCCAGTGTTAGTGTCATATAAATGGAGATGAAGGAAAATCTTGTCTTTTACTTCTATTTTTATTATTACATACAGAGATAAGATTTTAAACAACAGAAGGAATAAAATCAAATATTTCAGAAAAATAGAAAGTTTTGAGGAGTAATTGTATATGGCATTGTTTATCCATGAGTATGATTTGGTAGCTCTTTCAACCCAGGTGGGAAAAGCAGGAGAGCAGCCCTGTGGGTGGGAGTGTGGGGTAGAGTGGGTGGGTGATTGGCACCTACAACTCCCAGACATATCCTGTGCAGGATTTAATACTGTAAGTGTGATGGAACTTCACTTTAACATTCCATAGCAGAGTGTAGCTTTGACATAAAGTGACTCTACCTTCGATCCACAGCAAGATGGTTAATTGCAAGTACAGAAGAACCCTATTAGGCAGTACTTCCTTAGACGATGACTACGGAGTAGTTTACCTGCCTCTTGGCCACAATTTTTGTAAGCGAAAGGCCGCCTAACTCCCTAAAGTTGGCTAGTATCCATTGCTTGCTTCTAAGCCAGTGCATTTCTTCTGCTCAATTTCCCAATTAAATCTGATCTTTCTTTGGGATCAAGTAAGTGAGCTGTAAGTAATAAATAAAAATACTAGCTAGAGAACAGGTGGATAGGTAGTGAAGGTAAGAGTTTGCCTGGAAGGAATAGAAAGAAAATACAAACATATTAAGAGTCTCTAAAAAGTTAATACACATTGAATGTGAATGTAACTACTCATTTTTTTAAAACTGTGACTCTGTCAAAATAAAAGAGATGCTTTTCTGTGTGACTTTGGGATAATTATCTTTTATTAAAAAAAAAAATCAAAATCTGTCCATGCGTTCCCAAGAACATGTACTTTGGCAATTAAATGCAGCAGTAGGGCTATCAGAATGGGAAGTATTTTAGCAATTATTAGTTCATAAAATAACCTTGATTTCTTTTTGAGTCAAGTTCATATGTTTTAAGTGGGATATGCATGGAGCACTTTACTGTGGTTTACAAAAAAACTATTTCATATGGGAATCTGATCTCCATCAAAGCATTAAATCCTAGTCAATCACTAAAACCACTAGATCTCAATCACGACATCACCTTTTAGGTTTACGGTTCTTCCTCCTATGTTGGAGGTTCTCAGAATAACAAAGTTTTTCAACTAGATCCAGGAGAACTATGGAGGTCCTCATGTCAGACAGGTAGGTAGCAGAATTTCAAAAATCACATTTGGACAGTCAGGTGCCTTTCTCAGTTTGCTACATAAATTTGCCACAGCCTAACAAGTCTACCATTTTATGTTGCAACCATGTAAGTTATATACTATTTTCCAAACTGAACTTTTAAGAGTAAAAGGGACACCGATAATAAGGATACCAGGAAAACAAACATAATCTGGGCCTATTTCAGGCTAACTGGAACTTAATGGCCACCTTACCAGGGAAGTGTTAGGGTCCTTTGACTGCTTCTATTTCAAGAATGCAAATATTGACTTTGATATTTATATTGATTAAAGCAGGAAAAACATTACATCTCAATTTCTTCTGATGAAATGTGGATACACCATTTAGAATGATGGCTCACCCTTTCACATCCTATGATCTACCAATCTCGTTACCACTTTTTAAAGCTGGTTCGTACAGAGAAAACCCAAAACACCACTTGTTTTAATATTGTAAATAAAAGACTTGAAACAGGGTAACAGGATCTCTGAAAAGCCAGGCCTTAAAAGGCATAAAATTGCAAGTCATTGTAATGTTGATCTTTATCCCCAAGATGATTTTGATGATGATAAGGTTTGTTATCATTCCTTGGATGAGTGCTGTATGCCAGGTGTTTTGCTATGTGCTTTTCATATATTAACTTTCCTCGCCTATCCAACATCACTCTCAATCTGTCCAGATTTGCTTTATTCTAAGAAGAAAAATCAGTCATAGATAAGTTTGATTGATTTGTTTAAAGAAGCCCAGCTAGTCACCCAATGGAAGCTTCTGTGTTCAAACTGGGATACAATTCCAATCCCCATGCTCTTCTTGAATAAGCTACAATACCTTTATGTCATCTTTCTTAGGAATTTTAGGATTCCTCCTGACATAGTACTGTGGTCAGCCTTGTTCCCACTGCTGACTTTTACATTAAGGAATTAGTGGAGACATTTGAGGCCATCAGGAAACAGAACATGATGTACATTTGCCAATGTGTAAAGAAGGAAAATGTCCACATTACTAGCAAAATAATAAAAGTCACGTGTACCTAATCCACAGCAAATAATATTGACCGGAGACAATAAACCGTGGGAACTGACATGGGATTGGAAGATAAGAAATTCTTAGTAACTGCTTTGTCAACGCCAAATTCCCCATGAACTCCTCTTTGCAGCCCAGTAATAAGGGGCTCCTCTACCCTGCCACCTACCAGGCAGTCACATGAGGAGAGATGGGAGGTCTACCCAGTACACGTTCCATAGCAGGCACCAGAACACCTACGTGCTGGTAAATATCTGTTAATTGCAAGAAGGACCTAGAATTAACTAAATCAGGGCATTAGTCAAATGGATAGGAGTATTTCCCATCTGCAAGGCCTCTTTTTTCATTAAGTTAGTATTAATATATGACTATTATCATTTCCCTCTCTCAAATCAGAAAACCAGGCACAGCAACGTTACTAATTAGATCACACCCTTTCTAAGTGATATAATCAATTAAAAGATCTGGGTATTTTAATTTGAATAAGACTGTAGGCTTAAGTACTATGCCCCACTCTGCTTTTACTAAATTCTACAAATAAAAATTTAATTTGCAATACTGAAGAAAAATCATTAAAGTACAGATATGTTCGATTTTTAAAATGAAGTGCTTCTATTATTTCAATCCACATTATTATAAAGCTATATTTAAAAAAAAATTATCTTCAAAATGTTAACAAGGTTGCCCAGGTCTACTCCTTAAATGATCTGAGCTAATCATCCTGCTTGGCCACTCCCTGACATCTCGATTTCAAGAAATAAAAGTTCTAGATGAAAACACATATTGAAAACATGTGCTGAAGTGGTGATTGGAAATCAGGCATATTTCACTTCATCAGCTACACGAAGTATCAGGGATTATGTGATGTTTCTACGTACACCTTGTCCTGATAGAAATAAAGTTGCATTTTTACCTATATTGTGATTTTACGAAAGGATCACTATTTGTCTTTCTCTCTACTCTCAGCTTCATTCTAGCAACTAATACTAATTACAGGAAGGTTGAATCGCCATCACGTGTGATTAACTTCAATGGCGTCCCTTTCTCCTCCACTTCAGACATCCTCTCCTTTCATGGAGTTCTTCTCAAGGCCACTTAGGACATCGGTGACACCTACAGAGAATACTAAAACCAAACTCATTATGAAAAGTAGTAGGGAGAGCCACTTTAGACGGGAGGAGGCATCTGGGGAAACCCAACAATAACAACAAAGGTAGAGCTGGAGCAAATGAAGATTGCAGCTGTGTCCCTACATCCCTTAGCACTATGGGAAAGATGAAGTAGGAAATGCTTTAAAAAAAAATTACACCGAATTTTAAAAAATTGTTTAACACTGTTTAATCCTGTTTAAAGCATACAAGAGAGTATCATTAAAAACTTCTCGAGAAACAGCTGTGTTTTGATGCTTTGCTACTTAGAAATGTAACAATGGAAGATGTAGGGTTGGAAGGGTTTAGATTTCATGTGAGCATTCAGGGTAAAGAGAGCGGAGCACTGGGATAAGGCACAAAGAGAAGCTGGAGAGAGAGACAGCAAGAAGATGGCGGACTTGGTATGACATGCCAACCTTAGTGGGCTCGGCTACCACCCTGAAGGGCAGCTTCTTAGTCAGACGACAGGAGAAGAATGAGACACAGCTCAGTCCCTACAGATTCAGTGAGGACTTGGTCTCAGTTCTGAGATTCAGAGGTAAAACCGGTACTGCTGTGCTCTCTGTGGGTGGGTTCTGGCACTTGGCTAACAGCAGAAGAACTACTGCATAGGGGAGAGAGACAAGACTTGCCCCAGGGCTGTATATAGCCAAGGTGTACTTGAAAGTAAATCTGTCTTCATAAACCAGTAAGAAAAAACAAACTTCACTCATAGTGGGCAAGTTAAAACTAGACTTATATCTTTTTATTTTCACATCTTGCTTTCTTTTATTTTTAAAAGACTATTTGAGAGACAGAGAGAGAGTGAGCAGGAGGGGCAATGGGAGAGGGGGAGAAGCAGACTCCCCACCGAGCATGCAGCCTGATGTGGGGGCTCGATCCCAGGACTCAGAGATTGTGCCCGGAGCCAGTCAGATGCTTAACCAACTGCGGGGTGAGGCGCCCCTCACATTTTGCTTTAACGTCATTTTGTCTTGTAATGGAAATGTATATATGTTTTATCCATATTTGCCTTTATATTTAATAAACAGCTATTTTTATATAGGTAAAACACTTTGAATTTTAGTAAACTATGACCATATAAAGGACGCTTTCTCAGAGCACTGCTTTTGTCTGTCAAGCAGCTACGTCATTTAGTGGAAACTAAGCCAAACTGTAGCCATAAGCACAAGCATGGTACTCCAATATATATGCTCTTTGAATGCATATTAATCACATATTACACTCTCAAATGGCTACTTGGACCAAGCAAGTAATACATGAATGAAACGAGCCAAGATAAGAAAAATCATAATTGTTGGGGCGCCTGGGTGGCACAGCGGTTAAGCGTCTACCTTCGGCTCAGGGCATGATCCTGGCGTTATGGGATCGAGCCCCACATCAGGCTCCTCTGCTATGAGCCTGCTTCTTCCTCTCCCACTCCCCCTGCTTGTGTTCCCTCTCTCGCTGGCTGTCTCTATCTCTGTCAAATAAAATAAATAAAATCTTAAAAAAAAAAAAAGAAAAATCATAATTGTTGAAATCTATGGTAAACTGATGTGTACTTGCCATGGCTAAAAGGACTCGACTCCAGAAGATTTCTTCCCTGTAGAAAGTGAACTCCATGTTGGCAAATCCCACAATTTTCAAAAGCCAGGTTACATGAAATTTCCCGATTTTTAAAAGTTATTCAATTAAAAAATACTACAGAGGTAAAAACAAAACAATACCACTCACAACAGTCATTGCAATAGAAATACATCGGCTGAATGAATTTGGCTTACAGGCTGCCAGTTTATGACTTCTGATCAAATTTTTGAAATTATCTTTGGGAGGGTGGGGAGGGGAAGACTCAATTTGAAAGGAGCCACATGTAGTTTTGCAAGAGAATTTGTAGACGTCAAGTATGCACTCAGAACATTGCCCAAGGGAAAACGAAAGCTAAAATAAGACACATTAAGGTTAATACTCAAAGGAAGGAAAAGTCACTCCTTTGCTATCATGCAGACGTACATTCACACATGATTGCTGGCTGTAAGACCAAATCAGTCTGTGAGACTAAACCAGAAAAAGTAAAAAGAATATAAACAAGCAAAAATAAAAGAAATATAAAAATCTTTCAATTTCTCATAGACAAGGACTAGAAATCCAATGTCAATAAAAACAAACAAACAACCCCACCAAACAACTTCCCTAGGTATTACCTGGCAAACATGGGCATTAATCACAGTTTCACACTAAACTGCAGATTTTATAGCAGTATTTGCTGCAATAAAACTTGCTTAGTCTTAGCACTAGTTGTAATTTATGTTTTGTTTAGATGAATTCATGAGTTCTCTGTACCTAAATTTAATTAAGGAATGAAAATAAATAGTTTAGCTTATGTGCTTGCTTTGAAAAATAGATATAAATAAAAGGTAATAGTACATGGGTGATGGACACTGGGAGGGTATGTGTTGTAATGAGCACTGGGTACTATATAAGACTGATGAATCACAGACTGTATCCCTGAAACAAATAATACATTACATATTAATTGAATTTAAATTAAAAATGTTTTAATAAAAAAATAAAATGTAATAGTACATTTAAAACCACATTTTGCATGGTAAGTATGTCCTATCTACTGGTGAGTTGATTACCAGAAAACATAGCAGGTGCCAATGGGGAATGTAAATATAGTTATTGACCTACTGTGTCAGTGACAAGAGATTAGTCTCTTTTTCCAGGAGGTTGTAATTAGCCTTGCAGAAAATATTCATTCCATACCAAATTAGACTACACATTGTATTTCTGTCACTGAATGTTTTCCTTGATGGTTGTCTGAGTAAAACAAATTGGATGTAGGTTGAAGGTATATCATTCAGGCACCTTCTTTCAAAAGTAATTAGGGTCTTACTCACTTGAAACCAGATAACTACATTTAATGTAATCTTAAAAGGGCCCCTAAGGATTGTTTTCCATTGGTAAATGAATGAGAAGTGGAACAAATTGACTTTCATGATCACTAAAGTTTAGAAGAACTAGGAAAAGAAAATAATGCTGAATCGAAAATTTAGTCTCATAAGACTAATAAAGGTAAAATACTTTTTTTCATTTATTCTCATGTAACCCCCAAGGGATTTTTGTCCAGTGAAAGTGGCACATGGAAGGATGTTCCACAAAGACTCATTCAGTGATCAGCTCAGCATGGTTCCACACTAGACCTCCAACCAAATGAGAGCTAGACACTCATCCCCTTGGCTTCAATTCATTTAGGAAAAAAAGTGTATCTTTGGATAGCTCACTGTACTCCATGCTAGCACACCAGGATGATAAGACTTCATTCCTGACTCAGAATATAGGTGGAGACCCATCACTGTCTGACCTAAACCAGGCCACCTGTAATTAGAAAATAAATTCACTACCAGACCAAGAACCAGGTTAGTAGATACACAAAGATTTTAGGAGTAACATCATAAAATTAGAACAGAGGAGATCTTGAAGGGAAAAAAAGGGTTTGGTAATTATTAATGGGCAGAAATGCTAATGATTTTAAAAATTCAGCAATTTTCAGAAGAAATCTTTCCCCAATTTCAAGTATTTCTAGAAAATGAATCTAGATGCAGTTTTGAATAGGTTTGTATACCAGAAAACATAATTATATTTGATTTTTCTTATTTTTCTATGTCCAGTGTAAGAAAAAAATTGTACTAAATCACTGCAGGTACTGTCTAATTAAGTCATATTCAACAATATATTTTAGTCTTCGAATGTACCCTACTAAAAGAAATACAATTTGTGAATCAAATAAAAGCTATTTTAAATTTCACTCTGCCAATTTCTAAAATGTATTCAGAAATTTATATGAAAATTATTTCAATGACCACCGTGCTTAAATCTCTTATTTTAAAATATACATTTTCTTATTAAATCTATTTATTTGAATTTTAATTAACATTTGAATATGTTAATTTGTAAAGATACTTAAATATGCCAATGCTCCTATTTCCTTCCTCTGGGTGGGTATTTAAAACACATTTCTGTAAATTTAAAGGACCCTTTAAACTTTGAAAACATAGCTATTATTTTGTACTTTCAAAACTTGGTGTTGCCTATGACCCTTTTTAACTGAATGTCTTCTAACCAGTAAGCCTGCCACACTTCACCCATGTAATGGACACCCTGTGGATAAAATCATGATGCTTCATCTTCCTGACAGCATTCTCTTCTCTCCTGAGGGAACTTCTAATCGGATGACTCCGGTGTCTTGAATGTTTCTTTCAATTTCCTTCATATGATACACAGCCTATTCTTATTATGCTGTTTTTTTGTTTTTTTTTTTTTTTGTAAAAATTCTCATCTAGAATTTGGCCTACTGTAGTGTATTGCTTATAGGACTCTCTTTTCAGCAACTTTGAACAGATTATTGAGGTTTAATTGACATACAATTAACCACACATGTTGAAGGATACAATTTGATAAGTTCTGAGTATGTAAATAAACATATATTGGTCAAATTCTAAAAAGATATGTTGAAATATTTGTTTCTTCAGGATGTGAACTTATTTGGAAATAGGGTAACTGCAGATGTAATTAGTTAATATGAGGTCGTATTGGAATTCCAATATGACTAGTGTTTTTTTTTTTTTTTTTATGTTAGTCACCATACAGTACACCATTAGTTTTTGATGTACTGTTCCATGATTCATTGTGTATAACACCCGGTGCTCCATGCAATACCTGCCCTCCTTAATACCCATCACCGGGCTAACCCATCCCCCACCCCCCTCCCTTCCTTCTGAAACCCTCAGATTGTTTCCCGGAATTCATAGTCTCTCATGGTTCGTCTCCCCTCTGATGCCCCCCCCTTCATTTTCCCCTTCCTTTAAGAAGTGGGAACTTTGGAAAAAGACACAGATGCAGGGAAGATGGCCATATGAAGATGGAGGCAGAGACTGCAGGGATATTGCCCCAAAGCCAGAAACACCCAGGACTATTACAGACTGGAAGAAGCAAGGAAGGATCCTCCCGTAGAGACCTCAGAGGAAGCATGACCCTGGAACACATTGAGTTTGAACTCCTAGTCTCCAGAACTGACGTCATAAAATTCTGTTACTTCAAGCCAACCAGTTTGTGGTAATTTATTATAGTTGCCCTAGGAAACTAATAAAATTTGCAATCAGGAAACTGACAACAAAAATAGCAAACAAATGCATCACCTCAAAGAGTTACATGATCCCCTTGCCATTGACATTTCCCTAACACTCACCCCATCCCCATGAAACCACTGAACATTTTTCTGTCATCCTAGATTGCATTTTCTACAATTTTACATATATTTTACATAAATTTATAAGAATTCTAGAATTATATGAAATATAGACATATGGCATGCACTGGATTCTTTCAGCGTAATTATTCTGAGACTCATTCATGGTGTTGTTCATTCACGTGCACATTCACTTGTTGCTCCTTTGTGTTAACAAACAGTATTCCATTACATGACTTTACCACCATCAGTTCATTCACTCACCTGCTGACATACATTTAGATGGTTTACAAAATCCTGGCTATCTGAAATACACCAGCTATATACATCATCCGAGTGTACAAATATCTGTATGGAGTTACACTTTCACTTCCCTTGGGTAGAGAGACCCCTAACTGTGGAATCACTGGGTCACAAAGCAGGTAAATGTTTACATTGTAAAGCAACTACCAAACTGTCTTCCCAAATGTATGAGAATTCCAGTTCCTCCACACCCTTGTCAACACTCGGTATGTGTATTAATTGTTCTTGGTTATTTTCTGTATATTATGACGTTCTGACCTCTCTTGGGAGCCTTCAGACCCGGGAAGAGACTGCCCTTCCCGGAGCTAGAGGATATCTGAAGATAATGACAACCTTCCCACAAGCACGTTTTCACGTACACACCAAGCAGTGCACTGTCCGTGCCCCAACTATGTCTTACCCAGCTCTCCCTCCCACGCCCGTACAGTCGTGTCCCCTTGCTGGGGAGCACACGTGCCAGGACCGCAGCGGTGCCGGAAACCGTGGAGAGTACCGAACCCCGTGGACATGACGCCCTTTCCTATGCCTAAGCCCCTCTGACAAAGGTTAATGCCTACAGGAGGCACTGGAAGAGACACAGCAGTACCCAGTAAAAAAAAATAGCATCATTATAGCAATATACGTTCACAAAAGCTCATGAACGAATGTGGTCCCCCTCTCCCCAAATCCCTTATTACAACGCACTCACCCTTGTCTCTGTGACGTGCTACGAAACATCCACAGCAGGACAGGAAGTGGGACGAACCAGACGGGCGCGCCATGTGAAACAGCTTCGGCAACCGGCTATTTACGCTCTGACCGGAAGGAGGTGGAGCCACAGCTGCTCCCTGATGCAGGTGCAAGTGCGGAGCTGAAGATGCGGAGTCCGGTGCTTTCTCTGCCCTGAATGGGTTTCAGGCAACTAGAGACCACCTCTGTGGCCCCAGACGCACCAGAGTAATTCGAACCAGCTGAGCCTAAAGTGTTGACTCCTTCTTGCCTTGTCTTTCCTGGGGGAATTCCAAGGCGGCTCTGGCACAACTGCCTTCCTGGTTGGATTTACACTCTATTATTAAAGAAAGTCTTTCGTATTGATTTGTTTTTTCAAAAGTCTTCCCTAATTCATCTGTCTGTTCTGCCTCATCATTCCTTTTTGATAGGCATCGAGCATTCTCGCATCTGCAAGGATGAAAATACGGTAGCTATTTATGAGACCGCCATGAAATTGGAAAGGTTGAAAATCAGTTTTTGATACAGATTTCCATAAATAATTTTATTATTATATTCCTAATCTCTGCTGAATGCTAGATGAATCTCTTACTTTGTTTTCTTGAAACAGAACATAATTTAAACTATTTTCGGGTTTTTTTGGTTTTGGGGTTTTTTTTGTTTTTGTTTTTTGTTTTCTTTTGTAGCTGGTCTGTGATGTCTTTTAGCTTGAACGAAGTTTTGTTTAGAGAAAACATTTCTTCCTTTATCTGTATAGTCACACAGATTATAGTTTTAAGGGTGGGGGAGGGGCATAGGAAGAGGGAGACCGAGAATCTCAAGCGGACTCCATGCTGAGCACAGACCTGTCACAGAGCTTGATCTCACAAGCTTCAGGTCATGACCTGAGCCCAGATTAAGAGTAGGACGCTTAACTGACCGAGCCACACAGATGCCCCTCTTAGTAGATCTTATTAGGAGTGTATCAAATCTATTAGTCTATAATTTATAGAGAAATCAACTTTTGGCTGTTTAATACTTTTATTGACTATTTAGTGTTCCATAGATTTTAAATTTTAATTTCTGCTCTTTGTTTTTCTTCCATTTTCTTAGAATTGATATTATCTAACTCCTTTAGAATAATCATTTTTAGCCTTTCTTTTTTTGTATATATACATTTAATGTAATACCTTCTGTCTAAACAATTTTGCCTGCCTCTGCAGGCAATACTAGATTTTTAAAAAATTGTAATTCAGTTCAAAATATTGTCCGTGGATTATTTAGTAATATATAGCTTTACTGTATAACGCTTGATCTGTGGATTATTTAGTAATATATAGCTTTATTTTCAAATATAAGGACATATTCTAGTCATCTTTTATGACTGAATTCCAGTTTAACTACATTGTGATCAAAGGACTTTCTGAATTATCTAGTACTTTAACATTTGTTGAGATTTTCTTTTTACTCCAGTCTATATAAAATTTTTTTACAATACTCTTTGATAAATGTTCATGTGAATGTCAAGAGAATCTGTGCTTTCATCTATTTTGTTCTGCAGCACTTCATATATATCAATTAGGTAAATATCTTAATAACTTCTATAGATCTTCTATGTGCTTATTGAATTTTTTTCCTGCTTGGACTTAGTTATGAGAAATGTGTGTTAAAATCTTCTTCATTGTGGATTTTTGCACTCCACCTTTTACTTTTGCCACTTTGTTCTGTATATATTTGGAACTTAAATTGTTGGATGCACACAATTTTAGAATTATTAAATCTTCTTGGTAGATTGACCTTTTTCATTATGAAATGTTTTTCTTTTATTTATTTTTTTGCTCTCTCTTTATTTCTAGTGATACTTCTTGCCTTAAAATATTCCCTATTTGACATTGGCATAACTACATAAGACTTCTTTTGGATACTGCTGAAATAACATGTTTTTCCATTCTTTAGTTTTTTTAGCACTTTTACTCTTTTCTGTATTTATTTCTAGGAGTATTTTCCTTCTTCTTGAAGACTTCCTTTTAGTATCTATCTACTACTAGTGAATTCTCTTCACTATAATTTTGTGGACATGTCTTTATTTCACCTTTACTTTGAAGGATATTCTCAGTGGGCATAGAATTATATATTTTAAATTATTTTGTTTAAAATGATAATTGCCATTTTTTTAAAAAATTTATATTAAGAATTCCACTGTCAGTCTTATTTTTAGTCTTTTGGGTTGCAGTTAAGAAATACACCCTTCCTATAACACTAACTTGACTACTAAGATAAGGAAAAACTGAAAAGCGGGAAAAGTTCATAGTGAGGAAAAAAAACAACTATAAGGGGAAGAAACACCATAGAAAATAATTTATTAGACAATTAAGTGACACTTACTTTTGACCAAAGTTTGTAGACTGGCTGGAATTTGATTATTAGCGGTCAGATGAAAACAAGTAATGCTCCACTCTTTGTCAGAATACCTTCCAGAATGTCCTTTAGTAGAACCTGGATGTTACATGAAACTAATTGCCACAAATGAGGTTATAGTTTTAGTAAAATCCAGCATGGATGTAAATTTTGACTCGTACTCCAAACCTAAAATGAAAGTAGAACTATGTTAATAACAGTCATATTTGATGAAAATAATTAATTCACTTATTCATTGATCAATATCATATACCAATGAGGTGACAAAAGTTAATTTTCTTTCATTATAATTCACTTGATATATTTTGTTAAAGATATTTATAATATCAGTCAATAAAAATAAATACTTTCAGTGAAGACACGATGCTGACATGGGTATTACATGAGAACATAAACCCTATGAGACTGTGAACTTTGTGTATCTTGTTCTCTGTGGTATCTCTTGCACTGAGATTAAGGTTTATTTCATAGTGCTCAAAAATATGTGTTGAGGGTGCAGGAATGCATTACACAGGTGATGGGGATTAAGACATGCCCTGGGGATAAGCCCCAGGTGTTGTATGTAAGTGTTGACTCACTAAATTGTACACCTGAAACTAATATTACACCGTATGTTAACTGGAATTTCAATAAAAATTTAAAAAATATATATGTGTTGAACAAATGGATCAGTTTTTCTCTAAAAGTTGACTTAAAAACATCTTAAGGGTGATGATAATAAGCAGTATAATCTAGTTGGAGAGGCATCTAACAGAAGTCTGTAAACATCAATCTCTTATTCACTCTAAACACATAGTCCAGATAGTATTTACAAATGAGGCAAATCTTGAATGTCCCCTGAGATTGGCTCCATCACTATTTTTAGGGGATACTGAAGTTACCACGTAGTGTGATCTGAGATGTCTTCAGGCTTAGTTTGCTCTAAAAATTATTAACACCTTTCAATGGTATAAACCACCTCTTGAAACTTTGAACTCTTCATCGTTTGCAGCACTTCTGGCGAGGCTACCAAGCTCTGTATATATTCAGTATGTTTTGATGGTAACAATAGTTTGAAAAGAAAAATATGGAAAATAACTACATATATTTGGGTGAGAAAGATAACTCCAAGTTTAGACATATGAGACAGGCCTACGTTTCTCACCAATAGCATTTCATGATTGTCTACAGTTCCTGCCTGGCTTGAAGATCTTTAATGTAAAATACTTATTTGGTTAGATAGTGGTGAGGCTCTTGCCTCCAGACTTATTTAGCAACTACCATAACTTTTACTCTCTTAGCATATTATTAGATTCTATGAGTGGTATAAAAAGTGCATAACACAGTCTGTTTTTATGACCATCACAATTTTGTTTTCTGCAAGGAAAAAATAGAGATATCTACATTTGCTTGAACATGTATTAGAAATTCTGAAACCTCATATTAGAAGTCTGAAACTTCATAGTGGGATTATATATTTGAGGTCTAAATCTTGACTTAACTTTCCTAAAGATATCCATGGTTGGCAAAGCTGGGAAGTTGTGTTATGTAAAACCTTCTTGGTCTACTACTTCTGGGTTAAATTGAGAGTGTTATCACCCATCCTTGGAAAGAGAAAAGTTTCCTTCCCCCCCCCCCCCCCGGAAAAACCGGATTACTTTAACCTTTACAAATGTAAAATAATGCCACCTAAAGGAGCTTCACTGATACAAAACAGAATTAGCATGCAGAATCTACTTTCATGTGAAAAACAGAGCAAAGAAACTATAGTCTGCGTCCTTCACCACTACTTCCCTGGAATAATGGAAAGATCACAGCCTTTTGAATGAGATAAATCTGGATTTGAGTCATGTTTGTGAATTAGCACAGGTTTCTTAGTTTCTCACCTACAAAATGGCCTTAATAATGTCGCCACAGAGCATTCTTGTGAAGATTAAATAAGAGAATGCATGTGAAAGCTCTCAGCAATTAGATTTTCAGTAAAAATGAAGTCTAGTCTTCTGTTGTTCTTATTGTTGTTTCCACAGAGTTTAACAGAAATTGTCTTTCATTTCATACATTAGCTTTGTCTTTCTATTGGGTTAACATATAATTGAGGAAATGGCCAAGAGTTACGTGGAAAAAAATCACTAATCATCAGGGAAATGCAAATCAAAACCACAATGAGATATTACTTCACATCTGTTAGAATGGCTGTCATCAAAAAGAAAAGAGGTAACAAGTGTTGGTGAGGATGTGGAGGAAAGGGAAGCCCCCCATACACTGTTGGCAGGAATGTAAATCGGTTCAAACACTATGGGAAACAGTTTAGAGTTTCCTCAAAAAACTAGAAATAGAACTACCATATGATCCAGCAATTCCACTTCTGGCATGCAGCCAAAGGAAATGAAATCTCTATCTTAAAGAGATATTTGCACTCCTGTGTTCATAGCATCCTTATTTACAATAACCAAGATATAGAAACAGCCTAGAGCAATGAGAGATGAATGGAGAGAAAAATAGCAAATATACATATATATTTATATATTCCATATATATTCCATATAAATAGATGAATGGATAGAAAAATAGCAAATATACATATATATGGAATATATATATATATACACATATATATGGAATATATATATATTCCATATAAATTGATCAATGTGGAATATTATGCAAACATAAAAAGGAAAGAAATCTGGCCATGTATGACAACCTATATGGACTTTGAGGACATTATGCTAAGTAAAATAAATCAGACAGGGAAAAACAAATACTCATATGTGTAATCTGAAAAAGCCAAATTCAGAATCAGAGAATAGAATGGTGGTTGCCACAGGATGGGAAATGGGAAGAGTTGGTCAAGGAGTACAGATTTCTAGTTATAAGATTAATAAATTCTGGGCATCTAATGATGATTACAGTTAGCAATACTGTGTTATACACTTCAAAGTTGCTAAGAGAGTAGATCTTAAGTGTTCTCACCACAAAAACAAAATGGTAATTATGTGAGATAATGGAGGTGTTAACTAACTTTATTATAGTAGTCATTTCACAAAATATGTGTTCAAATAATCACCTTGTACATCTTAACCTTATACAATGTTATATGTCAATTATATCTCAATACAGTTGGAAAAAATACAATAATAAGGTCTTAGTCTTCTCCTTAGTACCAGTTTTCAGTCAGTTATAACACTGTGGTCTGGAAATACTACTTACCAGTTTGAGAAATAGACTGGTTCTCTCATTGTTTCATTTATGCCTATCTGTCTATCTATCTATCATCTATCTATCTATCCATCCATCCCAGATCTTCTATACCTGATATGGATACAAGTGAACTTCAATATTTCTGTATTTATTGTTAAATTTGGTATTTTATTCCTTAAATACTTGAACAAAATTATAGTAAGTGCTATATAAATAGTAGATGCCATTATTATAGCTCACTCAGTAAATACTTCATTTTACAATAATTCATTCAAAAAATTATAGGAGAAAAGATATAAATTTCTTCTGAAAACATGGTTAAAATCAAAATTCAAGTTCTAAGCTGATAAAATTCTTAGTAGTAACAATAAAGCTGACAATACTTACTCAACCAGAAAAGTAGTTGACTTATCCCAATCTTACTCAAAGATTTCTGCTTAGGTGACTTTAAATATCTCTTCTCACATACAAAAATGTGTACCTCATTTAATTGAGATAAAGATGCTTTCAATTTCCATTTATAAAATAATGGCCCTAAAGACTTTAAAACAAATAGTTAACACCAGTATGATTTATGGTGGGGATTTCAACAAAACTCCATCACAGATAAAGGTCAAAGCGATAAACTTATATTCCTAATGACAGAGAGTTCCAGAAACAGAGGTAAATTGAAGGTCTGTATACATAATCATGGAATGATAATGTACTAGAGAACACCTGCATTATAACTCTGGCAGAAACCCTGCATCCTAAATGGCTAAGCAGGGAGCAGAGAATGAAAAGATGTTGATCACAACATAGTTACCAACACTCCCTTCACTGCCCCCCCCCCCCCACCAAAAAAAGGAGTAATCCAGATTTATCAGGCAGTCATGGACATTTTTTTAAAAGGAAGTTTTTTTTGTTTTTTGTTTTTAATTTATTTATATTGCATTTTCTTTTAATTTCTGGAAGGATGAATGCACTTACAATAAGTTTTAACAAACGTATATGATATTTGTAATTCTGTCTTCTTTGTGTAGACCACTCATTATACACATTGGCATTGCCCAGGTGTGTCTTCTTCCCTTGACTACTTGTTTTTCCCATTCTGTGGATTTAACTATCACTTTAGCCATATGTGTGTGTGTGTGTGTGTGTGTGTGTGTGTGTGTGTGTGTGTCTATACATACAGATATAGAATATATCAGAATCCAGTGTCTCTGTAAGGTATCATTCACAATGTTGGATATAATCCCATATTATTAGCTATACAAAGAAACCTTAAAATGTAACTAATACTCAGAATAAAAGGCAATCAATGAACAACTCTATAAATATACTAAAAACCACTAAATTATAGACTTTAAATGATAAATTCTATCATATGAGTAATTTCTCAAACTATTTCAGCAATAACAAGCAATCACTGGGGTTTCTGAGATGATCCATATGTAATTAGCAGACAAGATTTTAAAAGCATTTATAATAACTAGGCTCAGTATGTAAATTAAAATACACACATAATGATTAAACACATAAATCTTAGCAGATAAACTGAAATGTTCATTGAAGAACCAAATGGAAATTCTAGAAAAAAGTATAGATACATAGATCTTATGTATATGTATACTCCATGTACTTATATCTACATTTATAACTATCTATAGTAAAGTTTTCAACCATAATCATTCTCTACTTGAGACTTCTGTAATAGATACAAGGGTCCAATGGCCATCTTCACTTTGTCTCATATGCACCTTGAAGTCAACACATTTAAAACTGAGCTTAACATCTTGTCTAAAACTCCACCTTCTGTATACCTCCACAGAAACAACAGATTCCACCCATCCCATCCAATATGGAAACTGAGATTTACCTTTGAACTCACATTTTTCTTCTCCACTCACATCTAAACAATCACCCAGTGAACACAGATTTTACTTTCTTAGTTTCCCTTTTCTTTCTTCTGCATCACTACTAGATCTATCATGGGTAATTGGGGGGAAAATCTCCTTTGTTCTCTTCTGCCTCTGGTCTTATTTCTTTAAATCCATTCTCTAAACAAAGCATAGTTACAAACTGAAATATAACTAGGGGCGCCTGGGTGGCGCAGTCGTTAAGCGTCTGCCTCCGGCTCAGGGCGTGATCCCGGAGTTATGGGATCGAGCCCCACGTCAGGCTCCTCCGCTATGAGCCTGCTTCTTCCTCTCCCACTCCCCCTGCTTGTGTTCCCTCTCTCGCTGGCTGTCACTATCTCTGTCGAATAAATAAATAAAATATTAAAAAAAAAAGAAAAGAAATATAACTATACTACGGTTATGATCAGGTATTTTCAATGACTCTACATATCCTTTGAATTAACTCCAATCTTCCTATATTATGTGCAAAAGAGAAGATACTTCCACATCCCCTTCTTCAACTGGAAGAAAAAGATGGGAAAGGGAAATTTTAACTTTAAATCAACTAGGAATCTTGACTATTTTATGGGACTGGGCATTTTAATAATTGACTGAAGGAACTGACTGGAAAAATCATGAGGGAAACCCCATCTGAGTTTCAGCTGGAGAAAAGAGAAATGATTAGCCTCATCAAATGAATATAAAGAATAATAAGAGGAGGATCAGGGTCATGTATACTTTCATTCCAAGGAGGATGGATTTGATACACTAGTTATATGTGCAATTTTTTATACTCGATACAAGCTCTGTACTTCATGTTCATTTAAAAAAAGAGAAAGAAAAGCTTTATCCTTAGTTTAGAATGCCCTATCTCCTCCTTCTGCCTTACTTGAATAATTACTCTTCATTCTTTAAAACACAACTGGTGATTTTACTTAGCAATTCCTGATTATTCAAATCTTAGTTTGTATTCTGCATCCTTGTTCCCATCATACCCCTTGATCTACACATGCCATCATCCTTACAGTATTGGATTTTGACCATGTGTTTTGGTTCTGACTATTCCATGAATTCTTTAAAGCCAGAGAATATGGCCCATTCATCTTTGTGTTTTCAAAACTGCAAACTGGACCTGAAATATTAGGTTATCGATAAATAAATGAAATGATGTTGCAGAGAAGGAGAGACAAATGGAACTATCAACAACAATAGAGAAGTAAGTATGATTATTTTTGAGAGGGGATGAAGAACTCCATCTGGGGAAGTTCATACTGGAATGGCAAAAGGTCGTTTTTAAAAATAGAGCTTCCTACAGACCTAATAAGCACTAGTTGAAGTTAAAACAGCACAAAAAGCTAGTTAGCACAATATCATTGGGATGCTTTGAAATTGCACTCTCTTTAGATACAGGAATCTGAACTGGAAATTCTGGGAGTTACAAAAAATAGAAGGTATGGTCCCTTCACTCCTTAACATCTCTGTAACCATGCACCACCTTTGGGGAATAATCATCTTCTGAGAAGATCCATCTGATGACTGAGATACAGAGAATACAAGTGATTCTCTCAATTGCTTAATAACGAAACTAAGACAAAACAAAAAAACCTATCTTCTCTAAGGAAAATAACCCAATGCTTTGTGTGAGAGAAAATAGAACTAAGGAATGATTTAGCTATAGAAAACACAAGTATGATGATTATTTCAGTTCCTCTCAGAAGAAAGGAATGTCTTATGATACCACATACAGAAAACCCAAAAGACTACCAAAAATCTATTGGACTAATAAAGGAATTCAGTAAGATCACAGGATATAAAAATAAATATACAAAAATCCATTACATTTCTATACACAATAAAGCAGCAGAAAGAGAGATTGAGAAAATAATCCCATATACAATTGCACCAAAAATAATAAAATATCTAGAACTAGGGACCCCTGGGTGGCTCAGTCAGTTAAGCGTCTGTCTTTGGCTCAGGTCATGATCCCAGGGTCCTGGGATGGAGGCCCACATCGGGCTTCTTGCTCAGTGAGGAGCCTGCTTCTCCCTCTACTTCTGCTCCTCCCCCTTGTTTGTGCTCTCTCTCTGGCAAATAAATAAGTAAATCTTTAAAAAATATATCTAGGAATAAACTTAACCAAAGTGATGAAAGTCTATACTCTGAAAACTAGAAAACATTGATAAAAGATATCAAAGACAACACAAACGGAAAGATATTCCATGTTCATGAATTGGAAGGACAAATATTGTTTAAATGTCCATACTACCCAAAGAAATCTACACATTAAATGCAAACCCTATAAAAATACCAACAGCATTTTTTACAGAAGTAGAACAAACCAACCTAAAATTTGTATGGAACCACAAAAGACCCTGAATAGCCAAAGCAATCATGAAAAAGAAAAACAAAGAGGAAGTATCACAATCCCAGATTTCAAGTTATACTACAAAATTGTAGTAGTCAAAACAGTATGGTATCAGCATAAAAATAAACACATAGATCAATGGAACAGAATAGAGAGCCCAGAAATAAACCTGTAATTATATGGTTAATTAATCTTTGACAAAGGAGGCAAGAATATGCAAAGGGTAAAAGAGAGTCTCTTCAACAAATGATGTTGGGAAATCTCTATGCAAAAGAATGAAACTGGACCACTTTTTTACTTGGTACACAAAAATAAACTCAAAATGGGTTAAAGACCTAAATGTGAAACCTGAAACATAAAAATTCTAGAAGAAAGCACAAGCAGTGATTTCTCTAACACTGGCCATAGCAACATTTTCTAGATATTTCTCCTAAGGCAAGGGAAATAAAAGCAAAAATAAACTATTGGAACTACATCAAAATGAAATGCAAAGGAAATGACCAACAAAACTAAAAGACAATCTAATGACTGGGAGAAGGTATTTACAAATGACATAATCAACAAAGGGCTAGTATCCAAAATATATAAAGAACTGATACAACTCAACACCAAAAAAACAAATAATCCAATTAAAAATGGGCAGAAGACATGGGAGGTTACTCAAAAAATTAAAAATAGAACTACCATATGATGCAGTAATACAAAACCACCAATTCAGCTAGATATATGTACCCCTATGTTTATTGCAGCATTATTTACAATAGCCAAATATCCTAAAGTGTCCAACACTAGATGAATAGATAAAGAAGTGGGATATATATACAATGGAATATTACTCAGCCATAGAAAAGAATGAAATCTTGCCATTTGCAACATGAATGGATCTAGAGAGTATAATGCTAAGTGCAATAAGTCAGACAGAGAAAGACAAATACCATATGACTTCACCCATATGTGGAATTTAAGAAACAAAACAAAGGAAAAAAGTAACTAACCAAAAACAGACTCTTAACTACAGGGAACAAACTGATGGTTATCAGAAGGGAGTTGGGTGGGGGGATGGGTGAAATAGGTGACAAGGATTAAGAGTACATTTATCACAATGAGCACTGAGTAATGTATGGAATTGTTGAATCACTATATTGTACACCTGAAACTAATATAACACTGTATGTTAACTATATTGAATTAAAATAGAATAAAATAAAAAGTCACTTTCATATTAAAAGAAAGGGGATGTCTTAACATGGGTTTTAACTATTTTTTTTTACTTTATTTTTATTTTTTTTAAAGATTTTATTTATTTGAGAGAGAGTGAGAGAGAGAGAAAGAGAGAACATGAGCAGCGGGAGTGGGAGAGGGTGAAGCAGACTCCCTGATGAGCAGAGAGACTGATGCAGGGCTCGATCCTGGGACTCCAGGATCATGACCTGAGCTTAAAGCAGATGCTTAACCAACTGAGCCACCCAGGTGCCCCTTAACTATTTCTTTTGAAAAAACTCTACAAAAAAAAAACCTATTACCTTTTCACCTAATATAAAAAAGTGAAAAATTACCATATAAATAAAATTAGGTGCATATGTTTCTATTTTCTTTTGAAAATATATCCCAGGGTAGAAAATGTTGCTTTAATAATGTTATGACTATCTATCATCTATCTATCTATCTATCATCTTTGTGTATGTATGCACACACATTATATATCAAGGATTATCCCTTTTTTAAAAATTTTCTTATGCTACCCTTTAGTTACTTATTTTGAACATTAAGATACTAAATTTTTGAGAACTCCTTTTAATGAAAAGTTTCAAGTTTATTAATTTAGTTTTTCTAATAAAAATGAAGAAAACAAGGCATTTTACAGAACTGACTATAATCACTGTTATATAGCCAATGGAAGGGAAAGGGGATAAAAAAAATATCTTATGGAGTTAACAATGGTTAATTAGTATTTCATGTTAAAGTAAAGGCATTCAATTTAAAATAATATTAAATGGCTCAAGTGGCATAAAAATGCTCCCAAGTTTGAGTAACAAAATCTAACAGATTGATTAGAGTTGGTTTGGGTCTTCAGAGTTCAACTCTAGAGGCCTTGTCTCTGCCACCTTACTTTTACAATGACATTTTCAGTGCACAGTGATTACTCATTGGGTTTTCCTTTCCCTCTGAATGGTTTATGGCAACAGGAGTCATCGGCCATGAAATTGCAGGAGGTCTCCGAATAAATACTATCATTGACTGAAGGGAAACAGCTGCACACATTTGTAAAGATTTCTATAACACTTAATGTAAAACAAGGCATCACACTGGACCTGGCGAGGTGGTTCTCCTCCTTCTTCTTCCCCTCCTCCTCCTTCTTCTAATGGAAATATCCTGATTTAGGCAGGCAAAGGCTGGATATGTTTTCTTAAGTGAAAAGCAATGGAGACATCCTGGAACTGCTGCAAAGATTAAGCCCCATTCATATAAACACCCATTTCCTATTCCTTAAAGTAAAAAAAAAAAAAAAGCTATAAATTAACTTACTGAAGAAAACCACAGGCAAGTATATGCATATACATATATACACATATATCTGCATATTTAATTTACCTATTGGAAATCTTTTCCCCATTTAAATACAAACAAGTCCCTTAATGAGTCTTCATCTGTCCCTTCATTTGTTCATTTGTCATGAGTCCCCAGAAATGAAAGACTCCATTTTATGAATGAAGATAAAATGTTCCTTGAATAGTGAATCTTTCTTAATAAAAGGAGAATTCAGGTTAAAGCAAGGGGGATAATCAGTACTTGAGGGCCTTGGGTTATTTTTTCTAAAGTTTTAATTCATTTATATCTTCACTAAAAAGAAAAATGTAAATTAATCTCTGGGTTACCATTTAGCACACAAGTGAGTTCTAAGATATTATCTGAGGGAATTAAGACAGCCGAAATTATCCTGATATAAGAGAAAATCAATAGTATTCAGTAATGTGTAATTGCATTTTATTTTAGTGAATGTTAGAATAACGACATATACGTGTTAAACCACAAGCATCTTATGGGCTTTAAAATATGTGGTTAGGGGATTTTCCAGCTGCCACATATCCTGCCAGATGCTTCGGGTTTTTGGTCTATTCCACAGATTTGGAATGAAGAAACTTGCTCTGCAGAAGTGCCAGGGCCTGCATTCAGATGCTTTCCTCCAGCCACGGAGCTGCCTGCAGTTCCCGCCCTCAGGATCTCTGCCCATCAACAACTTTGCCTCGAGTTTCAATGTGCTGATCATAATAACAAAGACGAGGAGAGCTACTTTCAGTCACATGAATTTAGAGCTGAAGAGCTCTAATTTTTTTTTTTTTGGCGTGGTTATTCAGATGAAATTGTATAACACGGTAATGAAACTTACAAGGTTAAAAATTAAAGGCCAAAATAACATTTAAATAGGATGTGAAACACACAGCATAATCATAAAGCGGTAGACTAGTTTCCAAAAGTCACTACAGAACACTAATCTCATAAACTTATAATGAGTACTATGTATATAAAGATATGTGTGCATAATAAAAGCTTAGATATCTTTGACGCAAACATTTGTAATATAAATAACCTTCTCAGCAAACATGTGCACAGGGATATTTTGAAACTCACAACACTTGTCAAGGGGAAATTAATTTCCACTTGAAATAAGGTAATGTGAATGTCAAAAATGCCCTTTGGAAGTTTAATCACAAAACAAAAGATCATGCCTAAGGAGTAAATTTACATACAAAAAAATGATCTATCACATGGCCTAAATATTGCTTTATTGCAACCCAGTTTAGTAAGTAATCTAGCTGGGTGATCTTGGGTGAGTCAGTTTCAGTGTGCGCATATAAATAACTGACTTGTGAGGGTACAGTGAGGCATGTATTCAACAATCATAAAAATAACAAAGCAAGTCCATAATACCTTATTTTAAAAATTGTAAGATATCTTTATATCCATACATCTTATGTATAGACAGGAGTTATTTACATAACAAATGATGGCTATACTTTCCTATTTCCATCTTAAACACAAGTATACATGTACTTGTATAATTGTAAAATTTAATTTTTAGATTTGATAATAGTTTATAATATTATGAAATATTCTTCATATCAAAGGAAGAAAAGTCCTATAGGATCATCTCTTCCAAGAGTAATAACAAGAGGCAGATTTGTTCAAAATTTTAAAATGACTGTTGAAAAATGTTGAAAAGCTATCAGAGAATTTTTTTTAATGATTTTTTATTATATTATGTTAGTCACCATACAGTACATCCCCGGTTTCCGATGTAAGGCTCGATGATTCATTAGTTGCGTATAACATCCAGTGCACCATGCAATACGTGCCCTCCTTATTACCCATCACCGGTCTATCCCATTCCCCCACGCCCCCTCCCCTCTGAGGCCCTCAGTTTCTTTCTCGTAGTCCATAGTCTCTCATGTTTCATTCCCCCTTCTGGTTACCCCCCCTTTCTTTATCCCTTTCTTCTCCTACCGATCTTCCTAGTTTTTATGTTCCATAGATGAGAGAAATCATATGATAGAGTCTTTCTCTGCTTGACTTATTTCACTTAGCATTATCTCCTCCAGTGCCGTCCATGTTGTAGCAAATGTTGAGAACTCGTTCTTTCCGATAGCTGAGTAATATTCCATTGTATATATGGACCACAACTTCTTAATCCAGTCGTCTGTTGAAGGGCATCTCGGCTCCTTCCACGATTTAGCTATTGTGGACATTGCTGCTATGAACATTGGGGTGCATATGGCCCTTCTCTTCACCACGTCTGTATCTTTGGGGTAAACACCCAGTAGTGCAATGGCTGGATCATAGGGAAGCTCAATTTTTAACATTTTAAGGGACCTCCACACTGTTTTCCAGAGTGGCTGTACCAACTTGCATTCCCACCAACAGTGTGGGAGGGATCCCCTTTCTCCACATCCTCTCCAACAATTGTTGTTTCTTGCCTTGTCTATTTTTGCCATTCTAACTGGCGTAAGGTGGTATCTCAGTGTGGTTTTGATTTGAATTTCCTTGATGGCTAATGATTTTGAACATTTTTTCATGTGTCTGTTAGCCATTTGTATGTCTTCATTGAAAAAGTGTCTGTTCATATCTTCTGCCCATTTTTTGATTTATTTGTTTCTCGTGTATTGAGTTTGAGAAGTTCTTTGTAAATCTTGGATACCAGTCCTTTATCTGTAGTGTCATTTGCAAATATCTTCTCCCATTCTGAGGGCTGCCTCTTAGTTTTTCTGACTGTTTCCTTGGCTGTGCAGAAACTTTTAATTTTTTTTTAAGATTTTATTTATTTATTCGACAGAGATAGAGACAGCCAGCGAGAGAGGGAACACAAGCAGGGGGAGTGGGAGAGGAAGAAGCAGGCTCATAGCAGAGGAGCCTGATGTGGGGCTCAATCCCATAACGCCGGGATCACGCCCTGAGCTGAAGGCAGACGCTTAACCGCTATGCCACCCAGGCGCCCCAGAAACTTTTAATCTTGATGAAGTCCCATGAATTCATTTTATCTTTTGTTTCTCTTGCCTTTGGGGATGTATCATGAAAAAGGTTGCTTTGGCCGATGTCGTAGAGGTTGCTGCCTATGTTCTCCTCTAGAATTTTGATGGATTCCTGTCTCACATCGAGGTCTTTCATCCATTTGGAGTTTATTTTTGTGTATGGTGTGAGAGAGTGGTCAAGTTTCATTCTTTTGCATGTAGCTGTCCAATTTTCCCAGCACCATTTATTGAAGAGACTGTCTTTTTCCCACCGGATGTTTTTTCCTGCTTTATCAAATATTAGTTGCCCAAAGAGCCGAGGGTCCATTTCTGGGCTCTCTATTCTGTTCCATTGGTCTATGTGTCTGTTTTTGTGCCAGTACCATGCTATCTTTGTGATCACAGCTTTGTAGTACAGCTCGAAATCCGGCATTGTGATGCCCCCAGCTTTGTTTTTCCTTTTCAACAGTTCCTTGGAGATTCGGGGCCTTTTCTGGTTCCATACAAATTTAAGGACTATTTGTTCCAGTTCTTTGAAAAATGTCATCGGTATTTTGATCGGGATAGCATTGAAAGAGTAGATTGCTCTGGGTAGCATGGGCATTTTAACTATGTTAATTCTTCCGATCCATGAGCACGGAATATCTTTCCATCTTTTTATGTCTTCCTCAATGTCTTTCAAGAGGGATTTATAGTTTCTAGAATATAGGTCCTTTACGTCTCTGGTTAAGTTAATTCCAAGGTAACGTATGGTTTTTGGTGCTATTGTAAATGGGATGGATTCCCTAATTTCTCTTTCTTCGTTCTCGTCATTCGTGTACAGAAATGCAACTGATTTCTGAGCATTGATTTTGTATCCTGCCACGTTTCTGAATTACTCTATAACTTCTAATGGTTTGGGAGCGGCTTCTTTGGGGTTTTCCACATAGAGTAACATGTCAGCTGTGAAGAGAGACATTTTGACTTCTTCTTTGCTGATTTGAATACCTTTGATCCCTTTTTGTCGTCTGATTGCTGTTGCAAGGACTTCTAGTACTATGTTGAAGGATAGTGGCGAGAGTGGGCATCCTTGTCGAGTTCCTGATCTTAAAGGGAAGGCTTTCAGCTTTTCCCCATTGAGAATAATATTTGCAGTAGGCTTTTCATAGATGGCTTTTATGAGATTGAGAAATGTACCTTCTATTCCTACACTCTGAAGGGTTTTAATCAGGAAAGGATGCTGTATTTTGTCAAATGCTTTTTCAGCATCGATTGAGAGGATCATATGGTTCCTGAGTCTTTTCTTGTTGATATGATGTATCACGCTGATGGATTTGCGAATATTGAACAACGCTTGCATCCCAGGTATGAATCCCACTTGATCGGGATGGATAATCCTTTTAATGAACTGTTGGATTCTATTAGCAAGTATCTTGTTGAGGATTTTGGCGTCCATATTCATTAGGGAAATCGGTCTGTAATTCTCCTTTTTGAGGGGGTCTTTGCCTGGTTTGGGGATCAAGGTAATATTGGCCTCATAGAATGAGTTTGGTAGCTCTCCTTCTGTTTCTATTTTTTGAAATAGCTTTAGGAGAATAGGTATTATTTCTTCTTTGAATGTTTGGTAGAATTCCCCAGGAAAACCGTCCGGGCCTGGAGTTCTGTTATTTGGAAGGTTGTTTATCACTGACTCAATTTCTTCATCATTAATTGGCCTGTTTAAGAAATCAATTTCTTCCTGTTTCAATCTTGGTAGTTTATAGGTTTCCAGGAAGGATTCCATCTCTTCCGGATTGCTTAGTTTATTGGCATATAGCTGTTGATAAAAATTTCTAATAATCCTTCCAATTTCAATGGTGTTCGTCGTGACCTCTCCTTTTTCATTCATAATTTTAATAATCTGGGTCCTTTCTCTTTTGTTTTGGATAAGTGTTGCCAGTGGTCTGTCAATTTTATTGATTCTCTCAAAGAACCAGCTTCTACTCCTGTTGATCTGCTCTACTGTACTTCTGGTTTCTGCTTGATTGATTTCAGCTCTAATTTTGGTCAACTGCTTCCTCGTGCGTGGATTAGGCCTGTCCCTCTGTTGCTGTTCCAGCTTCTTGAGGTGAGAATATAAAAACTGCATTTTAGATTTTTCTATTCTTTTGAGTGAGGCTTGGATGGCTATGTATTTCCCCATTAGGACTGCCTTTGCAGTATCCCATAGGTTTTGGACTGTTGTATTTTCATTCTCATTGGTCTCCATAAATTGTTTGATTTTTGATTTCCTGGTTTATCGAGTCATTCCTGAGCAGGATGGTTCTTAGTCTCCAAGTGTTTGAGTTTCTCCCAAATTTTTCCTTGTGGTTGAGTTCCAATTTCAGAGCGTTGTGGTCTGAGAATATGCAGGGGATAATTTCAATCTTTTGGTATCGGTTGAGGCCTGTTTTGTGTCCCAGAACATGGTCTATTCTTGAGAATGTTCCATGGGCATTAGAATAGAATGAGTATTCTTTGATTCTGGGGTGTAGTGTTCTCTATATATCTATGGGGTCCAACTCGTCGAGTATGGCATTCAAAGCCTTTGATTCTTTGCTTAGTTTTTGCCAGGGTGTTCTATTTCTGATAGTGGAGTGTTGAGGTCCCCTACTATTAATGTATTTTTATTTATATGTCTCTTTATTTTGTTAAGAGTTGCTTCTGTATCTTGCTGCTCCCCTGTTGGGGGCATATATATTTATAATTGTCATATCCACTTGTTGAATACTTCCTTTAAGAATAATATAGTGCCCTTCTGCGTCTCTAACTATAGTCTGTAGTTTAAAATCCAATTTATCTGATATGAGAATTGCTACCCCAGCTTTCTTTTGAGGTCCATTTGCGTGAAAGATGGTACTCCATCCCCTTACTCTCAGTCTGAATGCATCTTTGGGTTCGAAATGAGTCTCTTGTAGACAGCAAATGGATGGGTCATTTCTTTTTATCCAATCTGCAACCCTGTGGTGTTGTAAGGGAGAATTTAAGCCATTAACTTTAAGACTGAGTACTGAGAGATATGCTTTTAATGATGCCATGTTGCCAGTAAAGTCTTTGTTTGTATTGGCTGTGACTTTCTGTTCTGTATCACTCTTGGGGCCTTTTTACTTTTATAGAACCCCCCATAATATCTCCTGTAGGGCTGGTTTCATGGTTACAAAATTGGTTAGTGATGGCGATTCTGAAAAGTCTTTATTTCTCCATCAATTCTGAATGACAGCCTTGCTGGATAAAGGATCCTTGGCTGCATGTTTTTTTCTGAAAGAGTTTAAATATGCTCCCCCAACCCTTTCTCTCATTCCAGGTCTGTGTAGACAGGTCTGACGTAATTTTGATGCCTTTGCCTTGGTACGTGAGAAATTTCTTTGCCCTGGCCGCTTTCAATACTGTATCCTTGGATCTAATATTTGCGAAATGCACTATGACGTGACGTGGCGTAGGTTTGTCGTGGTTGAGCTTCGGAGGGGTCCTCTCTGCCTCTTGGACACAAATGTTTGTTTCCCTCACTAGATTAGGGAAGTTTTCAGCTACAATTTGTTCAAATATCTCTTCTAGACCTCTGTTTTTCTCCACCCCCTCGGGGATGCCGATGATTCTAACATTGGATCGTTTCATTGAGTCAGTAATCTCCCATAACCTACATTCGTGGGCTTAGATTTTTTTAAGAGAAGCTTCTATTTTGTTTTTTTCCTCTATTAACCCATCCTCCAATTCACTAACCCGTTCCTCTGCTTCTGTGACCCTGGCTGTCAGAGCGTCTAGTTTTGCCTGCATTTGGCTCATGGAATTTTTAATTTCTGCCAGATTTGCTCTCATTTCTGTCCTTAGGGATTCTATATTCTCAGTAACCTTTTTGTTAATAGTTTTTTCAATTCTACTCATCATTTTGACCATCGTTACTCTGAATTCCATTTCTGATAATTTGGTTATATCCATATCCATTATTTCTGTGGCAGAGGCCACAGACTCACTGTCTTTTCATTGCTGGGGGGGGCTTCTCCTTCTTGTCATTTTAATGAGGAGAGGTTGCGGGGTTGTCCAGAGCCCAAATTATTGACTGGGTCCCAGGCCGTGCCCCTTGTTTTATAGGGATCTTAGGGATGTGGGCTTCTTCTTTAAAGATTTTATTTATTTATTTATGTGGCAGCCAACCAGCAAGAGAGGGAAGAGAAGCAGGGGAGTGGGAGAGGAAGAAGCAGGCTCCGAGCAGAGGAGCCCGATGAGGGACTCCTTTCCGGAACGCTGGGATCACGCCCTAAGCCAAAGACAGGCGCTGAATGATTGCGCCACCCAGGCGCCCGGGTTGTGGGCTTCTTGATTTTTCAGCCTGCCTTCTGTGGTCTGGGGGAGGGGCCTGCCGCACCGAGACTCAGGCAACCCTGTTTGGGTAGAGTCTCCGTGTCCTCTGCGAGGGGGGATGGGGATGGGCACTCTCTGAGCCGGTATTTCCAGGCTTTTGTTCTCTGGCGGCTTTCCCTGGCGGTTTGCTATGCCTCTTCTGAGAGTCAGAGCAGCCGGCCGAATTTCAGCCTCTGTCACAGAACAGAGGGATTGCGGCCCGTTCTCTACTAATGTTCTGGCCACTTTTAACTCTGTTACTGTTGGTGCTGCTCAACCCGGGAGAGTCCTGGGATGTGCGCCCCACACCCGGCGTCCCAGCCCTCACTTCCAGGGCCAGCGTGTCTCTGTCCTTTGTGTTTCTAACGTCGCAAGCCGCCAGCCGCCCCACGCGCGCTCCGGAAGCTCCTGGTCTCAGTCTGGTTCCAGCGAGCGCACGGGGATTCCGGTGTTCCGTGAGATGCCTGGTGGCGCGCGCACCCGGCTCACGGTCTCAGTCTACTGTTTTGCGGGTGCCGTCCGCCCGGCGCCCGAATACGGCGGCTCCCTCCCCCTTCCGTTTATCTTCCGATATCTGTGCACGGTTTCATGGCTCCCCGCTTCGTACCTCAATACTCAGCGCCGGAGATGTTCATTTGTAGAGATCCAGATGCATCTTCCTGTGTCTCAGGCTGGTTCCGTGGTTGTTTAGGCTGGTCTAGTACCTATCCAGCTCGACTCGGGGACCGGCTGAAAAAGGTGTCTCCTACTCCTTCGCCATCTTTGACCTCTCAGAACTTCTAAAACCTGAGTTTGGATGAGCTGTTCCCTTTTGTGTGCTCGGTCTTGCTAGGTATAAATTAGAACCGCAACTTTTGTTCTGCAATTCCTCAGAGTGGATGAGAATATAGGTTCAGATTTTTAATAAATCCTAGAAGCCTTCTTGGAGGTTCATTTCCTTCCAACTTAACGGTCCTTTGTTATTCGGTGTCTTTTCTTTTCCAATTTTCAAGCTATGCCCAGACTCGTCTGCTCTGGGATCTGGCACATCCGTGTGACCAAAACTAATCATCATCCCATTGATTAGTGGAGGTAGGCATGTGACCCAGGTGTTCCCAATGCCACGGGAGGTTTGCTGAGGAAGCAGGATGCTGACTCCGGATTCCTGGGATTGAATGCTGGTATTCTTCCATTAAATGGAAATAGTAATGCTGTTATCAGTGAGAGTTTCCAGTGAGGTCATCTGGGTCAGATATGCAGAGCACCAATCAGGAAGGGGTCAAGGAACATTTCCAGTTTCCTTACAGGTCCCAGAAAGAGAAGGCCTCTTTTAAGTTTTGGATGGTTTCTTTTGCCGTGTGGAAGATTTCAGTTTGATGTTGTTCCACTTGTTTATTTTTGCTTTTGTTGCCTTTGCATTTGGTGTCCGATCTGAAGACTCTTTGCCAAAACCAATGTCGAGAGACTTAGTACCTGTGTCTTCTTGGAGGTTTATGGATTCGGGTCTTATGTTCAAATCATTCATCCATTAAAAATTTTGTGTGTGGTGTAAGAAAGTGACCCAGTTATATTCTTCTGCATTTAGTGTCCAGTTTGCCTGTTACCGCTCACTGAAGAGACAGTCCTTCCCTCATGGCATATCTTCTGCTGCTGTGTCGTAAGTTAGGGTCATCTACGTGTGGGTAAGTTTCTGAGCTTTCTGTTCTGTTCCACTGACCTGGTGTCTGTGTTTCTGCCAGTACCATCCTGTTTAGATGACAACAGCTTTGTAATCTAGCTTGAAATCCAGGAGTGTGTTGACTGCACCTTTCTTTCTCCAGGTTGCTTTGGGTATTTGGGGTCTTTTGTGATTCCATACAAGTTTGAGGACTGTTTTCTATTTCCTCGAATAATGCCACTGGAATTCAGATGGGGATTTCATCACATCTGTCGATTGCTTTGGGTACGATGGACATGTTCACATAATTAACTCTTCCAGTTAAGGAGCATGGCGTATGCTTCCATTTGTTTGTGTTGCCTTCCAAATCTTTGACCCATACATTCTGCCCCCCTCGACACACATGTTTTTCATTTCTTTTCTGCCATGTGTTGAGTGTACTATGTCTTTCTCATTGTTGGTTACTTTTATTCCTAGATTTTTTTTTTTGATGCAATTGTAAATGGCATTGCTTTTTTAATTTCTCTTTGCGAAAGTGTGTCATCAGTATACAGAAATGCAAGAAGTTGGGTCATCTGGGTGGCTCCATAGGTGAAGCGTCTGCCTTCTGCTCAGGTCAGAGTTCTGGGATCGAGCCCCGTGTTGGGCTCCCCGCTTAGCGAGGGTCTGCTTCTCCGTCTTTCTGACACTCCCCCGGCTCGTGCTTTTTCTCTTCCTGTCAAATAAATAAATAAAATCTGAAAAAAAAATAAAGACAACAGGTCTCTGTATATTGACTTTATATCCTGCAGCTTTCTTGAATTTGTTTATTCTAACAGGTTTTTTTTTTTTTTTTTTTTTTTTGTGGAATCTTTTGGGATTTCATGTCATTTGCAAATAGTGACCGTTTTCCTGTATGGATTTCATATCTTTCTCTTTTTTTAAAATTATGTTAGTCACCCTACAGTACTTCATTTGTTTTTGATGTAGTGTTCCAGGATTCATTGTTTGCATATAACACCTAGTGCTCATTATGACACGTGCCCTCCTTAATACCCATCACCAGGATAACCCATTCCCCTACCCCTCCCTTTCTGCAACCTTCAGTTTGTTTCCCAGTGTCAATAGTCTCTCATGGTTCATCTCCCCCTCTCATTCCCCACCTTCACTTTTCCCTTCCTTCTCCTAATGTCCTCCATGCTATTCCTTCCATTCCGCATAGGAGTGAAGCCATATGATAATTGTCTTTCTCTGCTTGACTTAATTTCACTTAGCATAATCCCCTCCTGGTCCATCCACGTTGGTGCAAATGGTGGGTATTCATCCTTTCTGATGACTGAGTAATATTCCATTGTATAGATGAACCACATCTTCTTTGTCCATTCATCTGCTGAAGGACATCTTGGCTCCTTCCACAGTTTGGCTATTAGGGACATTGCTGCTATGAACATTGGGATACAGGTGCCCCTTCTTTTCATTACTCTGTGTCCATGGGGTAAATACCCAGTAGTGCAATTGGTGGGTCGTAGGATAGCTCTGTGTTCAACGTCTTGAGGAATCTCCATATTGTTTTCAAAAGTGGCTGTACCAGCTTGAATTCTCACGAGTAGTGTTAGAGGGCTCCCCTTTCTCCACATCCTCTCTGCCTTTTTTTTATTTCCTGTCTTGTTAATTTCTTCTCAAGATTTTATTTATTTATTCCACAGAGATAGAGACAGCCAGCGAGAGAGGGAACACAAGCAGGGGGAGTGGGAGAGGAAGAAGCAGGCTCATAGCGGAGGAGCCTGATGTGGGGCTCCATCCCATAATGCTGGGATCACGCCCTGAGCCGAAGGCAGACGCTTAACCGCTGTGCCACCCAGGTGCCCCCGGCCTTGTTAATTTTAACCATTCTAACTGGTGTAAGGTTACGGTATCTCATTGTAGTTTTGATTTGTATTTGCCTGATGGCAAGTGATGTGGAGCATTTTTTCATGTGTCTGTTGGCCATTTGTATGTCTTCTCTGGACAAGTATCTCTTTGTGTCTTCTGCCCATTTTTTGGGTGTCGAGTTTGAGGAGTTCTTTATAGATCTTGGATACCAGCCCTTTATCTGTAATATCATTTGCAGATATCTTCTTCGATTCCATAGGTTGCCTTTTTGTTTTGTTGATCGTTTGCTTTGCCGTGCAGAAACTTTTTATCTTGATGAAGTGCCAATAGTTCATTTTTGCTTTTATTTCCTTTGCCTTTAGAGACGTGGCTTGCAAGAAGTTGTTGTGTCCAAGGTGGAAGAGTTCTTTTGATTTTGATATGAGACAGGAATCCATTATCTTTCTTTCCTGATTGCATTCGAGTCCTCTGTCTTTCTTGGTGAGTCTAGCTAAGTTTGTCCGTTTTGTTTATCTTTCCAAAAAAGGCAGCTCTCATTTTCATTGTGTGGTTTTTTGTTTGTTTGTTTGTTTTTTTTGTCTTTTTAGTCTCTGTTGGATTTATTTATGCATTCCTTTTTGTTATTTCCTTATTTCTACTAATTTGGGGCTTTGTTTGCTGTTTTTTTTTTTCTACTTCTTTACCACAGAAATCAGGTTGTTTATTGGAGAGCATTCTCATGGATTGATGAAGACTTGAATTTCTATGAACGTCCCCCCCGTAGAGCTACTTTTGCTGCATCCCATAAGTTTTTGTAGGTTGTCTTTTTCATCAGTGTCAAGGTACTTCTAAATTTTTTTTGATTTCTTCTTTGACTGTTGGTTGTTCAGTAGCATGTTGTTAAATCTCCACATATTTTTTTAAGATTATTTAAGTATCTGGCAGAGAGTGAGACAGCGAGAGAGGGAACGCAAGCAGGGGGGTGGGAGAGGGAGAAGCGGGCTTCCCACTGAGCAAGGAGCCTGATTCGGGGCTAGATCCCAGGCTCCTGGGATCACGACCTGAGCTGAAGGCAGATCCTTAATGACTGAGCCACCCAGGCCCCCCAATCTCCACCTGTTTTTGACTGTCCCATTTTTTTCTTGAGACTGATTTCTAGTTTCATATCATTGTGGTTGGACAAGATTTGTAGCAGAAGGTGAAGAGAGCATTCAGATGAAAGGTTTGTTTCCTGGAGGGTTTTCTGAGGGCAGACCATGAGTTCCGTGGGGACGGAGGAAGGTTTTGTGAGACGGGGGGGTGGGGTTAACCGTTGTTAGAATTACTGACTACTACCATGCAGGCTGTGTGCTACCGTTCACACCGTAGTCCTGATGGGCTTGTACTTCATTAGAAATATTTTCTAGGAGGTGTAGGCATAGGCTTCTCTAAAAGAAAGGTGCCATGTGGGTTCATGGCATGACCCCAGGTCAGCAACCAGGATGTATGGTATTGTGGGGGATCAGAACCAGGCTTTCTGTGGGAAGTGACGGAAATAGGGTATGGTGAGCTCCATGACCTCATAGGTGAGGTCCCGAGTGACCCACTGGGTGTTGGGTTCCGTGGATCTGTTTCATCAGGTGCTGTGGAATTCAGGGACACCCTCCTGTCTGTGGATTTGTGTGGAGACAGGTAGACATCAGTGTCTGGCCAGGCACGAGGGTCGCACTGGACCACCACCAGAGGTGCAGCATGCGGGGGAGCCACTGCTTGGTTTCCACGAAAGCTGACCAGGGTCTGTGACCGTGATTCCTAGCAGCTGCAAGGGGAGAGGAGGCCGGGGGTGGTGCACACTTCCTAGACTTGTGGCCAGGACTAGTCTGGAGCCCACTGAAGTCAGCCACACCTGGCACAGAAGGCCCCCAGTCAGTGTAGCTGTGGGCACTGCTCCCATGGCACTTTTGGGCCGGCTCCATGCTGCCACCTCCTGCTTTTCATCATCATCTTCAAGGTCGTGTGCCTCTGCTCTTGCCCCATGGCCTCCGGGGTATTGTCCGTCCTCCATCTGGCCCTCGTCCCTGGTGCCCTGTGCAGTCCGATGCCAGGGTAGCCTTCTCGAGACAAACATCTGGCCCTGATGGAACACTTCCATGGATCTCGTGTGATGCGAGGATGATGTCCTGCCCTGGAAGGGGGCTGCAGGTCCCCAATCAGGAGAGCCATGTCTCCCTTTTCAGCATGGCCGGCCCTCCCCTCAGTCTTCTTCAGGGAAGCTCTCCCCACTTCCTGAGATGACAGCTCTGAACTTAAAAGTGAATGTTATTTTACATATCTCTATGCCTTAGTTCATCCATGGCATGTCTTTCAACGCCGTTAGTGGTTTTTTTTTTTTTTTTTAGCAGTTCCGAAGGGCTGTCTGCTCCAGGAGGGGATGACCTGGGTGGGGCAGCTTTCCCTCTCATCTCCCTCAGCCTGTCTCTGAGCCCTGGGGCCAGCTGTCCCACTGAGGATTGAGGGACCCGAGCCAGCCCATCCTGAGCCCAGGCTGTGTGTCAGCTGTGTAGACTGATGCGTGTCGGAGCGGTGGGCAGCTGGCATAGGCCAGGGGCAGGCAGTGTCTCCCCATTCCTTCCCTCCCTTCCTCCCAGAGGTAGCTCAGAGCAGCCTTCAACCCCTGCATCTCCAGATCCCTTGACCTATGCCTCCTGTGTTCAGCTGGTGACCTTGGAGTTTCGCATGGATTCTACCTCCCATACCCTCTCCTGTAGCAGTTCCTGGATCAGGGGAGGGGTCGGACCCTTGTCTGATTTTGGTCTTCTTCCTGTCCCGCACCAAGCCCACTCACCTTTGCATCTTCCATGTATGTGCTTGGAAGCAAGTCCATCCACAGGGAACCTATTAGCCAAATGGATCCAGGTAATGAACATTGAAGTAGAGATCCAGGATCCATAATAAACCTGCTCTGAAACCTGTCCCAAAGTCTGTGACTCTCTCACACTGAAACAGAAACAATAATAGCTTTCTGGACTGTGAAGTGACATGTGTCTCTACTTCCAATCTTGAAGGCATAGGTGCTGAGCCTGGACAGAAAAGGACCATGGCTCCCGTGGGCTGGGATCCACAGTAAGAACTCAGTGAAATCTGAATTCGAGGCATAGAATGAATAATTATTGTAGAGTGAATCCTCCCAAGTAGGGCTTATGCACATTGCAGAGGAAAAGCTTTTTCAAAGAGGTTCCTGAAAGAAAAATCTTTTTAAAAAATTTATTTTAATTCCAGTAGAGCTAACATACAGTGTTACATTCGTTTCAGGTGTACAAGAGAGTGATTCAGTAATTCTATATATTACTCAGTGGTCATCCAGAAAAGTGTCCTCTTAATCCGCTTCATCTATTTCACTCATCCCTCTATCCACCTCCTCCTCTCTGGTAACCATCCGTTTGTTCTCTCTTGTTAAGAGTTTGTATTTTGCCAGGCCCACACTCAGGCAACCCTGTTTGGGTAGAGTTTCCGTGTCCCCTGCGAGGGGGGATGGGGGTGGGCACGCTGTGAGCCGGTATTTCCAGGCTTTTGTTCCCTGGCGGCTTTCTCTGGCGGTCTGCTGTGCCTCTTCTGAGAGTCAGAGCAGCAGAGGCTGAATTGTCACAGAACAGAGGGATTGCGGCCCATTCTCCACCGATGTTCTGGCCACTTTAACTCCGTTACTGTTGGTGCTGCTCAACCCTGTAGCGTCCCGGGATGTGCGCCCCACACCCGGCGTCCCTGCCCTCCCTTCCCGGGCAGGCGCGTCTCTGTCCTTTGTGTTTCTAATGCCGCCAGCCGCCAGCCGCCAGCCGCCCCCGCGCGCTCCCGGATCTCCCGGTCTCAGTCTGGATCCCGTGAGCACACCAGGATTCCGGAGTTCCGTGAGAAGCCTGGTGGCGCGCGCACCCGGTTCAGGGTCTCAGTCTGCTGTTTCGTGGGTGCCGACCGCGAGTCCGCCCGCTCCCCCATGCAGGTGGCCCGCCAACCGCCAGCCGCCCTGCGCGCGCTCCAGAAGCTCCTGGTCTCAGTCTGGATCCCGTGAGCACACCGGGATTCAGGAATTCCGTGAGAAGCCTGGTGGCGCGCGCACCCGGTTCAGGGTCTCAGTCTGCTGTTTCGCGGGTGCCGACCGTGAGTCCGCCCGCTCCCCCGTGCAGGTGGCCTGCCAGCTGCCAGCTGCCCCGCATGCGCTCCGGGAGCTCCCGGTCTAAGTCTGGATCCCGTGAGCACACGGGATTCCCGGGTTCCGCGAGATGCCTGGTGGCGCGCGCTCCCGGCTCACCGGTCTCAGTCCGCTCTCTCGCGGGTGCCCTCTGTGAGGGCGCCCGCTCCCCCCGTGCAGGTGGCTGCCGCTTCCCGGCGCCCGAACGCGGCGGCTCCCTCCCCCTTCCGTTTATCTTCCGATATCTGTGCCCGGTTTCACGGCTCCCCGCTTCGTACCTCAATACTCAGCGCTGGAGATGTTCATTTGTAGAGATCCAGATGTATCTTCCTGCGTCTCAGGCTGATTCCGTGGTTGTTTAGGCTGGTCTGGTACCTATCCAGCTCGACTCAGGGGACCTGTGAAAAAGGGGTCCCCTACTCCTCCGCCATCTTAACTCGTCTCTTGTACCTGAAATAGTATTTAAAAACACTCAGCTCAGCCTCTTCTACAAAGTGAGCCAATGCTTATAAACAAGACTAAAATATTCCCTTACCGGCGATGACTTCCCAGCCATCGTAGTGTTTAACTGGTATGACTGTGACTTACATTAGTCAACATTTGCAGAGAAAGAACTTAGTGCATCCAGGCGGCACTTCATGTTGAAATTAGTTTGTGACAATGAGCTACTGTGTTTTATACTGTAGTCCAAGGGAATGGTGCCAGACATCTCTAAGGTGTCTAGCAGTTCTACAATTCTGATTTTAAGTGGTCTGTGTGCTTCAGAGATTTGGGCAGGAGAAGGGCAGGAGTCCAGAGACTGTGAACACTTCTGTTACCTGTGCTGACCATGGAGCAGGTAGCCTTCTGTGGGCATCATTTTGATTTCTTGGTACTCTTGTGAAAGGTGCTTTTGTCTCAAATTCCTCCATTTGGGAGCAATTATAATGATAAAAGTAATGTTTATCTTATATCATCTGTGGGCCCTGATCCTGGGCTCCCAGGGAAGCTATCCTTTAACATTTTACCCGGCTCAAAATGACTGGGCAAAACCTCAAAGCATGGGCCCTATGTCTGCCCCAAGCACATGTTGTACATCTGTTTCGAGAAGAAAACAATAACCAAAAATGCCAACATGAAGATAAGAAAAAATAAAGAACCTCTTTGGCTCCCATAAGATTAAAGTCATGCTGACATGTACATACTGAAAATGCATGAAATCATTGCATGTCCTAAAGCCCAAGCCTTGGAGGGTCTGAGAGCCACTGACCTTGCCCAGAACCAGGCACACCCCAGCAGGGAGGGCTGGTGCAGAAAGGGAAGGGGCAGGACGCTGAGGGTGGTCTGCAGCTAGAGGCGTCCCTGGAAGGGGCCAGGTGTGTGGGGGGAGCCCGGCCCACGACCCCACCCATGCCTGTGCTGGGTGTTGAGTAGAGGAGGCGCCTCTTGGACCCCCTGCACTTTCAGGGTTCCAGGGGCTTGAGGGCGGGTTGCCCGGCATCCAAGGGGCTAGGGCACCACCCTCCCCGACCAATCACCGCTTGGGGGTGGAGCTACGTCTCTGTGGGCGGTCCCAGAGTTGCAGCGGGTTGCAGACCTGGGGCAGAAGAAGGGGCACTGGGAGAGAGAGAGTTGCCCTGCGGAGGTCCGGGCTGGTGAGTGAGCAGCATGCCCCGGGGTGGGGGTCGGGGGGTAGGGTGCGCCCCAGGTGGGAGGCAGGGTTCTGGAAGGGCACGTGGAGAGGGTTCATTGTGGGGACTCAGGTGAGTTTTCTTTTTCCCTTTAAAGTCTCTTCCGCCCCATGTCCTCAACTGGCCTTATTCCCCATACCCGTGAACTCCAGGGCGCCCACTCACCTGAGCTTTTGTGGGATGGGTTGCAGAATTTCAGGGTTTCCCCTGTTCCCCGGGAAGAGTGCGGGTAAGGACCTCACAGAATCCCCACCTTCAGTGGGGTGTCCCCCGGTTCTCTGACACAGTGCAGGTGATGCATCTTGAGCCGTACCCCGAGTTCAGCAGGGTGTGCCCTGGTCCCCCAGGCACAGGTGTGGCAGTAGCAAGCCCCAGAGCCATCCCCCAACTTCAGCATTATGCCCCGTGTGCCCCCGAGTTAGTGGTAATTGGCTGTTAGAATCATGCAGGAAAATCCTCCAGGTGGGGGCCTGGAGGCGGGCGTAAACCAGACCCCACTCTAGTTGCATTGGGAATAGACGAATTGAGGGTTTCTTTAGAAGAGTAAGTCTGCTTTCCAGAAAAGGCAAGGTCATTGGTCTATTGAGAATGAAGATAATTAGTGCTAAACAACAAGTATGTGTTGCCCCTTCGTCCAGAAACCGAAGCAGGTGTGCAGGCTTTAGGTCAGAGGTGCCTTCTTCTCCCCAGCTGACAGCACTTCTCTGCTCTGGCTCCATGAGACTCGAGGTTTTGAACGTCAGCATCTGAGTCAGGGAGGCAGCTTGTCACAGGACGCCAGTGCTCAGAGAAAACACAGCTATTTTGGCATAATGTCCTATCTATGTCAGGACTGGAGGTAAAACCTCTCATTATCCCAAAACCTCCTGGGCTTTTCTCTTTTCTCTAGTTGAGCCACAAAGTAAAATTGAAGTAGCTGTCAGCATTCTGGGTTTGGTGCAAGAATTACTTAGTTTCCCTGCAGGTAGAACTTTGCAGGGGATCACAATTTCTCTGTCCATTTATTGCTTACAAATGTATTTTGACTATCTGTTTCCTAGGAACCCTCTTTTATTAGAAAGGGAAGGTGAGATTCACTCTGTGCCTGTTTGTAACATCTAATTTGTTCCTTCGTCTAACAATGTTTATTCAATTGGGCCCAAGATATGGTTGAGTGGCCAGCATCTAGAGTTAGATGGCTTTTTTTCATCTGATACAGACTTGGATGATGTCACTTGACAAAGGTGATGTTTCATCATTGATTAGGTTATTCACCAGAAGAGTTAAAATTAGGGTGGAGGGAAAATTCAAAATTATCCAAATGGGCCTGTTCCTGTTTAAAAGTTGAGCTTGACTTTCTAGTTTTACTATTATCTCGATATTTTGAGGTGCCACATTCTGTCTGTAGTTTCTTTGGTGGTGGAGTCAGAAGGAGAGTCTGGGAATTCTTTTGGATAGTGGCATGCTGGTGGCTTCAAGGGGCTTGGCGTCAGGAGCCTTGGGGTGAATTCTGCAACTGCTTGCCTGACCCTGGGTGCATCTCGCAGAGGTTTTGTTTCCTCTTATGAAATTGCCAGCAGATAATGTTCTGCTTAAAGGGGAACCCTCCCATCCTGTTGGTGGGAATGCAGAGTGGTGCAGACAGTCTGGGAAACAGTGTGGGGGTTCCTCAAAAAGTTAAACATTGAACAACCACATGATCCAGCAATTGCTCTCCTAGGTGCTTACCCAAAAGATACAAAAATGCACATTCGAAGGGGGTACATGCACCATGATGTTTATAGCAACAATGTCCACAGTAGCCAAACTATGGAGAGAATCCCAAAGTCCATGCACTGATGAATGGATAAAGCAGATGTGGGATACGTATATATATGTATATGTGTGTGTGTGTGTGTGTGTGTGTGTGTGTATATATATATATATATATATATATATATGGGAATATGACCCAGCTTCAAAAAGAATGAAATCTTACCATTTGCAAGGATGTGGATGGATCTAGAGTGTATTAAGCTAAGCAAAATTAGTGAGGAAAGACAAATATCCTATGCTCTCACGCTTGTGGAATTTCAGAAAGAAAACAGATGAACAGAGTTGAGGGGTGATGAGAAAGGCAAACAAGGAAATAGACTCAACCTTGGAGAACAAACTGAGTGTTGCTGCAGGACAGGGGCGTGGGGGGAAGAGTTAAATGGGTGAGGGGTATTAAGGAGGGCGCTTGTGATGAGCACTGGGTACTGTATGCAGGTGAGGAATCACTAAATCCTACCCCTGAAGCGAATATTCCATGGCATGTGAACTAACTGGAATTTAAGTAAAAGAAGAAAGGAAAAAGTGTTCTGCTTCATGAAGAGTGAGGTAAAATTGTAGTGATTTGGGCTGTACTGTTCTATAGATGATAGTTGTAAAACACCCTGTTGTAAGATACACTAGTTTCTTATCACATAAGGAGTCCTCAGAAAGCTGCAATGAAAGATTCAGATCTCAGAGCATGTTCATGTTCCACTGATATGTTACAGTTTGCACAGGTAGGACAGAAGGAGAGAAAGGCAACAGAAGGGGAAAGTAGGTGTGAACCTTTCATTAGTTAGCATTATAGCTTTCTCATGAAAGCCTTGCGCCAGTGTGATTTTGCAAGAAGAGGGGGAATCCGGGAGCTTTGCAGGAGACGGGGGAGTTCCAGGTCTGGGTAAAGCTGACAGGGGTCCCAGAGGAGAACTGAATGCATTCTGCAGCAGGGTGTGGGCAGGGTGGGCTCCAGGGGTGGCTGTGGGTCTCCTGTGTGAGAGTTGTGACAGGTGAGGGCTGTGTGCAAGTTCCTGGCTGAGGACAAGTGAGGCACAGGTGGAGAGCTGGCAGAAAACCTTTTTCTGGGCCACCAGCCTCACCCAACACACACAGCCTCACCTTCTGTCCCTGTCACTCCAATTCAGACTTCTCAGAAGGCGAGTGAGAACACATCAAGAGCATTCGAAACAGAAGGGAAAGCATGTGCAAAGGCTCTGGGGCAGGAGAATTCCAGATATGTCCAGGAGCAGCAAGAAGGCCCTGTGGCCACAGGGGACAGCTTAGGACATGACCTCAGGGAGGTGACAGAGGGCGACAGAAAGCCATTCCAGGGCTATAACCCCATGAGACCCTGTTTCACTAGGCCATCGTGGCTACAGCGTTGAGAACAGATGACAGAGGGTTGAAGATGGCAAGGCAGGTCAATGACGAAGCTTTTCCAGGAACTCAGGCACTGTGGACCAGACAGGTGGCCTTGGATGGAGTGGTTAGACCTATTCTGGGTCCATTTTGAAGATGGAGCTCACAGGATTTGCTGATGAGTTAGCTATTAGGAGCAGGAGAACGGAGGAATTGGGGTAACTCCCAGCTGTTGTGGGTTGTCCTGATCGAGGGGAAGGAGAGGGTTTCTGGGGTAAGGAGGTAGTCCGTGTTCCGCATGCTGAGGAAGGTGCCTTTCCCGGTGGATCTGCTGAGGTTTGTGTCTGGGAGAACCTTTCACATCTCCTCCCTCAGCAATGCTCAAGTACAAGTATCCCCCAGCTTTTAAACGTTCACAGTAAGACACTTGGCTTTCTTGAAAGAACTACGTTATTACCCAGCTTCAGTGAGAGGAAGAGACCTAAAGAGGATTTCCCTCTTATGAAAAAAGGTGAACAGTGAGAATCGCGTTCAGCATCTGTTTTGGGGAGAAGCACGACAGAGGCGGCGTGCACCCCAACCAGCTCCTTCCGCTGGGAACCGCTCTCCGCATCCAGCCACCAGCACTTTGAATTGTGTCTGTGAGCCTCTGCTGTGCTTTATCTTCATTTATGCTGGGCCTCCGTTAGAAACTTGTGTCCTGAGGCCTAAGAAAAGCCAAAGAGAAGGAATCTTGGAGTCTGAGCACACTGTCCAATTTTTCCGTGTAAATGAACGGTCATTCCTTCTTTACACCATTTCTGCTGTGCAAGGTTTCTCAGAAGCCCTGTACTTTCAAAGAGCAGGGAAACCTATACCCCATGCTGCGGCGTTAGTTTTAGTCTCCATGCCGGACAGAACATTTCATGACTGTCGGATTTTCTCACTCAAACATTGAGACTTGGACCACCTTCACCCGTTTCTACCAACCCCATCCCCGAATCTGGCACCTACCAATCTGCTCTCAGTATCTATGTGTTCAGTATTTGTTTATTCCACGTGGAATGTACATGAGAGCATCTGGTATTTGTCTTTCTGTGTCTGAGTTACTTGGCATAAGGCCCCCAAGGTCTGTGTTTCCATGTCTGGTTATTGTGAATAATGCTGCAGTGAACGTGGGAGTGCATCTGTCTTTTTGAGGCAGTATTTTTGTGTTCTCCAAATCAATACTCAGTAGAGCCATTACTGGGTCATGTGGTAGTTGTATTTATTTTTTCAGGAACCTCCATACCGTTTGTCACAGTGGCTGCACCAATTTCCATTCCCACCAACAGCGCACAGTGTCTCCTCGTCTGCACACCCTTGACCCCACCTGGTGTCTGTCTCTGGGACAATTGCTGTTCCAACAGTTGTGAGGGGATAGCCGATTGTGGGTTTGACTGATGTTTCCCTGACGATGATTAGTGATGTCGAACAACTTTTTCTGTCTGTTGGCACCTGTGTGCCATCTTTGGACAGTATCTATTCACATATTCACCCCATTTTTTATACAGTTTTTTTTGTTTTGATTTGTATGAGTGTTGTGTGCATTTTGGATATTAGCCTCTTCTCACACATATGATTCGCAGATATTTTTTTCTTATTGGGTCAGTGGCCTTTTAAGTTTTTGATGGTTTCTTTTGCCGTGTGGAAGATTTCAGTTTGATGTTGTTCCACTTGTTTATTTTTGCTTTTGTTGCCTTTGCATTTGGTGTCCGATCTGAAGACTCTTTGCCAAAACCAATGTCGAGAGACTTAGTACCTGTGTCTTCTTGGAGGTTTATGGATTCGGGTCTTATGTTCAAATCATTCATCCATTAAAAATTTTGTGTGTGGTGTAAGAAAGTGACCCAGTTATATTCTTCTGCATTTAGTGTCCAGTTTGCCTGTTACCGCTCACTGAAGAGACAGTCCTTCCCTCATGGCATATCTTCTGCTGCTGTGTCGTAAGTTAGGGTCATCTACGTGTGGGTAAGTTTCTGAGCTTTCTGTTCTGTTCCACTGACCTGGTGTCTGTGTTTCTGCCAGTACCATCCTGTTTAGATGACAACAGCTTTGTAATCTAGCTTGAAATCCAGGAGTGTGTTGACTGCACCTTTCTTTCTCCAGGTTGCTTTGGGTATTTGGGGTCTTTTGTGATTCCATACAAGTTTGAGGACTGTTTTCTATTTCCTCGAATAATGCCACTGGAATTCAGATGGGGATTTCATCACATCTGTCGATTGCTTTGGGTACGATGGACATGTTCACATAATTAACTCTTCCAGTTAAGGAGCATGGCGTATGCTTCCATTTGTTTGTGTTGCCTTCCAAATCTTTGACCCATACATTCTGCCCCCCTCGACACACATGTTTTTCATTTCTTTTCTGCCATGTGTTGAGTGTACTATGTCTTTCTCATTGTTGGTTACTTTTATTCCTAGATTTTTTTTTTTTTTGATGCAATTGTAAATGGCATTGCTTTTTTAATTTCTCTTTGCGAAAGTGTGTCATCAGTATACAGAAATGCAAGAAGTTGGGTCATCTGGGTGGCTCCATAGGTGAAGCGTCTGCCTTCTGCTCAGGTCAGAGTTCTGGGATCGAGCCCCGTGTTGGGCTCCCCGCTTAGCGAGGGTCTGCTTCTCCGTCTTTCTGACACTCCCCCGGCTCGTGCTTTTTCTCTTCCTGTCAAATAAATAAATAAAATCTGAAAAAAAATAAAGACAACAGGTCTCTGTATATTGACTTTATATCCTGCAGCTTTCTTGAATTTGTTTATTCTAACAGGTTTTTTTTTTTTTTTTTTTTTTGTGGAATCTTTTGGGATTTCATGTCATTTGCAAATAGTGACCGTTTTCCTGTATGGATTTCATATCTTTCTCTTTTTTTAAAATTATGTTAGTCACCCTACAGTACTTCATTTGTTTTTGATGTAGTGTTCCAGGATTCATTGTTTGCATATAACACCTAGTGCTCATTATGACACGTGCCCTCCTTAATACCCATCACCAGGATAACCCATTCCCCTACCCCTCCCTTTCTGCAACCTTCAGTTTGTTTCCCAGTGTCAATAGTCTCTCATGGTTCATCTCCCCCTCTCATTCCCCACCTTCACTTTTCCCTTCCTTCTCCTAATGTCCTCCATGCTATTCCTTCCATTCCGCATAGGAGTGAAACGATATGATAATTGTCTTTCTCTGCTTGACTTACTTTCACTTAGCATAATCCCCTCCTGGTCCATCCACGTTGGTGCAAATGGTGGGTATTCATCCTTTCTGATGACTGAGTAATATTCCATTGTATAGATGAACCACATCTTCTTTGTCCATTCATCTGCTGAAGGACATCTTGGCTCCTTCCACAGTTTGGCTATTAGGGACATTGCTGCTATGAACATTGGGATACAGGTGCCCCTTCTTTTCATTACTCTGTGTCCATGGGGTAAATACCCAGTAGTGCAATTGGTGGGTCGTAGGATAGCTCTGTGTTCAACGTCTTGAGGAATCTCCATATTGTTTTCAAAAGTGGCTGTACCAGCTTGAATTCTCACGAGTAGTGTTAGAGGGCTCCCCTTTCTCCACATCCTCTCTGCCTTTTTTTTATTTCCTGTCTTGTTAATTTCTTCTCAAGATTTTATTTATTTATTCCACAGAGATAGAGACAGCCAGCGAGAGAGGGAACACAAGCAGGGGGAGTGGGAGAGGAAGAAGCAGGCTCATAGCGGAGGAGCCTGATGTGGGGCTCCATCCCATAATGCTGGGATCACGCCCTGAGCCGAAGGCAGACGCTTAACCGCTGTGCCACCCAGGTGCCCCCGGCCTTGTTAATTTTAACCATTCTAACTGGTGTAAGGTTACGGTATCTCATTGTAGTTTTGATTTGTATTTGCCTGATGGCAAGTGATGTGGAGCATTTTTTCATGTGTCTGTTGGCCATTTGTATGTCTTCTCTGGACAAGTATCTCTTTGTGTCTTCTGCCCATTTTTTGGGTGTCGAGTTTGAGGAGTTCTTTATAGATCTTGGATACCAGCCCTTTATCTGTAATATCATTTGCAGATATCTTCTTCGATTCCATAGGTTGCCTTTTTGTTTTGTTGATCGTTTGCTTTGCCGTGCAGAAACTTTTTATCTTGATGAAGTGCCAATAGTTCATTTTTGCTTTTATTTCCTTTGCCTTTAGAGACGTGGCTTGCAAGAAGTTGTTGTGTCCAAGGTGGAAGAGTTCTTTTGATTTTGATATGAGACAGGAATCCATTATCTTTCTTTCCTGATTGCATTCGAGTCCTCTGTCTTTCTTGGTGAGTCTAGCTAAGTTTGTCCGTTTTGTTTATCTTTCCAAAAAAGGCAGCTCTCATTTTCATTGTGTGGTTTTTTGTTTGTTTGTTTGTTTTTTTTGTCTTTTTAGTCTCTGTTGGATTTATTTATGCATTCCTTTTTGTTATTTCCTTATTTCTACTAATTTGGGGCTTTGTTTGCTGTTTTTTTTTTTCTACTTCTTTACCACAGAAATCAGGTTGTTTATTGGAGAGCATTCTCATGGATTGATGAAGACTTGAATTTCTATGAACGTCCCCCCCGTAGAGCTACTTTTGCTGCATCCCATAAGTTTTTGTAGGTTGTCTTTTTCATCAGTGTCAAGGTACTTCTAAATTTTTTTTGATTTCTTCTTTGACTGTTGGTTGTTCAGTAGCATGTTGTTAAATCTCCACATATTTTTTTAAGATTATTTAAGTATCTGGCAGAGAGTGAGACAGCGAGAGAGGGAACGCAAGCAGGGGGGTGGGAGAGGGAGAAGCGGGCTTCCCACTGAGCAAGGAGCCTGATTCGGGGCTAGATCCCAGGCTCCTGGGATCACGACCTGAGCTGAAGGCAGATCCTTAATGACTGAGCCACCCAGGCCCCCCAATCTCCACCTGTTTTTGACTGTCCCATTTTTTTCTTGAGACTGATTTCTAGTTTCATATCATTGTGGTTGGACAAGATTTGTAGCAGAAGGTGAAGAGAGCATTCAGATGAAAGGTTTGTTTCCTGGAGGGTTTTCTGAGGGCAGACCATGAGTTCCGTGGGGACGGAGGAAGGTTTTGTGAGACGGGGGGGTGGGGTTAACCGTTGTTAGAATTACTGACTACTACCATGCAGGCTGTGTGCTACCGTTCACACCGTAGTCCTGATGGGCTTGTACTTCATTAGAAATATTTTCTAGGAGGTGTAGGCATAGGCTTCTCTAAAAGAAAGGTGCCATGTGGGTTCATGGCATGACCCCAGGTCAGCAACCAGGATGTATGGTATTGTGGGGGATCAGAACCAGGCTTTCTGTGGGAAGTGACGGAAATAGGGTATGGTGAGCTCCATGACCTCATAGGTGAGGTCCCGAGTGACCCACTGGGTGTTGGGTTCCGTGGATCTGTTTCATCAGGTGCTGTGGAATTCAGGGACACCCTCCTGTCTGTGGATTTGTGTGGAGACAGGTAGACATCAGTGTCTGGCCAGGCACGAGGGTCGCACTGGACCACCACCAGAGGTGCAGCATGCGGGGGAGCCACTGCTTGGTTTCCACGAAAGCTGACCAGGGTCTGTGACCGTGATTCCTAGCAGCTGCAAGGGGAGAGGAGGCCGGGGGTGGTGCACACTTCCTAGACTTGTGGCCAGGACTAGTCTGGAGCCCACTGAAGTCAGCCACACCTGGCACAGAAGGCCCCCAGTCAGTGTAGCTGTGGGCACTGCTCCCATGGCACTTTTGGGCCGGCTCCATGCTGCCACCTCCTGCTTTTCATCATCATCTTCAAGGTCGTGTGCCTCTGCTCTTGCCCCATGGCCTCCGGGGTATTGTCCGTCCTCCATCTGGCCCTCGTCCCTGGTGCCCTGTGCAGTCCGATGCCAGGGTAGCCTTCTCGAGACAAACATCTGGCCCTGATGGAACACTTCCATGGATCTCGTGTGATGCGAGGATGATGTCCTGCCCTGGAAGGGGGCTGCAGGTCCCCAATCAGGAGAGCCATGTCTCCCTTTTCAGCATGGCCGGCCCTCCCCTCAGTCTTCTTCAGGGAAGCTCTCCCCACTTCCTGAGATGACAGCTCTGAACTTAAAAGTGAATGTTATTTTACATATCTCTATGCCTTAGTTCATCCATGGCATGTCTTTCAACGCCGTTAGTGGTTTTTTTTTTTTTTTTTTTTTTTTTTTTTTTTTTTTTTTTTAGCAGTTCCGAAGGGCTGTCTGCTCCAGGAGGGGATGACCTGGGTGGGGCAGCTTTCCCTCTCATCTCCCTCAGCCTGTCTCTGAGCCCTGGGGCCAGCTGTCCCACTGAGGATTGAGGGACCCGAGCCAGCCCATCCTGAGCCCAGGCTGTGTGTCAGCTGTGTAGACTGATGCGTGTCGGAGCGGTGGGCAGCTGGCATAGGCCAGGGGCAGGCAGTGTCTCCCCATTCCTTCCCTCCCTTCCTCCCAGAGGTAGCTCAGAGCAGCCTTCAACCCCTGCATCTCCAGATCCCTTGACCTATGCCTCCTGTGTTCAGCTGGTGACCTTGGAGTTTCGCATGGATTCTACCTCCCATACCCTCTCCTGTAGCAGTTCCTGGATCAGGGGAGGGGTCGGACCCTTGTCTGATTTTGGTCTTCTTCCTGTCCCGCACCAAGCCCACTCACCTTTGCATCTTCCATGTATGTGCTTGGAAGCAAGTCCATCCACAGGGAACCTATTAGCCAAATGGATCCAGGTAATGAACATTGAAGTAGAGATCCAGGATCCATAATAAACCTGCTCTGAAACCTGTCCCAAAGTCTGTGACTCTCTCACACTGAAACAGAAACAATAATAGCTTTCTGGACTGTGAAGTGACATGTGTCTCTACTTCCAATCTTGAAGGCATAGGTGCTGAGCCTGGACAGAAAAGGACCATGGCTCCCGTGGGCTGGGATCCACAGTAAGAACTCAGTGAAATCTGAATTCGAGGCATAGAATGAATAATTATTGTAGAGTGAATCCTCCCAAGTAGGGCTTATGCACATTGCAGAGGAAAAGCTTTTTCAAAGAGGTTCCTGAAAGAAAAATCTTTTTAAAAAATTTATTTTAATTCCAGTAGAGCTAACATACAGTGTTACATTCGTTTCAGGTGTACAAGAGAGTGATTCAGTAATTCTATATATTACTCAGTGGTCATCCAGAAAAGTGTCCTCTTAATCCGCTTCATCTATTTCACTCATCCCTCTATCCACCTCCTCCTCTCTGGTAACCATCCGTTTGTTCTCTCTTGTTAAGAGTTTGTATTTTGCCAGGCCCACACTCAGGCAACCCTGTTTGGGTAGAGTTTCCGTGTCCCCTGCGAGGGGGGATGGGGGTGGGCACGCTGTGAGCCGGTATTTCCAGGCTTTTGTTCCCTGGCGGCTTTCTCTGGCGGTCTGCTGTGCCTCTTCTGAGAGTCAGAGCAGCAGAGGCTGAATTGTCACAGAACAGAGGGATTGCGGCCCATTCTCCACCGATGTTCTGGCCACTTTAACTCCGTTACTGTTGGTGCTGCTCAACCCTGTAGCGTCCCGGGATGTGCGCCCCACACCCGGCGTCCCTGCCCTCCCTTCCCGGGCAGGCGCGTCTCTGTCCTTTGTGTTTCTAATGCCGCCAGCCGCCAGCCGCCAGCCGCCCCCGCGCGCTCCCGGATCTCCCGGTCTCAGTCTGGATCCCGTGAGCACACCAGGATTCCGGAGTTCCGTGAGAAGCCTGGTGGCGCGCGCACCCGGTTCAGGGTCTCAGTCTGCTGTTTCGTGGGTGCCGACCGCGAGTCCGCCCGCTCCCCCGTGCAGGTGGCCCGCCAGCCGCCAGCCGCCCCACGCGCGCTCCAGGAGCTCCCGGTCTCAGTCTGGATCCCGTGAGCACACCGGGATTCTGGTGTTCCGGGAGATGCCTGGTGGAGCGCGTTCACGGTTCACCGGTCTCAGTCCGCTCTCTTGCGGGTGCCCTCTGTGAGTGCGCCCGCTCCCCCCGTGCAGGTGGCTGCCGCTTCCTGGCGCCGGAACGCGGCGGCTCCCTCCCCCTTCAGTTTATCTTCCGATATTTGTGCAGGGTTTACAGCTCCCCTCTTGGTACCTCAATACTCAGCGCTGGAGATGTTCATTTGTAGAGATCCAGATGTATCTTCATGTGTCTCAGGCTGATTCTGTGGTTATTTAGGCTGGTCTGTTACCTATCCAGCTCGACTCAGTGGACTGGCTGAAAAAGGGGTCCCCTACTCCTCCGCCATCTTAACCCCTCCTGCTTGGACCACAACTTCTTAATCCAGTCATCTGTTGAAGGGCATCTTGGCTCCTTCCACGATATAGCTATTGTGAACAGCCCTGCTATGAACATTGGGGTTCATATGGCCCTTCTCCTCACTACGTCTGTATCTTTGGTTTAAATACCCAGTAGTGCAATGGCTGGACACAGGGTAGCTCTATTTTTAATCTTTTAAGGGACCTCCAAACTTTTTCCAAAGTGGCTGTACCAACTTGCATTCCCACCAACAATGTAGGAGGGATCCTCTTTCTCCACATCCTCTCTAACAATTGTTTCTTGCCTTGTCAATTTTTGCCATTCTAACTGGCTTAAGTTGGTATCTCCGTGTGATTTTGATATGAATTTCCCTGATGGCTAATGATTTTGAACATTTTTTAAAGTGTCTGTTAGCCATTTCTATGTCTTCACTGGAAAAGTGTCAGTTCATATCTTCTGCCCATTTTATGATGTTTATTTGTTTCTCACGTATTGAGTTTGAGAACTTCTTTGTAGATCTTGGATACCTGTCTTTTCTCTGTAGTATCATTTGCAAATGTATTCTCCCATTCCGTGGGCTGCCTCTTTGTTTTTCTGTTTCCTTGGCTGTGCAACAGTTTTTATATTGATGAAATCCCACAAGTTCATTTTATCTTTTGTCTCTCTTGCCTTTGGAGATGTGTCATAAAAAGTTTGCTGTGGCTGATGTCATAGAGGTTGCTGCCTATGCTCTTCTCTCGGATTTTGATGGATTTCTGTCTCACATTGAGGTCTTTCATCCATTTAGAGTTTATCTTTGTGTATGGTGTTAGGGAGTGGTCACGTTTCATTCTTTTGCATGTAGCTGTCCAATTTCCCCAGCACCATGTATTGAAGAGACTGTCTTTTTTCCACTGGATGTTGTTTCCTGCTTTGTCAAAAATCAGTTGCCCAGAGTCGAGGGCCCATTTCTGGGTTCTCTATTCTGTTCCATTGGTCTATGTGTCTGCTTTTGTGCCAGTACCATGCTGTCTTTGTGATCACAGCTTTGTAGTACAGCTTGAAATCTGGCATTGTGATGCCCCCAGCTTTGTTTTTCCTTTTCAACAATTCCTTGGCGATTCAGGGCCTTTTCTAGTTCCATACAAATTTAAGGGCTGTTTTTTCGAGTTCTTTGTAAAATCTCATCGGTATTTTGATCGGGATAGCATTGAAAGTGTAGATTGCTCTGGGTAGCATGGACATTTTAACTATGTTAATTCTTCTGATCCATGAGCATGGAGTATTTTTCCATCTCTTTGTGTCTTCCTCTATGTCTTTCAAAAGTGATTTATAGTTTCTAGAATATAGGTCCTTTACGTCTCTGGTTAATTCCTAGGTAACATATGGTTTTTGGTGCTATTGTAAATGGGCTGGATTCCCTAATTTCTCTTTCTTCAGTCTCATTATTTGTGTATAGAAATGCAACTGATTTCTGAGCATTGATTTTCTATCCCACCCCATTACTGAATTGCTCTATAACTTCTCATATTTTCCGCGTGTATTCTATTGGGTTTTCCATATAGAGTATCATGTCATCTGCGAAGAGAGACATTTTGACTTCTTTGCTGATTTGGATACCTTTTATCCCTTTTTGTTGTCTGCTGTTGCAAGGACTTCTAGTACTATGTTGAATAATAGTGGCGAGAGTGGGCATCCTTGTTGAGTTCCTGATCTTAAGGGAAAGGCTTCCAGCTTTTCCCCATTGAGAATATTTTCTGTAGCCTTTCCATAGATGGCTTTTATGAGATTGAGAAATGAACCCTCTATTCCTACACTCTGAAGGGTTTTAATCAGGAAAGGATGCTGTATTTTGTCAAATGTTTTTTCTGGATCAGTTGAGGGGATCATATGGTTCCTGAGTCTTTTCTTGTTGATATGGTGTATCACGCTGATCGATTTGCGAATTTTGAACCACGCTTTCATCCCAGGGATGAATCCCACTTGTTCATGATGGATAATCGTTTTAATGTACTGTTGGATTCTATTAGCCAGAATCTGGTTGAGGATTTTGGCATCTATATTCATTAGGGAAATTGGTCTGTAATTCTTCTTTTTGAGGGGGTCTTTGCCTGTTTTGCGGATCAAGGTAATATTGGCCTCATAGAATGAGTTTGGTAGCTTTCCTTCTGTTTCTATTTTTTGAAATAGCTTTAGGAGAATAGGTATTATTTCTTCTTTGAATGATTGGTAGAATTCCCCAGGAAAACCGTCCGGGCCTGGAGTTTTGTTATTTGGAAGGTTGTTTATCACTGGCTCAATCTATTCATAATTAATTGGCCTGTTTAAAAAGTCAATTTCTTCCTGTTTCAGTCTTGGTAGTATATAGGTTTCTAGGAAGGCCTCCATCTCTTCCAGATTGCTTAATTTATTGGCATATAGCTGTTTGTAAAAGTTTCTAATAATCATTCCAATTTCATTGGTGTTGGTCATGACCTCTCCTTTTTCATTCATAATTTTATTAATTTAGGTCCTTTCTCTATTCATTTGTATAAGTCTTGCCAGTGTTTTGTAAATTTTATTGATTCTCTCAAAGAACCAGCTTCTAGTCCTGTTGATCTGCTCTACTGTACTTCTGGTTTCTAGTTCATTGATTTCTGCTCTAGTTTTGGTCAACTGCTTTCTCGTGCGTGGATTAGGCATGTCCCTCTGTTGCTGTTCCAGCTTCTTGAGGTGAGAATATAAAAACTGCATTTTAGATTTTTCTATTCCTTTGAGTGAGGCTTGGATGGCTATGTATTCCCCCTTAGGACTGCCTTTGCAGTATCCCATAGGTTTTGGACCGTTGTGTTTTCATTCCCGTTGGTCTCCATAAATTGTTTAAATATATTTTTGATTTCCTGGTTCATTGGGTCATTCCTGAGCAGGATGGTTCTTAGTTTCCAAGTGTTTGAGTTTTTTTCCAAAATCTTCCTTGTTTTTGAGTTCCAATTTCAGAGTGTTGTGCTCTGAGAATATGAGGGGATAATTTCAGTTTTTCGTATCAGTTGAGACCTGATTTGTGTCCCAGAACATGGTCTAATCTTGAGAATGTTCCATGGGCATTAGAATAGAATGAGTATTCTTTGGTTCTGGGGTACAGTGTTCTATATATATCTATGAGGTCTAACTCGTCTAGCATGGCATTCAAAGCTCTTGTTTCTATGTTGGTTTTCTGCTCCAGTGCTCTGTCTGTTGCTGATAGTGGAGTGTTGAGGTTCCTACTATTAATGTATTTTTATCTATATATCTCTTTATTCTGGTTAAGAGTTGGCTTGTGTATCTTGCTGCTCCCCTGTTGGGGCATATATATTTATAATTGTCATATCCACTTGTTGGATACATCCTTTAAGAATAATATAGTGCCCTTATGTGTCTCTAACTATAGTCTTTAGTTTCAAATCCAATCTGTCTGACATGAGAATTGCTACCCCAGCTTTCTTTTCAGGTCCATTGGCGTGAAAGATGGTATTCCATCCTTTTAGTCTGAATGTATCTTTAGGTTCAAAATGAGTGTTTGTAGACAGCAAATGGATGGGTCATGTCTTTTTATCCAATCAGCAACCCTGTGGTGTTTTATGGGAGCATTTAGGCCATTTACATTGAGACGGATTATTGAGAGATGTGATTTTAATGATGCCATATTGCCAGTAAAGTCTTTGTTTCCATAGATTGTGACTTTATGTTCTGTATCACTCTTGGGGTCTTTTTACTTTTATAGAACCCCCCCCCTTAATATCTCCTGTAGGGCTGGTTTTGTGGTTAAAAAAATTGGTCAATGACCACGATTCTGGAAGGTCTTTATTTCTCCATGAATTCTGAATGACGGCCTTGCTGGATAAAGGATCCTTGGCTGCATGTTTTTCTCTGAAAGAGATTTAAAAATGCCCCCCAACCCTTTATCTCATTCCAGGTCTGTGTAGAGAGGTCAGACGTAATTCTGATATCTTTGCCTTGGTACGTGAGAAATTTCTTTGCCCTGGCCACTTTCAATACTGTATCCTTGCATCTAATATTTGCGAAATGCACTATGACGTGATGTGGCGTGGGTTTGTCGTGGTTGAGCTTGGAAGGGGTCCTCTCTGCCTGTTGGACACGAATGTTTGTTTCCCTTGCTAGATTAGGGAAGTTTTCAGCGACAATTTGTTCAAATATCTCTTCTAGACCTCTGTTTTTCTCTACGTCCTCAGGAATGCCGATGATTCTGACACTGGAACGTTTTATTGAGTCAGTCATTTCCCGTAACCTACATTCCTGTGTGTGGATTTTTTTGAGTCCAGATTCTCTTTTAGCTTTTTCCTCTACTAACCCATCTTCCAATTCGCTGATATGTCCTTCTGCCTCATTCACCCTGGCCAACAGAGCCTCTAGTTTTGACTGCATTTGGCTCCTAGAATTTTTAATTTCTGCCAGATTCGCTCACATTTCTGCCCTTAGAGATTCTATGTTCTCATTAACAATTTTGTCAATATTTTTTTCAAGTCTACAAATCATCTTGACCATTGTTACTCTGAATTCCATTTCTGATAATTTGGTTATATCCATATCCATAAGTTCTGTGGCAGAGGCCACAAACTTATTCTCTTTTCTTTGCTGGGGGGGGGGGACTTCTCCTCATCATTCAGATGAGGAGAGGTTGTGGTGTTGTCCAGAGCCCAAATTATTGACCACGACCCAGGCCGTGCGCCCTTGTTTTATAGGGATCTTAGGTATGGGGGCTTCTTGATTTTTCAGCCTGCCTTCTGAGGTAGGGGCCTGCCGTGCCGATACTTGGGCAACCCTGTTTGGGTAGAGTCTCTGTGTACCCTGCGAAGGGGGATGGGGGTGGGCACACTGTGAGCCGGTCTTTCCAGGCTTCTTTTCTCTGGCGGCTTTCCCTGGTGGTTTGCTGTGTTTCTTCTGAGAGTCAGAGCAGCAGTGGCCGAATCTCAGCCTCTGTCTCAGAACAGATGGATTGCGGACCATTCTCCACTGTTGTTCTGGCCACTTTAACTCTGTTTCTGTTGGTGCTGCTCAACCCTGCACTGTCCAGGATGTGAGCCCCACACCTGGCTTCCCAGCTCTCACCTACAGGGCCAGTGTCTCTCTGTCTGTGTTTCTAACACTGCCAGCCGCCCCTGCATGCTCCAGGAGCTTTATGTGTCTCTTTCTTACACACATTTGCACAAGCTTCCGTTTTCATGACAGAGGACTGTGAGATGCCAGATGGTTTCTCTACGGTGTTCCTTCGTAGATTCAGTATATGGCACTTTCCTTATGTTTTCTTAGGCACTTGCACAAACGGTTTCATCTTCAAGACTGAAGACGTGACTTCAAAGATGGCTTCGGTACAATGTTCTTTCCTAAAGTTGGTTCACCTCCCTTTCCTTATGCTTTTATTCCCAATCAGACACATGCTTCCATCATCATGACAGTTTATGGGACTTGGAAAACCCTTTCCATACCCTCTTCTTCCTGAGATTACGTCTATGGCTGTTTCCTTAAGGTTCAACACACGTATTGGTAAACCCTGCTGTTTTCACTGATCAATGTTGCCTTGTTTCTACAAAAACATGGTTCGCTGAATTGACTGATGGCACTTTCCTTTCGTTTTCACACAACTTTTGAAGGGCTTTCCTCCTCATGACTGATGTGAGTTGAGAGATGCTTTCCTTGTAGTATTCTTACATGGTTCAACAAAAGGCATTATCTTGATGCTTGCAGGCACAGTTTTGTACAATGCTCCCAATTCATGACACCAGATGTGAGGTGCAAGATGCTTTTATATAGAGTGTTCTCTCCTTGAGTAAAGTAGGTGTCCCTTTCCCTATGCATTTGTAGACACTTTTGAAAATCTTGACATCTTCCTAACAGAAGATGTGACTTGGATGAGGGTGTCCATTTGGTGTTCTGACTGAGATTTGGGTATATTGTGCTTTCCTTAAGGTTCAACGCACGTATTGGACAACGCATATATATTCCTGGGTCACCATGTTACTTCGATGTTGCCTATCAACACTGACCTGGTACTCACAACTACTTAGGACCTCTCCTTATGCTTTCACTCACACTTCTGCATGTACTTCCATCTTCATTACAGAAGATGTGAGTTGGGAGATCTTTTCCTAGGGTGTTCTTACCTGAGCATACAGCATGTTCCTTAGGTTTTCATACAGTTTTGGAACATACATCCATCTTCATGAAGGTAGTTGTGATTTGGAAGGTTGTCTCTAGATGGTGCTCTTTCTTAGTGTTAAGCATATGGCACTTCTCTTATGGTTCAACAGAGATATTTGAAAATCTCTCTTCATACATCAGGATGTTTGAAATCTCTTCCTCTATACAGAACATTGGTGCACAGAGTCGAGTAAATGGCATTTCTTTACACATTCCCTCACCCTTTAGCCAATGCTTCCATGGTCATGTGAAAAGATGTTTCAGAGGGTATTCTATGGAGTTCTCTTGTAAAGTTAAGCATACGATAATTCCCTTAAGCTGAGAAACACTCTCTTGTATATGCTTCCAGCTTCATGAAAGAACACGTGACTTGAAAGATGGATTAGGTACTGTCCTTTTTTGGAGCCATGTCTCTGCCACTTTCCTTATGTTTTCACCACAACGTTGCAAACATTTTCGTCTTCATGATAGAAGTCGTGGTTTGTAAGATGCTATCTACCCAGTGCTCTCACCTACTAAGTTTATGGCACTTTCCTTAAGTTTCAACACATAGGGAAGAAAACCCTGGTTGATCCATTTGTCAGGAGGTGGGTTCGATATCGTTTTCTATCTAGACAGATTTGGTTCTCAGAATTAAGTAGACAGCCCTTTCTCTACGTGCTTGCACACACTCTTGCCAAGGCTTCCATCTTCACAACAGAAGTTGTGAGTTGAGACATGATGTCTATACAGTGTTCTTCTATAGAGTGAGGCAACACGCTTTATGCATCTCTTTTTGTACACACTTTTTCACATGCTTCCTTTTTCATGCCAGAAGACAGTGAGATGCAGGGCGCCTGGGTGGAACAGCAGTTAAGCGTCTGCCTTCAGCCAGGGCGTGATCCCGGCATTGTGGGATCGAGCCCCACATCAGGCTCCTCCGCTGTGAGCCTGCTTCTTCCTCTCCTACTCCCCCTGCTTGTGTTCCCTCTCTCACTGGCTGTTTTGCTGTCAAATTAATAAATTAAATCTTAAAACAAAAGAAAAAGAAGGGTTGCAGATTGGATAAAAAGAAATGACCCATCCATTTGCTGTCTACAAGAGACTCATTTCGAACCCAAAGATGCATTCAGACTGAGAGTAAGGGGATGGAGTACCATCTTTCACGCAAATGGACTTCAAAAGCAAGCTGGGGTAGCAATTCTCATATCAGATAAATTGGACTTTAAACTACAGACTATTGTTAGAGATGCAGAAGGGCACTATATTATTCTTAAAGGAAGTATTCAACAAGTGGATATGACAATTATAAATATATATGCCCCCAACAGGGGAACAGCAAGATACACAAGCCAACTCTTAACCATAATAAAGAGACATATAAATAAAAATACATTAATAGTAGGGGACCTCAACACTCCACTCTCAGAAATAGACAGAACACCCTGGCAAAAACTAAGCAAAGAATCAAAGGCTTTGAATGCCATACTCGACAAGTTGGACCTCACAGATATATATAGAACACTACACCCCAGAACCAAAGAATACTCATTCTATTCTAATGCCCATGGAACATTCTCAAGAATAGACCATGTTCTGGGACACAAAACAGGTCTCAACCGATACCAAAAGATTGAAATTATCCCGTGCATATTCTCAGAGCACAACGCTCTGAAATCGAAACTCAACCACAAGGAAAAATTTGGAAGAAACTCAGACACCTGGAGACTAAGAACCATCCTGCTCAGGAATGACTCGATAAACCAGGAAATCAAAAATCAAATTAAACAATTTATGGAGACCAATGGGAATGAAAATACAACAGTCCAAAAACCTATGGGATACTGCAAAGGCAGTCCTAAGGGGGAAATACATAGCCATCCAAGCCTCACTCAAAAGAATAGAAAAATCTAAAATGCGGTTTTTATATTCTCACCTCAAGAAGCTGAAACAGCAACAGAGGGACAGGCCTAATTCACGCACGAGGAAGCAGTTGACCAAAATTAGAGCTGAAATCAATCAAGCAGAAACCAGAAGTACAGTAGAGCAGATCAATAGGACTAGAAGCTGGTTCTTGGAGAGAATCAATAAAATTGACAGACCACTGGCAACGCTCATCCAAAAGAAAAGAGAAAGGACCCGAATATTAATATTATGAATGAAAAAGGAGAGGTCACAATGAACACCATTGAAATTGGAAGGATTATTAGAAATTTTTATCAACAGCTATATGCCAATAAACTAAGCAATCTGGAAGAGATGGAATCCTTCCTGGAAACCTATAAACTACCAAGATTGAAAGAGGAAGAAATTGATTTCTTAAACAGGCCAATTAATGATGAAGAAATTGAGTCAGTGATAAACAACCTTCCAAATAACAAAACTCCAGGCCCGGACAGTTTTCCTGGGGAATTCTACCAAACATTCAAAGAAGAAATAATACCTACTCTCCTAAAGCTATTTCAAAAAATAGAAACAGAAGGAAAGCTACCAAACTCATTCTATGAGGCCAATATTACCTTGATCCCCAAACCAGGCAAAGACCCCCTCAAAAAGGAGAATTACAGACAGATTTCCCTAATGAATATGGACGCCAAAATCCTCAACAAGATACTTGCTAATAAAATCCAACAGTACATTAAAAGAATTACCCATCACAATCAAGTGGGATTCATACCTGGGATGCAAGCGTGGTTCAATATTCGCAAATCCATCAGCGTGATATATCATATCAACAAGAAAAGACTCAGGAATCATATGATCCTCTCAATTGATGCCGAAAAAGCATTTGACAAAATACAGCATCCTTTCCTGATTAAAACCCTTCAGAGTGTAGGAATAGAGGGTACATTTCTCAATCTCATAAAAGCCATCTATGAAAAGCCTACTGCAAATATTATTCTCAATGGGGAAAAGCTGGAAGCCTTTCCCTTAAGATCAGGAACTCGACAAGGATGCCCACTCTCGCCACTATTATTCAACATCGTACTGGAAGTCTTTGTAACAGCAATCAGACGACAAAAAGGGATCAAAGGTATTCAAATCGGCAAAGAAGTCAAAATGTCTCTCTTCGCAGATGACATGATACTCTATATGGAAAACCCAAAAGAAGCCACTCCCAAACTATTAGAAGTTATAGAGCAATTCAGTAATGTGGTGGGATACAAAATTAATGCTCAGAAATCAGTTGCATTTCTGTACACGAATAACGATACCGAAGAAAGAGAAATTAGGGAATCCATCCCATTTACAATAGCACCAAAAACTGTACGTTACCTTAGAATTAACCAGAGACGTAAAGGACCTATATTCTAGAAACTATAAATCACTCTTGAAAGACATTAAGGAAGACATAAAAAGATGGAAAGGTATTCCATGCTCAAGGATCAGAAGAATTAACATAGTTAAAATGTCCATGCTACCCAGAGCCATCTACACTTTCAATGCTATCCCGATCAAAATACTGAGGACATTTTTCAAAGAACTGGAACAAATAGTCCTTAAATTTGCATGGAAACAGAAAAAGCCATGAATCTCCAAGGAACTGTTGAAAAGGAAAAATAAAGCTGGGGGCATCACAATGCCAGATTTCGAGCTGTACTACAAAGCTGTGATCACAAAGACAGCATGCTACTGGCACAAAAGCAGACACATAGACCAATGGAACAGAATAGAGACCAGAGAAATGGACCCTCGGCTCTTTGTGCAGCTAATATTTGAGCAAGGAGGAAAAAACATCCGGTGGGAAAAAAGTCTCTTCAATAAATGGTGCTGGGAAAATTGGACAGCTACATGCAAAAGAAGGAAACTTGACCACTCTCTCACACCATACACAAAAATAAACTCCAAATGGATGAAAGACCTCGATGGGAATCCATCAAAATTCTAGAGAACATAGGCAGCAACCTCCACGACATCGGCCAAAACAAGCTTTTTCATGATACATCCCCAAAGGCAAGAGAAACAAAAGATACAATGAATTTATGGGACTTCATCAAGATTAAAAGTTTCGGCACAGTCAAGGAAACAGAAAATCAAAGAGGCAGCCCACGGAATGGGAGAATATATTTGCAAATGATACTACAGATAAAGGACTGGTATCCAAGATCTTCAAAGAACTTCTCAAACTCAATACACGAGAAACAAATAAATCAAAAAATGGGCAGAAGATATGAACAGACACTTTTCCAATGAAGACATACAAATGGCTAACAGACACATGAAAAAATGTTCAAAATCATTAGCCATCAAAGAAATTCAAATCAAAACCACACTGAGATACCACCTTACGCCAGTTAGAATGGCAAAAATAGACAAGGCAAGAAACAACAATTGTTGGAGAGGATGTGGAGAAAGGGGATCCCTCCTACATTGTTGGTGGGAATGCAAGTTGGTACAGCCACTCTGGAAAACAGTGTGGAGGACCCTTAGAAAGTTAAAAATTGAGCTACCCTATGATCCAGCCATTGCACTACTGGGTGTTTACCCCAAAGATACAGACGTAGTGAAGAGAAGGGCCATATGCACCCCAATGTTCACAGCAGCAATGTCCACAATAGCTAAATCGTGGAGGGAGCCGAGATGCCCTTCAACAGATGACTGGATTAAGAAGTTGTGGTCCATAAATACAATGGAATATTACTCAGCTATCAGAAAGAACGAGTTCTCAACATTTGCTACAACATGGATGGCACTGGAGGAGCTAATGCTAAGTGAAATAAGTCAAGCAGAGAAAGACAACTATCATATGATTTCTCTCATCTATGGAACAAAAGAACTAGGAAGATCGGTAGGAGAAGAAAGGGATAAAGAAAGGGGGGTAATCAGAAGGGGGAATGAAACATGAGAGACTATGGACTATGAGAAACAAACTGAGGGCCTCAGAAGGGAGGGGGGTGGGGGAATGGGATAGACCGGTGATGGGTGGTAAGGAGGGCACGTATTGCATGGTGCACTAGGTGTTATACGCAACTAATGAATCATCGAGCCTTACATCGGAAACCGGGGATGCACTGTATGTTGACAAACATAATAAAACATTAAAAAAAGAAAAAAAAAGAAAAACTGTGAGATGCAAGATGCTTTCTCTATGGTGTTCTTTCAGAGACTTCAGTATATGGCACTTTCCTTATGTTTTCTTAGACGCCTGTTGAAATGCTTTCATCTTCATGATAGAATACGTGAGGTGAAAGATGGCTTCAATACAATATTCTGTCTTAAATATTCGTTATTGGCCCTTTCCCTATGCTTTTATTCCCACTCTGAAACATTCTTCCATCATCATGATAGACGACGGGAGTTGGAAGACTGTTTCCATGCACTCCTATTACTGAGAGTTACATCTGGGGCTGTTTCCTTAAGTGAACCTTAAGGAAACACATATAGGGAAGCCCTAGTGTCTTCACTGATCACAGTTGCCGTCTCTCTACACAAACTCTTTAGCTAATTGACTGATTGCACTTTCTTTTTGTTTTCACACAACCTTTTCGAACGGCTTTCATCCTCATGAAAGAAGTGAGTTGAGTGATGCTTTCTGTGTAGTATTATTACAGTTTTAAACGAAGTGCATTATCTTGATGCTCACAGGCACTGTTTTGCACAATGCTCCCACTTCATGAGAAAAGATGTGAGGTGCAAGATGCTTTTAGATAGAGTATTCTCTCCTAGTGTAAAGTAGGTGACACCTTCCTTATGCATTCGTAGACACTTGAAAAACTTGCGATCATCCTCACAGAAGCTGTGACTTGGAAGATGGTGTCCATTCAGTGTTCTGACTGAGATTTGTATATAGTGCCCTTTTCCTTAAGGTTCAAGGCACGTGCTGGACAACGGGTGTATATTCATGGGTCACCATGTTACTTCGATGTTGCCTTCTATCAACACGGAGTTGTTTCTCACAACTACTTAAATAGGACCTCTCCTTATGCTTTCACTTGCACTTCTGCAAGTACTCCCATCTTCATTACAGAAGATGTGAGTTGAAAGATTTTTTCCAAGGGTGTTCTTACCTGAGCATACAGAATGTTCCTTAGGTTTCATGCAGATTTTGGAACATACATCCACCCTCATGAACTTGATTTGGAAAGTTGTCTCCAGATGGTGCTCTTTAATAGTGCTAAGCCTATGGCACTTCTTTTACCGTTCAACACAGATATTTGAAAAAGCTTCTCTCTTCGTGCATCAGGATGTTTGAAGTTTCATTCTCTATACAGAACCTTGGTGCTCAGAGTGGAGTAAACGTCATTTCTTTACAAGTTCCTTTACCCTTGAGCCAATGCTTTCAGCCTCATGAGAAAAGATCTGAGTTTCAGACAGTGTCCTACGGATTTCCCTCATAAAGTTAAGCGTACAATAATTCCCTTATGCTGAGAAACACTTCTGAGAATGCTTCCAACTTCGTAAAAGAAGACGTGCCTTGAAGGATGGATTCGGTACGGTCCTTTCTTGAAGCTAAGTCTCTGCCACTTTCCTAATGCTTTCAGGGCAATGATGCAAACGTTTCCATCTTCATGACAGAATTTGTTGGTTGAAAGATGTATCTACCCAGTGCTCTCACCTACTATTAAGTTTATGGCACTTTCGTTAAGGTTCAACACACAGGAAAGAAACCCCGGTTGATCCATTTGTCAGGAGGTTGGTTTGATATTGTTTTCTATCTACACAGATTTGGTTCTTAGAATTAAGTAGACGGCACTTCTTTATGAGCTCGCACACATTCTTACCAAGGCTTCCGTCTTCACTACAGAAGTTGTGAGTTGAGACATGGTGTCAATACAGTGTTCCTGTATAGAGTGAAACAACGCGCTTTATGCGTCTGTTTTCACAGACAGTTTTGCACATACTTCTGTTTTTATGACAGAAGACTGTGAGATGCAAGATGCTTTCTCTATGGTGTTCTTTCGTGGACTTCAGTATATGGCACTTTCCCTATGTTTTCTTAGACACCTGTGCCAATAGTTTCATCTTCACGACCGAAGATGTCAGGTGAATGATGGCTTTGATACAGTGTTCTTCCTTGAAGATTGGTTAGTGGCCCTTATGCTTTCATTCCCACTCTGCAACATGCTTCCATCATCATGACAGAGGATGGGAGTTGGAAGACCCTTACCATGCTCTTCTTACTGAGAGTTACGTCTATGGCAGTTTCCTTAAGGTTCAACACACATATTGGAAAACCCTGGTGTCTTCAGTGATCAACGTTACCGTCTCTCTGCACAAACCTGATTCACTGAATGGAGTGATGGCACTTTCTTTTCGTTTTCACACAACATTTTTGATCGGCATCCTCTTTTTTTGGAAATTTTGTTTGGAAATTTTAATATGCCTTTCTCAATATCTGATGGAAAAAGCAGACAAAACATTGGTAACAAATGTGACCTAATTGACGTCTATGTAATATTGCATAATACGTGCAGACTACATTATTTCCAGTGGTCATAGACTATTTACCCAAACAGATGATATGTTGTTCCATGAATCATGTCTACATTTTAACATCCTGAAACTAACTAGATTCTATTCGTAGGCCACCAAGGAATAGAGCCCGAGTCCTCATGAAAAGAAGACCAGGAAATCCCTCCATGTTTAAAAATTCAATGTAACTTTGCTGCATATCCTAAGGGTCAGAGAGGGAATCGCAATGGACATTTTCCATCTTTTCTACATCAGGGCTCACACACAATGGCCCTTTGTCTCTGAAGAGCACTGACTATCCTAACATAGACAGGACTTAAGCCTCCTATCAGAGTTCTGCATGTCCCAGGCACACCTGGCAGCCTTGGCCTGTGCCCACACACATCTCCCTCCAGCTTTCCTTTCTGGTGGCATTGTGTTAAGGTAGTCAACATAGCCATATGGAGATGAGAAGCTCCCCACTCCTAGTGATGATGTTGCTATTGTCCCCACCAGGCTAATAACATGATTTCTGAGAGAATTACAACAAAATAGCAGCTTCTTGACCTTCATGAAAGTGTGAAAATCATCTTGTGAGTCATCTTTTTGAAACACGGTTTCACCATGTGTTCTTTTCTCTGGAAAAGATATAGACCCAATGGTAATTATGGCTCCTGAGCACCTGCTCTTGGGAGAATCCATACTGGCTCTGAGTAGCATTCTCCCTCGTAAACTTCTCAACTGGGGTGTAGATAGAATGAGTCCCATTTTTAGATGGATAGACAAAGGCTCAGAAATGATATGAATTACAGAGGATTTTAGTGTCAGAAACCTAAGTGGGATCTCCAAACTGACTCCAAATCCCTTGTTCTTCCATACAAGGTACCATTTCGCTCTACCCCTGGTCTTCTCAATCTGGAAACCTAGGAAGTATTAGGATTTTCTTGTTGTGTGGCCAAATGGAATGAATTCGGCTGCCTTTTCACCTCTGCCCATCATGATCATGAAGATAATTCTCTCAGTGGAGAACCTTTGAGTCGGAGACTTAAAGATCCCTAGGAATAGAGATACTATACTATTTTTCTGATATTAAAGTGACTGAAAGAACTATGCTTTTTTAATTGATGGAGGCTCTGGTCTGTAGAGTGTCCTGTAAGGTCGGAAATAGTATTTAAAGCAGTTAGCCTCTTCTATAGAGTGAGACAATGCTTCTAAAGATTTCCTAAATATTCCCTTACCTGTGATTATTTATTCCCAACCATCGTAGTGTTTCTATGTTACGATTATGATTTCATTAAGGCCAACGTTGCGGAGAAAGAACTTAGTGTATCCAGGGGCACTTTCGTGTTGTGACAGTGAGCTATTCTGTTGTATTCTGTAGTCCAAGGGAATGGTGCCAGACATCTCTAAGATGTCTAAAATTCTGACTGTAAATGATCTCTATGTTTCAGAGATTTGGGCAGGACAAGGGGAGGAGTCCAGAGACCATGAATGCCTCTGTGTTGACCATGGAGCAGGTAACCTTCTGTAGAGGTCCTTTGATGTCTCTTTACTATTGGAAAGGTGCTTTCATCTCACGTTCCACCATTTGGTAGTGATGATAAGGATAAGAGTAATTTTTATGTCATACCATCTGTGAGGCCTGATCTTGGCCTCCCAGGAAAGCTCTCCTTTAACATTTTACCCAGCTCAAAATGACTGGGCAAACCCTCAAAGCATGGACCCTATTTCTGCCCCCAGCACTTATTGTCCATATGCATCAAAAAGAAAAAGAGAACCAAAAAATGCCTTTGCCAACATCAAGGTGAGAACACAAAAGAACCTTTCTTGCTCCCATAAGATTGAAGTCATACTGATTTGTACATACTGAAAACATAAGAAAAAGTCTGTCACTTTCTGGAACCTTCTTCCTCATCGTGATGTATAACTGTACGTAGCACAACTCAGAACAAATATATGACCCTGCCCTAAATGTTCCTTCCCTGGAGCACTCCCTTCTTTGTGAAGATTGTGTCTCCCAGGCAGCTGTCCTTGACTTGGGTTTGAATAAAACTCTCTTCCTTCCTCTCTAAAATGTTTTAAAAGGTTCCTTCATTTAGTGTCGACAATAACACTCTGTTTTCAAGTGAAAAATAAATGTTCCTGGTTCACAACCGCGACAGAACAGAAGGCCGGCTTTTCCTTCCTTCCCTGTAGAACTAAGCATGTGTATATAGATTGCAGCACAAATGGGCTCACCCTAGAAGGATGTTTTGAAGGTCTGAGAAGCACTATCCACTCCATGGGTGAGACAAGAAGGCAAAGCTATTCCCGCTTGGAGCATTCCTTTTGGCGCTTAAAATTGCCTTGGATATGCATAAAAGCATTGCATTTCCTAAAGCCCAAGGCTGGAACAGTCTGAGAGCAGCTGACCTTGCCAGGAACCAGGCACACCCTTGCAGGAAGGGTTGGTGCAGAAGGGAAGGGGCAGGGCTCTGAGGGTGGTCTGCAGCAAGAGGGGTCTGCGAAAGGGGCCGTGTGTGTGTGTGTGTGTGTGTGTGTGTGTGTGTGTGTGTGATTGCAGCCCTGCCCATGATCCCCGTCATGCCTGCTCAGGGCGTTTAGCCAAGGAGGTGCCTCCTGGACCTCTGCACTCCCAGAGTTGTGAGTCATGGGGCCGGTTGCCTGGCATTCAAGGAGTTGGAAGCATCATACTCCCCAAGCAATCACCCCATGGGGGTGGAGCTACGTCTCTGTGTGCAGATCCGGAGCAGCCCAAGGACCCAGACCAGGAGCCAAGGAAGTGGAGTTTTGAGAGAGTGGACCTGTGGAGTTCCTGGCTGGGTGAGTGCATGCTGTGTGGCCATAGGTGGGCTTTCTGGGAGTAGGGGTACCCCGGGTAAGAGGCGGGGTTCTGGAAGGGCATGTTGAGAGAGTTCATCATGGAGACTCAGGTTTCTTTCCTTTTTCCCTTGAAAGTCTCTTCTGCCTAGTCTCCGTCAACTGGCCATACACCCGAAACCCAGGAACTCCAGGGCACCCGCTCAGCAAAGCTTTTGTGGGATGGTTCGCAGACATTCCAGGGTTTCCCGTGTTCCCCAGGAAGAGCGAGAGAAAAGGACCGCACAGTCCCCAACTTCAGTGCGGTGCCCCTGTCCCCCCACACAGTGCAGGTAATGGACCTTGAGCAGTTCCCCAAGTTCAGCAGGGTGTTCCCTGTTCCTTCAGGCACATGTGTGGCACTAGGAAACCCCAGAGCCGTTACCCAACTTCAGCATTGTGCTGCCTGTTCCCTGGGAATGGTGGCAATGGGCTGGGAGATAATTACTACTAAAAGACAAGTCTATGTTTCCCCTTCTCCCAGAAACCACAGCAGGTGTGCAGGCTTTAGGTCCGAGGAGCTGCTTCTCCCCATCTGACAACACTTCTCTGCTCTGGCTCCGCAAGACCCGACGTTCTGAACGTCTGCATCTGAGTCAGTGAGGCAGCTTGACACGGGATCCAGCATTCAGAGAAAATGGCAGGTCCATTTGGAGAAATGTCATATCCACATCAGGACTGGAAGTAAAACCTCTCATTAACCCACCATCTCCTGGGTTTTTCTCTTTTCTCTAGTTGAGCCATGAAGTAAAACTTAAGTAATAGTTGTCAGCGTTCTGAATTTGGTGAAGGAGGTACTTAGTTTCTGAGCTTGGAGCACTTTGCAGGGGATCCCATTTTCTCTGTTCATTGACTGCTTATGAATGTATTTTGAACAGCTGTTTCCTAGAAACACTCTTTCATTAGAAAGGGAAGGTGAGGTTTACTCTTTGTCTATTTTTAAGATATACGTTTAACAGTGTTTATACAGTTGGGCCTAAGATATGGGTGAGTGGCCACCATTTAGTGTTAGATGGCCTTTTGTCGTCACATACAAATATGGATGATGTCTTTCCAATTGTCAAAGGTGATGTTTCATCACTGATTAGTCTTTTCATCCCAGAGTTACAATGGGGGTCGAGGGAAAATTCAAAATTATTCAGAGCAGCATTTTCCTGTTTAAAATATAGGCTGGTGATGGGTAGTAAGGAGGGCACATATTGCATGGTGCACTGGGTGTTATATGCAACTAATGTATCATCGAAATTTACTGTACTGTATGGAGACTATAACATTATGTAATAAACAATAAAAAAATAAAGGTAAACCTTGTGTATCTAACTATACTAGATGTATCATCTCGATATTTTGAAGTGCCATATTCAATCTGCTGTTTCTTTGGTAGTGGAGTCAGAGGAGAGTCTTCGGGAATTCCTTTCGATAGAGGCATGGTGGTGGCTTCAATTGGGTAGGCGACAAGGGCCGTGGGCTGAGTTCTGGAACTGCTTTACTGATACTGGGTGAGTCAGGTTATGCCAAAGAGTTTCTTACTTCCCTATGAGATTGACAAAAACCGGCTTCGAACGGAAAAATCTTTCGAAATGTGCAAACATGCTCACAACTGCCTGTGGCAAGGTGAAGGAAATGCCATACACTGACCTGTAAGAGACCACAGGGCCCAGGTACAGTCTGAGCCCTTCCATCATCCCGGCGGTTTTGCTAGCAGAAGTTCAACCCCAACGAACACAGCCCGGAGACCCCTGGGGCCAAAACGGCTTCCAACGAACAATAGGTGCTTGCTATGGAAAACATATGTAAATGGGGGTAGCCAGGTAAACAAAATGCCACACACCCAGGTGTAAGAAACAACATTCCCCAGGCATGGTCTAAGCCCCTCACCTCATCCCTGTGCTTTGGGGAGCCGGAGGGACACCTGAAGCAAAAGGACCTGAGGCCCGTTTGGCCAAAAGCCGCTTCCCAAGGAAAGAGTTTTCCTGAGGTGCAGACCCTCTCACAAGTGGTTGTGGCAAGGTAAAGCAAATGCCATCCACGTCTCTGGAAGAAACCACAGTGCCCAGTCATGTTCTAAGCCCTCCCATCCTCACTGGGCTTCTGGCAGCCGGAGTGAAAAGAGAGGAGCACAGCACTGGGACCCGTTTGACAAAAACCGGCTTCCCACGGGAAAGTCTTTCTCCACGTGCAGACATGCTCCCAGGTGCCTGGGGCAAGGGGAAGGAAATGCCATACACTGACCTGGAAGAGACCACAGGGCCCAGGCACAGTCTGAACCCTTCCCTCAACCCGGCGGTTTTGCTAGCAGGAGTTCAACCCCAGCGAACACAGCCCAGAGACCCCTGGGGCAAAAACGGCTTCCGACGAACAATAGCTGCTTGCTCTGGAAAACCTATTCCAAGTGGGGGTAGCCAGGTCAACAAAATGCCACACACCCAGGTGTAAGAAACAACATTGCCCAGGCATGGTCTAAGCCCCTCACCTCCTCCCTGTGCTTTGGGGAGCCGGAAGGACAGCCGAGGCCCACGGCCCTGAGACCCCTTTGCAAAAAGCCGGCTTCCCACGGAAACAGTTTTCCTGAGGTGCACACCCTATCCCAAGTGGTTGTGGCAAGGTAAAGCAAATGCCCTCCACTTCTCTGGAAGAAACCACAGTGCCCAGCCATGTTCTAAGCCCTCCCATCCTCCCTGGGCTTCTGGCAGCAGGAGTGAAAAGAGAGGAGCAGAGCACTGGGACCCGTTTGACAAAAACCGGCTTCCCACGGGAAAGTCTTTCTCTACGTGCAGACATGCTCCCAGGTGCCTGTGGCAAGGGGAAGGAAATGCCATACACTGACCTGGAAGAGACCACAGGGCCCAAGCACAGTCTGAACCCTTCCCTCAACCGGGCGGTTTTGCTAGCAGGAGTTCAACCCCAACGAACACAGCCCGGAGACCCCTGGGGCAAAAACGGCTTCCGACGAACAATAGGTGCTTGCAGTGGAACACCTATCCCAAGTGGGGGAAGCCAGTTCAACAAAATGCCACACACCCAGGTGTAAGAAACAACATTGCCCAGGCTTGGTCTAAGCCCCTCACCTCGTCCCTGTGCTTTGGGGAGCCGGAAGGACAGCCGAGGCCCACGACCCTGAGACCCCTTTGCAAAAAGCCGGCTTCCCACGGAAACAGTTTTACTGAGGTGCAGACCCTCTCACAAGTGGTTGTGGCAAGGTAAAGCAAATGCCCTGCACTTCTCTGGAAGAAACCACAGTGCCCAACCATGTTCTAAGCCCTCCCATCCTCCCTGGGCTTCTGGCAGCAGGAGTGAAAAGAGAGGAGCAGAGCACTGGGACCCGTTTGACAAAACCCGGCTTCCCACGGGAAAGTCTTTCTCCACGTGCAGACATGCTCCCAGGTGCCTGTGGCAAGGGGAAGGAAATGCCATACACTGACCTGGGAGACCACAGGGCCCAGGCACAGTCTGAACCCTTCCCTCAACCCGGCGGTTTTGCTAGCAGGAGTTCAAGCCCAACGAACACAGCCCGGAGACCCCTGAGGCAAAAACGGCTTCCGACGAACAAGAGGCGCTTTCTGTGGAAAACCTATCCCAAGAGGGGGTAGCCAGGTCAACAAAATGCCACACACCCAGGTGTAAGAAACAACATTGCCCAGGCATGGTCTAAGCCCCTCACCTCGTCCTTGTGCTTTGGGGAGCCGGAGGGACAGCCGAGGCCCAATGCCCTTAGACCCCTTTGCAAAAAGCCGGCTTCCCACGGAGACAGTTTTCCTGAGGAGCAGACCCTCTCACAAGTGGTTGTGCCAAGGTAAAGCAAATGCCCTCCACTTCTCTGGAAGAAACCACAGTGCCCAGCCATGTTCTAAGCCCTCCAATCCTCCCTGGGCTTCTGGCAGCAGGAGTGAAAAGAGAGGAGCAGAGCACTGGGACCACTTTGAAAAAAACCGGCTTCCCACGGGAAAGTCTTTCTCCACGTGCAGATATGTTCCCAGGTGCCTGTGGCAAGGGGAAGGAAATGCCATACACTGACCTGGAAGAGACCACAGGGCCCAGGCACAGTCTGAACCCTTCCCTCAACCCGGCGGTTTTGCTAGCAGGAGTTCAAGCCCAAGGAACACAGCCCGGAGACCCCTGAGGCAAAAACGGCTCCCGACGAACATTAGGCGCTTGCTGTTGAACACCTACCCCAGGTGGTAGCCAGGTCAACAAAACGCCACACACCCAGGTGTAAGAAACAACATTGCCCAGGCATGGTCTAAGCCCCTCACCTCGTCCCTGTGCTTTGGGGAGCCGGAGGGACAGCCGAGTCCCAAGGCCCTTAGACCCCTTTGCAAAAATCCGGCTTCCCACGGAGACAGTTTTCCTGAGGTGCAGACCCTCTCACAAGTGGTTGTGCCAAGGTAAAGCAAATGCCCTCCACTTCTCTGGAAGAAACCACAGTGCCCAGCCATGTTCTAAGCCCTCCCATCCTCCCTGGGCTTCTGGCAGCAGGAGTGAAAAGAGAGGAGCAGAGCACTGGGACCACTTTGAAAAAAACCGGCTTCCCACGGGAAAGTCTTTCTCCGCGTGCAGACATGCTCCCAGGTGCCTGTGGCAAGGGGAAGGAAATGCCATACACTGACCTGGAAGAGACCACAGGGCCCAGGCACAGTCTGAACTCTTCCCTCAACCCGGCGGTTTTGCAAGCAGGAGTTCAACCCCAACGAACACAGCCTGGAGACCCCTGGGGCAAAAACGGCTTCCGACGAACAATAGGTGCTTGCTGTGGAACACCTATCCCAAGTGGGGGTAGCCAGCTCAACAAAATGCCACACACCCAGGTGTAAGAAACAACATTGCCCAGGCATGGTCTAAGCCCCTCACGTCGTCCCTGTGCTTTGGGGAGCCGGAGGGACACCCGAGGCACACGGCCCTGAGACCCCTTTGCAAAAAGCCGGGTTCCTACGGAAAGAGTTTTCCTGAGGTGCAGACCGTATCCCAAGTGGTTGTGGCAAGGTAAAGCAAATGCCCTCCACTTCTCTGGAAGAAACCACAGTGCCCAGCCATGTTCTAAGCCCTCCCATCCTCCCTTGGCTTCTGACAGCAGGAGTGAAAAGAGAGGAGCAGAGCACTGGGACCCGTTTGACAAAACCCGGCTTCCCACGGGAAAGTCTTTCTCCACGTGCAGACATGCTCCCAGGTGCCTGTGGCAAGGGGAAGGAAATGCCATACACTGACCTGGAAGAGACCACAGGGCCCAGGCACAGTCTGAACCCTTCCCTCAACCCGGCGGTTTTGCTAGCAGGAGTTCAACCCCAAGGAACACAGCCCGGAGCCCCCTGGGGCAAAAACGTCTTCCGAAGAACAATAGGTGCTTGCTGTGGAACACCTATCCCAAGAGGGGGTAGCCAGCTCAACAAAATGCCACACACCCAGTGTAAGAAACAACATTGCCCAGGCATGGTCTAAGCCCCTCACCTCGTCCCTGTGCTTTGGGGAGCCGGAGGGACAGCCGAGGCACACGGCCCTGAGACCCCTTTGCAAAAAGTCGGCTTCCCACGGAGACAGTTTTCCTCAGGTGCAGACCCTATCCCAAGTGGTTGTGGCAAGGTAAAGCAAATGCCCTCCACTTCTCTGGAAGAAACCACAGTGCCCAGCCATGTTCTAAGCCCTCCAATCCTCCCTGGGCTTCTGGCAGCAGGAGTGAAAAGAGAGGAGCAGAGCACTGGGACCCGTTTGACAAAACCCGGCTTCCCACGGGAAAGTCTTTCTCCACGTGCAGACATGCTCCCAGGTGCCTGGGGCAAGGGGAAGGAAATGCCATACACTGACCTGTAAGAGACCACAGGGCCCAGGCACAGTCTGAAACCTTCCCTCACCCGGCGGTTTTGCTAGCAGGAGTTCAACCCCAACGAACAGAGCCCGGAGACCCCTGGGGCAAAAACGGCTTCCGACGATCAATAGGTGCTTGCTGTGGAACACCTATCCCAAGTGGGGGAAGCCAGCTCAACAAAATGCCACACACCCAGGTGTAAGAAACAACATTGCCCAGGCTTGGTCTAAGCCCCTCACCTCGTCCCTGTGCTTTGGGGAGCCGGAGGGACACCCGAGGCCCACGGCCCTGAGACCCCTTTGCAAAAAGCCGGCTTCCCACGGAAAGAGTTTTCCTGAGGTACAGACCCTATCCCAAGTGGTTGTGGCAAGGTAAAGCAAATGCCCTCCACTTCTCTGGAAGAAACCACAGTGCCCAGGCATGTTCTAAGCCCGCCCATCCTCCCTGGGTTTCTGGCAGCAGGAGTGAAAAGAGAGGAGCAGAGCACTGGGACCCGTTTGACAAAACCCGGCTTCCCACGGGAAAGTCTTTCTCCGCGTGTAGACATGCTCCCAGGTGCCTGTGGCAAGGGGAAGGAAATGCCATACACTGACCTGGAAGAGACCACAGGGCCCAGGCACAGTCTGAACCCTTCCCTCAACCCGGCGGTTTTGCTAGCAGGAGTTCAACCCCAAGGAACACAGCCCGGAGCCCCCTGGGGCAAAAACGGCTTCCGAAGAACAATAGGTGCTTGCTGTGGAACACCTATCCCAAGTGGGGGTAGCCAGCTCAACAAAATGCCACACACCCAGTGTAAGAAACAACATTGCCCAGGCATGGTCTAAGCCCCTCACCTCGTCCCTGTGCTTTGGGGAGCCGGAGGGACAGCCGAGGCACACGGCCGTGAGACCCCTTTGCAAAAAGTTGGCTTCCCACGGAGACAGTTTTCCTCAGGTGCAGACCCTATCCCAAGTGGTTGTGGCAAGGTAAAGCAAATGCCCTCCACTTCTCTGGAAGAAACCACAGTGCCCAGCCATGTTCTAAGCCCTCCCATCCTCCCTGGGCTTCTGGCAGCAGGAGTGAAAAGAGAGGAGCAGAGCACTGGGACCCGTTTGACAAAACCCGGCTTCCCACGGGAAAGTCTTTCTCCACGTGCAGACATGCTCCCAGGTGCCTGGGGCAAGGGGAAGGAAATGCCATACACTGACCTGTAAGAGACCACAGGGCCCAGGCACAGTCTGAACCCTTCCCTCACCCGGCGGTTTTGCTAGCAGGAGTTCAAACCCAACGAACACAGCCCGGAGACCCCTGGGGCAAAAACGGCTTCCGACGATCAAAAGGTGCTTGCTGTGGAACACCTATCCCAAGTGGGGGAAGCCAGCTCAACAAAATGCCACACACCCAGGTGTAAGAAACAACATTGCCCAGGCTTGGTCTAAGCCCCTCACCTCGTCCCTGTGCTTTGGGGAGCCGGAGGGACACCCGAGGCCCACGGCCCTGAGACCCCTTTGAAAAAGCCGGCTTCCCACGGAAAGAGTTTCCTGAGGTACAGACCCTATCCCAAGTGGTTGTGGCATGGTAAAGCAAATGCCCTCCACTTCTCTGGAAGAAACCACAGTGCCCAGGCATGTTCTAAGCCCGCCCATCCTCCCTGGGCTTCTGGCAGCAGGAGTGAAAAGAGAGGAGCAGAGCACTGGGACCCGTTTGACAAAACCCGGCTTCCCACGGGAAAGTCTTTCTCCGCGTGCAGACATGCTCCCAGGTGCCTGTGGCAAGGGGAAGGAAATGCCATACACTGACCTGGAAGAGACCACAGGGCCCAGGCACAGTCTGAACCCTTCCCTCAACCCGGCGGTTTTGCTAGCAGGAGTTCAACCCCAACGAACATAGCCCGGAGACCCCTGGGGCAAAAACGGCTTCCGACGAACAATAGGTGCTTGCTGTGGAACACCTATCCCAAGTGGGGGTAGCCAGCTCAACAAAATGCCACACACCCAGGTGTAAGAAACAACATTGCCCAGGCATGGTCTAAGCCGCTCACCTCGTCCCTGTGCTTTGGGGAGCCGGAGGGACAGCCGAGGCACATGGCCCTGAGACCCCTTTGCAAAAACCCGGCTTCCCACGGAGACAGTTTTCCTGAGGTGCAGACCCTATCCCAAGTGGTTGTGGCAAGGTAAAGCAAATGGCCCCCACTTCTCTGGAAGAAACCACAGTGCCCAGCCATGTTCTAAGCCCTCCCATCCTCCCTGGGCTTCTGGCAGCAGGAGTGAAAAGAGAGGAGCAGAGCACTGGGACCCGTTTGACAAAACCCGGCTTCCCACGGGAAAGTCTTTCTCCACGTGCAGACATGCTCCCAGGTGCCTGGGGCAAGGGGAAGGAAATGCCATACACTGACCTGGAAGAGACCACAGGGCCCAGGCACAGTCTGAACCCTTCCCTCAACCCGGCGGTTTTGCTAGCAGGAGTTCAACCCCAACGAACACAGCCCGGAGACCCCTGGGGCAAAAACGGCTTCCGACGATCAATAGGTGCTTGCTGTGGAACACCTATCCCAAGTGGGGGAAGCCAGCTCAACAAAATGCCACACACCCAGTTGTAAGAAACAACATTGCCCAGGCTTGGTCTAAGCCCCTCACCTCGTCCCTGTGCTTTGGGGAGCCGGAGGGACACCCGAGGCCCACGGCTCTGAGACCCCTTTGCAAAAAGCCGGCTTCCCACGGAAACAGTTTTCCTGAGGTGCAGACCCTATCCCAAGTGGTTGTGGCAAGGTAAAGCAAATGCCCTCCACTTCTCTGGAAGAAACCACAGTGCCCAGCCATGTTCTAAGCCCTCCCATCCTCCCTGGGCTTCTGGCAGCAGGAGTGAAAAGAGAGGAGCAGAGCACGGGGACCCGTTTGACAAAACCCGGCTTCCCACGGGAAAGTCTTTCTCCACGTGCAGACATGCTCCCAGGTGCCTGGGGCAAGGGGAAGGAAATGCCATACACTGACCTGGAAGAGACCACAGGGCCCAGGCACAGTCTGAACCCTTCCCTCAACCCGGCGGTTTTGCTAGCAGGAGTTCAACCCCAACGAACACAGCCCGGAGACCCCTGGGGCAAAAACGGCTTCCGACGATCAGTAGGTGCTTGCTGTGGAACACCTATCCCAAGTGGGGGAAGCCAGCTCAACAAAATGCCACACACCCAGTGTAAGAAACAACATTGCCCAGACATGGTCTAAGCCCCTCACCTCGTCCCTGTGCTTTGGGGAGCCGGAGGGACAGCCGAGGCACACGGCCCTGAGACCCCTTTGCAAAGAGTCGGCTTCCCACGGAGACAGTTTTCCTCAGGTGCAGACCCTATCCCAAGTGGTTGTGGCAAGGTAAAGCAAATGCCCTCCACTTCTCTGGAAGAAACCACAGTGCCCAGCCATGTTCTAAGCCCGCCCATCCTCCCTGGGCTTCTGGCAGCAGGAGTGAAAAGAGAGGAGCAGAGCACTGGGACCCGTTTGACAAAACCCGGCTTCCCACGGGAAGGTCTTTCTCCACGTGCAGACATGCTCCCAGGTGCCTGTGGCAAGGGGAAGGAAATGCCATACACTGACCTGGAAGAGACCACAGGGCCCAGGCACAGTCTGAACCCTTCCCTCAACCCGGTGGTTTTGCTAGCAGTAGTTCAACCCCAACGAACACAGCCCGGAGACCCCTGAGGCAAAAAAGGCTTCCGACGAACAATAAGCGCTTGCTGTGGAAAACCAATCCCAAGTGGGGGTAGCCAGCTCAACAAAATGCCACACACCCAGATGTAAGAAACAACATTGCCCAGGCATGCTCTAAGCCCCTCACCTCGTCCCTGTGCTTTGGGGAGCCGGAGGGACACCTGAGGCCCACGGCCCTGAGACCCCTTTGCAAAAAGCCGGCTTCCCACGGAAAGAGTTTTCCTGAGGTGCAGACCCTATCCCAAGTGGTTGTGGCAAGGTACAGCAAATGCCCTCCACTTCTCTGGAAGAAACCACAGTGCCCAGCCATGTTCTAAGCCCTCCCATCCTCCCTGGGCTTCTGGCAGCAGGAGTGAAAAGAGAGGAGCAGAGCACTGGGACCCGTTTGACAAAACCCGGCTTCCCACGGGAAAGTCTTTCTCCGCGTGCAGACATGCTCCCAGGTGCCTGTGGCAAGGGGAAGGAAATGCCATACACTGACCTGGAAGAGACCACAGGGCCCAGGCACAGTCTGAACCCTTCCCTCAACCCGGCGGTTTTGCTAGCAGGAGTTCAACCCCAACGAACACAGCCCGGAGACCCCTGGGACAAAAACGGCTTCCGACGAACAATAGGTGCTTGCAGTGGAACACCTATCCCAAGTGGGGGTAGCCAGCTCAACAAAATGCCACACACCCAGTGTAAGAAACAACATTGCCCAGGCATGGTCTAAGCCCCTCACCTCGTCCCTGTGCTTTGGAGAGCCGGAGGGACAGCCGAGGCACACGGCCCTGAGACCCCTTTGCAAAAAGTCGGCTTCCCACGGAGACAGTTTTCCTCAGGTGCAGACCCTATCCCAAGTGGTTGTGGCAAGGTAAAGCAAATGCCCTCCACTTCTCTGGAAGAAACCACAGTGCCCAGCCATGTTCTAAGCCCTCCCATCCTCCCTGGGCTTCTGGCAGCAGGAGTGAAAAGAGAGGAGCAGAGCACGGGGACCCGTTTGACAAAACCCGGCTTCCCACGGGAAAGTCTTTCTCCACGTGCAGACATGCTCCCAGGTGCCTGGGGCAAGGGGAAGGAAATGCCATACACTGACCTGGAAGAGACCACAGGGCCCAGGCACAGTCTGAACCCTTCCCTCAACCCGGCGGTTTTGCTAGCAGGAGTTCAACCCCAACGAACACAGCCCGGAGACCCCTGGGGCAAAAACGGCTTCCGACGATCAGTAGGTGCTTGCTGTGGAACACCTATCCCAAGTGGGGGAAGCCAGCTCAACAAAATGCCACACACCCAAGTGTAAGAAACAACATTGCCCAGGCATGGTCTAAGCCCCTCACCTCGTCCCTGTGCTTTGGGGAGCCGGAGGGACAGCCGAGGCCCACGGCCCTGAGACCCCTTTGCAAAAAGCCGGCTTCCCACGGAAAGAGTTTTCCTGAGGTGCAGACCCTATCCCAAGTGGTTGTGGCAAGGTGAAGCAAATGCCCTCCACTTCTCTGGAAGAAACCACAGTGCCCAGCCATGTTCTAAGCCCGCCCATCCTCCCTGGGCTTCTGGCAGCAGGAGTGAAAAGAGAGGAGCAGATCACTGGGACCCGTTTGACAAAACCCGGCTTCCCACAGGAATGTCTTTCTCCGCGTGCAGACATGCTCCCAGGTGCCTGTGGCAAGGGGAAGGAAATGCCATACACTGACCTGGAAGAGACCACAGGGCCCAGGCACAGTCTGAACCCTTCCCTCAACCCGGCGGTTTTGCTAGCAGGAGTTCAACCCCAACGAACACAGCCCGGAGACCCCTGGGGCAAAAACGGCTTCAGACGAACAATAGGTGCTTGCAGTGGAACACCTATCCCAAGTGGGGGTAGCCAGCTCAACAAAATGCCACACACCCAGTGTAAGAAACAACATTGCCCAGGCATGGTCTAAGCCCCTCACCTCGTCCCTGTGCTTTGGGGAGCCGGAGGGACAGCCGAGGCACACGGCCCTGAGACTCCTTTGCAAAGAGTCGGCTTCCCACGGAGACAGTTTTCCTCAGGTGCAGACCCTATCCCAAGTGGTTGTGGCAAGGTAAAGCAAATGCCCTCCACTTCTCTGGAAGAAACCACAGTGCCCAGCCATGTTCTAAGCCCGCCCATCCTCCCTGGGCTTCTGGCAGCAGGAGTGAAAAGAGAGGAGCAGAGCACTGGGACCCGTTTGACAAAACCCGGCTTCCCACGGGAAGGTCTTTCTCCACGTGCAGACATGCTCCCAGGTGCCTGTGGCAAGGGGAAGGAAATGCCATACACTGACCTGGAAGAGACCACAGGGCCCAGGCACAGTCTGAACCCTTCCCTCAACCCGGTGGTTTTGCTAGCAGTAGTTCAACCCCAACGAACACAGCCCGGAGACCCCTGAGGCAAAAAAGGCTTCCGACGAACAATAAGCGCTTGCTGTGGAAAACCAATCCCAAGTGGGGGTAGCCAGCTCAACAAAATGCCACACACCCAGATGTAAGAAACAACATTGCCCAGGCATGCTCTAAGCCCCTCACCTCGTCCCTGTGCTTTGGGGAGCCGGAGGGACACCTGAGGCCCACGGCCCTGAGACCCCTTTGCAAAAAGCCGGCTTCCCACGGAAACAGTTTTCCTGAGGTGCAGACCCTATCCCAAGTGGTTGTGGCAAGGTAAAGCAAATGCCCTCCACTTCTCTGGAAGAAACCACAGTGCCCAGCCATGTTCTAAGCCCTCCCATCCTCCCTGGGCTTCTGGCAGCAGGAGTGAAAAGAGAGGAGCAGAGCACTGGGACCCGTTTGACAAAACCCGGCTTCCCACGGGAAGGTCTTTCTCCGCGTGCAGACATGCTCCCAGGTGCCTGTGGCAAGGGGAAGGAAATGCCATACACTGACCTGGAAGAGACCACAGGGCCCAGGCACAGTCTGAACCCTTCCCTCAACCCGGCGGTTTTGCTAGCAGGAGTTCAACCCCAACGAACACAGCCCGGAGACCCCTGGGGCAAAAACGGCTTCCGACGAACAATAGGTGCTTGCAGTGGAACACCTATCCCAAGTGGGGGAAGCCAGCTCAACAAAATGCCACACACCCAGTTGTAAGAAACAACATTGCCCAGGCTTGGTCTAAGCCCCTCACGTCGTCCCTGTGCTTTGGGGAGCCGGAGGGACACCCGAGGCCCACGGCCCTGAGACCCCTTTGCAAAAAGCCGGCTTCCCACGGAAACAGTTTTCCTGAGGTGCAGACCCTATCCCAAGTGGTTGTGGCAAGGTAAAGCAAATGCCCTCCACTTCTCTGGAAGAAACCACAGTGCCCAGCCATGTTCTAAGCCCTCCCATCCTCCCTGGGCTTCTGGCAGCAGGAGTGAAAAGAGAGGAGCAGAGCACGGGGACCCGTTTGACAAAACCCGGCTTCCCACGGGAAAGTCTTTCTCCACGTGCAGACATGCTCCCAGGTGCCTGGGGCAAGGGGAAGGAAATGCCATACACTGACCTGGAAGAGACCACAGGGCCCAGGCACAGTCTGAACCCTTCCCTCAACCCGGCGGTTTTGCTAGCAGGAGTTCAACCCCAACGAACACAGCCCGGAGACCCCTGGGGCAAAAACGGCTTCCGACGATCAGTAGGTGCTTGCTGTGGAACACCTATCCCAAGTGGGGGAAGCCAGCTCAACAAAATGCCACACACCCAAGTGTAAGAAACAACATTGCCCAGGCATGGTCTAAGCCCCTCACCTCGTCCCTGTGCTTTGGGGAGCCGGAGGGACAGCCGAGGCCCACGGCCCTGAGACCCCTTTGCAAAAAGCCGGCTTCCCACGGAAAGAGTTTTCCTGAGGTGCAGACCCTATCCCAAGTGGTTGTGGCAAGGTAAAGCAAATGCCCTCCACTTCTCTGGAAGAAACCACAGTGCCCAGCCATGTTCTAAGCCCTCCCATCCTCCCTGGGCTTCTGGCAGCAGGAGTGAAAAGAGAGGAGCAGAGCACTGGGACCCGTTTGACAAAACCCGGCTTCCCACGGGAAAGTCTTTCTCCACGTGCAGACATGCTCCCAGGTGCCTGGGGCAAGGGGAAGGAAATGCCATACACTGACCTGGAAGAGACCACAGGGCCCAGGCACAGTCTGAACCCTTCCCTCAACCCGGCGGTTTTGCTAGCAGGAGTTCAACCCCAACGAACACAGCCCGGAGACCCCTGGGGCAAAAACGGCTTCCGATGAACAATAGGTGCTTGCAGTGGAACACCTATCCCAAGTGGGGGTAGCCAGCTCAACAAAATGCCACACACCCAGTGTAAGAAACAACATTGCCCAGGCATGGTCTAAGCCCCTCACCTCGTCCCTGTGCTTTGGAGAGCCGGAGGGACAGCCGAGGCACACGGCCCTGACCCCTTTGCAAAAAGTCGGCTTCCCACGGAGACAGTTTTCCTCAGGTGCAGACCCTAATCCAAGTGGTTGTGGCAAGGTAAAGCAGATGCCCTCCACTTCTCTGGAAGAAACCACAGTGCCCAGCCATGTTCTAAGCCCTCCCATCCTCCCTGGGCTTCTGGCAGCAGGAGTGAAAAGAGAGGAGCAGAGCACGGGGACCCGTTTGACAAAACCCGGCTTCCCACGGGAAAGTCTTTCTCCACGTGCAGACATGCTCCCAGGTGCCTGGGGCAAGGGGAAGGAAATGCCATACACTGACCTGGAAGAGACCACAGGGCCCAGGCACAGTCTGAACCCTTCCCTCAACCCGGCGGTTTTGCTAGCAGGAGTTCAACCCCAACGAACACAGCCCGGAGACCCCTGGGGCAAAAACGGCTTCCGACGATCAGTAGGTGCTTGCTGTGGAACACCTATCCCAAGTGGGGGAAGCCAGCTCAACAAAATGCCACACACCCAAGTGTAAGAAACAACATTGCCCAGGCATGGTCTAAGCCCCTCACCTCGTCCCTGTGCTTTGGGGAGCCGGAGGGACAGCCGAGGCCCACGGCCCTGAGACCCCTTTGCAAAAAGCCGGCTTCCCACGGAAAGAGTTTTCCTGAGGTGCAGACCCTATCCCAAGTGGTTGTGGCAAGGTGAAGCAAATGCCCTCCACTTCTCTGGAAGAAACCACAGTGCCCAGCCATGTTCTAAGCCCGCCCATCCTCCCTGGGCTTCTGGCAGCAGGAGTGAAAAGAGAGGAGCAGATCACTGGGACCCGTTTGACAAAACCTGGCTTCCCACAGGAATGTCTTTCTCCGCGTGCAGACATGCTCCCAGGTGCCTGTGGCAAGGGGAAGGAAATGCCATACACTGACCTGGAAGAGACCACAGGGCCCAGGCACAGTCTGAACCCTTCCCTCAACCCGGCGGTTTTGCTAGCAGGAGTTCAACCCCAACGAACACAGCCCGGAGACCCCTGGGGCAAAAACGGCTTCAGAAGAACAATAGGTGCTTGCAGTGGAACACCTATCCCAAGTGGGGGTAGCCAGCTCAACAAAATGCCACACACCCAGTGTAAGAAACAACATTGCCCAGGCATGGTCTAAGCCCCTCACCTCGTCCCTGTGCTTTGGGGAGCCGGAGGGACAGCCGAGGCACACGGCCCTGAGACTCCTTTGCAAAGAGTCGGCTTCCCACGGAGACAGTTTTCCTCAGGTGCAGACCCTATCCCAAGTGGTTGTGGCAAGGTAAAGCAAATGCCCTCCACTTCTCTGGAAGAAACCACAGTGCCCAGCCATGTTCTAAGCCCGCCCATCCTCCCTGGGCTTCTGGCAGCAGGAGTGAAAAGAGAGGAGCAGAGCACTGGGACCCGTTTGACAAAACCCGGCTTCCCACGGGAAGGTCTTTCTCCACGTGCAGACATGCTCCCAGGTGCCTGTGGCAAGGGGAAGGAAATGCCATACACTGACCTGGAAGAGACCACAGGGCCCAGGCACAGTCTGAACCCTTCCCTCAACCCGGTGGTTTTGCTAGCAGTAGTTCAACCCCAACGAACACAGCCCGGAGACCCCTGAGGCAAAAAAGGCTTCCGACGAACAATAAGCGCTTGCTGTGGAAAACCAATCCCAAGTGGGGGTAGCCAGCTCAACAAAATGCCACACACCCAGATGTAAGAAACAACATTGCCCAGGCATGCTCTAAGCCCCTCACCTCGTCCCTGTGCTTTGGGGAGCCGGAGGGACACCTGAGGCCCACGGCCCTGAGACCCCTTTGCAAAAAGCCGGCTTCCCACGGAAACAGTTTTCCTGAGGTGCAGACCCTATCCCAAGTGGTTGTGGCAAGGTAAAGCAAATGCCCTCCACTTCTCTGGAAGAAACCACAGTGCCCAGCCATGTTCTAAGCCCTCCCATCCTCCCTGGGCTTCTGGCAGCAGGAGTGAAAAGAGAGGAGCAGAGCACTGGGACCCGTTTGACAAAACCCGGCTTCCCACGGGAAAGTCTTTCTCCGCGTGCAGACATGCTCCCAGGTGCCTGTGGCAAGGGGAAGGAAATGCCATACACTGACCTGGAAGAGACCACAGGGCCCAGGCACAGTCTGAACCCTTCCCTCAACCCGGCGGTTTTGCTAGCAGGAGTTCAACCCCAACGAACACAGCCCGGAGACCCCTGGGGCAAAAACGGCTTCCGACGAACAATAGGTGCTTGCAGTGGAACACCTATCCCAAGTGGGGGAAGCCAGCTCAACAAAATGCCACACACCCAGTTGTAAGAAACAACATTGCCCAGGCTTGGTCTAAGCCCCTCACGTCGTCCCTGTGCTTTGGGGAGCCGGAGGGACACCCGAGGCCCACGGCCCTGAGACCCCTTTGCAAAAAGCCGGCTTCCCACGGAAAGAGTTTTCCTGAGGTGCAGACCCTATCCCAAGTGGTTGTGGCAAGGTAAAGCAAATGCCCTCCACTTCTCTGGAAGAAACCACAGTGCCCAGCCATGTTCTAAGCCCTCCCATCCTCCCTGGGCTTCTGGCAGCAGGAGTGAAAAGAGAGGAGCAGAGCACTGGGACCCGTTTGACAAAACCCGGCTTCCCACGGGAAAGTCTTTCTCCACGTGCAGACATGCTCCCAGGTGCCTGGGGCAAGGGGAAAGAAATGCCATACACTGACCTGGAAGAGACCACAGGGCCCAGGCACAGTCTGAACCCTTCCCTCAACCCGGCGGTTTTGCTAGCAGGAGTTCAACCCCAACGAACACAGCCCGGAGACCCCTGGGGCAAAAACGGCTTCCGATGAACAATAGGTGCTTGCAGTGGAACACCTATCCCAAGTGGGGGTAGCCAGCTCAACAAAATGCCACACACCCAGTGTAAGAAACAACATTGCCAAGGCATGGTCTAAGCCCCTCACCTCGTCCCTGTGCTTTGGAGAGCCGGAGGGACAGCCGAGGCACACGGCCCTGACCCCTTTGCAAAAAGTCGGCTTCCCACGGAGACAGTTTTCCTCAGGTGCAGACCCTAATCCAAGTGGTTGTGGCAAGGTAAAGCAGATGCCCTCCACTTCTCTGGAAGAAACCACAGTGCCCAGCCATGTTCTAAGCCCTCCCATCCTCCCTGGGCTTCTGGCAGCAGGAGTGAAAAGAGAGGAGCAGAGCACGGGGACCCGTTTGACAAAACCCGGCTTCCCACGGGAAAGTCTTTCTCCACGTGCAGACATGCTCCCAGGTGCCTGGGGCAAGGGGAAGGAAATGCCATACACTGACCTGGAAGAGACCACAGGGCCCAGGCACAGTCTGAACCCTTCCCTCAACCCGGCGGTTTTGCTAGCAGGAGTTCAACCCCAACGAACACAGCCCGGAGACCCCTGGGGCAAAAACGGCTTCCGACGATCAGTAGGTGCTTGCTGTGGAACACCTATCCCAAGTGGGGGAAGCCAGCTCAACAAAATGCCACACACCCAAGTGTAAGAAACAACATTGCCCAGGCATGGTCTAAGCCCCTCACCTCGTCCCTGTGCTTTGGGGAGCCGGAGGGACAGCCGAGGCCCACGGCCCTGAGACCCCTTTGCAAAAAGCCGGCTTCCCACGGAAAGAGTTTTCCTGAGGTGCAGACCCTATCCCAAGTGGTTGTGGCAAGGTGAAGCAAATGCCCTCCACTTCTCTGGAAGAAACCACAGTGCCCAGCCATGTTCTAAGCCCGCCCATCCTCCCTGGGCTTCTGGCAGCAGGAGTGAAAAGAGAGGAGCAGATCACTGGGACCCGTTTGACAAAACCCGGCTTCCCACAGGAATGTCTTTCTCCGCGTGCAGACATGCTCCCAGGTGCCTGTGGCAAGGGGAAGGAAATGCCATACACTGACCTGGAAGAGACCACAGGGCCCAGGCACAGTCTGAACCCTTCCCTCAACCCGGCGGTTTTGCTAGCAGGAGTTCAACCCCAACGAACACAGCCCGGAGACCCCTGGGGCAAAAACGGCTTCAGACGAACAATAGGTGCTTGCAGTGGAACACCTATCCCAAGTGGGGGTAGCCAGCTCAACAAAATGCCACACACCCAGTGTAAGAAACAACATTGCCCAGGCATGGTCTAAGCCCCTCACCTCGTCCCTGTGCTTTGGGGAGCCGGAGGGACAGCCGAGGCACACGGCCCTGAGACTCCTTTGCAAAGAGTCGGCTTCCCACGGAGACAGTTTTCCTCAGGTGCAGACCCTATCCCAAGTGGTTGTGGCAAGGTAAAGCAAATGCCCTCCACTTCTCTGGAAGAAACCACAGTGCCCAGCCATGTTCTAAGCCCGCCCATCCTCCCTGGGCTTCTGGCAGCAGGAGTGAAAAGAGAGGAGCAGAGCACTGGGACCCGTTTGACAAAACCCGGCTTCCCACGGGAAGGTCTTTCTCCACGTGCAGACATGCTCCCAGGTGCCTGTGGCAAGGGGAAGGAAATGCCATACACTGACCTGGAAGAGACCACAGGGCCCAGGCACAGTCTGAACCCTTCCCTCAACCCGGTGGTTTTGCTAGCAGTAGTTCAACCCCAACGAACACAGCCCGGAGACCCCTGAGGCAAAAAAGGCTTCCGACGAACAATAAGCGCTTGCTGTGGAAAACCAATCCCAAGTGGGGGTAGCCAGCTCAACAAAATGCCACACACCCAGATGTAAGAAACAACATTGCCCAGGCATGCTCTAAGCCCCTCACCTCGTCCCTGTGCTTTGGGGAGCCGGAGGGACACCTGAGGCCCACGGCCCTGAGACCCCTTTGCAAAAAGCCGGCTTCCCACGGAAACAGTTTTCCTGAGGTGCAGACCCTATCCCAAGTGGTTGTGGCAAGGTAAAGCAAATGCCCTCCACTTCTCTGGAAGAAACCACAGTGCCCAGCCATGTTCTAAGCCCTCCCATCCTCCCTGGGCTTCTGGCAGCAGGAGTGAAAAGAGAGGAGCAGAGCACTGGGACCCGTTTGACAAAACCCGGCTTCCCACGGGAAAGTCTTTCTCCGCGTGCAGACATGCTCCCAGGTGCCTGTGGCAAGGGGAAGGAAATGCCATACACTGACCTGGAAGAGACCACAGGGCCCAGGCACAGTCTGAACCCTTCCCTCAACCCGGCGGTTTTGCTAGCAGGAGTTCAACCCCAACGAACACAGCCCGGAGACCCCTGGGGCAAAAACGGCTTCCGACGAACAATAGGTGCTTGCAGTGGAACACCTATCCCAAGTGGGGGAAGCCAGCTCAACAAAATGCCACACACCCAGTTGTAAGAAACAACATTGCCCAGGCTTGGTCTAAGCCCCTCACGTCGTCCCTGTGCTTTGGGGAGCCGGAGGGACACCCGAGGCCCACGGCCCTGAGACCCCTTTGCAAAAAGCCGGCTTCCCACGGAAACAGTTTTCCTGAGGTGCAGACCCTATCCCAAGTGGTTGTGGCAAGGTAAAGCAAATGCCCTCCACTTCTCTGGAAGAAACCACAGTGCCCAGCCATGTTCTAAGCCCTCCCATCCTCCCTGGGCTTCTGGCAGCAGGAGTGAAAAGAGAGGAGCAGAGCACGGGGACCCGTTTGACAAAACCCGGCTTCCCACGGGAAAGACTTTCTCCACGTGCAGACATGCTCCCAGGTGCCTGGGGCAAGGGGAAGGAAATGCCATACACTGACCTGGAAGAGACCACAGGGCCCAGGCACAGTCTGAACCCTTCCCTCAACCCGGCGGTTTTGCTAGCAGGAGTTCAACCCCAACGAACACAGCCCGGAGACCCCTGGGGCAAAAACGGCTTCCGACGATCAGTAGATGCTTGCTGTGGAACACCTATCCCAAGTGGGGGAAGCCAGCTCAACAAAATGCCACACACCCAAGTGTAAGAAACAACATTGCCCAGGCATGGTCTAAGCCCCTCACCTCGTCCCTGTGCTTTGGGGAGCCGGAGGGACAGCCGAGGCCCACGGCCCTGAGACCCCTTTGCAAAAAGCCGGCTTCCCACGGAAACAGTTTTCCTGAGGTGCAGACCCTATCCCAAGTGGTTGTGGCAAGGTAAAGCAAATGCCCTCCACTTCTCTGGAAGAAACCACAGTGCCCGGCCATGTTCTAAGCCCTCCCATCCTCCCTGGGCTTCTGGCAGCAGGAGTGAAAAGAGAGGAGCAGAGCACTGGGACCCGTTTGACAAAACCCGGCTTCCCACGGGAAAGTCTTTCTCCACGTGCAGACATGCTCCCAGGTGCCTGGGGCAAGGGGAAGGAAATGCCATACACTGACCTGGAAGAGACCACAGGGCCCAGGCACAGTCTGAACCCTTCCCTCAACCCGGCGGTTTTGCTAGCAGGAGTTCAACCCCAACGAACACAGCCCGGAGACCCCTGGGGCAAAAACGGCTTCCGATGAACAATAGGTGCTTGCAGTGGAACACCTATCCCAAGTGGGGGTAGCCAGCTCAACAAAATGCCACACACCCAGTGTAAGAAACAACATTGCCCAGGCATGGTCTAAGCCCCTCACCTCGTCCCTGTGCTTTGGAGAGCCGGAGGGACAGCCGAGGCACACGGCCCTGACCCCTTTGCAAAAAGTCGGCTTCCCACGGAGACAGTTTTCCTCAGGTGCAGACCCTAATCCAAGTGGTTGTGGCAAGGTAAAGCAGATGCCCTCCACTTCTCTGGAAGAAACCACAGTGCCCAGCCATGTTCTAAGCCCTCCCATCCTCCCTGGGCTTCTGGCAGCAGGAGTGAAAAGAGAGGAGCAGAGCACGGGGACCCGTTTGACAAAACCCGGCTTCCCACGGGAAAGTCTTTCTCCACGTGCAGACATGCTCCCAGGTGCCTGGGGCAAGGGGAAGGAAATGCCATACACTGACCTGGAAGAGACCACAGGGCCCAGGCACAGTCTGAACCCTTCCCTCAACCCGGCGGTTTTGCTAGCAGGAGTTCAACCCCAACGAACACAGCCCGGAGACCCCTGGGGCAAAAACGGCTTCCGACGATCAGTAGGTGCTTGCTGTGGAACACCTATCCCAAGTGGGGGAAGCCAGCTCAACAAAATGCCACACACCCAAGTGTAAGAAACAACATTGCCCAGGCATGGTCTAAGCCCCTCACCTCGTCCCTGTGCTTTGGGGAGCCGGAGGGACAGCCGAGGCCCACGGCCCTGAGACCCCTTTGCAAAAAGCCGGCTTCCCACGGAAAGAGTTTTCCTGAGGTGCAGACCCTATCCCAAGTGGTTGTGGCAAGGTGAAGCAAATGCCCTCCACTTCTCTGGAAGAAACCACAGTGCCCAGCCATGTTCTAAGCCCGCCCATCCTCCCTGGGCTTCTGGCAGCAGGAGTGAAAAGAGAGGAGCAGATCACTGGGACCCGTTTGACAAAACCCGGCTTCCCACAGGAATGTCTTTCTCCGCGTGCAGACATGCTCCCAGGTGCCTGTGGCAAGGGGAAGGAAATGCCATACACTGACCTGGAAGAGACCACAGGGCCCAGGCACAGTCTGAACCCTTCCCTCAACCCGGCGGTTTTGCTAGCAGGAGTTCAACCCCAACGAACACAGCCCGGAGACCCCTGGGGCAAAAACGGCTTCAGAAGAACAATAGGTGCTTGCAGTGGAACACCTATCCCAAGTGGGGGTAGCCAGCTCAACAAAATGCCACACACCCAGTGTAAGAAACAACATTGCCCAGGCATGGTCTAAGCCCCTCACCTCGTCCCTGTGCTTTGGGGAGCCGGAGGGACAGCCGAGGCACACGGCCCTGAGACTCCTTTGCAAAGAGTCGGCTTCCCACGGAGACAGTTTTCCTCAGGTGCAGACCCTATCCCAAGTGGTTGTGGCAAGGTAAAGCAAATGCCCTCCACTTCTCTGGAAGAAACCACAGTGCCCAGCCATGTTCTAAGCCCGCCCATCCTCCCTGGGCTTCTGGCAGCAGGAGTGAAAAGAGAGGAGCAGAGCACTGGGACCCGTTTGACAAAACCCGGCTTCCCACGGGAAGGTCTTTCTCCACGTGCAGACATGCTCCCAGGTGCCTGTGGCAAGGGGAAGGAAATGCCATACACTGACCTGGAAGAGACCACAGGGCCCAGGCACAGTCTGAACCCTTCCCTCAACCCGGTGGTTTTGCTAGCAGTAGTTCAACCCCAACGAACACAGCCCGGAGACCCCTGAGGCAAAAAAGGCTTCCGACGAACAATAAGCGCTTGCTGTGGAAAACCAATCCCAAGTGGGGGTAGCCAGCTCAACAAAATGCCACACACCCAGATGTAAGAAACAACATTGCCCAGGCATGCTCTAAGCCCCTCACCTCGTCCCTGTGCTTTGGGGAGCCGGAGGGACACCTGAGGCCCACGGCCCTGAGACCCCTTTGCAAAAAGCCGGCTTCCCACGGAAACAGTTTTCCTGAGGTGCAGACCCTATCCCAAGTGGTTGTGGCAAGGTAAAGCAAATGCCCTCCACTTCTCTGGAAGAAACCACAGTGCCCAGCCATGTTCTAAGCCCTCCCATCCTCCCTGGGCTTCTGGCAGCAGGAGTGAAAAGAGAGGAGCAGAGCACTGGGACCCGTTTGACAAAACCCGGCTTCCCACGGGAAAGTCTTTCTCCGCGTGCAGACATGCTCCCAGGTGCCTGTGGCAAGGGGAAGGAAATGCCATACACTGACCTGGAAGAGACCACAGGGCCCAGGCACAGTCTGAACCCTTCCCTCAACCCGGCGGTTTTGCTAGCAGGAGTTCAACCCCAACGAACACAGCCCGGAGACCCCTGGGGCAAAAACGGCTTCCGACGAACAATAGGTGCTTGCAGTGGAACACCTATCCCAAGTGGGGGAAGCCAGCTCAACAAAATGCCACACACCCAGTTGTAAGAAACAACATTGCCCAGGCTTGGTCTAAGCCCCTCACGTCGTCCCTGTGCTTTGGGGAGCCGGAGGGACACCCGAGGCCCACGGCCCTGAGACCCCTTTGCAAAAAGCCGGCTTCCCACGGAAAGAGTTTTCCTGAGGTGCAGACCCTATCCCAAGTGGTTGTGGCAAGGTAAAGCAAATGCCCTCCACTTCTCTGGAAGAAACCACAGTGCCCAGCCATGTTCTAAGCCCTCCCATCCTCCCTGGGCTTCTGGCAGCAGGAGTGAAAAGAGAGGAGCAGAGCACTGGGACCCGTTTGACAAAACCCGGCTTCCCACGGGAAAGTCTTTCTCCACGTGCAGACATGCTCCCAGGTGCCTGGGGCAAGGGGAAAGAAATGCCATACACTGACCTGGAAGAGACCACAGGGCCCAGGCACAGTCTGAACCCTTCCCTCAACCCGGCGGTTTTGCTAGCAGGAGTTCAACCCCAACGAACACAGCCCGGAGACCCCTGGGGCAAAAACGGCTTCCGATGAACAATAGGTGCTTGCAGTGGAACACCTATCCCAAGTGGGGGTAGCCAGCTCAACAAAATGCCACACACCCAGTGTAAGAAACAACATTGCCCAGGCATGGTCTAAGCCCCTCACCTCGTCCCTGTGCTTTGGAGAGCCGGAGGGACAGCCGAGGCACACGGCCCTGACCCCTTTGCAAAAAGTCGGCTTCCCACGGAGACAGTTTTCCTCAGGTGCAGACCCTATCCCAAGTGGTTGTGGCAAGGTAAAGCAGATGCACTCCACTTCTCTGGAAGAAACCACAGTGCCCAGCCATGTTCTAAGCCCTCCCATCCTCCCTGGGCTTCTGGCAGCAGGAGTGAAAAGAGAGGAGCAGAGCACGGGGACCCGTTTGACAAAACCCGGCTTCCCACGGGAAAGTCTTTCTCCACGTGCAGACATGCTCCCAGGTGCCTGGGGCAAGGGGAAGGAAATGCCATACACTGACCTGGAAGAGAGCACAGGGCCCAGGCACAGTCTGAACCCTTCCCTCAACCGGCGGTTTTGCTAGCAGGAGTTCAACCCCAACGAACACAGCCCGGAGACCCCTGAGGCAAAAACGGCTTCCGAGGAACAATAGGCGCTTGCTGTGGAAAACAAATCCCATGTGGGGGTAGCCAGCTCAACAAAATGCCACACACCCAGGTGTAAGAAACAACATTGCCCAGGCATGCTCTAAGCCCCTCACGTCGTCCCTGTGCTTTGGGGAGCCGGAGGGACACCCGAGGCCCACGGCCCTGAGACCCCTTTGCAAAAAGCCGGCTTCCCACGGAAACAGTTTTCCTGAGGTGCAGACCCTATCCCAAGTGGTTGTGGCAAGGTAAAGCAAATGCCCTCCACTTCTCTGGAAGAAACCACAGTGCCCAGCCATGTTCTAAGCCCTCCCATCTTCCCTGGGCTTCTGGCAGCAGGAGTGAAAAGAGAGGAGCAGAGCACTGGGACCCGTTTGACAAAAACCGGCTTCCCACGGGAAAGTCTTTCTCCACGTGCAGACATGCTCCCAGGTGCCTGGGGCAAGGGGAAGGAAATGCCATACACTGACCTGGAAGAGACCACAGGGCCCAGGCACAGTCTGAACCCTTCCCTCAACCCGGCGGTTTTGCTAGCAGGAGTTCAACCCCAACGAACACAGCCCGGAGACCCCTGGGGCAAAAACGGCTTCCGACGATCAGTAGGTGCTTGCTGTGGAACACCTATCCCATGTGGGGGAAGCCAGCTCAACAAAATGCCACACACCCAAGTGTAAGAAACAACATTGCCCAGGCATGGTCTAAGCCCCTCACCTCGTCCCTGTGCTTTGGGGAGCCGGAGGGACAGCCGAGGCCCACGGCCCTGAGACCCCTTTGCAAAAAGCCGGCTTCCCACGGAAACAGTTTTCCTGAGGTGCAGACCCTATCCCAAGTGGTTGTGGCAAGGTAAAGCAAATGCCCTCCACTTCTCTGGAAGAAACCACAGTGCCCAGCCATGTTCTAAGCCCTCCCATCCTCCCTGGGCTTCTGGCAGCAGGAGTGAAAAGAGAGGAGCAGAGCACGGGGACCCGTTTGACAAAAACTGGCTTCCCACGGGAAAGTCTTTCTCCACGTGCAGACATGCTCCCAGGTGCCTGTGGCAAGGGGAAGGAAATGCCATACACTGACCTGGAAGAGACCACAGGGCCCAGGCACCGTCTGAACCCTTCCCTCAACCCGGCGGTTTTGCTAGCAGGAGTTCAACCCCAACGAACACAGCCCGGAAACCGTGGGGCAAAAACGTCTTCCGACGATCAATAGGTGCTTGCTGTGGAACACCTATCCCAAGTGGGGGAAGCCAGCTCAACAAAATGCCACACACCCAGGTGTAAGAAACAACATTGCCCAGGCTTGGTCTAAGCCCCTCACCTCGTCCCTGTGCTTTGGGGAGCCGGAGGGACAGCCGAGGCCCACGACCCTGAGACCCCTTTGCAAAAAGTCGGCTTCCCACGGAAACAGTTTTCCTGAGGTGCAGACCCTATCCCAAGTGGTTGTGGCAAGGTAAAGCAAATGCCCTCCACTTCTCTGGAAGAAACCACAGTGCCCAGCCATGTTCTAAGCCCTCCCATCCTCCCTGGGCTTCTGGCAGCAGGAGTGAAAAGAGAGGAGCAGAGCACTGGGACCCGTTTGACAACACCCGGCTTCCCACGGGAAAGTCTTTCTCCACGTGCAGACATGCTCCCAGGTGCCTGTGGCAAGGGGAAGGAAATGCCATACACTGACCTGGAAGAGACCACAGGGCCCAGGCACAGTCTGAACCCTTCCCTCAACCCGGCGGTTTTGCTAGCAGGAGTTCAACCCCAACGAACACAGCCCGGAGACCCCTGGGGCAGAAACGGCTTCCGACGAACAATAGGTGCTTGCTGTGGAACACCTATCCCAAGTGGGGGAAGCCAGCTCAACAAAATGCCACACACCCAGGTGTAAGAAACAACATTGCCCAGGCTTGGTCTAAGCCCCTCACCTCGTCCCTGTGCTTTGGGGAGCCGGAGGGACAACCGAGGCCCACGAACCTGAGACCCCTTTGCAAAAAGTCGGCTTCCCACGGAAACAGTTTTCCTGAGGTGCAGAACCTATCCCAAGTGGTTGTGGCAAGGTAAAGCAAATGCCCTCCTCTTCTCTGGAAGAAACCACAGTGCCCAGCCATGTTCTAAGCCCTCCCATCCTCCCTGGGCTTCTGACAGCAGGAGTGAAAAGAGAGGAGCAGAGCACTGGGACCCGTTTGACAACACCCGGCTTCCCACGGGAAAGTCTTTCTCCACGTGCAGACATGCTCCCAGGTGCCTGTGGCAAGGGGAAGGAAATGCCATACACTGACCTGGAAGAGACCACAGGGCCCAGGCACAGTCTGAACCCTTCCCTCAACCCGGCGGTTTTGCTAGCAGGAGTTCAACCCCAACGAACACAGCCCGGAGACCCCTGGGGCAGAAACGGCTTCCGACGAACAATAGGTGCTTGCTGTGGAACACCTATCCCAAGTGGGGGAAGCCAGCTCAACAAAATGCCACACACCCAGGTGTAAGAAACAACATTGCCCAGGCTTGGTCTAAGCCCCTCACCTCGTCCCTGTGCTTTGGGGAGCCGGAGGGACAACCGAGGCCCACGAACCTGAGACCCCTTTGCAAAAAGTCGGCTTCCCACGGAAACAGTTTTCCTGAGGTGCAGAACCTATCCCAAGTGGTTGTGGCAAGGTAAAGCAAATGCCCTCCAGTTCTCTGGAAGAAACCACAGTGCCCAGCCATGTTCTAAGCCCTCCCATCCTCCCTGGGCTTCTGGCAGCAGGAGTGAAAAGAGAGGAGCAGAGCACGGGGAACCGCTTGACAAAAACCGGCTTCCCACGGGAAAGTCTTTCTCCGCGTGCAGACATGCTCCCAGGTGCCTGTGGCAAGGGGAAGGAAATGCCATACACTGACCTGGAAGACACCACAGGGCCCAGGCACAGTCTGAACCCTTCCCTCAACCCGGCGGTTTTGCTAGCAGGAGTTCAACCCCAACGAACACAGCCCGGAGACCCCTGGGGCAAAAACGGCTTCCGACGAACAATAGGTGCTTGCTGTGGAACACCTATCCCAAGTGGGGGTAGCCAGCTCAACAAAATGCCACACACCCAGTGTAAGAAACAACATTGCCCAGGCATGGTCTAAGCCCCTCACCTCGTCCCTGTGCTTTGGGGAGCCGGAGGGACACCCGAGGCACACGGCCCTGAGACCCCTTTGCAAAAAGCCGGCTTCCCACGGAAAGAGTTTTCCTGAGGTGCAGACCCTATCCCAAGTGGTTGTGGCAAGGTAAATCAAATGCCCTCCACTTCTCTGGAAGAAACCACAGTGCCCAGCCATGTTCTAAGCCCTCCCATCCTCCCTGGGCTTCTGGCAGCAGGAGTGAAAAGAGAGGAGCAGAGCACTGGGACCCGTTTGAAAAAAACCGGCTTCCCACGGGAAAGTCTTTCTCCACGTGCAGACATGCTCCCAGGTGCCTTGGGCAAGGGGAAGGAAATGCCATACACTGACCTGGAAAGGAGACCACAGGGCCCAGGCACAGTCTGAACCCTTCCCTCAACCCGGCGGTTTTGCTAGCAGGAGTTCAACCCCAACGAACACAGCCCGGAGACCCCAGGGGCAAAAACGGCTTCCGACGATCAGTAGGTGCTTGCTGTGGAACACCTATCCCAAGTGGGGGAAGCCAGCTCAACAAAATGCCACACACCCAGGTGTAAGAAACAACATTGCCCAGGCATGGTCTAAGCCCCTCACCTCGTCCCTGTGCTTTGGGGAGCCGGAGGGACAGCCGAGGCCCACGGCCCTGAGACCCCTTTGCAAAAAGCCGGCTTCCCACGGAAAGAGTTTTCCTGAGGTGCAGACCCTATCCCAAGTGGTTGTGGCAAGGTAAAGCAAATGCCCTCCACTTCTCTGGAAGAAACCACAGTGCCCAGTCATGTTCTAAGCCCTCCCATCCTCCCTGGGCTTCTGGCAGCAGGAGTGAAAAGAGAGGAGCAGAGCACTGGGACCCGTTTGACAAAACCCGGCTTCCCACGGGAAAGTCTTTCTCCACGTGCAGACATGCACCCAGGTGCCTGTGGCAAGGGGAAGGAAATGCCATACACTGACCTGGAAGAGACCACAGGGCCCAGGCACAGTCTGAACCCTTCCCTCAACCCGGCGGTTTTGCTAGCAGGAGTTCAACCCCAACGAACACAGCCCGGAGACCCCTGGGGCAAAAACGGCTTCCGACGAACAATAGGTGCTTGCTGTGGAACACCTATCCCAAGTGGGGGTAGCCAGCTCAACAACGGGCTAACCTGGAAGAGACCACAGCCAACTCCACTGGGACCCGTTTGACAAAACCCGGCTTCCCACGGGAAAGTCTTTCTCCACGTGCAGACATGCTCCCAGGTGCCTGGGGCAAGGGGAAGGAAATGCCATACACTGACCTGGAAGAGACCATAGGGCCCAGGCACAGTCTGAACCCTTCCCTCAACCCGGCGGTTTTGCTAGCAGGAGTTCAACCCCAACGAACACAGCCCGGAAACCGTGGGGCAAAAACGTCTTCCGAAGATCAATAGGTGCTTGCTGTGGAACACCTATCCCAAGTGGGGGAAGCCAGCTCAACAAAATGCCACACACCCAGGTGTAAGAAACAACATTGCCCAGGCTTGGTCTAAGCCCCTCACCTCGTCCCTGTGCTTTGGGGAGCCGGAGGGACAGCCGAGGCCCACGACCCTGAGACCCCTTTGCAAAAAGTCGGCTTCCCACGGAAACAGTTTTCCTGAGGTGCAGAACCTATCCCAAGTGGTTGTGGCAAGGTAAAGCAAATGCCCTCCACTTCTCTGGAAGAAACCACAGTGCCCAGCCATGTTCTAAGCCCTCCCATCCTCCCTGGGCTTCTGGCAGCAGGAGTGAAAAGAGAGGAGCAGAGCACGGGGACCCGTTTGACAAAAACCGGCTTCCCACGGGAAAGTCTTTCTCCACGTGCAGACATGCTCCCAGGTGCCTGTGGCAAGGGGAAGGAAATGCCATACACTGACCTGGAAGAGACCACAGGGCCCAGGCACAGTCTGAACCCTTCCCTCAACCCGGCGGTTTTGCTAGCAGGAGTTCAACCCCAACGAACACAGCCCGGAGACCCCTGGGGCAAAAACGGCTTCCGACGATCAATAGGCGCTGGCTGTGGAAAACCAATCCCAAGTGGGGGTAGCCAGCTCAACAAAATGCCACACACCCAGGTGTAAGAAACAACATTGCACAGGCTTGTCTAAGCCCCTCACCTCGTCCCTGTGCTTTGGGGAGCCGGAGGGACAACCGAGGCCCACGAACCTGAGACCCCTTTGCAAAAAGTCGGCTTCCCACGGAAACAGTTTTCCTGAGGTGCAGAACCTATCCCAAGTGGTTGTGGCAAGGTAAAGCAAATGCCCTCCTCTTCTCTGGAAGAAACCACAGTGCCCAGCCATGTTCTAAGCCCTCCCATCCTCCCTGGGCTTCTGACAGCAGGAGTGAAAAGAGAGGAGCAGAGCACTGGGACCCGTTTGACAACACCCGGCTTCCCACGGGAAAGTCTTTCTCCACGTGCAGACATGCTCCCAGGTGCCTGTGGCAAGGGGAAGGAAATGCCATACACTGACCTGGAAGAGACCACAGGGCCCAGGCACAGTCTGAACCCTTCCCTCAACCCGGCGGTTTTGCTAGCAGGAGTTCAACCCCAACGAACACAGCCCGGAGACCCCTGGGGCAGAAACGGCTTCCGACGAACAATAGGTGCTTGCTGTGGAACACCTATCCCAAGTGGGGGAAGCCAGCTCAACAAAATGCCACACACCCAGGTGTAAGAAACAACATTGCCCAGGCTTGGTCTAAGCCCCTCACCTCGTCCCTGTGCTTTGGGGAGCCGGAGGGACAACCGAGGCCCACGAACCTGAGACCCCTTTGCAAAAAGTCGGCTTCCCACGGAAACAGTTTTCCTGAGGTGCAGAACCTATCCCAAGTGGTTGTGGCAAGGTAAAGCAAATGCCCTCCAGTTCTCTGGAAGAAACCACAGTGCCCAGCCATGTTCTAAGCCCTCCCATCCTCCCTGGGCTTCTGGCAGCAGGAGTGAAAAGAGAGGAGCAGAGCACGGGGAACCGCTTGACAAAAACCGGCTTCCCACGGGAAAGTCTTTCTCCGCGTGCAGACATGCTCCCAGGTGCCTGTGGCAAGGGGAAGGAAATGCCATACACTGACCTGGAAGACACCACAGGGCCCAGGCACAGTCTGAACCCTTCCCTCAACCCGGCGGTTTTGCTAGCAGGAGTTCAACCCCAACGAACACAGCCCGGAGACCCCTGGGGCAAAAACGGCTTCCGACGAACAATAGGTGCTTGCTGTGGAACACCTATCCCAAGTGGGGGTAGCCAGCTCAACAAAATGCCACACACCCAGTGTAAGAAACAACATTGCCCAGGCATGGTCTAAGCCCCTCACCTCGTCCCTGTGCTTTGGGGAGCCGGAGGGACACCCGAGGCACACGGCCCTGAGACCCCTTTGCAAAAAGCCGGCTTCCCACGGAAAGAGTTTTCCTGAGGTGCAGACCCTATCCCAAGTGGTTGTGGCAAGGTAAATCAAATGCCCTCCACTTCTCTGGAAGAAACCACAGTGCCCAGCCATGTTCTAAGCCCTCCCATCCTCCCTGGGCTTCTGGCAGCAGGAGTGAAAAGAGAGGAGCAGAGCACTGGGACCCGTTTGAAAAAAACCGGCTTCCCACGGGAAAGTCTTTCTCCACGTGCAGACATGCTCCCAGGTGCCTTGGGCAAGGGGAAGGAAATGCCATACACTGACCTGGAAAGGAGACCACAGGGCCCAGGCACAGTCTGAACCCTTCCCTCAACCCGGCGGTTTTGCTAGCAGGAGTTCAACCCCAACGAACACAGCCCGGAGACCCCAGGGGCAAAAACGGCTTCCGACGATCAGTAGGTGCTTGCTGTGGAACACCTATCCCAAGTGGGGGAAGCCAGCTCAACAAAATGCCACACACCCAGGTGTAAGAAACAACATTGCCCAGGCATGGTCTAAGCCCCTCACCTCGTCCCTGTGCTTTGGGGAGCCGGAGGGACAGCCGAGGCCCACGGCCCTGAGACCCCTTTGCAAAAAGCCGGCTTCCCACGGAAAGAGTTTTCCTGAGGTGCAGACCCTATCCCAAGTGGTTGTGGCAAGGTAAAGCAAATGCCCTCCACTTCTCTGGAAGAAACCACAGTGCCCAGTCATGTTCTAAGCCCTCCCATCCTCCCTGGGCTTCTGGCAGCAGGAGTGAAAAGAGAGGAGCAGAGCACTGGGACCCGTTTGACAAAACCCGGCTTCCCACGGGAAAGTCTTTCTCCACGTGCAGACATGCACCCAGGTGCCTGTGGCAAGGGGAAGGAAATGCCATACACTGACCTGGAAGAGACCACAGGGCCCAGGCACAGTCTGAACCCTTCCCTCAACCCGGCGGTTTTGCTAGCAGGAGTTCAACCCCAACGAACACAGCCCGGAGACCCCTGGGGCAAAAACGGCTTCCGACGAACAATAGGTGCTTGCTGTGGAACACCTATCCCAAGTGGGGGTAGCCAGCTCAACAACGGGCTAACCTGGAAGAGACCACAGCCAACTCCACTGGGACCCGTTTGACAAAACCCGGCTTCCCACGGGAAAGTCTTTCTCCACGTGCAGACATGCTCCCAGGTGCCTGGGGCAAGGGGAAGGAAATGCCATACACTGACCTGGAAGAGACCATAGGGCCCAGGCACAGTCTGAACCCTTCCCTCAACCCGGCGGTTTTGCTAGCAGGAGTTCAACCCCAACGAACACAGCCCGGAAACCGTGGGGCAAAAACGTCTTCCGAAGATCAATAGGTGCTTGCTGTGGAACACCTATCCCAAGTGGGGGAAGCCAGCTCAACAAAATGCCACACACCCAGGTGTAAGAAACAACATTGCCCAGGCTTGGTCTAAGCCCCTCACCTCGTCCCTGTGCTTTGGGGAGCCGGAGGGACAGCCGAGGCCCACGACCCTGAGACCCCTTTGCAAAAAGTCGGCTTCCCACGGAAACAGTTTTCCTGAGGTGCAGAACCTATCCCAAGTGGTTGTGGCAAGGTAAAGCAAATGCCCTCCACTTCTCTGGAAGAAACCACAGTGCCCAGCCATGTTCTAAGCCCTCCCATCCTCCCTGGGCTTCTGGCAGCAGGAGTGAAAAGAGAGGAGCAGAGCACGGGGACCCGTTTGACAAAAACCGGCTTCCCACGGGAAAGTCTTTCTCCACGTGCAGACATGCTCCCAGGTGCCTGTGGCAAGGGGAAGGAAATGCCATACACTGACCTGGAAGAGACCACAGGGCCCAGGCACAGTCTGAACCCTTCCCTCAACCCGGCGGTTTTGCTAGCAGGAGTTCAACCCCAACGAACACAGCCCGGAGACCCCTGGGGCAAAAACGGCTTCCGACGATCAATAGGCGCTGGCTGTGGAAAACCAATCCCAAGTGGGGGTAGCCAGCTCAACAAAATGCCACACACCCAGGTGTAAGAAACAACATTGCACAGGCTTGTCTAAGCCCCTCACCTCGTCCCTGTGCTTTGGGGAGCCGGAGGGACAGCCGAGGCACACGGCCCTGAGACCCCTTTGCAAAAAGCCGGCTTCCCACGGAGACAGTTTTCCTGAGGTGCAGACCCTATCCCAAGTGGTTGTGGCAAGGTAAAGCAAATGCCCTCCACTTCTCTGGAAGAAACCACAGTGCCCAGCCATGTTCTAAGCCCTCCCATCCTCCCTGGGCTTCTGGCAGCAGGAGTGAAAAGAGAGGAGCAGAGCACGGGGACCCGTTTGACAAAAACCGGCTTCCCACGGGAAAGTCTTTGTCCACGTGCTGACATGCGCCCAGGTGCCTGGGGCAAGGGGAAGGAAATGCCATACACTGACCTGGAAGAGACCACAGGGCCCAGGCACAGTCTGAACCCTTCCCTCAACTCGGCAGTTTTGCTAGCAGGATTTCAACCCCAACGAACACAGCCCGGAGACCCCTGAGGCAAAAACGGCTTCCGAGGAACAATAGGCGCTTGCTGTGGAAAACAAATCCCATGTGGGGGTAGCCAGCTCAACAAAATGCCACACACCCAGGTGTAAGAAACAACATTGCCCAGGCATGCTCTAAGCCCCTCACGTCGTCCCTGTGCTTTGGGGAGCCGGAGGGACACCCGAGGCCCACGGCCCTGAGACCCCTTTGCAAAAAGCCGGCTTCCCACGGAAACAGTTTTCCTGAGGTGCAGACCCTATCCCAAGTGGTTGTGGCAAGGTAAAGCAAATGCCCTCCACTTCTCTGGAAGAAACCACAGTGCCCAGCCATGTTCTAAGCCCTCCCATCTTCCCTGGGCTTCTGGCAGCAGGAGTGAAAAGAGAGGAGCAGAGCACTGGGACCCGTTTGACAAAAACCGGCTTCCCACGGGAAAGTCTTTCTCCACGTGCAGACATGCTCCCAGGTGCCTGGGGCAAGGGGAAGGAAATGCCATACACTGACCTGGAAGAGACCACAGGGCCCAGGCACAGTCTGAACCCTTCCCTCAACCCGGCGGTTTTGCTAGCAGGAGTTCAACCCCAACGAACACAGCCCGGAGACCCCTGGGGCAAAAACGGCTTCCGACGATCAGTAGGTGCTTGCTGTGGAACACCTATCCCATGTGGGGGAAGCCAGCTCAACAAAATGCCACACACCCAAGTGTAAGAAACAACATTTCCCAGGCATGGTCTAAGCCCCTCACCTCGTCCCTGTGCTTTGGGGATCCGGAGGGACAGCCGAGGCCCACGGCCCTGAGACCCCTTTGCAAAAAGCCGGCTTCCCACGGAAACAGTTTTCCTGAGGTGCAGACCCTATCCCAAGTGGTTGTGGCAAGGTAAAGCAAATGCCCTCCACTTCTCTGGAAGAAACCACAGTGCCCAGCCATGTTCTAAGCCCTCCCATCCTCCCTGGGCTTCTGGCAGCAGGAGTGAAAAGAGAGGAGCAGAGCACTGGGACCCGTTTGACAAAAACTGGCTTCCCACGGGAAAGTCTTTCTCCACGTGCAGACATGCTCCCAGGTGCCTGTGGCAAGGGGAAGGAAATGCCATACACTGACCTGGAAGAGACCACAGGGCCCAGGCACCGTCTGAACCCTTCCCTCAACCCGGCGGTTTTGCTAGCAGGAGTTCAACCCCAACGAACACAGCCCGGAAACCGTGGGGCAAAAACGTCTTCCGACGATCAATAGGTGCTTGCTGTGGAACACCTATCCCAAGTGGGGGAAGCCAGCTCAACAAAATGCCACACACCCAGGTGTAAGAAACAACATTGCCCAGGCTTGGTCTAAGCCCCTCACCTCGTCCCTGTGCTTTGGGGAGCCGGAGGGACAGCCGAGGCCCACGACCCTGAGACCCCTTTGCAAAAAGTCGGCTTCCCACGGAAACAGTTTTCCTGAGGTGCAGAACCTATCCCAAGTGGTTGTGGCAAGGTAAAGCAAATGCCCTCCACTTCTCTGGAAGAAACCACAGTGCCCAGCCATGTTCTAAGCCCTCCCATCCTCCCTGGGCTTCTGGCAGCAGGAGTGAAAAGAGAGGAGCAGAGAACGGGGACCCGTTTGACAAAAACCGGCTTCCCATTGGAAAGTCTTTCTCCACGTGCAGACATGCTCCCAGGTGCCTGTGGCAAGGGGAAGGAAATGCCATACACTGACCTGGAAGAGACCACAGGGCCCAGGCACAGTCTGAACCCTTCCCTCAACCCGGCGGTTTTGCTAGCAGGAGTTCAACCCCAACGAACACAGCCCGGAGACCCCTGGGGCAAAAACGGCTTCCGACGAACAATAGGCGCTTGCTGTGGAAACCAATCACAAGTGGGGGTAGCCAGCTCAACAAAATGCCACACATCCAGTGTAAGAAACAACATTGCCCAGGCATGGTCGAAGCCCCTCACCTCGTCCCTGTGCTTTGGGGAGCCGGAGGGACAGCCGAGGCACACGGCCCTGAGACCCCTTTGCATAAAGCCGGCTTCCCACGGAGACAGTTTTCCTGAGGTGCAGACCCTATCCCAAGTGGTTGTGGCAAGGTAAAGCAAATACCCTCCACTTCTCTGGAAGAAACCACAGTGCCCAGCCATGTTCTAAGCCCTCCAATCCTCCCTGGGCTTCTGGCAGCAGGAGTGAAAAGAGAGGAGCAGAGCACTGGGACGGGATTGAGAAAAACTGGCTTCCCACGGGAAAGTCTTTCTCCACGTGCAGACATGCTCCCAGGTGCCTGTGGAAGGGGAAGGAAATGCCATACACTGACCTGGAAGAGACCACAGGGCCCAAGCACAGTCTGAACCCTTCCCTCAACCCGGCGGTTTTGCTAGCAGGAGTTCAACCCCAACGAACACAGCCCGGAAACCGTGGGGCAAAAACGGCTTCCGACGATCAATAGGTGCTTGCTGTGGAACACCTATCCCAAGTGGGGGTAGCCAGCTCAACAAAATGCCACACACCCAGTGTAAGAAACAACATTGCCCAAGGCATGGTCTAAGCCCCTCACCTCGTCCCTGTACTTTGGGGAGCCGGAGGGACAGCCGAGGCACACGGCCCTCAGACCCCTTTGCAAAAAGCCGGCTTCCCACGGAGACAGTTTTCCTGAGGTGCAGACCCTATCCCAAGGGGTTGTGGCAAGGTAAAGCAAATGCCCTCCACTTCTCTGGAAGAAACCACAGTGAACAGCCATGTTCTAAGCCCTCCCATCCTCCCTGGGCTTCTGGCAGCAGGAGTGAAAAGAGAGGAGCAGAGCACTGGGACCCGTTTGACAAAAACCGGCTTCCCACGGGAAAGTCTTTCTCCACGTGCAGACATGCTCCCAGGTGCCTGGGGCAAGGGGAAGGAAATGCCATACACTGACCTGGAAGAGACCACAGGGCCCAGGCACAGTCTGAATCCTTCCCTCAACCCGGCGGTTTTGCTAGCAGGAGTTCAACCCCAACGAAAACAGCCCGGAGACCCCTGGGGAAAAAACGGCTTCCGACGATCAGTAGGTGCTTGCTGTGGAACACCTATCCCAAGTGGGGGAAGCCAGCTCAACAAAATGCCACACACCCAGGTGTAAGAAACAACATTGCCCAGGCATGGTCTAAGCCCCTCACCTCGTCCCTGTGCTTTGGGGAGCCGGAGGGACAGCCGAGGCCCACGGCCCTGAGTCCCCTTTGCAAAAAGCCGGCTTCCCACGGAAAGAGTTTTCCTGAGGTGCAGACCCTATCCCAAGTGGTTGTGGCAAGGTAAAGCAAATGCCCTCAACTTCTCTGGAAGAAACCACAGTGCCCAGCCATGTTCTAATCCCTCCCATCCTCCCTGGGCTTCTGGCAGCAGGAGTGAAAAGAGAGGAGCAGAGCACTGGGACCCGTTTGACAAAACCCGGCTTCCCACGGGAAAGTCTTTCTCCACGTGCAGACATGCTCCCAGGTGCCTGGGGCAAGGGGAAGGAAATGCCATACACTGACCTGGAAGAGAGCACAGGGCCCAGGCACAGTCTGAACCCTTCCCTCAACCCGGCGGTTTTGCTAGCAGGAGTTCAACCCCAACGAACACAGCCCGGAGACCCCTGGGGCAAAAACGGCTTCCGACGAACAATATGTGCTTGCTGTGGAACACCTATCCCAAGTGGGGGTAGCCAGCTCAACAAAATGCCACACACCCAGTGTAAGAAACAACATTGCCCAGGCATGGTCTAAGCCCCTCACCTCGTCCCTGTGCTTTGGGGAGCCGGAGGGACAGCCGAGGCACACGGCCCTGAGACCCCTTTGCAAAAAGCCGACTTCCCACGGAGACAGTTTTCCTGAGGTGCAGACCCTATCCCAAGAGGTTGTGGCAAGGTAAAGCAAATGCCCTCCACTTCTCTGGAAGAAACCACAGTGCCCAGCCATGTTCTAAGCCCTCCCATCCTCCCTGGGCTTCTGGCAGCAGGAGTGAAAAGAGAGGAGCAGAGCACTGGGACCCGTTTGACAAAAACCGGCTTCCCACGGGAAAGTCTTTCTCCACGTGCAGACATGCTCCCAGGTGCCTGGGGCAAGGGGAAGGAAATGCCATACACTGACCTGGAAGAGACCACAGGGCCCAGGCACAGTCTGAACCCTTCCCTCAACCCGGCGGTTTTGCTAGCAGGAGTTCAACCCCAATGAACACAGCCCGGAGACCCCTGAGGCAAAAACGGCTTCCGACGAACAATAGGCCCTTGCTGTGGAAAACCAATCCCAAGTGGGGGTATCCAGCTCAACAAAATGCCACACACCCAGGTGTAAGAAACAACATTGCCCAGGCATGGTCTAAGCCCCTCACCTCGTCCCTGTGCTTTGGGGAGCCGGAGCGACACCCCAGGCCCACGGCCCTGAGACCCCTTTGCAAAAAGCAGGCTTCCCACGGAAACAGTTTTCCTGAGGTGCAGACCCTATCCCAAGTGGTTGTGGCAAGGTAAATCAAATGCCCTCCACTTCTCTGGAAGAAACCACAGTGCCCAGCCATGTTCTAAGCCCTCCCATCCTCCCTGGGCTTCTGGCAGCAGGAGTGAAAAGAGAGGAGCAGAGCACGGGGACCCGTTTGACAAAAACCGGCTTCCCACGGGAAAGTCTTTCTCCACGTGCAGACATGCTCCCAGGTGCCTTGGGCAAGGGGAAGGAAATGCCATACACTGACCTGGAAGAGACCACAGGGCCCAGGCACAGTCTGAACCCTTCCCTCAACCCGGCGGTTTTGCTAGCAGGAGTTCAACCCCAACGAACACAGCCCGGAGACCCCAGGGGCAAAAACGGCTTCCGACGATCAGTAGGTGCTTGCTGTGGAACACCTATCCCAAGTGGGGGAAGCCAGCTCAACAAAATGCCACACACCCAGGTGTAAGAAACAACATTGCCCAGGCATGGTCTAAGCCCCTCACCTCGTCCCTGTGCTTTGGGGAGCCGGAGGGACAGCCGAGGCCCACGGCCCTGAGACCCCTTTGCAAAAAGCCGGCTTCCCACGGAAAGAGTTTTCCTGAGGTGCAGACCCTATCCCAAGTGGTTGTGGCAAGGTAAAGCAAATGCCCTCCACTTCTCTGGAAGAAACCACAGTGCCCAGTCATGTTCTAAGCCCTCCCATCCTCCCTGGGCTTCTGGCAGCAGGAGTGAAAAGAGAGGAGCAGAGCACTGGGACCCGTTTGACAAAACCCGGCTTCCCACGGGAAAGTCTTTCTCCACGTGCAGACATGCACCCAGGTGCCTGTGGCAAGGGGAAGGAAATGCCATACACTGACCTGGAAGAGACCACAGGGCCCAGGCACAGTCTGAACCCTTCCCTCAACCCGGCGGTTTTGCTAGCAGGAGTTCAACCCCAACGAACACAGCCCGGAGACCCCTGGGGCAAAAACGGCTTCTGACGAACAATAGGTGCTTGCTGTGGAACACCTATCCCAAGTGGGGGTAGCCAGCTCAACAACGGGCTAACCTGGAAGAGACCACAGCCAGCTCCACTGGGACCCGTTTGACAAAACCCGGCTTCCCACGGGAAAGTCTTTCTCCACGTGCAGACATGCTCCCAGGTGCCTGGGGCAAGGGGAAGGAAATGCCATACACTGACCTGGAAGAGACCATAGGGCCCAGGCACAGTCTGAACCCTTCCCTCAACCCGGCGGTTTTGCTAGCAGGAGTTCAACCCCAACGAACACAGCCCGGAAACCGTGGGGCAAAAACGTCTTCCGACGATCAATAGGTGCTTGCTGTGGAACACCTATCCCAAGTGGGGGAAGCCAGCTCAACAAAATGCCACACACCCAGGTGTAAGAAACAACATTGCCCAGGCTTGGTCTAAGCCCCTCACCTCGTCCCTGTGCTTTGGGGAGCCGGAGGGACAGCCGAGGCCCACGACCCTGAGACCCCTTTGCAAAAAGTCGGCTTCCCACGGAAACAGTTTTCCTGAGGTGCAGAACCTATCCCAAGTGGTTGTGGCAAGGTAAAGCAAATGCCCTCCACTTCTCTGGAAGAAACCACAGTGCCCAGCCATGTTCTAAGCCCTCCCATCCTCCCTGGGCTTCTGGCAGCAGGAGTGAAAAGAGAGGAGCAGAGCACGGGGACCCGTTTGACAACACCCGGCTTCCCACGGGAAAGTCTTTCTCCACGTGCAGACATGCTCCCAGGTGCCTGTGGCAAGGGGAAGGAAATGCCATACACTGACCTGGAAGAGACCACAGGGCCCAGGCACAGTCTGAACCCTTCCCTCAACCCGGCGGTTTTGCTAGCAGGAGTTCAACCCCAACGAACACAGCCCGGAGACCCCTGGGGCAAAAACGGCTTCCGACGATCAATAGGCGCTGGCTGTGGAAAACCAATCCCAAGTGGGGGTAGCCAGCTCAACAAAATGCCACACACCCAGGTGTAAGAAACAACATTGCACAGGCTTGGTCTAAGCCCCTCACCTCGTCCCTGTGCTTTGGGGAGCCGGAGGGACAGCCGAGGCACACGGCCCTGAGACCCCTTTGCAAAAAGCCGGCTTCCCACGGAGACAGTTTTCCTGAGGTGCAGACCCTATCCCAAGTGGTTGTGGCAAGGTAAAGCAAATGCCCTCCACTTCTCTGGAAGAAACCACAGTGCCCAGCCATGTTCTAAGCCCTCCCATCCTCCCTGGGCTTCTGGCAGCAGGAGTGAAAAGAGAGGAGCAGAGCACGGGGACCCGTTTGACAAAAACCGGCTTCCCACGGGAAAGTCTTTGTCCACGTGCTGACATGCGCCCAGGTGCCTGGGGCAAGGGGAAGGAAATGCCATACACTGACCTGGAAGAGACCACAGGGCCCAGGCAGAGTCTGAACCCTTCCCTCAACTCGGCAGTTTTGCTAGCAGGATTTCAACCCCAACGAACACAGCCCGGACACCCCTGAGGCAAAAACGGCTTCCGAGGAACAATAGGCGCTTGCTGTGGAAAACAAATCCCATGTGGGGGTAGCCAGCTCAACAAAATGCCACACACCCAGGTGTAAGAAACAACATTGCCCAGGCATGCTCTAAGCCCCTCACGTCGTCCCTGTGCTTTGGGGAGCCGGAGGGACACCCGAGGCCCACGGCCCTGAGACCCCTTTGCAAAAAGCCGGCTTCCCACGGAAACAGTTTTCCTGAGGTGCAGACCCTATCCCAAGTGGTTGTGGCAAGGTAAAGCAAATGCCCTCCACTTCTCTGGAAGAAACCACAGTGCCCAGCCATGTTCTAAGCCCTCCCATCCTCCCTGGGCTTCTGGCAGCAGGAGTGAAAAGAGAGGAGCAGAGCACGGGGACCCGTTTGACAAAAACCGGCTTCCCATTGGAAAGTCTTTCTCCACGTGCAGACATGCTCCCAGGTGCCTGGGGCAAGGGGAAGGAAATGCCATACACTGACCTGGAAGAGAGCACAGGGCCCAGGCACAGTCTGAACCCTTCCCTCAACCCGGCGGTTTTGCTAGCAGGAGTTCAACCCCAACGAACACAGCCCGGAGACCCCTGGGGCAAAAACGGCTTCCGACGAACAATATGTGCTTGCTGTGGAACACCTATCCCAAGTGGGGGTAGCCAGCTCAACAAAATGCCACACACCCAGTGTAAGAAACAACATTGCCCAGGCATGGTCTAAGCCCCTCACCTCGTCCCTGTGCTTTGGGGAGCCGGAGGGACAGCCGAGGCACACGGCCCTGAGACCCCTTTGCAAAAAGCCGACTTCCCACGGAGACAGTTTTCCTGAGGTGCAGACCCTATCCCAAGTGGTTGTGGCAAGGTAAAGCAAATGCCCTCCACTTCTCTGGAAGAAACCACAGTGCCCAGCCATGTTCTAAGCCCTCCCATCCTCCCTGGGCTTCTGGCAGCAGGAGTGAAAAGAGAGGAGCAGAGCACTGGGACCCGTTTGACAAAAACCGGCTTCCCACGGGAAAGTCTTTCTCCACGTGCAGACATGCTCCCAGGTGCCTGGGGCAAGGGGAAGGAAATGCCATACACTGACCTGGAAGAGACCACAGGGCCCAGGCACAGTCTGAACCCTTCCCTCAACCCGGCGGTTTTGCTAGCAGGAGTTCAACCCCAATGAACACAGCCCGGAGACCCCTGAGGCAAAAACGGCTTCCGACGAACAATAGGCCCTTGCTGTGGAAAACCAATCCCAAGTGGGGGTATCCAGCTCAACAAAATGCCACACACCCAGGTGTAAGAAACAACATTGCCCAGGCATGGTCTAAGCCCCTCACCTCGTCCCTGTGCTTTGGGGAGCCGGAGCGACACCCCAGGCCCACGGCCCTGAGACCCCTTTGCAAAAAGCAGGCTTCCCACGGAAACAGTTTTCCTGAGGTGCAGACCCTATCCCAAGTGGTTGTGGCAAGGTAAAGCAAATGCCCTCCTCTTCTCTGGATGAAACCACAGTGCCCAGCCATGTTCTAAGCCCTCCCATCCTCCCTGGGCTTCTGACAGCAGGAGTGAAAAGAGAGGAGCAGAGCACTGGGACCCGTTTGACAAAACCCGGCTTCCCACGGGAAAGTCTTTCTCCACGTGCAGACATGCTCCCAGGTGCCTGGGGCAAGGGGAAGGAAATGCCATACACTGACCTGGAAGAGACCACAGGGCCCAGGCACAGTCTGAACCCTTCCCTCAACCCGGCGGTTTTGCTAGCAGGAGTTCAACCCCAACGAACACAGCCCGGAGACCCCTGGGGCAAAAACGGCTTCCGACGAACAATAGGTGCTTGCTGTGGAACACCTATCCCAAGTGGGGGAAGCCAGCTCAACAAAATGCCACACACCCAGGTGTAAGAAACAACATTGCCCAGGCTTGGTCTAAGCCTCTCACCTCGTCCCTGTGCTTTGGGGAGCCGGAGGGACAACCGAGGCCCACGAACCTGAGACCCCTTTGCAAAAAGTCGGCTTCCCACGGAAACAGTTTTCCTGAGGTGCAGAACCTATCCCAAGTGGTTGTGGCAAGGTAAAGCAAATGCCCTCCAGTTCTCTGGAAGAAACCACAGTGCCCAGCCATGTTCTAAGCCCTCCCATCCTCCCTGGGCTTCTGGCAGCAGGAGTGAAAAGAGAGGAGCAGAGCACGGGGAACCGCTTGACAAAAACCGGCTTCCCACGGGAAAGTCTTTCTCCGCGTGCAGACATGCTCCCAGGTGCCTGGGGCAAGGGGAAGGAAATGCCATACACTGACCTGGAAGAGACCACAGGGCCCAGGCACAGTCTGAACCCTTCCCTCAACCCGGCGGTTTTGCTAGCAGGAGTTCAACCCCAACGAACACAGCCCGGAGACCCCTGGGGCAAAAACGGCTTCCGACGAACAATAGGCGCTTGCTGTGGAACACCTATCCCAAGTGGGGGAAGCCAGCTCAACAAAATGCCACACACCCAGGTGTAAGAAACAACATTGCCCAGGCTTGGTCTAAGCCCCTCACCTCGTCCCTGTGCTTTGGGGAGCCGGAGGGACAACCGAGGCCCACGAACCTGAGACCCCTTTGCAAAAAGTCGGCTTCCCACGGAAACAGTTTTCCTGAGGTGCAGAACCTATCCCAAGTGGTTGTGGCAAGGTAAAGCAAATGCCCTCCAGTTCTCTGGAAGAAACCACAGTGCCCAGCCATGTTCTAAGCCCTCCCATCCTCCCTGGGCTTCTGGCAGCAGGAGTGAAAAGAGAGGAGCAGAGCACGGGGAACCGCTTGACAAAAACCGGCTTCCCACGGGAAAGTCCTTGTCCACGTGCAGACATGCGCCCAGGTGCCTGGGGCAAGGGGAAGGAAATGCCATACACTGACCTGGAAGAGACCACAGGGCCCAGGCACAGTCTGAACCCTTCCCTCAACCCGGCGGTTTTGCTAGTAGGAGTTCAACCCCAACGAACACAGCCCGGAGACCTCTGGGGCAAAAACGGCTTCCGACAAACAATAGGTGCTTGCTGTGGAACACCTATCCCAAGTGGGGGTAGCCAGCTCAACAAAATGCCACACACCCAGTGTAAGAAACAACATTGCCCAGGCATGGTCTAAGCCCCTCACCTCGTCCCTGTGCTTTGGGGAGCCGGAGGGACAGCCGAGGCACACGGCCCTGAGACCCCTTTGCAAAAAGCCGGCTTCCCACGGAAACAGTTTTCCTGAGGTGCAGACCCTATCCCAAGTGGTTGTGGCAAGGTAAAGCAAATGCCCTCCAGTTCTCTGGAAGAAACCACAGTGCCCAGCCATGTTCTAAGCCCTCCCATCCTCCCTGGGCTTCTGGCAGCAGGAGTGAAAAGAGAGGAGCAGAGCACGGGGAACCGTTTGACAAAAACCGGCTTCCCACGGGAAAGTCTTTGTCCACGTGCAGACATGCGCCCAGGTGCCTGGGGCAAGGGGAAGGAAATGCCATACACTGACCTGGAAGAGACCACAGGGCCCAGGCACAGTCTGAACCCTTCCCTCAACCCGGCGGTTTTGCTAGCAGGAGTTCAACCCCAACGAACACAGCCCGGAGACCCCTGGGGCAAAAACGGCTTCTGACGAACAATAGGTGCTTGCTGTGGAACACCTATCCCAAGTGTGGGTAGGCAGCTCAACAAAATGCCACACACACAGTGTAAGAAACAACATTGCCCAGGCATGGTCTAAGCCCCTCACCTCGTCCCTGTGCTTTGGGGAGCCGGAGCGACACCCCAGGCCCACGGCCCTGAGACCCCTTTGCAAAAAGCAGGCTTCCCACGGAAACAGTTTTCCTGTGGTGCAGACCCTATCCCAAGTGGTTGTGGCAAGGTAAAGCAAATGCCCTCCACTTCTCTGGAAGAAACCACAGTGCCCAACCATGTTCTAAGCCCTCCCATCCTCCCTGGGCTTCTGGCAGCAGGAGTGAAAAGAGAGGAGCAGAGCACTGGGACCCGTTTGACAAAACCCGGCTTCCCACGGGAAAGTCTTTCTCCGCGTGCAGACATGCTCCCAGGTGCCTGTGGCAAGGGGAAGGAAATGCCATACACTGACTTGGAAGAGACCACAGGGCCCAGGCACAGTCTGAACCCTTCCCTCAACCGGCGGTTTTGCTAGCAGGAGTTCAACCCCAACGAACACAGCCCGGAGACCCCTGGGGCAAAAACGGCTTCCGACGAACAATAGGTGCTTGCTGTGGAACACCTATCCCAAGTGGGGGTAGCCAGCTCAACAAAATGCCACACACCCAGGTGTAAGAAACAACATTGCCCAGGCATGGTCTAAGCCCCTCACCTCGTCCCTGTGCTTTGGGGAGCCGGAGGGACAGCCGAGGCACACGGCCCTGAGACCCCTTTGCAAAAAGCCGGTTTCCCACGGAAACAGTTTTCCTGAGGTGCAGACCCTATCCCAAGTGGTTGTGGCAAGGTAAAGCAAATGCCCTCCACTTCTCTGGAAGAAACCACGGTGCCCAGCCATGTTCTAAGCCCTCCCATCCTCCCTGGGCTTCTGGCAGCAGGAGTGAAAAGAGAGGAGCAGAGCACGGGGACCCGTTTGACAAAAACCGGCTTCCCACGGGAAAGCCTTTCTCCACGTGCAGACATGCTCCCAGGTACCTGTGGCAAGGGGAAGGAAATGCCATACACTGACCTGGAAGAGACCACAGGGCCCAGGCACAGTCTGAACCCTCCCCTCAACCCGGCGGTTTTGCTAGCAGGAGTTCAACCCCAACGAACACAGCCCGGAGACCCCTGGGGCAAAAACGGCTTCCGACGAACAATAGGCGCTTGTTGTGGATCACCTATCCCAAGTGGGGGAAGCCAGCTCAACAAAATGCCACACACCCAGGTGTAAGAAACAACATTGCCCAGGCTTGGTCTAAGCCCCTCACCTCGTCCCTGTGCATTGGGGAGCTGGAGGGACAACCGAGGCCCACGAACCTGAGACCCCTTTGCAAAAAGTCGGCTTCCCACGGAAACAGTTTTCCTGAGGTGCAGACCCTATCCCAAGTGGTTGTGGCAAGGTAAAGCAAATGCCCTCCAGTTCTCTGGAAGAAACCACAGTGCCCAGCCATGTTCTAAGCCCTCCCATCCTCCCTGGGCTTCTGGCAGCAGGAGTGAAAAGAGAGGAGCAGAGCACGGGGAACCGTTTGACAAAAACCGGCTTCCCACGGGAAAGTCTTTGTCCACGTGCAGACATGCGCCCAGGTGCCTGGGGCAAGGGGAAGGAAATGCCATACACTGACCTGGAAGAGACCACAGGGCCCAGGCACAGTCTGAACCCTTCCCTCAACCCGGCGGTTTTGCTAGCAGGAGTTCAACCCCAACGAACACAGCCCGGAGACCCCTGGGGCAAAAACGGCTTCCGACGAACAATAGGTGCTTGCTGTGGAACACCTATCCCAAGTGGGGGTAGCCAGCTCAACAAAATGCCACACACCCAGTGTAAGAAACAACATTGCCCAGGCATGGTCTAAGCCCCTCACCTCGTCCCTGTGCTTTGGGGAGCCGGAGGGACAGCCGAGTCACACGGCCCTGAGACCCCTTTGCAAAAAGACGGTTTCCCACGGAAACAGTTTTCCTGAGGTGCAGACCCTCTCCCAAGTGGTTGTGGGAAGGTAAAGCAAATGCCCTCCACTTCTCTGGAAGAAACCACAGTGCCCAGCCATGTTCTAAGCCCTCCCATCCTCCCTGGGCTTCTGGCAGCAGGAGTGAAAAGAGAGGAGCAGAGCACTGGGACCCGTTTGACAAAACCCGGCTTCCCACGGGAAAGTCTTTCTCCGCGTGCAGACATGCTCCCAGGTGCCTGTGGCAAGGGGAAGGAAATGCCATACACTGACCTGGAAGACACCACAGGGCCCAGGCACAGTCTGAACCCTTCCCTCAACCCGGCGGTTTTGCTAGCAGGAGTTCAACCCCAACGAACACAGCCCGGAGACCCCTGGGGCAAAAACGGCTTCCGACGAACAATAGGTGCTTGCTGTGGAACACCTATCCCAAGTGGGGGTAGCCAGCTCAACAAAATGCCACACACCCAGTGTAAGAAACAACATTGCCCAGGCATGGTCTAAGCCCCTCACCTCGTCCCTGTGCTTTGGGGAGCCGGAGGGACACCCGAGGCACACGGCCCTGAGACCCCTTTGCAAAAAGCCGGCTTCCCACGGAAAGAGTTTTCCTGAGGTGCAGACCCTATCCCAAGTGGTTGTGGCAAGGTAAAGCAAATGCCCTCCACTTCTCTGGAAGAAACCACAGTGCCCAGCCATGTTCTAAGCCCTCCCATCCTCCCTGGGCTTCTGGCAGCAGGAGTGAAAAGAGAGGAGCAGAGCACTGGGACCCGTTTGAAAAAAACCGGCTTCCCACGGGAAAGTCTTTCTCCACGTGCAGACATGCTCCCAGGTGCCTTGGGCAAGGGGAAGGAAATGCCATACACTGACCTGGAAGAGACCACAGGGCCCAGGCACAGTCTGAACCCTTCCCTCAACCCGGCGGTTTTGCTAGCAGGAGTTCAACCCCAACGAACACAGCCCGGAGACCCCAGGGGCAAAAACGGCTTCCGACGATCAGTAGGTGCTTGCTGTGGAACACCTATCCCAAGTGGGGGAAGCCAGCTCAACAAAATGCCACACACCCAGGTGTAAGAAACAACATTGCCCAGGCATGGTCTAAGCCCCTCACGTCGTCCCTGTGCTTTGAGGAGCCGGAGGGACAGCCGAGGCCCACGGCCCTGAGACCCCTTTGCAAAAAGCCGGCTTCCCACGGAAAGAGTTTTCCTGAGGTGCAGACCCTATCCCAAGTGGTTGTGGCAAGGTAAAGCAAATGCCCTCCACTTCTCTGGAAGAAACCACAGTGCCCAGCCATGTTCTAAGCCCTCCCATCCTCCCTGGGCTTCTGGCAGCAGGAGTGAAAAGAGAGGAGCAGAGCACTGGGACCCGTTTGACAAAACCCGGCTTCCCACGGGAAAGTCTTTCTCCACGTGCAGACATGCACCCAGGTGCCTGTGGCAAGGGGAAGGAAATGCCATACACTGACCTGGAAGAGACCACAGGGCCCAGGCACAGTCTGAACCCTTCCCTCAACCCGGCGGTTTTGCTAGCAGGAGTTCAACCCCAACGAACACAGCCCGGAGACCCCTGGGGCAAAAACGGCTTCCGACGAACAATAGGTGCTTGCTGTGGAACACCTATCCCAAGTGGGGGTAGCCAGCTCAACAACGGGCTAACCTGGAAGAGACCACAGCCAGCTCCACTGGGATCCGTTTGACAAAACCCGGCTTCCCACGGGAAAGTCTTTCTCCACGTGCAGACATGCTCCCAGGTGCCTGGGGCAAGGGGAAGGAAATGCCATACACTGACCTGGAAGAGACCATAGGGCCCAGGCACAGTCTGAACCCTTCCCTCAACCCGGCGGTTTTGCTAGCAGGAGTTCAACCCCAACGAACACAGCCCGGAAACCGTGGGGCAAAAACGTCTTCCGAAGATCAATAGGTGCTTGCTGTGGAACACCTATCCCAAGTGGGGGAAGCCAGCTCAACAAAATGCCACACACCCAGGTGGAAGAAACAACATTGCCCAGGCTTGGTCTAAGCCCCTCACCTCGTCCCTGTGCTTTGGGGAGCCGGAGGGACAGCCGAGGCCCACGACCCTGAGACCCCTTTGCAAAAAGTCGGCTTCCCACGGAAACAGTTTTCCTGAGGTGCAGAACCTATCCCAAGTGGTTGTGGCAAGGTAAAGCAAATGCCCTCCACTTCTCTGGAAGAAACCACAGTGCCCAGCCATGTTCTAAGCCCTCCCATCCTCCCTGGGCTTCTGGCAGCAGGAGTGAAAAGAGAGGAGCAGAGCACGGGGAATCGTTTGACAAAAACCGGCTTCCCACGGGAAAGTCTTTCTCCACGTGCAGACATGCTCCCAGGTGCCTGTGGCAAGGGGAAGGAAATGCCATACACTGACCTGGAAGAGACCACAGGGCCCAGGCACAGTCTGAACCCTTCCCTCAACCCGGCGGTTTTGCTAGCAGGAGTTCAACCCCAACGAACACAGCCCGGAGACCCCTGGGGCAAAAACGGCTTCCGACGATCAATAGGCGCTTGCTGTGGAAAACCAATCCCAAGTGGGGGTAGCCAGCTCAACAAAATGCCACACACCCAGGTGTAAGAAACAACATTGCACAGGCTTGGTCTAAGCCCCTCACCTCGTCCCTGTGCTTTGGGGAGCCGGAGGGACAGCCGAGGCACACGGCCCTGAGACCCCTTTGCAAAAAGCCGGCTTCCCACGGAGACAGTTTTCCTGAGGTGCAGACCCTATCCCAAGTGGTTGTGGCAAGGTAAAGCAAATGCCCTCCACTTCTCTGGAAGAAACCACAGTGCCCAGCCATGTTCTAAGCCCTCCCATCCTCCCTGGGCTTCTGGCAGCAGGAGTGAAAAGAGAGGAGCAGAGCACGGGGACCCGTTTGACAAAAACCGGCTTCCCACGGGAAAGTCTTTGTCCACGTGCTGACATGCGCCCAGGTGCCTGGGGCAAGGGGAAGGAAATGCCATACACTGACCTGGAAGAGACCACAGGGCCCAGGCACAGTCTGAACCCTTCCCTCAACTCGGCAGTTTTGCTAGCAGGATTTCAACCGCAACGAACACAGCCCGGAGACCCCTGAGGCAAAAACGGCTTCCGAGGAACAATAGGCGCTTGCTGTGGAAAACAAATCCCATGTGGGGGTAGCCAGCTCAACAAAATGCCACACACCCAGGTGTAAGAAACAACATTGCCCAGGCATGCTCTAAGCCCCTCACGTCGTCCCTGTGCTTTGGGGAGCCGGAGGGACACCCGAGGCCCACGGCCCTGAGACCCCTTTGCAAAAAGCCGGCTTCCCACGGAAACAGTTTTCCTGAGGTGCAGACCCTATCCCAAGTGGTTGTGGCAAGGTAAAGCAAATGCCCTCCACTTCTCTGGAAGAAACCACAGTGCCCAGCCATGTTCTAAGCCCTCCCATCTTCCCTGGGCTTCTGGCAGCAGGAGTGAAAAGAGAGGAGCAGAGCACTGGGACCCGTTTGACAAAAACCGGCTTCCCACGGGAAAGTCTTTCTCCACGTGCAGACATGCTCCCAGGTGCCTGGGGCAAGGGGAAGGAAATGCCATACACTGACCTGGAAGAGACCACAGGGCCCAGGCACAGTCTGAACCCTTCCCTCAACCCGGCGGTTTTGCTAGCAGGAGTTCAACCCCAACGAACACAGCCCGGAGACCCCTGGGGCAAAAACGGCTTCCGACGATCAGTAGGTGCTTGCTGTGGAACACCTATCCCATGTGGGGGAAGCCAGCTCAACAAAATGCCACACACCCAAGTGTAAGAAACAACATTGCCCAGGCATGGTCTAAGCCCCTCACCTCGTCCCTGTGCTTTGGGGAGCCGGAGGGACAGCCGAGGCCCACGGCCCTGAGACCCCTTTGCAAAAAGCCGGCTTCCCACGGAAACAGTTTTCCTGAGGTGCAGACCCTATCCCAAGTGGTTGTGGCAAGGTAAAGCAAATGCCCTCCACTTCTCTGGAAGAAACCACAGTGCCCAGCCATGTTCTAAGCCCTCCCATCCTCCCTGGGCTTCTGGCAGCAGGAGTGAAAAGAGAGGAGCAGAGCACGGGGACCCGTTTGACAAAAGCCGGCTTCCCATTGGAAAGTCTTTCTCCACGTGCAGACATGCTCCCAGGTGCCTGTGGCAAGGGGAAGGAAATGCCATACACTGACCTGGAAGAGACCACAGGGCCCAGGCACAGTCTGAACCCTTCCCTCAACCCGGCGGTTTTGCTAGCAGGAGTTCAACCCCAACGAACACAGCCCGGAGACCCCTGGGGCAAAAACGGCTTCCGAGGAACAATAGGCGCTTGCTGTGGAAACCAATCACAAGTGGGGGTAGCCAGCTCAAAAAAATGCCACACATCCAGTGTAAGAAACAACATTGCCCAGGCATGGTCGAAGCCCCTCACCTCGTCCCTGTGCTTTGGGGAGCTGGAGGGACAGCCGAGGCACACGGCCCTGAGACCCCTTTGCATAAAGCCGGCTTCCCACGGAGACAGTTTTCCTGAGGTGCAGACCCTATCCCAAGTGGTTGTGGCAAGGTAAAGCAAATGCCCTCCACTTCTCTGGAAGAAACCACAGTGCCCAGCCATGTTCTAAGCCCTCCAATCCTCCCTGGGCTTCTGGCAGCAGGAGTGAAAAGAGAGGAGCAGAGCACTGGGACGGGATTGAGAAAAACTGGCTTCCCACGGGAAAGTCTTTCTCCACGTGCAGACATGCTCCCAGGTGCCTGTGGCAAGGGGAAGGAAATGCCATACACTGACCTGGAAGAGACCACAGGGCCCAAGCACAGTCTGAACCCTTCCCTAAACCCGGCGGTTTTGCTAGCAGGAGTTCAACCCCAACGAAAACAGCCCGGAAACCGTGGGGCAAAAACGGCTTCCGACGATCAATAGGTGCTTGCTGTGGAACACCTATCCCAAGTGGGGGTAGCCAGCTCAACAAAATGCCACACACCCAGTGTAAGAAACAACATTGCCCAAGGCATGGTCTAAGCCCCTCACCTCGTCCCTGTGCTTTGGGGAGCCGGAGGGACAGCCGAGGCACACGGCCCTGAGACCCCTTTGCAAAAAGCCGGCTTCCCACGGAGACAGTTTTCCTGAGGTGCAGACCCTATCCCAAGGGGTTGTGGCAAGGTAAAGCAAATGCCCTCCACTTCTCTGGAAGAAACCACAGTGCCCAGCCATGTTCTAAGCCCTCCCATCCTCCCTGGGCTTCTGGCAGCAGGAGTGAAAAGAGAGGAGCAGAGCACTGGGACCCGTTTGACAAAAACCGGCTTCCCACGGGAAAGTCTTTCTCCACGTGCAGACATGCTCCCAGGTGCCTGGGGCAAGGGGAAGGAAATGCCATACACTGACCTGGAAGAGACCACAGGGCCCAGGCACAGTCTGAATCCTTCCCTCAACCCGGCGGTTTTGCTAGCAGGAGTTCAACCCCAACGAAAACAGCCCGGAGACCCCTGGGGAAAAAACGGCTTCCGACGATCAGTAGGTGCTTGCTGTGGAACACCTATCCCAAGTGGGGGAAGCCAGCTCAACAAAATGCCACACACCCAGGTGTAAGAAACAACATTGCCCAGGCATGGTCTAAGCCCCTCACCTCGTCCCTGTGCTTTGGGGAGCCGGAGGGACAGCCGAGGCCCACGGCCCTGAGTCCCCTTTGCAAAATCCGGCTTCCCACGGAAAGAGTTTTCCTGAGGTGCAGACCCTATCCCAAGTGGTTGTGGCAAGGTAAAGCAAATGCCCTCAACTTCTCTGGAAGAAACCACAGTGCCCAGCCATGTTCTAATCCCTCCCATCCTCCCTGGGCTTCTGGCAGCAGGAGTGAAAAGAGAGGAGCAGAGCACTGGGACCCGTTTGACAAAACCCGGCTTCCCACGGGAAAGTCTTTCTCCACGTGCAGACATGCTCCCAGGTGCCTGGGGCAAGGGGAAGGAAATGCCATACACTGACCTGGAAGAGAGCACAGGGCCCAGGCACAGTCTGAACCCTTCCCTCAGCCCGGCGGTTTTGCTAGCAGGAGTTCAACCCCAACGAACACAGCCCGGAGACCCCTGGGGCAAAAACGGCTTCCGACGAACAATATGTGCTTGCTGTGGAACACCGATCCCAAGTGGGGGTAGCCAGCTCAACAAAATGCCACACACCCAGTGTAAGAAACAACATTGCCCAGGCATGGTCTAAGCCCCTCACCTCGTCCCTGTGCTTTGGGGAGCCGGAGGGACAGCCGAGGCACACGGCCCTGAGACCCCTATGTAAAAAGCCGACTTCCCACGGAGACAGTTTTCCTGAGGTGCAGACCCTATCCCAAGTGGTTGTGGCAAGGTAAAGCAAATGCCCTCCACTTCTCTGGAAGAAACCACAGTGCCCAGCCATGTTCTAAGCCCTCCCATCCTCCCTGGGCTTCTGGCAGCAGGAGTGAAAAGAGAGGAGCAGAGCACTGGGACCCGTTTGTCAAAAACCGGCTTCCCACGGGAAAGTCTTTCTCCACGTGCAGACATGCTCCCAGGTGCCTGGGGCAAGGGGAAGGAAATGCCATACACTGACCTGGAAGAGACCACAGGGCCCAGGCACAGTCTGAACGCTTCCCTCAACCCGGCGGTTTTGCTAGCAGGAGTTCAACCCCAACGAACACAGCCCGGAGACCCCTGGGGCAAAAACGGCTTCCGACGAACAATAGGCGCTTGCTGTGGAACACCTATCCCAAGTGGGGGAAGCCAGCTCAACAAAATGCCACACACCCAGGTGTAAGAAACAACATTGCCCAGGCTTGGTCTAAGCCCCTCACCTCGTCCCTGTGCTTTGGGGAGCCGGAGGGACAACCGAGGCCCACGAACCTGAGACCCCTTTGCAAAAAGTCGGCTTCCCACGGAAACAGTTTTCCTGAGGTGCAGAACCTATCCCACGTGGTTGTGGCAAGGTAAAGCAAATGCCCTCCAGTTCTCTGGAAGAAACCACAGTGCCCAGCCATGTTCTAAGCCCTCCCATCCTCCCTGGGCTTCTGGCAGCAGGAGTGAAAAGAGAGGAGCAGAGCACGGGGAACCGCTTGACAAAAACCGGCTTCCCACGGGAAAGTCCTTGTCCACGTGCAGACATGCTCCCAGGTGCCTGGGGCAAGGGGAAGGAAATGCCATAAACTGACCTGGAAGAGACCACAGGGCCCAGGCACAGTCTGAATCCTTCCCTCAACCCGGCGGTTTTGCTAGCAGGAGTTCAACCCCAACGAAAACAGCCCGGAGACCCCTGGGGAAAAAACGGCTTCCGACGATCAGTAGGTGCTTGCTGTGGAACACCTATCCCAAGTGGGGGAAGCCAGCTCAACAAAATGCCACACACCCAGGTGTAAGAAACAACATTGCCCAGGCATGGTCTAAGCCCCTCACCTCGTCCCTGTGCTTTGGGGAGCCGGAGGGACAGCCGAGGCCCACGGCCCTGAGTCCCCTTTGCAAAATCCGGCTTCCCACGGAAAGAGTTTTCCTGAGGTGCAGACCCTATCCCAAGTGGTTGTGGCAAGGTAAAGCAAATGCCCTCAACTTCTCTGGAAGAAACCACAGTGCCCAGCCATGTTCTAATCCCTCCCATCCTCCCTGGGCTTCTGGCAGCAGGAGTGAAAAGAGAGGAGCAGAGCACTGGGACCCGTTTGACAAAACCCGGCTTCCCACGGGAAAGTCTTTCTCCACGTGCAGACATGCTCCCAGGTGCCTGGGGCAAGGGGAAGGAAATGCCATACACTGACCTGGAAGAGAGCACAGGGCCCAGGCACAGTCTGAACCCTTCCCTCAGCCCGGCGGTTTTGCTAGCAGGAGTTCAACCCCAACGAACACAGCCCGGAGACCCCTGGGGCAAAAACGGCTTCCGACGAACAATATGTGCTTGCTGTGGAACACCGATCCCAAGTGGGGGTAGCCAGCTCAACAAAATGCCACACACCCAGTGTAAGAAACAGCATTGCCCAGGCATGGTCTAAGCCCCTCACCTCGTCCCTGTGCTTTGGGGAGCCGGAGGGACAGCCGAGGCACACGGCCCTGAGACCCCTTTGCAAAAAGCCGACTTCCCACGGAGACAGTTTTCCTGAGGTGCAGACCCTATCCCAAGTGGTTGTGGCAAGGTAAAGCAAATGCCCTCCACTTCTCTGGAAGAAACCACAGTGCCCAGCCATGTTCTAAGCCCTCCCATCCTCCCTGGGCTTCTGGCAGCAGGAGTGAAAAGAGAGGAGCAGAGCACTGGGACCCGTTTGACAAAAACCGGCTTCCCACGGGAAAGTCTTTCTCCACGTGCAGACATGCTCCCAGGTGCCTGGGGCAAGGGGAAGGAAATGCCATACACTGACCTGGAAGAGACCACAGGGCCCAGGCACAGTCTGAACCCTTCCCTCAACCCGGCGGTTTTGCTAGCAGGAGTTCAACCCCAACGAACACAGCCCGGAGACCCCTGGGGCAGAAACGGCTTCCGACGAACAATAGGTGCTTGCTGTGGAACACCTATCCCAAGTGGGGGTAGCCAGCTCAACAAAATGCCACACACCCAAGTGTAAGAAACAACATTGCCCAGGCAATGTCTAAGCCCCTCACCTCGTCCCTGTGCTTTGGGGAGCCGGAGGGACAGCCGATGCCCACGGCCCTGAGACCCCTTTGCAAAAAGCCGGCTTCCCACGGAAACAGTTTTCCTGAGGTGCAGACCCTATCCCAAGTGGTTGTGGCAAGGTAAAGCAAATGCCCTCCACTTCTCTGGAAGAAACCACAGTGCCCAGCCATGTTCTAAGCCCTCCCATCCTCCCTGGGCTTCTGGCAGCAGGAGTGAAAAGAGAGGAGCAGAGCACGGGGACCCGTTTGACAAAACCCGGCTTCCCACGGGAAAGTCTTTCTCCACGTGCAGACATGCTCCCAGGTACCTGTGGCAAGGGGAAGGAAATGCCATACACTGACCTGGAAGAGACCACAGGGCCCAGGCACAGTCTGAACGCTTCCCTCAACCCGGCGGTTTTGCTAGCAGGAGTTCAACCCCAACGAACACAGCCCGGAGACCCCTGGGGCAAAAACGGCTTCCGACGAACAATAGGCGCTTGCTGTGGAACACCTATCCCAAGTGGGGGAAGCCAGCTCAACAAAATGCCACACACCCAGGTGTAAGAAACAACATTGCCCAGGCTTGGTCTAAGCCCCTCACCTCGTCCCTGTGCTTTGGGGAGCCGGAGGGACAACCGAGGCCCACGAACCTGAGACCCCTTTGCAAAAAGTCGGCTTCCCACGGAAACAGTTTTCCTGAGGTGCAGAACCTATCCCAAGTGGTTGTGGCAAGGTAAAGCAAATGCCCTCCAGTTCTCTGGAAGAAACCACAGTGCCCAGCCATGTTCTAAGCCCTCCCATCCTCCCTGGGCTTCTGGCAGCAGGAGTGAAAAGAGAGGAGCAGAGCACGGGGAACCGCTTGACAAAAACCGGCTTCCCACGGGAAAGTCTTTCTCCGCGTGCAGACATGCTCCCAGGTGCCTGGGGCAAGGGGAAGGAAATGCCATACACTGACCTGGAAGAGACCACAGGGCCCAGGCACAGTCTGAACCCTTCCCTCAACCCGGCGGTTTTGCTAGCAGGAGTTCAACCCCAACGAACACAGCCCGGAGACCCCTGGGGCAAAAACGGCTTCCGACGAACAATAGGCGCTTGCTGTGGAACACCTATCCCAAGTGGGGGAAGCCAGCTCAACAAAATGCCACACACCCAGGTGTAAGAAACAACATTGCCCAGGCTTGGTCTAAGCCCCTCACCTCGTCCCTGTGCTTTGGGGAGCCGGAGGGACAACCGAGGCCCACGAACCTGAGACCCCTTTGCAAAAAGTCGGCTTCCCACGGAAACAGTTTTCCTGAGGTGCAGAACCTATCCCAAGTGGTTGTGGCAAGGTAAAGCAAATGCCCTCCAGTTCTCTGGAAGAAACCACAGTGCCCAGCCATGTTCTAAGCCCTCCCATCCTCCCTGGGCTTCTGGCAGCAGGAGTGAAAAGAGAGGAGCAGAGCACGGGGACCCGTTTGACAAAAACCGGCTTCCCACGGGAAAGTCTTTCTCCACGTGCAGACATGCTCCCAGGTGCCTGGGGCAAGGGGAAGGAAATGCCATACACTGACCTGGAAGAGACCACAGGGCCCAGGCACAGTCTGAATCCTTCCCTCAACCCGGCGGTTTTGCTAGCAGGAGTTCAACCCCAACGAAAACAGCCAGGAGACCCCTGGGGAAAAAACGGCTTCCGAGGATCAGTAGGTGCTTGCTGTGGAACACCTATCCCAAGTGGGGGAAGCCAGCTCAACAAAATGCCACACACCCAGGTGTAAGAAACAACATTGCCCAGGCATGGTCTAAGCCCCTCACCTCGTCCCTGTGCTTTGGGGAGCCGGAGGGACAGCCGAGGCCCACGGCCCTGAGTCCCCTTTGCAAAATCCGGCTTCCCACGGAAAGAGTTTTCCTGAGGTGCAGACCCTATCCCAAGTGGTTGTGGCAAGGTAAAGCAAATGCCCTCAACTTCTCTGGAAAAACCACAGTGCCCAGCCATGTTCTAATCCCTCCCATCCTCCCTGAGCTTCTGGCAGCAGGAGTGAAAAGAGAGGAGCAGAGCACTGGGACCCGTTTGACAAAACCCGGCTTCCCACGGGAAAGTCTTTCTCCACGTGCAGACATGCTCCCAGGTGCCTGGGGCAAGGGGAAGGAAATGCCATACACTGACCTGGAAGAGAGCACAGGGCCCAGGCACAGTCTGAACCCTTCCCTCAACCCGGCGGTTTTGCTAGCAGGAGTTCAACCCCAACGAACACAGCCCGGAGACCCCTGGGGCAAAAACGGCTTCCGACGAACAATATGTGCTTGCTGTGGAACACCTATCCCAAGTGGGGGTAGCCAGCTAAACAAAATGCCACACACCCAGTGTAAGAAACAACATTGCCCAGGCATGGTCTAAGCCCCTCACCTCGTCCCTGTGCTTTGGGGAGCCGGAGGGACAGCCGAGGCACACGGCCCTGAGACCCCTTTGCAAAAAGCCGACTTCCCACGGAGACAGTTTTCCTGAGGTGCAGACCCTATCCCAAGTGGTTGTGGCAAGGTAAAGCAAATGCCCTCCACTTCTCTGGAAGAAACCACAGTGCCCAGCCATGTTCTAAGCCCTCCCATCCTCCCTGGGCTTCTGGCAGCAGGAGTGAAAAGAGAGGAGCAGAGCACTGGGACCCGTTTGACAAAAACCGGCTTCCCACGGGAAAGTCTTTCTCCACGTGCAGACATGCTCCCAGGTGCCTGGGGCAAGGGGAAGGAAATGCCATACACTGACCTGGAAGAGACCACAGGGCCCAGGCACAGTCTGAACCCTTCCCTCAACCCGGCGGTTTTGCTAGCAGGAGTTCAACCCCAATGAACACAGCCCGGAGACCCCTGAGGCAAAAACGGCTTCCGACGAACAATAGGCCCTTGCTGTGGAAAACCAATCCCAAGTGGGGGTATCCAGCTCAACAAAATGCCACACACCCAGGTGTAAGAAACAACATTGCCCAGGCATGGTCTAAGCCCCTCACCTCGTCCCTGTGCTTTGGGGAGCCGGAGCGACACCCCAGGCCCACGGCCCTGAGACCCCTTTGCAAAAAGCAGGCTTCCCACGGAAACAGTTTTCCTGAGGTGCAGACCCTATCCCAAGTGGTTGTGGCAAGGTAAAGCAAATGCCCTCCTCTTCTCTGGATGAAACCACAGTGCCCAGCCATGTTCTAAGCCCTCCCATCCTCCCTGGGCTTCTGACAGCAGGAGTGAAAAGAGAGGAGCAGAGCACTGGGACCCGTTTGACAACACCCGGCTTCCCACGGGAAAGTCTTTCTCCACGTGCAGACATGCTCCCAGGTGCCTGTGGCAAGGGGAAGGAAATGCCATACACTGACCTGGAAGAGACCACAGGGCCCAGGCACAGTCTGAACCCTTCCCTCAACCCGGCGGTTTTGCTAGCAGGAGTTCAACCCCAACGAACACAGCCCGGAGACCCCTGGGGCAGAAACGGCTTCCGACGAACAATAGGTGCTTGCTGTGGAACACCTATCCCAAGTGGGGGTAGCCAGCTCAACAAAATGCCACACACCCAAGTGTAAGAAACAACATTGCCCAGGCAATGTCTAAGCCCCTCACCTCGTCCCTGTGCTTTGGGGAGCCGGAGGGACAGCCGATGCCCACGGCCCTGAGACCCCTTTGCAAAAAGCCGGCTTCCCACGGAAACAGTTTTCCTGAGGTGCAGACCCTATCCCAAGTGGTTGTGGCAAGGTAAAGCAAATGCCCTCCACTTCTCTGGAAGAAACCACAGTGCCCAGCCATGTTCTAAGCCCTCCCATCCTCCCTGGGCTTCTGGCAGCAGGAGTGAAAAGAGAGGAGCAGAGCACGGGGACCCGTTTGACAAAACCCGGCTTCCCACGGGAAAGTCTTTCTCCACGTGCAGACATGCTCCCAGGTACCTGTGGCAAGGGGAAGGAAATGCCATACACTGACCTGGAAGAGACCACAGGGCCCAGGCACAGTCTGAACGCTTCCCTCAACCCGGCGGTTTTGCTAGCAGGAGTTCAACCCCAACGAACACAGCCCGGAGACCCCTGGGGCAAAAACGGCTTCCGACGAACAATAGGCGCTTGCTGTGGAACACCTATCCCAAGTGGGGGAAGCCAGCTCAACAAAATGCCACACACCCAGGTGTAAGAAACAACATTGCCCAGGCTTGGTCTAAGCCCCTCACCTCGTCCCTGTGCTTTGGGGAGCCGGAGGGACAACCGAGGCCCACGAACCTGAGACCCCTTTGCAAAAAGTCGGCTTCCCACGGAAACAGTTTTCCTGAGGTGCAGAACCTATCCCAAGTGGTTGTGGCAAGGTAAAGCAAATGCCCTCCAGTTCTCTGGAAGAAACCACAGTGCCCAGCCATGTTCTAAGCCCTCCCATCCTCCCTGGGCTTCTGGCAGCAGGAGTGAAAAGAGAGGAGCAGAGCACGGGGAACCGCTTGACAAAAACCGGCTTCCCACGGGAAAGTCTTTCTCCGCGTGCAGACATGCTCCCAGGTGCCTGGGGCAAGGGGAAGGAAATGCCATACACTGACCTGGAAGAGACCACAGGGCCCAGGCACAGTCTGAACCCTTCCCTCAACCCGGCGGTTTTGCTAGCAGGAGTTCAACCCCAACGAACACAGCCCGGAGACCCCTGGGGCAAAAACGCCTTCCGACGAACAATAGGCGCTTGCTGTGGAACACCTATCCCAAGTGGGGGAAGCCAGCTCAACAAAATGCCACACACCCAGGTGTAAGAAACAACATTGCCCAGGCTTGGTCTAAGCCCCTCACCTCGTCCCTGTGCTTTGGGGAGCCGGAGGGACAACCGAGGCCCACGAACCTGAGACCCCTTTGCAAAAAGTCGGCTTCCCACGGAAACAGTTTTCCTGAGGTGCAGAACCTATCCCACGTGGTTGTGGCAAGGTAAAGCAAATGCCCTCCAGTTCTCTGGAAGAAACCACAGTGCCCAGCCATGTTCTAAGCCCTCCCATCCTCCCTGGGCTTCTGGCAGCAGGAGTGAAAAGAGAGGAGCAGAGCACGGGGAACCGCTTGACAAAAACCGGCTTCCCACGGGAAAGTCCTTGTCCACGTGCAGACATGCGCCCAGGTGCCTGGGGCAAGGGGAAGGAAATGCCATACACTGACCTGGAAGAGACCACAGGGCCCAGGCACAGTCTGAACCCTTCCCTCAACCCGGCGGTTTTGCTAGTAGGAGTTCAACCCCAACGAACACAGCCCGCAGACCCCTGGGGCAAAAACGGCTTCCGACAAACAATAGGTGCTTGCTGTGGAACACCTATCCCAAGTGGGGGTAGGCATCTCAACAAAATGCCACACACCCAGTGTAAGAAACAACATTGCCCAGGCATGGTCTAAGCCCCTCACCTCGTCCCTGTGCTTTGGAGAGCCGGAGGGACAGCCGAGGCCCACGGCCCTGAGACCCCTTTGTAAAAAGCCGGCTTCCCACGGAAACAGTTTTCCTGAGGTGCAGACCCTATCCCAAGTGGTTGTGGCAAGGTAAAGCAAATGCCCTCCACTTCTCTGGAAGAAACCACAGTGCCCAGACATGTTCTAAGCCCGCCCATCCTCCCTGGGCTTCTGGCAGCAGGAGTGAAAAGAGAGGAGCAGAGCACTGGGACCCGTTTGACAAAACCCGGCTTCCCACGGGAAAGTCTTTCTCCACGTGCAGACATGCTCCCAGGTGCCTGTGGCAAGGGGAAGGAAATGCCATACACTGACCTGCAAGAGACCACAGGGCCCAGGCACAGTCTGAACCCTTCCCTCAACCCGGCGGTTTTGCTAGCAGGAGTTCAACCCCAACGAACACAGCCCGGAGATCCCTGGGGCAAAAACGGCTTCCGACGAACAATAGGTGCTTGCTGTGGAACACCTATCCCAAGTGGGGGTAGCCAGCTCAACAAAATGCCACACACCCAGGTGTAAGAAACAACATTGCCCAGGCATGGTCTAAGCCCCTGACCTCGTCCATGTGCTTTGGGGAGCCGGAGGGACAGCCGAGGCACACGGCCCTGAGACCCCTTTGAAAAAAGCCGGTTTCCCACGGAAACAGTTTTCCTGAGGTGCAGACCCTATCCCAAGTGGTTGTGGCAAGGTAAAGCAAATGCCCTCCACTTCTCTGGAAGAAACCACAGTGCCCAGCCATGTTCTAAGCCCTCCCATCCTCCCTGGGCTTCTGGCAGCAGGAGTGAAAAGAGAGGAGCAGAGCACGGGGACCCGTTTGACAAAAACCGGCTTCCCACGGGAAAGTCTTTCTCCACGTGCAGACATGCTCCCAGGTGCCTGGGGCAAGGGGAAGGTAATGCCATACACTGACCTGGAAGAGACCACAGGGCCCAGGCACAGTCTGAACCCTTCCCTCAACCCTGCGGTTTTGCTAGCAGGAGTTCAACCCCAACGAACATAGCTCGGAGACCCCTGGGGCAAAAACGGTTTCCGACGAACAATATGTGCTTGCTGTGGAACACCTATCCCAAGTGGGGGTAGCCAGCTCAACAAAATGCCACACACGCAGTGTAAGAAACTACATTGCCCAGGCATGGTCTAAGCCCCTCACCTCGTCCCTGTGCTTTGGGGAGCAGGAGGGACAGCCGAAGCCCACGGCCCTGAGACCCCTTTGCAAAAAGCGGGCTTCCCACGGAGACAGTTTTCCTGAGGTGCAGACCCTATCCCAAGTGGTTGTGGCAAGGTAAAGCAAATGCCCTCCACTTCTCTGGAAGAAACCACAGTGCCCAGCCATGTTCTAAGCCCTCCCATCCTCCCTGGGCTTCTGGCAGCAGGAGTGAAAAGAGAGGAGCAGAGCACGGGGAATCGTTTGACAAAAACCGGCTTCCCACGGGAAAGTCTTTGTCCACGTGCAGACATGCGCCCAGGTGCCTGGGGCAAGGGGAAGGAAATGCCATACACTGACCTGGAAGAGACCACAGGGCCCAGGCACAGTCTGAACCCTACCCTCAACCCGGCGGTTTTGCTAGCAGGAGTTCAACCCCAACGAACACAGCCCGGAGACCCCTGGGGCAAGAACGGCTTCCGACGAACAATAGGTGCTTGCTGTGGAACACCTATCCCAAGTGGTGGTAGGCAGCTCAACAAAATGCCACACACCCAGTGTAAGAAACAACATTGCCCAGGCATGGTCTAAGCCCCTCACCTCGTCCCTGTGCTTTGGGGAGCCGGAGGGACAGCCGAGGCACACGGCCCTGAGACCCCTTTGCAAAAAGCCGGTTTCCCACGGAAACAGTTTTCCTGAGGTGCAGACCCTATCCCAAGAGGTTGTGGCAAGGTAAAGCAAATGCCCTCCACTTCTCTGGAAGAAACCACAGTGCCCAGCCATGTTCTAAGCCCTCCCATCCTCCCTGGGCTTCTGGCAGCAGGAGTGAAAAGAGAGGAGCAGAGCACTGGGACCCGTTTGACAAAAACCGGCTTCCCACGGGAAAGTCTTTCTCCACGTGCAGACATGCTCCCAGGTGCCTGTGGCAAGGGGAAGGAAATGCCATACACTGACCTGGAAGAGACCACAGGGCCCAGGCACAGTCTGAACCCTTCCCTCAACCCGGCGGTTTTGCTAGCAGGAGTTCAACCCCAATGAACACAGCCCGGAGACCCCTGAGGCAAAAACGGCTTCCGACGAACAATAGGCCCTTGCTGTGGAAAACCAATCCCAAGTGGGGGTATCCAGCTCAACAAAATGCCACACACCCAGGTGTAAGAAACAACATTGCCCAGGCATGGTCTAAGCCCCTCACCTCGTCCCTGTGCTTTGGGGAGCCGGAGCGACACCCCAGGCCCACGGCCCTGAGACCCCTTTGCAAAAAGCAGGCTTCCCACGGAAACAGTTTTCCTGAGGTGCAGACCCTATCCCAAGTGGTTGTGGCAAGGTAAAGCAAATGCCCTCCTCTTCTCTGGATGAAACCACAGTGCCCAGCCATGTTCTAAGCCCTCCCATCCTCCCTGGGCTTCTGACAGCAGGAGTGAAAAGAGAGGAGCAGAGCACTGGGACCCGTTTGACAACACCCGGCTTCCCACGGGAAAGTCTTTCTCCACGTGCAGACATGCACCCAGGTGCCTGTGGCAAGGGGAAGGAAATGCCATACACTGACCTGGAAGAGACCACAGGGCCCAGGCACAGTCTGAACCCTTCCCTCAACCCGGCGGTTTTGCTAGCAGGAGTTCAACCCCAACGAACACAGCCCGGAGACCCCTGGGGCAGAAACGGCTTCCGACGAACAATAGGTGCTTGCTGTGGAACACCTATCCCAAGTGGGGGAAGCCAGCTCAACAAAATGCCACACACCCAGGTGTAAGAAACAACATTGCCCAGGCTTGGTCTAAGCCCCTCACCTCGTCCCTGTGCTTTGGGGAGCCGGAGGGACAACCGAGGCCCACGAACCTGAGACCCCTTTGCAAAAAGTCGGCTTCCCACGGAAACAGTTTTCCTGAGGTGCAGAACCTATCCCAAGTGGTTGTGGCAAGGTAAAGCAAATGCCCTCCAGTTCTCTGGAAGAAACCACAGTGCCCAGCCATGTTCTAAGCCCTCCCATCCTCCCTGGGCTTCTGGCAGCAGGAGTGAAAAGAGAGGAGCAGAGCACGGGGAACCGCTTGACAAAAACCGGCTTCCCACGGGAAAGTCTTTCTCCGCGTGCAGACATGCTCCCAGGTGCCTGTGGCAAGGGGAAGGAAATGCCATACACTGACCTGGAAGACACCACAGGGCCCAGGCACAGTCTGAACCCTTCCCTCAACCCGGCGGTTTTGCTAGCAGGAGTTCAACCCCAACGAACACAGCCCGGAGACCCCTGGGGCAAAAACGGCTTCCGACGAACAATAGGTGCTTGCTGTGGAACACCTATCCCAAGTGGGGGTAGGCAGCTCAACAAAATGCCACACACCCAGTGTAAGAAACAACATTGCCCAGGCATGGTCTAAGCCCCTCACCTCGTCCCTGTGCTTTGGGGAGCCGGAGGGACACCCGAGGCACACGGCCCTGAGACCCCTTTGCAAAAAGCCGGCTTCCCACGGAAAGAGTTTTCCTGAGGTGCAGACCCTATCCCAAGTGGTTGTGGCAAGGTAAATCAAATGCCCTCCACTTCTCTGGAAGAAACCACAGTGCCCAGCCATGTTCTAAGCCCTCCCATCCTCCCTGGGCTTCTGGCAGCAGGAGTGAAAAGAGAGGAGCAGAGCACGGGGACCCGTTTGACAAAAACCGGCTTCCCACGGGAAAGTCTTTCTCCACGTGCAGACATGCTCCCAGGTGCCTTGGGCAAGGGGAAGGAAATGCCATACACTGACCTGGAAGAGACCACAGGGCCCAGGCACAGTCTGAACCCTTCCCTCAACCCGGCGGTTTTGCTAGCAGGAGTTCAACCCCAACGAACACAGCCCGGAGACCCCAGGGGCAAAAACGGCTTCCGACGATCAGTAGGTGCTTGCTGTGGAACACCTATCCCAAGTGGGGGAAGCCAGCTCAACAAAATGCCACACACCCAGGTGTAAGAAACAACATTGCCCAGGCATGGTCTAAGCCCCTCACCTCGTCCCTGTGCTTTGGGGAGCCGGAGGGACAGCCGAGGCCCACGGCCCTGAGACCCCTTTGCAAAAAGCCGGCTTCCCACGGAAAGAGTTTTCCTGAGGTGCAGACCCTATCCCAAGTGGTTGTGGCAAGGTAAAGCAAATGCCCTCCACTTCTCTGGAAGAAACCACAGTGCCCAGTCATGTTCTAAGCCCTCCCATCCTCCCTGGGCTTCTGGCAGCAGGAGTGAAAAGAGAGGAGCAGAGCACTGGGACCCGTTTGACAAAACCCGGCTTCCCACGGGAAAGTCTTTCTCCACGTGCAGACATGCACCCAGGTGCCTGTGGCAAGGGGAAGGAAATGCCATACACTGACCTGGAAGAGACCACAGGGCCCAGGCACAGTCTGAACCCTTCCCTCAACCCGGCGGTTTTGCTAGCAGGAGTTCAACCCCAACGAACACAGCCCGGAGACCCCTGGGGCAAAAACGGCTTCCGACGAACAATAGGTGCTTGCTGTGGAACACCTATCCCAAGTGGGGGTAGCCAGCTCAACAACGGGCTAACCTGGAAGAGACCACAGCCAGCTCCACTGGGACCCGTTTGACAAAACCCGGCTTCCCACGGGAAAGTCTTTCTCCACGTGCAGACATGCTCCCAGGTGCCTGGGGCAAGGGGAAGGAAATGCCATACACTGACCTGGAAGAGACCATAGGGCCCAGGCACAGTCTGAACCCTTCCCTCAACCCGGCGGTTTTGCTAGCAGGAGTTCAACCCCAACGAACACAGCCCGGAAACCGTGGGGCAAAAACGTCTTCCGACGATCAATAGGTGCTTGCTGTGGAACACCTATCCCAAGTGGGGGAAGCCAGCTCAACAAAATGCCACACACCCAGGTGTAAGAAACAACATTGCCCAGGCTTGGTCTAAGCCCCTCACCTCGTCCCTGTGCTTTGGGGAGCCGGAGGGACAGCCGAGGCCCACGACCCTGAGACCCCTTTGCAAAAAGTCGGCTTCCCACGGAAACAGTTTTCCTGAGGTGCAGAACCTATCCCAAGTGGTTGTGGCAAGGTAAAGCAAATGCCCTCCACTTCTCTGGAAGAAACCACAGTGCCCAGCCATGTTCTAAGCCCTCCCATCCTCCCTGGGCTTCTGGCAGCAGGAGTGAAAAGAGAGGAGCAGAGCACGGGGACCCGTTTGACAACACCCGGCTTCCCACGGGAAAGTCTTTCTCCACGTGCAGACATGCTCCCAGGTGCCTGTGGCAAGGGGAAGGAAATGCCATACACTGACCTGGAAGAGACCACAGGGCCCAGGCACCGTCTGAATCCTTCCCTCAACCCGGCGGTTTTGCTAGCAGGAGTTCAACCCCAACGAACACAGCCCGGAAACCGTGGGGCAAAAACGTCTTCCGACGATCAATAGGTGCTTGCTGTGGAACACCTATCCCAAGTGGGGGAAGCCAGCTCAACAAAATGCCACACACCCAGGTGTAAGAAACAACATTGCCCAGGCTTGGTCTAAGCCCCTCACCTCGTCCCTGTGCTTTGGGGAGCCGGAGGGACAGCCGAGGCCCACGACCCTGAGACCCCTTTGCAAAAAGTCGGCTTCCCACGGAAACAGTTTTCCTGAGGTGCAGAACCTATCCCAAGTGGTTGTGGCAAGGTAAAGCAAATGCCCTCCACTTCTCTGGAAGAAACCACAGTGCCCAGCCATGTTCTAAGCCCTCCCATCCTCCCTGGGCTTCTGGCAGCAGGAGTGAAAAGAGAGGAGCAGAGCACGGGGACCCGTTTGACAAAAACCGGCTTCCCATTGGAAAGTCTTTCTCCACGTGCAGACATGCTCCCAGGTGCCTGGGGCAAGGGGAAGGAAATGCCATACACTGACCTGGAAGAGAGCACAGGGCCCAGGCACAGTCTGAACCCTTCCCTCAACCCGGCGGTTTTGCTAGCAGGAGTTCAACCCCAACGAACACAGCCCGGAGACCCCTGGGGCAAAAACGGCTTCCGACGAACAATATGTGCTTGCTGTGGAACACCTATCCCAAGTGGGGGTAGCCAGCTCAACAAAATGCCACACACCCAGTGTAAGAAACAACATTGCCCAGGCATGGTCTAAGCCCCTCACCTCGTCCCTGTGCTTTGGGGAGCCGGAGGGACAGCCGAGGCACACGGCCCTGAGACCCCTTTGCAAAAAGCCGACTTCCCACGGAGACAGTTTTCCTGAGGTGCAGACCCTATCCCAAGTGGTTGTGGCAAGGTAAAGCAAATGCCCTCCACTTCTCTGGAAGAAACCACAGTGCCCAGCCATGTTCTAAGCCCTCCCATCCTCCCTGGGCTTCTGGCAGCAGGAGTGAAAAGAGAGGAGCAGAGCACTGGGACCCGTTTGACAAAAACCGGCTTCCCACGGGAAAGTCTTTCTCCACGTGCAGACATGCTCCCAGGTGCCTGGGGCAAGGGGAAGGAAATGCCATACACTGACCTGGAAGAGACCACAGGGCCCAGGCACAGTCTGAACCCTTCCCTCAACCCGGCGGTTTTGCTAGCAGGAGTTCAACCCCAATGAACACAGCCCGGAGACCCCTGAGGCAAAAACGGCTTCCGACGAACAATAGGCCCTTGCTGTGGAAAACCAATCCCAAGTGGGGGTATCCAGCTCAACAAAATGCCACACACCCAGGTGTAAGAAACAACATTGCCCAGGCATGGTCTAAGCCCCTCACCTCGTCCCTGTGCTTTGGGGAGCCGGAGCGACACCCCAGGCCCACGGCCCTGAGACCCCTTTGCAAAAAGCAGGCTTCCCACGGAAACAGTTTTCCTGAGGTGCAGACCCTATCCCAAGTGGTTGTGGCAAGGTAAAGCAAATGCCCTCCTCTTCTCTGGATGAAACCACAGTGCCCAGCCATGTTCTAAGCCCTCCCATCCTCCCTGGGCTTCTGACAGCAGGAGTGAAAAGAGAGGAGCAGAGCACTGGGACCCGTTTGACAAAACCCGGCTTCCCACGGGAAAGTCTTTCTCCACGTGCAGACATGCTCCCAGGTGCCTGTGGCAAGGGGAAGGAAATTCCATACACTGACCTGGAAGAGACCACAGGGCCCAGGCACAGTCTGAACCCTTCCCTCAACCCGGCGGTTTTGCTAGCAGGAGTTCAACCCCAACGAACACAGCCCGGAGACCCCTGGGGCAAAAACGGCTTCCGACGAACAATAGGTGCTTGCTGTGGAACACCTATCCCAAGTGGGGGTAGGCAGCTCAACAAAATGCCACACACCCAGTGTAAGAAACAACATTGCCCAGGCATGGTCTAAGCCCCTCACCTCGTCCCTGTGCTTTGGGGAGCCGGAGGGACACCCGAGGCACACGGCCCTGAGACCCCTTTGCAAAAAGCCGGCTTCCAACGGAAAGAGTTTTCCTGAGGTGCAGACCCTATCCCAAGTGGTTGTGGCAAGGTAAATCAAATGCCCTCCACTTCTCTGGAAGAAACCACAGTGCCCAGCCATGTTCTAAGCCCTCCCATCCTCCCTGGGCTTCTGGCAGCAGGAGTGAAAAGAGAGGAGCAGAGCACGGGGACCCGTTTGACAAAAACCGGCTTCCCACGGGAAAGTCTTTCTCCACGTGCAGACATGCTCCCAGGTGCCTTGGGCAAGGGGAAGGAAATGCCATACACTGACCTGGAAGAGACCACAGGGCCCAGGCACAGTCTGAACCCTTCCCTCAACCCGGCGGTTTTGCTAGCAGGAGTTCAACCCCAACGAACACAGCCCGGAGACCCCAGGGGCAAAAACGGCTTCCGACGATCAGTAGGTGCTTGCTGTGGAACACCTATCCCAAGTGGGGGAAGCCAGCTCAACAAAATGCCACACACCCAGGTGTAAGAAACAACATTGCCCAGGCATGGTCTAAGCCCCTCACCTCGTCCCTGTGCTTTGGGGAGCCGGAGGGACAGCCGAGGCCCACGGCCCTGAGACCCCTTTGCAAAAAGCCGGCTTCCCACGGAAAGAGTTTTCCTGAGGTGCAGACCCTATCCCAAGTGGTTGTGGCAAGGTAAAGCAAATGCCCTCCACTTCTCTGGAAGAAACCACAGTGCCCAGTCATGTTCTAAGCCCTCCCATCCTCCCTGGGCTTCTGGCAGCAGGAGTGAAAAGAGAGGAGCAGAGCACTGGGACCCGTTTGACAAAACCCGGCTTCCCACGGGAAAGTCTTTCTCCACGTGCAGACATGCACCCAGGTGCCTGTGGCAAGGGGAAGGAAATGCCATACACTGACCTGGAAGAGACCACAGGGCCCAGGCACAGTCTGAACCCTTCCCTCAACCCGGCGGTTTTGCTAGCAGGAGTTCAACCCCAACGAACACAGCCCGGAGACCCCTGGGGCAAAAACGGCTTCCGACGAACAATAGGTGCTTGCTGTGGAACACCTATCCCAAGTGGGGGTAGCCAGCTCAACAACGGGCTAACCTTGAAGAGACCACAGCCAGCTCCACTGGGACCCGTTTGACAAAACCCGGCTTCCCACGGGAAAGTCTTTCTCCACGTGCAGACATGCTCCCAGGTGCCTGGGGCAAGGGGAAGGAAATGCCATACACTGACCTGGAAGAGACCATAGGGCCCAGGCACAGTCTGAACCCTTCCCTCAACCCGGCGGTTTTGCTAGCAGGAGTTCAACCCCAACGAACACAGCCCGGAAACCGTGGGGCAAAAACGTCTTCCGACGATCAATAGGTGCTTGCTGTGGAACACCTATCCCAAGTGGGGGAAGCCAGCTCAACAAAATGCCACACACCCAGGTGTAAGAAACAACATTGCCCAGGCTTGGTCTAAGCCCCTCACCTCGTCCCTGTGCTTTGGGGAGCCGGAGGGACAGCCGAGGCCCACGACCCTGAGACCCCTTTGCAAAAAGTCGGCTTCCCACGGAAACAGTTTTCCTGAGGTGCAGAACCTATCCCAAGTGGTTGTGGCAAGGTAAAGCAAATGCCCTCCACTTCTCTGGAAGAAACCACAGTGCCCAGCCATGTTCTAAGCCCTCCCATCCTCCCTGGGCTTCTGGCAGCAGGAGTGAAAAGAGAGGAGCAGAGCACGGGGACCCGTTTGACAACACCCGGCTTCCCACGGGAAAGTCTTTCTCCACGTGCAGACATGCTCCCAGGTGCCTGTGGCAAGGGGAAGGAAATGCCATACACTGACCTGGAAGAGACCACAGGGCCCAGGCACAGTCTGAACCCTTCCCTCAACCCGGCGGTTTTGCTAGCAGGAGTTCAACCCCAACGAACACAGCCCGGAGACCCCTGGGGCAAAAACGGCTTCCGACGATCAATAGGCGCTGGCTGTGGAAAACCAATCCCAAGTGGGGGTAGCCAGCTCAACAAAATGCCACACACCCAGGTGTAAGAAACAACATTGCACAGGCTTGGTCTAAGCCCCTCACCTCGTCCCTGTGCTTTGGGGAGCCGGAGGGACAGCCGAGGCACACGGCCCTGAGACCCCTTTGCAAAAAGCCGGCTTCCCACGGAGACAGTTTTCCTGAGGTGCAGACCCTATCCCAAGTGGTTGTGGCAAGGTAAAGCAAATGCCCTCCACTTCTCTGGAAGAAACCACAGTGCCCAGCCATGTTCTAAGCCCTCCCATCCTCCCTGGGCTTCTGGCAGCAGGAGTGAAAAGAGAGGAGCAGAGCACGGGGACCCGTTTGACAAAAACCGGCTTCCCACGGGAAAGTCTTTGTCCACGTGCTGACATGCGCCCAGGTGCCTGGGGCAAGGGGAAGGAAATGCCATACACTGACCTGGAAGAGACCACAGGGCCCAGGCAGAGTCTGAACCCTTCCCTCAACTCGGCAGTTTTGCTAGCAGGATTTCAACCCCAACGAACACAGCCCGGACACCCCTGAGGCAAAAACGGCTTCCGAGGAACAATAGGCGCTTGCTGTGGAAAACAAATCCCATGTGGGGGTAGCCAGCTCAACAAAATGCCACACACCCAGGTGTAAGAAACAACATTGCCCAGGCATGCTCTAAGCCCCTCACGTCGTCCCTGTGCTTTGGGGAGCCGGAGGGACACCCGAGGCCCACGGCCCTGAGACCCCTTTGCAAAAAGCCGGCTTCCCACGGAAACAGTTTTCCTGAGGTGCAGACCCTATCCCAAGTGGTTGTGGCAAGGTAAAGCAAATGCCCTCCACTTCTCTGGAAGAAACCACAGTGCCCAGCCATGTTCTAAGCCCTCCCATCTTCCCTGGGCTTCTGGCAGCAGGAGTGAAAAGAGAGGAGCAGAGCACTGGGACCCGTTTGACAAAAACCGGCTTCCCACGGGAAAGTCTTTGTCCACGTGCAGACATGCTCCCAGGTGCCTGGGGCAAGGGGAAGGAAATGCCATACACTGACCTGGAAGAGACCACAGGGCCCAGGCACAGTCTGAACCCTTCCCTCAACCCGGCGGTTTTGCTAGCAGGAGTTCAACCCCAACGAACACAGCCCGGAGACCCCTGGGGCAAAAACGGCTTCCGACGATCAGTAGGTGCTTGCTGTGGAACACCTATCCCATGTGGGGGAAGCCAGCTCAACAAAATGCCACACACCCAAGTGTAAGAAACAACATTGCCCAGGCATGGTCTAAGCCCGTCACCTCGTCCCTGTGCTTTGGGGAGCCGGAGGGACAGCCGAGGCCCACGGCCCTGAGACCCCTTTGCAAAAAGCCGGCTTCCCACGGAAACAGTTTTCCTGAGGTGCAGACCCTATCCCAAGTGGTTGTGGCAAGGTAAAGCAAATGCCCTCCACTTCTCTGGAAGAAACCACAGTGCCCAGCCATGTTCTAAGCCCTCCCATCCTCCCTGGGCTTCTGGCAGCAGGAGTGAAAAGAGAGGAGCAGAGCACTGGGACCCGTTTGACAAAAACTGGCTTCCCACGGGAAAGTCTTTCTCCACGTGCAGACATGCTCCCAGGTGCCTGTGGCAAGGGGAAGGAAATGCCATACACTGACCTGGAAGAGACCACAGGGCCCAGGCACCGTCTGAATCCTTCCCTCAACCCGGCGGTTTTGCTAGCAGGAGTTCAACCCCAACGAACACAGCCCGGAAACCGTGGGGCAAAAACGTCTTCCGACGATCAATAGGTGCTTGCTGTGGAACACCTATCCCAAGTGGGGGAAGCCAGCTCAACAAAATGCCACACACCCAGGTGTAAGAAACAACATTGCCCAGGCTTGGTCTAAGCCCCTCACCTCGTCCCTGTGCTTTGGGGAGCCGGAGGGACAGCCGAGGCCCACGACCCTGAGACCCCTTTGCAAAAAGTCGGCTTCCCACGGAAACAGTTTTCCTGAGGTGCAGAACCTATCCCAAGTGGTTGTGGCAAGGTAAAGCAAATGCCCTCCACTTCTCTGGAAGAAACCACAGTGCCCAGCCATGTTCTAAGCCCTCCCATCCTCCCTGGGCTTCTGGCAGCAGGAGTGAAAAGAGAGGAGCAGAGCACGGGGACCCGTTTGACAAAAACCGGCTTCCCATTGGAAAGTCTTTCTCCACGTGCAGACATGCTCCCAGGTGCCTGGGGCAAGGGGAAGGAAATGCCATACACTGACCTGGAAGAGAGCACAGGGCCCAGGCACAGTCTGAACCCTTCCCTCAACCCGGCGGTTTTGCTAGCAGGAGTTCAACCCCAACGAACACAGCCCGGAGACCCCTGGGGCAAAAACGGCTTCCGACGAACAATATGTGCTTGCTGTGGAACACCTATCCCAAGTGGGGGTAGCCAGCTCCACAAAATGCCACACACCCAGTGTAAGAAACAACATTGCCCAGGCATGGTGTAAGCCCCTCACCTCGTCCCTGTGCTTTGGGGAGCCGGAGGGACAGCCGAGGCACACGGCCCTGAGACCCCTTTGCAAAAAGCCGACTTCCCACGGAGACAGTTTTCCTGAGGTGCAGACCCTATCCCAAGTGGTTGTGGCAAGGTAAAGCAAATGCCCTCCACTTCTCTGGAAGAAACCACAGTGCCCAGCCATGTTCTAAGCCCTCCCATCCTCCCTGGGCTTCTGGCAGCAGGAGTGAAAAGAGAGGAGCAGAGCACTGGGACCCGTTTGACAAAAACCGGCTTCCCACGGGAAAGTCTTTCTCCACGTGCAGACATGCTCCCAGGTGCCTGGGGCAAGGGGAAGGAAATGCCATACACTGACCTGGAAGAGACCACAGGGCCCAGGCACAGTCTGAACCCTTCCCTCAACCCGGCGGTTTTGCTAGCAGGAGTTCAACCCCAATGAACACAGCCCGGAGACCCCTGAGGCAAAAACGGCTTCCGACGAACAATAGGCCCTTGCTGTGGAAAACCAATCCCAAGTGGGGGTATCCAGCTCAACAAAATGCCACACACCCAGGTGTAAGAAACAACATTGCCCAGGCATGGTCTAAGCCCCTCACCTCGTCCCTGTGCTTTGGGGAGCCGGAGCGACACCCCAGGCCCACGGCCCTGAGACCCCTTTGCAAAAAGCAGGCTTCCCACGGAAACAGTTTTCCTGAGGTGCAGACCCTATCCCAAGTGGTTGTGGCAAGGTAAAGCAAATGCCCTCCTCTTCTCTGGATGAAACCACAGTGCCCAGCCATGTTCTAAGCCCTCCCATCCTCCCTGGGCTTCTGACAGCAGGAGTGAAAAGAGAGGAGCAGAGCACTGGGACCCGTTTGACAAAACCCGGCTTCCCACGGGAAAGTCTTTCTCCACGTGCAGACATGCTCCCAGGTGCCTGTGGCAAGGGGAAGGAAATGCCATACACTGACCTGGAAGAGACCACAGGGCCCAGGCACAGTCTGAACCCTTCCCTCAACCCGGCGGTTTTGCTAGCAGGAGTTCAACCCCAACGAACACAGCCCGGAGACCCCTGGGGCAAAAACGGCTTCCGACGAACAATAGGTGCTTGCTGTGGAACACCTATCCCAAGTGGGGGAAGCCAGCTCAACAAAATGCCACACACCCAGGTGTAAGAAACAACATTGCCCAGGCTTGGTCTAAGCCTCTCACCTCGTCCCTGTGCTTTGGGGAGCCGGAGGGACAACCGAGGCCCACGAACCTGAGACCCCTTTGCAAAAAGTCGGCTTCCCACGGAAACAGTTTTCCTGAGGTGCAGAACCTATCCCAAGTGGTTGTGGCAAGGTAAAGCAAATGCCCTCCAGTTCTCTGGAAGAAACCACAGTGCCCAGCCATGTTCTAAGCCCTCCCATCCTCCCTGGGCTTCTGGCAGCAGGAGTGAAAAGAGAGGAGCAGAGCACGGGGAACCGCTTGACAAAAACCGGCTTCCCACGGGAAAGTCTTTCTCCGCGTGCAGACATGCTCCCAGGTGCCTGGGGCAAGGGGAAGGAAATGCCATACACTGACCTGGAAGAGACCACAGGGCCCAGGCACAGTCTGAACCCTTCCCTCAACCCGGCGGTTTTGCTAGCAGGAGTTCAACCCCAACGAACACAGCCCGGAGACCCCTGGGGCAAAAACGGCTTCCGACGAACAATAGGCGCTTGCTGTGGAACACCTATCCCAAGTGGGGGAAGCCAGCTCAACAAAATGCCACACACCCAGGTGTAAGAAACAACATTGCCCAGGCTTGGTCTAAGCCCCTCACCTCGTCCCTGTGCTTTGGGGAGCCGGAGGGACAACCGAGGCCCACGAACCTGAGACCCCTTTGCAAAAAGTCGGCTTCCCACGGAAACAGTTTTCCTGAGGTGCAGAACCTATCCCAAGTGGTTGTGGCAAGGTAAAGCAAATGCCCTCCAGTTCTCTGGAAGAAACCACAGTGCCCAGCCATGTTCTAAGCCCTCCCATCCTCCCTGGGCTTCTGGCAGCAGGAGTGAAAAGAGAGGAGCAGAGCACGGGGAACCGCTTGACAAAAACCGGCTTCCCACGGGAAAGTCCTTGTCCACGTGCAGACATGCGCCCAGGTGCCTGGGGCAAGGGGAAGGAAATGCCATACACTGACCTGGAAGAGACCACAGGGCCCAGGCACAGTCTGAACCCTTCCCTCAACCCGGCGGTTTTGCTAGTAGGAGTTCAACCCCAACGAACACAGCCCGGAGACCCCTGGGGCAAAAACGGCTTCCGACAAACAATAGGTGCTTGCTGTGGAACACCTATCCGAAGTGGGGGTAGCCAGCTCAACAAAATGCCACACACCCAGTGTAAGAAACAACATTGCCCAGGCATGGTCTAAGCCCCTCACCTCGTCCCTGTGCTTTGGGGAGCCGGAGGGACAGCCGAGGCACACGGCCCTGAGACCCCTTGGCAAAAAGCCGGCTTCCCACGGAAACAGTTTTCCTGAGGTGCAGACCCTATCCCAAGTGGTTGTGGCAAGGTAAAGCAAATGCCCTCCAGTTCTCTGGAAGAAACCACAGTGCCCAGCCATGTTCTAAGCCCTCCCATCCTCCCTGGGCTTCTGGCAGCAGGAGTGAAAAGAGAGGAGCAGAGCACGGGGAACCGTTTGACAAAAACCGGCTTCCCACGGGAAAGTCTTTGTCCACGTGCAGACATGCGCCCAGGTGCCTGGGGCAAGGGGAAGGAAATGCCATACACTGACCTGGAAGAGACCACAGGGCCCAGGCACAGTCTGAACCCTTCCCTCAACCCGGCGGTTTTGCTAGCAGGAGTTCAACCCCAACGAACACAGCCCGGAGACCCCTGGGGCAAAAACGGCTTCTGACGAACAATAGGTGCTTGCTGTGGAACACCTATCCCAAGTGGGGGTAGGCAGCTCAACAAAATGCCACAAACACAGTGTAAGAAACAACATTGCCCAGGCATGGTCTAAGCCCCTCACCTCGTCCCTGTGCTTTGGGGAGCCGGAGGGACAGGCGAGGCCCACGGCCCTGAGACCCCTTTGCAAAAAGCCGGCTTCCCACGGAAACAGTTTTCCTGAGGTGCAGACCCTATCCCAAGTGGTTGTGGCAAGGTAAAGCAAATGCCCTCCACTTCTCTGGAAGAAACCACAGTGCCCAGACATGTTCTAAGCCCGCCCATCCTCCCTGGGCTTCTGGCAGCAGGAGTGAAAAGAGAGGAGCAGAGCACTGGGACCCGTTTGACAAAACCCGGCTTCCCACGGGAAAGTCTTTCTCCACGTGCAGACATGCACCCAGGTGCCTGTGGCAAGGGGAAGGAAATGCCATACACTGACCTGGAAGAGACCACAGGGCCCAGGCACAGTCTGAACCCTTCCCTCAACCCGGCGGTTTTGCTAGCAGGAGTTCAACCCCAACGAACACAGCCCGGAGACCCCTGGGGCAAAAACGGCTTCCGACGAACAATAGGTGCTTGCTGTGGAACACCTATCCCAAGTGGGGGTAGCCAGCTCAACAACGGGCTAACCTGGAAGAGACCACAGCCAGCTCCACTGGGATCCGTTTGACAAAACCCGGCTTCCCACGGGAAAGTCTTTCTCCACGTGCAGACATGCTCCCAGGTGCCTGGGGCAAGGGGAAGGAAATGCCATACACTGACCTGGAAGAGACCATAGGGCCCAGGCACAGTCTGAACCCTTCCCTCAACCCGGCGGTTTTGCTAGCAGGAGTTCAACCCCAACGAACACAGCCCGGAAACCGTGGGGCAAAAACGTCTTCCGACGATCAATAGGTGCTTGCTGTGGAACACCTATCCCAAGTGGGGGAAGCCAGCTCAACAAAATGCCACACACCCAGGTGGAAGAAACAACATTGCCCAGGCTTGGTCTAAGCCCCTCACCTCGTCCCTGTGCTTTGGGGAGCCGGAGGGACAGCCGAGGCCCACGACCCTGAGACCCTTTTGCAAAAAGTCGGCTTCCCACGGAAACAGTTTTCCTGAGGTGCAGAACCTATCCCAAGTGGTTGTGGCAAGGTAAAGCAAATGCCCTCCACTTCTCTGGAAGAAACCACAGTGCCCAGCCATGTTCTAAGCCCTCCCATCCTCCCTGGGCTTCTGGCAGCAGGAGTGAAAAGAGAGGAGCAGAGCACGGGGAATCGTTTGACAAAAACCGGCTTCCCACGGGAAAGTCTTTCTCCACGTGCAGACATGCTCCCAGGTGCCTGTGGCAAGGGGAAGGAAATGCCTTACACTGACCTGGAAGAGACCACAGGGCCCAGGCACAGTCTGAACCCTTCCCTCAACCCGGCGGTTTTGCTAGCAGGAGTTCAACCCCAACGAACACAGCCCGGAGACCCCTGGGGCAAAAACGGCTTCCGACGATCAATAGGCGCTTGCTGTGGAAAACCAATCCCAAGTGGGGGTAGCCAGCTCAACAAAATGCCACACACCCAGGTGTAAGAAACAACATTGCACAGGCTTGGTCTAAGCCCCTCACCTCGTCCCTGTGCTTTGGGGAGCCGGAGGGACAGCCGAGGCACACGGCCCTGAGACCCCTTTGCAAAAAGCCGGCTTCCCACGGAGACAGTTTTCCTGAGGTGCAGACCCTATCCCAAGTGGTTGTGGCAAGGTAAAGCAAATGCCCTCCACTTCTCTGGAAGAAACCACAGTGCCCAGCCATGTTCTAAGCCCTCCCATCCTCCCTGGGCTTCTGGCAGCAGGAGTGAAAAGAGAGGAGCAGAGCACGGGGACCCGTTTGACAAAAACCGGCTTCCCACGGGAAAGTCTTTGTCCACGTGCTGACATGCGCCCAGGTGCCTGGGGCAAGGGGAAGGAAATGCCATACACTGACCTGGAAGAGACCACAGGGCCCAGGCACAGTCTGAACCCTTCCCTCAACTCGGCAGTTTTGCTAGCAGGATTTCAACCGCAACGAACACAGCCCGGAGACCCCTGAGGCAAAAACGGCTTCCGAGGAACAATAGGCGCTTGCTGTGGAAAACAAATCCCATGTGGGGGTAGCCAGCTCAACAAAATGCCACACACCCAGGTGTAAGAAACAACATTGCCCAGGCATGCTCTAAGCCCCTCACGTCGTCCCTGTGCTTTGGGGAGCCGGAGGGACACCCGAGGCCCACGGCCCTGAGACCCCTTTGCAAAAAGCCGGCTTCCCACGGAAACAGTTTTCCTGAGGTGCAGACCCTATCCCAAGTGGTTGTGGCAAGGTAAAGCAAATGCCCTCCACTTCTCTGGAAGAAACCACAGTGCCCAGCCATGTTCTAAGCCCTCCCATCTTCCCTGGGCTTCTGGCAGCAGGAGTGAAAAGAGAGGAGCAGAGCACTGGGACCCGTTTGACAAAAACCGGCTTCCCACGGGAAAGTCTTTCTCCACGTGCAGACATGCTCCCAGGTGCCTGGGGCAAGGGGAAGGAAATGCCATACACTGACCTGGAAGAGACCACAGGGCCCAGGCACAGTCTGAACCCTTCCCTCAACCCGGCGGTTTTGCTAGCAGGAGTTCAACCCCAACGAACACAGCCCGGAGACCCCTGGGGCAAAAACGGCTTCCGACGATCAGTAGGTGCTTGCTGTGGAACACCTATCCCATGTGGGGGAAGCCAGCTCAACAAAATGCCACACACCCAAGTGTAAGAAACAACATTGCCCAGGCATGGTCTAAGCCCCTCACCTCGTCCCTGTGCTTTGGGGAGCCGGAGGGACAGCCGAGGCCCACGGCCCTGAGACCCCTTTGCAAAAAGCCGGCTTCCCACGGAAACAGTTTTCCTGAGGTGCAGACCCTATCCCAAGTGGTTGTGGCAAGGTAAAGCAAATGCCCTCCACTTCTCTGGAAGAAACCACAGTGCCCAGCCATGTTCTAAGCCCTCCCATCCTCCCTGGGCTTCTGGCAGCAGGAGTGAAAAGAGAGGAGCAGAGCACTGGGACCCGTTTGACAAAAACTGGCTTCCCACGGGAAAGTCTTTCTCCACGTGCAGACATGCTCCCAGGTGCCTGTGGCAAGGGGAAGGAAATGCCATACACTGACCTGGAAGAGACCACAGGGCCCAGGCACAGTCTGAACCCTTCCCTCAACCCGGCGGTTTTGCTAGCAGGAGTTCAACCCCAACGAACACAGCCCGGAAACCGTGGGGCAAAAACGTCTTCCGACGATCAATAGGTGCTTGCTGTGGAACACCTATCCCAAGTGGGGGAAGCCAGCTCAACAAAATGCCACACACCCAGGTGTAAGAAACAACATTGCCCAGGCTTGGTCTAAGCCCCTCACCTCGTCCCTGTGCTTTGGGGAGCCGGAGGGACAGCCGAGGCCCACGACCCTGAGACCCCTTTGCAAAAAGTCGGCTTCCCACGGAAACAGTTTTCCTGAGGTGCAGAACCTATCCCAAGTGGTTGTGGCAAGGTAAAGCAAATGCCCTCCACTTCTCTGGAAGAAACCACAGTGCCCAGCCATGTTCTAAGCCCTCCCATCCTCCCTGGGCTTCTGGCAGCAGGAGTGAAAAGAGAGGAGCAGAGCACGGGGACCCGTTTGACAAAAGCCGGCTTCCCATTGGAAAGTCTTTCTCCACGTGCAGACATGCTCCCAGGTGCCTGTGGCAAGGGGAAGGAAATGCCATACACTGACCTGGAAGAGACCACAGGGCCCAGGCACAGTCTGAACCCTTCCCTCAACCCGGCGGTTTTGCTAGCAGGAGTTCAACCCCAACGAACACAGCCCGGAGACCCCTGGGGCAAAAACGGCTTCCGAGGAACAATAGGCGCTTGCTGTGGAAACCAATCACAAGTGGGGGTAGCCAGCTCAAAAAAATGCCACACATCCAGTGTAAGAAACAACATTGCCCAGGCATGGTCGAAGCCCCTCACCTCGTCCCTGTGCTTTGGGGAGCCGGAGGGACAGCCGAGGCACACGGCCCTGAGACCCCTTTGCATAAAGCCGGCTTCCCACGGAGACAGTTTTCCTGAGGTGCAGACCCTATCCCAAGTGGTTGTGGCAAGGTAAAGCAAATGCCCTCCACTTCTCTGGAAGAAACCACAGTGCCCAGCCATGTTCTAAGCCCTCCAATCCTCCCTGGGCTTCTGGCAGCAGGAGTGAAAAGAGAGGAGCAGAGCACTGGGACGGGATTGAGAAAAACTGGCTTCCCACGGGAAAGTCTTTCTCCACGTGCAGACATGCTCCCAGGTGCCTGTGGCAAGGGGAAGGAAATGCCATACACTGACCTGGAAGAGACCACAGGGCCCAAGCACAGTCTGAACCCTTCCCTAAACCCGGCGGTTTTGCTAGCAGGAGTTCAACCCCAACGAAAACAGCCCGGAAACCGTGGGGCAAAAACGGCTTCCGACGATCAATAGGTGCTTGCTGTGGAACACCTATCCCAAGTGGGGGTAGCCAGCTCAACAAAATGCCACACACCCAGTGTAAGAAACAACATTGCCCAAGGCATGGTCTAAGCCCCTCACCTCGTCCCTGTGCTTTGGGGAGCCGGAGGGACAGCCGAGGCACACGGCCCTGAGACCCCTTTGCAAAAAGCCGGCTTCCCACGGAGACAGTTTTCCTGAGGTGCAGACCCTATCCCAAGGGGTTGTGGCAAGGTAAAGCAAATGCCCTCCACTTCTCTGGAAGAAACCACAGTGCCCAGCCATGTTCTAAGCCCTCCCATCCTCCCTGGGCTTCTGGCAGCAGGAGTGAAAAGAGAGGAGCAGAGCACTGGGACCCGTTTGACAAAAACCGGCTTCCCACGGGAAAGTCTTTCTCCACGTGCAGACATGCTCCCAGGTGCCTGGGGCAAGGGGAAGGAAATGCCATACACTGACCTGGAAGAGACCACAGGGCCCAGGCACAGTCTGAATCCTTCCCTCAACCCGGCGGTTTTGCTAGCAGGAGTTCAACCCCAACGAAAACAGCCCGGAGACCCCTGGGGAAAAAACGGCTTCCGACGATCAGTAGGTGCTTGCTGTGGAACACCTATCCCAAGTGGGGGAAGCCAGCTCAACAAAATGCCACACACCCAGGTGTAAGAAACAACATTGCCCAGGCATGGTCTAAGCCCCTCACCTCGTCCCTGTGCTTTGGGGAGCCGGAGGGACAGCCGAGGCCCACGGCCCTGAGTCCCCTTTGCAAAATCCGGCTTCCCACGGAAAGAGTTTTCCTGAGGTGCAGACCCTATCCCAAGTGGTTGTGGCAAGGTAAAGCAAATGCCCTCAACTTCTCTGGAAGAAACCACAGTGCCCAGCCATGTTCTAATCCCTCCCATCCTCCCTGGGCTTCTGGCAGCAGGAGTGAAAAGAGAGGAGCAGAGCACTGGGACCCGTTTGACAAAACCCGGCTTCCCACGGGAAAGTCTTTCTCCACGTGCAGACATGCTCCCAGGTGCCTGGGGCAAGGGGAAGGAAATGCCATACACTGACCTGGAAGAGACCACAGGGCCCAGGCACAGTCTGAACCCTTCCCTCAGCCCGGCGGTTTTGCTAGCAGGAGTTCAACCCCAACGAACACAGCCCGGAGACCCCTGGGGCAAAAACGGCTTCCGACGAACAATATGTGCTTGCTGTGGAACACCGATCCCAAGTGGGGGTAGCCAGCTCAACAAAATGCCACACACCCAGTGTAAGAAACAACATTGCCCAGGCATGGTCTAAGCCCCTCACCTCGTCCCTGTGCTTTGGGGAGCCGGAGGGACAGCCGAGGCACACGGCCCTGAGACCCCTTTGCAAAAAGCCGACTTCCCACGGAGACAGTTTTCCTGAGGTGCAGACCCTATCCCAAGTGGTTGTGGCAAGGTAAAGCAAATGCCCTCCACTTCTCTGGAAGAAACCACAGTGCCCAGCCATGTTCTAAGCCCTCCCATCCTCCCTGGGCTTCTGGCAGCAGGAGTGAAAAGAGAGGAGCAGAGCACTGGGACCCGTTTGTCAAAAACCGGCTTCCCACGGGAAAGTCTTTCTCCACGTGCAGACATGCTCCCAGGTGCCTGGGGCAAGGGGAAGGAAATGCCATACACTGACCTGGAAGAGACCACAGGGCCCAGGCACAGTCTGAACCCTTCCCTCAACCCGGCGGTTTTGCTAGCAGGAGTTCAACCCCAACGAACACAGCCCGGAGACCCCTGGGGCAGAAACGGCTTCCGACGAACAATAGGTGCTTGCTGTGGAACACCTATCCCAAGTGGGGGTAGCCAGCTCAACAAAATGCCACACACCCAAGTGTAAGAAACAACATTGCCCAGGCAATGTCTAAGCCCCTCACCTCGTCCCTGTGCTTTGGGGAGCCGGAGGGACAGCCGATGCCCACGGCCCTGAGACCCCTTTGCAAAAAGCCGGCTTCCCACGGAAACAGTTTTCCTGAGGTGCAGACCCTATCCCAAGTGGTTGTGGCAAGGTAAAGCAAATGCCCTCCACTTCTCTGGAAGAAACCACAGTGCCCAGCCATGTTCTAAGCCCTCCCATCCTCCCTGGGCTTCTGGCAGCAGGAGTGAAAAGAGAGGAGCAGAGCACGGGGACCCGTTTGACAAAACCCGGCTTCCCACGGGAAAGTCTTTCTCCACGTGCAGACATGCTCCCAGGTACCTGTGGCAAGGGGAAGGAAATGCCATACACTGACCTGGAAGAGACCACAGGGCCCAGGCACAGTCTGAACGCTTCCCTCAACCCGGCGGTTTTGCTAGCAGGAGTTCAACCCCAACGAACACAGCCCGGAGACCCCTGGGGCAAAAACGGCTTCCGACGAACAATAGGCGCTTGCTGTGGAACACCTATCCCAAGTGGGGGAAGCCAGCTCAACAAAATGCCACACACCCAGGTGTAAGAAACAACATTGCCCAGGCTTGGTCTAAGCCCCTCACCTCGTCCCTGTGCTTTGGGGAGCCGGAGGGACAACCGAGGCCCACGAACCTGAGACCCCTTTGCAAAAAGTCGGCTTCCCACGGAAACAGTTTTCCTGAGGTGCAGAACCTATCCCACGTGGTTGTGGCAAGGTAAAGCAAATGCCCTCCAGTTCTCTGGAAGAAACCACAGTGCCCAGCCATGTTCTAAGCCCTCCCATCCTCCCTGGGCTTCTGGCAGCAGGAGTGAAAAGAGAGGAGCAGAGCACGGGGAACCGCTTGACAAAAACCGGCTTCCCACGGGAAAGTCCTTGTCCACCTGCAGACATGCTCCCAGGTGCCTGGGGCAAGGGGAAGGAAATGCCATAAACTGACCTGGAAGAGACCACAGGGCCCAGGCACAGTCTGAATCCTTCCCTCAACCCGGCGGTTTTGCTAGCAGGAGTTCAACCCCAACGAAAACAGCCCGGAGACCCCTGGGGAAAAAACGGCTTCCGACGATCAGTAGGTGCTTGCTGTGGAACACCTATCCCAAGTGGGGGAAGCCAGCTCAACAAAATGCCACACACCCAGGTGTAAGAAACAACATTGCCCAGGCATGGTCTAAGCCCCTCACCTCGTCCCTGTGCTTTGGGGAGCCGGAGGGACAGCCGAGGCCCACGGCCCTGAGTCCCCTTTGCAAAATCCGGCTTCCCACGGAAAGAGTTTTCCTGAGGTGCAGACCCTATCCCAAGTGGTTGTGGCAAGGTAAAGCAAATGCCCTCAACTTCTCTGGAAGAAACCACAGTGCCCAGCCATGTTCTAATCCCTCCCATCCTCCCTGGGCTTCTGGCAGCAGGAGTGAAAAGAGAGGAGCAGAGCACTGGGACCCGTTTGACAAAACCCGGCTTCCCACGGGAAAGTCTTTCTCCACGTGCAGACATGCTCCCAGGTGCCTGGGGCAAGGGGAAGGAAATGCCATACACTGACCTGGAAGAGAGCACAGGGCCCAGGCACAGTCTGAACCCTTCCCTCAGCCCGGCGGTTTTGCTAGCAGGAGTTCAACCCCAACGAACACAGCCCGGAGACCCCTGGGGCAAAAACGGCTTCCGACGAACAATATGTGCTTGCTGTGGAACACCGATCCCAAGTGGGGGTAGCCAGCTCAACAAAATGCCACACACCCAGTGTAAGAAACAACATTGCCCAGGCATGGTCTAAGCCCCTCACCTCGTCCCTGTGCTTTGGGGAGCCGGAGGGACAGCCGAGGCACACGGCCCTGAGACCCCTTTGCAAAAAGCCGACTTCCCACGGAGACAGTTTTCCTGAGGTGCAGACCCTATCCCAAGTGGTTGTGGCAAGGTAAAGCAAATGCCCTCCACTTCTCTGGAAGAAACCACAGTGCCCAGCCATGTTCTAAGCCCTCCCATCCTCCCTGGGCTTCTGGCAGCAGGAGTGAAAAGAGAGGAGCAGAGCACTGGGACCCGTTTGACAAAAACCGGCTTCCCACGGGAAAGTCTTTCTCCACGTGCAGACATGCTCCCAGGTGCCTGGGGCAAGGGGAAGGAAATGCCATACACTGACCTGGAAGAGACCACAGGGCCCAGGCACAGTCTGAACCCTTCCCTCAACCCGGCGGTTTTGCTAGCAGGAGTTCAACCCCAACGAACACAGCCCGGAGACCCCTGGGGCAGAAACGGCTTCCGACGAACAATAGGTGCTTGCTGTGGAACACCTATCCCAAGTGGGGGTAGCCAGCTCAACAAAATGCCACACACCCAAGTGTAAGAAACAACATTGCCCAGGCAATGTCTAAGCCCCTCACCTCGTCCCTGTGCTTTGGGGAGCCGGAGGGACAGCCGATGCCCACGGCCCTGAGACCCCTTTGCAAAAAGCCGGCTTCCCACGGAAACAGTTTTCCTGAGGTGCAGACCCTATCCCAAGTGGTTGTGGCAAGGTAAAGCAAATGCCCTCCACTTCTCTGGAAGAAACCACAGTGCCCAGCCATGTTCTAAGCCCTCCCATCCTCCCTGGGCTTCTGGCAGCAGGAGTGAAAAGAGAGGAGCAGAGCACGGGGAACCGCTTGACAAAAACCGGCTTCCCACGGGAAAGTCCTTGTCCACGTGCAGACATGCGCCCAGGTGCCTGGGGCAAGGGGAAGGAAATGCCATACACTGAACTGGAAGAGACCACAGGGCCCAGGCACAGTCTGAACCCTTCCCTCAACCCGGCGGTTTTGCTAGTAGGAGTTCAACCCCAACGAACACAGCCCGCAGACCCCTGGGGCAAAAACGGCTTCCGACAAACAATAGGTGCTTGCTGTGGAACACCTATCCCAAGTGGGGGTAGGCATCTCAACAAAATGCCACACACCCAGTGTAAGAAACAACATTGCCCAGGCATGGTCTAAGCCCCTCACCTCGTCCCTGTGCTTTGGGGAGCCGGAGGGACAGCCGAGGCCCACGGCCCTGAGACCCCTTTGTAAAAAGCCGGCTTCCCACGGAAACAGTTTTCCTGAGGTGCAGACCCTATCCCAAGTGGTTGTGGCAAGGTAAAGCAAATGCCCTCCACTTCTCTGGAAGAAACCACAGTGCCCAGACATGTTCTAAGCCCGCCCATCCTCCCTGGGCTTCTGGCAGCAGGAGTGAAAAGAGAGGAGCAGAGCACTGGGACCCGTTTGACAAAACCCGGCTTCCCACGGGAAAGTCTTTCTCCACGTGCAGACATGCTCCCAGGTGCCTGTGGCAAGGGGAAGGAAATGCCATACACTGACCTGCAAGAGACCACAGGGCCCAGGCACAGTCTGAACCCTTCCCTCAACCCGGCGGTTTTGCTAGCAGGAGTTCAACCCCAACGAACACAGCCCGGAGATCCCTGGGGCAAAAACGGCTTCCGACGAACAATAGGTGCTTGCTGTGGAACACCTATCCCAAGTGGGGGTAGCCAGCTCAACAAAATGCCACACACCCAGGTGTAAGAAACAACATTGCCCAGGCATGGTCTAAGCCCCTGACCTCGTCCATGTGCTTTGGGGAGCCGGAGGGACAGCCGAGGCATACGGCCCTGAGACCCCTTTGAAAAAAGCCGGTTTCCCACGGAAACAGTTTTCCTGAGGTGCAGACCCTATCCCAAGTGGTTGTGGCAAGGTAAAGCAAATGCCCTCCACTTCTCTGGAAGAAACCACAGTGCCCAGCCATGTTCTAAGCCCTCCCATCCTCCCTGGGCTTCTGGCAGCAGGAGTGAAAAGAGAGGAGCAGAGCACGGGGACCCGTTTGACAAAAACCGGCTTCCCACGGGAAAGTCTTTCTCCACGTGCAGACATGCTCCCAGGTGCCTGGGGCAAGGGGAAGGTAATGCCATACACTGACCTGGAAGAGACCACAGGGCCCAGGCACAGTCTGAACCCTTCCCTCAACCCTGCGGTTTTGCTAGCAGGAGTTCAACCCCAACGAACATAGCTCGGAGACCCCTGGGGCAAAAACGGTTTCCGACGAACAATATGTGCTTGCTGTGGAACACCTATCCCAAGTGGGGGTAGCCAGCTCAACAAAATGCCACACACGCAGTGTAAGAAACTACATTGCCCAGGCATGGTCTAAGCCCCTCACCTCGTCCCTGTGCTTTGGGGAGCAGGAGGGACAGCCGAAGCCCACGGCCCTGAGACCCCTTTGCAAAAAGCGGGCTTCCCACGGAGACAGTTTTCCTGAGGTGCAGACCCTATCCCAAGTGGTTGTGGCAAGGTAAAGCAAATGCCCTCCACTTCTCTGGAAGAAACCACAGTGCAAGGCCATGTTCTAAGCCCTCCCATCCTCCCTGGGCTTCTGGCAGCAGGAGTGAAAAGAGAGGAGCAGAGCACGGGGACCCGTTTGACAAAAACCGGCTTCCCACGGGAAAGTCTTTCTCCACGTGCAGACATGCTCCCAGGTGCCTGGGGGAAGGGGAAGGTAATGCCATACACTGACCTGGAAGAGACCACAGGGCCCAGGCACAGTCTGAACCCTTCCCTCAACCCGACGGTTTTCCTAGCAGGAGTTCAACCCCAACGAACACAGCCCGGAGACCCCTGAGGCAAAAAAGGCTTCCGACGAACAATAAGCGCTTGCTGTGGAAAACCAATCCCAAGTGGGGGTAGCCAGCTCAACAAAATGCCACACACCCAGGTGTAAGAAACAACATTGCCCAGGCATGGTCTAAGCCCCTCACCTCGTCCCTGTGCTTTGGGGAGCCGGAGGGACAACCGAGGCCCACGAACCTGAGACCCCTTTGCAAAAAGTCGGCTTCCCACGGAAACAGTTTTCCTGAGGTGCAGAACCTATCCCAAGTGGTTGTGGCAAGGTAAAGCAAATGCCCTCCAGTTCTCTGGAAGAAACCACAGTGCCCAGCCATGTTCTAAGCCCTCCCATCCTCCCTGGGCTTCTGGCAGCAGGAGTGAAAAGAGAGGAGCAGAGCACGGGGAATCGTTTGACAAAAACCGGCTTCCCACGGGAAAGTCTTTGTCCACGTGCAGACATGCGCCCAGGTGCCTGGGGCAAGGGGAAGGAAATGCCATACACTGACCTGGAAGAGAAAACAGGGCCCAGGCACAGTCTGAACCCTACCCTCAACCCGGCGGTTTTGCTAGCAGGAGTTCAACCCCAACGAACACAGCCCGGAGACCCCTGGGGCAAGAACGGCTTCCGACGAACAATAGGTGCTTGCTGTGGAACACCTATCCCAAGTGGTGGTAGGCAGCTCAACAAAATGCCACACACCCAGTGTAAGAAACAACATTGCCCAGGCATGGTCTAAGCCCCTCACCTCGTCCCTGTGCTTTGGGGAGCCGGAGGGACAGCCGAGGCACACGGCCCTGAGACCCCTTTGCAAAAAGCCGGTTTCCCACGGAAACAGTTTTCCTGAGGTGCAGACCCTATCCCAAGTGGTTGTGGCAAGGTAAAGCAAATGCCCTCCACTTCTCTGGAAGAAACCACAGTGCCCAGCCATGTTCTAAGCCCTCCCATCCTCCCTGGGCTTCTGGCAGCAGGAGTGAAAAGAGAGGAGCAGAGCACGGGGACCCGTTTGACAAAAACCGGCTTCCCACGGGAAAGTCTTTCTCCACGTGCAGACATGCTCCCAGGTGCCTGGGGCAAGGGGAAGGTAATGCCATACACTGACCTGGAAGAGACCACAGGGCCCAGGCACAGTCTGAACCCTTCCCTCATCCCGGCGGTTTTGCTAGCAGGAGTTCAACCCCAACGAACATAGCCCTGAGACCCCTGGGGCAAAAACGGTTTCCGACGAACAATATGTGCTTGCTGTGGAACACCTATCCCAAGTGGGGGTAGCCAGCTCAACAAAATGCCACACACCCAGTGTAAGAAACAACATTGCCCAGGCATGGTCTAAGCCCCTCACCTCGTCCCTGTGCTTTGGGGAGCCGGAGGGACAGCCGAGGCACACGGCCCTGAGACCCCTTTGCAAAAAGCCGACTTCCCACGGAGACAGTTTTCCTGAGGTGCAGACCCTATCCCAAGTGGTTGTGGCAAGGTAAAGCAAATGCCCTCCACTTCTCTGGAAGAAACCACAGTGCCCAGCCATGTTCTAAGCCCTCCCATCCTCCCTGGGCTTCTGGCAGCAGGAGTGAAAAGAGAGGAGCAGAGCACGGGGACCCGTTTGACAAAAACCGGCTTCCCACGGGAAAGTCTTTCTCCACGTGCAGACATGCTCCCAGGTGCATGGGGAAGGTGAAGGAAATGCCATACACTGACCTGGAAGAAACCACAGGGCCCAGGCACAGTCTGGACCCTTCCCTCATCCCGGCGGTTTTGCTAGCAGGAGTTCAACCCCAACGAACACAGCCCGGAGACCCCTGGGGCAAAAACGGCTTCCGACGATCAGTAGGTGCTTGGTGTGGAACACCTATCCCAAGTGGGGGAAGCCAGCTCAACAAAATGCCACACACCCAGGTGTAAGAAACAACATTGCCCAGGCATGGTCTAAGCCCCTCACCTCGTCCCTGTGCTTTGGGGAGTCGGAGGGACACCCGAGGCCCACGGCCCTGAGACCCCTTTGCAAAAAGCCGGCTTCCCACGGAAAGAGTTTTCCTGAGGTGCAGACCCTATCCCAAGTGGTTGTGGCAAGGTAAAGCAAATGCCCTCCTCTTCTCTGGAAGAAACCACAGTGCCCAGCCATGTTCTAAGCCCTCCCATCCTCCCTGGGCTTCTGGCAGCAGGAGTGAAAAGAGAGGAGCAGAGCACTGGGACCCGTTTGACAACACCCGGCTTCCCACGGGAAAGTCTTTCTCCACGTGCAGACATGCTCCCAGGTGCCTGTGGCAAGGGGAAGGAAATGCCATACACTGACCTGGAAGAGACCACAGGGCCCAGGCACAGTCTGAACCCTTCCCTCAACCCGGCGGTTTTGCTAGCAGGAGTTCAACCCCAACGAACACAGCCCGGAGACCCCTGGGTCAAAAACGGCTTCCGACGAACAATAGGTGCTTGCTGTGGAACACCTATCCCAAGTGGGGGTAGGCAGCTCAACAAAATGCCACACACGCAGTGTAAGAAACAACATTGCCCAGGCATGGTCTAAGCCCCTCACCTCGTCCCTGTGCTTTGGGGAGCCGGAGGGACAGCCGAAGCACAGGGCGCTGAGACCCCTTTGCAAAAAGCGGGCTTCCCACGGAGACAGTTTTCCTGAGGTGCAGACCCTATCCCAAGTGGTTGTGGCAAGGTAAAGCAAATGCCCTCCACTTCTCTGGAAGAAACCACAGTGCCCAGCCATGTTCTAAGCCCTCCCATCCTCCCTGGGCTTCTGGCAGCAGGAGTGAAAAGAGAGGAGCAGAGCACTGGGACCCGTTTGACAAAAACCGGCTTCCCACGGGAAAGTCTTTCTCCACGTGCAGACATGCTCCCAGGTGCCTGGGGCAAGGGGAAGGTAATGCCATACACTGACCTGGAAGAGAGCACAGGGCCCAGGCACAGTCTGAACCCTTCCCTCAACCCGGCGGTTTTGCTAGCAGGAGTTCAACCCCAACGAACACAGCCCGGAGACCCCTGGGGCAAAAACGGCTTCCGATGATCAGTAGGTGCTTGCTGTGGAACACCTATCCCAAGTGGGGGAAGCCAGCTCAACAAAATGCCACACACCCAGGTGTAAGAAACAACATTGCCCAGGCATGGTCTAAGCCCCTCACCTCGTCCCTGTGCTTTGGGGAGCCGGAGGGACAGCCGAGGCACACGGCCCTGAGACCCCTTTGCAAAAAGCCGGTTTCCCACGGAAACAGTTTTCCTGAGGTGCAGACCCTATCCCAAGTGGTTGTGGCAAGGTAAAGCAAATGCCCTCCACTTCTCTGGAAGAAACCACAGTGCCCAGCCATGTTCTAAGCCCTCCCATCCTCCCTGGGCTTCTGGCAGCAGGAGTGAAAAGAGAGGAGCAGAGCACGGGGACCCGTTTGACAAAAACCGGCTTCCCACGGGAAAGTCTTTCTCCACGTGCAGACATGCTCCCAGGTGCCTGGGGCAAGGGGAAGGTAATGCCGTACACTGACCTGGAAGAGAGCACAGGGCCCAGGCACAGTCTGAACCCTTCCCTCAACCCGGCGGTTTTGCTAGCAGAAGTTCAACCCCAACGAACACAGCCCGGAGACCCCTGGGGCTAAAACGGCTTCTGACGAACAATAGGTGCTTGCTGTGGAACACCTATCCCAAGTGGGGGAAGCCAGCTCAACAAAATGCCACACACCCAGTGTAAGAAACAACATTGCCCAGGCATGGTCTAAGCCCCTCACCTCGGCCCTGTGCTTTGGGGAGCCGGAGGGACAGCCGAGGCACATGGCCCTGAGACCCCTTTGCAAAAAGCCGGCTTCCCACGGAGACAGTTTTCCTGAGGTGCAGACCCTATCCCAAGTGGTTGTGGCAAGGTAAAGCAAATGCCCTCCAGTTCTCTGGAAGAAACCACAGTGCCCAGCCATGTTCTAAGCCCTCCCATCCTCCCTGGGCTTCTGGCAGCAGGAGTGAAAAGAGAGGAGCAGAGCACGGGGAATCGTTTGACAAAAACCGGCTTCCCACGGGAAAGTCTTTGTCCACGTGCAGACATGCGCCCAGGTGCCTGGGGCAAGGGGAAGGAAATGCCATACACTGACCTGGAAGAGACCACAGGGCCCAGGCACAGTCTGAACCCTTCCCTCAACCCGGCGGTTTTGCTAGCAGGAGTTCAACCCCAACGAACACAGCCCGGAGACCCCTGAGGCAAAAACGGCTTCCGACGAACAATAGGTGCTTGCTGTGGAACACCTATCCCAAGTGGGGGAAGCCAGCTCAACAAAATGTCACACACCCAGTGTAAGAAACAACATTGCCCAGGCATGGTCTAAGCCCCTCACCTCGTCCCTGTGCTTTGGGGAGCCGGAGGGACAGCCGAGGCACACGGCCCTGAGACCCCTTTGCAAAAAGCCGGTTTCCCACGGAAACAGTTTTCCTGAGGTGCAGACCCTATCCCAAGTGGTTGTGGCAAGGTAAAGCAAATGCCCTCCACTTCTCTGGAAGAAACCACAGTGCCCAGCCATGTTCTAAGCCCTCCCATCCTCCCTGGGCTTCTGGCAGCAGGAGTGAAAAGAGAGGAGCAGAGCACGGGGACCCGTTTGACAAAAACCGGCTTCCCACGGGAAAGTCTTTCTCCACGTGCAGACATGCTCCCAGGTGCCTGGGGCAAGGGGAAGGTAATGCCATACACGGACCTGGAAGAGAGCACAGGGCCCAGGCACAGTCTGAACCCTTCCCTCAACCCGGCGGTTTTGCTAGCAGAAGTTCAACCCCAACGAACACAGCCCGGAGACCCCTGGGGCAAAAACGGCTTCTGACGAACAATAGGTGCTTGCTGTGGAACACCTATCCCAAGTGGGGGAAGCCAGCTCAACAAAATGCCACACACCCAGTGTAAGAAACAACATTGCCCAGGCATGGTCTAAGCCCCTCACCTCGGCCCTGTGCTTTGGGGAGCCGGAGGGACACCCGAGGCCCACGGCCCTGAGACCTCTTTGCAAAAAGCCGGCTTCCCACGGAGACAGTTTTCCTGAGGTGCAGACCCTATCCCAAGTGGTTGTGGCAAGGTAAAGCAAATGCCCTCCACTTCTCTGGAAGAAACCACAGTGCCCAGCCATGTTCTAAGCCCTCCCATCCTCCCTGGGCTTCTGGCAGCAGGAGTGAAAAGAGAGGAGCAGAGCACTGGGACCCGTTTGACACACCCGGCTTCCCACGGGAAAGTCTTTCTCAACGTGCAGACATGCTCCCAGGTGCCTGTGGCAAGGGGAAGGAAATGCCATACACTGACTTGGAAGAGACCACAGGGCCCAGGCACAGTCTGAACCCTTCCCTCAACCCGGCGGTTTTGCTAGCAGGAGTTCAACCCCAACGAACACAGCCCGGAGACCCCTGGGGCAAAAACGGCTTCCGACGAACAATAGGTGCTTGCTGTGGAACACCTATCCCAAGTGGGGGTAGCCAGCTCAACAAAATGCCACACACCCAGGTGTAAGAAACAACATTGCCCAGGCATGGTCTAAGCCCCTCACCTCGTCCCTGTGCTTTGGGGATACGGAGGGACAGCCGAGGCACACGGCCCTGAGACCCCTTTGCAAAAAGCCGGCTTCCCACGGAAACAGTTTTCCTGAGGTGCAGACCCTATCCCAAGTGGTTGTGGCAAGGTAAAGCAAATGCCCTCCACTTCTCTGGAAGAAACCACAGTGCCCAGCCATGTTCTAAGCCCTCCCATCCTCCCTGGGCTTCTGGCAGCAGGAGTGAAAAGAGAGGAGCAGAGCACGGGGACCCGTTTGACAAAAACAGGCTTCCCACGGGAAAGTCTTTCTCCACGTGCAGACATGCTCCCAGGTACCTGTGGCAAGGGGAAGGAAATGCCATACACTGACCTGGAAGAGACCACAGGGCCCAGGCACAGTCTGAACCCTTCCCTCAACCCGGCGGTTTTGCTAGCAGGAGTTCAACCCCAACGAACACAGCCCGGAGACCCCTGAGGCAAAAAAGGCTTCCGACGAACAATAAGCGCTTGCTGTGGAAAACCAATCCCAAGTGGGGGTAGCCAGCTCAACAAAATGCCACACACCCAGTGTAAGAAACAACATTGCCCAGGCATGGTCTAAGCCCCTCACCTCGTCCCTGTGCTTTGGGGAGCCGGAGCGACACCCCAGGCCCACGGCCCTGAGACCCCTTTGCAAAAAGCAGGCTTCCCACGGAAACAGTTTTCCTGAGGTGCAGACCCTATCCCAAGTGGTTGTGGCAAGGTAAAGCAGATGCCCTCCACTTCTCTGGAAGAAACCACAGTGCCCAACCATTTTCTACGCCCTCCCATCCTCCCTGGGCTTCTGGCAGCAGGAGTGAAAAGAGAGGAGTAGAGCACTGGGACCCGTTTGACAAAACCCGGCTTCCCAAGGGAAAGTCTTTCTCCGCGTGCAGACATGCTCCCAGGTGCCTGTGGCAAGGGGAAGGAAATGCCATACACTGACTTGGAAGAGACCACAGGGCCCAGGCACAGTCTGAACCCTTCCCTCAACCCGGCGGTTTTGCTAGCAGGAGTTCAACCCCACCGAACACAGCCCGGAGACCCCTGGGGCAAAAACGCCTTCCGACGAACAATAGGTGCTTGCTGTGGAACACCTATCCCAAGTGGGGGTAGCCAGCTCAACAAAATGCCACACACCCAGGTGTAAGAAACAACATTGCCCAGGCAATGTCTAAGCCCCTCACCTCGTCCCTGTGCTTTGGGGAGCCGGAGGGACAGCCGAGGCACACGGCCCTGAGACCCCTTTGCAAAAAGCCGGTTTCCCACGGAAACAGTTTTCCTGAGGTGCAGACCCTATCCCAAGTGGTTGTGGCAAGGTAAAGCAAATGCCCTCCACTTCTCTGGAAGAAACCACAGTGCCCAGCCATGTTCTAAGCCCTCCCATCCTCCCTGGGCTTCTGGCAGCAGGAGTGAAAAGAGAGGAGCAGAGCACGGGGACCCGTTTGACAAAAACCGGCTTCCCACGGGAAAGTCTTTCTCCACGTGCAGACATGCCCCCAGGTACCTGTGGCAAGGGGAAGGAAATGCCATACACTGACCTGGAAGAGACCACAGGGCCCAGGCACAGTCTGAACCCTTCCCTAAACCCGGCGGTTTTGCTAGCAGGAGTTCAACCCCAACGAACACAGCCCGGAGACCCCTGAGGCAAAAAAGGCTTCCGACGAACAATAAGCGCTTGCTGTGGAAAATCAATCCCAAGTGGGGGTAGCCAGCTCAACAAAATGCCACACACCCAGGTGTAAGAAACAACATTGCCCAGGCATGGTCTAAACCCCTCACCTCGTCCCTGTGCTTTGGGGAGCCGGAGGGACAACCGAGGCCCACGAACCTGAGACCCCTTTGCAAAAAGTCGGCTTCCCACGGAAACAGTTTTCCTGAGGTGCAGAACCTATCCCAAGTGGTTGTGGCAAGGTAAAGCAAATGCCCTCCAGTTCTCTGGAAGAAACCACAGTGCCCAGCCATGTTCTAAGCCCTCCCATCCTCCCTGGGCTTCTGGCAGCAGGAGTGAAAAGAGAGGAGCAGAGCACGGGGAATCGTTTGACAAAAACCGGCTTCCCACGGGAAAGTCTTTGTCCACGTGCAGACATGCTCCCAGGTGCCTGGGGTAAGGGGAAGGAAATGCCATACAGTGACCTGGAAGAGACCACAGGGCCCAGGCACAGTCTGAACCCTTCCCTCAACCCGGCGGTTTTGCTAGCAGGAGTTCAACCCCAACGAACACAGCCCGGAGACCCCTGGGGCAAGAACGGCTTCCGACGAACAATAGGTGCTTGCTGTGGAACACCTATCCCAAGTGGGGGTAGGCAGCTCAACAAAATGCCACACACCCAGTGTAAGAAACAACATTGCCCAGGCATGGTCTAAGCCCCTCACCTCGTCCCTGTGCTTTGGGGAGCCGGAGGGACAGCCGAGGCACACGGCCCTGAGACCCCTTTGCAAAAAGCCGGTTTCCCACGGAAACAGTTTTCCTGAGGTGCAGACCCTATCCCAAGTGGTTGTGGCAAGGTAAAGCAAATGCCCTCCACTTCTCTGGAAGAAACCACAGTGCCCAGCCATGTTCTAAGCCCTCCCATCCTCCCTGGGCTTCTGGCAGCAGGAGTGAAAAGAGAGGAGCAGAGCACGGGGACCCGTTTGACAAAAACCGGCTTCCCACGGGAAAGTCTTTCTCCACGTGCAGACATGCTCCCAGGTGCCTGGGCAAGGTGAAGGAAATGCCATACACTGACCTGGAAGAAACCACAGGGCCCAGGCACAGTCTGAACCCTTCCCTCAACCCGGCGGTTTTGCTAGCAGGAGTTCAACCCCAACGAACACAGCCCGGAGACCTCTGGGGCAAAAACGGCTTCCGATGATCAGTAGGTGCTTGCTGTGGAACACCTATCCCAAGTGGGGGAAGCCAGCTCAACAAAATGCCACACACCCAGTGTAAGAAACAACATTGCCCAGGCATGGTCTAAGCCCCTCACCTCGTCCCTGTGCTTTGGGGAGCAGGAGGGACACCCGAGGCCCACGGCCCTGAGACCCCTTTGCAAAAAGCCGGCTTCCCACGGAAAGAGTTTTCCTGAGGTGCAGACCCTATCCCAAGTGGTTGTGGCAAGGTAAAGCAAATGCCCTCCTCTTCTCTGGAAGAAACCACAGTGCCCAGCCATGTTCTAAGCCCTCCCATCCTCCCTGGGCTTCTGGCAGCAGGAGTGAAAAGAGAGGAGCAGAGCACTGGGACCCGTTTGACAAAACCCGGCTTCCCACGGGAAAGTCTTTCTCCGCGTGCAGACATGCTCCCAGGTGCCTGTGGCAAGGGGAAGGAAATGCCATACAGTGACCTGGAAGAGACCACAGGGCCCAGGCACAGTCTGAACCCTTCCCTCAACCCGGCGGTTTTGCTAGCAGGAGTTCAACCCCAACGAACACAGCCCGGAGACCCCTGGGGCAAAAACGGCTTCCGAAGAACAATAGGTGCTTGCTGTGGAACACCTATCCCAAGTGGGGGTAGCGAGCTCAACAAAATGCCACACACCCAGGTGTAAGAAACAACATTGCCCAGGAATGGTCTAAGCCCCTGACCTCGTCCATGTGCTTTGGGGAGCCGGAGGGACAGCCGAGGCACACGGCCCTGAGACCCCTTTGAAAAAAGCCGGTTTCCCACGGAAACAGTTTTCCTGAGGTGCAGACCCTATCCCAAGTGGTTGTGGCAAGGTAAAGCAAATGCCCTCCACTTCTCTGGAAGAAACCACAGTGCCCAGCCATGTTCTAAGCCCTCCCATCCTCCCTGGGCTTCTGGCAGCAGGAGTGAAAAGAGAGGAGCAGAGCACGGGGACCCGTTTGACAAAACCGGCTTCCCACGGGAAAGTCTTTCTCCACGTGCAGACATGCTCCCAGGTGCCTGGGGCAAGGGGAAGGTAATGCCATACACTGACCTGGAAGAGAGCACAGGGCCCAGGCACAGTCTGAACCCTTCCCTCAACCCTGCGGTTTTGCTAGCAGGAGTTCAACCCCAACGAACATAGCTCGGAGACCCCTGGGGCAAAAACGGTTTCCGACGAACAATAGGTGCTTGCTGTGGAACACCTATCCCAAGTGGGGGAAGCCAGCTCAACAAAATGCCACACACCCAGTGTAAGAAACAACATTGCCCAGGCATGGTCTAAGCCCCTCACCTCGGCCCTGTGCTTTGGGGAGCCGGAGGGACACCCGAGGCCCACGGCCCTGAGACCTCTTTGCAAAAAGCCGGCTTCCCACGGAGACAGTTTTCCTGAGGTGCAGACCCTATCCCAAGTGGTTGTGGCAAGGTAAAGCAAATGCCCTCCACTTCTCTGGAAGAAACCACAGTGCCCAGCCATGTTCTAAGCCCTCCCATCCTCCCTGGGCTTCTGGCAGCAGGAGTGAAAAGAGAGGAGCAGAGCACTGGGACCCGTTTGACACACCCGGCTTCCCACGGGAAAGTCTTTCTCAACGTGCAGACATGCTCCCAGGTGCCTGTGGCAAGGGGAAGGAAATGCCATACACTGACTTGGAAGAGACCACAGGGCCCAGGCACAGTCTGAACCCTTCCCTCAACCCGGCGGTTTTGCTAGCAGGAGTTCAACCCCAACGAACACAGCCCGGAGACCCCTGGGGCAAAAACGGCTTCCGACGAACAATAGGTGCTTGCTGTGGAACACCTATCCCAAGTGGGGGTAGCCAGCTCAACAAAATGCCACACACCCAGGTGTAAGAAACAACATTGCCCAGGCATGGTCTAAGCCCCTCACCTCGTCCCTGTGCTTTGGGGATACGGAGGGACAGCCGAGGCACACGGCCCTGAGACCCCTTTGCAAAAAGCCGGCTTCCCACGGAAACAGTTTTCCTGAGGTGCAGACCCTATCCCAAGTGGTTGTGGCAAGGTAAAGCAAATGCCCTCCACTTCTCTGGAAGAAACCACAGTGCCCAGCCATGTTCTAAGCCCTCCCATCCTCCCTGGGCTTCTGGCAGCAGGAGTGAAAAGAGAGGAGCAGAGCACGGGGACCCGTTTGACAAAAACAGGCTTCCCACGGGAAAGTCTTTCTCCACGTGCAGACATGCTCCCAGGTACCTGTGGCAAGGGGAAGGAAATGCCATACACTGACCTGGAAGAGACCACAGGGCCCAGGCACAGTCTGAACCCTTCCCTCAACCCGGCGGTTTTGCTAGCAGGAGTTCAACCCCAACGAACACAGCCCGGAGACCCCTGAGGCAAAAAAGGCTTCCGACGAACAATAAGCGCTTGCTGTGGAAAACCAATCCCAAGTGGGGGTAGCCAGCTCAACAAAATGCCACACACCCAAGTGTAAGAAACAACATTGCCCAGGCATGGTCTAAGCCCCTCACCTCGTCCCTGTGCTTTGGGGAGCCGGAGCGACACCCCAGGCCCACGGCCCTGAGACCCCTTTGCAAAAAGCAGGCTTCCCACGGAAACAGTTTTCCTGAGGTGCAGACCCTATCCCAAGTGGTTGTGGCAAGGTAAAGCAGATGCCCTCCACTTCTCTGGAAGAAACCACAGTGCCCAACCATTTTCTACGCCCTCCCATCCTCCCTGGGCTTCTGGCAGCAGGAGTGAAAAGAGAGGAGTAGAGCACTGGGACCCGTTTGACAAAACCCGGCTTCCCAAGGGAAAGTCTTTCTCCGCGTGCAGACATGCTCCCAGGTGCCTGTGGCAAGGGGAAGGAAATGCCATACACTGACTTGGAAGAGACCACAGGGCCCAGGCACAGTCTGAACCCTTCCCTCAACCCGGCGGTTTTGCTAGCAGGAGTTCAACCCCACCGAACACAGCCCGGAGACCCCTGGGGCAAAAACGCCTTCCGACGAACAATAGGTGCTTGCTGTGGAACACCTATCCCAAGTGGGGGTAGCCAGCTCAACAAAATGCCACACACCCAGGTGTAAGAAACAACATTGCCCAGGCAATGTCTAAGCCCCTCACCTCGTCCCTGTGCTTTGGGGAGCCGGAGGGACAGCCGAGGCACACGGCCCTGAGACCCCTTTGCAAAAAGCCGGTTTCCCACGGAAACAGTTTTCCTGAGGTGCAGACCCTATCCCAAGTGGTTGTGGCAAGGTAAAGCAAATGCCCTCCACTTCTCTGGAAGAAACCACAGTGCCCAGCCATGTTCTAAGCCCTCCCATCCTCCCTGGGCTTCTGGCAGCAGGAGTGAAAAGAGAGGAGCAGAGCACGGGGACCCGTTTGACAAAAACCGGCTTCCCACGGGAAAGTCTTTCTCCACGTGCAGACATGCCCCCAGGTACCTGTGGCAAGGGGAAGGAAATGCCATACACTGACCTGGAAGAGACCACAGGGCCCAGGCACAGTCTGAACCCTTCCCTAAACCCGGCGGTTTTGCTAGCAGGAGTTCAACCCCAACGAACACAGCCCGGAGACCCCTGAGGCAAAAAAGGCTTCCGACGAACAATAAGCGCTTGCTGTGGAAAATCAATCCCAAGTGGGGGTAGCCAGCTCAACAAAATGCCACACACCCAGGTGTAAGAAACAACATTGCCCAGGCATGGTCTAAACCCCTCACCTCGTCCCTGTGCTTTGGGGAGCCGGAGGGACAACCGAGGCCCACGAACCTGAGACCCCTTTGCAAAAAGTCGGCTTCCCACGGAAACAGTTTTCCTGAGGTGCAGAACCTATCCCAAGTGGTTGTGGCAAGGTAAAGCAAATGCCCTCCAGTTCTCTGGAAGAAACCACAGTGCCCAGCCATGTTCTAAGCCCTCCCATCCTCCCTGGGCTTCTGGCAGCAGGAGTGAAAAGAGAGGAGCAGAGCACGGGGAATCGTTTGACAAAAACCGGCTTCCCACGGGAAAGTCTTTGTCCACGTGCAGACATGCTCCCAGGTGCCTGGGGTAAGGGGAAGGAAATGCCATACAGTGACCTGGAAGAGACCACAGGGCCCAGGCACAGTCTGAACCCTTCCCTCAACCCGGCGGTTTTGCTAGCAGGAGTTCAACCCCAACGAACACAGCCCGGAGACCCCTGGGGCAAGAACGGCTTCCGACGAACAATAGGTGCTTGCTGTGGAACACCTATCCCAAGTGGGGGTAGGCAGCTCAACAAAATGCCACACACCCAGTGTAAGAAACAACATTGCCCAGGCATGGTCTAAGCCCCTCATCTCGTCCCTGTGCTTTGGGGAGCCGGAGGGACAGCCGAGGCACACGGCCCTGAGACCCCTTTGCAAAAAGCCGGTTTCCCACGGAAACAGTTTTCCTGAGGTGCAGACCCTATCCCAAGTGGTTGTGGCAAGGTAAAGCAAATGCCCTCCACTTCTCTGGAAGAAACCACAGTGCCCAGCCATGTTCTAAGCCCTCCCATCCTCCCTGGGCTTCTGGCAGCAGGAGTGAAAAGAGAGGAGCAGAGCACGGGGACCCGTTTGACAAAAACCGGCTTCCCACGGGAAAGTCTTTCTCCACGTGCAGACATGCTCCCAGGTGCCTGGGCAAGGTGAAGGAAATGCCATACACTGACCTGGAAGAAACCACAGGGCCCAGGCACAGTCTGAACCCTTCCCTCAACCCGGCGGTTTTGCTAGCAGGAGTTCAACCCCAACGAACACAGCCCGGAGACCTCTGGGGCAAAAACGGCTTCCGATGATCAGTAGGTGCTTGCTGTGGAACACCTATCCCAAGTGGGGGAAGCCAGCTCAACAAAATGCCACACACCCAGTGTAAGAAACAACATTGCCCAGGCATGGTCTAAGCCCCTCACCTCGTCCCTGTGCTTTGGGGAGCAGGAGGGACACCCGAGGCCCACGGCCCTGAGACCCCTTTGCAAAAAGCCGGCTTCCCACGGAAAGAGTTTTCCTGAGGTGCAGACCCTATCCCAAGTGGTTGTGGCAAGGTAAAGCAAATGCCCTCCTCTTCTCTGGAAGAAACCACAGTGCCCAGCCATGTTCTAAGCCCTCCCATCCTCCCTGGGCTTCTGGCAGCAGGAGTGAAAAGAGAGGAGCAGAGCACTGGGACCCGTTTGACAAAACCCGGCTTCCCACGGGAAAGTCTTTCTCCGCGTGCAGACATGCTCCCAGGTGCCTGTGGCAAGGGGAAGGAAATGCCATACAGTGACCTGGAAGAGACCACAGGGCCCAGGCACAGTCTGAACCCTTCCCTCAACCCGGCGGTTTTGCTAGCAGGAGTTCAACCCCAACGAACACAGCCCGGAGACCCCTGGGGCAAAAACGGCTTCCGAAGAACAATAGGTGCTTGCTGTGGAACACCTATCCCAAGTGGGGGTAGCGAGCTCAACAAAATGCCACACACCCAGGTGTAAGAAACAACATTGCCCAGGAATGGTCTAAGCCCCTGACCTCGTCCATGTGCTTTGGGGAGCCGGAGGGACAGCCGAGGCACACGGCCCTGAGACCCCTTTGAAAAAAGCCGGTTTCCCACGGAAACAGTTTTCCTGAGGTGCAGACCCTATCCCAAGTGGTTGTGGCAAGGTAAAGCAAATGCCCTCCACTTCTCTGGAAGAAACCACAGTGCCCAGCCATGTTCTAAGCCCTCCCATCCTCCCTGGGCTTCTGGCAGCAGGAGTGAAAAGAGAGGAGCAGAGCACGGGGACCCGTTTGACAAAACCGGCTTCCCACGGGAAAGTCTTTCTCCACGTGCAGACATGCTCCCAGGTGCCTGGGGCAAGGGGAAGGTAATGCCATACACTGACCTGGAAGAGAGCACAGGGCCCAGGCACAGTCTGAACCCTTCCCTCAACCCTGCGGTTTTGCTAGCAGGAGTTCAACCCCAACGAACATAGCTCGGAGACCCCTGGGGCAAAAACGGTTTCCGACGAACAATATGTGCTTGCTGCGGAACACCTATCCCAAGTGGGGGTAGCCAGCTCAACAAAATGCCACACACCCAGTGTAAGAAACAACATTGCCCAGGCATGGTCTAAGCCCCTCACCTCGTCCCTGTGCTTTGGGGAGCCGGAGGGACAGCCGAGGCACACGGCCCTGAGACCCCTTTGCAAAAAGCCGACTTCCCACGGAGACAGTTTTCCTGAGGTGCAGACCCTATCCCAAGTGGTTGTGGCAAGGTAAAGCAAATGCCCTCCACTTCTCTGGAAGAAACCACAGTGGCCAGCCATGTTCTAAGCCCTCCCATCCTCCCTGGGCTTCTGGCAGCAGGAGTGAAAAGAGAGGAGCAGAGCACTGGGACCCGTTTGACAAAAACCGGCTTCCCACGGGAAAGTCTTTCTCCGCGTGCAGACATGCTCCCAGGTGCCTGGGGCAAGGGGAAGGAAATGCCATACACTGACCTGGAAGAGACCACAGGGCCCAGGCACAGTCTGAACCCTTCCCTCAACCCGGCGGTTTTGCTAGCAGGAGTTCAACCCCAACAAACACAGCCCGGAGACCCCTAGGGCAAAAACGGCTTCCGACGAACAATAGGCGCTTGCTGTGGAACACCTATCCCAAGTGGGGGAAGCCAGCTCAACAAAATGCCACACACCCAGTGTAAGAAACAACATTGCCCAGGCATGGTCTAAGCCCCTCACCTCGTCCCTGTGCTTTGGGGAGCCGGAGGGACAGCCGAGGCATACGGCCCTGAGACCCCTTTGCAAAAAGCCGACTTCCCACGGAGACAGTTTTCCTGAGGTGCAGACCCTATCCCAAGTGGTTGTGGCAAGGAAAAGCAAATGCCCTCCACTTCTCTGGAAGAAACCAGAGTGCCCAGACATGTTCTAAGCCCGCCCATCCTCCCTGGGCTTCTGGCAGGAGGAGTGAAAAGAGAGGAGCAGAGCAATGGGACCCGTTTGACAAAACCCGGCTTCCAACGGGAAAGTCTTTCTCCACGTGCAGACATGCTCCCAGGTGCCTGGGGCAAGGGGAAGGAAATGCCATACACTGACCTGGAAGAGACCACAGGGCCCAGGCACAGTCTGAACCCTTCCCTCAACCCGGCGGTTTTGCTAGCAGGAGTACAACCCCAACGAACACAGCCCGGAGACCCCTGGGGCAAAAACGGCTTCCGACGATCAATAGGTGCTTGCTGTGGAACACCTATCCCAAGTGGGGGAAGCCAGCTCAACAAAATGCCACACACCCAGGTGTAAGAAACAACATTGCCCAGGCATGGTCTAAGCCCCTCACCTCGTCCCTGTGCTTTGGGGAGCCGGAGGGACACCCGAGGCCAACGGCCCTGAGACCCCTTTGCAAAAACCCGGCTTCCCACGGAAAGCGTTTTCCTGAGGTGCAGACCCTATCCCAAGTGGTTGTGGCAAGGTAAAGCAAAAGCCCTCCACTTCTCTGGAAGAAACCACAGTGCCCAGACATGTTCTAAGCCCTCCCATCCTCCCTGGGCTTCTGACAGCAGGAGTGAAAAGAGAGGAGCAGAGCACTGGGACCCGTTTGACAAAACCCGGCTTCCCAAGGGAAAGTCTTTCTCCACGTGCAGACATGCTCCCAGGTGCCTGGGGCAAGGGGAAGGAAATGCCATACACTGACCTGGAAGAGACCACAGGGCCCAGGCACAGTCTGAACCCTTCCCTCAACCCGGCGGTTTTGCTAGCAGGAGTTCAACCCCAACGAACACAGCCCGGAGACCCCTGAGGCAAAAACGGCTTCCGACGAACAATAGGTGCTTGCTGTGGAACACCTATCCGAAGTGGGGGTAGCCAGCTCAACAAAATGCCACACACCCAGTGTAAGAAACAACATTGCCCAGCCATGGTCTAAGCCCCTCACCTCGTCCCTGTGCTGTGGGGAACCAAACGGACAGCCGAGGCCCACGGCCCTGAGACCCCTTTGAAAAAAGCCGGCTTCCCACGGAAAGAGTTTTCCTGAGGTGCAGACCCTATCCCAAGTGGTTGTGGCAAGGTAAAGCAAATGCCCTCCTCTTCTCTGGAAGAAACCACAGTACCCAGCCATGTTCTAAGCCCTCCCATCCTCCCTGGGCTTCTGGCAGCAGGAGTGAAAAGAGAGGAGCAGAGCACTGGGACCCGTTTGACAACACCCGGCTTCCCACGGGAAAGTCTTTATCCACGTGCAGACATGCTCCCAGGTGCCTGTGGCAAGGGGAAGGAAATGCCATACACTGACTTGGAAGAGACCACAGGGCCCAGGCACAGTCTGAACCCTTCCCTCAACCCGGCGGTTTTGCTAGCAGGAGTTCAACCCCAACGAACACAGCCCGGAGACCCCTGGGGCAAAAACGGCTTCCGACGAACAATAGGTGCTTGCTGTGGAACACCTATCCCAAGTGGGGGTAGCCAGCTCAACAAAATGCCACACACCCAGGTGTAAGAAACAACATTGCCCAGGCATGGTCTAAGCCCCTCACCTCGTCCCTGTGCTTTGGGGATACGGAGGGACAGCCGAGGCACACGGCCCTGAGACCCCTTTGCAAAAAGCCGGCTTCCCACGGAAACAGTTTTCCTGAGGTGCAGACCCTATCCCAAGTGGTTGTGGCAAGGTAAAGCAAATGCCCTCCACTTCTCTGGAAGAAACCACAGTGCCCAGCCATGTTCTAAGCCCTCCCATCCTCCCTGGGCTTCTGGCAGCAGGAGTGAAAAGAGAGGAGCAGAGCACGGGGACCCGTTTGACAAAAACAGGCTTCCCACGGGAAAGTCTTTCTCCACGTGCAGACATGCTCCCAGGTGCCTGTGGCAAGGGGAAGGAAATGCCATACACTGACCTGGAAGAGACCACAGGGCCCAGGCACAGTCTGAACCCTTCCCTCAACCCGAAGGTTTTGCTAGCAGGAGTTCAACCCCAAGGAACACAGCCCGGAGACCCCTGGGGCAAAAACGACTTCCGACGAACAATAGGCCCTTGCTGTGGAAAACCAATCCCAAGTGGGGGTAGCCAGCTCAACAAAATGCCACACACCCAGGTGTAAGAAACAACATTGCCCAGGCATGGTCTAAGCCCCTCACCTCGTCCCTGTGCTTTGGGGAGCCGGAGCGACACCCGAGGCCCACGGCCCTGAGACCCCTTTGCAAAAAGCCGGCTTCCCATCGAAACAGTTTTCCTGAGGTGCAGACCCTATCCCAAGTGGTTGTGGCAAGGTAAAGCAAATGCCCTCCACTTCTCTGGAAGAAACAACAGTGCCCAACCATGTTCTAAGCCCTCCCATCCTCCCTGGGCTTCTGGCAGCAGGAGTGAAAAGAGAGGAGCAGAGCACTGGGACCCGTTTGACAAAACCCGGCTTCCCACGGGAAAGTCTTTCTCCGCGTGCAGACATGCTCCCAGGTGCCTGGGGCAAGGGGAAGGAAATGCCATACACTGACCTGGAAGTGACCACAGGGCCCAGGCACAGTCTGAACCCTTCCCTCAACCCGGCGGTTTTGCTAGCAGGAGTTCAACCCCAACGAACACAGCCCGGAGACCCCTGGGTCAAAAACGGCTTCCGACGAACAATAGGTGCTTGCTGTGGAACACCTATGCCAAGTGGGGGTAGGCAGCTCAACAAAATGCCACACACCCAGTGTAAGAAACAACATTGCCCAGGCATGGTCAAAGCCCCTCACCTCGTCCCTGTGCTTTGGGGAGCCGGAGGGACAGCCGAGGCCCACGGCCCTGAGACCCCTTTGCAAAAAGCCGGCTTCCCACGGAAAGAGTTTTCCTGAGGTGCAGACCCTATCCCAAGTGGTTGTGGCAAGGTAAAGCAAATGCCCTCCTCTTCTCTGGAAGAAACCACAGTGCCCAGCCATGTTCTAAGCCCTCCCATCCTCCCTGGGCTTCTGGCAGCAGGAGTGAAAAGAGAGGAGCAGAGCACTGGGACCCGTTTGACAACACCCGGCTTCCCACGGGAAAGTCTTTCTCCACGTGCAGACATGCTCCCAGGCGCCTGTGGCAAGGGGAAGGAAATGCCATACACTGACCTGGAAGAGACCACAGGGCCCAGGCACAGTCTGAACCCTTCCCTCAACCCGGCGGTTTTGCTAGCAGGAGTTCAACCCCAACGAACACAGCCCGGAGACCCCTGGGGCAAAAACGGCTTCCGACGAACAATAGGCGCTTGCTGTGGAACACCTATCCCAAGTGGGGGAAGCCAGCTCAACAAAATGCCACACACCCAGTGTAAGAAACAACATTGCCCAGGCATGGTCTAAGCCCCTCACCTCGTCCCTGTGCTTTGGGGAGCCGGAGGGACAGCCGAGGCATACGGCCCTGAGACCCCTTTGCAAAAAGCCGACTTCCCACGGAGACAGTTTTCCTGAGGTGCAGACCCTATCCCAAGTGGTTGTGGCAAGGAAAAGCAAATGCCCTCCACTTCTCTGGAAGAAACCAGAGTGCCCAGACATGTTCTAAGCCCGCCCATCCTCCCTGGGCTTCTGGCAGGAGGAGTGAAAAGAGAGGAGCAGAGCAATGGGACCCGTTTGACAAAACCCGGCTTCCAACGGGAAAGTCTTTCTCCACGTGCAGACATGCTCCCAGGTGCCTGGGGCAAGGGGAAGGAAATGCCATACACTGACCTGGAAGAGACCACAGGGCCCAGGCACAGTCTGAACCCTTCCCTCAACCCGGCGGTTTTGCTAGCAGGAGTACAACCCCAACGAACACAGCCCGGAGACCCCTGGGGCAAAAACGGCTTCCGACGATCAATAGGTGCTTGCTGTGGAACACCTATCCCAAGTGGGGGAAGCCAGCTCAACAAAATGCCACACACCCAGGTGTAAGAAACAACATTGCCCAGGCATGGTCTAAGCCCCTCACCTCGTCCCTGTGCTTTGGGGAGCCGGAGGGACACCCGAGGCCAACGGCCCTGAGACCCCTTTGCAAAAACCCGGCTTCCCACGGAAAGCGTTTTCCTGAGGTGCAGACCCTATCCCAAGTGGTTGTGGCAAGGTAAAGCAAAAGCCCTCCACTTCTCTGGAAGAAACCACAGTGCCCAGACATGTTCTAAGCCCTCCCATCCTCCCTGGGCTTCTGACAGCAGGAGTGAAAAGAGAGGAGCAGAGCACTGGGACCCGTTTGACAAAACCCGGCTTCCCAAGGGAAAGTCTTTCTCCACGTGCAGACATGCTCCCAGGTGCCTGGGGCAAGGGGAAGGAAATGCCATACACTGACCTGGAAGAGACCACAGGGCCCAGGCACAGTCTGAACCCTTCCCTCAACCCGGCGGTTTTGCTAGCAGGAGTTCAACCCCAACGAACACAGCCCGGAGACCCCTGAGGCAAAAACGGCTTCCGACGAACAATAGGTGCTTGCTGTGGAACACCTATCCGAAGTGGGGGTAGCCAGCTCCACAAAATGCCACACACCCAGTGTAAGAAACAACATTGCCCAGCCATGGTCTAAGCCCCTCACCTCGTCCCTGTGCTTTGGGGAGCCGGAGGGACAGCCGAAGCACAGGGCGCTGAGACCCCTTTGCAAAAAGCCGGCTTCCACGGAGACAGTTTTCGTGAGGTGCAGACCCTATCCCAAGTGGTTGTGGCAAGGTAAAGCAAATGCCCTCCACTTCTCTGGAAGAAACCACAGTGCCCAGCCATGTTCTAAGCCCTCCCATCCTCCCTGGGCTTCTGGCAGCAGGAGTGAAAAGAGAGGAGCAGAGCACTGGGACCCGTTTGACAAAAACCGGCTTCCCACGGGAAAGTCTTTCTCCACGTGCAGACATGCTCCCAGGTGCCTGGGGCAAGGGGAAGGTAATGCCATACACTGACCTGGAAGAGAGCACAGGGCCCAGGCACAGTCTGAACACTTCCCTCAACCCGGCGGTTTTGCTAGCAGGAGTTCAACCCCAACGAACACAGCCCGGAGACCCCTGGGGCAAAAACGGCTTCCGATGATCAGTAGGTGCTTGCTGTGGAACACCTATCCCAAGTGGGGGAAGCCAGCTCAACAAAATGCCACACAGCCAGGTGTAAGAAACAACATTGCCCAGGCATGGTCTAAGCCCCTCACCTCGTCCCTGTGCTTTGGGGAGCCGGAGGGACAGCCGAGGCCCACGGCCCTGAGACCCCTTTGCAAAAAGCCGGTTTCCCACGGAAACAGTTTTCCTGAGGTGCAGACCCTATCCCAAGTGGTTGTGGCAAGGTAAAGCAAATGCCCTCCACTTCTCTGGAAGAAACCACAGTGCAAGGCCATGTTCTAAGCCCTCCCATCCTCCCTGGGCTTCTGGCAGCAGGAGTGAAAAGAGAGGAGCAGAGCACGGGGACCCGTTTGACAAAAACCGGCTTCCCACGGGAAAGTCTTTCTCCACGTGCAGACATGCTCCCAGGTGCCTGGGGCAAGGGGAAGGTAATGCCATACACTGACCTGGAAGAGAGCACAGGGCCCAGGCACAGTCTGAACCCTTCCCTCAACCCGGCGGTTTTGCTAGCAGGAGTTCAACCCCAACGAACACAGCCCGGAGACCCCTGGGGCAAAAACGACTTCCGACGAACAATAGGCCCTTGCTGTGGAAAACCAATCCCAAGTGGGGGTAGAGAGCTCAACAAAATGCCACACACCCAGGTGTAAGAAACAACATTGCCCAGGCATGGTCTAAGCCCCTCACCTCGTCCCTGTGCTTTGGGGAGCCGGAGCGACACCCGAGGCCCACGGCCCTGAGACCCCTTTGCAAAAAGCCGGCTTCCCATCGAAACAGTTTTCCTGAGGTGCAGACCCTATCCCAAGTGGTTGTGGCAAGGTAAAGCAAATGCCCTCCACTTCTCTGGAAGAAACCACAGTGCCCAACCATGTTCTAAGCCCTCCCATCCTCCCTGGGCTTCTGGCAGCAGGAGTGAAAAGAGAGGAGCAGAGCACTGGGACCCGTTTGACAAAACCCGGCTTCCCACGGGAAAGTCTTTCTCCGCGTGCAGACATGCTCCCAGGTACCTGTGGCAAGGGGAAGGAAATGCCATACACTGACCTGGAAGAGACCACAGGGCCCAGGCACAGTCTGAACCCTTCCCTCAACCCGGCGGTTTTGCTAGCAGGAGTTCAACCCCAACGAACACAGCCCGGAGACCCCTGGGGCAAAAATGGCCTCCGATGAACAATAGGCGCTTGCTGTGGAACACCTATCCCAAGTGGGGGAAGCCAGCTCAACAAAATGCCACACACCCAGGTGTAAGAAACAACATTGCCCAGGCTTGGTCTAAGCCCCTCACCTCGTCCCTGTGCTTTGGGGAGCCGGAGGGACAACCGAGGCCCACGAACCTGAGACCCCTTTGCAAAAAGTCGGCTTCCCACGGAAACAGTTTTCCTGAGGTGCAGAACCTATCCCAAGTGGTTGTGGCAAGGTAAAGCAAATGCCCTCCACTTCTCTGGAAGAAACCACAGTGCCCAGCCATGTTCTGAGCCCTCCCATCCTCCCTGGGCTTCTGGCAGCAAGAGTGAAAAGAGAGGAGCAGAGCACGGGGAATCGTTTGACAAAAACCGGCTTCCCACGGGAAAGTCTTTGTCCACGTGCAGACATGCGCCCAGGTGCCTGGGGCAAGGGGAAGGAAATGCCATACACTGACCTGGAAGAGACCACAGGGCCCAGGCACAGTCTGAACCCTTCCCTCAACCCGGCGGTTTTGCTAGCAGGAGTTCAACCCCAACGAACACAGCCCGGAGACCCCTGGGTCAAAAACGGCTTCCGACGAACAATAGGTGCTTGCTGTGGAACACCTATGCCAAGTGGGGGTAGGCAGCTCAACAAAATGCCACACACCCAGTGTAAGAAACAACATTGCCCAGGCATGGTCAAAGCCCCTCACCTCGTCCCTGTGCTTTGGGGAGCCAGAGGGACAGCCGAGGCCCACGGCCCTGAGACCCCTTTGCAAAAAGCCGGCTTCCCACGGAAACAGTTTTCCTGAGGTGCAGACCCTATCCCAAGTGGTTGTGGCAAGGTAAAGCAAATGCCCTCCACTTCTCTGGAAGAAACCACAGTGCCCAGACATGTTCTAAGCCCGCCCATCCTCCCTGGGCTTCTGGCAACAGGAGTGAAAAGAGAGGAGCAGAGCACGGGGACCCGTTTGACAAAACCCGGCTTCCCAGGGGAAAGTCTTTCTCCACGTGCAGACATGCTCCCAGGTGCCTGTGGCAAGGGGAAGGAAATGCCATACACTGACCTGGAAGAGACCACAGGGCCCAGGCACAGTCTGAACCCTTCCCTCAATCCGGCGGTTTTGCTAGCAGGAGTTCAACCCCAACGAACACAGCCCGGAGACCCCTGAGGCAAAAAAGGCTTCCGAGGAACAATAAGCGCTTGCTGTGGAAAACGAATCCCAAGTCGGGGTAGCCAGCTCAACAAAATGCCACACACCCAGGTGTAAGAAACAACATTGCCCAGGCATGGTCTAAGCCCCTCACCTCGTCCCTGTGCTTTGGGGAGCCGGAGCGACACCCCAGGCCCACGGCCCTGAGACCCCTTTGCAAAAAGCCGGCTTCCCACGGAAACAGTTTTCCTGAGGTGCAGACCCTATCCCAAGTGGTTGTGGCAAGGTAAAGCAGATGCCCTCCACTTCTCTGGAAGAAACCACAGTGCCCAGCCATGTTCTAAGCCCTCCCATCCTCCCTGGGCTTCTGGCAGCAGGAGTGAAAAGAGAGGAGCAGAGCACTGGGACCCGTTTGACAAAACCCGGCTTCCCACGGGAAAGTCTTTCTCCGCGTGCAGACATGCTCTCAGGTGCCTGTGGCAAGGGGAAGGAAATGCCATACACTGACTTGGAAGAGACCACAGGGCCCAGGCACAGTCTGAACCCTTCCCTCAACCCGGCGGTTTTGCTAGCAGGAGTTCAACCCCAACGAACACAGCCCGGAGACCCCTGGGGCAAAAACGGCTTCCGACGAACAATAGGTGCTTGCTGTGGAACACCTATCCCAAGTGGGGGTAGGCAGCTCAACAAAATGCCACACACCCAGTGTAAGAAACAACATTGCCCAGGCATGGTCTAAGCCCCTCACCTCGTCCCTGTGCTTTGGGGAGCCGGAGGGACAGCCGAGGCCCACGGCCCTGAGACCCCTTTGCAAAAAGCCGGCTTCCCACGGAAACAGTTTTCCTGAGGTGCAGACCCTATCCCAAGTGGTTGTGGCAAGGTAAAGCAAATGCCCTCCACTTCTCTGGAAGAAACCACAGTGCCCAGACATGTTCTAAGCCCGCCCATCCTCCCTGGGCTTCTGGCAGCAGGAGTGAAAAGAGAGGAGCAGAGCACTGGGACCCGTTTGACAAAACCCGGCTTCCCACGGGAAAGTCTTTCTCCACGTGCAGACATGCTCCCAGGTGCCTGTGGCAAGGGGAAGGAAATGCCATACACTGACCTGGAAGAGACCACAGGGCCCAGGCACAGTCTGAACCCTTCCCTCAACCCGGCGGTTTTGCTAGCAGGAGTTCAACCCCAACGAACACAGCCCGGAGACCCCTGAGGCAAAAAAGGCTTCCGACGAACAATAAGCGCTTGCTGTGGAAAACGAATCCCAAGTCGGGGTAGCCAGCTCAACAAAATGCCACACACCCAGGTGTAAGAAACAACATTGCCCAGGCATGGTCTAAGCCCCTCACCTCGTCCCTGTGCTTTGGGGAGCCGGAGCGACACCCCAGGCCCACGGCCCTGAGACCCCTTTGCAAAAAGCCGGCTTCCCACGGAAACAGTTTTCCTGAGGTGCAGACCCTATCCCAAGTGGTTGTGGCAAGGTAAAGCAGATGCCCTCCACTTCTCTGGAAGAAACCACAGTGCCCAGCCATGTTCTAAGCCCTCCCATCCTCCCTGGGCTTCTGGCAGCAGGAGTGAAAAGAGAGGAGCAGAGCACTGGGACCCGTTTGACAAAACCCGGCTTCCCACGGGAAAGTCTTTCTCCGCGTGCAGACATGCTCCCAGGTGCCTGTGGCAAGGGGAAGGAAATGCCATACACTGACTTGGAAGAGACCACAGGGCCCAGGCACAGTCTGAACCCTTCCCTCAACCCGCCGGTTTTGCTAGCAGGAGTTCAACCCCAAGGAACACAGCCCGGAGACCCCTGGGGCAAAAACGGCTTCCGACGAACAATAGGTGCTTGCTGTGGAACACCTATCCCAAGTGGGGGTAGCCAGCTCAACAAAATGCCACACACCCAGGTGTAAGAAACAACATTGCCCAGGCATGGTCTAAGCCCCTCACCTCGTCCCTGTGCTTTGGGGATACGGAGGGACAGCCGAGGCACACGGCCCTGAGACCCCTTTGCAAAAAGCCGGCTTCCCACGGAAACAGTTTTCCTGAGGTGCAGACCCTATCCCAAGTGGTTGTGGCAAGGTAAAGTAAATGCCCTCCACTTCTCTGGAAGAAACCACAGTGCCCAGCCATGTTCTAAGCCCTCCCATCCTCCCTGGGCTTCTGGCAGCAGGAGTGAAAAGAGAGGAGCAGAGCACGGGGACCCGTTTGACAAAACCCGGCTTCCCACGGGAAAGTCTTTCTCCACGTGCAGACATGCTCCCAGGTGCCTGTGGCAAGGGGAAGGAAATGCCATACACTGACCTGGAAGAGACCACAGGGCCCAGGCACAGTCTGAACCCTTCCCTCAACCCGGCGGTTTTGCTAGCAGGAGTTCAACCCCAACGAACACAGCCCGGAGACCCCTGAGGCAAAAAAGGCTTCCGACGAACAATAAGCGCTTGCTGTGGAAAACGAATCCCAAGTCGGGGTAGCCAGCTCAACAAAATGCCACACACCCAGGTGTAAGAAACAACATTGCCCAGGCATGGTCTAAGCCCCTCACCTCGTCCCTGTGCTTTGGGGAGCCGGAGCGACACCCCAGGCCCACGGCCCTGAGACCCCTTTGCAAAAAGCCGGCTTCCCACGGAAACAGTTTTCCTGAGGTGCAGACCCTATCCCAAGTGGTTGTGGCAAGGTAAAGCAGATGCCCTCCACTTCTCTGGAAGAAACCACAGTGCCCAGCCATGTTCTAAGCCCTCCCATCCTCCCTGGGCTTCTGGCAGCAGGAGTGAAAAGAGAGGAGCAGAGCACTGGGACCCGTTTGACAAAACCCGGCTTCCCACGGGAAAGTCTTTCTCCGCGTGCAGACATGCTCCCAGGTGCCTGTGGCAAGGGGAAGGAAATGCCATACACTGACTTGGAAGAGACCACAGGGCCCAGGCACAGTCTGAACCCTTCCCTCAACCCGCCGGTTTTGCTAGCAGGAGTTCAACCCCAACGAACACAGCCCGGAGACCCCTGGGGCAAAAACGGCTTCCGACGAACAATAGGTGCTTGCTGTGGAACACCTATCCCAAGTGGGGGTAGCCAGCTCAACAAAATGCCACACACCCAGGTGTAAGAAACAACATTGCCCAGGCATGGTCTAAGCCCCTCACCTCGTCCCTGTGCTTTGGGGATACGGAGGGACAGCCGAGGCACACGGCCCTGAGACCCCTTTGCAAAAAGCCGGCTTCCCACGGAAACAGTTTTCCTGAGGTGCAGACCCTATCCCAAGTGGTTGTGGCAAGGTAAAGTAAATGCCCTCCACTTCTCTGGAAGAAACCACAGTGCCCAGCCATGTTCTAAGCCCTCACATCCTCCCTGGGCTTCTGGCAGCAGGAGTGAAAAGAGAGGAGCAGAGCACGGGGACCCGTTTGACAAAAACCGGCTTCCCACGGGAAAGTCTTTCTCCACGTGCAGACATGCTCCCAGGTACCTGTGGCAAGGGGAAGGAAATGCCATACACTGACCTGGAAGAGACCACAGGGCCCAGGCACAGTCTGAACCCTTCCCTCAACCCGGCGGTTTTGCTAGCAGGAGTTCAACCCCAACGAACACAGCCCGGAGACCCCTGAGGCAAAAAAGGCTTCCGACGAACAATAAGCGCTTGCTGTGGAAAACCAATCCCAAGTGTGGGTAGCCAGCTCAACAAAATGCCACACACCCAGGTGTAAGAAACAACATTGCCCAGGCATGGTCTAAGCCCCTCACCTCGTCCCTGTGCTTTGGGGAGCCGGAGCGACACCCCAGGCCCACGGCCCTGAGACCCCTTTGCAAAAAGCAGGCTTCCCACGGAAACAGTTTTCCTGAGGTGCAGACCCTATCCCAAGTGGTTGTGGCAAGGTAAAGCAGATGCCCTCCACTTCTCTGGAAGAAACCACAGTGCCCAACCATTTTCTAAGCCCTCCCATCCTCCCTGGGATTCTGGCAGCAGGAGTGAAAAGAGAGGAGCAGAGCACTGGGACCCGTTTGACAAAACCCGGCTTCCCACGGGAAAGTCTTTCTCCGCATGCAGACATGCTCCCAGGTGCCTGTGGCAAGGGGAAGGAAATGCCATACACTGACTTGGAAGAGACCACAGGGCCCAGGCACAGTCTGAACCCTTCCCTCAACCCGGCGGTTTTGCTAGCAGGAGTTCAACCCCAACGAACACAGCCCGGAGACCCCTGGGGCAAAAACGCCTTCCGACGAACAATAGGTGCTTTCTGTGGAACACCTATCCCAAGTGGGGGTAGCCAGCTCAACAAAATGCCACACACCCAAGTGTAAGAAACAACATTGCCCAGGCAATGTCTAAGCCCCTCACCTCGTCCCTGTGCTTTGGGGAGCCGGAGGGACAGCCGAGGCACACGGCCCTGAGACCCCTTTGCAAAAAGCCGGTTTCCCACGGAAACAGTTTTCCTGAGGTGCAGACCCTATCCCAAGTGGTTGTGGCAAGGTAAAGCAAATGCCCTCCACTTCTCTGGAAGAAACCACAGTGCCCAGCCATGTTCTAAGCCCTCCCATCCTCCCTGGGCTTCTGGCAGCAGGAGTGAAAAGAGAGGAGCAGAGCACGGAGACCCGTTTGACAAAAACCGGCTTCCCACGGGAAAGTCTTTCTCCACGTGCAGACATGCTCCCAGGTGCCTGTGGCAAGGGGAAGGAAATGCCATACACTGACCTGGAAGAGACCACAGGGCCCAGGCACAGTCTGAACCCTTCCCTCAACCCGGCGGTTTTGCTAGCAGGAGTTCAACCCCAACGAACACAGCCCGGAGACCCCTGGGGCAAAAACGACTTCCGACGAACAATAGGCCCTTGCTGTGGAAAACCAATCCCAAGTGGGGGTAGCCAGCTCAACAAAATGCCACACACCCAGGTGTAAGAAACAACATTGCCCAGGCATGGTCTAAGCCCCTCATATCGTCCCTGTGCTTTGGGGAGCCGGAGCGACACCCGAGGCCCACGGCCCTGAGACCCCTTTGCAAAAAGCCGGCTTCCCATCGAAACAGTTTTCCTGAGGTGCAGACCCTATCCCAAGTGGTTGTGGCAAGGTAAAGCAAATGCCCTCCACTTCTCTGGAAGAAACCACAGTGCCCAACCATGTTCTAAGCCCTCCCATCCTCCCTGGGCTTCTGGCAGCAGGAGTGAAAAGAGAGGAGCAGAGCACTGGGACCCGTTTGACAAAACCCGGCTTCCCACGGGAAAGTCTTTCTCCGCGTGCAGACATGCTCCCAGGTACCTGTGGCAAGGGGAAGGAAATGCCATACACTGACCTAGAAGAGACCACAGGGCCCAGGCACAGTCTGAACCCTTCCCTCAACCCGGCGGTTTTGCTAGCAGGAGTTCAACCCCAACGAACACAGCCCGGAGACCCCTGGGGCAAAAACGGCTTCCGACGAACAATAGGCGCTTGCTGTGGAACACCTATCCCAAGTGGGGGAAGCCAGCTCAACAAAATGCCACACACCCAGGTGTAAGAAACAACATTGCCCAGGCTTGGTCTAAGCCCCTCACCTCGTCCCGGTGCTTTGGGGAGCCGGAGGGACAACCGAGGCTCACGAACCTGAGACCCCTTTGCAAAAAGTCGGCTTCCCACGGAAACAGTTTTCCTGAGGTGCAGAACCTATCCCAAGTGGTTGTGGCAAGGTAAAGCAAATGCCCTCCAGTTCTCTGGAAGAAACCACAGTGCCCAGCCATGTTCTAAGCCCTCCCATCCTCCCTGGGCTTCTGGCAGCAGGAGTGAAAAGAGAGGAGCAGAGCACTGGGACCCGTTTGACAAAAACCGGCTTCCCAAGGGAAAGTCTTTGTCCACGTGCAGACATGCGCCCAGGTGCCTGGGGCAAGGGGAAGGAAATGCCATACACTGACCTGGAAGTGACCACAGGGCCCAGGCACAGTCTGAACCCTTCCCTCAACCCAGCGGTTTTGCTAGCAGGAGTTCAACCCCAACGAACACAGCCCGGAGACCCCTGGGGCAAAAACGGCTTCCGACGAACAATAGGTGCTTGCTGTGGAACAACTATGCCAAGTGGGGGTAGGCAGCTCAACAAAATGCCACACACCCAGTGTAAGAAACAACATTGCCCAGGCATGGTCAAAGCCCCTCACCTCGTCCCTGTGCTTTGGGGAGCCGGAGGGACAGCCGAGGCCCACGGCCCTGAGACCCCTTTGCAAAAAGCCGGCTTCCCACGGAAAGAGTTTTCCTGAGGTGCAGACCCTATCCCAAGTGGTTGTGGCAAGGTAAAGCAAATGCCCTCCTCTTCTCTGGAAGAAACCACAGTGCCCAGCCATGTTCTAAGCCCTCCCATCCTCCCTGGGCTTCTGGCAGCAGGAGTGAAAAGAGAGGAGCAGAGCACTGGGACCCGTTTGACAACACCCGGCTTCCCACGGGAAAGTCTTTCTCCACGTGCAGACATGCTCCCAGGTGCCTGTGGCAAGGGGAAGGAAATGCCATACACTTACCTGGAAGAGACCACAGGGCCCAGGCACAGTCTGAACCCTTCCCTCAACCCGGCGGTTTTGCTAGCAGGAGTTCAACCCCAACGAACACAGCCCGGAGACCCCTGGGGCAAAAACGGCTTCCGAAGAACAATAGGTGCTTGCTGTGGAACACCTATCCCAAGTGGGGGTAGCCAGCTCAACAAAATGCCACACACGCAGTGTAAGAAACAACATTGCCCAGGCATGGTCTAAGCCCCTCACCTCGTCCCTGTGCTTTGGGGAGCCGGAGGGACAGCCGAAGCACAGGGCGCTGAGACCCCTTTGCAAAAAGCGGGTTTCCCACGGAGACAGTTTTCCTGAGGTGCAGACCCTATCCCAAGTGGTTGTGGCAAGGTAAAGCAAATGCCCTCCACTTCTCTGGAAGAAACCACAGTGCCCAGCCATGTTCTAAGCCCTCCCATCCTCCCTGGGCTTCTGGCAGCAGGAGTGAAAAGAGAGGAGCAGAGCACTGGGACCCGTTTGACAAAAACCGGCTTCCCACGGGAAAGTCTTTCTCCACGTGCAGACATGCTCCCAGGTGCCTGGGGCAAGGGGAAGGTAATGCCATACACTGACCTGGAAGAGAGCACAGGGCCCAGGCACAGTCTGAACACTTCCCTCAACCCGGCGGTTTTGCTAGCAGGAGTTCAACCCCAACGAACACAGCCCGGAGACCCCTGGGGCAAAAACGGCTTCCGATGATCAGTAGGTGCTTGCTGTGGAACACCTATCCCAAGTGGGGGAAGCCAGCTCAACAAAATGCCACACAGCCAGGTGTAAGAAACAACATTGCCCAGGCATGGTCTAAGCCCCTCACCTCGTCCCTGTGCTTTGGGGAGCCGGAGGGACAGCCGAGGCCCACGGCCCTGAGACCCCTTTGCAAAAAGCCGGTTTCCCACGGAAACAGTTTTCCTGAGGTGCAGACCCTATCCCAAGTGGTTGTGGCAAGGTAAAGCAAATGCCCTCCACTTCTCTGGAAGAAACCACAGTGCCTAGCCATGTTCTAAGCCCTCCCATCCTCCCTGGGCTTCTGGCAGCAGGAGTGAAAAGAGAGGAGCAGAGCACGGGGATCCGTTTGACAAAAACCGGCTTCCCACGGGAAAGTCTTTCTCCACGTGCAGACATGCTCCCAGGTGCCTGGGGCAAGGGGAAGGTAATGCCATACACTGACCTGGAAGAGAGCACAGGGCCCAGGCACAGTCTGAACCCTTCCCTCATCCCGGCGGTTTTGCTAGCAGAAATTCAACCCCAACGAACACAGCCCGGAGACCCCTGGGGCAAAAACGGCTTCTGACGAACAATAGGTGCTTGCTGTGGAACACCTATCCCAAGTGGGGGAAGCCAGCTCAACAAAATGCCACACACCCAGTGTAAGAAACAACATTGCCCAGGCATGGTCTAAGCCCCTCACCTCGGCCCTGTGCTTTGGGGAGCCGGAGGGACAGCCGAGGCACATGGCCCTGAGACCCCTTTGCAAAAAGCCGGCTTCCCACGGAGACAGTTTTCCTGAGGTGCAGACCCTATCCCAAGTGGTTGTGGCAAGGTAAAGCAAATGCCCTCCACTTCTCTGGAAGAAACCACAGTGCCCAGACATGTTCTAAGCCCGCCCATCCTCCCTGGGCTTCTGGCAGCAGGAGTGAAAAGAGAGGAGCAGAGCACTGGGACCCGTTTGACACACCCGGCTTCCCACGGGAAAGTCTTTCTCAACGTGCAGACATGCTCCCAGGTGCCTGTGGCAAGGGGAAGGAAATGCCATACACTGACCTGGAAGAGACCACAGGGCCCAGGCACAGTCTGAACCCTTCCCTCAACCCGGCGGTTTTGCTAGCAGGAGTTCAACCCCAACGAACACAGCCCGGAGACCCCTGGGGCAAAAACGACTTCCGACGAACAATAGGCCCTTGCTGTGGAAAACCAATCCCAAGTGGGGGTAGAGAGCTCAACAAAATGCCACACACCCAGGTGTAAGAAACAACATTGCCCAGGCATGGTCTAAGCCCCTCACCTCGTCCCTGTGCTTTGGGGAGCCGGAGCGACACCCGAGGCCCACGGCCCTGAGACCCCTTTGCAAAAAGCCGGCTTCCCATCGAAACAGTTTTCCTGAGGTGCAGACCCTATCCCAAGTGGTTGTGGCAAGGTAAAGCAAATGCCCTCCACTTCTCTGGAAGAAACCACAGTGCCCAACCATGTTCTAAGCCCTCCCATCCTCCCTGGGCTTCTGGCAGCAGGAGTGAAAAGAGAGGAGCAGAGCACTGGGACCCGTTTGACAAAACCCGGCTTCCCACGGGAAAGTCTTTCTCCGCGTGCAGACATGCTCCCAGGTACCTGTGGCAAGGGGAAGGAAATGCCATACACTGACCTGGAAGAGACCACAGGGCCCAGGCACAGTCTGAACCCTTCCCTCAACCCGGCGGTTTTGCTAGCAGGAGTTCAACCCCAACGAACACAGCCCGGAGACCCCTGGGGCAAAAACGGCTTCCGACGAACAATAGGCGCTTGCTGTGGAACACCTATCCCAAGTGGGGGAAGCCAGCTCAACAAAATGCCACACACCCAGGTGTAAGAAACAACATTGCCCAGGCTTGGTCTAAGCCCCTCACCTCGTCCCTGTGCTTTGGGGAGCCGGAGGGACAACCGAGGCCCACGAACCTGAGACCCCTTTGCAAAAAGTCGGCTTCCCACGGAAACAGTTTTCCTGAGGTGCAGAACCTATCCCAAGTGGTTGTGGCAAGGTAAAGCAAATGCCCTCCAGTTCTCTGGAAGAAACCACAGTGCCCAGCCATGTTCTAAGCCCTCCCATCCTCCCTGGGCTTCTGGCAGCAAGAGTGAAAAGAGAGGAGCAGAGCACGGGGAATCGTTTGACAAAAACCGGCTTCCCACGGGAAAGTCTTTGTCCACGTGCAGACATGCGCCCAGGTGCCTGGGGCAAGGGGAAGGAAATGCCATACACTGACCTGGAAGAGACCACAGGGCCCAGGCACAGTCTGAACCCTTCCCTCAACCCGGCGGTTTTGCTAGCAGGAGTTCAACCCCAACGAACACAGCCCGGAGACCCCTGGGTCAAAAACGGCTTCCGACGAACAATAGGTGCTTGCTGTGGAACACCTATCCCAAGTGGGGGTAGGCAGCTCAACAAAATGCCACACACCCAGTGTAAGAAACAACATTGCCCAGGCATGGTCTAAGCCCCTCACCTCGTCCCTGTGCTTTGGGGAGCCGGAGGGACAGCCGAGGCCCACGGCCCTGAGACCCCTTTGCAAAAAGCCGGCTTCCCACGGAAACAGTTTTCCTGAGGTGCAGACCCTATCCCAAGTGGTTGTGGCAAGGTAAAGCAAATGCCCTCCACTTCTCTGGAAGAAACCACAGTGCCCAGCCATGTTCTAAGCCCGCCCATCCTCCCTGGGCTTCTGGCAGCAGGAGTGAAAAGAGAGGAGCAGAGCACTGGGACCCGTTTGACAAAACCCGGCTTCCCACGGGAAAGTCTTTCTCCACGTGCAGACATGCTCCCAGGTGCCTGTGGCAAGGGGAAGGAAATGCCATACACTGACCTGGAAGAGACCACAGGGCCCAGGCACAGTCTGAACCCTTCCCTCAACCCGGCGGTTTTGCTAGCAGGAGTTCAACCCCAACGAACACAGCCCGGAGACCCCTGAGGCAAAAAAGGCTTCCGACGAACAATAAGCGCTTGCTGTGGAAAACGAATCCCAAGTCGGGGTAGCCAGCTCAACAAAATGCCACACACCCAGGTGTAAGAAACAACATTGCCCAGGCATGGTCTAAGCCCCTCACCTCGTCCCTGTGCTTTGGGGAGCCGGAGCGACACCCCAGGCCCACGGCCCTGAGACCCCTTTGCAAAAAGCCGGCTTCCCACGGAAACAGTTTTCCTGAGGTGCAGACCCTATCCCAAGTGGTTGTGGCAAGGTAAAGCAGATGCCCTCCACTTCTCTGGAAGAAACCACAGTGCCCAGCCATGTTCTAAGCCCTCCCATCCTCCCTGGGCTTCTGGCAGCAGGAGTGAAAAGAGAGGAGCAGAGCACTGGGACCCGTTTGACAAAACCCGGCTTCCCACGGGAAAGTCTTTCTCCGCGTGCAGACATGCTCCCAGGTGCCTGTGGCAAGGGGAAGGAAATGCCATACACTGACTTGGAAGAGACCACAGGGCCCAGGCACAGTCTGAACCCTTCCCTCAACCCGCCGGTTTTGCTAGCAGGAGTTCAACCCCAACGAACACAGCCCGGAGACCCCTGGGGCAAAAACGCCTTCCGACGAACAATAGGTGCTTGCTGTGGAACACCTATCCCAAGTGGGGGTAGCCAGCTCAACAAAATGCCACACACCCAGGTGTAAGAAACAACATTGCCCAGGCATGGTCTAAGCCCCTCACCTCGTCCCTGTGCTTTGGGGATACGGAGGGACAGCCGAGGCACACGGCCCTGAGACCCCTTTGCAAAAAGCCGGCTTCCCACGGAAACAGTTTTCCTGAGGTGCAGACCCTATCCCAAGTGGTTGTGGCAAGGTAAAGTAAATGCCCTCCACTTCTCTGGAAGAAACCACAGTGCCCAGCCATGTTCTAAGCCCTCCCATCCTCCCTGGGCTTCTGGCAGCAGGAGTGAAAAGAGAGGAGCAGAGCACGGGGACCCGTTTGACAAAACCCGGCTTCCCACGGGAAAGTCTTTCTCCACGTGCAGACATGCTCCCAGGTGCCTGTGGCAAGGGGAAGGAAATGCCATACACTGACCTGGAAGAGACCACAGGGCCCAGGCACAGTCTGAACCCTTCCCTCAACCCGGCGGTTTTGCTAGCAGGAGTTCAACCCCAACGAACACAGCCCGGAGACCCCTGAGGCAAAAAAGGCTTCCGACGAACAATAAGCGCTTGCTGTGGAAAACGAATCCCAAGTCGGGGTAGCCAGCTCAACAAAATGCCACACACCCAGGTGTAAGAAACAACATTGCCCAGGCATGGTCTAAGCCCCTCACCTCGTCCCTGTGCTTTGGGGAGCCGGAGCGACACCCCAGGCCCACGGCCCTGAGACCCCTTTGCAAAAAGCCGGCTTCCCACGGAAACAGTTTTCCTGAGGTGCAGACCCTATCCCAAGTGGTTGTGGCAAGGTAAAGCAGATGCCCTCCACTTCTCTGGAAGAAACCACAGTGCCCAGCCATGTTCTAAGCCCTCCCATCCTCCCTGGGCTTCTGGCAGCAGGAGTGAAAAGAGAGGAGCAGAGCACTGGGACCCGTTTGACAAAACCCGGCTTCCCACGGGAAAGTCTTTCTCCGCGTGCAGACATGCTCCCAGGTGCCTGTGGCAAGGGGAAGGAAATGCCATACACTGACTTGGAAGAGACCACAGGGCCCAGGCACAGTCTGAACCCTTCCCTCAACCCGCCGGTTTTGCTAGCAGGAGTTCAACCCCAACGAACACAGCCCGGAGACCCCTGGGGCAAAAACGCCTTCCGACGAACAATAGGTGCTTGCTGTGGAACACCTATCCCAAGTGGGGGTAGCCAGCTCAACAAAATGCCACACACCCAGGTGTAAGAAACAACATTGCCCAGGCATGGTCTAAGCCCCTCACCTCGTCCCTGTGCTTTGGGGATACGGAGGGACAGCCGAGGCACACGGCCCTGAGACCCCTTTGCAAAAAGCCGGCTTCCCACGGAAACAGTTTTCCTGAGGTGCAGACCCTATCCCAAGTGGTTGTGGCAAGGTAAAGTAAATGCCCTCCACTTCTCTGGAAGAAACCACAGTGCCCAGCCATGTTCTAAGCCCTCCCATCCTCCCTGGGCTTCTGGCAGCAGGAGTGAAAAGAGAGGAGCAGAGCACGGGGACCCGTTTGACAAAACCCGGCTTCCCACGGGAAAGTCTTTCTCCACGTGCAGACATGCTCCCAGGTGCCTGTGGCAAGGGGAAGGAAATGCCATACACTGACCTGGAAGAGACCACAGGGCCCAGGCACAGTCTGAACCCTTCCCTCAACCCGGCGGTTTTGCTAGCAGGAGTTCAACCCCAACGAACACAGCCCGGAGACCCCTGAGGCAAAAAAGGCTTCCGACGAACAATAAGCGCTTGCTGTGGAAAACGAATCCCAAGTCGGGGTAGCCAGCTCAACAAAATGCCACACACCCAGGTGTAAGAAACAACATTGCCCAGGCATGGTCTAAGCCCCTCACCTCGTCCCTGTGCTTTGGGGAGCCGGAGCGACACCCCAGGCCCACGGCCCTGAGACCCCTTTGCAAAAAGCCGGCTTCCCACGGAAACAGTTTTCCTGAGGTGCAGACCCTATCCCAAGTGGTTGTGGCAAGGTAAAGCAGATGCCCTCCACTTCTCTGGAAGAAACCACAGTGCCCAGCCATGTTCTAAGCCCTCCCATCCTCCCTGGGCTTCTGGCAGCAGGAGTGAAAAGAGAGGAGCAGAGCACTGGGACCCGTTTGACAAAACCCGGCTTCCCACGGGAAAGTCTTTCTCCGCGTGCAGACATGCTCCCAGGTGCCTGTGGCAAGGGGAAGGAAATGCCATACACTGACTTGGAAGAGACCACAGGGCCCAGGCACAGTCTGAACCCTTCCCTCAACCCGCCGGTTTTGCTAGCAGGAGTTCAACCCCAACGAACACAGCCCGGAGACCCCTGGGGCAAAAACGGCTTCCGACGAACAATAGGTGCTTGCTGTGGAACACCTATCCCAAGTGGGGGTAGCCAGCTCAACAAAATGCCACACACCCAGGTGTAAGAAACAACATTGCCCAGGCATGGTCTAAGCCCCTCACCTCGTCCCTGTGCTTTGGGGATACGGAGGGACAGCCGAGGCACACGGCCCTGAGACCCCTTTGCAAAAAGCCGGCTTCCCACGGAAACAGTTTTCCTGAGGTGCAGACCCTATCCCAAGTGGTTGTGGCAAGGTAAAGTAAATGCCCTCCACTTCTCTGGAAGAAACCACAGTGCCCAGCCATGTTCTAAGCCCTCCCATCCTCCCTGGGCTTCTGGCAGCAGGAGTGAAAAGAGAGGAGCAGAGCACGGGGACCCGTTTGACAAAAACCGGCTTCCCACGGGAAAGTCTTTCTCCACGTGCAGACATGCTCCCAGGTACCTGTGGCAAGGGGAAGGAAATGCCATACACTGACCTGGAAGAGACCACAGGGCCCAGGCACAGTCTGAACCCTTCCCTCAACCCGGCGGTTTTGCTAGCAGGAGTTCAACCCCAACGAACACAGCCCGGAGACCCCTGAGGCAAAAAAGGCTTCCGACGAACAATAAGCGCTTGCTGTGGAAAACCAATCCCAAGTGTGGGTAGCCAGCTCAACAAAATGCCACACACCCAGGTGTAAGAAACAACATTGCCCAGGCATGGTCTAAGCCCCTCACCTCGTCCCTGTGCTTTGGGGAGCCGGAGCGACACCCCAGGCCCACGGCCCTGAGACCCCTTTGCAAAAAGCAGGCTTCCCACGGAAACCGTTTTCCTGAGGTGCAGACCCTATCCCAAGTGGTTGTGGCAAGGTAAAGCAGATGCCCTCCACTTCTCTGGAAGAAACCACAGTGCCCAACCATTTTCTAAGCCCTCCCATCCTCCCTGGGATTCTGGCAGCAGGAGTGAAAAGAGAGGAGCAGAGCACTGGGACCCGTTTGACAAAACCCGGCTTCCCACGGGAAAGTCTTTCTCCGCGTGCAGACATGCTCCCAGGTGCCTGTGGCAAGGGGAAGGAAATGCCATACACTGACTTGGAAGAGACCACAGGGCCCAGGCACAGTCTGAACCCTTCCCTCAACCCGGCGGTTTTGCTAGCAGGAGTTCAACCCCAACGAACACAGCCCGGAGACCCCTGGGGCAAAAACGCCTTCCGACGAACAATAGGTGCTTTCTGTGGAACACCTATCCCAAGTGGGGGTAGCCAGCTCAACAAAATGCCACACACCCAAGTGTAAGAAACAACATTGCCCAGGCAATGTCTAAGCCCCTCACCTCGTCCCTGTGCTTTGGGGAGCCGGAGGGACAGCCGAGGCACACGGCCCTGAGACCCCTTTGCAAAAAGCCGGTTTCCCACGGAAACAGTTTTCCTGAGGTGCAGACCCTATCCCAAGTGGTTGTGGCAAGGTAAAGCAAATGCCCTCCACTTCTCTGGAAGAAACCACAGTGCCCAGCCATGTTCTAAGCCCTCCCATCCTCCCTGGGCTTCTGGCAGCAGGAGTGAAAAGAGAGGAGCAGAGCACGGAGACCCGTTTGACAAAAACCGGCTTCCCACGGGAAAGTCTTTCTCCACGTGCAGACATGCTCCCAGGTACCTGTGGCAAGGGGAAGGAAATGCCATACACTGACCTGGAAGAGACCACAGGGCCCAGGCACAGTCTGAACCCTTCCCTCAACCCGGCGGTTTTGCTAGCAGGAGTTCAACCCCAACGAACACAGCGCGGAGACCCCTGGGGCAAAAACGGCTTCCGACGAACAATAGGCGCTTGCTGTGGAACACCTATCCCAAGTGGGGGAAACCAGCTCAACAAAATGCCACACACCCAGGTGTAAGAAACAACATTGCCCAGGCTTGGTCTAAGCCCCTCACCTCGTCCCTGTGCTTTGGGGAGCCGGAGGGACAACCGAGGCCCACGAACCTAAGACCCCTTTGCAAAAAGTCGGCTTCCCACGGAAACAGTTTTCCTGAGGTGCAGAACCTATCCCAAGTGGTTGTGGCAAGGTAAAGCAAATGCCCTCCAGTTCTCTGGAAGAAACCACAGTGCCCAGCCATGTTCTAAGCCCTCCCATCCTCCCTGGGCTTCTGGCAGCAGGAGTGAAAAGAGAGGAGCAGAGCACGGGGACCAGTTTGACAAAAACCGGCTTCCCACGGGAAAGTCTTTGTCCACGTGCAGACATGCGCCCAGGTGCCTGTGGCAAGGGGAAGGAAATGCCATACACTGACCTGGAAGAGACCACAGGGCCCAGGCACAGTCTGAACCCTTCCCTCAACCCGGCGGTTTTGCTAGCAGGAGTTCAACCCCAACGAACACAGCCCGTAGACCCCTGGGTCAAAAACGGCTTCCGACGAACAATAGGTGCTTGCTGTGGAACACCTATCCCAAGTGGGGGTAGGCAGCTCAACAAAATGCCACACACCCAGTGTAAGAAACAACATTGCCCAGGCATGGTCTAAGCCCCTCACCTCGTCCCTGTGCTTTGGGGATACGGAGGGACAGCCGAGGCACACGGCCCTGAGACCCCTTTGCAAAAAGCCGGCTTCCCACGGAAACAGTTTTCCTGAGGTGCAGACCCTATCCCAAGTGGTTGTGGCAAGGTAAAGCAAATGCCCTCCACTTCTCTGGAAGAAACCACAGTGCCCAGACATGTTCTAAGCCCGCCCATCCTCCCTGGGCTTCTGGCACCAGGAGTGAAAAGAGAGGAGCAGAGCACGGGGACCCGTTTGACAAAAACCGGCTTCCCACGGGAAAGTCTTTCTCCACGTGCAGACATACTCCCAGGTACCTGTGGCAAGGGGAAGGAAATGCCATACACTGACCTGGAAGAGACCACAGGGCCCAGGCACAGTCTGAACCCTTCCCTCAACCCGGCGGTTTTGCTAGCAGGAGTTCAACCCCAACGAACACAGCCCGGAGACCCCTGAGGCAAAAAAGGCTTGCGACGAACAATAAGCGCTTGCTGTGGAAAACCAATCCCAAGTGGGGGTAGCCAGCTCAACAAAATGCCACACACCCAGGTGTAAGAAACAACATTGCCCAGGCATGGTCTAAGCCCCTCACCTCGTCCCTGTGCTTTGGGGAGCCGGACGGACAGCCGAGGCACACAGCCCTGAGACCCCTTTGCAAAAAGCCGGTTTCCCACGGAAACAGTTTTCCTGAGTTGCAGACCCTATCCCAAGTGGTTGTGGCAAGGTAAAGCAAATGCCCTCCACTTCTCTGGAAGAAACCACAGTGCCCAGCCATGTTCTAAGCCCTCCCATCCTCCCTGGGCTTCTGGCAGCAGGAGTGAAAAGAGAGGAGCAGAGCACGGGGACCCGTTTGACAAAAACCGGCTTCCCACGGGAAAGTCTTTGTCCACGTGCAGACATGCGCCCAGGTGCCTGTGGCAAGGGGAAGGAAATGCCATACACTGACCTGGAAGAGACCACAGGGCCCAGGCACAGTCTGAACCCTTCCCTCAACCCGGCGGTTTTGCTAGCAGGAGTTCAACCCCAACGAACACAGCCCGGAGACACCTGGGTCAAAAACGGCTTCCGACGAACAATAGGTGCTTGCTGTGGAAAACGAATCCCAAGTCGGGGTAGCCAGCTCAACAAAATGCCACACACCCAGGTGTAAGAAACAACATTGCCCAGGCATGGTCTAAGCCCCTCACCTCGTCCCTGTGCTTTGGGGAGCCGGAGCGACACCCCAGGCCCACGGCCCTGAGACCCCTTTGCAAAAAGCCGGCTTCCCACGGAAACAGTTTTCCTGAGGTGCAGACCCTATCCCAAGTGGTTGTGGCAAGGTAAAGCAGATGCCCTCCACTTCTCTGGAAGAAACCACAGTGCCCAGCCATGTTCTAAGCCCTCCCATCCTCCCTGGGCTTCTGGCAGCAGGAGTGAAAAGAGAGGAGCAGAGCACTGGGACCCGTTTGACAAAACCCGGCTTCCCACGGGAAAGTCTTTCTCCGCGTGCAGACTTGCTCCCAGGTGCCTGTGGCAAGGGGAAGGAAATGCCATACACTGACTTGGAAGAGACCACAGGGCCCAGGCACAGTGTGAACCCTTCCCTCAACCCGGCGGTTTTGCTAGCAGGAGTTCAACCCCAACGAACACAGCCCGGAGACCCCTGGGGCAAAAACGGCTTCCGACGAACAATAGGTGCTTGCTGTGGAACACCTATCCCAAGTGGGGGTAGCCAGCTCAACAAAATGCCACACACCCAGGTGTAAGAAACAACATTGCCCAGGCATGGTCTAAGCCCCTCACCTCGTCCCTGTGCTTTGGGGATACGGAGGGACAGCCGAGGCACACGGCCCTGAGACCCCTTTGCAAAAAGCCGGCTTCCCACGGAAACAGTTTTCCTGAGGTGCAGACCCTATCCCAAGTGGTTGTGGCAAGGTAAAGCAAATGCCCTCCACTTCTCTGGAAGAAACCACAGTGCCCAGCCATGTTCTAAGCCCTCCCATCCTCCCTGGGCTTCTGGCAGCAGGAGTGAAAAGAGAGGAGCAGAGCACGGGGACCCGTTTGACAAAAACCGGCTTCCCACGGGAAAGTCTTTCTCCACGTGCAGACATGCTCCCAGGTACCTGTGGCAAGGGGAAGGAAATGCCATACACTGACATGGAAGAGACCACAGGGCCCAGGCACAGTCTGAACCCTTCCCTCAACCCGGCGGTTTTGCTAGCATGAGTTCAACCCCAACGAACACAGCCCGGAGACCCCTGAGGCAAAAAAGGCTTGCGACGAACAATAAGCGCTTGCTGTGGAACACCTATCCCAAGTGCGGGAAGCCAGCTCAACAAAATGCCACACACCCAGGTGTAAGAAACAACATTGCCCAGGCATGGTCTAAGCCCCTCACCTCGTCCCTGTGCTTTGGGGAGCCGGACGGACAGCCGAGGCACACAGCCCTGAGACCCCTTTGCAAAAAGTCGGCTTCCCACGGAAACAGTTTTCCTGAGTTGCAGACCCTATCCCAAGTGGTTGTGGCAAGGTAAAGCAAATGCCCTCCACTTCTCTGGAAGAAACCACAGTGCCCAGCCATGTTCTAAGCCCTCCCATCCTCCCTGGGCTTCTGGCAGCAGGAGTGAAAAGAGAGGAGCAGAGCACGGGGACCCGTTTGACAAAAACCGGCTTCCCACGGGAAAGTCTTTGTCCACGTGCAGACATGCGCCCAGGTGCCTGTGGCAAGGGGAAGGAAATGCCATACACTGACCTGGAAGAGACCACAGGGCCCAGGCACAGTCTGAACCCTTCCCTCAACCCGGCGGTTTTGCTAGCAGGAGTTCAACCCCAACGAACACAGCCCGGAGACCCCTGGGTCAAAAACGGCTTCCGACGAACAATAGGTGCTTGCTGTGGAAAACGAATCCCAAGTCGGGGAAGCCAGCTCAACAAAATGCCACACACCCAGGTGTAAGAAACAACATTGCCCAGGCATGGTCTAAGCCCCTCACCTCGTCCCTGTGCTTTGGGGAGCCGGAGCGACACCCCAGGCCCACGGCCCTGAGACCCCTTTGCAAAAAGCCGGCTTCCCACGGAAACAGTTTTCCTGAGGTGCAGACCCTATCCCAAGTGGTTGTGGCAAGGTAAAGCAGATGCCCTCACCTTCTCTGGAAGAAACCACAGTGCCCAGCCATGTTCTAAGCCCTCCCATCCTCCCTGGGCTTCTGGCAGCAGGAGTGAAAAGAGAGGAGCAGAGCACTGGGACCCGTTTGACAAAACCCGGCTTCCCACGGGAAAGTCTTTCTCCGCGTGCAGACTTGCTCCCAGGTGCCTGTGGCAAGGGGAAGGAAATGCCATACACTGACTTGGAAGAGACCACAGGGCCCAGGCACAGTGTGAACCCTTCCCTCAACCCGGCGGTTTTGCTAGCAGGAGTTCAACCCCAACGAACACAGCCCGGAGACCCCTGGGGCAAAAACGGCTTCCGACGAACAATAGGTGCTTGCTGTGGAACACCTATCCCAAGTGGGGGTAGCCAGCTCAACAAAATGCCACACACCCAGGTGTAAGAAACAACATAGCCCAGGCATGGTCTAAGCCCCTCACCTCGTCCCTGTGCTTTGGGGATACGGAGGGACAGCCGAGGCACACGGCCCTGAGACCCCTTTGCAAAAAGCCGGCTTCCCACGGAAACAGTTTTCCTGAGGTGCAGACCCTATTCCAAGTGGTTGTGGCAAGGTAAAGCAAATGCCCTCCACTTCTCTGGAAGAAACCACAGTGCCCAGCCATGTTCTAAGCCCTCGCATCCTCCCTGGGCTTCTGGCAGCAGGAGTGAAAAGAGAGGAGCAGAGCACGGGGACCCGTTTGACAAAAACCGGCTTCCCACGGGAAAGTCTTTGTCCACGTGCAGACATGCTCCCAGGTACCTGTGGCAAGGGGAAGGAAATGCCATACACTGACCTGGAAGAGAGCACAGGGCCCAGGCACAGTCTGAACCCTTCCCTCAACCCGGCGGTTTTGCTAGCAGGAGTTCAACCCCAACGAACACAGCCCGGAGACCCCTGAGGCAAAAAAGGCTTCCGACGAACAATAAGCGCTTGCTGTAGAAAACCAATCCCAAGTGGGGGTAGCCAGCTCAACAAAATGCCACACACCCAGGTGTAAGAAACAACATTGCCCAGGCATGGTCTAAGCCCCTCACCTCGTCCCTGTGCTTTGGGGAGCCGGAGCGACACCCCAGGCCCACGGCCCTGAGACCCCTTTGCAAAAAGCAGGCTTCCCACGGAAACAGTTTTCCTGAGGTGCAGACCCTATCCCAAGTGGTTGTGGCAAGGTAAAGCAGATGCCCTCCACTTCTCTGGAAGAAACCACAGTGCCCAACCATTTTCTAAGCCCTCCCATCCTCCCTGGGCTTCTGGCAGCAGGAGTGAAAAGAGAGGAGCAGAGCACTGGGACCCGTTTGACAAAACCCGGCTTCCCACGGGAAAGTCTTTCTCCACGTGCAGACATGCTCCCAGGTGCCTGGGGAAGGGGAAGGTAATGCCATACACTGACCTGGAAGAGACCACAGGGCCCAGGCACAGTCTGAACCCTTCCCTCAACCCGGCGGTTTTGCTAGCAGGAGTTCAACCCCAACGAACATAGCCCGGAGACCCCTGGGGCAAAAACGGTTTCCGACGAACAATATGTGCTTGCTGTGGAACACCTATCCCAAGTGGGGGTAGCCAGCTCAACAAAATGCCACACACCCAGTGTAAGAAACAACATTGCCCAGGCATGGTCTAAGCCCCTCACCTCGTCCCTGTGCTTTGGGGAGCCGGAGGGACAGCCGAGGCACACGGCCCTGAGACCCCTTTGCAAAAAGCCGGCTTCCCACGGAGACAGTTTTCCTGAGGTGCAGACCCTATCCCAAGTGGTTGTGGCAAGGTAAAGCAAATGCCCTCCACTTCTCTGGAAGAAACCACAGTGCCCAGCCATGTTCTAAGCCCTCCCATCCTCCCTGGGCTTCTGGCAGCCGGAGTGAAAAGAGAGGAGCAGAGCACTGGGACCCGTTTGACAAAAACCGGCTTCCCACGGGAAAGTCTTTCTCCACGTGCAGACATGCTCCCAGGTGCCTGGGGAAGGTAAAGGAAATGCCATACACTGACCTGGAAGAAACCACAGGGCCCAGGCACAGTCTGAACCCTTCCCTCAACCCGGCGGTTTTGCTAGCAGGAGTTCAACCCCAACGAACACAGCCCGGAGACCTCTGGGGCAAAAACGGCTTCCGATGATCAGTAGGTGCTTGCTGTGGAACACCTATCCCAAGTGGGGGAAGGCAGCTCAACAAAATGCCACACACCCAGGTGTAAGAAACAACATTGCCCAGGCATGGTCTAAGCCCCTCACCTCGTCCCTGTGCTTTGGGGAGCAGGAGGGACACCCGAGGCCCACGGCCCTGAGACCCCTTTGCAAAAAGCCGGCTTCCCACGGAAAGAGTTTTCCTGATGTGCAGACCCTATCCCAAGTGGTTGTGGCAAGGTAAAGCAAATGCCCTCCACTTCTCTGGAAGAAACCAGAGTGCCCAGACATGTTCTAAGCCCGCCCATCCTCCCTGGGCCTCTGGCAGCAGGAGTGAAAAGAGAGGAGCAGAGCAATGGGACCCGTTTGACAAAACCCGGCTTCCAACGGGAAAGTCTTTCTCCGCGTGCAGACATGCTCCCAGGTGCCTGGGGCAAGGGGAAGGAAATGCCATACACTGACCTGGAAGAGACCACAGGGCCCAGGCACAGTCTGAACCCTTCCCTCAACCCGGGGGTTTTGCTAGCAGGAGTTCAACCCCAACGAACACAGCCCGGAGACCCCTGGGGCAAAAACGGCTTCCGACGATCAATAGGTGCTTGCTGTGGAACACCTATCCCAAGTGGGGGAAGCCAGCGCAACAAAATGCCACACACCCAGGTGTAAGAAACAACATTACCCAGGCATGGTCTAAGCCCCTCACCTCGTCCCTGTGCTTTGGGGAGCCGGAGGGACAGCCGAAGCACAGGGCGCTGAGACCCCTTTGCAAAAATCGGGCTTCCCACGGAGACAGTTTTCCTGAGGTGCAGACCCTATCCCAAGTGGTTGTGGCAAGGTAAAGCAAATGCCCTCCACTTCTCTGGAAGAAACCACGGTGCCCAGCCATGTTCTAAGCCCTCCCATCCTCCCTGGGCTTCTGGCAGCAGGAGTGAAAAGAGAGGAGCAGAGCACTGGGACCCGTTTGACAAAAACCGGCTTCCCACGGGAAAGTCTTTCTCCACGTGCAGACATGCTCCCAGGTGCCTGGGGCAAGGGGAAGGTAATGCCATACACTGACCTGGAAGAGAGCACAGGGCCCAGGCACAGTCTGAACCCTTCCCTCAACCCGGCGGTTTTGCTAGCAGGAGTTCAACCCCAACGAACACAGCCCGGAGACCCCTGAGGCAAAAACGGCTTCCGATGATCAGTAGGTGCTTGCTGTGGAACACCTATCCCAAGTGGGGGTAGGCAGCTCAACAAAATGCCACACACCCAGTGTAAGAAACAACATTGCCCAGGCATGGTCTAAGCCCCTCACCTCGTCCCTGTGCTTTGGGGAGCCGGAGGGACAGCCGAGGCCCACGGCCCTGAGACCCCTTTGCAAAAAGCCGGCTTCCCACGGAAACAGTTTTCCTGAGGTGCAGACCCTATCCCAAGTGGTTGTGGCAAGGTAAAGCAAATGCCCTCCACTTCTCTGGAAGAAACCACAGTGCCCAGACATGTTCTAAGCCCGCCCATCCTCCCTGGGCTTCTGGCAGCAGGAGTGAAAAGAGAGGAGCAGAGCACTGGGACCCGTTTGACAAAACCCGGCTTCCCACGGGAAAGTCTTTCTCCACGTGCAGACATGCTCCCAGGTGCCTGTGGCAAGGGGAAGGAAATGCCATACACTGACCTGGAAGAGACCACAGGGCCCAGGCACAGTCTGAACCCTTCCCTCAACCCGGCGGTTTTGCTAGCAGGAGTTCAACCCCAACGAACACAGCCCGGAGACCCCTGAGGCAAAAAAGGCTTCCGACGAACAATAAGCGCATGCTGTGGAAAACGAATCCCAAGTGGGGGTAGCCAGCTCAACAAAATGCCACACACCCAGGTGTAAGAAACAACATTGCCCAGGCATGGTCTAAGCCCCTCACCTCGTCCCTGTGCTTTGGGGAGCCGGAGCGACACCCCAGGCCCACGGCCCTGAGACCCCTTTGCAAAAAGCCGGCTTCCCACGGATACAGTTTTCCTGAGGTGCAGACCCTATCCCAAGTGGTTATGGCAAGGTAAAACAGATGCCCTCCACTTCTCTGGAAGAAATCACAGTGCCCAGCCATGTTCTAAGCCCTCCCATCCTCCCTGGGCTTCTGGCAGCAGGAGTGAAAAGAGAGGAGCAGAGCACTGGGACCCGTTTGACAAAACCCGGCTTCCCACGGGAAAGTCTTTCTCCACGTGCAGACATGCTCCCAGGTGCCTGTGGCAAGGGGAAGGAAATGCCATACACTGACCTGGAAGAGACCACAGGGCCCAGGCACAGTGTGAACCCTTCCCTCAACCCGGCGGTTTTGCTAGCAGGAGTTCAACCCCAACGAACACAGCCCGGAGACCCCTGGGGCAAAAACGGCTTCCGACGAACAATAGGTGCTTGCTGTGGAACACCTATCCCAAGTGGGGGTAGCCAGCTCAACAAAATGCCACACACCCAGGTGTAAGAAACAACATTGCCCAGGCATGGTCTAAGCCCCTCACCTCGTCCCTGTGCTTTGGGGATACGGAGGGACAGCCGAGGCACACGGCCCTGAGACCCCTTTGGAAAAAGCCGGCTTCCCACGGAAACAGTTTTCCTGAGGTGCAGACCCTATTCCACGTGGTTGTGGCAAGGTAAAGCAAATGCCCTCCACTTCTCTGGAAGAAACCACAGTGCCCAGCCATGTTCTAAGCCCTCCCATCCTCCCTGGGCTTCTGGCAGCAGGAGTGAAAAGAGAGGAGCAGAGCACGGGGACCCGTTTGACAAAAACCGGCTTCCCACGGGGAAGTCTTTCTCCACGTGCAGACATGCTCCCAGGTACCTGGGGCAAGGGGAAGGAAATGCCATACACTGACCTGGAAGAGACCACAGGGCCCAGGCACAGTCTGAACCCTTCCCTCAACCCGGCGGTTTTGCTAGCAGGAGTTCAACCCCAACGAACACAGCCCGGAGACCCCTGAGGCAAAAAAGGCTTCCGACGAACAATAAGCGCTTGCTGTGGAAAACCAATCCCAAGTGGGGGTAGCCAGCTCAACAAAATGCCACACACCCAGGTGTAAGAAACAACATTGCCCAGGCATGGTCTAAGCCCCTCACCTCGTCCCTGTGCTTTGGGGAGCCGGAGCGACACCCCAGGCCCACGGCCCTGAGACCCCTTTGCAAAAAGCAGGCTTCCCACGGAAACAGTTTTCCTGAGGTGCAGACCCTATCCCAAGTGGTTGTGGCAAGGTAAAGCAGATGCCCTCCACTTCTCTGGAAGAAACCACAGTGCCCAACCATTTTCTAAGCCCTCCCATCCTCCCTGGGCTTCTGGCAGCAGGAGTGAAAAGAGAGGAGCAGAGCACTGGGACCCGTTTGACAAAACCCGGCTTCCCACGGGAAAGTCTTTCTCCGCGTGCAGACATGCTCCCAGGTGCCTGTGGCAAGGGGAAGGAAATGCCATACACTGACTTGGAAGAGACCACAGGGCCCAGGCACAGTGTGAACCCTTCCCTCAACCCGGCGGTTTTGCTAGCAGGAGTTCAACCCCAACGAACACAGCCCGGAGACCCCTGGGGCAAAAACGGCTTCCGATGAACAATAGGTGCTTGCTGTGGAACACCTATCCCAAGTGGGGGTAGCCAGCTCAACAAAATGCCACACACCCAAGTGTAAGAAACAACATTGCCCAGGCTTGGTCTAAGCCCCTCACCTCGTCCCTGTGCTTTGGGGAGCCGGAGGGACAACCGAGGCCCACGAACCTGAGACCCCTTTGCAAAAAGTCGGCTTCCCACGGAAACAGTTTTCCTGAGGTGCAGACCCTATCCCAAGTGGTTGTGGCAAGGTAAAGCAAATGCCCTCCAGTTCTCTGGAAGAAACCACAGTGCCCAGCCATGTTCTAAGCCCTCCCATCCTCCCTGGGCTTCTGGCAGCAGGAGTGAAAAGAGAGGAGCAGAGCACGGGGAACCGCTTGACAAAAACCGGCTTCCCACGGGAAAGTCTTTGTCCACGTGCAGACATGCGCCCAGGTGCCTGGGGCAAGGGGAAGGAAATGCCATACACTGACCTGGAAGAGACCACAGGGCCCAGGCACAGTCTGAACCCTTCCCTCAACCCGGCGGTTTTGCTAGCAGGAGTTCAACCCCAACGAACACAGCCCGGAGACCCCTGGGGCAAAAACGGCTTCCGACGAACAATAGGTGCTTGCTGTGGAACACCTATCCCAAGTGGGGGTAGGCAGCTCAACAAAATGCCACACACCCAGTGTAAGAAACAACATTGCCCAGCCATGGTCTAAGCGCCTCACCTCGTCCCTGTGCTGTGGGGAGCCGGAGGGACAGCCGAGGCCCACGGCCCTGAGACCCCTTTGCAAAAAGCCGGCTTCCCACGGAGACAGTTTTCCTGAGGTGCAGACCCTATCCCAAGTGGTTGTGGCAAGGTAAAGCAAATGCCCTCCACTTCTCTGGAAGAAACCACAGTGCCCAGACATGTTCTAAGCCCGCCCATCCTCCCTGGGCTTCTGGCAGCAGGAGTGAAAAGAGAGGAGCAGAGCACGGGGAACCGCTTGACAAAAACCGGCTTCCCACGGGAAAGACTTTGTCCACGTGCAGACATGCGCCCAGGTGCCTGTGGCAAGGGGAAGGAAATGCCATACACTGACCTGGAAGAGACCACAGGGCCCAGGCACAGTCTGAACCCTACCCTCAACCCGGCGGTTTTGCTAGCAGGAGTTCAACCCCAACGAACACAGCCCGGAGACCCCTGAGGCAAAAAAGGCTTCCGACGAACAATAAGCGCTTGCTGTGGAAAACGAATCCCAAGTGGGGGTAGCCAGCTCAACAAAATGCCACACACCCAGTGTAAGAAACAACATTGCCCAGCCATGGTCTAAGCCCCTCACCTCGTCCCTGTGCTGTGGGGAGCCGGAGGGAGAGCCGAGGCCCACGGCCCTGAGACCCCTTTGCAAAAAGCCGGCTTCCCACGGAAAGAGTTTTCCTGAGGTGCAGACCCTATCCCAAGTGGTTGTGGCAAGGTAAAGCAAATGCCCTCCTCTTCTCTGGAAGAAACCACAGTGCCCAGCCATGTTCTAAGCCCTCCCATCCTCCCTGGGCTTCTGGCAGCAGGAGTGAAAAGAGAGGAGCAGAGCACTGGGACCCGTTTGACAACACCCGGCTTCCCACGGGAAAGTCTTTCTCCACGTGCAGACATGCTCCCAGGTGCCTGTGGCAAGGGGAAGGAAATGCCATACACTGACCTGGAAGAGACCACAGGGCCCAGGCACAGTCTGAACCCTTCCCTCAACCCGGCGGTTTTGCTAGCAGGAGTTCAACCCCAACGAACACAGCCCGGAGACCCCTGGGGCAAAAACGGCTTCCGAAGAACAATAGGTGCTTGCTGTGGAACACCTATCCCAACTGGGGGTAGCCAGCTCAACAAAATGCCACACACGCAGTGTAAGAAACAATATTGCCCAGGCATGGTCTAAGCCCCTCACCTCGTCCCTGTGCTTTGGGGAGCCGGAGGGACAGCCGAAGCACAGGGCGCTGAGACCCCTTTGCAAAAAGCGGGCTTCCCACGGAGACAGTTTTCCTGAGGTGCAGACCCTATCCCAAGTGGTTGTGGCAAGGTAAAGCAAATGCCCTCCACTTCTCTGGAAGAAACCACAGTGCCCAGCCATGTTCTAAGGCCTCCCATCCTCCCTGGGCATCTGGCAGCAGGAGTGAAAAGAGAGGAGCAGAGCACTGGGACCCGTTTGACAAAAACCGGCTTCCCACGGGAAAGTCTTTCTCCACGTGCAGACATGCTCCCAGGTGCCTGGGGCAAGGGGAAGGTAATGCCATACACTGACCTGGAAGAGAGCACAGGGCCCAGGCACAGTCTGAACCCTTCCCTCAACCCGGCGGTTTTGCTAGCAGGAGTTCAACCCCAACGAACACAGCCCGGAGACCCCTGGGGCAAAAACGGCTTCCGATGATCAGTAGGTGCTTGCTGTGGAACACCTATCCCAAGTGGGGGAAGCCAGCTCAACAAAATGCCACACACCCAGGTGTAAAACAACATTGCCCAGGCATGGTCTAAGCCCCTCACCTCGTCCCTGTGCTTTGGGGAGCCGGAGGGACAGCCGAGGCACACGGCCCTGAGACCCCTTTGCAAAAAGCCGGTTTCCCACGGAAACAGTTTTCCTGAGGTGCAGACCCTATCCCAAGTGGTTGTGGCAAGGTAAAGCAAATGCCCTCCACTTCTCTGGAAGAAACCACAGTGCCCAGCCATGTTCTAAGCCCTCCCATCCTCCCTGGGCTTCTGGCAGCAGGAGTGAAAAGAGAGGAGCAGAGCACGGGGACCCGTTTGACAAAAACTGGCTTCCCACGGGAATGTCTTTCTCCACGGGCAGACATGCTCCCAGGTGCCTGGGGCAAGGGGAAGGTAATGCCATACACGGACCTGGAAGAGAGCACAGGGCCCAGGCACAGTCTGAACCCTTCCCTCAACCCGGCGGTTTTGCTAGCAGAAGTTCAACCCCAACGAACACAGCCCGGAGACCCCTGGGGCAAAAACGGCTTCTGACGAACAATAGGTGCTTGCTGTGGAACACCTATCCCAAGTGGGGGAAGCCAGCTCAACAAAATGCCACACACCCAGTGTAAGAAACAACATTGCCCAGGCATGGTCTAAGCCCCTCACCTCGGCCCTGTGCTTTGGGGAGCCGGAGGGACACCCGAGGCCAACGGCCCTGAGACCCCTTTGCAAAAAGCCGGCTTCCCACGGAGACAGTTTTCCTGAGGTGCAGACCCTATCCCAAGTGGTTGTGGCAAGGTAAAGCAAATGCCCTCCACTTCTCTGGAAGAAACCACAGTGCCCAGCCATGTTCTAAGCCCTCCCATCCTCCCTGGGCTTCTGGCAGCAGGAGTGAAAAGAGAGGAGCAGAGCACTGGGACCCGTTTGACACACCCGGCTTCCCACGGGAAAGTCTTTCTCAACGTGCAGACATGCTCCCAGGTGCCTGTGGCAAGGGGAAGGAAATGCCATACACTGACTTGGAAGAGACCACAGGGCCCAGGCACAGTCTGAACCCTTCCCTCAACCCGGCGGTTTTGCTAGCAGGAGTTCAACCCCAACGAACACAGCCCGGAGACCCCTGGGGCAAAAACGGCTTCCGACGAACAATAGGTGCTTGCTGTGGAACACCTATCCCAAGTGGGGGTAGCCAGCTCAACAAAATGCCACACACCCAGGTGTAAGAAACAACATTGCCCAGGCATGGTCTAAGCCCCTCACCTCGTCCCTGTGCTTTGGGGATACGGAGGGACAGCCGAGGCACACGGCCCTGAGACCCCTTTGCAAAAAGCCGGCTTCCCACGGAAACAGTTTTCCTGAGGTGCAGACCCTATCCCAAGTGGTTGTGGCAAGGTAAAGCAAATGCCCTCCACTTCTCTGGAAGAAACCACAGTGCCCAGCCATGTTCTAAGCCCTCCCATCCTCCCTGGGCTTCTGGCAGCAGGAGTGAAAAGAGAGGAGCAGAGCACGGGGACCCGTTTGACAAAAACAGGCTTCCCACGGGAAAGTCTTTCTCCACGTGCAGACATGCTCCCAGGTACCTGTGGCAAGGGGAAGGAAATGCCATACACTGACCTGGAAGAGACCACAGGGCCCAGGCACAGTCTGAACCCTTCCCTCAACCCGGCGGTTTTGCTAGCAGGAGTTCAACCCCAACGAACACAGCCCGGAGACCCCTGAGGCAAAAAAGGCTTCCGACGAACAATAAGTGCTTGCTGTGGAAAACCAATCCCAAGTGGGGGTAGCCAGCTCAACAAAATGCCACACACCCAAGTGTAAGAAACAACATTGCCCAGGCATGGTCTAAGCCCCTCACCTCGTCCCTGTGCTTTGGGGAGCCGGAGCGACACCCCAGGCCCACGGCCCTGAGACCCCTTTGCAAAAAGCAGGCTTCCCACGGAAACAGTTTTCCTGAGGTGCAGACCCTATCCCAAGTGGTTGTGGCAAGGTAAAGCAGATGCCCTCCACTTCTCTGGAAGAAACCACAGTGCCCAACCATTTTCTAAGCCCTCCCATCCTCCCTGGGCTTCTGGCAGCAGGAGTGAAAAGAGAGGAGCAGAGCACTGGGACCCGTTTGACAAAACCCGGCTTCCCAAGGGAAAGTCTTTCTCCGCGTGCAGACATGCTCCCAGGTGCCTGTGGCAAGGGGAAGGAAATGCCATACACTGACTTGGAAGAGACCACAGGGCCCAGGCACAGTCTGAACCCTTCCCTCAACCCGGTGGTTTTGCTAGCAGGAGTTCAACCCCAACGAACACAGCCCGGAGACCCCTGGGGCAAAAACGCCTTCCGACGAACAATAGGTGCTTGCTGTGGAACACCTATCCCAAGTGGGGGTAGCCAGCTCAACAAAATGCCACACACCCAAGTGTAAGAAACAACATTGCCCAGGCAATGTCTAAGCCCCTCACCTCGTCCCTGTGCTTTGGGGAGCCGGAGGGACAGCCGAGGCACACGGCCCTGAGACCCCTTTGCAAAAAGCCGGTTTCCCACGGAAACAGTTTTCCTGAGGTGCAGACCCTATCCCAAGTGGTTGTGGCAAGGTAAAGCAAATGCCCTCCACTTCTCTGGAAGAAACCACAGTGCCCAGCCATGTTCTAAGCCCTCCCATCCTCCCTGGGCTTCTGGCAGCAGGAGTGAAAAGAGAGGAGCAGAGCACGGGGACCCGTTTGACAAAAACCGGCTTCCCACGGGAAAGTCTTTCTCCACGTGCAGACATGCCCCCAGGTACCTGTGGCAAGGGGAAGGAAATGCCATACACTGACCTGGAAGAGACCACAGGGCCCAGGCACAGTCTGAACCCTTCCCTAAACCCGGCGGTTTTGCTAGCAGGAGTTCAACCCCAACGAACACAGCCCGGAGACCCCTGAGGCAAAAAAGGCTTCCGACGAACAATAAGCGCTTGCTGTGGAAAACCAATCCCAAGTGGGGGTAGCCAGCTCAACAAAATGCCACACACCCAGGTGTAAGAAACAACATTGCCCAGGCATGGTCTAAGCCCCTCACCTCGTCCCTGTGCTTTGGGGAGCCGGAGGGACAACCGAGGCCCACGAACCTGAGACCCCTTTGCAAAAAGTCGGCTTCCCACGGAAACAGTTTTCCTGAGGTGCAGAACCTATCCCAAGTGGTTGTGGCAAGGTAAAGCAAATGCCCTCCAGTTCTCTGGAAGAAACCACAGTGCCCAGCCATGTTCTAAGCCCTCCCATCCTCCCTGGGCTTCTGGCAGCAGGAGTGAAAAGAGAGGAGCAGAGCACGGGGAATCGTTTGACAAAAACCGGCTTCCCACGGGAAAGTCTTTGTCCACGTGCAGACATGCGCCCAGGTGCCTGGGGCAAGGGGAAGGAAATGCCATACACTGACCTGGAAGAGACCACAGGGCCCAGGCACAGTCTGAACCCTTCCCTCAACCCGGCGGTTTTGCTAGCAGGAGTTCAACCCCAACGAACACAGCCCGGAGACCCCTGGGTCAAAAACGGCTTCCGACGAACAATAGGTGCTTGCTGTGGAACACCTATGCCAAGTGGGGGTAGGCAGCTCAACAAAATGCCACACACCCAGTGTAAGAAACAACATTGCCCAGGCATGGTCAAAGCCCCTCACCTCGTCCCTGTGCTTTGGGGAGCCAGAGGGACAGCCGAGGCCCACGGCCCTGAGACCCCTTTGCAAAAAGCCGGCTTCCCACGGAAACAGTTTTCCTGAGGTGCAGACCCTATCCCAAGTGGTTGTGGCAAGGTAAAGCAAATGCCCTCCACTTCTCTGGAAGAAACCACAGTGCCCAGACATGTTCTAAGCCCGCCCATCCTCCCTGGGCTTCTGGCAACAGGAGTGAAAAGAGAGGAGCAGAGCACGGGGACCCGTTTGACAAAACCCGGCTTCCCAGGGGAAAGTCTTTCTCCACGTGCAGACATGCTCCCAGGTGCCTGTGGCAAGGGGAAGGAAATGCCATACACTGACCTGGAAGAGACCACAGGGCCCAGGCACAGTCTGAACCCTTCCCTCAATCCGGCGGTTTTGCTAGCAGGAGTTCAACCCCAACGAACACAGCCCGGAGACCCCTGAGGCAAAAAAGGCTTCCGAGGAACAATAAGCGCTTGCTGTGGAAAACGAATCCCAAGTCGGGGTAGCCAGCTCAACAAAATGCCACACACCCAGGTGTAAGAAACAACATTGCCCAGGCATGGTCTAAGCCCCTCACCTCGTCCCTGTGCTTTGGGGAGCCGGAGCGACACCCCAGGCCCACGGCCCTGAGACCCCTTTGCAAAAAGCCGGCTTCCCACGGAAACAGTTTTCCTGAGGTGCAGACCCTATCCCAAGTGGTTGTGGCAAGGTAAAGCAGATGCCCTCCACTTCTCTGGAAGAAACCACAGTGCCCAGCCATGTTCTAAGCCCTCCCATCCTCCCTGGGCTTCTGGCAGCAGGAGTGAAAAGAGAGGAGCAGAGCACTGGGACCCGTTTGACAAAACCCGGCTTCCCACGGGAAAGTCTTTCTCCGCGTGCAGACATGCTCTCAGGTGCCTGTGGCAAGGGGAAGGAAATGCCATACACTGACTTGGAAGAGACCACAGGGCCCAGGCACAGTCTGAACCCTTCCCTCAACCCGGCGGTTTTGCTAGCAGGAGTTCAACCCCAACGAACACAGCCCGGAGACCCCTGGGGCAAAAACGGCTTCCGACGAACAATAGGTGCTTGCTGTGGAACACCTATCCCAAGTGGGGGTAGGCAGCTCAACAAAATGCCACACACCCAGTGTAAGAAACAACATTGCCCAGGCATGGTCTAAGCCCCTCACCTCGTCCCTGTGCTTTGGGGAGCCGGAGGGACAGCCGAGGCCCACGGCCCTGAGACCCCTTTGCAAAAAGCCGGCTTCCCACGGAAACAGTTTTCCTGAGGTGCAGACCCTATCCCAAGTGGTTGTGGCAAGGTAAAGCAAATGCCCTCCACTTCTCTGGAAGAAACCACAGTGCCCAGACATGTTCTAAGCCCGCCCATCCTCCCTGGGCTTCTGGCAGCAGGAGTGAAAAGAGAGGAGCAGAGCACTGGGACCCGTTTGACAAAACCCGGCTTCCCACGGGAAAGTCTTTCTCCACGTGCAGACATGCTCCCAGGTGCCTGTGGCAAGGGGAAGGAAATGCCATACACTGACCTGGAAGAGACCACAGGGCCCAGGCACAGTCTGAACCCTTCCCTCAACCCGGCGGTTTTGCTAGCAGGAGTTCAACCCCAACGAACACAGCCCGGAGACCCCTGAGGCAAAAAAGGCTTCCGACGAACAATAAGCGCTTGCTGTGGAAAACGAATCCCAAGTCGGGGTAGCCAGCTCAACAAAATGCCACACACCCAGGTGTAAGAAACAACATTGCCCAGGCATGGTCTAAGCCCCTCACCTCGTCCCTGTGCTTTGGGGAGCCGGAGCGACACCCCAGGCCCACGGCCCTGAGACCCCTTTGCAAAAAGCCGGCTTCCCACGGAAACAGTTTTCCTGAGGTGCAGACCCTATCCCAAGTGGTTGTGGCAAGGTAAAGCAGATGCCCTCCACTTCTCTGGAAGAAACCACAGTGCCCAGCCATGTTCTAAGCCCTCCCATCCTCCCTGGGCTTCTGGCAGCAGGAGTGAAAAGAGAGGAGCAGAGCACTGGGACCCGTTTGACAAAACCCGGCTTCCCACGGGAAAGTCTTTCTCCGCGTGCAGACATGCTCCCAGGTGCCTGTGGCAAGGGGAAGGAAATGCCATACACTGACTTGGAAGAGACCACAGGGCCCAGGCACAGTCTGAACCCTTCCCTCAACCCGCCGGTTTTGCTAGCAGGAGTTCAACCCCAAGGAACACAGCCCGGAGACCCCTGGGGCAAAAACGGCTTCCGACGAACAATAGGTGCTTGCTGTGGAACACCTATCCCAAGTGGGGGTAGCCAGCTCAACAAAATGCCACACACCCAGGTGTAAGAAACAACATTGCCCAGGCATGGTCTAAGCCCCTCACCTCGTCCCTGTGCTTTGGGGATACGGAGGGACAGCCGAGGCACACGGCCCTGAGACCCCTTTGCAAAAAGCCGGCTTCCCACGGAAACAGTTTTCCTGAGGTGCAGACCCTATCCCAAGTGGTTGTGGCAAGGTAAAGTAAATGCCCTCCACTTCTCTGGAAGAAACCACAGTGCCCAGCCATGTTCTAAGCCCTCCCATCCTCCCTGGGCTTCTGGCAGCAGGAGTGAAAAGAGAGGAGCAGAGCACGGGGACCCGTTTGACAAAACCCGGCTTCCCACGGGAAAGTCTTTCTCCACGTGCAGACATGCTCCCAGGTGCCTGTGGCAAGGGGAAGGAAATGCCATACACTGACCTGGAAGAGACCACAGGGCCCAGGCACAGTCTGAACCCTTCCCTCAACCCGGCGGTTTTGCTAGCAGGAGTTCAACCCCAACGAACACAGCCCGGAGACCCCTGAGGCAAAAAAGGCTTCCGACGAACAATAAGCGCTTGCTGTGGAAAACGAATCCCAAGTCGGGGTAGCCAGCTCAACAAAATGCCACACACCCAGGTGTAAGAAACAACATTGCCCAGGCATGGTCTAAGCCCCTCACCTCGTCCCTGTGCTTTGGGGAGCCGGAGCGACACCCCAGGCCCACGGCCCTGAGACCCCTTTGCAAAAAGCCGGCTTCCCACGGAAACAGTTTTCCTGAGGTGCAGACCCTATCCCAAGTGGTTGTGGCAAGGTAAAGCAGATGCCCTCCACTTCTCTGGAAGAAACCACAGTGCCCAGCCATGTTCTAAGCCCTCCCATCCTCCCTGGGCTTCTGGCAGCAGGAGTGAAAAGAGAGGAGCAGAGCACTGGGACCCGTTTGACAAAACCCGGCTTCCCACGGGAAAGTCTTTCTCCGCGTGCAGACATGCTCCCAGGTGCCTGTGGCAAGGGGAAGGAAATGCCATACACTGACTTGGAAGAGACCACAGGGCCCAGGCACAGTCTGAACCCTTCCCTCAACCCGCCGGTTTTGCTAGCAGGAGTTCAACCCCAACGAACACAGCCCGGAGACCCCTGGGGCAAAAACGGCTTCCGACGAACAATAGGTGCTTGCTGTGGAACACCTATCCCAAGTGGGGGTAGCCAGCTCAACAAAATGCCACACACCCAGGTGTAAGAAACAACATTGCCCAGGCATGGTCTAAGCCCCTCACCTCGTCCCTGTGCTTTGGGGATACGGAGGGACAGCCGAGGCACACGGCCCTGAGACCCCTTTGCAAAAAGCCGGCTTCCCACGGAAACAGTTTTCCTGAGGTGCAGACCCTATCCCAAGTGGTTGTGGCAAGGTAAAGTAAATGCCCTCCACTTCTCTGGAAGAAACCACAGTGCCCAGCCATGTTCTAAGCCCTCACATCCTCCCTGGGCTTCTGGCAGCAGGAGTGAAAAGAGAGGAGCAGAGCACGGGGACCCGTTTGACAAAAACCGGCTTCCCACGGGAAAGTCTTTCTCCACGTGCAGACATGCTCCCAGGTACCTGTGGCAAGGGGAAGGAAATGCCATACACTGACCTGGAAGAGACCACAGGGCCCAGGCACAGTCTGAACCCTTCCCTCAACCCGGCGGTTTTGCTAGCAGGAGTTCAACCCCAACGAACACAGCCCGGAGACCCCTGGGGCAAAAACGACTTCCGACGAACAATAGGCCCTTGCTGTGGAAAACCAATCCCAAGTGGGGGTAGCCAGCTCAACAAAATGCCACACACCCAGGTGTAAGAAACAACATTGCCCAGGCATGGTCTAAGCCCCTCATATCGTCCCTGTGCTTTGGGGAGCCGGAGCGACACCCGAGGCCCACGGCCCTGAGACCCCTTTGCAAAAAGCCGGCTTCCCATCGAAACAGTTTTCCTGAGGTGCAGACCCTATCCCAAGTGGTTGTGGCAAGGTAAAGCAAATGCCCTCCACTTCTCTGGAAGAAACCACAGTGCCCAACCATGTTCTAAGCCCTCCCATCCTCCCTGGGCTTCTGGCAGCAGGAGTGAAAAGAGAGGAGCAGAGCACTGGGACCCGTTTGACAAAACCCGGCTTCCCACGGGAAAGTCTTTCTCCGCGTGCAGACATGCTCCCAGGTACCTGTGGCAAGGGGAAGGAAATGCCATACACTGACCTGGAAGAGACCACAGGGCCCAGGCACAGTCTGAACCCTTCCCTCAACCCGGCGGTTTTGCTAGCAGGAGTTCAACCCCAACGAACACAGCCCGGAGACCCCTGGGGCAAAAACGGCTTCCGACGAACAATAGGCGCTTGCTGTGGAACACCTATCCCAAGTGGGGGAAGCCAGCTCAACAAAATGCCACACACCCAGGTGTAAGAAACAACATTGCCCAGGCTTGGTCTAAGCCCCTCACCTCGTCCCGGTGCTTTGGGGAGCCGGAGGGACAACCGAGGCTCACGAACCTGAGACCCCTTTGCAAAAAGTCGGCTTCCCACGGAAACAGTTTTCCTGAGGTGCAGAACCTATCCCAAGTGGTTGTGGCAAGGTAAAGCAAATGCCCTCCAGTTCTCTGGAAGAAACCACAGTGCCCAGCCATGTTCTAAGCCCTCCCATCCTCCCTGGGCTTCTGGCAGCAGGAGTGAAAAGAGAGGAGCAGAGCACTGGGACCCGTTTGACAAAAACCGGCTTCCCAAGGGAAAGTCTTTGTCCACGTGCAGACATGCGCCCAGGTGCCTGGGGCAAGGGGAAGGAAATGCCATACACTGACCTGGAAGTGACCACAGGGCCCAGGCACAGTCTGAACCCTTCCCTCAACCCAGCGGTTTTGCTAGCAGGAGTTCAACCCCAACGAACACAGCCCGGAGACCCCTGGGGCAAAAACGGCTTCCGACGAACAATAGGTGCTTGCTGTGGAACAACTATGCCAAGTGGGGGTAGGCAGCTCAACAAAATGCCACACACCCAGTGTAAGAAACAACATTGCCCAGGCATGGTCAAAGCCCCTCACCTCGTCCCTGTGCTTTGGGGAGCCGGAGGGACAGCCGAGGCCCACGGCCCTGAGACCCCTTTGCAAAAAGCCGGCTTCCCACGGAAACAGTTTTCCTGAGGTGCAGACCCTATCCCAAGTGGTTGTGGCAAGGTAAAGCAAATGCCCTCCTCTTCTCTGGAAGAAACCACAGTGCCCAGCCATGTTCTAAGCCCTCCCATCCTCCCTGGGCTTCTGGCAGCAGGAGTGAAAAGAGAGGAGCAGAGCACTGGGACCCGTTTGACAACACCCGGCTTCCCACGGGAAAGTCTTTCTCCACGTGCAGACATGCTCCCAGGTGCCTGTGGCAAGGGGAAGGAAATGCCATACACTTACCTGGAAGAGACCACAGGGCCCAGGCACAGTCTGAACCCTTCCCTCAACCCGGCGGTTTTGCTAGCAGGAGTTCAACCCCAACGAACACAGCCCGGAGACCCCTGGGGCAAAAACGGCTTCCGAAGAACAATAGGTGCTTGCTGTGGAACACCTATCCCAAGTGGGGGTAGCCAGCTCAACAAAATGCCACACACGCAGTGTAAGAAACAACATTGCCCAGGCATGGTCTAAGCCCCTCACCTCGTCCCTGTGCTTTGGGGAGCCGGAGGGACAGCCGAAGCACAGGGCGCTGAGACCCCTTTGCAAAAAGCGGGTTTCCCACGGAGACAGTTTTCCTGAGGTGCAGACCCTATCCCAAGTGGTTGTGGCAAGGTAAAGCAAATGCCCTCCACTTCTCTGGAAGAAACCACAGTGCCCAGCCATGTTCTAAGCCCTCCCATCCTCCCTGGGCTTCTGGCAGCAGGAGTGAAAAGAGAGGAGCAGAGCACTGGGACCCGTTTGACAAAAACCGGCTTCCCACGGGAAAGTCTTTCTCCACGTGCAGACATGCTCCCAGGTGCCTGGGGCAAGGGGAAGGTAATGCCATACACTGACCTGGAAGAGAGCACAGGGCCCAGGCACAGTCTGAACACTTCCCTCAACCCGGCGGTTTTGCTAGCAGGAGTTCAACCCCAACGAACACAGCCCGGAGACCCCTGGGGCAAAAACGGCTTCCGATGATCAGTAGGTGCTTGCTGTGGAACACCTATCCCAAGTGGGGGAAGCCAGCTCAACAAAATGCCACACAGCCAGGTGTAAGAAACAACATTGCCCAGGCATGGTCTAAGCCCCTCACCTCGTCCCTGTGCTTTGGGGAGCCGGAGGGACAGCCGAGGCCCACGGCCCTGAGACCCCTTTGCAAAAAGCCGGTTTCCCACGGAAACAGTTTTCCTGAGGTGCAGACCCTATCCCAAGTGGTTGTGGCAAGGTAAAGCAAATGCCCTCCACTTCTCTGGAAGAAACCACAGTGCCTAGCCATGTTCTAAGCCCTCCCATCCTCCCTGGGCTTCTGGCAGCAGGAGTGAAAAGAGAGGAGCAGAGCACGGGGATCCGTTTGACAAAAACCGGCTTCCCACGGGAAAGTCTTTCTCCACGTGCAGACATGCTCCCAGGTGCCTGGGGCAAGGGGAAGGTAATGCCATACACTGACCTGGAAGAGAGCACAGGGCCCAGGCACAGTCTGAACCCTTCCCTCATCCCGGCGGTTTTGCTAGCAGAAATTCAACCCCAACGAACACAGCCCGGAGACCCCTGGGGCAAAAACGGCTTCTGACGAACAATAGGTGCTTGCTGTGGAACACCTATCCCAAGTGGGGGAAGCCAGCTCAACAAAATGCCACACACCCAGTGTAAGAAACAACATTGCCCAGGCATGGTCTAAGCCCCTCACCTCGGCCCTGTGCTTTGGGGAGCCGGAGGGACAGCCGAGGCACATGGCCCTGAGACCCCTTTGCAAAAAGCCGGCTTCCCACGGAGACAGTTTTCCTGAGGTGCAGACCCTATCCCAAGTGGTTGTGGCAAGGTAAAGCAAATGCCCTCCACTTCTCTGGAAGAAACCACAGTGCCCAGACATGTTCTAAGCCCGCCCATCCTCCCTGGGCTTCTGGCAGCAGGAGTGAAAAGAGAGGAGCAGAGCACTGGGACCCGTTTGACACACCCGGCTTCCCACGGGAAAGTCTTTCTCAACGTGCAGACATGCTCCCAGGTGCCTGTGGCAAGGGGAAGGAAATGCCATACACTGACCTGGAAGAGACCACAGGGCCCAGGCACAGTCTGAACCCTTCCCTCAACCCGGCGGTTTTGCTAGCAGGAGTTCAACCCCAACGAACACAGCCCGGAGACCCCTGGGGCAAAAACGACTTCCGACGAACAATAGGCCCTTGCTGTGGAAAACCAATCCCAAGTGGGGGTAGAGAGCTCAACAAAATGCCACACACCCAGGTGTAAGAAACAACATTGCCCAGGCATGGTCTAAGCCCCTCACCTCGTCCCTGTGCTTTGGGGAGCCGGAGCGACACCCGAGGCCCACGGCCCTGAGACCCCTTTGCAAAAAGCCGGCTTCCCATCGAAACAGTTTTCCTGAGGTGCAGACCCTATCCCAAGTGGTTGTGGCAAGGTAAAGCAAATGCCCTCCACTTCTCTGGAAGAAACCACAGTGCCCAACCATGTTCTAAGCCCTCCCATCCTCCCTGGGCTTCTGGCAGCAGGAGTGAAAAGAGAGGAGCAGAGCACTGGGACCCGTTTGACAAAACCCGGCTTCCCACGGGAAAGTCTTTCTCCGCGTGCAGACATGCTCCCAGGTACCTGTGGCAAGGGGAAGGAAATGCCATACACTGACCTGGAAGAGACCACAGGGCCCAGGCACAGTCTGAACCCTTCCCTCAACCCGGCGGTTTTGCTAGCAGGAGTTCAACCCCAACGAACACAGCCCGGAGACCCCTGGGGCAAAAATGGCCTCCGATGAACAATAGGCGCTTGCTGTGGAACACCTATCCCAAGTGGGGGAAGCCAGCTCAACAAAATGCCACACACCCAGGTGTAAGAAACAACATTGCCCAGGCTTGGTCTAAGCCCCTCACCTCGTCCCTGTGCTTTGGGGAGCCGGAGGGACAACCGAGGCCCACGAACCTGAGACCCCTTTGCAAAAAGTCGGCTTCCCACGGAAACAGTTTTCCTGAGGTGCAGAACCTATCCCAAGTGGTTGTGGCAAGGTAAAGCAAATGCCCTCCAGTTCTCTGGAAGAAACCACAGTGCCCAGCCATGTTCTAAGCCCTCCCATCCTCCCTGGGCTTCTGGCAGCAAGAGTGAAAAGAGAGGAGCAGAGCACGGGGAATCGTTTGACAAAAACCGGCTTCCCACGGGAAAGTCTTTGTCCACGTGCAGACATGCGCCCAGGTGCCTGGGGCAAGGGGAAGGAAATGCCATACACTGACCTGGAAGAGACCACAGGGCCCAGGCACAGTCTGAACCCTTCCCTCAACCCGGCGGTTTTGCTAGCAGGAGTTCAACCCCAACGAACACAGCCCGGAGACCCCTGGGTCAAAAACGGCTTCCGACGAACAATAGGTGCTTGCTGTGGAACACCTATCCCAAGTGGGGGTAGGCAGCTCAACAAAATGCCACACACCCAGTGTAAGAAACAACATTGCCCAGGCATGGTCTAAGCCCCTCACCTCGTCCCTGTGCTTTGGGGAGCCGGAGGGACAGCCGAGGCCCACGGCCCTGAGACCCCTTTGCAAAAAGCCGGCTTCCCACGGAAACAGTTTTCCTGAGGTGCAGACCCTATCCCAAGTGGTTGTGGCAAGGTAAAGCAAATGCCCTCCACTTCTCTGGAAGAAACCACAGTGCCCAGCCATGTTCTAAGCCCGCCCATCCTCCCTGGGCTTCTGGCAGCAGGAGTGAAAAGAGAGGAGCAGAGCACTGGGACCCGTTTGACAAAACCCGGCTTCCCACGGGAAAGTCTTTCTCCACGTGCAGACATGCTCCCAGGTGCCTGTGGCAAGGGGAAGGAAATGCCATACACTGACCTGGAAGAGACCACAGGGCCCAGGCACAGTCTGAACCCTTCCCTCAACCCGGCGGTTTTGCTAGCAGGAGTTCAACCCCAACGAACACAGCCCGGAGACCCCTGAGGCAAAAAAGGCTTCCGACGAACAATAAGCGCTTGCTGTGGAAAACGAATCCCAAGTCGGGGTAGCCAGCTCAACAAAATGCCACACACCCAGGTGTAAGAAACAACATTGCCCAGGCATGGTCTAAGCCCCTCACCTCGTCCCTGTGCTTTGGGGAGCCGGAGCGACACCCCAGGCCCACGGCCCTGAGACCCCTTTGCAAAAAGCCGGCTTCCCACGGAAACAGTTTTCCTGAGGTGCAGACCCTATCCCAAGTGGTTGTGGCAAGGTAAAGCAGATGCCCTCCACTTCTCTGGAAGAAACCACAGTGCCCAGCCATGTTCTAAGCCCTCCCATCCTCCCTGGGCTTCTGGCAGCAGGAGTGAAAAGAGAGGAGCAGAGCACTGGGACCCGTTTGACAAAACCCGGCTTCCCACGGGAAAGTCTTTCTCCGCGTGCAGACATGCTCCCAGGTGCCTGTGGCAAGGGGAAGGAAATGCCATACACTGACTTGGAAGAGACCACAGGGCCCAGGCACAGTCTGAACCCTTCCCTCAACCCGCCGGTTTTGCTAGCAGGAGTTCAACCCCAACGAACACAGCCCGGAGACCCCTGGGGCAAAAACGCCTTCCGACGAACAATAGGTGCTTGCTGTGGAACACCTATCCCAAGTGGGGGTAGCCAGCTCAACAAAATGCCACACACCCAGGTGTAAGAAACAACATTGCCCAGGCATGGTCTAAGCCCCTCACCTCGTCCCTGTGCTTTGGGGATACGGAGGGACAGCCGAGGCACACGGCCCTGAGACCCCTTTGCAAAAAGCCGGCTTCCCACGGAAACAGTTTTCCTGAGGTGCAGACCCTATCCCAAGTGGTTGTGGCAAGGTAAAGTAAATGCCCTCCACTTCTCTGGAAGAAACCACAGTGCCCAGCCATGTTCTAAGCCCTCCCATCCTCCCTGGGCTTCTGGCAGCAGGAGTGAAAAGAGAGGAGCAGAGCACGGGGACCCGTTTGACAAAACCCGGCTTCCCACGGGAAAGTCTTTCTCCACGTGCAGACATGCTCCCAGGTGCCTGTGGCAAGGGGAAGGAAATGCCATACACTGACCTGGAAGAGACCACAGGGCCCAGGCACAGTCTGAACCCTTCCCTCAACCCGGCGGTTTTGCTAGCAGGAGTTCAACCCCAACGAACACAGCCCGGAGACCCCTGAGGCAAAAAAGGCTTCCGACGAACAATAAGCGCTTGCTGTGGAAAACGAATCCCAAGTCGGGGTAGCCAGCTCAACAAAATGCCACACACCCAGGTGTAAGAAACAACATTGCCCAGGCATGGTCTAAGCCCCTCACCTCGTCCCTGTGCTTTGGGGAGCCGGAGCGACACCCCAGGCCCACGGCCCTGAGACCCCTTTGCAAAAAGCCGGCTTCCCACGGAAACAGTTTTCCTGAGGTGCAGACCCTATCCCAAGTGGTTGTGGCAAGGTAAAGCAGATGCCCTCCACTTCTCTGGAAGAAACCACAGTGCCCAGCCATGTTCTAAGCCCTCCCATCCTCCCTGGGCTTCTGGCAGCAGGAGTGAAAAGAGAGGAGCAGAGCACTGGGACCCGTTTGACAAAACCCGGCTTCCCACGGGAAAGTCTTTCTCCGCGTGCAGACATGCTCCCAGGTGCCTGTGGCAAGGGGAAGGAAATGCCATACACTGACTTGGAAGAGACCACAGGGCCCAGGCACAGTCTGAACCCTTCCCTCAACCCGCCGGTTTTGCTAGCAGGAGTTCAACCCCAACGAACACAGCCCGGAGACCCCTGGGGCAAAAACGGCTTCCGACGAACAATAGGTGCTTGCTGTGGAACACCTATCCCAAGTGGGGGTAGCCAGCTCAACAAAATGCCACACACCCAGGTGTAAGAAACAACATTGCCCAGGCATGGTCTAAGCCCCTCACCTCGTCCCTGTGCTTTGGGGATACGGAGGGACAGCCGAGGCACACGGCCCTGAGACCCCTTTGCAAAAAGCCGGCTTCCCACGGAAACAGTTTTCCTGAGGTGCAGACCCTATCCCAAGTGGTTGTGGCAAGGTAAAGTAAATGCCCTCCACTTCTCTGGAAGAAACCACAGTGCCCAGCCATGTTCTAAGCCCTCCCATCCTCCCTGGGCTTCTGGCAGCAGGAGTGAAAAGAGAGGAGCAGAGCACGGGGACCCGTTTGACAAAAACCGGCTTCCCACGGGAAAGTCTTTCTCCACGTGCAGACATGCTCCCAGGTACCTGTGGCAAGGGGAAGGAAATGCCATACACTGACCTGGAAGAGACCACAGGGCCCAGGCACAGTCTGAACCCTTCCCTCAACCCGGCGGTTTTGCTAGCAGGAGTTCAACCCCAACGAACACAGCCCGGAGACCCCTGAGGCAAAAAAGGCTTCCGACGAACAATAAGCGCTTGCTGTGGAAAACCAATCCCAAGTGTGGGTAGCCAGCTCAACAAAATGCCACACACCCAGGTGTAAGAAACAACATTGCCCAGGCATGGTCTAAGCCCCTCACCTCGTCCCTGTGCTTTGGGGAGCCGGAGCGACACCCCAGGCCCACGGCCCTGAGACCCCTTTGCAAAAAGCAGGCTTCCCACGGAAACCGTTTTCCTGAGGTGCAGACCCTATCCCAAGTGGTTGTGGCAAGGTAAAGCAGATGCCCTCCACTTCTCTGGAAGAAACCACAGTGCCCAACCATTTTCTAAGCCCTCCCATCCTCCCTGGGATTCTGGCAGCAGGAGTGAAAAGAGAGGAGCAGAGCACTGGGACCCGTTTGACAAAACCCGGCTTCCCACGGGAAAGTCTTTCTCCGCGTGCAGACATGCTCCCAGGTGCCTGTGGCAAGGGGAAGGAAATGCCATACACTGACTTGGAAGAGACCACAGGGCCCAGGCACAGTCTGAACCCTTCCCTCAACCCGGCGGTTTTGCTAGCAGGAGTTCAACCCCAACGAACACAGCCCGGAGACCCCTGGGGCAAAAACGCCTTCCGACGAACAATAGGTGCTTTCTGTGGAACACCTATCCCAAGTGGGGGTAGCCAGCTCAACAAAATGCCACACACCCAAGTGTAAGAAACAACATTGCCCAGGCAATGTCTAAGCCCCTCACCTCGTCCCTGTGCTTTGGGGAGCCGGAGGGACAGCCGAGGCACACGGCCCTGAGACCCCTTTGCAAAAAGCCGGTTTCCCACGGAAACAGTTTTCCTGAGGTGCAGACCCTATCCCAAGTGGTTGTGGCAAGGTAAAGCAAATGCCCTCCACTTCTCTGGAAGAAACCACAGTGCCCAGCCATGTTCTAAGCCCTCCCATCCTCCCTGGGCTTCTGGCAGCAGGAGTGAAAAGAGAGGAGCAGAGCACGGAGACCCGTTTGACAAAAACCGGCTTCCCACGGGAAAGTCTTTCTCCACGTGCAGACATGCTCCCAGGTACCTGTGGCAAGGGGAAGGAAATGCCATACACTGACCTGGAAGAGACCACAGGGCCCAGGCACAGTCTGAACCCTTCCCTCAACCCGGCGGTTTTGCTAGCAGGAGTTCAACCCCAACGAACACAGCGCGGAGAACCCTGGGGCAAAAACGGCTTCCGACGAACAATAGGCGCTTGCTGTGGAACACCTATCCCAAGTGGGGGAAACCAGCTCAACAAAATGCCACACACCCAGGTGTAAGAAACAACATTGCCCAGGCTTGGTCTAAGCCCCTCACCTCGTCCCTGTGCTTTGGGGAGCCGGAGGGACAACCGAGGCCCACGAACCTAAGACCCCTTTGCAAAAAGTCGGCTTCCCACGGAAACAGTTTTCCTGAGGTGCAGAACCTATCCCAAGTGGTTGTGGCAAGGTAAAGCAAATGCCCTCCAGTTCTCTGGAAGAAACCACAGTGCCCAGCCATGTTCTAAGCCCTCCCGTCCTCCCTGGGCTTCTGGCAGCAGGAGTGAAAAGAGAGGAGCAGAGCACGGGGAATCGTTTGACAAAAACCGGCTTCCCACGGGAAAGTCTTTGTCCACGTGCAGACATGCGCCCAGGTGCCTGTGGCAAGGGGAAGGAAATGCCATACACTGACCTGGTAGAGACCACAGGGCCCAGGCACAGTCTGAACCCTTCCCTCAACCCGGCGGTTTTGCTAGCAGGAGTTCAACCCCAACGAACACAGCCCGGAGACCCTTGGGTCAAAAACGGCTTCCGACGAACAATAGGTGCTTGCTGTGGAACACCTATCCCAAGTGGGGGTAGGCAGCTCAACAAAATGCCACACACCCAGTGTAAGAAACAACATTGCCCAGGCATGGTCTAAGCCCCTCACCTCGTCCCTGTGCTTTGGGGAGCCGGAGGGACAGCCGAGGCCCACGGCCCTGAGACCCCTTTGCAAAAAGCCGGCTTCCCACGGAAACAGTTTTCCTGAGGTGCAGACCCTATCCCAAGTGGTTGTGGCAAGGTAAAGCAAATGCCCTCCACTTCTCTGGAAGAAACCACAGTGCCCAGACATGTTCTAAGCCCGCCCATCCTCCCTGGGCTTCTGGCAGCAGGAGTGAAAAGAGAGGAGCAGAGCACTGGGACCCGTTTGACAAAACCCGGCTTCCCACGGGAAAGTCTTTCTCCACGTGCAGACATGCTCCCAGGTGCCTGTGGCAAGGGGAAGGAAATGCCATACACTGACCTGGAAGAGACCACAGGGCCCAGGCACAGTCTGAACCCTTCCCTCAACCCGGCGGTTTTGCTAGCAGGAGTTCAACCCCAACGAACACAGCCCGGAGACCCCTGAGGCAAAAAAGGCTTCCGACGAACAATAAGCGCTTGCTGTGGAAAACGAATCCCAAGTCGGGGTAGCCAGCTCAACAAAATGCCACACACCCAGGTGTAAGAAACAACATTGCCCAGGCATGGTCTAAGCCCCTCACCTCGTCCCTGTGCTTTGGGGAGCCGGAGCGACACCCCAGGCCCACGGCCCTGAGACCCCTTTGCAAAAAGCCGGCTTCCCACGGAAACAGTTTTCCTGAGGTGCAGACCCTATCCCAAGTGGTTGTGGCAAGGTAAAGCAAATGCCCTCCACTTCTCTGGAAGAAACCACAGTGCCCAGCCATGTTCTAAGCCCTCCCATCCTCCCTGGGCTTCTGGCAGCAGGAGTGAAAAGAGAGGAGCAGAGCACGGGGACCCGTTTGACAAAAACCGGCTTCCCACGGGAAAGTCTTTCTCCACGTGCAGACATGCTCCCAGGTACCTGTGGCAAGGGGAAGGAAATGCCATACACTGACCTGGAAGAGACCACAGGGCCCAGGCACAGTCTGAACCCTTCCCTCAACCCGGCGGTTTTGCTAGCAGGAGTTCAACCCCAACGAACACAGCCCGGAGACCTCTGAGGCAAAAAAGGCTTCCGACGAACAATAAGCGCTTGCTGTGGAAAACCAATCCCAAGTGGGGGTAGCCAGCTCAACAAAATGCCACACACCCAGTGTAAGAAACAACATTGCCCAGGCATGGTCTAAGCCCCTCACCTCGTCCCTGTGCTTTGGGGAGCCGGAGGGACAGCCGAAGCACAGGGCGCTGAGACCCCTTTGCAAAAAGCGGGCTTCCCACGGAGACAGTTTTCCTGAGGTGCAGACCCTATCCCAAGTGGTTGTGGCAAGGTAAAGCAAATGCCCTCCACTTCTCTGGAAGAAACCACAGTGCCCAGCCATGTTCTAAGCCCTCCCATCCTCCCTGGGCTTCTGGCAGCAGGAGTGAAAAGAGAGGAGCAGAGCACTGGGACCCGTTTGACAAAAACCGGCTTCCCACGGGAAAGTCTTTCTCCACGTGCAGACATGCTCCCAGGTGCCTGGGGCAAGGGGAAGGCAATGCCATACACTGACCTGGAAGAGAGCACAGGGCCCAGGCAAAGACTGAACCCTTCCCTCAACCCGGCGGTTTTGCTAGCAGGAGTTCAACCCCAACGAACACAGCCCGGAGACCCCTGGGGCAAAAACGGCTTCCGATGATCAGTAGGTGCTTGCTGTGGAACACCCATCCCAAGTGGGGGAAGCCAGCTCAACAAAATGCCACACACCCAGGTGTAAGAAACAACATTGCCCAGGCATGGTCTAAGCCCCTCACCTCGTCCCTGTGCTTTGGGGAGCCGGACGGACAGCCGAGGCACACGGCCCTGAGACCCCTTTGCAAAAAGTCGGTTTCCCACGGAAACAGTTTTCCTGAGGTGCAGACCCTATCCCAAGTGGTTGTGGCAAGGTAAAGCAAATGCCCTCCACTTCTCTGGAAGAAACCACAGTGCCCAGCCATGTTCTAAGCCCTCCCATCCTCCCTGGGCTTCTGGCAGCAGGAGTGAAAAGAGAGGAGCAGAGCACGGGGACCAGTTTGACAAAAACCGGCTTCCCACGGGAAAGTCTTTGTCCACGTGCAGACATGCGCCCAGGTGCCTGTGGCAAGGGGAAGGAAATGCCATACACTGACCTGGAAGAGACCACAGGGCCCAGGCACAGTCTGAACCCTTCCCTCAACCCGGCGGTTTTGCTAGCAGGAGTTCAACCCCAACGAACACAGCCCGTAGACCCCTGGGTCAAAAACGGCTTCCGACGAACAATAGGTGCTTGCTGTGGAACACCTATCCCAAGTGGGGGTAGGCAGCTCAACAAAATGCCACACACCCAGTGTAAGAAACAACATTGCCCAGGCATGGTCTAAGCCCCTCACCTCGTCCCTGTGCTTTGGGGATACGGAGGGACAGCCGAGGCACACGGCCCTGAGACCCCTTTGCAAAAAGCCGGCTTCCCACGGAAACAGTTTTCCTGAGGTGCAGACCCTATCCCAAGTGGTTGTGGCAAGGTAAAGCAAATGCCCTCCACTTCTCTGGAAGAAACCACAGTGCCCAGCCATGTTCTAAGCCCTCCCATCCTCCCTGGGCTTCTGGCACCAGGAGTGAAAAGAGAGGAGCAGAGCACGGGGACCCGTTTGACAAAAACCGGCTTCCCACGGGAAAGTCTTTCTCCACGTGCAGACATACTCCCAGGTACCTGTGGCAAGGGGAAGGAAATGCCATACACTGACCTGGAAGAGACCACAGGGCCCAGGCACAGTCTGAACCCTTCCCTCAACCCGGCGGTTTTGCTAGCAGGAGTTCAACCCCAACGAACACAGCCCGGAGACCCCTGAGGCAAAAAAGGCTTGCGACGAACAATAAGCGCTTGCTGTGGAAAACCAATCCCAAGTGGGGGTAGCCAGCTCAACAAAATGCCACACACCCAGGTGTAAGAAACAACATTGCCCAGGCATGGTCTAAGCCCCTCACCTCGTCCCTGTGCTTTGGGGAGCCGGACGGACAGCCGAGGCACACAGCCCTGAGACCCCTTTGCAAAAAGCCGGTTTCCCACGGAAACAGTTTTCCTGAGTTGCAGACCCTATCCCAAGTGGTTGTGGCAAGGTAAAGCAAATGCCCTCCACTTCTCTGGAAGAAACCACAGTGCCCAGCCATGTTCTAAGCCCTCCCATCCTCCCTGGGCTTCTGGCAGCAGGAGTGAAAAGAGAGGAGCAGAGCACGGGGACCCGTTTGACAAAAACCGGCTTCCCACGGGAAAGTCTTTGTCCACGTGCAGACATGCGCCCAGGTGCCTGTGGCAAGGGGAAGGAAATGCCATACACTGACCTGGAAGAGACCACAGGGCCCAGGCACAGTCTGAACCCTTCCCTCAACCCGGCGGTTTTGCTAGCAGGAGTTCAACCCCAACGAACACAGCCCGGAGACACCTGGGTCAAAAACGGCTTCCGACGAACAATAGGTGCTTGCTGTGGAAAACGAATCCCAAGTCGGGGTAGCCAGCTCAACAAAATGCCACACACCCAGGTGTAAGAAACAACATTGCCCAGGCATGGTCTAAGCCCCTCACCTCGTCCCTGTGCTTTGGGGAGCCGGAGCGACACCCCAGGCCCACGGCCCTGAGACCCCTTTGCAAAAAGCCGGCTTCCCACGGAAACAGTTTTCCTGAGGTGCAGACCCTATCCCAAGTGGTTGTGGCAAGGTAAAGCAGATGCCCTCCACTTCTCTGGAAGAAACCACAGTGCCCAGCCATGTTCTAAGCCCTCCCATCCTCCCTGGGCTTCTGGCAGCAGGAGTGAAAAGAGAGGAGCAGAGCACTGGGACCCGTTTGACAAAACCCGGCTTCCCACGGGAAAGTCTTTCTCCGCGTGCAGACTTGCTCCCAGGTGCCTGTGGCAAGGGGAAGGAAATGCCATACACTGACTTGGAAGAGACCACAGGGCCCAGGCACAGTGTGAACCCTTCCCTCAACCCGGCGGTTTTGCTAGCAGGAGTTCAACCCCAACGAACACAGCCCGGAGACCCCTGGGGCAAAAACGGCTTCCGACGAACAATAGGTGCTTGCTGTGGAACACCTATCCCAAGTGGGGGTAGCCAGCTCAACAAAATGCCACACACCCAGGTGTAAGAAACAACATTGCCCAGGCATGGTCTAAGCCCCTCACCTCGTCCCTGTGCTTTGGGGATACGGAGGGACAGCCGAGGCACACGGCCCTGAGACCCCTTTGCAAAAAGCCGGCTTCCCACGGAAACAGTTTTCCTGAGGTGCAGACCCTATCCCAAGTGGTTGTGGCAAGGTAAAGCAAATGCCCTCCACTTCTCTGGAAGAAACCACAGTGCCCAGCCATGTTCTAAGCCCTCCCATCCTCCCTGGGCTTCTGGCAGCAGGAGTGAAAAGAGAGGAGCAGAGCACGGGGACCCGTTTGACAAAAACCGGCTTCCCACGGGAAAGTCTTTCTCCACGTGCAGACATGCTCCCAGGTACCTGTGGCAAGGGGAAGGAAATGCCATACACTGACATGGAAGAGACCACAGGGCCCAGGCACAGTCTGAACCCTTCCCTCAACCCGGCGGTTTTGCTAGCATGAGTTCAACCCCAACGAACACAGCCCGGAGACCCCTGAGGCAAAAAAGGCTTGCGACGAACAATAAGCGCTTGCTGTGGAACACCTATCCCAAGTGCGGGAAGCCAGCTCAACAAAATGCCACACACCCAGGTGTAAGAAACAACATTGCCCAGGCATGGTCTAAGCCCCTCACCTCGTCCCTGTGCTTTGGGGAGCCGGACGGACAGCCGAGGCACACAGCCCTGAGACCCCTTTGCAAAAAGCCGGTTTCCCACGGAAACAGTTTTCCTGAGTTGCAGACCCTATCCCAAGTGGTTGTGGCAAGGTAAAGCAAATGCCCTCCACTTCTCTGGAAGAAACCACAGTGCCCAGCCATGTTCTAAGCCCTCCCATCCTCCCTGGGCTTCTGGCAGCAGGAGTGAAAAGAGAGGAGCAGAGCACGGGGACCCGTTTGACAAAAACCGGCTTCCCACGGGAAAGTCTTTGTCCACGTGCAGACATGCGCCCAGGTGCCTGTGGCAAGGGGAAGGAAATGCCATACACTGACCTGGAAGAGACCACAGGGCCCAGGCACAGTCTGAACCCTTCCCTCAACCCGGCGGTTTTGCTAGCAGGAGTTCAACCCCAACGAACACAGCCCGGAGACCCCTGGGTCAAAAACGGCTTCCGACGAACAATAGGTGCTTGCTGTGGAAAACGAATCCCAAGTCGGGGAAGCCAGCTCAACAAAATGCCACACACCCAGGTGTAAGAAACAACATTGCCCAGGCATGGTCTAAGCCCCTCACCTCGTCCCTGTGCTTTGGGGAGCCGGAGCGACACCCCAGGCCCACGGCCCTGAGACCCCTTTGCAAAAAGCCGGCTTCCCACGGAAACAGTTTTCCTGAGGTGCAGACCCTATCCCAAGTGGTTGTGGCAAGGTAAAGCAGATGCCCTCACCTTCTCTGGAAGAAACCACAGTGCCCAGCCATGTTCTAAGCCCTCCCATCCTCCCTGGGCTTCTGGCAGCAGGAGTGAAAAGAGAGGAGCAGAGCACTGGGACCCGTTTGACAAAACCCGGCTTCCCACGGGAAAGTCTTTCTCCGCGTGCAGACTTGCTCCCAGGTGCCTGTGGCAAGGGGAAGGAAATGCCATACACTGACTTGGAAGAGACCACAGGGCCCAGGCACAGTGTGAACCCTTCCCTCAACCCGGCGGTTTTGCTAGCAGGAGTTCAACCCCAACGAACACAGCCCGGAGACCCCTGGGGCAAAAACGGCTTCCGACGAACAATAGGTGCTTGCTGTGGAACACCTATCCCAAGTGGGGGTAGCCAGCTCAACAAAATGCCACACACCCAGGTGTAAGAAACAACATTGCCCAGGCATGGTCTAAGCCCCTCACCTCGTCCCTGTGCTTTGGGGATACGGAGGGACAGCCGAGGCACACGGCCCTGAGACCCCTTTGCAAAAAGCCGGCTTCCCACGGAAACAGTTTTCCTGAGGTGCAGACCCTATTCCAAGTGGTTGTGGCAAGGTAAAGCAAATGCCCTCCACTTCTCTGGAAGAAACCACAGTGCCCAGCCATGTTCTAAGCCCTCGCATCCTCCCTGGGCTTCTGGCAGCAGGAGTGAAAAGAGAGGAGCAGAGCACGGGGACCCGTTTGACAAAAACCGGCTTCCCACGGGAAAGTCTTTGTCCACGTGCAGACATGCTCCCAGGTACCTGTGGCAAGGGGAAGGAAATGCCATACACTGACCTGGAAGAGAGCACAGGGCCCAGGCACAGTCTGAACCCTTCCCTCAACCCGGCGGTTTTGCTAGCAGGAGTTCAACCCCAACGAACACAGCCCGGAGACCCCTGAGGCAAAAAAGGCTTCCGACGAACAATAAGCGCTTGCTGTAGAAAACCAATCCCAAGTGGGGGTAGCCAGCTCAACAAAATGCCACACACCCAGGTGTAAGAAACAACATTGCCCAGGCATGGTCTAAGCCCCTCACCTCGTCCCTGTGCTTTGGGAACCGGAGCGACACCCCAGGCCCACGGCCCTGAGACCCCTTTGCAAAAAGCAGGCTTCCCACGGAAACAGTTTTCCTGAGGTGCAGACCCTATCCCAAGTGGTTGTGGCAAGGTAAAGCAGATGCCCTCCACTTCTCTGGAAGAAACCACAGTGCCCAACCATTTTCTAAGCCCTCCCATCCTCCCTGGGCTTCTGGCAGCAGGAGTGAAAAGAGAGGAGCAGAGCACTGGGACCCGTTTGACAAAACCCGGCTTCCCACGGGAAAGTCTTTCTCCACGTGCAGACATGCTCCCAGGTGCCTGGGGAAGGGGAAGGTAATGCCATACACTGACCTGGAAGAGACCACAGGGCCCAGGCACAGTCTGAACCCTTCCCTCAACCCGGCGGTTTTGCTAGCAGGAGTTCAACCCCAACGAACATAGCCCGGAGACCCCTGGGGCAAAAACGGTTTCCGACGAACAATATGTGCTTGCTGTGGAACACCTATCCCAAGTGGGGGTAGCCAGCTCAACAAAATGCCACACACCCAGTGTAAGAAACAACATTGCCCAGGCATGGTCTAAGCCCCTCACCTCGTCCCTGTGCTTTGGGGAGCCGGAGGGACAGCCGAGGCACACGGCCCTGAGACCCCTTTGCAAAAAGCCGGCTTCCCACGGAGACAGTTTTCCTGAGGTGCAGACCCTATCCCAAGTGGTTGTGGCAAGGTAAAGCAAATGCCCTCCACTTCTCTGGAAGAAACCACAGTGCCCAGCCATGTTCTAAGCCCTCCCATCCTCCCTGGGCTTCTGGCAGCCGGAGTGAAAAGAGAGGAGCAGAGCACTGGGACCCGTTTGACAAAAACCGGCTTCCCACGGGAAAGTCTTTCTCCACGTGCAGACATGCTCCCAGGTGCCTGGGGAAGGTAAAGGAAATGCCATACACTGACCTGGAAGAAACCACAGGGCCCAGGCACAGTCTGAACCCTTCCCTCAACCCGGCGGTTTTGCTAGCAGGAGTTCAACCCCAACGAACACAGCCCGGAGACCTCTGGGGCAAAAACGGCTTCCGATGATCAGTAGGTGCTTGCTGTGGAACACCTATCCCAAGTGGGGGAAGGCAGCTCAACAAAATGCCACACACCCAGGTGTAAGAAACAACATTGCCCAGGCATGGTCTAAGCCCCTCACCTCGTCCCTGTGCTTTGGGGAGCAGGAGGGACACCCGAGGCCCACGGCCCTGAGACCCCTTTGCAAAAAGCCGGCTTCCCACGGAAAGAGTTTTCCTGATGTGCAGACCCTATCCCAAGTGGTTGTGGCAAGGTAAAGCAAATGCCCTCCACTTCTCTGGAAGAAACCAGAGTGCCCAGACATGTTCTAAGCCCGCCCATCCTCCCTGGGCCTCTGGCAGCAGGAGTGAAAAGAGAGGAGCAGAGCAATGGGACCCGTTTGACAAAACCCGGCTTCCAACGGGAAAGTCTTTCTCCACGTGCAGACATGCTCCCAGGTGCCTGGGGCAAGGGGAAGGAAATGCCATACACTGACCTGGAAGAGACCACAGGGCCCAGGCACAGTCTGAACCCTTCCCTCAACCCGGGGGTTTTGCTAGCAGGAGTTCAACCCCAACGAACACAGCCCGGAGACCCCTGGGGCAAAAACGGCTTCCGACGATCAATAGGTGCTTGCTGTGGAACACCTATCCCAAGTGGGGGAAGCCAGCGCAACAAAATGCCACACACCCAGGTGTAAGAAACAACATTACCCAGGCATGGTCTAAGCCCCTCACCTCGTCCCTGTGCTTTGGGGAGCCGGAGGGACAGCCGAAGCACAGGGCGCTGAGACCCCTTTGCAAAAATCGGGCTTCCCACGGAGACAGTTTTCCTGAGGTGCAGACCCTATCCCAAGTGGTTGTGGCAAGGTAAAGCAAATGCCCTCCACTTCTCTGGAAGAAACCACGGTGCCCAGCCATGTTCTAAGCCCTCCCATCCTCCCTGGGCTTCTGGCAGCAGGAGTGAAAAGAGAGGAGCAGAGCACTGGGACCCGTTTGACAAAAACCGGCTTCCCACGGGAAAGTCTTTCTCCACGTGCAGACATGCTCCCAGGTGCCTGGGGCAAGGGGAAGGTAATGCCATACACTGACCTGGAAGAGAGCACAGGGCCCAGGCACAGTCTGAACCCTTCCCTCAACCCGGCGGTTTTGCTAGCAGGAGTTCAACCCCAACGAACACAGCCCGGAGACCCCTGAGGCAAAAACGGCTTCCGATGATCAGTAGGTGCTTGCTGTGGAACACCTATCCCAAGTGGGGGTAGGCAGCTCAACAAAATGCCACACACCCAGTGTAAGAAACAACATTGCCCAGGCATGGTCTAAGCCCCTCACCTCGTCCCTGTGCTTTGGGGAGCCGGAGGGACAGCCGAGGCCCACGGCCCTGAGACCCCTTTGCAAAAAGCCGGCTTCCCACGGAAACAGTTTTCCTGAGGTGCAGACCCTATCCCAAGTGGTTGTGGCAAGGTAAAGCAAATGCCCTCCACTTCTCTGGAAGAAACCACAGTGCCCAGACATGTTCTAAGCCCGCCCATCCTCCCTGGGCTTCTGGCAGCAGGAGTGAAAAGAGAGGAGCAGAGCACTGGGACCCGTTTGACAAAACCCGGCTTCCCACGGGAAAGTCTTTCTCCACGTGCAGACATGCTCCCAGGTGCCTGTGGCAAGGGGAAGGAAATGCCATACACTGACCTGGAAGAGACCACAGGGCCCAGGCACAGTCTGAACCCTTCCCTCAACCCGGCGGTTTTGCTAGCAGGAGTTCAACCCCAACGAACACAGCCCGGAGACCCCTGAGGCAAAAAAGGCTTCCGACGAACAATAAGCGCATGCTGTGGAAAACGAATCCCAAGTGGGGGTAGCCAGCTCAACAAAATGCCACACACCCAGGTGTAAGAAACAACATTGCCCAGGCATGGTCTAAGCCCCTCACCTCGTCCCTGTGCTTTGGGGAGCCGGAGCGACACCCCAGGCCCACGGCCCTGAGACCCCTTTGCAAAAAGCCGGCTTCCCACGGATACAGTTTTCCTGAGGTGCAGACCCTATCCCAAGTGGTTATGGCAAGGTAAAACAGATGCCCTCCACTTCTCTGGAAGAAATCACAGTGCCCAGCCATGTTCTAAGCCCTCCCATCCTCCCTGGGCTTCTGGCAGCAGGAGTGAAAAGAGAGGAGCAGAGCACTGGGACCCGTTTGACAAAACCCGGCTTCCCACGGGAAAGTCTTTCTCCACGTGCAGACATGCTCCCAGGTGCCTGTGGCAAGGGGAAGGAAATGCCATACACTGACCTGGAAGAGACCACAGGGCCCAGGCACAGTCTGAACCCTTCCCTCAACCCGGCGGTTTTGCTAGCAGGAGTTCAACCCCAACGAACACAGCCCGGAGACCCCTGGGGCAAAAACGGCTTCCGACGAACAATAGGTGCTTGCTGTGGAACACCTATCCCAAGTGGGGGTAGCCAGCTCAACAAAATGCCACACACCCAGGTGTAAGAAACAACATTGCCCAGGCATGGTCTAAGCCCCTCACCTCGTCCCTGTGCTTTGGGGATACGGAGGGACAGCCGAGGCACACGGCCCTGAGACCCCTTTGGAAAAAGCCGGCTTCCCACGGAAACAGTTTTCCTGAGGTGCAGACCCTATTCCACGTGGTTGTGGCAAGGTAAAGCAAATGCCCTCCACTTCTCTGGAAGAAACCACAGTGCCCAGCCATGTTCTAAGCCCTCCCATCCTCCCTGGGCTTCTGGCAGCAGGAGTGAAAAGAGAGGAGCAGAGCACGGGGACCCGTTTGACAAAAACCGGCTTCCCACGGGGAAGTCTTTCTCCACGTGCAGACATGCTCCCAGGTACCTGGGGCAAGGGGAAGGAAATGCCATACACTGACCTGGAAGAGACCACAGGGCCCAGGCACAGTCTGAACCCTTCCCTCAACCCGGCGGTTTTGCTAGCAGGAGTTCAACCCCAACGAACACAGCCCGGAGACCCCTGAGGCAAAAAAGGCTTCCGACGAACAATAAGCGCTTGCTGTGGAAAACCAATCCCAAGTGGGGGTAGCCAGCTCAACAAAATGCCACACACCCAGGTGTAAGAAACAACATTGCCCAGGCATGGTCTAAGCCCCTCACCTCGTCCCTGTGCTTTGGGGAGCCGGAGCGACACCCCAGGCCCACGGCCCTGAGACCCCTTTGCAAAAAGCAGGCTTCCCACGGAAACAGTTTTCCTGAGGTGCAGACCCTATCCCAAGTGGTTGTGGCAAGGTAAAGCAGATGCCCTCCACTTCTCTGGAAGAAACCACAGTGCCCAACCATTTTCTAAGCCCTCCCATCCTCCCTGGGCTTCTGGCAGCAGGAGTGAAAAGAGAGGAGCAGAGCACTGGGACCCGTTTGACAAAACCCGGCTTCCCACGGGAAAGTCTTTCTCCGCGTGCAGACATGCTCCCAGGTGCCTGTGGCAAGGGGAAGGAAATGCCATACACTGACTTGGAAGAGACCACAGGGCCCAGGCACAGTGTGAACCCTTCCCTCAACCCGGCGGTTTTGCTAGCAGGAGTTCAACCCCAACGAACACAGCCCGGAGACCCCTGGGGCAAAAACGGCTTCCGATGAACAATAGGTGCTTGCTGTGGAACACCTATCCCAAGTGGGGGTAGCCAGCTCAACAAAATGCCACACACCCAAGTGTAAGAAACAACATTGCCCAGGCTTGGTCTAAGCCCCTCACCTCGTCCCTGTGCTTTGGGGAGCCGGAGGGACAACCGAGGCCCACGAACCTGAGACCCCTTTGCAAAAAGTCGGCTTCCCACGGAAACAGTTTTCCTGAGGTGCAGACCCTATCCCAAGTGGTTGTGGCAAGGTAAAGCAAATGCCCTCCAGTTCTCTGGAAGAAACCACAGTGCCCAGCCATGTTCTAAGCCCTCCCATCCTCCCTGGGCTTCTGGCAGCAGGAGTGAAAAGAGAGGAGCAGAGCACGGGGAACCGCTTGACAAAAACCGGCTTCCCACGGGAAAGTCTTTGTCCACGTGCAGACATGCGCCCAGGTGCCTGGGGCAAGGGGAAGGAAATGCCATACACTGACCTGGAAGAGACCACAGGGCCCAGGCACAGTCTGAACCCTTCCCTCAACCCGGCGGTTTTGCTAGCAGGAGTTCAACCCCAACGAACACAGCCCGGAGACCCCTGGGGCAAAAACGGCTTCCGACGAACAATAGGTGCTTGCTGTGGAACACCTATCCCAAGTGGGGGTAGGCAGCTCAACAAAATGCCACACACCCAGTGTAAGAAACAACATTGCCCAGCCATGGTCTAAGCGCCTCACCTCGTCCCTGTGCTGTGGGGAGCCGGAGGGACAGCCGAGGCCCACGGCCCTGAGACCCCTTTGCAAAAAGCCGGCTTCCCACGGAGACAGTTTTCCTGAGGTGCAGACCCTATCCCAAGTGGTTGTGGCAAGGTAAAGCAAATGCCCTCCACTTCTCTGGAAGAAACCACAGTGCCCAGACATGTTCTAAGCCCGCCCATCCTCCCTGGGCTTCTGGCAGCAGGAGTGAAAAGAGAGGAGCAGAGCACGGGGAACCGCTTGACAAAAACCGGCTTCCCACGGGAAAGACTTTGTCCACGTGCAGACATGCGCCCAGGTGCCTGTGGCAAGGGGAAGGAAATGCCATACACTGACCTGGAAGAGACCACAGGGCCCAGGCACAGTCTGAACCCTACCCTCAACCCGGCGGTTTTGCTAGCAGGAGTTCAACCCCAACGAACACAGCCCGGAGACCCCTGAGGCAAAAAAGGCTTCCGACGAACAATAAGCGCTTGCTGTGGAAAACGAATCCCAAGTGGGGGTAGCCAGCTCAACAAAATGCCACACACCCAGTGTAAGAAACAACATTGCCCAGCCATGGTCTAAGCCCCTCACCTCGTCCCTGTGCTGTGGGGAGCCGGAGGGAGAGCCGAGGCCCACGGCCCTGAGACCCCTTTGCAAAAAGCCGGCTTCCCACGGAAAGAGTTTTCCTGAGGTGCAGACCCTATCCCAAGTGGTTGTGGCAAGGTAAAGCAAATGCCCTCCTCTTCTCTGGAAGAAACCACAGTGCCCAGCCATGTTCTAAGCCCTCCCATCCTCCCTGGGCTTCTGGCAGCAGGAGTGAAAAGAGAGGAGCAGAGCACTGGGACCCGTTTGACAACACCCGGCTTCCCACGGGAAAGTCTTTCTCCACGTGCAGACATGCTCCCAGGTGCCTGTGGCAAGGGGAAGGAAATGCCATACACTGACCTGGAAGAGACCACAGGGCCCAGGCACAGTCTGAACCCTTCCCTCAACCCGGCGGTTTTGCTAGCAGGAGTTCAACCCCAACGAACACAGCCCGGAGACCCCTGGGGCAAAAACGGCTTCCGAAGAACAATAGGTGCTTGCTGTGGAACACCTATCCCAACTGGGGGTAGCCAGCTCAACAAAATGCCACACACGCAGTGTAAGAAACAATATTGCCCAGGCATGGTCTAAGCCCCTCACCTCGTCCCTGTGCTTTGGGGAGCCGGAGGGACAGCCGAAGCACAGGGCGCTGAGACCCCTTTGCAAAAAGCGGGCTTCCCACGGAGACAGTTTTCCTGAGGTGCAGACCCTATCCCAAGTGGTTGTGGCAAGGTAAAGCAAATGCCCTCCACTTCTCTGGAAGAAACCACAGTGCCCAGCCATGTTCTAAGGCCTCCCATCCTCCCTGGGCATCTGGCAGCAGGAGTGAAAAGAGAGGAGCAGAGCACTGGGACCCGTTTGACAAAAACCGGCTTCCCACGGGAAAGTCTTTCTCCACGTGCAGACATGCTCCCAGGTGCCTGGGGCAAGGGGAAGGTAATGCCATACACTGACCTGGAAGAGAGCACAGGGCCCAGGCACAGTCTGAACCCTTCCCTCAACCCGGCGGTTTTGCTAGCAGGAGTTCAACCCCAACGAACACAGCCCGGAGACCCCTGGGGCAAAAACGGCTTCCGATGATCAGTAGGTGCTTGCTGTGGAACACCTATCCCAAGTGGGGGAAGCCAGCTCAACAAAATGCCACACACCCAGGTGTAAAACAACATTGCCCAGGCATGGTCTAAGCCCCTCACCTCGTCCCTGTGCTTTGGGGAGCCGGAGGGACAGCCGAGGCACACGGCCCTGAGACCCCTTTGCAAAAAGCCGGTTTCCCACGGAAACAGTTTTCCTGAGGTGCAGACCCTATCCCAAGTGGTTGTGGCAAGGTAAAGCAAATGCCCTCCACTTCTCTGGAAGAAACCACAGTGCCCAGCCATGTTCTAAGCCCTCCCATCCTCCCTGGGCTTCTGGCAGCAGGAGTGAAAAGAGAGGAGCAGAGCACGGGGACCCGTTTGACAAAAACTGGCTTCCCACGGGAATGTCTTTCTCCACGGGCAGACATGCTCCCAGGTGCCTGGGGCAAGGGGAAGGTAATGCCATACACGGACCTGGAAGAGAGCACAGGGCCCAGGCACAGTCTGAACCCTTCCCTCAACCCGGCGGTTTTGCTAGCAGAAGTTCAACCCCAACGAACACAGCCCGGAGACCCCTGGGGCAAAAACGGCTTCTGACGAACAATAGGTGCTTGCTGTGGAACACCTATCCCAAGTGGGGGAAGCCAGCTCAACAAAATGCCACACACCCAGTGTAAGAAACAACATTGCCCAGGCATGGTCTAAGCCCCTCACCTCGGCCCTGTGCTTTGGGGAGCCGGAGGGACACCCGAGGCCAACGGCCCTGAGACCCCTTTGCAAAAAGCCGGCTTCCCACGGAGACAGTTTTCCTGAGGTGCAGACCCTATCCCAAGTGGTTGTGGCAAGGTAAAGCAAATGCCCTCCACTTCTCTGGAAGAAACCACAGTGCCCAGCCATGTTCTAAGCCCTCCCATCCTCCCTGGGCTTCTGGCAGCAGGAGTGAAAAGAGAGGAGCAGAGCACTGGGACCCGTTTGACACACCCGGCTTCCCACGGGAAAGTCTTTCTCAACGTGCAGACATGCTCCCAGGTGCCTGTGGCAAGGGGAAGGAAATGCCATACACTGACTTGGAAGAGACCACAGGGCCCAGGCACAGTCTGAACCCTTCCCTCAACCCGGCGGTTTTGCTAGCAGGAGTTCAACCCCAACGAACACAGCCCGGAGACCCCTGGGGCAAAAACGGCTTCCGACGAACAATAGGTGCTTGCTGTGGAACACCTATCCCAAGTGGGGGTAGCCAGCTCAACAAAATGCCACACACCCAGGTGTAAGAAACAACATTGCCCAGGCATGGTCTAAGCCCCTCACCTCGTCCCTGTGCTTTGGGGATACGGAGGGACAGCCGAGGCACACGGCCCTGAGACCCCTTTGCAAAAAGCCGGCTTCCCACGGAAACAGTTTTCCTGAGGTGCAGACCCTATCCCAAGTGGTTGTGGCAAGGTAAAGCAAATGCCCTCCACTTCTCTGGAAGAAACCACAGTGCCCAGCCATGTTCTAAGCCCTCCCATCCTCCCTGGGCTTCTGGCAGCAGGAGTGAAAAGAGAGGAGCAGAGCACGGGGACCCGTTTGACAAAAACAGGCTTCCCACGGGAAAGTCTTTCTCCACGTGCAGACATGCTCCCAGGTACCTGTGGCAAGGGGAAGGAAATGCCATACACTGACCTGGAAGAGACCACAGGGCCCAGGCACAGTCTGAACCCTTCCCTCAACCCGGCGGTTTTGCTAGCAGGAGTTCAACCCCAACGAACACAGCCCGGAGACCCCTGAGGCAAAAAAGGCTTCCGACGAACAATAAGTGCTTGCTGTGGAAAACCAATCCCAAGTGGGGGTAGCCAGCTCAACAAAATGCCACACACCCAAGTGTAAGAAACAACATTGCCCAGGCATGGTCTAAGCCCCTCACCTCGTCCCTGTGCTTTGGGGAGCCGGAGCGACACCCCAGGCCCACGGCCCTGAGACCCCTTTGCAAAAAGCAGGCTTCCCACGGAAACAGTTTTCCTGAGGTGCAGACCCTATCCCAAGTGGTTGTGGCAAGGTAAAGCAGATGCCCTCCACTTCTCTGGAAGAAACCACAGTGCCCAACCATTTTCTAAGCCCTCCCATCCTCCCTGGGCTTCTGGCAGCAGGAGTGAAAAGAGAGGAGCAGAGCACTGGGACCCGTTTGACAAAACCCGGCTTCCCAAGGGAAAGTCTTTCTCCGCGTGCAGACATGCTCCCAGGTGCCTGTGGCAAGGGGAAGGAAATGCCATACACTGACTTGGAAGAGACCACAGGGCCCAGGCACAGTCTGAACCCTTCCCTCAACCCGGTGGTTTTGCTAGCAGGAGTTCAACCCCAACGAACACAGCCCGGAGACCCCTGGGGCAAAAACGCCTTCCGACGAACAATAGGTGCTTGCTGTGGAACACCTATCCCAAGTGGGGGTAGCCAGCTCAACAAAATGCCACACACCCAAGTGTAAGAAACAACATTGCCCAGGCAATGTCTAAGCCCCTCACCTCGTCCCTGTGCTTTGGGGAGCCGGAGGGACAGCCGAGGCACACGGCCCTGAGACCCCTTTGCAAAAAGCCGGTTTCCCACGGAAACAGTTTTCCTGAGGTGCAGACCCTATCCCAAGTGGTTGTGGCAAGGTAAAGCAAATGCCCTCCACTTCTCTGGAAGAAACCACAGTGCCCAGCCATGTTCTAAGCCCTCCCATCCTCCCTGGGCTTCTGGCAGCAGGAGTGAAAAGAGAGGAGCAGAGCACGGGGACCCGTTTGACAAAAACCGGCTTCCCACGGGAAAGTCTTTCTCCACGTGCAGACATGCCCCCAGGTACCTGTGGCAAGGGGAAGGAAATGCCATACACTGACCTGGAAGAGACCACAGGGCCCAGGCACAGTCTGAACCCTTCCCTAAACCCGGCGGTTTTGCTAGCAGGAGTTCAACCCCAACGAACACAGCCCGGAGACCCCTGAGGCAAAAAAGGCTTCCGACGAACAATAAGCGCTTGCTGTGGAAAACCAATCCCAAGTGGGGGTAGCCAGCTCAACAAAATGCCACACACCCAGGTGTAAGAAACAACATTGCCCAGGCATGGTCTAAGCCCCTCACCTCGTCCCTGTGCTTTGGGGAGCCGGAGGGACAACCGAGGCCCACGAACCTGAGACCCCTTTGCAAAAAGTCGGCTTCCCACGGAAACAGTTTTCCTGAGGTGCAGAACCTATCCCAAGTGGTTGTGGCAAGGTAAAGCAAATGCCCTCCAGTTCTCTGGAAGAAACCACAGTGCCCAGCCATGTTCTAAGCCCTCCCATCCTCCCTGGGCTTCTGGCAGCAGGAGTGAAAAGAGAGGAGCAGAGCACGGGGAATCGTTTGACAAAAACCGGCTTCCCACGGGAAAGTCTTTGTCCACGTGCAGACATGCGCCCAGGTGCCTGGGGCAAGGGGAAGGAAATGCCATACACTGACCTGGAAGAGACCACAGGGCCCAGGCACAGTCTGAACCCTTCCCTCAACCCGGCGGTTTTGCTAGCAGGAGTTCAACCCCAACGAACACAGCCCGGAGACCCCTGGGTCAAAAACGGCTTCCGACGAACAATAGGTGCTTGCTGTGGAACACCTATGCCAAGTGGGGGTAGGCAGCTCAACAAAATGCCACACACCCAGTGTAAGAAACAACATTGCCCAGGCATGGTCAAAGCCCCTCACCTCGTCCCTGTGCTTTGGGGAGCCAGAGGGACAGCCGAGGCCCACGGCCCTGAGACCCCTTTGCAAAAAGCCGGCTTCCCACGGAAACAGTTTTCCTGAGGTGCAGACCCTATCCCAAGTGGTTGTGGCAAGGTAAAGCAAATGCCCTCCACTTCTCTGGAAGAAACCACAGTGCCCAGACATGTTCTAAGCCCGCCCATCCTCCCTGGGCTTCTGGCAACAGGAGTGAAAAGAGAGGAGCAGAGCACGGGGACCCGTTTGACAAAACCCGGCTTCCCAGGGGAAAGTCTTTCTCCACGTGCAGACATGCTCCCAGGTGCCTGTGGCAAGGGGAAGGAAATGCCATACACTGACCTGGAAGAGACCACAGGGCCCAGGCACAGTCTGAACCCTTCCCTCAATCCGGCGGTTTTGCTAGCAGGAGTTCAACCCCAACGAACACAGCCCGGAGACCCCTGAGGCAAAAAAGGCTTCCGAGGAACAATAAGCGCTTGCTGTGGAAAACGAATCCCAAGTCGGGGTAGCCAGCTCAACAAAATGCCACACACCCAGGTGTAAGAAACAACATTGCCCAGGCATGGTCTAAGCCCCTCACCTCGTCCCTGTGCTTTGGGGAGCCGGAGCGACACCCCAGGCCCACGGCCCTGAGACCCCTTTGCAAAAAGCCGGCTTCCCACGGAAACAGTTTTCCTGAGGTGCAGACCCTATCCCAAGTGGTTGTGGCAAGGTAAAGCAGATGCCCTCCACTTCTCTGGAAGAAACCACAGTGCCCAGCCATGTTCTAAGCCCTCCCATCCTCCCTGGGCTTCTGGCAGCAGGAGTGAAAAGAGAGGAGCAGAGCACTGGGACCCGTTTGACAAAACCCGGCTTCCCACGGGAAAGTCTTTCTCCGCGTGCAGACATGCTCTCAGGTGCCTGTGGCAAGGGGAAGGAAATGCCATACACTGACTTGGAAGAGACCACAGGGCCCAGGCACAGTCTGAACCCTTCCCTCAACCCGGCGGTTTTGCTAGCAGGAGTTCAACCCCAACGAACACAGCCCGGAGACCCCTGGGGCAAAAACGGCTTCCGACGAACAATAGGTGCTTGCTGTGGAACACCTATCCCAAGTGGGGGTAGGCAGCTCAACAAAATGCCACACACCCAGTGTAAGAAACAACATTGCCCAGGCATGGTCTAAGCCCCTCACCTCGTCCCTGTGCTTTGGGGAGCCGGAGGGACAGCCGAGGCCCACGGCCCTGAGACCCCTTTGCAAAAAGCCGGCTTCCCACGGAAACAGTTTTCCTGAGGTGCAGACCCTATCCCAAGTGGTTGTGGCAAGGTAAAGCAAATGCCCTCCACTTCTCTGGAAGAAACCACAGTGCCCAGACATGTTCTAAGCCCGCCCATCCTCCCTGGGCTTCTGGCAGCAGGAGTGAAAAGAGAGGAGCAGAGCACTGGGACCCGTTTGACAAAACCCGGCTTCCCACGGGAAAGTCTTTCTCCACGTGCAGACATGCTCCCAGGTGCCTGTGGCAAGGGGAAGGAAATGCCATACACTGACCTGGAAGAGACCACAGGGCCCAGGCACAGTCTGAACCCTTCCCTCAACCCGGCGGTTTTGCTAGCAGGAGTTCAACCCCAACGAACACAGCCCGGAGACCCCTGAGGCAAAAAAGGCTTCCGACGAACAATAAGCGCTTGCTGTGGAAAACGAATCCCAAGTCGGGGTAGCCAGCTCAACAAAATGCCACACACCCAGGTGTAAGAAACAACATTGCCCAGGCATGGTCTAAGCCCCTCACCTCGTCCCTGTGCTTTGGGGAGCCGGAGCGACACCCCAGGCCCACGGCCCTGAGACCCCTTTGCAAAAAGCCGGCTTCCCACGGAAACAGTTTTCCTGAGGTGCAGACCCTATCCCAAGTGGTTGTGGCAAGGTAAAGCAGATGCCCTCCACTTCTCTGGAAGAAACCACAGTGCCCAGCCATGTTCTAAGCCCTCCCATCCTCCCTGGGCTTCTGGCAGCAGGAGTGAAAAGAGAGGAGCAGAGCACTGGGACCCGTTTGACAAAACCCGGCTTCCCACGGGAAAGTCTTTCTCCGCGTGCAGACATGCTCCCAGGTGCCTGTGGCAAGGGGAAGGAAATGCCATACACTGACTTGGAAGAGACCACAGGGCCCAGGCACAGTCTGAACCCTTCCCTCAACCCGCCGGTTTTGCTAGCAGGAGTTCAACCCCAAGGAACACAGCCCGGAGACCCCTGGGGCAAAAACGGCTTCCGACGAACAATAGGTGCTTGCTGTGGAACACCTATCCCAAGTGGGGGTAGCCAGCTCAACAAAATGCCACACACCCAGGTGTAAGAAACAACATTGCCCAGGCATGGTCTAAGCCCCTCACCTCGTCCCTGTGCTTTGGGGATACGGAGGGACAGCCGAGGCACACGGCCCTGAGACCCCTTTGCAAAAAGCCGGCTTCCCACGGAAACAGTTTTCCTGAGGTGCAGACCCTATCCCAAGTGGTTGTGGCAAGGTAAAGTAAATGCCCTCCACTTCTCTGGAAGAAACCACAGTGCCCAGCCATGTTCTAAGCCCTCCCATCCTCCCTGGGCTTCTGGCAGCAGGAGTGAAAAGAGAGGAGCAGAGCACGGGGACCCGTTTGACAAAACCCGGCTTCCCACGGGAAAGTCTTTCTCCACGTGCAGACATGCTCCCAGGTGCCTGTGGCAAGGGGAAGGAAATGCCATACACTGACCTGGAAGAGACCACAGGGCCCAGGCACAGTCTGAACCCTTCCCTCAACCCGGCGGTTTTGCTAGCAGGAGTTCAACCCCAACGAACACAGCCCGGAGACCCCTGAGGCAAAAAAGGCTTCCGACGAACAATAAGCGCTTGCTGTGGAAAACGAATCCCAAGTCGGGGTAGCCAGCTCAACAAAATGCCACACACCCAGGTGTAAGAAACAACATTGCCCAGGCATGGTCTAAGCCCCTCACCTCGTCCCTGTGCTTTGGGGAGCCGGAGCGACACCCCAGGCCCACGGCCCTGAGACCCCTTTGCAAAAAGCCGGCTTCCCACGGAAACAGTTTTCCTGAGGTGCAGACCCTATCCCAAGTGGTTGTGGCAAGGTAAAGCAGATGCCCTCCACTTCTCTGGAAGAAACCACAGTGCCCAGCCATGTTCTAAGCCCTCCCATCCTCCCTGGGCTTCTGGCAGCAGGAGTGAAAAGAGAGGAGCAGAGCACTGGGACCCGTTTGACAAAACCCGGCTTCCCACGGGAAAGTCTTTCTCCGCGTGCAGACATGCTCCCAGGTGCCTGTGGCAAGGGGAAGGAAATGCCATACACTGACTTGGAAGAGACCACAGGGCCCAGGCACAGTCTGAACCCTTCCCTCAACCCGCCGGTTTTGCTAGCAGGAGTTCAACCCCAACGAACACAGCCCGGAGACCCCTGGGGCAAAAACGGCTTCCGACGAACAATAGGTGCTTGCTGTGGAACACCTATCCCAAGTGGGGGTAGCCAGCTCAACAAAATGCCACACACCCAGGTGTAAGAAACAACATTGCCCAGGCATGGTCTAAGCCCCTCACCTCGTCCCTGTGCTTTGGGGATACGGAGGGACAGCCGAGGCACACGGCCCTGAGACCCCTTTGCAAAAAGCCGGCTTCCCACGGAAACAGTTTTCCTGAGGTGCAGACCCTATCCCAAGTGGTTGTGGCAAGGTAAAGTAAATGCCCTCCACTTCTCTGGAAGAAACCACAGTGCCCAGCCATGTTCTAAGCCCTCACATCCTCCCTGGGCTTCTGGCAGCAGGAGTGAAAAGAGAGGAGCAGAGCACGGGGACCCGTTTGACAAAAACCGGCTTCCCACGGGAAAGTCTTTCTCCACGTGCAGACATGCTCCCAGGTACCTGTGGCAAGGGGAAGGAAATGCCATACACTGACCTGGAAGAGACCACAGGGCCCAGGCACAGTCTGAACCCTTCCCTCAACCCGGCGGTTTTGCTAGCAGGAGTTCAACCCCAACGAACACAGCCCGGAGACCCCTGAGGCAAAAAAGGCTTCCGACGAACAATAAGCGCTTGCTGTGGAAAACCAATCCCAAGTGTGGGTAGCCAGCTCAACAAAATGCCACACACCCAGGTGTAAGAAACAACATTGCCCAGGCATGGTCTAAGCCCCTCACCTCGTCCCTGTGCTTTGGGGAGCCGGAGCGACACCCCAGGCCCACGGCCCTGAGACCCCTTTGCAAAAAGCAGGCTTCCCACGGAAACAGTTTTCCTGAGGTGCAGACCCTATCCCAAGTGGTTGTGGCAAGGTAAAGCAGATGCCCTCCAGTTCTCTGGAAGAAACCACAGTGCCCAGCCATGTTCTAAGCCCTCCCATCCTCCCTGGGCTTCTGGCAGCAGGAGTGAAAAGAGAGGAGCAGAGCACGGGGAATCGTTTGACAAAAACCGGCTTCCCACGGGAAAGTCTTTGTCCACGTGCAGACATGCGCCCAGATGCCTGGGGCAAGGGGAAGGAAATGCCATACACTGACCTGGAAGAGACCACAGGGCCCAGGCACAGTCTGAACCCTTCCCTCAACCCGGCGGTTTTGCTAGCAGGAGTACAACCCCAACGAACACAGCCCGGAGACCCCTGGGGCAAAAACGGCTTCCGACGATCAATAGGTGCTTGCTGTGGAACACCTATCCCAAGTGGGGGAAGCCAGCTCAACAAAATGCCACACACCCAGGTGTAAGAAACAACATTGCCCAGGCATGGTCTAAGCCCCTCACCTCGTCCCTGTGCTTTGGGGAGCCGGAGGGACACCCGAGGCCAACGGCCCTGAGACCCCTTTGCAAAAAGCCGGCTTCCCACGGAAAGCGTTTTCCTGAGGTGCAGACCCTATCCCAAGTGGTTGTGGCAAGGTAAAGCAAAAGCCCTCCACTTCTCTGGAAGAAACCACAGTGCCCAGACATGTTCTAAGCCCTCCCATCCTCCCTGGGCTTCTGACAGCAGGAGTGAAAAGAGAGGAGCAGAGCACTGGGACCCGTTTGACAAAACCCGGCTTCCCAAGGGAAAGTCTTTCTCCACGTGCAGACATGCTCCCAGGTGCCTGGGGCAAGGGGAAGGAAATGCCATACACTGACCTGGAAGAGACCACAGGGCCCAGGCACAGTCTGAACCCTTCCCTCAACCCGGCGGTTTTGCTAGCAGGAGTTCAACCCCAACGAACACAGCCCGGAGACCCCTGAGGCAAAAACGGCTTCCGACGAACAATAGGTGCTTGCTGTGGAACACCTATCCGAAGTGGGGGTAGCCAGCTCAACAAAATGCCACACACCCAGTGTAAGAAACATCATTGCCCAGCCATGGTCTAAGCCCCTCACCTCGTCCCTGTGCTGTGGGGAGCCAAACGGACAGCCGAGGCCCACGGCCCTGAGACCCCTTTGCAAAAAGCCGACTTCCCACGGAGACAGTTTTCCTGAGGTGCAGACCCTATCCCAAGTGGTTGTGGCAAGGTAAAGCAAATGCCCTCCACTTCTCTGGAAGAAACCAGAGTGCCCAGACATGTTCTAAGCCCGCCCATCCTCCCTGGGCTTCTGGCAGGAGGAGTGAAAAGAGAGGAGCAGAGCAATGGGACCCGTTTGACAAAACCCGGCTTCCAACGGGAAAGTCTTTCTCCACGTGCAGACATGCTCCCAGGTGCCTGGGGCAAGGGGAAGGAAATGCCATACACTGACCTGGAAGAGACCACAGGGCCCAGGCACAGTCTGAACCCTTCCCTCAACCCGGCGGTTTTGCTAGCAGGAGTACAACCCCAACGAACACAGCCCGGAGACCCCTGGGGCAAAAACGGCTTCCGACGATCAATAGGTGCTTGCTGTGGAACACCTATCCCAAGTGGGGGAAGCCAGCTCAACAAAATGCCACACACCCAGGTGTAAGAAACAACATTGCCCAGGCATGGTCTAAGCCCCTCACCTCGTCCCTGTGCTTTGGGGAGCCGGAGGGACACCCGAGGCCAACGGCCCTGAGACCCCTTTGCAAAAAGCCGGCTTCCCACGGAAAGCGTTTTCCTGAGGTGCAGACCCTATCCCAAGTGGTTGTGGCAAGGTAAAGCAAAAGCCCTCCACTTCTCTGGAAGAAACCACAGTGCCCAGACATGTTCTAAGCCCTCCCATCCTCCCTGGGCTTCTGACAGCAGGAGTGAAAAGAGAGGAGCAGAGCACTGGGACCCGTTTGACAAAACCCGGCTTCCCAAGGGAAAGTCTTTCTCCACGTGCAGACATGCTCCCAGGTGCCTGGGGCAAGGGGAAGGAAATGCCATACACTGACCTGGAAGAGACCACAGGGCCCAGGCACAGTCTGAACCCTTCCCTCAACCCGGCGGTTTTGCTAGCAGGAGTTCAACCCCAACGAACACAGCCCGGAGACCCCTGAGGCAAAAACGGCTTCCGACGAACAATAGGTGCTTGCTGTGGAACACCTATCCGAAGTGGGGGTAGCCAGCTCAACAAAATGCCACACACCCAGTGTAAGAAACAACATTGCCCAGCCATGGTCTAAGCCCCTCACCTCGTCCCTGTGCTGTGGGGAGCCAAACGGACAGCCCAGGCCCACGGCCCTGAGACCCCTTTGCAAAAAGCCGACTTCCCACGGAGACAGTTTTCCTGAGGTGCAGACCCTATCCCAAGTGGTTGTGGCAAGGTAAAGCAAATGCCCTCCACTTCTCTGGAAGAAACCACAGTGCCCAGCCATGTTCTAAGCCCTCCCATCCTCCCTGGGCTTCTGGCAGCAGGAGTGAAAAGAGAGGAGCAGAGCACTGGGACCCGTTTGACAAAAACCGGCTTCCCACGGGAAAGTCTTTCTCCGCGTGCAGACATGCTCCCAGGTGCCTGGGGCAAGGGGAAGGAAATGCCATACACTGACCTGGAAGAGACCACAGGGCCCAGGCACAGTCTGAACCCTTCCCTCAACCCGGCGGTTTTGCTAGCAGGAGTTCAACCCCAACGAACACAGCCCGGAGACCCCTGGGGCAAAAACGGCTTCCGACGAACAATAGGCGCTTGCTGTGGAACACCTATCCCAAGTGGGGGAAGCCAGCTCAACAAAATGCCACACACCCAGTGTAAGAAACAACATTGCCCAGGCATGGTCTAAGCCCCTCACCTCGTCCCTGTGCTTTGGGGAGCCGGAGGGACAGCCGAGGCACACGGCCCTGAGACCCCTTTGCAAAAAGCCGACTTCCCACGGAGACAGTTTTCCTGAGGTGCAGACCCTATCCCAAGTGGTTGTGGCAAGGTAAAGCAAAAGCCCTCCACTTCTCTGGAAGAAACCACAGTGCCCAGACATGTTCTAAGCCCTCCCATCCTCCCTGGGCTTCTGACAGCAGGAGTGAAAAGAGAGGAGCAGAGCACTGGGACCCGTTTGACAAAACCCGGCTTCCCAAGGGAAAGTCTTTCTCCACGTGCAGACATGCTCCCAGGTGCCTGGGGCAAGGGGAAGGAAATGCCATACACTGACCTGGAAGAGACCACAGGGCCCAGGCACAGTCTGAACCCTTCCCTCAACCCGGCGGTTTTGCTAGCAGGAGTTCAACCCCAACGAACACAGCCCGGAGACCCCTGAGGCAAAAACGGCTTCCGACGAACAATAGGTGCTTGCTGTGGAACACCTATCCGAAGTGGGGGTAGCCAGCTCAACAAAATGCCACACACCCAGTGTAAGAAACAACATTGCCCAGCCATGGTCTAAGCCCCTCACCTCGTCCCTGTGCTGTGGGGAGCCGGACGGACAGCCGAGGCCCACGGCCCTGAGACCCCTTTGCAAAAAGCCGGCTTCCCACGGAAAGAGTTTTCCTGAGGTGCAGACCCTATCCCAAGTGGTTGTGGCAAGGTAAAGCAAATGCCCTCCTCTTCTCTGGAAGAAACCACAGTACCCAGCCATGTTCTAAGCCCTCCCATCCTCCCTGGGCTTCTGGCAGCAGGAGTGAAAAGAGAGGAGCAGAGCACTGGGACCCGTTTGACAACACCCGGCTTCCCACGGGAAAGTCTTTATCCACGTGCAGACATGCTCCCAGGTGCCTGTGGCAAGGGGAAGGAAATGCCATACACTGACCTGGAAGAGACCACAGGGCCCAGGCACAGTCTGAACCCTTCCCTCAACCCGGCGGTTTTGCTAGCAGGAGTTCAACCCCAACGAACACAGCCCGGAGACCCCTGGGGCAAAAACGGCTTCCGAAGAACAATAGGTGCTTGCTGTGGAACACCTATCCCAAGTGGGGGTAGCCAGCTCAACAAAATGCCACACACGCAGTGTAAGAAACAACTTTGCCCAGGCATGGTCTAAGCCCCTCACCTCGTCCCTGTGCTTTGGGGAGCCGGAGGGACAGCCGAAGCACAGGGCGCTGAGACCCCTTTGCAAAAAGCGGGCTTCCCACGGAGACAGTTTTCCTGAGGTGCAGACCCTATCCCAAGTGGTTGTGGCAAGGTAAAGCAAATGCCCTCCACTTCTCTGGAAGAAACCACAGTGCCCAGCCATGTTCTAAGCCCTCCCATCCTCCCTGGGCTTCTGGCAGCAGGAGTGAAAAGAGAGGAGCAGAGCACTGGGACCCGTTTGACAAAAACCGGCTTCCCACGGGAAAGTCTTTCTCCACGTGCAGACATGCTCCCAGGTGCCTGGGGCAAGGGGAAGGTAATGCCATACACTGACCTGGAAGAGAGCACAGGGCCCAGGCACAGTCTGAACCCTTCCCTCAACCCGGCGGTTTTGCTAGCAGGAGTTCAACCCCAACGAACACAGCCCGGAGACCCCTGGGGCAAAAACGGCTTCCGATGATCAGTAGGTGCTTGCTGTGGAACACCTATCCCAAGTGGGGGAAGCCAGCTCAACAAAATGCCACACACCCAGGTGTAAGACACAACATTGCCCAGGCATGGTCTAAGCCCCTCACCTCGTCCCTGTGCTTTGGGGAGCCGGAGGGACAGCCGAGGCCCACGGCCCTGAGACCCCTTTGCAAAAAGCCGGTTTCCCACGGAAACAGTTTTCCTGAGGTGCAGACCCTATCCCAAGTGGTTGTGGCAAGGTAAAGCAAATGCCCTCCACTTCTCTGGAAGAAAACACAGTGCCTAGCCATGTTCTAAGCCCTCCCATCCTCCCTGGGCTTCTGGCAGCAGGAGTGAAAAGAGAGGAGCAGAGCACGGGGACCCGTTTGACAAAAACCGGCTTCCCACGGGAAAGTCTTTCTCCACGTGCAGACATGCTCCCAGGTGCCTGGGGCAAGGGGAAGGTAATGCCATACACTGACCTGGAAGAGAGCACAGGGCCCAGGCACAGTCTGAACCCTTCCCTCAACCCGGCGGTTTTGCTAGCAGAAGTTCAACCCCAACGAACACAGCCCGGAGACCCCTGGGGCAAAAACGGCTTCTGACGAACAATAGGTGCTTGCTGTGGAACACCTATCCCAAGTGGGGGAAGCCAGCTCAACAAAATGCCACACACCCAGTGTAAGAAACAACATTGCCCAGGCATGGTCTAAGCCCCTCACCTCGTCCCTGTGCTTTGGGGAGCCGGAGGGACAGCCGAGGCACATGGCCCTGAGACCCCTTTGCAAAAAGCCGGCTTCCCACGGAGACAGTTTTCCTGAGGTGCAGACCCTATCCCAAGTGGTTGTGGCAAGGTAAAGCAAATGCCCTCCACTTCTCTGGAAGAAACCACAGTGCCCAGCCATGTTCTAAGCCCTCCCATCCTCCCTGGGCTTCTGGCAGCAGGAGTGAAAAGAGAGGAGCAGAGCACTGGGACCCGTTTGACAAAACCCGGCTTCCCACGGGAAAGTCTTTCTCCGCGTGCAGACATGCTCCCAGGTACCTGTGGCAAGGGGAAGGAAATGCCATACACTGACCTGGAAGAGACCACAGGGCCCAGGCACAGTCTGAACCCTTCCCTCAACCCGGCGGTTTTGCTAGCAGGAGTTCAACCCCAACGAACACAGCCCGGAGACCCCTGGGGCAAAAACGGCTTCCGACGAACAATAGGCCCTTGCTGTGGAAAACCAATCCCAAGTGGGGGTAGCCAGCTCAACAAAATGCCACACACCCAGGTGTAAGAAACAACATTGCCCAGGCATGGTCTAAGCCCCTCACCTCGTCCCTGTGCTTTGGGGAGCCGGAGCGACACCCGAGGCCCACGGCCCTGAGACCCCTTTGCAAAAAGCCGGCTTCCCATCGAAACAGTTTTCCTGAGGTGCAGACCCTATCCCAAGTGGTTGTGGCAAGGTAAAGCAAATGCCCTCCACTTCTCTGGAAGAAACCACAGTGCCCAACCATGTTCTAAGCCCTCCCATCCTCCCTGGGCTTCTGGCAGCAGGAGTGAAAAGAGAGGAGCAGAGCACTGGGACCCGTTTGACAAAACCCGGCTTCCCACGGGAAAGTCTTTCTCCGCGTGCAGACATGCTCCCAGGTACCTGTGGCAAGGGGAAGGAAATGCCATACACTGACCTGGAAGAGACCACAGGGCCCAGGCACAGTCTGAACCCTTCCCTCAACCCGGCGGTTTTGCTAGCAGGAGTTCAACCCCAACGAACACAGCCCGGAGACCCCTGGGGCAAAAACGGCTTCCGACGAACAATAGGCGCTTGCTGTGGAACACCTATCCCAAGTGGGGGAAGCCAGCTCAACAAAATGCCACACACCCAGGTGTAAGAAACAACATTGCCCAGGCTTGGTCTAAGCCCCTCACCTCGTCCCGGTGCTTTGGGGAGCCGGAGGGACAACCGAGGCTCACGAACCTGAGACCCCTTTGCAAAAAGTCGGCTTCCCACGGAAACAGTTTTCCTGAGGTGCAGAACCTATCCCAAGTGGTTGTGGCAAGGTAAAGCAAATGCCCTCCAGTTCTCTGGAAGAAACCACAGTGCCCAGCCATGTTCTAAGCCCTCCCATCCTCCCTGGGCTTCTGGCAGCAGGAGTGAAAAGAGAGGAGCAGAGCACGGGGAATCGTTTGACAAAAACCGGCTTCCCACGGGAAAGTCTTTGTCCACGTGCAGACATGCGCCCAGGTGCCTGGGGCAAGGGGAAGGAAATGCCATACACTGACCTGGAAGTGACCACAGGGCCCAGGCACAGTCTGAACCCTTCCCTCAACCCGGCGGTTTTGCTAGCAGGAGTTCAACCCCAACGAACACAGCCCGGAGACCCCTGGGGCAAAAACGGCTTCCGATGATCAGTAGGTGCTTGCTGTGGAACACCTATCCCAAGTGGGGGAAGCCAGCTCAACAAAATGCCACACACCCAGGTGTAAGACACAACATTGCCCAGGCATGGTCTAAGCCCCTCACCTCGTCCCTGTGCTTTGGGGAGCCGGAGGAACAGCCGAGGCCCACGGCCCTGAGACCCCTTTGCAAAAAGCCGGTTTCCCACGGAAACAGTTTTCCTGAGGTGCAGACCCTATCCCAAGTGGTTGTGGCAAGGTAAAGCAAATGCCCTCCACTTCTCTGGAAGAAACCACAGTGCCTAGCCATGTTCTAAGCCCTCCCATCCTCCCTGGGCTTCTGGCAGCAGGAGTGAAAAGAGAGGAGCAGAGCACGGGGACCCGTTTGACAAAAACCGGCTTCCCACGGGAAAGTCTTTCTCCACGTGCAGACATGCTCCCAGGTGCCTGGGGCAAGGGGAAGGTAATGCCATACACTGACCTGGAAGAGAGCACAGGGCCCAGGCACAGTCTGAACCCTTCCCTCAACCCGGCGGTTTTGCTAGCAGAAGTTCAACCCCAACGAACACAGCCCGGAGACCCCTGGGGCAAAAACGGCTTCTGACGAACAATAGGTGCTTGCTGTGGAACACCTATCCCAAGTGGGGGAAGCCAGCTCAACAAAATGCCACACACCCAGTGTAAGAAACAACATTGCCCAGGCATGGTCTAAGCCCCTCACCTCGTCCCTGTGCTTTGGGGAGCCGGAGGGACAGCCGAGGCACATGGCCCTGAGACCCCTTTGCAAAAAGCCGGCTTCCCACGGAGACAGTTTTCCTGAGGTGCAGACCCTATCCCAAGTGGTTGTGGCAAGGTAAAGCAAATGCCCTCCACTTCTCTGGAAGAAACCACAGTGCAAGGCCATGTTCTAAGCCCTCCCATCCTCCCTGGGCTTCTGGCAGCAGGAGTGAAAAGAGAGGAGCAGAGCACTGGGACCCGTTTGACACACCCGGCTTCCCACGGGAAAGTCTTTCTCAACGTGCAGACATGCTTCCAGGTGCCTGTGGCAAGGGGAAGGAAATGCCATACCCTGACCTGGAAGAGACCACAGGGCCCAGGCACAGTCTGAACCCTTCCCTCAACCCGGCGGTTTTGCTAGCAGGAGTTCAACCCCAACGAACACAGCCCGGAGACCCCTGGGGCAAAAACGGCTTCCGACGAACAATAGGCCCTTGCTGTGGAAAACCAATCCCAAGTGGGGGTAGCCAGCTCAACAAAATGCCACACACCCAGGTGTAAGAAACAACATTGCCCAGGCATGGTCTAAGCCCCTCACCTCATCCCTGTGCTTTGGGGAGCCGGAGCGACACCCGAGGCCCACGGCCCTGAGACCCCTTTGCAAAAAGCCGGCTTCCCATCGAAACAGTTTTCCTGAGGTGCAGACCCTATCCCAAGTGGTTGTGGCAAGGTAAAGCAAATGCCCTCCACTTCTCTGGAAGAAACCACAGTGCCCAACCATGTTCTAAGCCCTCCCATCCTCCCTGGGCTTCTGGCAGCAGGAGTGAAAAGAGAGGAGCAGAGCACTGGGACCCGTTTGACAAAACCCGGCTTCCCACGGGAAAGTCTTTCTCCGCGTGCAGACATGCTCCCAGGTACCTGTGGCAAGGGGAAGGAAATGCCATACACTGACCTGGAAGAGACCACAGGGCCCAGGCACAGTCTGAACCCTTCCCTCAACCCGGCGGTTTTGCTAGCAGGAGTTCAACCCCAACGAACACAGCCCGGAGACCCCTGGGGCAAAAACGGCTTCCGACGAACAATAGGCGCTTGCTGTGGAACACCTATCCCAAGTGGGGGAAGCCAGCTCAACAAAATGCCACACACCCAGGTGTAAGAAACAACATTGCCCAGGCTTGGTCTAAGCCCCTCACCTCGTCCCGGTGCTTTGGGGAGCCGGAGGGACAACCGAGGCTCACGAACCTGAGACCCCTTTGCAAAAAGTCGGCTTCCCACGGAAACAGTTTTCCTGAGGTGCAGAACCTATCCCAAGTGGTTGTGGCAAGGTAAAGCAAATGCCCTCCACTTCTCTGGAAGAAACCACAGTGCCCAGCCATGTTCTAAGCCCTCCCATCCTCCCTGGGCTTCTGGCAGCAGGAGTGAAAAGAGAGGAGCAGAGCACGGGGAATCGTTTGACAAAAACCGGCTTCCCACGGGAAAGTCTTTGTCCACGTGCAGACATGCGCCCAGGTGCCTGGGGCAAGGGGAAGGAAATGCCATACACTGACCTGGAAGTGACCACAGGGCCCAGGCACAGTCTGAACCCTTCCCTCAACCCGGCGGTTTTGCTAGCAGGAGTTCAACCCCAACGAACACAGCCCGGAGACCCCTGGGGCAAAAACGGCTTCCGATGATCAGTAGGTGCTTGCTGTGGAACACCTATCCCAAGTGGGGGAAGCCAGCTCAACAAAATGCCACACACCCAGGTGTAAGACACAACATTGCCCAGGCATGGTCTAAGCCCCTCACCTCGTCCCTGTGCTTTGGGGAGCCGGAGGGACAGCCGAGGCCCACGGCCCTGAGACCCCTTTGCAAAAAGCCGGTTTCCCACGGAAACAGTTTTCCTGAGGTGCAGACCCTATCCCAAGTGGTTGTGGCAAGGTAAAGCAAATGCCCTCCACTTCTCTGGAAGAAACCACAGTGCCTAGCCATGTTCTAAGCCCTCCCATCCTCCCTGGGCTTCTGGCAGCAGGAGTGAAAAGAGAGGAGCAGAGCACGGGGACCCGTTTGACAAAAACCGGCTTCCCACGGGAAAGTCTTTCTCCACGTGCAGACATGCTCCCAGGTGCCTGGGGCAAGGGGAAGGTAATGCCATACACTGACCTGGAAGAGAGCACAGGGCCCAGGCACAGTCTAAACCCTTCCCTCAACCCGGCGGTTTTGCTAGCAGAAGTTCAACCCCAACGAACACAGCCCGGAGACCCCTGGGGCAAAAACGGCTTCTGACGAACAATAGGTGCTTGCTGTGGAACACCTATCCCAAGTGGGGGAAGCCAGCTCAACAAAATGCCACACACCCAGTGTAAGAAACAACATTGCCCAGGCATGGTCTAAGCCCCTCACCTCGTCCCTGTGCTTTGGGGAGCCGGAGGGACAGCCGAGGCACATGGCCCTGAGACCCCTTTGCAAAAAGCCGGCTTCCCACGGAGACAGTTTTCCTGAGGTGCAGACCCTATCCCAAGTGGTTGTGGCAAGGTAAAGCAAATGCCCTCCACTTCTCTGGAAGAAACCACAGTGCAAGGCCATGTTCTAAGCCCTCCCATCCTCCCTGGGCTTCTGGCAGCAGGAGTGAAAAGAGAGGAGCAGAGCACTGGGACCCGTTTGACAAAACCCGGCTTCCCACGGGAAAGTCTTTCTCCGCGTGCAGACATGCTCCCAGGTACCTGTGGCAAGGGGAAGGAAATGCCATACACTGACCTGGAAGAGACCACAGGGCCCAGGCACAGTCTGAACCCTTCCCTCAACCCGGCGGTTTTGCTAGCAGGAGTTCAACCCCAACGAACACAGCCCGGAGACCCCTGGGGCAAAAACGGCTTCCGACGAACAATAGGCGCTTGCTGTGGAACACCTATCCCAAGTGGGGGAAGCCAGCTCAACAAAATGCCACACACCCAGGTGTAAGAAACAACATTGCCCAGGCTTGGTCTAAGCCCCTCACCTCGTCCCGGTGCTTTGGGGAGCCGGAGGGACAACCGAGGCTCACGAACCTGAGACCCCTTTGCAAAAAGTCGGCTTCCCACGGAAACAGTTTTCCTGAGGTGCAGAATCTATCCCAAGTGGTTGTGGCAAGGTAAAGCAAATGCCCTCCAGTTCTCTGGAAGAAACCACAGTGCCCAGCCATGTTCTAAGCCCTCCCATCCTCCCTGGGCTTCTGGCAGCAGGAGTGAAAAGAGAGGAGCAGAGCACGGGGAATCGTTTGACAAAAACCGGCTTCCCACGGGAAAGTCTTTGTCCACGTGCAGACATGCGCCCAGGTGCCTGGGGCAAGGGGAAGGAAATGCCATACACTGACCTGGAAGTGACCACAGGGCCCAGGCACAGTCTGAACCCTTCCCTCAACCCGGCGGTTTTGCTAGCAGGAGTTCAACCCCAACGAACACAGCCCGGAGACCCCTGGGGCAAAAACGGCTTCCGATGATCAGTAGGTGCTTGCTGTGGAACACCTATCCCAAGTGGGGGAAGCCAGCTCAACAAAATGCCACACACCCAGGTGTAAGACACAACATTGCCCAGGCATGGTCTAAGCCCCTCACCTCGTCCCTGTGCTTTGGGGAGCCGGAGGGACAGCCGAGGCCCACGGCCCTGAGACCCCTTTGCAAAAAGCCGGTTTCCCACGGAAACAGTTTTCCTGAGGTGCAGACCCTATCCCAAGTGGTTGTGGCAAGGTAAAGCAAATGCCCTCCACTTCTCTGGAAGAAACCACAGTGCCTAGCCATGTTCTAAGCCCTCCCATCCTCCCTGGGCTTCTGGCAGCAGGAGTGAAAAGAGAGGAGCAGAGCACGGGGACCCGTTTGACAAAAACCGGCTTCCCACGGGAAAGTCTTTCTCCACGTGCAGACATGCTCCCAGGTGCCTGGGGCAAGGGGAAGGTAATGCCATACACTGACCTGGAAGAGAGCACAGGGCCCAGGCACAGTCTGAACCCTTCCCTCAACCCGGCGGTTTTGCTAGCAGAAGTTCAACCCCAACGAACACAGCCCGGAGACCCCTGGGGCAAAAACGGCTTCTGACGAACAATAGGTGCTTGCTGTGGAACACCTATCCCAAGTGGGGGAAGCCAGCTCAACAAAATGCCACACACCCAGTGTAAGAAACAACATTGCCCAGGCATGGTCTAAGCCCCTCACCTCGTCCCTGTGCTTTGGGGAGCCGGAGGGACAGCCGAGGCCCACGGCCCTGAGACCCCTTTGCAAAAAGCCGGCTTCCCACGGAGACAGTTTTCCTGAGGTGCAGACCCTATCCCAAGTGGTTGTGGCAAGGTAAAGCAAATGCCCTCCACTTCTCTGGAAGAAACCACAGTGCAAGGCCATGTTCTAAGCCCTCCCATCCTCCCTGGGCTTCTGGCAGCAGGAGTGAAAAGAGAGGAGCAGAGCACTGGGACCCGTTTGACACACCCGGCTTCCCACGGGAAAGTCTTTCTCAACGTGCAGACATGCTCCCAGGTGCCTGTGGCAAGGGGAAGGAAATGCCATACCCTGACCTGGAAGAGACCACAGTGCCCAGGCACAGTCTGAACCCTTCCCTCAACCCGGCGGTTTTGCTAGCAGGAGTTCAACCCCAACGAACACAGCCCGGAGACCCCTGGGGCAAAAACGGCTTCCGACGAACAATAGGCCCTTGCTGTGGAAAACCAATCCCAAGTGGGGGTAGCCAGCTCAACAAAATGCCACACACCCAGGTGTAAGAAACAACATTGCCCAGGCATGGTCTAAGCCCCTCACCTCGTCCCTGTGCTTTGGGGAGCCGGAGCGACACCCGAGGCCCACGGCCCTGAGACCCCTTTGCAAAAAGCCGGCTTCCCATCGAAACAGTTTTCCTGAGGTGCAGACCCTATCCCAAGTGGTTGTGGCAAGGTAAAGCAAATGCCCTCCACTTCTCTGGAAGAAACCACAGTGCCCAACCATGTTCTAAGCCCTCCCATCCTCCCTGGGCTTCTGGCAGCAGGAGTGAAAAGAGAGGAGCAGAGCACTGGGACCCGTTTGACAAAACCCGGCTTCCCACGGGAAAGTCTTTCTCCGCGTGCAGACATGCTCCCAGGTACCTGTGGCAAGGGGAAGGAAATGCCATACACTGACCTGGAAGAGACCACAGGGCCCAGGCACAGTCTGAACCCTTCCCTCAACCCGGCGGTTTTGCTAGCAGGAGTTCAACCCCAACGAACACAGCCCGGAGACCCCTGGGGCAAAAACGGCTTCCGACGAACAATAGGCGCTTGCTGTGGAACACCTATCCCAAGTGGGGGAAGCCAGCTCAACAAAATGCCACACACCCAGGTGTAAGAAACAACATTGCCCAGGCTTGGTCTAAGCCCCTCACCTCGTCCCGGTGCTTTGGGGAGCCGGAGGGACAACCGAGGCTCACGAACCTGAGACCCCTTTGCAAAAAGTCGGCTTCCCACGGAAACAGTTTTCCTGAGGTGCAGAACCTATCCCAAGTGGTTGTGGCAAGGTAAAGCAAATGCCCTCCAGTTCTCTGGAAGAAACCACAGTGCCCAGCCATGTTCTAAGCCCTCCCATCCTCCCTGGGCTTCTGGCAGCAGGAGTGAAAAGAGAGGAGCAGAGCACGGGGAATCGTTTGACAAAAACCGGCTTCCCACGGGAAAGTCTTTGTCCACGTGCAGACATGCGCCCAGGTGCCTGGGGCAAGGGGAAGGAAATGCCATACACTGACCTGGAAGTGACCACAGGGCCCAGGCACAGTCTGAACCCTTCCCTCAACCCGGCGGTTTTGCTAGCAGGAGTTCAACCCCAACGAACACAGCCCGGAGACCCCTGGGGCAAAAACGGCTTCCGATGATCAGTAGGTGCTTGCTGTGGAACACCTATCCCAAGTGGGGGAAGCCAGCTCAACAAAATGCCACACACCCAGGTGTAAGACACAACATTGCCCAGGCATGGTCTAAGCCCCTCACCTCGTCCCTGTGCTTTGGGGAGCCGGAGGGACAGCCGAGGCCCACGGCCCTGAGACCCCTTTGCAAAAAGCCGGTTTCCCACGGAAACAGTTTTCCTGAGGTGCAGACCCTATCCCAAGTGGTTGTGGCAAGGTAAAGCAAATGCCCTCCACTTCTCTGGAAGAAACCACAGTGCCTAGCCATGTTCTAAGCCCTCCCATCTTCCCTGGGCTTCTGGCAGCAGGAGTGAAAAGAGAGGAGCAGAGCACGGGGACCCGTTTGACAAAAACCGGCTTCCCACGGGAAAGTCTTTCTCCACGTGCAGACATGCTCCCAGGTGCCTGGGGCAAGGGGAAGGTAATGCCATACACTGACCTGGAAGAGAGCACAGGGCCCAGGCACAGTCTGAACCCTTCCCTCAACCCGGCGGTTTTGCTAGCAGAAGTTCAACCCCAACGAACACAGCCCGGAGACCCCTGGGGCAAAAACGGCTTCTGACGAACAATAGGTGCTTGCTGTGGAACACCTATCCCAAGTGGGGGAAGCCAGCTCAACAAAATGCCACACACCCAGTGTAAGAAACAACATTGCCCAGGCATGGTCTAAGCCCCTCACCTCGTCCCTGTGCTTTGGGGAGCCGGAGGGACAGCCGAGGCACACGGCCCTGAGACCCCTTTGCAAAAAGCCGGCTTCCCACGGAGACAGTTTTCCTGAGGTGCAGACCCTATCCCAAGTGGTTGTGGCAAGGTAAAGCAAATGCCCTCCACTTCTCTGGAAGAAACCACAGTGCAAGGCCATGTTCTAAGCCCTCCCATCCTCCCTGGGCTTCTGGCAGCAGGAGTGAAAAGAGAGGAGCAGAGCACTGGGACCCGTTTGACACACCCGGCTTCCCACGGGAAAGTCTTTCTCAACGTGCAGACATGCTCCCAGGTGCCTGTGGCAAGGGGAAGGAAATGCCATACACTGACCTGGAAGAGACCACAGGGCCCAGGCACAGTCTGAACCCTTCCCTCAACCCGGCGGTTTTGCTAGCAGGAGTTCAACCCCAACGAACACAGCCCGGAGACCCCTGGGGCAAAAACGGCTTCCGACGAACAATAGGCCCTTGCTGTGGAAAACCAATCCCAAGTGGGGGTAGCCAGCTCAACAAAATGCCACACACCCAGGTGTAAGAAACAACATTGCCCAGGCATGGTCTAAGCCCCTCACCTCGTCCCTGTGCTTTGGGGAGCCGGAGCGACACCCGAGGCCCACGGCCCTGAGACCCCTTTGCAAAAAGCCGGCTTCCCATCGAAACAGTTTTCCTGAGGTGCAGACCCTATCCCAAGTGGTTGTGGCAAGGTAAAGCAAATGCCCTCCACTTCTCTGGAAGAAACCACAGTGCCCAACCATGTTCTAAGCCCTCCCATCCTCCCTGGGCTTCTGGCAGCAGGAGTGAAAAGAGAGGAGCAGAGCACTGGGACCCGTTTGACAAAACCCGGCTTCCCACGGGAAAGTCTTTCTCCGCGTGCAGACATGCTCCCAGGTACCTGTGGCAAGGGGAAGGAAATGCCATACACTGACCTGGAAGAGACCACAGGGCCCAGGCACAGTCTGAACCCTTCCCTCAACCCGGCGGTTTTGCTAGCAGGAGTTCAACCCCAACGAACACAGCCCGGAGACCCCTGGGGCAAAAACGGCTTCCGACGAACAATAGGCGCTTGCTGTGGAACACCTATCCCAAGTGGGGGAAGCCAGCTCAACAAAATGCCACACACCCAGGTGTAAGAAACAACATTGCCCAGGCTTGGTCTAAGCCCCTCACCTCGTCCCGGTGCTTTGGGGAGCCGGAGGGACAACCGAGGCTCACGAACCTGAGACCCCTTTGCAAAAAGTCGGCTTCCCACGGAAACAGTTTTCCTGAGGTGCAGAACCTATCCCAAGTGGTTGTGGCAAGGTAAAGCAAATGCCCTCTGGTTCTCTGGAAGAAACCACAGTGCCCAGCCATGTTCTAAGCCCTCCCATCCTCCCTGGGCTTCTGGCAGCAGGAGTGAAAAGAGAGGAGCAGAGCACGGGGAATCGTTTGACAAAAACCGGCTTCCCACGGGAAAGTCTTTGTCCACGTGCAGACATGCGCCCAGGTGCCTGGGGCAAGGGGAAGGAAATGCCATACACTGACCTGGAAGTGACCACAGGGCCCAGGCACAGTCTGAACCCTTCCCTCAACCCGGCGGTTTTGCTAGCAGGAGTTCAACCCCAACGAACACAGCCCGGAGACCCCTGGGGCAAAAACGGCTTCCGATGATCAGTAGGTGCTTGCTGTGGAACACCTATCCCAAGTGGGGGAAGCCAGCTCAACAAAATGCCACACACCCAGGTGTAAGACACAACATTGCCCAGGCATGGTCTAAGCCCCTCACCTCGTCCCTGTGCTTTGGGGAGCCGGAGGGACAGCCGAGGCCCACGGCCCTGAGACCCCTTTGCAAAAAGCCGGTTTCCCACGGAAACAGTTTTCCTGAGGTGCAGACCCTATCCCAAGTGGTTGTGGCAAGGTAAAGCAAATGCCCTCCACTTCTCTGGAAGAAACCACAGTGCCTAGCCATGTTCTAAGCCCTCCCATCTTCCCTGGGCTTCTGGCAGCAGGAGTGAAAAGAGAGGAGCAGAGCACGGGGACCCGTTTGACAAAAACCGGCTTCCCACGGGAAAGTCTTTCTCCACGTGCAGACATGCTCCCAGGTGCCTGGGGCAAGGGGAAGGTAATGCCATACACTGACCTGGAAGAGAGCACAGGGCCCAGGCACAGTCTGAACACTTCCCTCAACCCGGCGGTTTTGCTAGCAGAAGTTCAACCCCAACGAACACAGCCCGGAGACCCCTGGGGCAAAAACGGCTTCTGACGAACAATAGGTGCTTGCTGTGGAACACCTATCCCAAGTGGGGGAAGCCAGCTCAACAAAATGCCACACACCCAGTGTAAGAAACAACATTGCCCAGGCATGGTCTAAGCCCCTCACCTCGTCCCTGTGCTTTGGGGAGCCGGAGGGACAGCCGAGGCACACGGCCCTGAGACCCCTTTGCAAAAAGCCGGCTTCCCACGGAGACAGTTTTCCTGAGGTGCAGACCCTATCCCAAGTGGTTGTGGCAAGGTAAAGCAAATGCCCTCCACTTCTCTGGAAGAAACCACAGTGCAAGGCCATGTTCTAAGCCCTCCCATCCTCCCTGGGCTTCTGGCAGCAGAAGTGAAAAGAGAGGAGCAGAGCACTGGGACCCGTTTGACACACCCGGCTTCCCACGGGAAAGTCTTTCTCAACGTGCAGACATGCTCCCAGGTGCCTGTGGCAAGGGGAAGGAAATGCCATACACTGACCTGGAAGAGACCACAGGGCCCAGGCACAGTCTGAACCCTTCCCTCAACCCGGCGGTTTTGCTAGCAGGAGTTCAACCCCAACGAACACAGCCCGGAGACCCCTGGGGCAAAAACGGCTTCCGACGAACAATAGGCCCTTGCTGTGGAAAACCAATCCCAAGTGGGGGTAGCCAGCTCAACAAAATGCCACACACCCAGGTGTAAGAAACAACATTGCCCAGGCATGGTCTAAGCCCCTCACCTCGTCCCTGTGCTTTGGGGAGCCGGAGCGACACCCGAGGCCCACGGCCCTGAGACCCCTTTGCAAAAAGCCGGCTTCCCATCGAAACAGTTTTCCTGAGGTGCAGACCCTATCCCAAGTGGTTGTGGCAAGGTAAAGCAAATGCCCTCCACTTCTCTGGAAGAAACCACAGTGCCCAACCATGTTCTAAGCCCTCCCATCCTCCCTGGGCTTCTGGCAGCAGGAGTGAAAAGAGAGGAGCAGAGCACTGGGACCCGTTTGACAAAACCCGGCTTCCCACGGGAAAGTCTTTCTCCGCGTGCAGACATGCTCCCAGGTACCTGTGGCAAGGGGAAGGAAATGCCATACACTGACCTGGAAGAGACCACAGGGCCCAGGCACAGTCTGAACCCTTCCCTCAACCCGGCGGTTTTGCTAGCAGGAGTTCAACCCCAACGAACACAGCCCGGAGACCCCTGGGGCAAAAACGGCTTCCGACGAACAATAGGCGCTTGCTGTGGAACACCTATCCCAAGTGGGGGAAGCCAGCTCAACAAAATGCCACACACCCAGGTGTAAGAAACAACATTGCCCAGGCTTGGTCTAAGCCCCTCACCTCGTCCCGGTGCTTTGGGGAGCCGGAGGGACAACCGAGGCTCACGAACCTGAGACCCCTTTGCAAAAAGTCGGCTTCCCACGGAAACAGTTTTCCTGAGGTGCAGAACCTATCCCAAGTGGTTGTGGCAAGGTAAAGCAAATGCCCTCTGGTTCTCTGGAAGAAACCACAGTGCCCAGCCATGTTCTAAGCCCTCCCATCCTCCCTGGGCTTCTGGCAGCAGGAGTGAAAAGAGAGGAGCAGAGCACGGGGAATCGTTTGACAAAAACCGGCTTCCCACGGGAAAGTCTTTGTCCACGTGCAGACATGCGCCCAGGTGCCTGGGGCAAGGGGAAGGAAATGCCATACACTGACCTGGAAGTGACCACAGGGCCCAGGCACAGTCTGAACCCTTCCCTCAAACCGGCGGTTTTGCTAGCAGGAGTTCAACCCCAACGAACACAGCCCGGAGACCCCTGGGGCAAAAACGGCTTCCGATGATCAGTAGGTGCTTGCTGTGGAACACCTATCCCAAGTGGGGGAAGCCAGCTCAACAAAATGCCACACACCCAGGTGTAAGACACAACATTGCCCAGGCATGGTCTAAGCCCCTCACCTCGTCCCTGTGCTTTGGGGAGCCGGAGGGACAGCCGAGGCCCACGGCCCTGAGACCCCTTTGCAAAAAGCCGGTTTCCCACGGAAACAGTTTTCCTGAGGTGCAGACCCTATCCCAAGTGGTTGTGGCAAGGTAAAGCAAATGCCCTCCACTTCTCTGGAAGAAACCACAGTGCCTAGCCATGTTCTAAGCCCTCCCATCCTCCCTGGGCTTCTGGCAGCAGGAGTGAAAAGAGAGGAGCAGAGCACGGGGACCCGTTTGACAAAAACCGGCTTCCCACGGGAAAGTCTTTCTCCACGTGCAGACATGCTCCCAGGTGCCTGGGGCAAGGGGAAGGTAATGCCATACACTGACCTGGAAGAGAGCACAGGGCCCAGGCACAGTCTGAACCCTTCCCTCAACCCGGCGGTTTTGCTAGCAGAAGTTCAACCCCAACGAACACAGCCCGGAGACCCCTGGGGCAAAAACGGCTTCTGACGAACAATAGGTGCTTGCTGTGGAACACCTATTCCAAGTGGGGGAAGCCAGCTCAACAAAATGCCACACACCCAGTGTAAGAAACAACATTGCCCAGGCATGGTCTAAGCCCCTCACCTCGTCCCTGTGCTTTGGGGAGCCGGAGGGACAGCCGAGGCACACGGCCCTGAGACCCCTTTGCAAAAAGCCGGCTTCCCACGGAGACAGTTTTCCTGAGGTGCAGACCCTATCCCAAGTGGTTGTGGCAAGGTAAAGCAAATGCCCTCCACTTCTCTGGAAGAAACCACAGTGCAAGGCCATGTTCTAAGCCCTCCCATCCTCCCTGGGCTTCTGGCAGCAGGAGTGAAAAGAGAGGAGCAGAGCACTGGGACCCGTTTGACAAAACCCGGCTTCCCACGGGAAAGTCTTTCTCAACGTGCAGACATGCTCCCAGGTGCCTGTGGCAAGGGGAAGGAAATGCCATACACTGACCTGGAAGAGACCACAGGGCCCAGGCACAGTCTGAACCCTTCCCTCAACCCGGCGGTTTTGCTAGCAGGAGTTCAACCCCAACGAACACAGCCCGGAGACCCCTGGGGCAAAAACGGCTTCCGACGAACAATAGGCCCTTGCTGTGGAAAACCAATCCCAAGTGGGGGTAGCCAGCTCAACAAAATGCCACACACCCAGGTGTAAGAAACAACATTGCCCAGGCATGGTCTAAGCCCCTCACCTCGTCCCTGTGCTTTGGGGAGCCGGAGCGACACCCGAGGCCCACGGCCCTGAGACCCCTTTGCAAAAAGCCGGCTTCCCATCGAAACAGTTTTCCTGAGGTGCAGACCCTATCCCAAGTGGTTGTGGCAAGGTAAAGCAAATGCCCTCCACTTCTCTGGAAGAAACCACAGTGCCCAACCATGTTCTAAGCCCTCCCATCCTCCCTGGGCTTCTGGCAGCAGGAGTGAAAAGAGAGGAGCAGAGCACTGGGACCCGTTTGACAAAACCCGGCTTCCCACGGGAAAGTCTTTCTCCGCGTGCAGACATGCTCCCAGGTACCTGTGGCAAGGGGAAGGAAATGCCATACACTGACCTGGAAGAGACCACAGGGCCCAGGCACAGTCTGAACCCTTCCCTCAACCCGGCGGTTTTGCTAGCAGGAGTTCAACCCCAACGAACACAGCCCGGAGACCCCTGGGGCAAAAACGGCTTCCGACGAACAATAGGCGCTTGCTGTGGAACACCTATCCCAAGTGGGGGAAGCCAGCTCAACAAAATGCCACACACCCAGGTGTAAGAAACAACATTGCCCAGGCTTGGTCTAAGCCCCTCACCTCGTTCCGGTGCTTTGGGGAGCCGGAGGGACAACCGAGGCTCACGAACCTGAGACCCCTTTGCAAAAAGTCGGCTTCCCACGGAAACAGTTTTCCTGAGGTGCAGAACCTATCCCAAGTGGTTGTGGCAAGGTAAAGCAAATGCCCTCCAGTTCTCTGGAAGAAACCACAGTGCCCAGCCATGTTCTAAGCCCTCCCATCCTCCCTGGGCTTCTGGCAGCAGGAGTGAAAAGAGAGGAGCAGAGCACGGGGAATCGTTTGACAAAAACCGGCTTCCCACGGGAAAGTCTTTGTCCACGTGCAGACATGCGCCCAGGTGCCTGGGGCAAGGGGAAGGAAATGCCATACACTGACCTGGAAGTGACCACAGGGCCCAGGCACAGTCTGAACCCTTCCCTCAACCCGGCGGTTTTGCTAGCAGGAGTTCAACCCCAACGAACACAGCCCGGAGACCCCTGGGGCAAAAACGGCTTCCGATGATCAGTAGGTGCTTGCTGTGGAACACCTATCCCAAGTGGGGGAAGCCAGCTCAACAAAATGCCACACACCCAGGTGTAAGACACAACATTGCCCAGGCATGGTCTAAGCCCCTCACCTCGTCCCTGTGCTTTGGGGAGCCGGAGGGACAGCCGAGGCCCACGGCCCTGAGACCCCTTTGCAAAAAGCCGGTTTCCCACGGAAACAGTTTTCCTGAGGTGCAGACCCTATCCCAAGTGGTTGTGGCAAGGTAAAGCAAATGCCCTCCACTTCTCTGGAAGAAACCACAGTGCCTAACCATGTTCTAAGCCCTCCCATCCTCCCTGGGCTTCTGGCAGCAGGAGTGAAAAGAGAGGAGCAGAGCACGGGGACCCGTTTGACAAAAACCGGCTTCCCACGGGAAAGTCTTTCTCCACGTGCAGACATGCTCCCAGGTGCCTGGGGCAAGGGGAAGGTAATGCCATACACTGACCTGGAAGAGAGCACAGGGCCCAGGCACAGTCTGAACCCTTCCCTCAACCCGGCGTTTTTGCTAGCAGAAGTTCAACCCCAACAAACACAGCCCGGAGACCCCTGGGGCAAAAACGGCTTCTGACGAACAATAGGTGCTTGCTGTGGAACACCTATCCCAAGTGGGGGAAGCCAGCTCAACAAAATGCCACACACCCAGTGTAAGAAACAACATTGCCCAGGCATGGTCTAAGCCCCTCACCTCGTCCCTGTGCTTTGGGGAGCCGGAGGGACAGCCGAGGCCCACGGCCCTGAGACCCCTTTGCAAAAAGCCGGCTTCCCACGGAGACAGTTTTCCTGAGGTGCAGACCCTATCCCAAGTGGTTGTGGCAAGGTAAAGCAAATGCCCTCCACTTCTCTGGAAGAAACCACAGTGCAAGGCCATGTTCTAAGCCCTCCCATCCTCCCTGGGCTTCTGGCAGCAGGAGTGAAAAGAGAGGAGCAGAGCACTGGGACCCGTTTGACACACCCGGCTTCCCACGGGAAAGTCTTTCTCAACGTGCAGACATGCTCCCAGGTGCCTGTGGCAAAGGGAAGGAAATGCCATACACTGACCTGGAAGAGACCACAGGGCCCAGGCACAGTCTGAACCCTTCCCTCAACCCGGCGGTTTTGCTAGCAGGAGTTCAACCCCAACGAACACAGCCCGGAGACCCCTGGGGCAAAAACGGCTTCCGACGAACAATAGGCCCTTGCTGTGGAAAACCAATCCCAAGTGGGGGTAGCCAGCTCAACAAAATGCCACACACCCAGGTGTAAGAAACAACATTGCCCAGGCATGGTCTAAGCCCCTCACCTCGTCCCTGTGCTTTGGGGAGCCGGAGCGACACCCGAGGCCCACGGCCCTGAGACCCCTTTGCAAAAAGCCGGCTTCCCATCGAAACAGTTTTCCTGAGGTGCAGACCCTATCCCAAGTGGTTGTGGCAAGGTAAAGCAAATGCCCTCCACTTCTCTGGAAGAAACCACAGTGCCCAACCATGTTCTAAGCCCTCCCATCCTCCCTGGGCTTCTGGCAGCAGGAGTGAAAAGAGAGGAGCAGAGCACTGGGACCCGTTTGACAAAACCCGGCTTCCCACGGGAAAGTCTTTCTCCGCGTGCAGACATGCTCCCAGGTACCTGTGGCAAGGGGAAGGAAATGCCATACACTGACCTGGAAGAGACCACAGGGCCCAGGCACAGTCTGAACCCTTCCCTCAACCCGGCGGTTTTGCTAGCAGGAGTTCAACCCCAACGAACACAGCCCGGAGACCCCTGGGGCAAAAACGGCTTCCGACGAACAATAGGCGCTTGCTGTGGAACACCTATCCCAAGTGGGGGAAGCCAGCTCAACAAAATGCCACACACCCAGGTGTAAGAAACAACATTGCCCAGGCTTGGTCTAAGCCCCTCACCTCGTCCCGGTGCTTTGGGGAGCCGGAGGGACAACCGAGGCTCACGAACCTGAGACCCCTTTGCAAAAAGTCGGCTTCCCACGGAAACAGTTTTCCTGAGGTGCAGAACCTATCCCAAGTGGTTGTGGCAAGGTAAAGCAAATGCCCTCCAGTTCTCTGGAAGAAACCACAGTGCCCAGCCATGTTCTAAGCCCTCCCATCCTCCCTGGGCTTCTGGCAGCAGGAGTGAAAAGAGAGGAGCAGAGCACGGGGAATCGTTTGACAAAAACCGGCTTCCCACGGGAAAGTCTTTGTCCACGTGCAGACATGCGCCCAGGTGCCTGGGGCAAGGGGAAGGAAATGCCATACACTGACCTGGAAGTGACCACAGGGCCCAGGCACAGTCTGAACCCTTCCCTCAACCCGGCGGTTTTGCTAGCAGGAGTTCAACCCCAACGAACACAGCCCGGAGACCCCTGGGGCAAAAACGGCTTCCGATGATCAGTAGGTGCTTGCTGTGGAACACCTATCCCAAGTGGGGGAAGCCAGCTCAACAAAATGCCACACACCCAGGTGTAAGACACAACATTGCCCAGGCATGGTCTAAGCCCCTCACCTCGTCCCTGTGCTTTGGGGAGCCGGAGGGACAGCCGAGGCCCACGGCCCTGAGACCCCTTTGCAAAAAGCCGGTTTCCCACGGAAACAGTTTTCCTGAGGTGCAGACCCTATCCCAAGTGGTTGTGGCAAGGTAAAGCAAATGCCCTCCACTTCTCTGGAAGAAACCACAGTGCCTAGCCATGTTCTAAGCCCTCCCATCTTCCCTGGGCTTCTGGCAGCAGGAGTGAAAAGAGAGGAGCAGAGCACGGGGACCCGTTTGACAAAAACCGGCTTCCCACGGGAAAGTCTTTCTCCACGTGCAGACATGCTCCCAGGTGCCTGGGGCAAGGGGAAGGTAATGCCATACACTGACCTGGAAGAGAGCACAGGGCCCAGGCACAGTCTGAACACTTCCCTCAACCCGGCGGTTTTGCTAGCAGAAGTTCAACCCCAACGAACACAGCCCGGAGACCCCTGGGGCAAAAACGGCTTCTGACGAACAATAGGTGCTTGCTGTGGAACACCTATCCCAAGTGGGGGAAGCCAGCTCAACAAAATGCCACACACCCAGTGTAAGAAACAACATTGCCCAGGCATGGTCTAAGCCCCTCACCTCGTCCCTGTGCTTTGGGGAGCCGGAGGGACAGCCGAGGCACACGGCCCTGAGACCCCTTTGCAAAAAGCCGGCTTCCCACGGAGACAGTTTTCCTGAGGTGCAGACCCTATCCCAAGTGGTTGTGGCAAGGTAAAGCAAATGCCCTCCACTTCTCTGGAAGAAACCACAGTGCAAGGCCATGTTCTAAGCCCTCCCATCCTCCCTGGGCTTCTGGCAGCAGAAGTGAAAAGAGAGGAGCAGAGCACTGGGACCCGTTTGACACACCCGGCTTCCCACGGGAAAGTCTTTCTCAACGTGCAGACATGCTCCCAGGTGCCTGTGGCAAGGGGAAGGAAATGCCATACACTGACCTGGAAGAGACCACAGGGCCCAGGCACAGTCTGAACCCTTCCCTCAACCCGGCGGTTTTGCTAGCAGGAGTTCAACCCCAACGAACACAGCCCGGAGACCCCTGGGGCAAAAACGGCTTCCGACGAACAATAGGCCCTTGCTGTGGAAAACCAATCCCAAGTGGGGGTAGCCAGCTCAACAAAATGCCACACACCCAGGTGTAAGAAACAACATTGCCCAGGCATGGTCTAAGCCCCTCACCTCGTCCCTGTGCTTTGGGGAGCCGGAGCGACACCCGAGGCCCACGGCCCTGAGACCCCTTTGCAAAAAGCCGGCTTCCCATCGAAACAGTTTTCCTGAGGTGCAGACCCTATCCCAAGTGGTTGTGGCAAGGTAAAGCAAATGCCCTCCACTTCTCTGGAAGAAACCACAGTGCCCAACCATGTTCTAAGCCCTCCCATCCTCCCTGGGCTTCTGGCAGCAGGAGTGAAAAGAGAGGAGCAGAGCACTGGGACCCGTTTGACAAAACCCGGCTTCCCACGGGAAAGTCTTTCTCCGCGTGCAGACATGCTCCCAGGTACCTGTGGCAAGGGGAAGGAAATGCCATACACTGACCTGGAAGAGACCACAGGGCCCAGGCACAGTCTGAACCCTTCCCTCAACCCGGCGGTTTTGCTAGCAGGAGTTCAACCCCAACGAACACAGCCCGGAGACCCCTGGGGCAAAAACGGCTTCCGACGAACAATAGGCGCTTGCTGTGGAACACCTATCCCAAGTGGGGGAAGCCAGCTCAACAAAATGCCACACACCCAGGTGTAAGAAACAACATTGCCCAGGCTTGGTCTAAGCCCCTCACCTCGTCCCGGTGCTTTGGGGAGCCGGAGGGACAACCGAGGCTCACGAACCTGAGACCCCTTTGCAAAAAGTCGGCTTCCCACGGAAACAGTTTTCCTGAGGTGCAGAACCTATCCCAAGTGGTTGTGGCAAGGTAAAGCAAATGCCCTCTGGTTCTCTGGAAGAAACCACAGTGCCCAGCCATGTTCTAAGCCCTCCCATCCTCCCTGGGCTTCTGGCAGCAGGAGTGAAAAGAGAGGAGCAGAGCACGGGGAATCGTTTGACAAAAACCGGCTTCCCACGGGAAAGTCTTTGTCCACGTGCAGACATGCGCCCAGGTGCCTGGGGCAAGGGGAAGGAAATGCCATACACTGACCTGGAAGTGACCACAGGGCCCAGGCACAGTCTGAACCCTTCCCTCAAACCGGCGGTTTTGCTAGCAGGAGTTCAACCCCAACGAACACAGCCCGGAGACCCCTGGGGCAAAAACGGCTTCCGATGATCAGTAGGTGCTTGCTGTGGAACACCTATCCCAAGTGGGGGAAGCCAGCTCAACAAAATGCCACACACCCAGGTGTAAGACACAACATTGCCCAGGCATGGTCTAAGCCCCTCACCTCGTCCCTGTGCTTTGGGGAGCCGGAGGGACAGCCGAGGCCCACGGCCCTGAGACCCCTTTGCAAAAAGCCGGTTTCCCACGGAAACAGTTTTCCTGAGGTGCAGACCCTATCCCAAGTGGTTGTGGCAAGGTAAAGCAAATGCCCTCCACTTCTCTGGAAGAAACCACAGTGCCTAGCCATGTTCTAAGCCCTCCCATCCTCCCTGGGCTTCTGGCAGCAGGAGTGAAAAGAGAGGAGCAGAGCACGGGGACCCGTTTGACAAAAACCGGCTTCCCACGGGAAAGTCTTTCTCCACGTGCAGACATGCTCCCAGGTGCCTGGGGCAAGGGGAAGGTAATGCCATACACTGACCTGGAAGAGAGCACAGGGCCCAGGCACAGTCTGAACCCTTCCCTCAACCCGGCGGTTTTGCTAGCAGAAGTTCAACCCCAACGAACACAGCCCGGAGACCCCTGGGGCAAAAACGGCTTCTGACGAACAATAGGTGCTTGCTGTGGAACACCTATTCCAAGTGGGGGAAGCCAGCTCAACAAAATGCCACACACCCAGTGTAAGAAACAACATTGCCCAGGCATGGTCTAAGCCCCTCACCTCGTCCCTGTGCTTTGGGGAGCCGGAGGGACAGCCGAGGCACACGGCCCTGAGACCCCTTTGCAAAAAGCCGGCTTCCCACGGAGACAGTTTTCCTGAGGTGCAGACCCTATCCCAAGTGGTTGTGGCAAGGTAAAGCAAATGCCCTCCACTTCTCTGGAAGAAACCACAGTGCAAGGCCATGTTCTAAGCCCTCCCATCCTCCCTGGGCTTCTGGCAGCAGGAGTGAAAAGAGAGGAGCAGAGCACTGGGACCCGTTTGACACACCCGGCTTCCCACGGGAAAGTCTTTCTCAACGTGCAGACATGCTCCCAGGTGCCTGTGGCAAGGGGAAGGAAATGCCATACACTGACCTGGAAGAGACCACAGGGCCCAGGCACAGTCTGAACCCTTCCCTCAACCCGGCGGTTTTGCTAGCAGGAGTTCAACCCCAACGAACACAGCCCGGAGACCCCTGGGGCAAAAACGGCTTCCGACGAACAATAGGCCCTTGCTGTGGAAAACCAATCCCAAGTGGGGGTAGCCAGCTCAACAAAATGCCACACACCCAGGTGTAAGAAACAACATTGCCCAGGCATGGTCTAAGCCCCTCACCTCGTCCCTGTGCTTTGGGGAGCCGGAGCGACACCCGAGGCCCACGGCCCTGAGACCCCTTTGCAAAAAGCCGGCTTCCCATCGAAACAGTTTTCCTGAGGTGCAGACCCTATCCCAAGTGGTTGTGGCAAGGTAAAGCAAATGCCCTCCACTTCTCTGGAAGAAACCACAGTGCCCAACCATGTTCTAAGCCCTCCCATCCTCCCTGGGCTTCTGGCAGCAGGAGTGAAAAGAGAGGAGCAGAGCACTGGGACCCGTTTGACAAAACCCGGCTTCCCACGGGAAAGTCTTTCTCCGCGTGCAGACATGCTCCCAGGTACCTGTGGCAAGGGGAAGGAAATGCCATACACTGACCTGGAAGAGACCACAGGGCCCAGGCACAGTCTGAACCCTTCCCTCAACCCGGCGGTTTTGCTAGCAGGAGTTCAACCCCAACGAACACAGCCCGGAGACCCCTGGGGCAAAAACGGCTTCCGACGAACAATAGGCGCTTGCTGTGGAACACCTATCCCAAGTGGGGGAAGCCAGCTCAACAAAATGCCACACACCCAGGTGTAAGAAACAACATTGCCCAGGCTTGGTCTAAGCCCCTCACCTCGTTCCGGTGCTTTGGGGAGCCGGAGGGACAACCGAGGCTCACGAACCTGAGACCCCTTTGCAAAAAGTCGGCTTCCCACGGAAACAGTTTTCCTGAGGTGCAGAACCTATCCCAAGTGGTTGTGGCAAGGTAAAGCAAATGCCCTCCAGTTCTCTGGAAGAAACCACAGTGCCCAGCCATGTTCTAAGCCCTCCCATCCTCCCTGGGCTTCTGGCAGCAGGAGTGAAAAGAGAGGAGCAGAGCACGGGGAATCGTTTGACAAAAACCGGCTTCCCACGGGAAAGTCTTTGTCCACGTGCAGACATGCGCCCAGGTGCCTGGGGCAAGGGGAAGGAAATGCCATACACTGACCTGGAAGTGACCACAGGGCCCAGGCACAGTCTGAACCCTTCCCTCAACCCGGCGGTTTTGCTAGCAGGAGTTCAACCCCAACGAACACAGCCCGGAGACCCCTGGGGCAAAAACGGCTTCCGATGATCAGTAGGTGCTTGCTGTGGAACACCTATCCCAAGTGGGGGAAGCCAGCTCAACAAAATGCCACACACCCAGGTGTAAGACACAACATTGCCCAGGCATGGTCTAAGCCCCTCACCTCGTCCCTGTGCTTTGGGGAGCCGGAGGGACAGCCGAGGCCCACGGCCCTGAGACCCCTTTGCAAAAAGCCGGTTTCCCACGGAAACAGTTTTCCTGAGGTGCAGACCCTATCCCAAGTGGTTGTGGCAAGGTAAAGCAAATGCCCTCCACTTCTCTGGAAGAAACCACAGTGCCTAACCATGTTCTAAGCCCTCCCATCCTCCCTGGGCTTCTGGCAGCAGGAGTGAAAAGAGAGGAGCAGAGCACGGGGACCCGTTTGACAAAAACCGGCTTCCCACGGGAAAGTCTTTCTCCACGTGCAGACATGCTCCCAGGTGCCTGGGGCAAGGGGAAGGTAATGCCATACACTGACCTGGAAGAGAGCACAGGGCCCAGGCACAGTCTGAACCCTTCCCTCAACCCGGCGTTTTTGCTAGCAGAAGTTCAACCCCAACAAACACAGCCCGGAGACCCCTGGGGCAAAAACGGCTTCTGACGAACAATAGGTGCTTGCTGTGGAACACCTATCCCAAGTGGGGGAAGCCAGCTCAACAAAATGCCACACACCCAGTGTAAGAAACAACATTGCCCAGGCATGGTCTAAGCCCCTCACCTCGTCCCTGTGCTTTGGGGAGCCGGAGGGACAGCCGAGGCCCACGGCCCTGAGACCCCTTTGCAAAAAGCCGGCTTCCCACGGAGACAGTTTTCCTGAGGTGCAGACCCTATCCCAAGTGGTTGTGGCAAGGTAAAGCAAATGCCCTCCACTTCTCTGGAAGAAACCACAGTGCAAGGCCATGTTCTAAGCCCTCCCATCCTCCCTGGGCTTCTGGCAGCAGGAGTGAAAAGAGAGGAGCAGAGCACTGGGACCCGTTTGACACACCCGGCTTCCCACGGGAAAGTCTTTCTCAACGTGCAGACATGCTCCCAGGTGCCTGTGGCAAAGGGAAGGAAATGCCATACACTGACCTGGAAGAGACCACAGGGCCCAGGCACAGTCTGAACCCTTCCCTCAACCCGGCGGTTTTGCTAGCAGGAGTTCAACCCCAACGAACACAGCCCGGAGACCCCTGGGGCAAAAACGGCTTCCGACGAACAATAGGCCCTTGCTGTGGAAAACCAATCCCAAGTGGGGGTAGCCAGCTCAACAAAATGCCACACACCCAGGTGTAAGAAACAACATTGCCCAGGCATGGTCTAAGCCCCTCACCTCGTCCCTGTGCTTTGGGGAGCCGGAGCGACACCCGAGGCCCACGGCCCTGAGACCCCTTTGCAAAAAGCCGGCTTCCCATCGAAACAGTTTTCCTGAGGTGCAGACCCTATCCCAAGTGGTTGTGGCAAGGTAAAGCAAATGCCCTCCACTTCTCTGGAAGAAACCACAGTGCCCAACCATGTTCTAAGCCCTCCCATCCTCCCTGGGCTTCTGGCAGCAGGAGTGAAAAGAGAGGAGCAGAGCACTGGGACCCGTTTGACAAAACCCGGCTTCCCACGGGAAAGTCTTTCTCCGCGTGCAGACATGCTCCCAGGTACCTGTGGCAAGGGGAAGGAAATGCCATACACTGACCTGGAAGAGACCACAGGGCCCAGGCACAGTCTGAACCCTTCCCTCAACCCGGCGGTTTTGCTAGCAGGAGTTCAACCCCAACGAACACAGCCCGGAGACCCCTGGGGCAAAAACGGCTTCCGACGAACAATAGGCGCTTGCCGTGGAACACCTATCCCAAGTGGGGGAAGCCAGCTCAACAAAATGCCACACACCCAGGTGTAAGAAACAACATTGCCCAGGCTTGGTCTAAGCCCCTCACCTCGTCCCGGTGCTTTGGGGAGCCGGAGGGACAACCGAGGCTCACGAACCTGAGACCCCTTTGCAAAAAGTCGGCTTTCCACGGAAACAGTTTTCCTGAGGTGCAGAACCTATCCCAAGTGGTTGTGGCAAGGTAAAGCAAATGCCCTCCAGTTCTCTGGAAGAAACCACAGTGCCCAGCCATGTTCTAAGCCCTCCCATCCTCCCTGGGCTTCTGGCAGCAGGAGTGAAAAGAGAGGAGCAGAGCACGGGGAATCGTTTGACAAAAACCGGCTTCCCACGGGAAAGTCTTTGTCCACGTGCAGACATGCGCCCAGGTGCCTGGGGCAAGGGGAAGGAAATGCCATACACTGACCTGGAAGTGACCACAGGGCCCAGGCACAGTCTGAACCCTTCCCTCAACCCGGCGGTTTTGCTAGCAGGAGTTCAACCCCAACGAACACAGCCCGGAGACCCCTGGGGCAAAAATGGCCTCCGATGAACAATAGGCGCTTGCTGTGGAACACCTATCCCAAGTGGGGGAAGCCAGCTCAACAAAATGCCACACACCCAGGTGTAAGAAACAACATTGCCCAGGCTTGGTCTAAGCCCCTCACCTCGTCCCTGTGCTTTGGGGAGCCGGAGGGACAACCGAGGCCCACGAACCTGAGACCGCTTTGCAAAAAGTCGGCTTCCCACGGAAACAGTTTTCCTGAGGTGCAGAACCTATCCCAAGTGGTTGTGGCAAGGTAAAGCAAATGCCCTCCAGTTCTCTGGAAGAAACCACAGTGCCCAGCCATGTTCTAAGCCCTCCCATCCTCCCTGGGCTTCTGGCAGCAAGAGTGAAAAGAGAGGAGCAGAGCACGGGGAATCGTTTGACAAAAACCGGCTTCCCACGGGAAAGTCTTTGTCCACGTGCAGACATGCGCCCAGGTGCCTGGGGCAAGGGGAAGGAAATGCCATACACTGACCTGGAAGAGACCACAGGGCCCAGGCACAGTCTGAACCCTTCCCTCAACCCGGCGGTTTTGCTAGCAGGAGTTCAACCCCAACGAACACAGCCCGGAGACCCCTGGGGCAAAAACGGCTTCTGACGAACAATAGGTGCTTGCTGTGGAACACCTATCCCAAGTGGGGGAAGCCAGCTCAACAAAATGCCACACACCCAGTGTAAGAAACAACATTGCCCAGGCATGGTCTAAGCCCCTCACCTCGTCCCTGTGCTTTGGGGAGCCGGAGGGACAGCCGAGGCCCACGGCCCTGAGACCCCTTTGCAAAAAGCCGGCTTCCCACGGAGACAGTTTTCCTGAGGTGCAGACCCTATCCCAAGTGGTTGTGGCAAGGTAAAGCAAATGCCCTCCACTTCTCTGGAAGAAACCACAGTGCAAGGCCATGTTCTAAGCCCTCCCATCCTCCCTGGGCTTCTGGCAGCAGGAGTGAAAAGAGAGGAGCAGAGCACTGGGACCCGTTTGACACACCCGGCTTCCCACGGGAAAGTCTTTCTCAACGTGCAGACATGCTCCCAGGTGCCTGTGGCAAAGGGAAGGAAATGCCATACACTGACCTGGAAGAGACCACAGGGCCCAGGCACAGTCTGAACCCTTCCCTCAACCCGGCGGTTTTGCTAGCAGGAGTTCAACCCCAACGAACACAGCCCGGAGACCCCTGGGGCAAAAACGGCTTCCGACGAACAATAGGCCCTTGCTGTGGAAAACCAATCCCAAGTGGGGGTAGCCAGCTCAACAAAATGCCACACACCCAGGTGTAAGAAACAACATTGCCCAGGCATGGTCTAAGCCCCTCACCTCGTCCCTGTGCTTTGGGGAGCCGGAGCGACACCCGAGGCCCACGGCCCTGAGACCCCTTTGCAAAAAGCCGGCTTCCCATCGAAACAGTTTTCCTGAGGTGCAGACCCTATCCCAAGTGGTTGTGGCAAGGTAAAGCAAATGCCCTCCACTTCTCTGGAAGAAACCACAGTGCCCAACCATGTTCTAAGCCCTCCCATCCTCCCTGGGCTTCTGGCAGCAGGAGTGAAAAGAGAGGAGCAGAGCACTGGGACCCGTTTGACAAAACCCGGCTTCCCACGGGAAAGTCTTTCTCCGCGTGCAGACATGCTCCCAGGTACCTGTGGCAAGGGGAAGGAAATGCCATACACTGACCTGGAAGAGACCACAGGGCCCAGGCACAGTCTGAACCCTTCCCTCAACCCGGCGGTTTTGCTAGCAGGAGTTCAACCCCAACGAACACAGCCCGGAGACCCCTGGGGCAAAAACGGCTTCCGACGAACAATAGGCGCTTGCTGTGGAACACCTATCCCAAGTGGGGGAAGCCAGCTCAACAAAATGCCACACACCCAGGTGTAAGAAACAACATTGCCCAGGCTTGGTCTAAGCCCCTCACCTCGTCCCGGTGCTTTGGGGAGCCGGAGGGACAACCGAGGCTCACGAACCTGAGACCCCTTTGCAAAAAGTCGGCTTCCCACGGAAACAGTTTTCCTGAGGTGCAGAACCTATCCCAAGTGGTTGTGGCAAGGTAAAGCAAATGCCCTCCAGTTCTCTGGAAGAAACCACAGTGCCCAGCCATGTTCTAAGCCCTCCCATCCTCCCTGGGCTTCTGGCAGCAGGCGTGAAAAGAGAGGAGCAGAGCATGGGGAATCGTTTGACAAAAACCGGCTTCCCACGGGAAAGTCTTTGTCCACGTGCAGACATGCGCCCAGGTGCCTGGGGCAAGGGGAAGGAAATGCCATACACTGACCTGGAAGTGACCACAGGGCCCAGGCACAGTCTGAACCCTTCCCTCAACCCGGCGGTTTTGCTAGCAGGAGTTCAACCCCAACGAACACAGCCCGGAGACCCCTGGGTCAAAAACGGCTTCCGACGAACAATAGGTGCTTGCTGTGGAACACCTATGCCAAGTGGGGGTAGGCAGCTCAACAAAATGCCACACACCCAGTGTAAGAAACAACATTGCCCAGGCATGGTCAAAGCCCCTCAGCTCGTCCCTGTGCTTTGGGGAGCCGGAGGGACAGCCGAGGCCCACGGCCCTGAGACCCCTTTGCAAAAAGCCGGCTTCCCACGGAAAGAGTTTTCCTGAGGTGCAGACCCTATCCCAAGTGGTTGTGGCAAGGTAAAGCAAATGCCCTCCTCTTCTCTGGAAGAAACCACAGTGCCCAGCCATGTTCTAAGCCCTCCCATCCTCCCTGGGCTTCTGGCAGCAGGAGTGAAAAGAGAGGAGCAGAGCACTGGGACCCGTTTGACAACACCCGGCTTCCCACGGGAAAGTCTTTCTCCACGTGCAGACATGCTCCCAGGTGCCTGTGGCAAGGGGAAGGAAATGCCATACACTGACCTGGAAGAGACCACAGGGCCCAGGCACAGTCTGAACCCTTCCCTCAACCCGGCGGTTTTGCTAGCAGGAGTTCAACCCCAACGAACACAGCCCGGAGACCCCTGGGGCAAAAACGGCTTCCGAAGAACAATAGGTGCTTGCTGTGGAACACCTATCCCAAGTGGGGGTAGCCAGCTCAACAAAATGCCACACACGCAGTGTAAGAAACAACATTGCCCAGGCATGGTCTAAGCCCCTCACCTCGTCCCTGTGCTTTGGGGAGCCGGAGGGACAGCCGAAGCACAGGGCGCTGAGACCCCTTTGCAAAAAGCGGGCTTCCCACGGAGACAGTTTTCCTGAGGTGCAGACCCTATCCCAAGTGGTTGTGGCAAGGTAAAGCAAATGCCCTCCACTTCTCTGGAAGAAACCACAGTGCCCAGCCATGTTCTAAGCCCTCCCATCCTCCCTGGGCTTCTGGCAGCAGGAGTGAAAAGAGAGGAGCAGAGCACTGGGACCCGTTTGACAAAAACCGGCTTCCCACGGGAAAGTCTTTCTCCACGTGCAGACATGCTCCCAGGTGCCTGGGGCAAGGGGAAGGTAATGCCATACACTGACCTGGAAGAGAGCACAGGGCCCAGGCACAGTCTGAACACTTCCCTCAACCCGGCGGTTTTGCTAGCAGGAGTTCAACCCCAACGAACACAGCCCGGAGACCCCTGGGGCAAAAACGGCTTCCGATGATCAGTAGGTGCTTGCTGTGGAACACCTATCCCAAGTGGGGGAAGCCAGCTCAACAAAATGCCACACACCCAGTGTAAGAAACAACATTGCCCAGGCATGGTCTAAGCCCCTCACCTCGTCCCTGTGCTTTGGGGAGCCGGAGGGACAGCCGAGGCCCACGGCCCTGAGACCCCTTTGCAAAAAGCCGGTTTCCCACGGAAACAGTTTTCCTGAGGTGCAGACCCTATCCCAAGTGGTTGTGGCAAGGTAAAGCAAATGCCCTCCACTTCTCTGGAAGAAACCACAGTGCCTAGCCATGTTCTAAGCCCTCCCATCCTCCCTGGGCTTCTGGCAGCAGGAGTGAAAAGAGAGGAGCAGAGCACGGGGACCAGTTTGACAAAAACCGGCTTCCCACGGGAAAGTCTTTCTCCACGTGCAGACATACTCCCAGGTACCTGTGGCAAGGGGAAGGAAATGCCATACACTGACCTGGAAGAGACCACAGGGCCCAGGCACAGTCTGAACCCTTCCCTCAACCCGGCGGTTTTGCTAGCAGGAGTTCAACCCCAACGAACACAGCCCGGAGACCCCTGAGGCAAAAAAGGCTTCCGACGAACAATAAGCGCTTGCTGTGGAAAACCAATCCCAAGTGGGGGTAGCCAGCTCAACAAAATGCCACACACCCAGGTGTAAGAAACAACATTGCCCAGGCATGGTCTAAGCCCCTCACCTCGTCCCTGTGCTTTGGGGAGCCGGAGCGACACCCCAGGCCCACGGCCCTGAGACCCCTTTGCAAAAAGCAGGCTTCCCACGGAAACAGTTTTCCTGAGGTGCAGACCCTATCCCAAGTGGTTGTGGCAAGGTAAAGCAGATGCCCTCCACTTCTCTGGAAGAAACCACAGTGCCCAACCATTTTCTAAGCCCTCCCATCCTCCCTGGGCTTCTGGCAGCAGGAGTGAAAAGAGAGGAGCAGAGCACTGGGACCCGTTTGACAAAACCCGGCTTCCCACGGGAAAGTCTTTCTCCGCGTGCAGACATGCTCCCAGGTGCCTGTGGCAAGGGGAAGGAAATGCCATACACTGACTTGGAAGAGACCACAGGGCCCAGGCACAGTCTGAACCCTTCCCTCAACCCGGCGGTTTTGCTAGCAGGAGTTCAACCCCAACGAACACAGCCCGGAGACCCCTGGGGCAAAAACGCCTTCCGACGAACAATAGGTGCTTGCTGTGGAACACCTATCCCAAGTGGGGGTAGCCAGCTCAACAAAATGCCACACACCCAAGTGTAAGAAACAACATTGCCCAGGCAATGTCTAAGCCCCTCACCTCGTCCCTGTGCTTTGGGGAGCCGGAGGGACAGCCGAGGCCCACGGCCCTGAGACCCCTTTGCAAAAAGCCGGTTTCCCACGGAAACAGTTTTCCTGAGGTGCAGACCCTATCCCAAGTGGTTGTGGCAAGGTAAAGCAAATGCCCTCCACTTCTCTGGAAGAAACCACAGTGCCTAGCCATGTTCTAAGCCCTCCCATCCTCCCTGGGCTTCTGGCAGCAGGAGTGAAAAGAGAGGAGCAGAGCACGGGGACCCGTTTGACAAAAACCGGCTTCCCACGGGAAAGTCTTTCTCCACGTGCAGACATGCTCCCAGGTGCCTGGGGCAAGGGGAAGGTAATGCCATACACTGACCTGGAAGAGAGCACAGGGCCCAGGCACAGTCTGAACCCTTCCCTCAACCCGGCGTTTTTGCTAGCAGAAGTTCAACCCCAACAAACACAGCCCGGAGACCCCTGGGGCAAAAACGGCTTCTGACGAACAATAGGTGCTTGCTGTGGAACACCTATCCCAAGTGGGGGAAGCCAGCTCAACAAAATGCCACACACCCAGTGTAAGAAACAACATTGCCCAGGCATGGTCTAAGCCCCTCACCTCGTCCCTGTGCTTTGGGGAGCCGGAGGGACAGCCGAGGCCCACGGCCCTGAGACCCCTTTGCAAAAAGCCGGCTTCCCACGGAGACAGTTTTCCTGAGGTGCAGACCCTATCCCAAGTGGTTGTGGCAAGGTAAAGCAAATGCCCTCCACTTCTCTGGAAGAAACCACAGTGCAAGGCCATGTTCTAAGCCCTCCCATCCTCCCTGGGCTTCTGGCAGCAGGAGTGAAAAGAGAGGAGCAGAGCACTGGGACCCGTTTGACACACCCGGCTTCCCACGGGAAAGTCTTTCTCAACGTGCAGACATGCTCCCAGGTGCCTGTGGCAAAGGGAAGGAAATGCCATACACTGACCTGGAAGAGACCACAGGGCCCAGGCACAGTCTGAACCCTTCCCTCAACCCGGCGGTTTTGCTAGCAGGAGTTCAACCCCAACGAACACAGCCCGGAGACCCCTGGGGCAAAAACGGCTTCCGACGAACAATAGGCCCTTGCTGTGGAAAACCAATCCCAAGTGGGGGTAGCCAGCTCAACAAAATGCCACACACCCAGGTGTAAGAAACAACATTGCCCAGGCATGGTCTAAGCCCCTCACCTCGTCCCTGTGCTTTGGGGAGCCGGAGCGACACCCGAGGCCCACGGCCCTGAGACCCCTTTGCAAAAAGCCGGCTTCCCATCGAAACAGTTTTCCTGAGGTGCAGACCCTATCCCAAGTGGTTGTGGCAAGGTAAAGCAAATGCCCTCCACTTCTCTGGAAGAAACCACAGTGCCCAACCATGTTCTAAGCCCTCCCATCCTCCCTGGGCTTCTGGCAGCAGGAGTGAAAAGAGAGGAGCAGAGCACTGGGACCCGTTTGACAAAACCCGGCTTCCCACGGGAAAGTCTTTCTCCGCGTGCAGACATGCTCCCAGGTACCTGTGGCAAGGGGAAGGAAATGCCATACACTGACCTGGAAGAGACCACAGGGCCCAGGCACAGTCTGAACCCTTCCCTCAACCCGGCGGTTTTGCTAGCAGGAGTTCAACCCCAACGAACACAGCCCGGAGACCCCTGGGGCAAAAACGGCTTCCGACGAACAATAGGCGCTTGCTGTGGAACACCTATCCCAAGTGGGGGAAGCCAGCTCAACAAAATGCCACACACCCAGGTGTAAGAAACAACATTGCCCAGGCTTGGTCTAAGCCCCTCACCTCGTCCCGGTGCTTTGGGGAGCCGGAGGGACAACCGAGGCTCACGAACCTGAGACCCCTTTGCAAAAAGTCGGCTTCCCACGGAAACAGTTTTCCTGAGGTGCAGAACCTATCCCAAGTGGTTGTGGCAAGGTAAAGCAAATGCCCTCCAGTTCTCTGGAAGAAACCACAGTGCCCAGCCATGTTCTAAGCCCTCCCATCCTCCCTGGGCTTCTGGCAGCAGGAGTGAAAAGAGAGGAGCAGAGCACGGGGAATCGTTTGACAAAAACCGGCTTCCCACGGGAAAGTCTTTGTCCACGTGCAGACATGCGCCCAGGTGCCTGGGGCAAGGGGAAGGAAATGCCATACACTGACCTGGAAGTGACCACAGGGCCCAGGCACAGTCTGAACCCTTCCCTCAACCCGGCGGTTTTGCTAGCAGGAGTTCAACCCCAACGAACACAGCCCGGAGACCCCTGGGGCAAAAACGGCTTCCGATGATCAGTAGGTGCTTGCTGTGGAACACCTATCCCAAGTGGGGGAAGCCAGCTCAACAAAATGCCACACACCCAGGTGTAAGACACAACATTGCCCAGGCATGGTCTAAGCCCCTCACCTCGTCCCTGTGCTTTGGGGAGCCGGAGGGACAGCCGAGGCCCACGGCCCTGAGACCCCTTTGCAAAAAGCCGGTTTCCCACGGAAACAGTTTTCCTGAGGTGCAGACCCTATCCCAAGTGGTTGTGGCAAGGTAAAGCAAATGCCCTCCACTTCTCTGGAAGAAACCACAGTGCCTAGCCATGTTCTAAGCCCTCCCATCCTCCCTGGGCTTCTGGCAGCAGGAGTGAAAAGAGAGGAGCAGAGCACGGGGACCCGTTTGACAAAAACCGGCTTCCCACGGGAAAGTCTTTCTCCACGTGCAGACATGCTCCCAGGTGCCTGGGGCAAGGGGAAGGTAATGCCATACACTGACCTGGAAGAGAGCACAGGGCCCAGGCACAGTCTGAACCCTTCCCTCAACCCGGCGGTTTTGCTAGCAGAAGTTCAACCCCAACGAACACAGCCCGGAGACCCCTGGGGCAAAAACGGCTTCTGACGAACAATAGGTGCTTGCTGTGGAACACCTATTCCAAGTGGGGGAAGCCAGCTCAACAAAATGCCACACACCCAGTGTAAGAAACAACATTGCCCAGGCATGGTCTAAGCCCCTCACCTCGTCCCTGTGCTTTGGGGAGCCGGAGGGACAGCCGAGGCACACGGCCCTGAGACCCCTTTGCAAAAAGCCGGCTTCCCACGGAGACAGTTTTCCTGAGGTGCAGACCCTATCCCAAGTGGTTGTGGCAAGGTAAAGCAAATGCCCTCCACTTCTCTGGAAGAAACCACAGTGCAAGGCCATGTTCTAAGCCCTCCCATCCTCCCTGGGCTTCTGGCAGCAGGAGTGAAAAGAGAGGAGCAGAGCACTGGGACCCGTTTGACACACCCGGCTTCCCACGGGAAAGTCTTTCTCAACGTGCAGACATGCTCCCAGGTGCCTGGGGCAAGGGGAAGGAAATGCCATACACTGACCTGGAAGAGACCACAGGGCCCAGGCACAGTCTGAATCCTTCCCTCAACCCGGCGGTTTTGCTAGCAGGAGTTCAACCCCAACGAACACAGCCCGGAGACCCCTGGGGCAAAAATGGCCTCCGATGAACAATAGGCGCTTGCTGTGGAACACCTATCCCAAGTGGGGGAAGCCAGCTCAACAAAATGCCACACACCCAGGTGTAAGAAACAACATTGCCCAGGCTTGGTCTAAGCCCCTCACCTCGTCCCTGTGCTTTGGGGAGCCGGAGGGACAACCGAGGCCCACGAACCTGAGACCGCTTTGCAAAAAGTCGGCTTCCCACGGAAACAGTTTTCCTGAGGTGCAGAACCTATCCCAAGTGGTTGTGGCAAGGTAAAGCAAATGCCCTCCAGTTCTCTGGAAGAAACCACAGTGCCCAGCCATGTTCTAAGCCCTCCCATCCTCCCTGGGCTTCTGGCAGCAAGAGTGAAAAGAGAGGAGCAGAGCACGGGGAATCGTTTGACAAAAACCGGCCTCCCACGGGAAAGTCTTTGTCCACGTGCAGACATGCGCCCAGGTGCCTGGGGCAAGGGGAAGGAAATGCCATACACTGACCTGGAAGAGACCACAGGGCCCAGGCACAGTCTGAACCCTTCCCTCAACCCGGCGGTTTTGCTAGCAGGAGTTCAACCCCAACGAACACAGCCCGGAGACCCCTGGGGCAAAAACGGCTTCTGACGAACAATAGGTGCTTGCTGTGGAACACCTATCCCAAGTGGGGGAAGCCAGCTCAACAAAATGCCACACACCCAGTGTAAGAAACAACATTGCCCAGGCATGGTCTAAGCCCCTCACCTCGTCCCTGTGCTTTGGGGAGCCGGAGGGACAGCCGAGGCCCACGGCCCTGAGACCCCTTTGCAAAAAGCCGGCTTCCCACGGAGACAGTTTTCCTGAGGTGCAGACCCTATCCCAAGTGGTTGTGGCAAGGTAAAGCAAATGCCCTCCACTTCTCTGGAAGAAACCACAGTGCAAGGCCATGTTCTAAGCCCTCCCATCCTCCCTGGGCTTCTGGCAGCAGGAGTGAAAAGAGAGGAGCAGAGCACTGGGACCCGTTTGACACACCCGGCTTCCCACGGGAAAGTCTTTCTCAACGTGCAGACATGCTCCCAGGTGCCTGTGGCAAAGGGAAGGAAATGCCATACACTGACCTGGAAGAGACCACAGGGCCCAGGCACAGTCTGAACCCTTCCCTCAACCCGGCGGTTTTGCTAGCAGGAGTTCAACCCCAACGAACACAGCCCGGAGACCCCTGGGGCAAAAACGGCTTCCGACGAACAATAGGCCCTTGCTGTGGAAAACCAATCCCAAGTGGGGGTAGCCAGCTCAACAAAATGCCACACACCCAGGTGTAAGAAACAACATTGCCCAGGCATGGTCTAAGCCCCTCACCTCGTCCCTGTGCTTTGGGGAGCCGGAGCGACACCCGAGGCCCACGGCCCTGAGACCCCTTTGCAAAAAGCCGGCTTCCCATCGAAACAGTTTTCCTGAGGTGCAGACCCTATCCCAAGTGGTTGTGGCAAGGTAAAGCAAATGCCCTCCACTTCTCTGGAAGAAACCACAGTGCCCAACCATGTTCTAAGCCCTCCCATCCTCCCTGGGCTTCTGGCAGCAGGAGTGAAAAGAGAGGAGCAGAGCACTGGGACCCGTTTGACAAAACCCGGCTTCCCACGGGAAAGTCTTTCTCCGCGTGCAGACATGCTCCCAGGTACCTGTGGCAAGGGGAAGGAAATGCCATACACTGACCTGGAAGAGACCACAGGGCCCAGGCACAGTCTGAACCCTTCCCTCAACCCGGCGGTTTTGCTAGCAGGAGTTCAACCCCAACGAACACAGCCCGGAGACCCCTGGGGCAAAAACGGCTTCCGACGAACAATAGGCGCTTGCTGTGGAACACCTATCCCAAGTGGGGGAAGCCAGCTCAACAAAATGCCACACACCCAGGTGTAAGAAACAACATTGCCCAGGCTTGGTCTAAGCCCCTCACCTCGTCCCGGTGCTTTGGGGAGCCGGAGGGACAACCGAGGCTCACGAACCTGAGACCCCTTTGCAAAAAGTCGGCTTCCCACGGAAACAGTTTTCCTGAGGTGCAGAACCTATCCCAAGTGGTTGTGGCAAGGTAAAGCAAATGCCCTCCAGTTCTCTGGAAGAAACCACAGTGCCCAGCCATGTTCTAAGCCCTCCCATCCTCCCTGGGCTTCTGGCAGCAGGAGTGAAAAGAGAGGAGCAGAGCACGGGGAATCGTTTGACAAAAACCGGCTTCCCACGGGAAAGTCTTTGTCCACGTGCAGACATGCGCCCAGGTGCCTGGGGCAAGGGGAAGGAAATGCCATACACTGACCTGGAAGTGACCACAGGGCCCAGGCACAGTCTGAACCCTTCCCTCAACCCGGCGGTTTTGCTAGCAGGAGTTCAACCCCAACGAACACAGCCCGGAGACCCCTGGGTCAAAAACGGCTTCCGACGAACAATAGGTGCTTGCTGTGGAACACCTATGCCAAGTGGGGGAAGCCAGCTCAACAAAATGCCACACACCCAGTGTAAGAAACAACATTGCCCAGGCATGGTCAAAGCCCCTCAGCTCGTCCCTGTGCTTTGGGGAGCCGGAGGGACAGCCGAGGCCCACGGCCCTGAGACCCCTTTGCAAAAAGCCGGCTTCCCACGGAAAGAGTTTTCCTGAGGTGCAGACCCTATCCCAAGTGGTTGTGGCAAGGTAAAGCAAATGCCCTCCTCTTCTCTGGAAGAAACCACAGTGCCCAGCCATGTTCTAAGCCCTCCCATCCTCCCTGGGCTTCTGGCAGCAGGAGTGAAAAGAGAGGAGCAGAGCACTGGGACCCGTTTGACAACACCCGGCTTCCCACGGGAAATTCTTTCTCCACGTGCAGACATGCTCCCAGGTGCCTGTGGCAAGGGGAAGGAAATGCCATACACTGACCTGGAAGAGACCACAGGGCCCAGGCACAGTCTGAACCCTTCCCTCAACCCGGCGGTTTTGCTAGCAGGAGTTCAACCCCAACGAACACAGCCCGGAGACCCCTGGGGCAAAAACGGCTTCCGAAGAACAATAGGTGCTTGCTGTGGAACACCTATCCCAAGTGGGGGTAGCCAGCTCAACAAAATGCCACACACGCAGTGTAAGAAACAACATTGCCCAGGCATGGTCTAAGCCCCTCACCTCGTCCCTGTGCTTTGGGGAGCCGGAGGGACAGCCGAAGCACAGGGCGCTGAGACCCCTTTGCAAAAAGCGGGCTTCCCACGGAGACAGTTTTCCTGAGGTGCAGACCCTATCCCAAGTGGTTGTGGCAAGGTAAAGCAAATGCCCTCCACTTCTCTGGAAGAAACCACAGTGCCCAGCCATGTTCTAAGCCCTCCCATCCTCCCTGGGCTTCTGGCAGCAGGAGTGAAAAGAGAGGAGCAGAGCACTGGGACCCGTTTGACAAAAACCGGCTTCCCACGGGAAAGTCTTTCTCCACGTGCAGACATGCTCCCAGGTGCCTGGGGCAAGGGGAAGGTAATGCCATACACTGACCTGGAAGAGAGCACAGGGCCCAGGCACAGTCTGAACACTTCCCTCAACCCGGCGGTTTTGCTAGCAGGAGTTCAACCCCAACGAACACAGCCCGGAGACCCCTGGGGCAAAAACGGCTTCCGATGATCAGTAGGTGCTTGCTGTGGAACACCTATCCCAAGTGGGGGAAGCCAGCTCAACAAAATGCCACACACCCAGTGTAAGAAACAACATTGCCCAGGCATGGTCTAAGCCCCTCACCTCGTCCCTGTGCTTTGGGGAGCCGGAGGGACAGCCGAGGCCCACGGCCCTGAGACCCCTTTGCAAAAAGCCGGTTTCCCACGGAAACAGTTTTCCTGAGGTGCAGACCCTATCCCAAGTGGTTGTGGCAAGGTAAAGCAAATGCCCTCCACTTCTCTGGAAGAAACCACAGTGCCTAGCCATGTTCTAAGCCCTCCCATCCTCCCTGGGCTTCTGGCAGCAGGAGTGAAAAGAGAGGAGCAGAGCACGGGGACCAGTTTGACAAAAACCGGCTTCCCACGGGAAAGTCTTTCTCCACGTGCAGACATACTCCCAGGTACCTGTGGCAAGGGGAAGGAAATGCCATACACTGACCTGGAAGAGACCACAGGGCCCAGGCACAGTCTGAACCCTTCCCTCAACCCGGCGGTTTTGCTAGCAGGAGTTCAACCCCAACGAACACAGCCCGGAGACCCCTGAGGCAAAAAAGGCTTCCGACGAACAATAAGCGCTTGCTGTGGAAAACCAATCCCAAGTGGGGGTAGCCAGCTCAACAAAATGCCACACACCCAGGTGTAAGAAACAACATTGCCCAGGCATGGTCTAAGCCCCTCACCTCGTCCCTGTGCTTTGGGGAGCCGGAGCGACACCCCAGGCCCACGGCCCTGAGACCCCTTTGCAAAAAGCAGGCTTCCCACGGAAACAGTTTTCCTGAGGTGCAGACCCTATCCCAAGTGGTTGTGGCAAGGTAAAGCAGATGCCCTCCACTTCTCTGGAAGAAACCACAGTGCCCAACCATTTTCTAAGCCCTCCCATCCTCCCTGGGCTTCTGGCAGCAGGAGTGAAAAGAGAGGAGCAGAGCACTGGGACCCGTTTGACAAAACCCGGCTTCCCACGGGAAAGTCTTTCTCCGCGTGCAGACATGCTCCCAGGTGCCTGTGGCAAGGGGAAGGAAATGCCATACACTGACTTGGAAGAGACCACAGGGCCCAGGCACAGTCTGAACCCTTCCCTCAACCCGGCGGTTTTGCTAGCAGGAGTTCAACCCCAACGAACACAGCCCGGAGACCCCTGGGGCAAAAACGCCTTCCGACGAACAATAGGTGCTTGCTGTGGAACACCTATCCCAAGTGGGGGTAGCCAGCTCAACAAAATGCCACACACCCAAGTGTAAGAAACAACATTGCCCAGGCAATGTCTAAGCCCCTCACCTCGTCCCTGTGCTTTGGGGAGCCGGAGGGACAGCCGAGGCACACGGCCCTGAGACCCCTTTGCAAAAAGCCGGTTTCCCACGGAAACAGTTTTCCTGAGGTGCAGACCCTATCCCAAGTGGTTGTGGCAAGGTAAAGCAAATGCCCTCCACTTCTCTGGAAGAAACCACAGTGCCCAGCCATGTTCTAAGCCCTCCCATCCTCCCTGGGCTTCTGGCAGCAGGAGTGAAAAGAGAGGAGCAGAGCACTGGGACCCGTTTGACAAAAACCGGCTTCCCACGGGAAAGTCTTTCTCCACGTGCAGACATGCTCCCAGGTACCTGTGGCAAGGGGAAGGAAATGCCATACACTGACCTGGAAGAGAGCACAGGGCCCAGGCACAGTCTGAACCCTTCCCTCAACCCGGCGGTTTTGCTAGCAGGAGTTCAACCCCAACGAACACAGCCCGGAGACCCCTGGGTCAAAAACGGCTTCCGACGAACAATAGGTGCTTGCTGTGGAACACCTATCCCAAGTGGGGGTAGGCAGCTCAACAAAATGCCACACACCCAGTGTAAGAAACAACATTGCCCAGGCATGGTCTAAGCCCCTCACCTCGTCCCTGTGCTTTGGGGAGCCGGAGGGACAGCCGAGGCCCACGGCCCTGAGACCCCTTTGCAAAAAGCCGGCTTCCCACGGAAACAGTTTTCCTGAGGTGCAGACCCTATCCCAAGTGGTTGTGGCAAGGTAAAGCAAATGCCCTCCACTTCTCTGGAAGAAACCACAGTGCCCAGACATGTTCTAAGCCCGCCCATCCTCCCTGGGCTTCTGGCAGCAGGAGTGAAAAGAGAGGAGCAGAGCACTGGGACCCGTTTGACAAAACCCGGCTTCCCACGGGAAAGTCTTTCTCCACGTGCAGACATGCTCCCAGGTGCCTGTGGCAAGGGGAAGGAAATGCCATACACTGACCTGGAAGAGACCACAGGGCCCAGGCACAGTCTGAACCCTTCCCTCAACCCGGCGGTTTTGCTAGCAGGAGTTCAACCCCAACGAACACAGCCCGGAGACCCCTGAGGCAAAAAAGGCTTCCGACGAACAATAAGCGCTTGCTGTGGAAAACGAATCCCAAGTCGGGGTAGCCAGCTCAACAAAATGCCACACACCCAGGTGTAAGAAACAACATTGCCCAGGCATGGTCTAAGCCCCTCACCTCGTCCCTGTGCTTTGGGGAGCCGGAACGACACCCCAGGCCCACGGCCCTAAGACCCCTTTGCAAAAAGCCGGCTTCCCAGGGAAACAGTTTTCCTGAGGTGCAGACCCTATCCCAAGTGGTTGTGGCAAGGTAAAGCAGATGCCCTCCACTTCTCTGGAAGAAATCACAGTGCCCAGCCATGTTCTAAGCCCTCCCATCCTCCCTGGGCTTCTGGCAGCAGGAGTGAAAAGAGAGGAGTAGAGCACTGGGACCCGTTTGACAAAACCCGGCTTCCCACGGGAAAGTCTTTCTCCGCGTGCAGACATGCTCCCAGGTGCCTGTGGCAAGGGGAAGGAAATGCCATACACTGACTTGGAAGAGACCACAGGGCCCAGGCACAGTCTGAACCCTTCCCTCAACCCGGCGGTTTTGCTAGCAGGAGTTCAACCCCAACGAACACAGCCCGGAGACCCCTGGGGCAAAAACGGCTTCCGACGAAAAATAGGTGCTTGCTGTGGAACACCTATCCCAAGAGGGGGTAGCCAGCTCAACAAAATGCCACACACCCAGGTGTAAGAAACAACATTGCCCAGGTATGGTCTAAGCCCCTCACCTCGTCCCTGTGCTTTGGGGAGCCGGACGGACAGCCGAGGCACACAGCCCTGAGACCCCTTTGCAAAAAGCCGGTTTCCCACGGAAACAGTTTTCCTGAGTTGCAGACCCTATCCCAAGTGGTTGTGGCAAGGTAAAGCAAATGCCCTCCACTTCTCTGGAAGAAACCACAGTGCCCAGCCATGTTCTAAGCCCTCCCATCCTCCCTGGGCTTCTGGCAGCAGGAGTGAAAAGAGAGGAGCAGAGCACGGGGACCCGTTTGACAAAAACCGGCTTCCCACGGGAAAGTCTTTGTCCACGTGCAGACATGCGCCCAGGTGCCTGTGGCAAGGGGAAGGAAATGCCATACACTGACCTGGAAGAGACCACAGGGCCCAGGCACAGTCTGAACCCTTCCCTCAACCCGGCGGTTTTGCTAGCAGGAGTTCAACCCCAACGAACACAGCCCGGAGACCCCTGGGTCAAAAACGGCTTCCGACGAACAATAGGTGCTTGCTGTGGAAAACGAATCCCAAGTCGGGGTAGCCAGCTCAACAAAATGCCACACACCCACGTGTAAGAAACAACATTGCCCAGGCATGGTCTAAGCCCCTCACCTCGTCCCTGTGCTTTGGGGAGCCGGAGCGACAGCCCAGGCCCACGGCCCTGAGACCCCTTTGCAAAAAGCCGGCTTCCCACGGAAACAGTTTTCCTGAGGTGCAGACCCTATCCCAAGTGGTTGTGGCAAGGTAAAGCAGATGCCCTCCACTTCTCTGGAAGAAACCACAGTGCCCAGCCATGTTCTAAGCCCTCCCATCCTCCCTGGGCTTCTGGCAGCAGGAGTGAAAAGAGAGGAGCAGAGCACTGGGACCCGTTTGACAAAACCCGGCTTCCCACGGGAAAGTCTTTCTCCACGTGCAGACATGCTCCCAGGTACCTGTGGCAAGGGGAAGGAAATGCCATACACTGACCTGGAAGAGACCACAGGGCCCAGGCACAGTCTGAACCCTTCCCTCAACCCGGCGGTTTTGCTAGCAGGAGTTCAACCCCAACGAACACAGCCCGGAGACCCCTGGGGCAAAAACGGCTTCCGACGAACAATAGGCGCTTGCTGTGGAACACCTATCCCAAGTGGGGGAAGCCAGCTCAACAAAATGCCACACACCCAGGTGTAAGAAACAACATTGCCCAGGCTTGGTCTAAGCCCCTCACCTCGTCCCGGTGCTTTGGGGAGCCGGAGGGACAACCGAGGCTCACGAACCTGAGACCCCTTTGCAAAAAGTCGGCTTCCCACGGAAACAGTTTTCCTGAGGTGCAGAACCTATCCCAAGTGGTTGTGGCAAGGTAAAGCAAATGCCCTCCAGTTCTCTGGAAGAAACCACAGTGCCCAGCCATGTTCTAAGCCCTCCCATCCTCCCTGGGCTTCTGGCAGCAGGAGTGAAAAGAGAGGAGCAGAGCACGGGGAATCGTTTGACAAAAACCGGCTTCCCACGGGAAAGTCTTTGTCCACGTGCAGACATGCGCCCAGGTGCCTGGGGCAAGGGGAAGGAAATGCCATACACTGACCTGGAAGTGACCACAGGGCCCAGGCACAGTCTGAACCCTTCCCTCAACCCGGCGGTTTTGCTAGCAGGAGTTCAACCCCAACGAACACAGCCCGGAGACCCCTGGGGCAAAAACGGCTTCCGATGATCAGTAGGTGCTTGCTGTGGAACACCTATCCCAAGTGGGGGAAGCCAGCTCAACAAAATGCCACACACCCAGGTGTAAGACACAACATTGCCCAGGCATGGTCTAAGCCCCTCACCTCGTCCCTGTGCTTTGGGGAGCCGGAGGGACAGCCGAGGCCCACGGCCCTGAGACCCCTTTGCAAAAAGCCGGTTTCCCACGGAAACAGTTTTCCTGAGGTGCAGACCCTATCCCAAGTGGTTGTGGCAAGGTAAAGCAAATGCCCTCCACTTCTCTGGAAGAAACCACAGTGCCTAGCCATGTTCTAAGCCCTCCCATCCTCCCTGGGCTTCTGGCAGCAGGAGTGAAAAGAGAGGAGCAGAGCACGGGGACCCGTTTGACAAAAACCGGCTTCCCACGGGAAAGTCTTTCTCCACGTGCAGACATGCTCCCAGGTGCCTGGGGCAAGGGGAAGGTAATGCCATACACTGACCTGGAAGAGAGCACAGGGCCCAGGCACAGTCTGAACCCTTCCCTCAACCCGGCGGTTTTGCTAGCAGAAGTTCAACCCCAACGAACACAGCCCGGAGACCCCTGGGGCAAAAACGGCTTCTGACGAACAATAGGTGCTTGCTGTGGAACACCTATTCCAAGTGGGGGAAGCCAGCTCAACAAAATGCCACACACCCAGTGTAAGAAACAACATTGCCCAGGCATGGTCTAAGCCCCTCACCTCGTCCCTGTGCTTTGGGGAGCCGGAGGGACAGCCGAGGCACACGGCCCTGAGACCCCTTTGCAAAAAGCCGGCTTCCCACGGAGACAGTTTTCCTGAGGTGCAGACCCTATCCCAAGTGGTTGTGGCAAGGTAAAGCAAATGCCCTCCACTTCTCTGGAAGAAACCACAGTGCAAGGCCATGTTCTAAGCCCTCCCATCCTCCCTGGGCTTCTGGCAGCAGGAGTGAAAAGAGAGGAGCAGAGCACTGGGACCCGTTTGACACACCCGGCTTCCCACGGGAAAGTCTTTCTCAACGTGCAGACATGCTCCCAGGTGCCTGGGGCAAGGGGAAGGAAATGCCATACACTGACCTGGAAGAGACCACAGGGCCCAGGCACAGTCTGAATCCTTCCCTCAACCCGGCGGTTTTGCTAGCAGGAGTTCAACCCCAACGAACACAGCCCGGAGACCCCTGGGGCAAAAATGGCCTCCGATGAACAATAGGCGCTTGCTGTGGAACACCTATCCCAAGTGGGGGAAGCCAGCTCAACAAAATGCCACACACCCAGGTGTAAGAAACAACATTGCCCAGGCTTGGTCTAAGCCCCTCACCTCGTCCCTGTGCTTTGGGGAGCCGGAGGGACAACCGAGGCCCACGAACCTGAGACCGCTTTGCAAAAAGTCGGCTTCCCACGGAAACAGTTTTCCTGAGGTGCAGAACCTATCCCAAGTGGTTGTGGCAAGGTAAAGCAAATGCCCTCCAGTTCTCTGGAAGAAACCACAGTGCCCAGCCATGTTCTAAGCCCTCCCATCCTCCCTGGGCTTCTGGCAGCAAGAGTGAAAAGAGAGGAGCAGAGCACGGGGAATCGTTTGACAAAAACCGGCCTCCCACGGGAAAGTCTTTGTCCACGTGCAGACATGCGCCCAGGTGCCTGGGGCAAGGGGAAGGAAATGCCATACACTGACCTGGAAGAGACCACAGGGCCCAGGCACAGTCTGAACCCTTCCCTCAACCCGGCGGTTTTGCTAGCAGGAGTTCAACCCCAACGAACACAGCCCGGAGACCCCTGGGGCAAAAACGGCTTCTGACGAACAATAGGTGCTTGCTGTGGAACACCTATCCCAAGTGGGGGAAGCCAGCTCAACAAAATGCCACACACCCAGTGTAAGAAACAACATTGCCCAGGCATGGTCTAAGCCCCTCACCTCGTCCCTGTGCTTTGGGGAGCCGGAGGGACAGCCGAGGCCCACGGCCCTGAGACCCCTTTGCAAAAAGCCGGCTTCCCACGGAGACAGTTTTCCTGAGGTGCAGACCCTATCCCAAGTGGTTGTGGCAAGGTAAAGCAAATGCCCTCCACTTCTCTGGAAGAAACCACAGTGCAAGGCCATGTTCTAAGCCCTCCCATCCTCCCTGGGCTTCTGGCAGCAGGAGTGAAAAGAGAGGAGCAGAGCACTGGGACCCGTTTGACACACCCGGCTTCCCACGGGAAAGTCTTTCTCAACGTGCAGACATGCTCCCAGGTGCCTGTGGCAAAGGGAAGGAAATGCCATACACTGACCTGGAAGAGACCACAGGGCCCAGGCACAGTCTGAACCCTTCCCTCAACCCGGCGGTTTTGCTAGCAGGAGTTCAACCCCAACGAACACAGCCCGGAGACCCCTGGGGCAAAAACGGCTTCCGACGAACAATAGGCCCTTGCTGTGGAAAACCAATCCCAAGTGGGGGTAGCCAGCTCAACAAAATGCCACACACCCAGGTGTAAGAAACAACATTGCCCAGGCATGGTCTAAGCCCCTCACCTCGTCCCTGTGCTTTGGGGAGCCGGAGCGACACCCGAGGCCCACGGCCCTGAGACCCCTTTGCAAAAAGCCGGCTTCCCATCGAAACAGTTTTCCTGAGGTGCAGACCCTATCCCAAGTGGTTGTGGCAAGGTAAAGCAAATGCCCTCCACTTCTCTGGAAGAAACCACAGTGCCCAACCATGTTCTAAGCCCTCCCATCCTCCCTGGGCTTCTGGCAGCAGGAGTGAAAAGAGAGGAGCAGAGCACTGGGACCCGTTTGACAAAACCCGGCTTCCCACGGGAAAGTCTTTCTCCGCGTGCAGACATGCTCCCAGGTACCTGTGGCAAGGGGAAGGAAATGCCATACACTGACCTGGAAGAGACCACAGGGCCCAGGCACAGTCTGAACCCTTCCCTCAACCCGGCGGTTTTGCTAGCAGGAGTTCAACCCCAACGAACACAGCCCGGAGACCCCTGGGGCAAAAACGGCTTCCGACGAACAATAGGCGCTTGCTGTGGAACACCTATCCCAAGTGGGGGAAGCCAGCTCAACAAAATGCCACACACCCAGGTGTAAGAAACAACATTGCCCAGGCTTGGTCTAAGCCCCTCACCTCGTCCCGGTGCTTTGGGGAGCCGGAGGGACAACCGAGGCTCACGAACCTGAGACCCCTTTGCAAAAAGTCGGCTTCCCACGGAAACAGTTTTCCTGAGGTGCAGAACCTATCCCAAGTGGTTGTGGCAAGGTAAAGCAAATGCCCTCCAGTTCTCTGGAAGAAACCACAGTGCCCAGCCATGTTCTAAGCCCTCCCATCCTCCCTGGGCTTCTGGCAGCAGGAGTGAAAAGAGAGGAGCAGAGCACGGGGAATCGTTTGACAAAAACCGGCTTCCCACGGGAAAGTCTTTGTCCACGTGCAGACATGCGCCCAGGTGCCTGGGGCAAGGGGAAGGAAATGCCATACACTGACCTGGAAGTGACCACAGGGCCCAGGCACAGTCTGAACCCTTCCCTCAACCCGGCGGTTTTGCTAGCAGGAGTTCAACCCCAACGAACACAGCCCGGAGACCCCTGGGTCAAAAACGGCTTCCGACGAACAATAGGTGCTTGCTGTGGAACACCTATGCCAAGTGGGGGAAGCCAGCTCAACAAAATGCCACACACCCAGTGTAAGAAACAACATTGCCCAGGCATGGTCAAAGCCCCTCAGCTCGTCCCTGTGCTTTGGGGAGCCGGAGGGACAGCCGAGGCCCACGGCCCTGAGACCCCTTTGCAAAAAGCCGGCTTCCCACGGAAAGAGTTTTCCTGAGGTGCAGACCCTATCCCAAGTGGTTGTGGCAAGGTAAAGCAAATGCCCTCCTCTTCTCTGGAAGAAACCACAGTGCCCAGCCATGTTCTAAGCCCTCCCATCCTCCCTGGGCTTCTGGCAGCAGGAGTGAAAAGAGAGGAGCAGAGCACTGGGACCCGTTTGACAACACCCGGCTTCCCACGGGAAATTCTTTCTCCACGTGCAGACATGCTCCCAGGTGCCTGTGGCAAGGGGAAGGAAATGCCATACACTGACCTGGAAGAGACCACAGGGCCCAGGCACAGTCTGAACCCTTCCCTCAACCCGGCGGTTTTGCTAGCAGGAGTTCAACCCCAACGAACACAGCCCGGAGACCCCTGGGGCAAAAACGGCTTCCGAAGAACAATAGGTGCTTGCTGTGGAACACCTATCCCAAGTGGGGGTAGCCAGCTCAACAAAATGCCACACACGCAGTGTAAGAAACAACATTGCCCAGGCATGGTCTAAGCCCCTCACCTCGTCCCTGTGCTTTGGGGAGCCGGAGGGACAGCCGAAGCACAGGGCGCTGAGACCCCTTTGCAAAAAGCGGGCTTCCCACGGAGACAGTTTTCCTGAGGTGCAGACCCTATCCCAAGTGGTTGTGGCAAGGTAAAGCAAATGCCCTCCACTTCTCTGGAAGAAACCACAGTGCCCAGCCATGTTCTAAGCCCTCCCATCCTCCCTGGGCTTCTGGCAGCAGGAGTGAAAAGAGAGGAGCAGAGCACTGGGACCCGTTTGACAAAAACCGGCTTCCCACGGGAAAGTCTTTCTCCACGTGCAGACATGCTCCCAGGTGCCTGGGGCAAGGGGAAGGTAATGCCATACACTGACCTGGAAGAGAGCACAGGGCCCAGGCACAGTCTGAACACTTCCCTCAACCCGGCGGTTTTGCTAGCAGGAGTTCAACCCCAACGAACACAGCCCGGAGACCCCTGGGGCAAAAACGGCTTCCGATGATCAGTAGGTGCTTGCTGTGGAACACCTATCCCAAGTGGGGGAAGCCAGCTCAACAAAATGCCACACACCCAGTGTAAGAAACAACATTGCCCAGGCATGGTCTAAGCCCCTCACCTCGTCCCTGTGCTTTGGGGAGCCGGAGGGACAGCCGAGGCCCACGGCCCTGAGACCCCTTTGCAAAAAGCCGGTTTCCCACGGAAACAGTTTTCCTGAGGTGCAGACCCTATCCCAAGTGGTTGTGGCAAGGTAAAGCAAATGCCCTCCACTTCTCTGGAAGAAACCACAGTGCCTAGCCATGTTCTAAGCCCTCCCATCCTCCCTGGGCTTCTGGCAGCAGGAGTGAAAAGAGAGGAGCAGAGCACGGGGACCAGTTTGACAAAAACCGGCTTCCCACGGGAAAGTCTTTCTCCACGTGCAGACATACTCCCAGGTACCTGTGGCAAGGGGAAGGAAATGCCATACACTGACCTGGAAGAGACCACAGGGCCCAGGCACAGTCTGAACCCTTCCCTCAACCCGGCGGTTTTGCTAGCAGGAGTTCAACCCCAACGAACACAGCCCGGAGACCCCTGAGGCAAAAAAGGCTTCCGACGAACAATAAGCGCTTGCTGTGGAAAACCAATCCCAAGTGGGGGTAGCCAGCTCAACAAAATGCCACACACCCAGGTGTAAGAAACAACATTGCCCAGGCATGGTCTAAGCCCCTCACCTCGTCCCTGTGCTTTGGGGAGCCGGAGCGACACCCCAGGCCCACGGCCCTGAGACCCCTTTGCAAAAAGCAGGCTTCCCACGGAAACAGTTTTCCTGAGGTGCAGACCCTATCCCAAGTGGTTGTGGCAAGGTAAAGCAGATGCCCTCCACTTCTCTGGAAGAAACCACAGTGCCCAACCATTTTCTAAGCCCTCCCATCCTCCCTGGGCTTCTGGCAGCAGGAGTGAAAAGAGAGGAGCAGAGCACTGGGACCCGTTTGACAAAACCCGGCTTCCCACGGGAAAGTCTTTCTCCGCGTGCAGACATGCTCCCAGGTGCCTGTGGCAAGGGGAAGGAAATGCCATACACTGACTTGGAAGAGACCACAGGGCCCAGGCACAGTCTGAACCCTTCCCTCAACCCGGCGGTTTTGCTAGCAGGAGTTCAACCCCAACGAACACAGCCCGGAGACCCCTGGGGCAAAAACGCCTTCCGACGAACAATAGGTGCTTGCTGTGGAACACCTATCCCAAGTGGGGGTAGCCAGCTCAACAAAATGCCACACACCCAAGTGTAAGAAACAACATTGCCCAGGCAATGTCTAAGCCCCTCACCTCGTCCCTGTGCTTTGGGGAGCCGGAGGGACAGCCGAGGCACACGGCCCTGAGACCCCTTTGCAAAAAGCCGGTTTCCCACGGAAACAGTTTTCCTGAGGTGCAGACCCTATCCCAAGTGGTTGTGGCAAGGTAAAGCAAATGCCCTCCACTTCTCTGGAAGAAACCACAGTGCCCAGCCATGTTCTAAGCCCTCCCATCCTCCCTGGGCTTCTGGCAGCAGGAGTGAAAAGAGAGGAGCAGAGCACTGGGACCCGTTTGACAAAAACCGGCTTCCCACGGGAAAGTCTTTCTCCACGTGCAGACATGCTCCCAGGTACCTGTGGCAAGGGGAAGGAAATGCCATACACTGACCTGGAAGAGAGCACAGGGCCCAGGCACAGTCTGAACCCTTCCCTCAACCCGGCGGTTTTGCTAGCAGGAGTTCAACCCCAACGAACACAGCCCGGAGACCCCTGGGTCAAAAACGGCTTCCGACGAACAATAGGTGCTTGCTGTGGAACACCTATCCCAAGTGGGGGTAGGCAGCTCAACAAAATGCCACACACCCAGTGTAAGAAACAACATTGCCCAGGCATGGTCTAAGCCCCTCACCTCGTCCCTGTGCTTTGGGGAGCCGGAGGGACAGCCGAGGCCCACGGCCCTGAGACCCCTTTGCAAAAAGCCGGCTTCCCACGGAAACAGTTTTCCTGAGGTGCAGACCCTATCCCAAGTGGTTGTGGCAAGGTAAAGCAAATGCCCTCCACTTCTCTGGAAGAAACCACAGTGCCCAGACATGTTCTAAGCCCGCCCATCCTCCCTGGGCTTCTGGCAGCAGGAGTGAAAAGAGAGGAGCAGAGCACTGGGACCCGTTTGACAAAACCCGGCTTCCCACGGGAAAGTCTTTCTCCACGTGCAGACATGCTCCCAGGTGCCTGTGGCAAGGGGAAGGAAATGCCATACACTGACCTGGAAGAGACCACAGGGCCCAGGCACAGTCTGAACCCTTCCCTCAACCCGGCGGTTTTGCTAGCAGGAGTTCAACCCCAACGAACACAGCCCGGAGACCCCTGAGGCAAAAAAGGCTTCCGACGAACAATAAGCGCTTGCTGTGGAAAACGAATCCCAAGTCGGGGTAGCCAGCTCAACAAAATGCCACACACCCAGGTGTAAGAAACAACATTGCCCAGGCATGGTCTAAGCCCCTCACCTCGTCCCTGTGCTTTGGGGAGCCGGAACGACACCCCAGGCCCACGGCCCTAAGACCCCTTTGCAAAAAGCCGGCTTCCCAGGGAAACAGTTTTCCTGAGGTGCAGACCCTATCCCAAGTGGTTGTGGCAAGGTAAAGCAGATGCCCTCCACTTCTCTGGAAGAAATCACAGTGCCCAGCCATGTTCTAAGCCCTCCCATCCTCCCTGGGCTTCTGGCAGCAGGAGTGAAAAGAGAGGAGTAGAGCACTGGGACCCGTTTGACAAAACCCGGCTTCCCACGGGAAAGTCTTTCTCCGCGTGCAGACATGCTCCCAGGTGCCTGTGGCAAGGGGAAGGAAATGCCATACACTGACTTGGAAGAGACCACAGGGCCCAGGCACAGTCTGAACCCTTCCCTCAACCCGGCGGTTTTGCTAGCAGGAGTTCAACCCCAACGAACACAGCCCGGAGACCCCTGGGGCAAAAACGGCTTCCGACGAAAAATAGGTGCTTGCTGTGGAACACCTATCCCAAGAGGGGGTAGCCAGCTCAACAAAATGCCACACACCCAGGTGTAAGAAACAACATTGCCCAGGTATGGTCTAAGCCCCTCACCTCGTCCCTGTGCTTTGGGGAGCCGGACGGACAGCCGAGGCACACAGCCCTGAGACCCCTTTGCAAAAAGCCGGTTTCCCACGGAAACAGTTTTCCTGAGTTGCAGACCCTATCCCAAGTGGTTGTGGCAAGGTAAAGCAAATGCCCTCCACTTCTCTGGAAGAAACCACAGTGCCCAGCCATGTTCTAAGCCCTCCCATCCTCCCTGGGCTTCTGGCAGCAGGAGTGAAAAGAGAGGAGCAGAGCACGGGGACCCGTTTGACAAAAACCGGCTTCCCACGGGAAAGTCTTTGTCCACGTGCAGACATGCGCCCAGGTGCCTGTGGCAAGGGGAAGGAAATGCCATACACTGACCTGGAAGAGACCACAGGGCCCAGGCACAGTCTGAACCCTTCCCTCAACCCGGCGGTTTTGCTAGCAGGAGTTCAACCCCAACGAACACAGCCCGGAGACCCCTGGGTCAAAAACGGCTTCCGACGAACAATAGGTGCTTGCTGTGGAAAACGAATCCCAAGTCGGGGTAGCCAGCTCAACAAAATGCCACACACCCACGTGTAAGAAACAACATTGCCCAGGCATGGTCTAAGCCCCTCACCTCGTCCCTGTGCTTTGGGGAGCCGGAGCGACAGCCCAGGCCCACGGCCCTGAGACCCCTTTGCAAAAAGCCGGCTTCCCACGGAAACAGTTTTCCTGAGGTGCAGACCCTATCCCAAGTGGTTGTGGCAAGGTAAAGCAGATGCCCTCCACTTCTCTGGAAGAAACCACAGTGCCCAGCCATGTTCTAAGCCCTCCCATCCTCCCTGGGCTTCTGGCAGCAGGAGTGAAAAGAGAGGAGCAGAGCACTGGGACCCGTTTGACAAAACCCGGCTTCCCACGGGAAAGTCTTTCTCCACGTGCAGACATGCTCCCAGGTGCCTGGGGCAAGGGGAAGGTAATGCCATACACTGACCTGGAAGAGACCACAGGGCCCAGGCACAGTCTGAACCCTTCCCTCAACCCGGCGGTTTTGCTAGCAGGAGTTCAACCCCAACGAACATAGCCCGGAGACCCCTGGGGCAAAAACGGTTTCCGACGAACAATATGTGCTTGCTGTGGAACACCTATCCCAAGTGGGGGTAGCCAGCTCAACAAAATGCCACACACCCAGTGTAAGAAACAACATTGCCCAGGCATGGTCTAAGCCCCTCACCTCGTCCCTGTGCTTTGGGGAGCCGGAGGGACAGCCGAGGCACACGGCCCTGAGACCCCTTTGCAAAAAGCCGACTTCCCACGGAGACAGTTTTCCTGAGGTGCAGACCCTATCCCAAGTGGTTGTGGCAAGGTAAAGCAAATGCCCTCCACTTCTCTGGAAGAAACCACAGTGCCCAGCCATGTTCTAAGCCCTCCCATCCTCCCTGGGCTTCTGGCAGCCGGAGTGAAAAGAGAGGAGCAGAGCACTGGGACCCGTTTGACAAAAACCGGCTTCCCACGGGAAAGTCTTTCTCCACGTGCAGACATGCTCCCAGGTGCCTGGGGAAGGTAAAGGAAATGCCATACACTGACCTGGAAGAAACCACAGGGCCCAGGCACAGTCTGAACCCTTCCCTCAACCCGGCGGTTTTGCTAGCAGGAGTTCAACCCCAACGAACACAGCCCGGAGACCTCTGGGGCAAAAACGGCTTCCGATGATCAGTAGGTGCTTGCTGTGGAACACCTATCCCAAGTGGGGGAAGCCAGCTCAACAAAATGCCACACACCCAGGTGTAAGAAACAACATTGCCCAGGCATGGTCTAAGCCCCTCACCTCGTCCCTGTGCTTTGGGGAGCAGGAGGGACACCCGAGGCCCACGGCCCTGAGACCCCTTTGCAAAAAGCCGGCTTCCCACGGAAAGAGTTTTCCTGAGGTGCAGACCCTATCCCAAGTGGTTGTGGCAAGGTAAAGCAAATGCCCTCCTCTTCTCTGGAAGAAACCACAGTGCCCAGCCATGTTCTAAGCCCTCCCATCCTCCCTGGGCTTCTGGCAGCAGGAGTGAAAAGAGAGGAGCAGAGCATTGGGACCCGTTTGACAAAACCCGGCTTCCCACGGGAAAGTCTTTCTCCGCGTGCAGACATGCTCCCAGGTGCCTGTGGCAAGGGGAAGGAAATGCCATACACTGACCTGGAAGAGACCACAGGGCCCAGGCACAGTCTGAACCCTTCCCTCAACCCGGCGGTTTTGCTAGCAGGAGTTCAACCCCAACGAACACAGCCCGGAGACCCCTGGGGCAAAAACGGCTTCCGAAGAACAATAGGTGCTTGCTGTGGAACACCTATCCCAAGTGGGGGTAGCCAGCTCAACAAAATGCCACACACCCAGTGTAAGAAACAACATTGCCCAGGCATGGTCTAAGCACCTCACCTCGTCCGTGTGCTTTGGGGAGCCGGAGGGACAGCCGAAGCACACGGCGCTGAGACCCCTTTGCAAAAAGCGGGCTTCCCACGGAGACAGTTTTCCTGATGTGCAGACCCTATCCCAAGTGGTTGTGGCAAGGTAAAGCAAATGCCCTCCACTTCTCTGGAAGAAACCAGAGTGCCCAGACATGTTCTAAGCCCGCCCATCCTCCCTGGGCCTCTGGCAGCGGGAGTGAAAAGAGAGGAGCAGAGCAATGGGACCCGTTTGATAAAACCCGGCTTCCAACGGGAAAGTCTTTCTCCACGTGCAGACATGCTCCCAGGTGCCTGGGGCAAGGGGAAGGAAATGCCATACACTGACCTGGAAGAGACCACAGGGCCCAGGCACAGTCTGAACCCTTCCCTCAACCCGGCGGTTTTGCTAGCAGGAGTTCAACCCCAACGAACACAGCCCGGAGACCCCTGGGGCAAAAACGGCTTCCGACGATCAATAGGTGCTTGCTGTGGAACACCTATCCCAAGTGGGGGAAGCCAGCGCAACAAAATGCCACACACCCAGGTGTAAGAAACAACATTACCCAGGCATGGTCTAAGCCCCTCACCTCGTCCCTGTGCTTTGGGGAGCCGGACCGACAGCCGAAGCACAGGGCGCTGAGACCCCTTTGCAAAAAGCGGGCTTCCCACGGAGACAGTTTTCCTGAGGTGCAGACCCTATCCCAAGTGGTTGTGGCAAGGTAAAGCAAATGCCCTCCACTTCTCTGGAAGAAACCACAGTGCCCAGCCATGTTCTAAGCCCTCCCATCCTCCCTGGGCTTCTGGCAGCAGGAGTGAAAAGAGAGGAACAGAGCACTGGGACCCGTTTGACAAAACCGGCTTCCCACGGGAAAGTCTTTCTCCACGTGCAGACATGCTCCCAGGTGCCTGGGGCAAGGGGAAGGTAATGCCATACACTGACCTGGAAGAGAGCACAGGGCCCAGGCACAGTCTGAACCCTTCCCTCAACCCGGCGGTTTTGCTAGCAGGAGTTCAACCCCAACGAACACAGCCCGGAGACCCCTGGGGCAAAAACGGCTTCCGATGATCAGTAGGTGCTTGCTGTGGAACACCTATCCCAAGTGGGGGTAGGCAGCTCAACAAAATGCCACACACCCAGTGTAAGAAACAACATTGCCCAGGCATGGTCTAAGCCCCTCACCTCGTCCCTGTGCTTTGGGGAGCCGGAGGGACAGCCGAGGCCCACGGCCCTGAGACCCCTTTGCAAAAAGCCGGCTTCCCACGGAAACAGTTTTCCTGAGGTGCAGAACCTATCCCAAGTGGTTGTGGCAAGGTAAAGCAAATGCCCTCCACTTCTCTGGAAGAAACCACAGTGCCCAGACATGTTCTAAGCCCGCCCATCCTCCCTGGGCTTCTGGCAGCAGGAGTGAAAAGAGAGGAGCAGAGCACTGGGACCCGTTTGACAAAACCCGGCTTCCCACGGGAAAGTCTTTCTCCACGTGCAGACATGCTCCCAGGTGCCTGTGGCAAGGGGAAGGAAATGCCATACACTGACCTGGAAGAGACCACAGGGCCCAGGCACAGTCTGAACCCTTCCCTCAACCCGGCGGTTTTGCTAGCAGGAGTTCAACCCCAACGAACACAGCCCGGAGACCCCTGAGGCAAAAAAGGCTTCCGACGAACAATAAGCGCTTGCTGTGGAAAACGAATCCCAAGTGGGGGTAGCCAGCTCAACAAAATGCCACACACCCAGGTGTAAGAAACAACATTGCCCAGGCATGGTCTAAGCCCCTCACCTCGTCCCTGTGCTTTGGGGAGCCGGAGCGACACCCCAGGCCCACGGCCCTGAGACCCCTTTGCAAAAAGCCGGCTTCCCACGGATACAGTTTTCCTGAGGTGCAGACCCTATCCCAAGTGGTTGTGGCAAGGTAAAACAGATGCCCTCCACTTCTCTGGAAGAAATCACAGTGCCCAGCCATGTTCTAAGCCCTCCCATCCTCCCTGGGCTTCTGGCAGCAGGAGTGAAAAGAGAGGAGTAGAGCACTGGGACCCGTTTGACAAAACCCGGCTTCCCACGGGAAAGTCTTTCTCCGCGTGCAGACATGCTCCCAGGTGCCTGTGGCAAGGGGAAGGAAATGCCATACACTGACCTGGAAGAGACCACAGGGCCCAGGCACAGTCTGAACCCTTCCCTCAACCCGGCGGTTTTGCTAGCAGGAGTTCAACCCCAACGAACACAGCCCGGAGACCCCTGGGGCAAAAACGGCTTCCGACGAACAATAGGTGCTTGCTGTGGAACACCTATCCCAAGTGGGGGTAGCCAGCTCAACAAAATGCCACACACCCAGGTGTAAGAAACAACATTGCCCAGGCATGGTCTAAGCCCCTCACCTCGTCCCTGTGCTTTGGGGATACGGAGGGACAGCCGAGGCACACGTCCCTGAGACCCCTTTGCAAAAAGCCGGCTTCCCACGGAAACAGTTTTCCTGAGGTACAGACCCTATTCCAAGTGGTTGTGGCAAGGTAAAGCAAATGCCCTCCACTTCTCTGGAAGAAACCACAGTGCCCAGCCATGTTCTAAGCCCTCCCATCCTCCCTGGGCTTCTGGCAGCAGGAGTGAAAAGAGAGGAGCAGAGCACGGGGACCCGTTTGACAAAAACCGGCTTCCCGCGGGGAAGTCTTTCTCCACGTGCAGACATGCTCCCAGGTACCTGTGGCAAGGGGAAGGAAATGCCATACACTGACCTGGAAGAGACCACAGGGCCCAGGCACAGTCTGAACCCTTCCCTCAACCCGGCGGTTTTGCTAGCAGGAGTTCAACCCCAACGAACACAGCCCGGAGACCCCTGAGGCAAAAAAGGCTTCCGACGAACAATAAGCGCTTGCTGTGGAAAACCAATCCCAAGTGGGGGTAGCCAGCTCAACAAAATGCCACTCACCCAGGTGTAAGAAACAACATTGCCCAGGCATGGTCTAAGCCCCTCACCTCGTCCCTGTGCTTTGGGGAGCCGGAGCGACACCCCAGGCCCACGGCCCTGAGACCCCTTTGCAAAAAGCAGGCTTCCCACGGAAACAGTTTTCCTGAGGTGCAGACCCTATCCCAAGTGGTTGTGGCAAGGTAAAGCAGATGCCCTCCACTTTTCTGGAAGAAACCACAGTGCCCAACCATTTTCTAAGCCCTCCCATCCTCCCTGGGCTTCTGGCAGCAGGAGTGAAAAGAGAGGAGCAGAGCACTGGGACCCGTTTGACAAAAACCGGCTTCCCACGGCAAAGTCTTTCTCCGCGTGCAGACATGCTCCCAGGTGCCTGTGGCAAGGGGAAGGAAATGCCATACACTGACTTGGAAGAGACCACAGGGCCCAGGCACAGTCTGAACCCTTCCCTCAACCCGGCGGTTTTGCTAGCAGGAGTTCAACCCCAACGAACACAGCCCGGAGACCCCTGGGGCAAAAACGGCTTCCGACGAACAATAGGTGCTTGCTGTGGAACACCTATCCCAAGTGGGGGTACCCAGCTCAACAAAATGCCACACACCCAAGTGTAAGAAACAACATTGCCCAGGCAATGTCTAAGCCCCTCACCTCGTCCCTGTGCTTTGGGGAGCCGGAGGGACAGCCGAGGCACACGGCCCTGAGACCCCTTTGCAAAAAGCCGGTTTCCCACGGAAACAGTTTTCCTGAGGTGCAGACCCTATCCCAAGTGGTTGTGGCAAGGTAAAGCAAATGCCCTCCACTTCTCTGGAAGAAACCACAGTGACAGCCATGTTCTAAGCCCTCCCATCCTCCCTGGGCTTCTGGCAGCAGGAGTGAAAAGAGAGGAGCAGAGCACGGGGACCCGTTTGACAAAAACCGGCTTCCCACGGGAAAGTCTTTCTCCACGTGCAGACATGCTCCCAGGTGCCTGTGGCAAGGGGAAGGAAATGCCATACACTGACCTGGAAGAGACCACAGGGCCCAGGCACAGTCTGAACCCTTCCCTCAACCCGGCGGTTTTGCTAGCAGGAGTTCAACCCCAACGAACACAGCCCGGAGACCCCTGGGGCAAAAACGGCTTCCGACGAACAATAGGCGCTTGCTGTGGAACACCTATCCCAAGTGGGGGAAGCCAGCTCAACAAAATGCCACACACCCAGGTGTAAGAAACAACATTGCCCAGGCTTGGTCTAAGCCCCTCACCTCGTCCCTGTGCTTTGGGGAGCCGGAGGGACAACCGAGGCCCACGAACCTGAGACCCCTTTGCAAAAAGTCGGCTTCCCACGGAAACAGTTTTCCTGAGGTGCAGAACCTATCCCAAGTGGTTGTGGCAAGGTAAAGCAAATGCCCTCCAGTTCTCTGGAAGAAACCACAGTGCCCAGCCATGTTCTAAGCCCTCCCATCCTCCCTGGGCTTCTGGCAGCAGGAGTGAAAAGAGAGGAGTAGAGCACCGGGAACCGCTTGACAAAAACCGGCTTCCCACGGGAAAGTCTTTGTCCACGTGCAGACATGCGCCCAGGTGCCTGGGGCAAGGGGAAGGAAATGCCATACACTGACCTGGAAGAGACCACAGGGCCCAGGCACAGTCTGAACCCTTCCCTCAACCCGGCGGTTTTGCTAGCAGGAGTTCAACCCCAACGAACACAGCCCGGAGACCCCTGGGGCAAAAACGGCTTCCGACGAACAATAGGTGCTTGCTGTGGAACACCTATCCCAAGTGGGGTAGGCAGCTCAACAAAATGCCACACACCCAGTGTAAGAAACAACATTGCCCAGGCATGGTCTAAGCCCCTCACCTCGTCCCTGTGCTTTGGGGAGCCGGAGGGACAGCCGAGGCCCACGGCCCTGAGACCCCTTTGCAAAAAGCCGGCTTCCCACGGAAACAGTTTTCCTGAGGTGCAGACCCTATCCCAAGTGGTTGTGGCAAGGTAAAGCAAATGCCCTCCACTTCTCTGGAAGAAACCACAGTGCCCAGACATGTTCTAAGCCCGCCCATCCTCCCTGGGCTTCTGGCAGCAGGAGTGAAAAGAGAGGAGCAGAGCACTGGGACCCGTTTGACAAAACTCGGCTTCCCACGGGAAAGTCTTTCTCCACGTGCAGACATGCTCCCAGGTGCCTGTGGCAAGGGGAAGGAAATGCCATACACTGACCTGGAAGAGACCACAGGGCCCAGGCACAGTCTGAACCCTTCCCTCAACCCGGCGGTTTTGCTAGCAGGAGTTCAACCCCAACGAACACAGCCCGGAGACCCCTGAGGCAAAAAAGGCTTCCGACGAACAATAAGCGCTTGCTGTGGAAAACCAATCCCAAGTGGGGGTAGCCAGCTCAACAAAATGCCACACACCCAGGTGTAAGAAACAACATTGCCCAGGCATGGTCTAAGCCCCTCACCTCGTCCCTGTGCTTTGGGGAGCCGGAGCGACACCCCAGGCCCACGGCCCTGAGACCCCTTTGCAAAAAGCAGGCTTCCCACGGAAACAGTTTTCCTGAGGTGCAGACCCTATCCCAAGTGGTTGTGGCAAGGTAAAGCAGATGCCCTCCACTTCTCTGGAAGAAACCACAGTGCCCAACCATTTTCTAAGCCCTCCCATCCTCCCTGGGCTTCTGGCAGCAGGAGTGAAAAGAGAGGAGCAGAGCACTGGGACCCGTTTGACAAAACCCGGCTTCCCACGGGAAAGTCTTTCTCCGCGTGCAGACATTCTCCCAGGTGCCTGTGGCAAGGGGAAGGAAATGCCATACACTGACTTGGAAGAGACCACAGGGCCCAGGCACAGTCTGAACCCTTCCCTCAACCCGGCGGTTTTGCTAGCAGGAGTTCAACCCCAACGAACACAGCCCGGAGACCCCTGGGGCAAAAACGGCTTCCAACGAACAATAGGTGCTTGCTGTGAAACACCTATCCCAAGTGGGGGTAGCCAGCTCAACAAAATGCCACACACCCAAGTGTAAGAAACAACATTGCCCAGGCAATGTCTAAGCCCCTCACCTCGTCCCTGTGCTTTGGGGAGCCGGAGGGACAGCCGAGGCACACGGCCCTGAGACCCCTTTCCAAAAGGCGGTTTCCCACGGAAACAGTTTTCCTGAGGTGCAGACCCTATCCCAAGTGGTTGTGGCAAGGTAAAGCAAATGCCCTCAACTTCTCTGGAAGAAACCACAGTGCCCAGCCATGTTCTAAGCCCTCCCATCCTCCCTGGGCTTCTGGCAGCAGGAGTGAAAAGAGAGGAGCAGAGCACGGGGACCCGTTTGACAAAAACCGGCTTCCCACGGGAAAGTCTTTCTCCACGTGCAGACATGCTCCCAGGTACCTGTGGCAAGGGGAAGGAAATGCCATACACTGACCTGGAAGAGACCACAGGGCCCAGGCACAGTCTGAACCCTTCCCTCAACCCGGCGGTTTTCCTAGCAGGAGTTCAACCCCAACGAACACAGCCCGGAGACCCCTGGGGCAAAAACGGGTTCCGACGAACAATAGGCGCTTGCTGTGGAACACCTATCCCAAGTGGGGGAAGCCAGCTCAACAAAATGCCACACACCCAGGTGTAAGAAACAACATTGCCCAGGCTTGGTCTAAGCCCCTCACCTCGTCCCTGTGCTTTGGGGAGCCGGAGGGACAACCGAGGCCCACGAACCTGAGACCCCTTTGTAAAAAGTCGGCTTCCCACGGAAAGAGTTTTCCTGAGGTGCAGAACCTATCCCAAGTGGTTGTGGCAAGGTAAAGCAAATGCCCTCCAGTTCTCTGGAAGAAACCACAGTGCCCAGCCATGTTCTAAGCCCTCCCATCCTCCCTGGGCTTCTGGCAGCAGGAGTGAAAAGAGAGGAGCAGAGCACGGGGAACCGCTTGACAAAAACCGGCTTCCCACGGGAAAGTCTTTGTCCACGTGCAGACATGCGCCCAGGTGCCTGGGGCAAGGGGAAGGAAATGCCATACACTGACCTGGAAGAGACCACAGGGCCCAGGCACAGTCTGAACCCTTCCGTCAAACCGGCGGTTTTGCTAGCAGGAGTTCAACCCCAACGAACACAGCCCGGAGACCCCTGGGGCAAAAACGGCTTCCGACGAACAATAGGTAATTGCTGTGGAACACCTATCCCAAGTGGGGGTAGGCAGCTCAACAAAATGCCACACACCCAGTGTAAGTAACAACATTGCCCAGGCATGGTCTAAGCCCCTCACCTCGTCCCTGTGCTTTGGGGAGCCGGAGGGACAGCCGAGGCCCACGGCCCTGAGACCCCTTTGCAAAAAGCCGGCTTCCCACGGAAACAGTTTTCCTGAGGTGCAGACCCTATCCCAAGTGGTTGTGGCAAGGTAAAGCAGATGCCCTCCACTTCTCTGGAAGAAACCACAGTGCCCAGCCATGTTCTAAGCCCGCCCATCCTCCCTGGGCTTCTGGCAGCAGGAGTGAAAAGAGAGGAGCAGAGCACTGGGACCCGTTTGACAAAACCCGGCTTCCCACGGGAAAGTCTTTCTCCACGTGCAGACATGCTCCCAGGTGCCTGTGGCAAGGGGAAGGAAATGTCATACACTGACCTGGAAGAGACCACAGGGCCCAGACATGTTCTAAGTCCGCCCATCCTCCCTGGGCTTCTGGCAGCAGGAGTGAAAAGAGAGGAGCAGAGCACTGGGACCCGTTTGACAAAACCCGGCTTCCCACGGGAAAGTCTTTCTCCACGTGCAGACATGCTCCCATGTGCCTGTGGCAAGGGGAAGGAAATGCCATACACTGACCTGGAAGAGACCACAGGGCCCAGGCACAGTCTGAACCCTTCCCTCAACCCGGCGGTTTTGGTAGCAGGAGTTCAACCCCAAGGAACACAGCCCGGAGACCCCTGAGGCAAAAAAGCCTTCCGACGAACAATAAGCGCTTGCTGTGGAAAACCAATCCCAAGTCGGGGTAGCCAGCTCAACAAAATGCCACACACCCAGGTGTAAGAAACAACATTGCCCAGGCATGGTCTAAGCCCCTCACCTCGTCCCTGTGCTTTGGGGAGCCGGAGCGACACCCCAGGCCCACGGCCCTGAGACTCCTTTGCAAAAAGCAGGCTTCCCACGGAAACAGTTTTCCTGAGGTGCAGACCCTATCCCAAGTGGTTGTGGCAAGGTAAAACAGATGCCCTCCACTTCTCTGGAAGAAACCACAGTGCCCAGCCATGTTCTAAGCCCTCCCATCCTCCCTGGGCTTCTGGCAGCAGGAGTGAAAAGAGAGGAGCATAGCACTGGGACCCGTTTGACAAAAACCGGCTTCCCACGGGAAAGTCTTTCTCCGCGTGCAGACATGCTCCCAGGTGCCTGTGGCAAGGGGAAGGAAATGCCATACACTGACTTGGAAGAGACCACAGGGCCCAGGCACAGTCTGAACCCTTCCCTCAACCCGGCGGTTTTGCTAGCAGGAGTTCAACCCCAACGAACACAGCCCGGAGACCCCTGGGGCAAAAACGGCTTCCGACGAACAATAGGTGCTTGCTGTGGAACACCTATCCCAAGTGGGGGTAGCCAGCTCAACAAAATGCCACACACCCAGGTGTAAGAAACAACATTGCCCAGGCATGGTCTAAGCTCCTGACCTCGTCCATGTGCTTTGGGGAGCCGGAGGGACAGCCGAAGCACAGGGCGCTGAGACCCCTTTGCAAAAAGCGGGCTTCCCACGGAGACAGTTTTCCTGAGGTGCAGACCCTATCCCAAGTGGTTGTGGCAAGGTAAAGCAAATGCCCTCCACTTCTCTGGAAGAAACCACAGTGCCCAGCCATGTTCTAAGCCCTCCCATCCTCCCTGGGCTTCTGGCAGCAGGAGTGAAAAGAGAGGAGCAGAGCACGGGGACCCGTTTGACAAAAACCGGCTTCCCACGGGAAAGTCTTTCTCCACGTGCAGACATGCTCCCAGGTGCCTGTGGCAAGGGGAAGGTAATGCCATACACTGACCTGGAAGAGAGCACAGGGCCCAGGCACAGTCTGAACCCTTCCCTCATCCCGGCGGTTTTGCTAGCAGGAGTTCAACCCCAACGAACACAGCCCGGAGACCCCTGGGGCAAGAACGGCTTCCGACGAACAATAGGTGCTTGCTGTGGAACACCTATCCCAAGTGGGGGTAGGCAGCTCAACAAAATGCCACACACCCAGTGTAAGAAACAACATTGCCCAGGCATGGTCTAAGCCCCTCAGCTCGTCCCTGTGCTTTGGGGAGCCGGAGGGACAGCCGAGGCCCACGGCCCTGAGACCCCTTTGCAAAAAGCCGGCTTCCCACGGAAAGAGTTTTCCTGAGGTGCAGACCCTATCCCAAGTGGTTGTGGCAAGGTAAAGCAAATGCCCTCCTCTTCTCTGGAAGAAACCACAGTGCCCAGCCATGTTCTAAGCCCTCCCATCCTCCCTGGGCTTCTGGCAGCAGGAGTGAAAAGAGAGGAGCAGAGCACTGGGACCCGTTTGACAACACCCGGCTTCCCACGGGAAAGTCTTTCTCCACGTGCAGACATGCTCCCAGGTGCCTGTGGCAAGGGGAAGGAAATGCCATACACTGACCTGGAAGAGACCACAGGGCCCAGGCACAGTCTGAACCCTTCCCTCAACCCGGCGGTTTTGCTAGCAGGAGTTCAACCCCAACGAACACAGCCCGGAGACCCCTGAGGCAAAAAAGGCTTCCGACGAACAATAAGCGCTTGCTGTGGAAAACGAATCCCAAGTCGGGGTAGCCAGCTCAACAAAATGCCACACACCCAGGTGTAAGAAACAACATTGCCCAGGCATGGTCTAAGCCCCTCACCTCGTCCCTGTGCTTTGGGGAGCCGGAACGACACCCCAGGCCCACGGCCCTGAGACCCCTTTGCAAAAAGCCGGCTTCCCAGGGAAACAGTTTTCCTGAGGTGCAGACCCTATCCCAAGTGGTTGTGGCAAGGTAAAGCAGATGCCCTCCACTTCTCTGGAAGAAATCACAGTGCCCAGCCATGTTCTAAGCCCTCCCATCCTCCCTGGGCTTCTGGCAGCAGGAGTGAAAAGAGAGGAGTAGAGCACTGGGACCCGTTTGACAAAACCCGGCTTCCCACGGGAAAGTCTTTCTCCGCGTGCAGACATGCTCCCAGGTGCCTGTGGCAAGGGGAAGGAAATGCCATACACTGACTTGGAAGAGACCACAGGGCCCAGGCACAGTCTGAACCCTTCCCTCAACCCGGCGGTTTTGCTAGCAGGAGTTCAACCCCAACGAACACAGCCCGGAGACCCCTGGGGCAAAAACGGCTTCCGACGAACAATAGGTGCTTGCTGTGGAACACCTATCCCAAGTGGGGGTACCCAGCTCAACAAAATGCCACACACCCAAGTGTAAGAAACAACATTGCCCAGGCAATGTCTAAGCCCCTCACCTCGTCCCTGTGCTTTGGGGAGCCGGAGGGACAGCCGAGGCACACGGCCCTGAGACCCCTTTGCAAAAAGCCGGTTTCCCACGGAAACAGTTTTCCTGAGGTGCAGACCCTATCCCAAGTGGTTGTGGCAAGGTAAAGCAAATGCCCTCCACTTCTCTGGAAGAAACCACAGTGACAGCCATGTTCTAAGCCCTCCCATCCTCCCTGGGCTTCTGGCAGCAGGAGTGAAAAGAGAGGAGCAGAGCACGGGGACCCGTTTGACAAAAACCGGCTTCCCACGGGAAAGTCTTTCTCCACGTGCAGACATGCTCCCAGGTGCCTGTGGCAAGGGGAAGGAAATGCCATACACTGACCTGGAAGAGACCACAGGGCCCAGGCACAGTCTGAACCCTTCCCTCAACCCGGCGGTTTTGCTAGCAGGAGTTCAACCCCAACGAACACAGCCCGGAGACCCCTGGGGCAAAAACGGCTTCCGACGAACAATAGGCGCTTGCTGTGGAACACCTATCCCAAGTGGGGGAAGCCAGCTCAACAAAATGCCACACACCCAGGTGTAAGAAACAACATTGCCCAGGCTTGGTCTAAGCCCCTCACCTCGTCCCTGTGCTTTGGGGAGCCGGAGGGACAACCGAGGCCCACGAACCTGAGACCCCTTTGCAAAAAGTCGGCTTCCCACGGAAACAGTTTTCCTGAGGTGCAGAACCTATCCCAAGTGGTTGTGGCAAGGTAAAGCAAATGCCCTCCAGTTCTCTGGAAGAAACCACAGTGCCCAGCCATGTTCTAAGCCCTCCCATCCTCCCTGGGCTTCTGGCAGCAGGAGTGAAAAGAGAGGAGTAGAGCACCGGGAACCGCTTGACAAAAACCGGCTTCCTACGGGAAAGTCTTTGTCCACGTGCAGACATGCGCCCAGGTGCCTGGGGCAAGGGGAAGGAAATGCCATACACTGACCTGGAAGAGACCACAGGGCCCAGGCACAGTCTGAACCCTTCCCTCAACCCGGCGGTTTTGCTAGCAGGAGTTCAACCCCAACGAACACAGCCCGGAGACCCCTGGGGCAAAAATGGCTTCCGACGAACAATAGGTGCTTGCTGTGGAACACCTATCCCAAGTGGGGTAGGCAGCTCAACAAAATGCCACACACCCAGTGTAAGAAACAACATTGCCCAGGCATGGTCTAAGCCCCTCACCTCGTCCCTGTGCTTTGGGGAGCCGGAGGGACAGCCGAGGCCCACGGCCCTGAGACCCCTTTGCAAAAAGCCGGCTTCCCACGGAAACAGTTTTCCTGAGGTGCAGACCCTATCCCAAGTGGTTGTGGCAAGGTAAAGCAAATGCCCTCCACTTCTCTGGAAGAAACCACAGTGCCCAGACATGTTCTAAGCCCGCCCATCCTCCCTGGGCTTCTGGCAGCAGGAGTGAAAAGAGAGGAGCAGAGCACTGGGACCCGTTTGACAAAACTCGGCTTCCCACGGGAAAGTCTTTCTCCACGTGCAGACATGCTCCCAGGTGCCTGTGGCAAGGGGAAGGAAATGCCATACACTGACCTGGAAGAGACCACAGGGCCCAGGCACAGTCTGAACCCTTCCCTCAACCCGGCGGTTTTGCTAGCAGGAGTTCAACCCCAACGAACACAGCCCGGAGACCCCTGAGGCAAAAAAGGCTTCCGACGAACAATAAGCGCTTGCTGTGGAAAACCAATCCCAAGTGGGGGTAGCCAGCTCAACAAAATGCCACACACCCAGGTGTAAGAAACAACATTGCCCAGGCATGGTCTAAGCCCCTCACCTCGTCCCTGTGCTTTGGGGAGCCGGAGCGACACCCCAGGCCCACGGCCCTGAGACCCCTTTGCAAAAAGCAGGCTTCCCACGGAAACAGTTTTCCTGAGGTGCAGACCCTATCCCAAGTGGTTGTGGCAAGGTAAAGCAGATGCCCTCCACTTCTCTGGAAGAAACCACAGTGCCCAACCATTTTCTAAGCCCTCCCATCCTCCCTGGGCTTCTGGCAGCAGGAGTGAAAAGAGAGGAGCAGAGCACTGGGACCCGTTTGACAAAACCCGGCTTCCCACGGGAAAGTCTTTCTCCGCGTGCAGACATTCTCCCAGGTGCCTGTGGCAAGGGGAAGGAAATGCCATACACTGACTTGGAAGAGACCACAGGGCCCAGGCACAGTCTGAACCCTTCCCTCAACCCGGCGGTTTTGCTAGCAGGAGTTCAACCCCAACGAACACAGCCCGGAGACCCCTGGGGCAAAAACGGCTTCCAACGAACAATAGGTGCTTGCTGTGGAACACCTATCCCAAGTGGGGGTAGCCAGCTCAACAAAATGCCACACACCCAAGTGTAAGAAACAACATTGCCCAGGCAATGTCTAAGCCCCTCACCTCGTCCCTGTGCTTTGGGGAGCCGGAGGGACAGCCGAGGCACACGGCCCTGAGACCCCTTTCCAAAAGGCGGTTTCCCACGGAAACAGTTTTCCTGAGGTGCAGACCCTATCCCAAGTGGTTGTGGCAAGGTAAAGCAAATGCCCTCAACTTCTCTGGAAGAAACCACAGTGCCCAGCCATGTTCTAAGCCCTCCCATCCTCCCTGGGCTTCTGGCAGCAGGAGTGAAAAGAGAGGAGCAGAGCACGGGGACCCGTTTGACAAAAACCGGCTTCCCACGGGAAAGTCTTTCTCCACGTGCAGACATGCTCCCAGGTACCTGTGGCAAGGGGAAGGAAATGCCATACACTGACCTGGAAGAGACCACAGGGCCCAGGCACAGTCTGAACCCTTCCCTCAACCCGGCGGTTTTCCTAGCAGGAGTTCAACCCCAACGAACACAGCCCGGAGACCCCTGGGGCAAAAACGGGTTCCGACGAACAATAGGCGCTTGCTGTGGAACACCTATCCCAAGTGGGGGAAGCCAGCTCAACAAAATGCCACACACCCAGGTGTAAGAAACAACATTGCCCAGGCTTGGTCTAAGCCCCTCACCTCGTCCCTGTGCTTTGGGGAGCCGGAGGGACAACCGAGGCCCACGAACCTGAGACCCCTTTGTAAAAAGTCGGCTTCCCACGGAAACAGTTTTCCTGAGGTGCAGAACCTATCCCAAGTGGTTGTGGCAAGGTAAAGCAAATGCCCTCCAGTTCTCTGGAAGAAACCACAGTGCCCAGCCATGTTCTAAGCCCTCCCATCCTCCCTGGGCTTCTGGCAGCAGGAGTGAAAAGAGAGGAGCAGAGCACGGGGAACCGCTTGACAAAAACCGGCTTCCCACGGGAAAGTCTTTGTCCACGTGCAGACATGCGCCCAGGTGCCTGGGGCAAGGGGAAGGAAATGCCATACACTGACCTGGAAGAGACCACAGGGCCCAGGCACAGTCTGAACCCTTCCGTCAAACCGGCGGTTTTGCTAGCAGGAGTTCAACCCCAACGAACACAGCCCGGAGACCCCTGGGGCAAAAACGGCTTCCGACGAACAATAGGTGCTTGCTGTGGAACACCTATCCCAAGTGGGGGTAGGCAGCTCAACAAAATGCCACACACCCAGTGTAAGTAACAACATTGCCCAGGCATGGTCTAAGCCCCTCACCTCGTCCCTGTGCTTTGGGGAGCCGGAGGGACAGCCGAGGCCCACGGCCCTGAGACCCCTTTGCAAAAAGCCGGCTTCCCACGGAAACAGTTTTCCTGAGGTGCAGAACCTATCCCAAGTGGTTGTGGCAAGGTAAAGCAGATGCCCTCCACTTCTCTGGAAGAAACCACAGTGCCCAGCCATGTTCTAAGCCCGCCCATCCTCCCTGGGCTTCTGGCAGCAGGAGTGAAAAGAGAGGAGCAGAGCACTGGGACCCGTTTGACAAAACCCGGCTTCCCACGGGAAAGTCTTTCTCCACGTGCAGACATGCTCCCAGGTGCCTGTGGCAAGGGGAAGGAAATGTCATACACTGACCTGGAAGAGACCACAGGGCCCAGACATGTTCTAAGTCCGCCCATCCTCCCTGGGCTTCTGGCAGCAGGAGTGAAAAGAGAGGAGCAGAGCACTGGGACCCGTTTGACAAAACCCGGCTTCCCACGGGAAAGTCTTTCTCCACGTGCAGACATGCTCCCAGGTGCCTGTGGCAAGGGGAAGGAAATGCCATACACTGACCTGGAAGAGACCACAGGGCCCAGGCACAGTCTGAACCCTTCCCTCAACCCGGCGGTTTTGGTAGCAGGAGTTCAACCCCAAGGAACACAGCCCGGAGACCCCTGAGGCAAAAAAGCCTTCCGACGAACAATAAGCGCTTGCTGTGGAAAACCAATCCCAAGTCGGGGTAGCCAGCTCAACAAAATGCCACACACCCAGGTGTAAGAAACAACATTGCCCAGGCATGGTCTAAGCCCCTCACCTCGTCCCTGTGCTTTGGGGAGCCGGAGCGACACCCCAGGCCCACGGCCCTGAGACTCCTTTGCAAAAAGCAGGCTTCCCACGGAAACAGTTTTCCTGAGGTGCAGACCCTATCCCAAGTGGTTGTGGCAAGGTAAAACAGATGCCCTCCACTTCTCTGGAAGAAACCACAGTGCCCAGCCATGTTCTAAGCCCTCCCATCCTCCCTGGGCTTCTGGCAGCAGGAGTGAAAAGAGAGGAGCATAGCACTGGGACCCGTTTGACAAAAACCGGCTTCCCACGGGAAAGTCTTTCTCCGCGTGCAGACATGCTCCCAGGTGCCTGTGGCAAGGGGAAGGAAATGCCATACACTGACTTGGAAGAGACCACAGGGCCCAGGCACAGTCTGAACCCTTCCCTCAACCCGGCGGTTTTGCTAGCAGGAGTTCAACCCCAACGAACACAGCCCGGAGACCCCTGGGGCAAAAACGGCTTCCGACGAACAATAGGTGCTTGCTGTGGAACACCTATCCCAAGTGGGGGTAGCCAGCTCAACAAAATGCCACACACCCAGGTGTAAGAAACAACATTGCCCAGGCATGGTCTAAGCTCCTGACCTCGTCCATGTGCTTTGGGGAGCCGGAGGGACAGCCGAAGCACAGGGCGCTGAGACCCCTTTGCAAAAAGCGGGCTTCCCACGGAGACAGTTTTCCTGAGGTGCAGACCCTATCCCAAGTGGTTGTGGCAAGGTAAAGCAAATGCCCTCCACTTCTCTGGAAGAAACCACAGTGCCCAGCCATGTTCTAAGCCCTCCCATCCTCCCTGGGCTTCTGGCAGCAGGAGTGAAAAGAGAGGAGCAGAGCACGGGGACCCGTTTGACAAAAACCGGCTTCCCACGGGAAAGTCTTTCTCCACGTGCAGACATGCTCCCAGGTGCCTGTGGCAAGGGGAAGGTAATGCCATACACTGACCTGGAAGAGAGCACAGGGCCCAGGCACAGTCTGAACCCTTCCCTCATCCCGGCGGTTTTGCTAGCAGGAGTTCAACCCCAACGAACACAGCCCGGAGACCCCTGGGGCAAGAACGGCTTCCGACGAACAATAGGTGCTTGCTGTGGAACACCTATCCCAAGTGGGGGTAGGCAGCTCAACAAAATGCCACACACCCAGTGTAAGAAACAACATTGCCCAGGCATGGTCTAAGCCCCTCAGCTCGTCCCTGTGCTTTGGGGAGCCGGAGGGACAGCCGAGGCCCACGGCCCTGAGACCCCTTTGCAAAAAGCCGGCTTCCCACGGAAAGAGTTTTCCTGAGGTGCAGACCCTATCCCAAGTGGTTGTGGCAAGGTAAAGCAAATGCCCTCCTCTTCTCTGGAAGAAACCACAGTGCCCAGCCATGTTCTAAGCCCTCCCATCCTCCCTGGGCTTCTGGCAGCAGGAGTGAAAAGAGAGGAGCAGAGCACTGGGACCCGTTTGACAACACCCGGCTTCCCACGGGAAAGTCTTTCTCCACGTGCAGACATGCTCCCAGGTGCCTGTGGCAAGGGGAAGGAAATGCCATACACTGACCTGGAAGAGACCACAGGGCCCAGGCACAGTCTGAACCCTTCCCTCAACCCGGCGGTTTTGCTAGCAGGAGTTCGACCCCAACGAACACAGCCCGGAGACCCCTGAGGCAAAAAAGGCTTCCGACGAACAATAAGCGCTTGCTGTGGAAAACGAATCCCAAGTCGGGGTAGCCAGCTCAACAAAATGCCACACACCCAGGTGTAAGAAACAACATTGCCCAGGCATGGTCTAAGCCCCTCACCTCGTCCCTGTGCTTTGGGGAGCCGGAACGACACCCCAGGCCCACGGCCCTGAGACCCCTTTGCAAAAAGCCGGCTTCCCAGGGAAACAGTTTTCCTGAGGTGCAGACCCTATCCCAAGTGGTTGTGGCAAGGTAAAGCAGATGCCCTCCACTTCTCTGGAAGAAATCACAGTGCCCAGCCATGTTCTAAGCCCTCCCATCCTCCCTGGGCTTCTGGCAGCAGGAGTGAAAAGAGAGGAGTAGAGCACTGGGACCCGTTTGACAAAACCCGGCTTCCCACGGGAAAGTCTTTCTCCGCGTGCAGACATGCTCCCAGGTGCCTGTGGCAAGGGGAAGGAAATGCCATACACTGACTTGGAAGAGACCACAGGGCCCAGGCACAGTCTGAACCCTTCCCTCAACCCGGCGGTTTTGCTAGCAGGAGTTCAACCCCAACGAACACAGCCCGGAGACCCCTGGGGCAAAAACGGCTTCCGACGAACAATAGGTGCTTGCTGTGGAACACCTATCCCAAGAGGGGGTAGCCAGCTCAACAAAATGCCACACACCCAGGTATAAGAAACAACATTGCCCAGGCATGGTCTAAGCCCCTCACCTCGTCCCTGTGCTTTGGGGATACGGAGGGACAGCCGAGGCACACGGCCCTGAGACCCCTTTGCAAAAAGCCGGCTTCCCACGGAAACAGTTTTCCTGAGGTGCAGACCCTATCCCAAGTGGTTGTGGCAAGGTAAAGCAAATGCCCTCCACTTCTCTGGAAGAAACCACAGTGCCCAGCCATGTTCTAAGCCCTCCCATCCTCCCTGGGCTTCTGGCAGCAGGAGTGAAAAGAGAGGAGCAGAGCACGGGGACCCGTTTGACAAAAACCGGCTTCCCACGGGAAAGTCTTTCTCCACGTGCAGACATGCTCCCAGGTACCTGTGGCAAGGGGAAGGAAATGCCATACACTGACATGGAAGAGACCACAGAGCCCAGGCACAGTCTGAACCCTTCCCTCAACCCGGCGGTTTTGCTAGCATGAGTTCAACCCCAACGAACACAGCCCGGAGACCCCTGAGGCAAAAAAGGCTTGCGACGAACAATAAGCGCTTGCTGTGGAACACCTATCCCAAGTGCGGGAAGCCAGCTCAACAAAATGCCACACACCCAGGTGTAAGAAACAACATTGCCCAGGCATGGTCTAAGCCCCTCACCTCGTCCCTGTGCTTTGGGGAGCCGGACGGACAGCCGAGGCACACAGCCCTGAGACCCCTTTGCAAAAAGCCGGTTTCCCACGGAAACAGTTTTCCTGAGTTGCAGACCCTATCCCAAGTGGTTGTGGCAAGGTAAAGCAAATGCCCTCCACTTCTCTGGAAGAAACCACAGTGCCCAGCCATGTTCTAAGCCCTCCCATCCTCCCTGGGCTTCTGGCAGCAGGAGTGAAAAGAGAGGAGCAGAGCACGGGGACCCGTTTGACAAAAACCGGCTTCCCACGGGAAAGTCTTTGTCCACGTGCAGACATGCGCCCAGGTGCCTGTGGCAAGGGGAAGGAAATGCCATACACTGACCTGGAAGAGACCACAGGGCCCAGGCACAGTCTGAACCCTTCCCTCAACCCGGCGGTTTTGCTAGCAGGAGTTCAACCCCAACGAACACAGCCCGGAGACCCCTGGGTCAAAAACAGCTTCCGACGAACAATAGGTACTTGCTGTGGAAAACGAATCCCAAGTCGGGGTAGCCAGCTCAACAAAATGCCACACACCCAGGTGTAAGAAACAACATTGCCCAGGCATGGTCTAAGCCCCTCACCTCGTCCCTGTGCTTTGGGGAGCCGGAGCGACAGCCCAGGCCCACGGCCCTGAGACCCCTTTGCAAAAAGCCGGCTTCCCACGGAAACAGTTTTCCTGAGGTGCAGACCCTATCCCAAGTGGTTGTGGCAAGGTAAAGCAGATGCCCTCCACTTCTCTGGAAGAAACCACAGTGCCCAGCCATGTTCTAAGCCCTCCCATCCTCCCTGGGCTTCTGGCAGCAGGAGTGAAAAGAGAGGAGCAGAGGACTGGGACCCGTTTGACAAAACCCGGCTTCCCACGGGAAAGTCTTTCTCCACGTGCAGACATGCTCCCAGGTGCCTGGGGCAAGGGGAAGGTAATGCCATACACTGACCTGGAAGAGACCACAGGGCCCAGGCACAGTCTGAACCCTTCCCTCAACCCGGCGGTTTTGCTAGCAGGAGTTCAACCCCAACGAACATAGCCCGGAGACCCCTGGGGCAAAAACGGTTTCCGACGAACAATATGTGCTTGCTGTGGAACACCTATCCCAAGTGGGGGTAGCCAGCTCAACAAAATGCCACACACCCAGTGTAAGAAACAACATTGCCCAGGCATGGTCTAAGCCCCTCACCTCGTCCCTGTGCTTTGGGGAGCCGGAGGGACAGCCGAGGCACACGGCCCTGAGACCCCTTTGCAAAAAGCCGACTTCCCACGGAGACAGTTTTCCTGAGGTGCAGACCCTATCCCAAGTGGTTGTGGCAAGGTAAAGCAAATGCCCTCCACTTCTCTGGAAGAAACCACAGTGCCCAGCCATGTTCTAAGCCCTCCCATCCTCCCTGGGCTTCTGGCAGCCGGAGTGAAAAGAGAGGAGCAGAGCACTGGGACCCGTTTGACAAAAACCGGCTTCCCACGGGAAAGTCTTTCTCCACGTGCAGACATGCTCCCAGGTGCGTGGGGAAGGTAAAGGAAATGCCATACACTGACCTGGAAGAAACCACAGGGCCCAGGCACAGTCTGAACCCTTCCCTCAACCCGGCGGTTTTGCTAGCAGGAGTTCAACCCCAACGAACACAGCCCGGAGACCTCTGGGGCAAAAACGGCTTCCGATGATCAGTAGGTGCTTGCTGTGGAACACCTATCCCAAGTGGGGGTAGCCAGCTCAACAAAATGCCACACACCCAGTGTAAGAAACAACATTGCCCAGGCATGGTCTAAGCACCTCACCTCGTCCGTGTGCTTTGGGGAGCCGGAGGGACAGCCGAAGCACACGGCGCTGAGACCCCTTTGCAAAAAGCGGGCTTCCCACGGAGACAGTTTTCCTGATGTGCAGACCCTATCCCAAGTGGTTGTGGCAAGGTAAAGCAAATGCCCTCCACTTCTCTGGAAGAAACCAGAGTGCCCAGACATGTTCTAAGCCCGCCCATCCTCCCTGGGCCTCTGGCAGCGGGAGTGAAAAGAGAGGAGCAGAGCAATGGGACCCGTTTGACAAAACCCGGCTTCCAACGGGAAAGTCTTTCTCCACGTGCAGACATGCTCCCAGGTGCCTGGGGCAAGGGGAAGGAAATGCCATACACTGACCTGGAAGAGACCACAGGGCCCAGGCACAGTCTGAACCCTTCCCTCAACCCGGCGGTTTTGCTAGCAGGAGTTCAACCCCAACGAACACAGCCCGGAGACCCCTGGGGCAAAAACGGCTTCCGACGATCAATAGGTGCTTGCTGTGGAACACCTATCCCAAGTGGGGGAAGCCAGCGCAACAAAATGCCACACACCCAGGTGTAAGAAACAACATTACCCAGGCATGGTCTAAGCCCCTCACCTCGTCCCTGTGCTTTGGGGAGCCGGACCGACAGCCGAAGCACAGGGCGCTGAGACCCCTTTGCAAAAAGCGGGCTTCCCACGGAGACAGTTTTCCTGAGGTGCAGACCCTATCCCAAGTGGTTGTGGCAAGGTAAAGCAAATGCCCTCCACTTCTCTGGAAGAAACCACAGTGCCCAGCCATGTTCTAAGCCCTCCCATCCTCCCTGGGCTTCTGGCAGCAGGAGTGAAAAGAGAGGAACAGAGCACTGGGACCCGTTTGACAAAACCGGCTTCCCACGGGAAAGTCTTTCTCCATGTGCAGACATGCTCCCAGGTGCCTGGGGCAAGGGGAAGGTAATGCCATACACTGACCTGGAAGAGAGCACAGGGCCCAGGCACAGTCTGAACCCTTCCCTCAACCCGGCGGTTTTGCTAGCAGGAGTTCAACCCCAACGAACACAGCCCGGAGACCCCTGAGGCAAAAACGGCTTCCGATGATCAGTAGGTGCTTGCTGTGGAACACCTATCCCAAGTGGGGGTAGGCAGCTCAACAAAATGCCACACACCCAGTGTAAGAAACAACATTGCCCAGGCATGGTCTAAGCCGCTCACCTCGTCCCTGTGCTTTGGGGAGCCGGAGGGACAGCCGAGGCCCACGGCCCTGAGACCCCTTTGCAAAAAGCCGGCTTCCCACGGAAACAGTTTTCCTGAGGTGCAGAACCTATCCCAAGTGGTTGTGGCAAGGTAAAGCAAATGCCCTCCACTTCTCTGGAAGAAATCACAGTGCCCAGACATGTTTTAAGCCCGCCCATCCTCCCTGGGCTTCTGGCAGCAGGAGTGAAAAGAGAGGAGCAGAGCACTGGGACCCGTTTGACAAAACCCGGCTTCCCACGGGAAAGTCTTTCTCCACGTGCAGACATGCTCCCAGGTGCCTGTGGCAAGGGGAAGGAAATGCCATACACTGACCTGGAAGAGACCACAGGGCCCAGGCACAGTCTGAACCCTTCCCTCAACCCGGCGGTTTTGCTAGCAGGAGTTCAACCCCAACGAACACAGCCCGGAGACCCCTGAGGCAAAAAAGGCTTCCGACGAACAATAAGCGCTTGCTGTGGAAAACGAATCCCAAGTGGGGGTAGCCAGCTCAACAAAATGCCACACACCCAGGTGTAAGAAACAACATTGCCCAGGCATGGTCTAAGCCCCTCACCTCGGCCCTGTGCTTTGGGGAGCCGGAGCGACACCCCAGGCCCACGGCCCTGAGACCCCTTTGCAAAAAGCCGGCTTCCCACGGATACAGTTTTCCTGAGGTGCAGACCCTATCCCAAGTGGTTGTGGCAAGGTAAAACAGATGCCCTCCACTTCTCTGGAAGAAATCACAGTGCCCAACCATGTTCTAAGCCCTCCCATCCTCCCTGGGCTTCTGGCAGCAGGAGTGAAAAGAGAGGAGCAGAGCACTGGGACCCGTTTGACAAAACCCGGCTTCCCACGGGAAAGTCTTTCTCCGCGTGCAGACATGCTCCCAGGTGCCTGTGGCAAGGGGAAGGAAATGCCATACACTGACCTGGAAGAGACCACAGGGCCCAGGCACAGTCTGAACCCTTCCCTCAACCCGGCGGTTTTGCTAGCAGGAGTTCAACCCCAACGAACACAGCCCGGAGACCCCTGGGGCAAAAACGGCTACCGACGAACAATAGGTGCTTGCTGTGGAACACCTATCCCAAGTGGGGGTAGCCAGCTCAACAAAATGCCACACACCCAGGTGTAAGAAACAACATTGCCCAGGCATGGTCTAAGCCCCTCACCTCGTCCCTGTGCTTTGGGGATACGGAGGGACAGCCGAGGCACACGTCCCTGAGACCCCTTTGCAAAAAGCCGGCTTCCCACGGAAACAGTTTTCCTGAGGTGCAGACCCTATTCCAAGTGGTTGTGGCAAGGTAAAGCAAATGCCCTCCACTTCTCTGGAAGAAACCACAGTGCCCAGCCATGTTCTAAGCCCTCCCATCCTCCCTGGGCTTCTGGCAGCAGGAGTGAAAAGAGAGGAGCAGAGCACGGGGACCCGTTTGACAAAAACCGGCTTCCCGCGGGGAAGTCTTTCTCCACGTGCAGACATGCTCCCAGGTACCTGTGGCAAGGGGAAGGAAATGCCATACACTGACCTGGAAGAGACCACAGGGCCCAGGCACAGTCTGAACCCTTCCCTCAACCCGGCGGTTTTGCTAGCAGGAGTTCAACCCCAACGAACACAGCCCGGAGACCCCTGAGGCAAAAAAGGCTTCCGACGAACAATAAGCGCTTGCTGTGGAAAACCAATCCCAAGTGGGGGTAGCCAGCTCAACAAAATGCCACACACCCAGGTGTAAGAACCAACATTGCCCAGGCATGGTCAAAGCCCCTCACCTCGTCCCTGTGCTTTGGGGAGCCGGAGCGACACCCCAGGCCCACGGCCCTGAGACCCCTTTGCAAAAAGCAGGCTTCCCACGGAAACAGTTTTCCTGAGGTGCAGACCCTATCCCAAGTGGTTGTGGCAAGGTAAAGCAGATGCCCTCCACTTCTCTGGAAGAAACCACAGTGCCCAACCATTTTCTAAGCCCTCCCATCCTCCCTGGGCTTCTGGCAGCAGGAGTGAAAAGAGAGGAGCAGAGCACTGGGACCCGTTTGACAAAAACCGGCTTCCCACGGCAAAGTCTTTCTCCGCGTGCAGACATGCTCCCAGGTGCCTGTGGCAAGGGGAAGGAAATGCCATACACTGACTTGGAAGAGACCACAGGGCCCAGGCACAGTCTGAACCCTTCCCTCAACCCGGCGGTTTTGCTAGCAGGAGTTCAACCCCAACGAACACAGCCCGGAGACCCCTGGGGCAAAAACGGCTTCCGACGAACAATAGGTGCTTGCTGTGGAACACCTATCCCAAGTGGGGGTACCCAGCTCAACAAAATGCCACACACCCAAGTGTAAGAAACAACATTGCCCAGGCAATGTCTACGCCCCTCACCTCGTCCCTGTGCTTTGGGGAGCCGGAGGGACAGCCGAGGCACACGGCCCTGAGACCCCTTTGCAAAAAGCCGGTTTCCCACGGAAACAGTTTTCCTGAGGTGCAGACCCTATCCCAAGTGGTTGTGGCAAGGTAAAGCAAATGCCCTCCACTTCTCTGGAAGAAACCACAGTGCCAGCCATGTTCTAAGCCCTCCCATCCTCCCTGGGCTTCTGGCAGCAGGAGTGAAAAGAGAGGAGCAGAGCACGGGGACCCGTTTGACAAAAACCGGCTTCCCACGGGAAAGTCTTTCTCCACGTGCAGACATGCTCCCAGGTGCCTGTGGCAAGGGGAAGGAAATGCCATACACTGACCTGGAAGAGACCACAGGGCCCAGGCACAGTCTGAACCCTTCCCTCAACCCGGCGGTTTTGCTAGCAGGAGTTCAACCCCAACGAACACAGCCCGGAGACCCCTGGGGCAAAAACGGCTTCCGACGAACAATAGGCGCTTGCTGTGGAACACCTATCCCAAGTGGGGGAAGCCAGCTCAACAAAATGCCACACACCCAGGTGTAAGAAACAACATTGCCCAGGCTTGGTCTAAGCCCCTCACCTCGTCCCTGTGCTTTGGGGAGCCGGAGGGACAACCGAGGCCCACGAACCTGAGACCCCTTTGCAAAAAGTCGGCTTCCCACGGAAACAGTTTTCCTGAGGTGCAGAACCTATCCCAAGTGGTTGTGGCAAGGTAAAGCAAATGCCCTCCAGTTCTCTGGAAGAAACCACAGTGCCCAGCCATGTTCTAAGCCCTTCCATCCTCCCTGGGCTTCTGGCAGCAGGAGTGAAAAGAGAGGAGTAGAGCACGGGGAACCGCTTGACAAAAACCGGCTTCCCACGGGAAAGTCTTTGTCCACGTGCAGACATGCGCCCAGGTGCCTGGGGCAAGGGGAAGGAAATGCCATACACTGACCTGGAAGAGACCACAGGGCCCAGGCACAGTCTGAACCCTTCCCTCAACCCGGCGGTTTTGCTAGCAGGAGTTCAACCCCAACGAACACAGCCCGGAGACCCCTGGGGCAAAAACGGCTTCCGACGAACAATAGGTGCTTGCTGTGGAACACCTATCCCAAGTGGGGTAGGCAGCTCAACAAAATGCCACACACCCAGTGTAAGAAACAACATTGCCCAGGCATGGTCTAAGCCCCTCACCTCGTCCCTGTGCTTTGGGGAGCCGGAGGGACAGCCGAGGCCCACGGCCCTGAGACCCCTTTGCAAAAAGCCGGCTTCCCACGGAAACAGTTTTCCTGAGGTGCAGACCCTATCCCAAGTGGTTGTGGCAAGGTAAAGCAAATGCCCTCCACTTCTCTGGAAGAAACCACAGTGCCCAGACATGTTCTAAGCCCGCCCATCCTCCCTGGGCTTCTGGCAGCAGGAGTGAAAAGAGAGGAGCAGAGCACTGGGACCCGTTTGACAAAACTCGGCTTCCCACGGGAAAGTCTTTCTCCACGTGCAGACATGCTCCCAGGTGCCTGTGGCAAGGGGAAGGAAATGCCATACACTGACCTGGAAGAGACCACAGGGCCCAGGCACAGTCTGAACCCTTCCCTCAACCCGGCGGTTTTGCTAGCAGGAGTTCAACCCCAACGAACACAGCCCGGAGACCCCTGAGGCAAAAAAGGCTTCCGACGAACAATAAGCGCTTGCTGTGGAAAACCAATCCCAAGTGGGGGTAGCCAGCTCAACAAAATGCCACACACCCAGGTGTAAGAAACAACATTGCCCAGGCATGGTCTAAGCCCCTCACCTCGTCCCTGTGCTTTGGGGAGCCGGAGCGACACCCCAGGCCCACGGCCCTGAGACCCCTTTGCAAAAAGCAGGCTTCCCACGGAAACAGTTTTCCTGAGGTGCAGACCCTATCCCAAGTGGTTGTGGCAAGGTAAAGCAGATGCCCTCCACTTCTCTGGAAGAAACCACAGTGCCCAACCATTTTCTAAGCCCTCCCATCCTCCCTGGGCTTCTGGCAGCAGGAGTGAAAAGAGAGGAGCAGAGCACTGGGACCCGTTTGACAAAACCCGGCTTCCCACGGGAAAGTCTTTCTCCGCGTGCAGACATTCTCCCAGGTGCCTGTGGCAAGGGAAGGAAATGCCATACACTGACTTGGAAGAGACCACAGGGCCCAGGCACAGTCTGAACCCTTCCCTCAACCCGGCGGTTTTGCTAGCAGGAGTTCAACCCCAACGAACACAGCCCGGAGACCCCTGGGGCAAAAACGGCTTCCAACGAACAATAGGTGCTTGCTGTGGAACACCTATCCCAAGTGGGGGTAGCCAGCTCAACAAAATGCCACACACCCAAGTGTAAGAAACAACATTGCCCAGGCAATGTCTAAGCCCCTCACCTCGTCCCTGTGCTTTGGGGAGCCGGAGGGACAGCCGAGGCACACGGCCCTGAGACCCCTTTCCAAAAGGCGGTTTCCCACGGAAACAGTTTTCCTGAGGTGCAGACCCTATCCCAAGTGGTTGTGGCAAGGTAAAGCAAATGCCCTCCACTTCTCTGGAAGAAACCACAGTGCCCAGCCATGTTCTAAGCCCTCCCATCCTCCCTGGGCTTCTGGCAGCAGGAGTGAAAAGAGAGGAGCAGAGCACGGGGACCCGTTTGACAAAAACCGGCTTCCCACGGGAAAGTCTTTCTCCACGTGCAGACATGCTCCCAGGTACCTGTGGCAAGGGGAAGGAAATGCCATACACTGACCTGGAAGAGACCACAGGGCCCAGGCACAGTCTGAACCCTTCCCTCAACCCGGCGGTTTTGCTAGCAGGAGTTCAACCCCAACGAACACAGCCCGGAGACCCCTGGGGCAAAAACGGGTTCCGACGAACAATAGGCGCTTGCTGTGGAACACCTATCCCAAGTGGGGGAAGCCAGCTCAACAAAATGCCACACACCCAGGTGTAAGAAACAACATTGCCCAGGCTTGGTCTAAGCCCCTCACCTCGTCCCTGTGCTTTGGGGAGCCGGAGGGACAACCGAGGCCCACGAACCTGAGACCCCTTTGTAAAAAGTCGGCTTCCCACGGAAACAGTTTTCCTGAGGTGCAGAACCTATCCCAAGTGGTTGTGGCAAGGTAAAGCAAATGCCCTCCAGTTCTCTGGAAGAAACCACAGTGCCCAGCCATGTTCTAAGCCCTCCCATCCTCCCTGGGCTTCTGGCAGCAGGAGTGAAAAGAGAGGAGCAGAGCACGGGGAACCGCTTGACAAAAACCGGCTTCCCACGGGAAAGTCTTTGTCCACGTGCAGACATGCGCCCAGGTGCCTGGGGCAAGGGGAAGGAAATGCCATACACTGACCTGGAAGAGACCACAGGGCCCAGGCACAGTCTGAACCCTTCCGTCAAACCGGCGGTTTTGCTAGCAGGAGTTCAACCCCAACGAACACAGCCCGGAGACCCCTGGGGCAAAAACGGCTTCCGACGAACAATAGGTGCTTGCTGTGGAACACCTATCCCAAGTGGGGGTAGGCAGCTCAACAAAATGCCACACACCCAGTGTAAGTAACAACATTGCCCAGGCATGGTCTAAGCCCCTCACCTCGTCCCTGTGCTTTGGGGAGCCGGAGGGACAGCCGAGGCCCACGGCCCTGAGACCCCTTTGCAAAAAGCCGGCTTCCCACGGAAACAGTTTTCCTGAGGTGCAGACCCTATCCCAAGTGGTTGTGGCAAGGTAAAGCAGATGCCCTCCACTTCTCTGGAAGAAACCACAGTGCCCAGCCATGTTCTAAGCCCGCCCATCCTCCCTGGGCTTCTGGCAGCAGGAGTGAAAAGAGAGGAGCAGAGCACTGGGACCCGTTTGACAAAACCCGGCTTCCCACGGGAAAGTCTTTCTCCACGTGCAGACATGCTCCCAGGTGCCTGTGGCAAGGGGAAGGAAATGTCATACACTGACCTGGAAGAGACCACAGGGCCCAGACATGTTCTAAGTCCGCCCATCCTCCCTGGGCTTCTGGCAGCAGGAGTGAAAAGAGAGGAGCAGAGCACTGGGACCCGTTTGACAAAACCCGGCTTCCCACGGGAAAGTCTTTCTCCACGTGCAGACATGCTCCCAGGTGCCTGTGGCAAGGGGAAGGAAATGCCATACACTGACCTGGAAGAGACCACAGGGCCCAGGCACAGTCTGAACCCTTCCCTCAACCCGGCGGTTTTGGTAGCAGGAGTTCAACCCCAACGAACACAGCCCGGAGACCCCTGAGGCAAAAAAGCCTTCCGACGAACAATAAGCGCTTGCTGTGGAAAACCAATCCCAAGTCGGGGTAGCCAGCTCAACAAAATGCCACACACCCAGGTGTAAGAAACAACATTGCCCAGGCATGGTCTAAGCCCCTCACCTCGTCCCTGTGCTTTGGGGAGCCGGAGCGACACCCCAGGCCCACGGCCCTGAGACTCCTTTGCAAAAAGCAGGCTTCCCACGGAAACAGTTTTCCTGAGGTGCAGACCCTATCCCAAGTGGTTGTGGCAAGGTAAAGCAAATGCCCTCCACTTCTCTGGAAGAAACCACAGTGCCCAGCCATGTTCTAAGCCCTCCCATCCTCCCTGGGCTTCTGGCAGCAGGAGTGAAAAGAGAGGAGCATAGCACTGGGACCCGTTTGACAAAAACCGGCTTCCCACGGGAAAGTCTTTCTCCGCGTGCAGACATGCTCCCAGGTGCCTGTGGCAAGGGGAAGGAAATGCCATACACTGACTTGGAAGAGACCACAGGGCCCAGGCACAGTCTGAACCCTTCCCTCAACCCGGCGGTTTTGCTAGCAGGAGTTCAACCCCAACGAACACAGCCCGGAGACCCCTGGGGCAAAAACGGCTTCCGACGAACAATAGGTGCTTGCTGTGGAACACCTATCCCAAGTGGGGGTAGCCAGCTCAACAAAATGCCACACACCCAGGTGTAAGAAACAACATTGCCCAGGCATGGTCTAAGCTCCTGACCTCGTCCATGTGCTTTGGGGAGCCGGAGGGACAGCCGAAGCACAGGGCGCTGAGACCCCTTTGCAAAAAGCGGGCTTCCCACGGAGACAGTTTTCCTGAGGTACAGACCCTATCCCAAGTGGTTGTGGCAAGGTAAAGCAAATGCCCTCCACTTCTCTGGAAGAAACCACAGTGCCCAGCCATGTTCTAAGCCCTCCCATCCTCCCTGGGCTTCTGGCAGCAGGAGTGAAAAGAGAGGAGCAGAGCACGGGGACCCGTTTGACAAAAACTGGCTTCCCACGGGAAAGTCTTTCTCCACGTGCAGACATGCTCCCAGGTGCCTGTGGCAAGGGGAAGGTAATGCCATACACTGACCTGGAAGAGAGCACAGGGCCCAGGCACAGTCTGAACCCTTCCCTCATCCCGGCGGTTTTGCTAGCAGGAGTTCAACCCCAACGAACACAGCCCGGAGACCCCTGGGGCAAGAACGGCCTCCGACGAACAATAGGTGCTTGCTGTGGAACACCTATCCCAAGTGGGGGTAGGCAGCTCAACAAAATGCCACACACCCAGTGTAAGAAACAACATTGCCCAGGCATGGTCTAAGCCCCTCACCTCGTCCCTGTGCTTTGGGGAGCCGGAGGGACAGCCGAGGCCCACGGCCCTGAGACCCCTTTGCAAAAAGCCGGCTTCCCACGGAAACAGTTTTCCTGAGGTGCAGACCCTATCCCAAGTGGTTGTGGCAAGGTAAAGCAAATGCCCTCCACTTCTCTGGAAGAAACCACAGTGCCCAGCCATGTTCTAAGCCCTCCCATCCTCCCTGGGCTTCTGGCAGCAGGAGTGAAAAGAGAGGAGCAGAACACGGGGACCCGTTTGACAAAAACCGGCTTCCCACGGGAAAGTCTTTCTCCACGTGCAGACATGCTCCCAGGTGCCTGGGGCAAGGGGAAGGAAATGCCATACACTGACCTGGAAGAGACCACAGGGCCCAGGCACAGTCTGAACCCTTCCCTCAACCCGGCGGTTTTCCTAGCAGGAGTTCAACCCCAACGAACACAGCCCGGAGACCCCTGGGGCAAAAACGGCTTCCGACGATCAATAGGTGCTTGCTGTGGAACACCTATCCCAAGTGGGGGTAGCCAGCTCAACAAAATGCCACACACCCAGGTGTAAGAAACAACATTGCCCAGGCATGGTCTAAGCCCCTCACCTCGTCCCTGTGCTTTGGGGAGCCGGAGGGACACCCGAGGCCAACGGCCCTGAGACCCCTTTGCAAAAAGCCGGCTTCCCACGGAAAGCGTTTTCCCAGGGTGCAGACCCTATCCCAAGTGGTTGTGGCAAGGTAAAGCAAATGCCCTCCACTTCTCTGGAAGAAACCACAGTGCCCAGCCATGTTCTAAGCCCTCCCATCCTCCCTGGGCTTCTGGCAGCAGGAGTGAAAAGAGAGGAGCAGAGCACTGGGACCCGTTTGACAAAACCCGGCTTCTCACGGGAAAGTCTTTCTCCACGTGCAGACATGCTCCCAGGTGCCTGGGGCAAGGGGAAGGAAATGCCATACACTGACCTGGAAGAGACCACAGGGCCCAGGCACAGTCTGAACCCTTCCCTCAACTCGGCGGTTTTGCTAGAAGGAGTTCAACCCCAACGAACACAGCCCGGAGACCCCTGGGGCAAAAACGGCTTCCGATGATCAATAGGTGCTTGCTGTGGAACACTCATCCCAAGTGGGGGAAGCCAGCTCAACAAAATGCCACACACCCAGGTGTAAGAAACAACATTGCCCAGGCTTGGTCTCAGCCCCTCACCTCGTCCCTGTGCTTTGGGGAGCAGGAGGGACACCCGAGGCCCACGGCCCTGAGACCCCTTTGCAAAAAGCCGGCTTCCCACGGAAAGAGTTTTCCTGAGGTGCAGACCCTATCCCAAGTGGTTGTGGCAAGGTAAAGCAAATGCCCTCCACTTCTCTGGAAGAAACCAGAGTGCCCAGACATGTTCTAAGCCCGCCCATCCTCCCTGGGCTTCTGGCAGCAGGAGTGAAAAGAGAGGAGCAGAGCAATGGGACCCGTTTGACAAAACCCGGCTTCCAACGGGAAAGTCTTTCTCCACGTGCAGACATGCTCCCAGGTGCCTGTGGCAAGGGGAAGGAAATGCCATACACTGACCTGGAAGAGACCACAGGGCCCAGGCACAGTCTGAACCCTTCCCTCAACCCGGCGGTTTTGCTTGCAGGAGTTCAACCCCAACGAACACAGCCCGGAGACCCCTGGGGCAAAAACGGCATCCGACGAACAATAGGTGCTTGCTGTGGAACACCTATCCCAAGTGGGGGTAGCCAGCTCAACAAAATGCCACACACCCAGGTGTAAGAAACAACATTGCCCAGGCATGGTCTAAGCCCCTCACCTCGTCCCTGTGCTTTGGGGAGCCGGAGGGACAGCCGAGGCACACGGCCCTGAGACCCCTTTGCAAAAAGCCGGCTTCCCACGGAAACAGTTTTCCTGAGGTGCAGACCCTATCCCAAGTGGTTGTGGCAAGGTAAAGCAAATGCCCTCCACTTCTCTGGAAGAAACCACAGTGCCCAGCCATGTTCTAAGCCCTCCCATCCTCCCTGGGCTTCTGGCAGCAGGAGTGAAAAGAGAGGAGCAGAGCACGGGGACCCGTTTGACAAAAACCGGCTTCCCACGGGAAAGTCTTTCTCCACGTGCAGACATGCTCCCAGGTGCCTGTGGCAAGGGGAAGGTAATGCCATACACTGACCTGGAAGAGAGCACAGGGCCCAGGCACAGTCTGAACCCTTCCCTCAACCCGGCGGTTTTGCTAGCAGGAGTTCAACCCCAACGAACACAGCCCGGAGACCCCTGGGGCAAAAACGGCTTCCGAAGAACAATAGGTGCTTGCTGTGGAACACCTATCCCAAGTGGGGGTAGCCTGCTCAACAAAATGCCACACACCCAGTGTAAGAAACAACATTGCCCAGGCATGGTCTAAGCCCCTCACCTCGTCCCTGTGCTTTGGGGAGCCGGAGGGACAGCCGAAGCACACGGCGCTGAGACCCCTTTGCAAAAAGCGGGCTTCCCACGGAGACAGTTTTCCTGATGTGCAGACCCTATCCCAAGTGGTGTGGCAAGGTAAAGCAAATGCCCTCCACTTCTCTGGAAGAAACCACAGTGCCCAGCCATGTTCTAAGCCCTCCCATCCTCCCTGGGCTTCTGGCAGCAGGAGTGAAAAGAGAGGAGCAGAGCACTGGGACCCGTTTGACAAAACCCGGCTTCTCACGGGAAAGTCTTTCTCCACGTGCAGACATGCTCCCAGGTGCTTGGGGCAAGGGGAAGGAAATGCCATACACTGACCTGGAAGAGACCACAGGGCCCAGGCACAGTCTGAACCCTTCCCTCAACTCGGCGGTTTTGCTAGAAGGAGTTCAACCCCAACGAACACCGCCCGGAGACCCCTGGGGCAAAAACGGCTTCCGATGATCAATAGGTGCTTGCTGTGGAACACTCATCCCAAGTGGGGGAAGCCAGCTCAACAAAATGCCACACACCCAGGTGTAAGAAACAACATTGCCCAGGCTTGGTCTCAGCCCCTCACCTCGTCCCTGTGCCTTGGGGAGCAGGAGGGACACCCGAGGCCCACGGCCCTGAGACCCCTTTGCAAAAAGCCGGCTTCCCACGGAAAGAGTTTTCCTGAGGTGCAGACCCTATCCCAAGTGGTTGTGGCAAGGAAAAGCAAATGCCCTCCACTTCTCTGGAAGAAACCACAGTGCCCAGCCATGTTCTAAGCCCGCCCATCCTCCCTGGGCTTCTGGCAGCAGGAGTGAAAAGAGAGGAGCAGAGCAATGGGACCCGTTTGACAAAACCCGGCTTCCAACGGGAAAGTCTTTCTCCACGTGCAGACATCCTCCCAGGTGCCTGGGGCAAGAGGAAGGAAATGCCATACACTGACCTGGAAGAGACCACAGGGCCCAGGCACAGTCTGAACCCTTCCCTCAACCCGGCGGTTTTGCTAGCAGGAGTTCAACCCCAACGAACACAGCCCGGAGACCCCTGGGGCAAAAACGGCTTCCGACGATCAATAGGTGCTTGCTGTGGAACACCTATCCCAAGCGGGGGAAGCCAGCGCAACAAAATGCCACACACCCAGGTGTAAGAAACAACATTACCCAGGCATGGTCTAAGCCCCTCACCTCGTCCCTGTGCTTTGGGGAGCCGGAGGGACAGCCGAAGCACAGGGCGCTGAGACCCCTTTGCAAAAAGCGGGCTTCCCACGGAGACAGTTTTCCTGAGGTGCAGACCCTATCCCAAGTGGTTGTGGCAAGGTAAAGCAAATGCCCTCCACTTCTCTGGAAGAAACCACAGTGCCCAGCCATGTTCTAAGCCCTCCCATCCTCCCTGGGCTTCTGGCAGCAGGAGTGAAAAGAGAGGAGCAGAGCACTGGGACCCGTTTGACAAAAACCGGCTTCCCACGGGAAAGTCTTTCTCCACGTGCAGACATGCTCCCAGGTGCCTGGGGCAAGGGGAAGGTAATGCCATACACTGACCTGGAAGAGAGCACAGGGCCCAGGCACAGTCTGAACCCTTCCCTCAACCCGGCGGTTTTGCTAGCAGGAGTTCAACCCCAACGAACACAGCCCGGAGACCCCTGAGGCAAAAACGGCTTCCGATGATCAGTAGGTGCTTGCTGTGGAACACCTATCCCAATTGGGGGTAGGCAGCTGAACAAAATGCCACACACCCAGTGTAAGAAACAACATTGCCCAGGCATGGTCTAAGCCCCTCACCTCGTCCCTGTGCTTTGGGGAGCCGGAGGGACAGCCGAGGCCCACGGCCCTGAGACCCCTTTGCAAAAAGCCGGCTTCCCACGGAAACAGTTTTCCTGAGGTGCAGACCCTATCCCAAGTGGTTGTGGCAAGGTAAAGCAAATGCCCTCCACTTCTCTGGAAGAAACCACAGTGCCCAGACATGTTCTAAGCCCGCCCATCCTCCCTGGGCTTCTGGCAGCAGGAGTGAAAAGAGAGGAGCAGAGCACTGGGACCCGTTTGACAAAACCCGGCTTCCCACGGGAAAGTCTTTCTCCACGTGCAGACATGCTCCCAGGTGCCTGTGGCAAGGGGAAGGAAATGCCATACACTGACCTGGAAGAGACCACAGGGCCCAGGCACAGTCTGAACCCTTCCCTCAACCCGGCGGTTTTGCTAGCAGGAGTTCAACCCCAACGAACACAGCCCGGAGACCCCTGAGGCAAAAAAGGCTTCCGACGAACAATAAGCGCTTGCTGTGGAAAACCAATCCCAAGTGGGGGTAGCCACCTCAACAAAATGCCACACACCCAGGTGTAAGAAACAACATTGCCCAGGCATGGTCTAAGCCCCTCACCTCGTCCCTGTGCTTTGGGGAGCCGGAGCGACACCCCAGGCCCACGGACCTGAGACCCCTTTGCAAAAAGCCGGCTTCCCACGGATACAGTTTTCCTGAGGTGCAGACCCTATCCCAAGTGGTTGTGGCAAGGTAAAACAGATGCCCTCCACTTCTCTGGAAGAAATCACAGTGCCCAGCCATGTTCTAAGCCCTCCCATCCTCCCTGGGCTTCTGGCAGCAGGAGTGAAAAGAGAGGAGCAGAGCACTGGGACCCGTTTGACAAAACCCGGCTTCCCACGGGAAAGTCTTTCTCCGCGTGCAGACATGTCCCAGGTGCCTGGGGCAAGGGGAAGGTAATGCCATACACTGACCTGGAAGAGACCACAGGGCCCAGGCACAGTCTGAACCCTTCCCTCAACCCGGCGGTTTTGCTAGCAGGAGTTCAACCCCAACGAACACAGCCCGGAGACCCCTGGGGCAAAAACGGCTTCCGACGAACAATAGGTGCTTGCTGTGGAACACCTATCCCAAGTGGGGGTAGCCAGCTCAACAAAATGCCACACACCCAGGTGTAAGAAACAACATTGCCCAGGCATGGTCTAAGCCCCTCACCTCGTCCCTGTGCTTTGGGGATACGGAGGGACAACCGAGGCACACGGCCCTGAGACCCCTTTGCAAAAAGCCGGCTTCCCACGGAAACAGTTTTCCTGAGGTGCAGACCCTATCCCAAGTGGTTGTGGCAAGGTAAAGCAAATGCCCTCCACTTCTCTGGAAGAAACCACAGTGCCCAGCCATGTTCTAAGCCCTCCCATCCTCCCTGGGTTTCTGGCAGCAGGAGTGAAAAGAGAGGAGCAGAGCACGGGGACCCGTTTGACAAAAACCGGCTTCCCACGGGAAAGTCTTTGTCCACGTGCAGACATGCTCCCAGGTGCCTGTGGCAAGGGGAAGGAAATGCCATACACTGACCTGGAAGAGACCACGGGGCCCAGGCACAGTCTGAACCCTTCCCTCAACCCGGCGGTTTTGCTAGCAGGAGTTCAACCCCAACGAACACAGCCCGGAGACCCCTGAGGCAAAAAAGGCTTCCGACGAACAATAAGCGCTTGCTGTGGAAAACCAATCCCAAGTGGGGGTAGCCAGCTCAACAAAATGCCACACACCCAGGTGTAAGAAACAACATTGCCCAGGCAATGTCTAAGCCCCTCACCTCGTCCCTGTGCTTTGGGGAGCCGGAGGGACAGCCGAGGCACACGGCCCTGAGACCCCTTTCCAAAAGGCGGTTTCCTACGGAAACAGTTTTCCTGAGGTGCAGACCCTATCCCAAGTGGTTGTGGCAAGGTAAAGCAAATGCCCTCCACTTCTCTGGAAGAAACCACAGTGCCCAGCCATGTTCTAAGCCCTCCCATCCTCCCTGGGCTTCTGGCAGCAGGAGTGAAAAGAGAGGAGCAGAGCACGGGGACCCGTTTGACAAAAACCGGCTTCCCACGGGAAAGTCTTTCTCCACGTGCAGACATGCTCCCAGGTACCTGTGGCAAGGGGAAGGAAATGCCATACACTGACCTGGAAGAGACCACAGGGCCCAGGCACAGTCTGAACCCTTCCCTCAACCCGGCGGTTTTGCTAGCAGGAGTTCAACCCCAACGAACACAGCCCGGAGACCCCTGGGGCAAAAACGGCTTCCGACGAACAATAGGCGCTTGCTGTGGAACACCTATCCCAAGTGGGGGAAGCCAGCTCAACAAAATGCCACACACCCAGGTGTAAGAAACAACATTGCCCAGGCTTGGTCTAAGCCCCTCACCTCGTCCCTGTGCTTTGGGGAGCCGGAGGGACAACCGAGGCCCACGAACCTGAGACCCCTTTGCAAAAAGTCGGCTTCCCACGGAAACAGTTTTCCTGAGGTGCAGAACCTATCCCAAGTGGTTGTGGCAAGGTAAAGCAAATGCCCTCCAGTTCTCTGGAAGAAACCACAGTGCCCAGCCATGTTCTAAGCCCTCCCATCCTCCCTGGGCTTCTGGCAGCAGGAGTGAAAAGAGAGGAGCAGAGCACGGGGAACCGCTTGACAAAAACCGGCTTCCCACGGGAAAGTCTTTGTCCACGTGCAGACATGCGCCCAGGTGCCTGGGGCAAGGGGAAGGAAATGCCATACACTGACCTGGAAGAGACCACAGGGCCCAGGCACAGTCTGAACCCTTCCCTCAAACCGGCGGTTTTGCTAGCAGGAGTTCAACCCCAACGAACACAGCCCGGAGACCCCTGGGGCAAAAACGGCTTCCGACGAACAATAGGTGCTTGCTGTGGAACACCTATCCCAAGTGGGGGTAGGCAGCTCAACAAAATGCCACACACCCAGTGTAAGTAACAACATTGCCCAGGCATGGTCTAAGCCCCTCACCTCGTCCCTGTGCTTTGGGGAGCCGGAGGGACAGCCGAAGCACACGGCGCTGAGACCCCTTTGCAAAAAGCGGGCTTCCCACGGAGACAGTTTTCCTGATGTGCAGACCCTATCCCAAGTGGTGTGGCAAGGTAAAGCAGATGCCCTCCACTTCTCTGGAAGAAACCACAGTGCCCAGCCATGTTCTAAGCCCTCCCATCCTCCCTGGGCTTCTGGCAGCAGGAGTGAAAAGAGAGGAGCAGAGCAATGGGACCCGTTTGACAAAACCCGGCTTCTCACGGGAAAGTCTTTCTCCACGTGCAGACATGCTCCCAGGTGCTTGGGGCAAGGGGAAGGAAATGCCATACACTGACCTGGAAGAGACCACAGGGCCCAGGCACAGTCTGAACCCTTCCCTCAACTCGGCGGTTTTGCTAGAAGGAGTTCAACCCCAACGAACACAGCCCGGAGACCCCTGGGGCAAAAACGGCTTCCGATGATCAATAGGTGCTTGCTGTGGAACACTCATCCCAAGTGGGGGAAGCCAGCTCAACAAAATGCCACACACCCAGGTGTAAGAAACAACATTGCCCAGGCTTGGTCTCAGCCCCTCACCTCGTCCCTGTGCCTTGGGGAGCAGGAGGGACACCCGAGGCCCACGGCCCTGAGACCCCTTTGCAAAAAGCCGGCTTCCCACGGAAAGAGTTTTCCTGAGGTGCAGACCCTATCCCAAGTGGTTGTGGCAAGGAAAAGCAAATGCCCTCCACTTCTCTGGAAGAAACCACAGTGCCCAGCCATGTTCTAAGCCCGCCCATCCTCCCTGGGCTTCTGGCAGCAGGAGTGAAAAGAGAGGAGCAGAGCAATGGGACCCGTTTGACAAAACCCGGCTTCCAACGGGAAAGTCTTTCTCCACGTGCAGACATCCTCCCAGGTGCCTGGGGCAAGAGGAAGGAAATGCCATACACTGACCTGGAAGAGACCACAGGGCCCAGGCACAGTCTGAACCCTTCCCTCAACCCGGCGGTTTTGCTAGCAGGAGTTCAACCCCAACGAACACAGCCCGGAGACCCCTGGGGCAAAAACGGCTTCCGACGATCAATAGGTGCTTGCTGTGGAACACCTATCCCAAGCGGGGGAAGCCAGCGCAACAAAATGCCACACACCCAGGTGTAAGAAACAACATTACCCAGGCATGGTCTAAGCCCCTCACCTCGTCCCTGTGCTTTGGGGAGCCGGAGGGACAGCCGAAGCACAGGGCGCTGAGACCCCTTTGCAAAAAGCGGGCTTCCCACGGAGACAGTTTTCCTGAGGTGCAGACCCTATCCCAAGTGGTTGTGGCAAGGTAAAGCAAATGCCCTCCACTTCTCTGGAAGAAACCACAGTGCCCAGCCATGTTCTAAGCCCTCCCATCCTCCCTGGGCTTCTGGCAGCAGGAGTGAAAAGAGAGGAGCAGAGCACTGGGACCCGTTTGACAAAAACCGGCTTCCCACGGGAAAGTCTTTCTCCACGTGCAGACATGCTCCCAGGTGCCTGGGGCAAGGGGAAGGTAATGCCATACACTGACCTGGAAGAGAGCACAGGGCCCAGGCACAGTCTGAACCCTTCCCTCAACCCGGCGGTTTTGCTAGCAGGAGTTCAACCCCAACGAACACAGCCCGGAGACCCCTGAGGCAAAAACGGCTTCCGATGATCAGTAGGTGCTTGCTGTGGAACACCTATCCCAATTGGGGGTAGGCAGCTGAACAAAATGCCACACACCCAGTGTAAGAAACAACATTGCCCAGGCATGGTCTAAGCCCCTCACCTCGTCCCTGTGCTTTGGGGAGCCGGAGGGACAGCCGAGGCCCACGGCCCTGAGACCCCTTTGCAAAAAGCCGGCTTCCCACGGAAACAGTTTTCCTGAGGTGCAGACCCTATCCCAAGTGGTTGTGGCAAGGTAAAGCAAATGCCCTCCACTTCTCTGGAAGAAACCACAGTGCCCAGCCATGTTCTAAGCCCTCCCATCCTCCCTGGGCTTCTGGCAGCAGGAGTGAAAAGAGAGGAGCAGAGCACTGGGACCCGTTTGACAAAACCCGGCTTCCCACGGGAAAGTCTTTCTCCACCTGCAGACATGCTCCCAGGTGCCTGTGGCAAGGGGAAGGAAATGCCATACACTGACCTGGAAGAGACCACAGGGCCCAGGCACAGTCTGAACCCTTCCCTCAACCCGGCGGTTTTGCTAGCAGGAGTTCAACCCCAACGAACACAGCCCGGAGACCCCTGAGGCAAAAAAGGCTTCCGACGAACAATAAGCGCTTGCTGTGGAAAACCAATCCCAAGTGGGGGTAGCCACCTCAACAAAATGCCACACACCCAGGTGTAAGAAACAACATTGCCCAGGCATGGTCTAAGCCCCTCACCTCGTCCCTGTGCTTTGGGGAGCCGGAGCGACACCCCAGGCCCACGGACCTGAGACCCCTTTGCAAAAAGCCGGCTTCCCATGGATACAGTTTTCCTGAGGTGCAGACCCTATCCCAAGTGGTTGTGGCAAGGTAAAACAGATGCCCTCCACTTCTCTGGAAGAAATCACAGTGCCCAGCCATGTTCTAAGCCCTCCCATCCTCCCTGGGCTTCTGGCAGCAGGAGTGAAAAGAGAGGAGCAGAGCACTGGGACCCGTTTGACAAAACCCGGCTTCCCACGGGAAAGTCTTTCTCCGCGTGCAGACATGTCCCAGGTGCCTGGGGCAAGGGGAAGGTAATGCCATACACTGACCTGGAAGAGACCACAGGGCCCAGGCACAGTCTGAACCCTTCCCTCAACCCGGCGGTTTTGCTAGCAGGAGTTCAACCCCAACGAACACAGCCCGGAGACCCCTGGGGCAAAAACGGCTTCCGACGAACAATAGGTGCTTGCTGTGGAACACCTATCCCAAGTGGGGGTAGCCAGCTCAACAAAATGCCACACACCCAGGTGTAAGAAACAACATTGCCCAGGCATGGTCTAAGCCCCTCACCTCGTCCCTGTGCTTTGGGGATACGGAGGGACAACCGAGGCACACGGCCCTGAGACCCCTTTGCAAAAAGCCGGCTTCCCACGGAAACAGTTTTCCTGAGGTGCAGACCCTATCCCAAGTGGTTGTGGCAAGGTAAAGCAAATGCCCTCCACTTCTCTGGAAGAAACCACAGTGCCCAGCCATGTTCTAAGCCCTCCCATCCTCCCTGGGTTTCTGGCAGCAGGAGTGAAAAGAGAGGAGCAGAGCACGGGGACCCGTTTGACAAAAACCGGCTTCCCACGGGAAAGTCTTTGTCCACGTGCAGACATGCTCCCAGGTACCTGTGGCAAGGGGAAGGAAATGCCATACACTGACCTGGAAGAGACCACGGGGCCCAGGCACAGTCTGAACCCTTCCCTCAACCCGGCGGTTTTGCTAGCAGGAGTTCAACCCCAACGAACACAGCCCGGAGACCCCTGAGGCAAAAAAGGCTTCCGACGAACAATAAGCGCTTGCTGTGGAAAACCAATCCCAAGTGGGGGTAGCCAGCTCAACAAAATGCCACACACCCAGGTGTAAGAAACAACATTGCCCAGGCAATGTCTAAGCCCCTCACCTCGTCCCTGTGCTTTGGGGAGCCGGAGGGACAGCCGAGGCACACGGCCCTGAGACCCCTTTCCAAAAGGCGGTTTCCCACGGAAACAGTTTTCCTGAGGTGCAGACCCTATCCCAAGTGGTTGTGGCAAGGTAAAGCAAATGCCCTCCACTTCTCTGGAAGAAACCACAGTGCCCAGCCATGTTCTAAGCCCTCCCATCCTCCCTGGGCTTCTGGCAGCAGGAGTGAAAAGAGAGGAGCAGAGCACGGGGACCCGTTTGACAAAAACCGGCTTCCCACGGGAAAGTCTTTCTCCACGTGCAGACATGCTCCCAGGTACCTGTGGCAAGGGGAAGGAAATGCCATACACTGACCTGGAAGAGACCACAGGGCCCAGGCACAGTCTGAACCCTTCCCTCAACCCGGCGGTTTTGCTAGCAGGAGTTCAACCCCAACGAACACAGCCCGGAGACCCCTGGGGCAAAAACGGCTTCTGACGAACAATAGGCGCTTGCTGTGGAACACCTATCCCAAGTGGGGGAAGCCAGCTCAACAAAATGCCACACACCCAGGTGTAAGAAACAACATTGCCCAGGCTTGGTCTAAGCCCCTCACCTCGTCCCTGTGCTTTGGGGAGCCGGAGGGACAACCGAGGCCCACGAACCTGAGACCCCTTTGCAAAAAGTCGGCTTCCCACGGAAACAGTTTTCCTGAGGTGCAGAACCTATCCCAAGTGGTTGTGGCAAGGTAAAGCAAATGCCCTCCAGTTCTCTGGAAGAAACCACAGTGCCCAGCCATGTTCTAAGCCCTCCCATCCTCCCTGGGCTTCTGGCAGCAGGAGTGAAAAGAGAGGAGCAGAGCACGGGGAACCGCTTGACAAAAACCGGCTTCCCACGGGAAAGTCTTTGTCCACGTGCAGACATGCGCCCAGGTGCCTGGGGCAAGGGGAAGGAAATGCCATACACTGACCTGGAAGAGACCACAGGGCCCAGGCACAGTCTGAACCCTTCCCTCAAACCGGCGGTTTTGCTAGCAGGAGTTCAACCCCAACGAACACAGCCCGGAGACCCCTGGGGCAAAAACGGCTTCCGACGAACAATAGGTGCTTGCTGTGGAACACCTATCCCAAGTGGGGGTAGGCAGCTCAACAAAATGCCACACACCCAGTGTAAGTAACAACATTGCCCAGGCATGGTCTAAGCCCCTCACCTCGTCCCTGTGCTTTGGGGAGCCGGAGGGACAGCCGAGGCCCACGGCCCTGAGACCCCTTTGCAAAAAGCCGGCTTCCCACGGAAACAGTTTTCCTGAGGTGCAGACCCTATCCCAAGTGGTTGTGGCAAGGTAAAGCAGATGCCCTCCACTTCTCTGGAAGAAACCACAGTGCCCAGCCATGTTCTAAGCCCGCCCATCCTCCCTGGGCTTCTGGCAGCAGGAGTGAAAAGAGAGGAGCAGAGCACTGGGACCCGTTTGACAAAACCCGGCTTCCCACGGGAAAGTCTTTCTCCACGTGCAGACAAGCTATCAGGTGCCTGTGGCAAGGGGAAGGAAATGTCATACACTGACCTGGAAGAGACCACAGGGCCCAGACATGTTCTAAGTCCTCCCATCCTCCCTGGGCTTCTGGCAGCAGGAGTGAAAAGAGAGGAGCAGAGCACTGGGACCCGTTTGACAAAACCCGGCTTCCCACGGGAAAGTCTTTCTCCACGTGCAGACATTCTCCCAGGTGCCTGTGGCAAGGGGAAGGAAATGCCATACACTGACCTGGAAGAGACCACAGGGCCCAGGCACAGTCTGAACCCTTCCCTCAACCCGGCGGTTTTGGTAGCAGGAGTTCAACCCCAACGAACACAGCCCGGAGACCCCTGAGGCAAAAAAGGCTTCCGACGAACAATAAGCGCTTGCTGTGGAAAACCAATCCCAAGTCGGGGTAGCCAGCTCAACAAAATGCCACACACCCAGGTGTAAGAAACAACATTGCCCAGGCATGGTCTAAGCCCCTCACCTCGTCCCTGTGCTTTGGGGAGCCGGAGCGACACCCCAGGCCCACGGCCCTGAGACTCCTTTGCAAAAAGCAGGCTTCCCACGGAAACAGTTTTCCTGAGGTGAAGACCCTATCCCAAGTGGTTGTGGCAAGGTAAAACAGATGCCCTCCACTTCTCTGGAAGAAACCACAGTGCCCAGCCATGTTCTAAGCCCTCCCATCCTCCCTGGGCTTCTGGCAGCAGGAGTGAAAAGAGAGGAGCATAGCACTGGGACCCGTTTGACAAAAACCGGCTTCCCACGGGAAAGTCTTTCTCCGCGTGCAGACATGCTCCCAGGTGCCTGTGGCAAGGGGAAGGAAATGCCATACACTGACTTGGAAGAGACCACAGGGCCCAGGCACAGTCTGAACCCTTCCCTCAACCCGGCGGTTTTGCTAGCAGGAGTTCAACCCCAACGAACACAGCCCGGAGACCCCTGGGGCAAAAACGGCTTCCGACGAACAATAGGTGCTTGCTGTGGAACACCTATCCCAAGTGGGGGTAGCCAGCTCAACAAAATGCCACACACCCAGGTGTAAGAAACAACATTGCCCAGGCATGGTCTAAGCCCCTGACCTCGTCCATGTGCTTTGGGGAGCCGGAGGGACAGCCGAAGCACAGGGCGCTGAGACCCCTTTGCAAAAAGCGGGCTTCCCACGGAGACAGTTTTCCTGAGGTGCAGACCCTATCCCAAGTGGTTGTGGCAAGGTAAAGCAAATGCCCTGCACTTCTCTGGAAGAAACCACAGTGCCCAGCCATGTTCTAAGCCCTCCCATCCTCCCTGGGCTTCTGGCAGCAGGAGTGAAAAGAGAGGAGCAGAGCACGGGGACCCGTTTGACAAAAACCGGCTTCCCACGGGAAAGTCTTTCTCCACGTGCAGACATGCTCCCAGGTGCCTGTGGCAAGGGGAAGGTAATGCCATACACTGACCTGGAAGAGAGCACAGGGCCCAGGCACAGTCTGAACCCTTCCCTCATCCAGGCGGTTTTGCTAGCAGGAGTTCAACCCCAACGAACACAGCCCGGAGACCCCTGGGGCAAGAACGGCTTCCGACGAACAATAGGTGCTTGCTGTGGAACACCTATCCCAAGTGGGGGTAGGCAGCTCAACAAAATGCCACACACCCAGTGTAAGAAACAACATTGCCCAGGCATGGTCTAAGCCCCTCACCTCGTCCCTGTGCTTTGGGGAGCCGGAGGGACAGCCGAGGCCCACGGCCCTGAGACCCCTTTGCAAAAAGCCGGCTTCCCACGGAAACAGTTTTCCTGAGGTGCAGACCCTATCCCAAGTGGTTGTGGCAAGGTAAAGCAAATGCCCTCCACTTCTCTGGAAGAAACCACAGTGCCCAGCCATGTTCTAAGCCCTCCCATCCTCCCTGGGCTTCTGGCAGCAGGAGTGAAAAGAGAGGAGCAGAGCACGGGGACCCGTTTGATAAAAACCGGCTTCCCACGGGAAAGTCTTTCTCCACGTGCAGACATGCTCCCAGGTGCCTGGGGCAAGGGGAAGGAAATGCCATACACTGACCTGGAAGAGACCACAGGGCCCAGGCACAGTCTGAACCCTTCCCTCATCCCGGCGGTTTTGCTAGCAGGAGTTCAACCCCAACGAACATAGCCCGGAGACCCCTGGGGCAAAAACGGTTTCCGACGAACAATATGTGCTTGCTGTGGAACACCTATCCCAAGTGGGGGTAGCCAGCTCAACAAAATGCCACACACCCAGTGTAAGAAACAACATTGCCCAGGCATGGTCTAAGCCCCTCACCTCGTCCCTGTGCTTTGGGGAGCCGGAGGAACAGCCGAGGCACACGGCCCTGAGACCCCTTTGCAAAAAGCCGACTTCCTACGGAGACAGTTTTCCTGAGGTGCAGACCCTATCCCAAGTGGTTGTGGCAAGGTAAAGCAAATGCCCTCTACTTCTCTGGAAGAAACCACAGTGCCCAGCCATGTTCTAAGCCCTCCCATCCTCCCTGGGCTTCTGGCAGCCGGAGTGAAAAGAGAGGAGCAGAGCACTGGGACCCGTTTGACAAAAACCGGCTTCCCACGGGAAAGTCTTTCTCCACGTGCAGACATGCTCCCAGGTGCCTGGGGAAGGGGAAGGAAATGCCATACACTGACCTAGAAGAGACCACAGGGCCCAGGCACAGTCTGAACCCTTCCCTCAACCCGGCGGTTTTGCTAGCAGGAGTTCAACCCCAACGAACACAGCCCGGAAACCCCTGGGGCAAAAACGTCTTCCGATGATCAGTAGGTGCTTGCTGTGGAACACCTATCCCAAGTGGGGGAAGCCAGCTCAACAAAATGCCACACACCCAGGTGTAAGAAACAACATTGCCCAGGCATGGTCTAAGCCCCTCACCTCGTCCCTGTGCTTTGGGGAGCAGGAGGGACAGCCGAAGCCCACGGCCCTGAGACCCCTTTGCAAAAAGCCGGCTTCCCACGGAAACAGTTTTCCTGAGGTGCAGACCCTATCCCAAGTGGTTGTGGCAAGGTAAAGCAAATGCCCTCCACTTCTCTGGAAGAAACCACAGTGCCCAGCCATGTTCTAAGCCCTCCCATCCTCCCTGGGCTTCTGGCAGCAGGAGTGAAAAGAGAGGAGCAGAGCACGGGGACCCGTTTGACAAAAACCGGCTTCCCACGGGAAAGTCTTTCTCCACGTGCAGACATGCTCCCAGGTGCCTGTGGCAAGGGGAAGGTAATGCCATACACTGACCTGGAAGAGAGCACAGGGCCCAGGCACAGTCTGAACGCTTCCCTCAACCCGGCGGTTTTGCTAGCAGGAGTTCAACCCCAACGAACACAGCCCGGAGACCCCTGGGGCAAAAACGGCTTCCGAAGAACAATACGTGCTTGCTGTGGAACACCTATCCCAAGTGGGGGTAGCCTGCTCAACAAAATGCCACACACCCAGTGTAAGAAACAACATTGCCCAGGCATGGTCTAAGCCCCTCACCTCGTCCCTGTGCTTTGGGGAGCCGGAGGGACAGCCGAAGCACACGGCGCTGAGACCCCTTTGAAAAGCGGGCTTCCCACGGAGACAGTTTTCCTGATGTGCAGACCCTATCCCAAGTGGTTGTGGCAAGGTAAAGCAAATGCCCTCCACTTCTCTGGAAGAAACCACAGTGCCCAGCCATGTTCTAAGCCCTCCCATCCTCCCTGGGCTTCTGGCAGCAGGAGTGAAAAGAGAGGAGCAGAGCACTGGGACCCGTTTGACAAAACCCGGCTTCTCACGGGAAAGTCTTCTCCACGTGCAGACATGCTCCCAGGTGCCTGGGGCAAGGGGAAGGAAATGCCATACACTGACCTGGAAGAGACCACAGGGCCCAGGCACAGTCTGAACCCTTCCCTCAACTCGGCGGTTTTGCTAGAAGGAGTTCAACCCCAACGAACACAGCCCGGAGACCCCTGGGGCAAAAACGGCTTCCGACGATCAATAGGTGCTTGCTGTGGAACACTCATCCCAAGTGGGGGAAGCCAGCTCAACAAAATGCCACACACCCAGGTGTAAGAAACAACATTGCCCAGGCTTGGTCTCAGCCCCTCACCTCGTCCCTGTACTTTGGGGAGCAGGAGGGACACCCGAGGCCCACAGCCCTGAGACCCCTTTGCAAAAAGCCGGCTTCCCACGGAAAGAGTTTTCCTGAGGTGCAGACCCTATCCCAAGTGGTTGTGGCAAGGAAAAGCAAATGCCCTCCACTTCTCTGGAAGAAACCACAGTGCCCAGCCATGTTCTAAGCCCGCCCATCCTCCCTGGGCTTCTGGCAGCAGGAGTGAAAAGAGAGGAGCAGAGCAATGGGACCCGTTTGACAAAACCCGGCTTCCAACGGGAAAGTCTTTCTCCACGTGCAGACATGCTCCCAGGTGCCTGGGGCAAGGGGAAGGAAATGCCATACACTGACCTGGAAGAGACCACAGGGCCCAGGCACAGTCTGAACCCTTCCCTCAACCCGGCGGTTTTCCTAGCAGGAGTTCAACCCCAACGAACACAGCCCGGAGACCCCTGGGGCAAAAACGGCTTCCGACGATCAATAGGTGCTTGCTGTGGAACACCTATCCCAAGTGGGGGAAGCCAGCTCAACAAAATGCCACACACCCAGGTGTAAGAAACAACATTGCCCAGGCATGGTCTAAGCCCCTCACCTCGTCCCTGTGCTTTGGGGAGCCGGAGGGACACCCGAGGCCAACGGCCCTGAGACCCCTTTGCAAAAAGCCGGCTTCCCACGGAAAGCGTTTTCCCAGGGTGCAGACCCTATCCCAAGTGGTTGTGGCAAGGTAAAGCAAATGCCCTCCACTTCTCTGGAAGAAACCACAGTGCCCAGCCATGTTCTAAGCCCTCCCATCCTCCCTGGGCTTCTGGCAGCAGGAGTGAAAAGAGAGGAGCAGAGCACTGGGACCCGTTTGACAAAACCCGGCTTCTCACGGGAAAGTCTTTCTCCACGTGCAGACATGCTCCCAGGTGCCTGGGGCAAGGGGAAGGAAATGCCATACACTGACCTGGAAGAGACCACAGGGCCCAGGCACAGTCTGAACCCTTCCCTCAACTCGGCGGTTTTGCTAGAAGGAGTTCAACCCCAACGAACACAGCCCGGAGACCCCTGGGGCAAAAACGGCTTCCGATGATCAATAGGTGCTTGCTGTGGAACACTCATCCCAAGTGGGGGAAGCCAGCTCAACAAAATGCCACACACCCAGGTGTAAGAAACAACATTGCCCAGGCTTGGTCTCAGCCCCTCACCTCGTCCCTGTGCTGTGGGGAGCCGGAGGGAGAGCCGAGGCCCACGGCCCTGGGACCCCTTTGCAAAAAGCCGGCTTCCCACGGAAAGAGTTTTCCTGAGGTGCAGACCCTATCCCAAGTGGTTGTGGCAAGGAAAAGCAAATGCCCTCCTCTTCTCTGGAAGAAACCACAGTGCCCAGCCATGTTCTAAGCCCTCCCATCCTCCCTGGACTTCTGGCAGCAGGAGTGAAAAGAGAGGAGCAGAGCACTGGGACCCGTTTGACAAAACCCGGCTTCCCACGGGAAAGTCTTTCTCCACGTGCAGACATGCTCCCAGGTGCCTGGGGCAAGGGGAAGGAAATGCCATACACTGACCTGGAAGAGACCACAGGGCCCAGGCACAGTCTGAACCCTTCCCTCAACCCGGCGGTTTTGCTAGCAGGAGTTCAACCCCAACGAACACAGCCCCGAGACCCCTGGGGCAAAAACGGCTTCAGACGATCAATAGGTGCTTGCTGTGGAACACTCATCCCAAGTGGGGGAAGCCAGCTCAACAAAATGCCACACACCCAGGTGTAAGAAACAACATTGCCCAGGCTTGGTCTAAGCCCCTCACCTCGTCCCTGTGCTTTGGGGAGCAGGAGGGACACCCGAGGCCCACGGACCTGAGACCCCTTTGCAAAAAGCCGGCTTCCCACGGAAAGAGTTTTCCTGAGGTGCAGACCCTATCCCAAGTGGTTGTGGCAAGGTAAAGCAAATGCCCTCCACTTCTCTGGAGGAAACCAGAGTGCCCAGACATGTTCTAAGCCCGCCCATCCTCCCTGGGCTTCTGGCAGCAGGAGTGAAAAGAGAGGAGCAGAGCAATGGGACCCGTTTGACAAAACCCGGCTTCCAACGGGAAAGTCTTTCTCCACGTGCAGACATGCTCCCAGGTGCCTGTGGCAAGGGGAAAGAAATGCCATACACTGACCTGGAAGAGACCACAGGGCCCAGGCACAGTCTGAACCCTTCCCTCAACCCGGCGGTTTTGCTAGCAGGAGTTCAACCCCAACGAACACAGCCCGGAGACCCCTGGGGCAAAAACGGCTTCCGACGAACAATAGGTGCTTGCTGTGGAACACCTATCCCAAGTGGGGGTAGCCTGCTCAACAAAATGCCACACACCCAGTGTAAGAAACAACATTGCCCAGGCATGGTCTAAGCCCCTCACCTCGTCCCTGTGCTTTGGGGAGCCGGAGGGACAGCCGAAGCACACGGCGTTGAGACCCCTTTGCAAAAAGCGGGCTTCCCACGGAGACAGTTTTCCTGATGTGCAGACCCTATCCCAAGTGGTTGTGGCAAGGTAAAGCAAATGCCCTCCACTTCTCTGGAAGAAACCACAGTGCCCAGCCATGTTCTAAGCCCTCCCATCCTCCCTGGGCTTCTGGCAGCAGGAGTGAAAAGAGAGGAGCAGAGCACTGGGACCCGTTTGACAAAACCCGGCTTCTCACGGGAAAGTCTTTCTCCACGTGCAGACATGCTCCCAGGTGCCTGTGGCAAGGGGAAGGAAATGCCATACACTGACCTGGAAGAGACCACAGGGCCCAGGCACAGTCTGAACCCTTCCCTCAACTCGTCGGTTTTGCTAGAAGGAGTTCAACCCCAACGAACACAGCCCGGAGACCCCTGGGGCAAAAACGGCTTCCGACGATCAATAGGTGCTTGCTGTGGAACACTCATCCCAAGTGGGGGAAGCCAGCTCAACAAAATGCCACACACCCAGGTGTAAGAAACAACATTGCCCAGGCTTGGTCTCAGCCCCTCACCTCGTCCCTGTGCTTTGGGGAGCAGGAGGGACACCCGAGGCCCACAGCCCTGAGACCCCTTTGCAAAAAGCCGGCTTCCCACGGAAAGAGTTTTCCTGAGGTGCAGACCCTATCCCAAGTGGTTGTGGCAAGGAAAAGCAAATGCCCTCCACTTCTCTGGAAGAAACCACAGTGCCCAGCCATGTTCTAAGCCCGCCCATCCTCCCTGGGCTTCTGGCAGCAGGAGTGAAAAGAGAGGAGCAGAGCAATGGGACCCGTTTGACAAAACCCGGCTTCCAACGGGAAAGTCTTTCTCCACGTGCAGACATGCTCCCAGGTGCCTGGGGCAAGGGGAAGGAAATGCCATACACTGACCTGGAAGAGACCACAGGGCCCAGGCACAGTCTGAACCCTTCCCTCAACCCGGCGGTTTTCCTAGCAGGAGTTCAACCCCAACGAACACAGCCCGGAGACCCCTGGGGCAAAAACGGCTTCCGACGATCAATAGGTGCTTGCTGTGGAACACCTATCCCAAGTGGGGGAAGCCAGCTCAACAAAATGCCACACACCCAGGTGTAAGAAACAACATTGCCCAGGCATGGTCTAAGCCCCTCACCTCGTCCCTGTGCTTTGGGGAGCCGGAGGGACACCCGAGGCCCACGGCCCTGAGACCCCTTTGCAAAAAGCCGGCTTCCCATGGAAAGAGTTTTCCTTAGGTGCAGACCCTATCCCAAGTGGTTGTGGCAAGGTAAAGCAAATGCCCTCCACTTCTCTGGAAGAAACCAGAGTGCCCAGACATGTTCTAAGCCCGCCCATCCTCCCTGGGCTTCTGGCAGCAGGAGTGAAAAGAGAGGAGCAGAGCAATGGGACCCGTTTGACAAAACCCGGCTTCCAACGGGAAAGTCTTTCTCCACGTGCAGACATGCTCCCAGGTGCCTGGGGCAAGGGGAAGGAAATGCCATACACTGACCTGGAAGAGACCACAGGGCCCAGGCACAGTCTGAACCCTTCCCTCAACCCGGCGGTTTTGCTAGCAGGAGTTCAACCCCAACGAACACAGCCCGGAGACCCCTGGGGCAAAAACGGCATCCGACGAACAATAGGTGCTTGCTGTGGAACACCTATCCCAAGTGGGGGTAGCCAGCTCAACAAAATGCCACACACCCAGGTGTAAGAAACAACATTGCCCAGGCATGGTCTAAGCCCCTCACCTCGTCCCTGTGCTTTGGGGAGCCGGAGGGACAGCCGAGGCACACGGCCCTGAGACCCCTTTGCAAAAAGCCGGCTTCCCACGGAAACAGTTTTCCTGAGGTGCAGACCCTATCCCAAGTGGTTGTGGCAAGGTAAAGCAAATGCCCTCCACTTCTCTGGAAGAAACCACAGTGCCCAGCCATGTTCTAAGCCCTCCCATCCTCCCTGGGCTTCTGGCAGCAGGAGTGAAAAGAGAGGAGCAGAGCACGGGGACCCGTTTGACAAAAACCGGCTTCCCACGGGAAAGTCTTTCTCCACGTGCAGACATGCTCCCAGGTGCCTGTGGCAAGGGGAAGGTAATGCCATACACTGACCTGGAAGAGAGCACAGGGCCCAGGCACAGTCTGAACCCTTCCCTCAACCCGGCGGTTTTGCTAGCAGGAGTTCAACCCCAACGAACACAGCCCGGAGACCCCTGGGGCAAAAACGGCTTCCGAAGAACAATAGGTGCTTGCTGTGGAACACCTATCCCAAGTGGGGGTGGCCTGCTCAACAAAATGCCACACACCCAGTGTAAGAAACAACATTGCCCAGGCATGGTCTAAGCCCCTCACCTCCTCCCTGTGCTTTGGGGAGCCGGAGGGACAGCCGAAGCACACGGCGTTGAGACCCCTTTGCAAAAAGCGGGCTTCCCACGGAGACAGTTTTCCTGATGTGCAGACCCTATCCCAAGTGGTTGTGGCAAGGTAAAGCAAATGCCCTCCACTTCTCTGGAAGAAACCACAGTGCCCAGCCATGTTCTAAGCCCTCCCATCCTCCCTGGGCTTCTGGCAGCAGGAGTGAAAAGAGAGGAGCAGAGCACTGGGACCCGTTTGACAAAACCCGGCTTCTCACGGGAAAGTCTTTCTCCACGTGCAGACATGCTCCCAGGTGCCTGTGGCAAGGGGAAGGAAATGCCATACACTGACCTGGAAGAGACCACAGGGCCCAGGCACAGTCTGAACCCTTCCCTCAACTCGTCGGTTTTGCTAGAAGGAGTTCAACCCCAACGAACACAGCCCGGAGACCCCTGGGGCAAAAACGGCTTCCGACGATCAATAGGTGCTTGCTGTGGAACACTCATCCCAAGTGGGGGAAGCCAGCTCAACAAAATGCCACACACCCAGGTGTAAGAAACAACATTGCCCAGGCTTGGTCTCAGCCCCTCACCTCGTCCCTGTGCTTTGGGGAGCAGGAGGGACACCCGAGGCCCACAGCCCTGAGACCCCTTTGCAAAAAGCCGGCTTCCCACGGAAAGAGTTTTCCTGAGGTGCAGACCCTATCCCAAGTGGTTGTGGCAAGGAAAAGCAAATGCCCTCCACTTCTCTGGAAGAAACCACAGTGCCCAGCCATGTTCTAAGCCCGCCCATCCTCCCTGGGCTTCTGGCAGCAGGAGTGAAAAGAGAGGAGCAGAGCAATGGGACCCGTTTGACAAAACCCGGCTTCCAACGGGAAAGTCTTTCTCCACGTGCAGACATGCTCCCAGGTGCCTGGGGCAAGGGGAAGGAAATGCCATACACTGACCTGGAAGAGACCACAGGGCCCAGGCACAGTCTGAACCCTTCCCTCAACCCGGCGGTTTTGCTAGCAGGAGTTCAACCCCAACGAACACAGCCCGGAGACCCCTGGGGCAAAAACGGCTTCCGACGATCAATAGGTGCTTGCTGTGGAACACCTATCCCAAGTGGGGGAAGCCAGCTCAACAAAATGCCACACACCCAGGTGTAAGAAACAACATTGCCCAGGCATGGTCTAAGCCCCTCACCTCGTCCCTGTGCTTTGGGGAGCCGGAGGGACACCCGAGGCCCACGGCCCTGAGACCCCTTTGCAAAAAGCCGGCTTCCCACGGAAAGAGTTTTCCTGAGGTGCAGACCCTATCCCAAGTGGTTGTGGCAAGGTAAAGCAAATGCCCTCCACTTCTCTGGAAGAAACCAGAGTGCCCAGACATGTTCTAAGCCCGCCCATCCTCCCTGGGCTTCTGGCAGCAGGAGTGAAAAGAGAGGAGCAGAGCAATGGGACCCGTTTGACAAAACCCGGCTTTCAACGGGAAAGTCTTTCTCCACGTGCAGACATGCTCCCAGGTGCCTGTGGCAAGGGGAAGGAAATGCCATACACTGACCTGGAAGAGACCACAGGGCCCAGGCACAGTCTGAACCCTTCCCTCAACCCGGCGGTTTTGCTAGCAGGAGTTCAACCCCAACGAACACAGCCCGGAGACCCCTGGGGCAAAAACGGCATCCGACGAACAATAGGTGCTTGCTGTGGAACACCTATCCCAAGTGGGGGTAGCCAGCTCAACAAAATGCCACACACCCAGGTGTAAGAAACAACATTGCCCAGGCATGGTCTAAGCCCCTCACCTCGTCCCTGTGCTTTGGGGAGCCGGAGGGACAGCCGAGGCACACGGCCCTGAGACCCCTTTGCAAAAAGCCGGCTTCCCACGGAAACAGTTTTCCTGAGGTGCAGACCCTATCCCAAGTGGTTGTGGCAAGGTAAAGCAAATGCCCTCCACTTCTCTGGAAGAAACCACAGTGCCCAGCCATGTTCTAAGCCCTCCCATCCTCCCTGGGCTTCTGGCAGCAGGAGTGAAAAGAGAGGAGCAGAGCACTGGGACCCGTTTGACAAAACCCGGCTTCTCACGGGAAAGTCTTTCTCCACGTGCAGACATGCTCCCAGGTGCCTGGGGCAAGGGGAAGGAAATGCCATACACTGACCTGGAAGAGACCACAGGGCCCAGGCACAGTCTGAACCCTTCCCTCAACTCGGCGGTTTTGCTAGAAGGAGTTCAACCCCAACGAACACAGCCCGGAGACCCCTGGGGCAAAAACGGCTTCCGATGATCAATAGGTGCTTGCTGTGGAACACTCATCCCAAGTGGGGGAAGCCAGCTCAACAAAATGCCACACACCCAGGTGTAAGAAACAACATTGCCCAGGCTTGGTCTCAGCCCCTCACCTCGTCCCTGTGCCTTGGGGAGCAGGAGGGACACCCGAGGCCCACGGCCCTGAGACCCCTTTGCAAAAAGCAGGCTTCCCACGGAAAGAGTTTTCCTGAGGTGCAGACCCTATCCCAAGTGGTTGTGGCAAGGAAAAGCAAATGCCCTCCACTTCTCTGGAAGAAACCACAGTGCCCAGCCATGTTCTAAGCCCGCCCATCCTCCCTGGGCTTCTGGCAGCAGGAGTGAAAAGAGAGGAGCAGACCAATGGGACCCGTTTGACAAAACCCGGGTTCCCACGGGAAAGTCTTTGTCCACGTGCAGACATGCTCCCAGGTGCCTGGGGCAAGGGGAAGGAAATGCCATACACTGACCTGGAAGAGACCACAGGGCCCAGGCACAGTCTGAACCCTTCCCTCAACCCGGCGGTTTTGCTAGCAGGAGTTCAACCCCAACGAACACAGCCCGGAGACCCCTGGGGCAAAAACGGCTTCCGACGATCAATAGGTGCTTGCTGTGAAACACCTATCCCAAGTGGGGGAAGCCAGCGCAACAAAATGCCACACACCCAGGTGTAAGAAACAACATTACCCAGGCATGGTCTAAGCCCCTCACCTCGTCCCTGTGCTTTGGGGAGCCGGAGGGACAGCCGAAGCACAGGGCGCTGAGACCCCTTTGCAAAAAGCGGGCTTCCCACGGAGACAGTTTTCCTGAGGTGCAGACCCTATCCCAAGTGGTTGTGGCAAGGTAAAGCAAATGCCCTCCACTTCTCTGGAAGAAACCACAGTGCCCAGCCATGTTCTAAGCCCTCCCATCCTCCCTGGGCTTCTGGCAGCAGGAGTGAAAAGAGAGGAGCAGAGCACTGGGACCCGTTTGACAAAAACCGGCTTCCCACGGGAAAGTCTTTCTCCACGTGCAGACATGCTCCCAGGTGCCTGGGGCAAGGGGAAGGTAATGCCATACACTGACCTGGAAGAGAGCACAGGGCCCAGGCACAGTCTGAACCCTTCCCTCAACCCGGCGGTTTTGCTAGCAGGAGTTCAACCCCAACGAACACAGCCCGGAGACCCCTGAGGCAAAAACGGCTTCCGATGATCAGTAGGTGCTTGCTGTGGAACACCTATCCCAATTGGGGGTAGGCAGCTCAACAAAATGCCACACACCCAGTGTAAGAAACAACATTGCCCAGGCATGGTCTAAGCCCCTCACCTCGTCCCTGTGCTTTGGGGAGCCGGAGGGACAGCCGAGGCCCACGGCCCTGAGACTCCTTTGCAAAAAGCCGGCTTCCCACGGAAACAGTTTTCCTGAGGTGCAGACCCTATCCCAAGTGGTTGTGGCAAGGTAAAGCAAATGCCCTCCACTTCTCTGGAAGAAACCACAGTGCCCAGACATGTTCTAAGCCCGCCCATCCTCCCTGGGCTTCTGGCAGCAGGAGTGAAAAGAGAGGAGCAGAGCACTGGGACCCGTTTGACAAAACCCGGCTTCCCACGGGAAAGTCTTTCTCCACGTGCAGACATGCTCCCAGGTGACTGTGGCAAGGGGAAGGAAATGCCATACACTGACCTGGAAGAGACCACAGGGCCCAGGCACAGTCTGAACCCTTCCCTCAACCCGGCGGTTTTGCTAGCAGGAGTTCAACCCCAACGAACACAGCCCGGAGACCCCTGAGGCAAAAAAGGCTTCCGACGAACAATAAGCGCTTGCTGTGGAAAACCAATCCCAAGTGGGGGTAGCCAGCTCAACAAAATGCCACACACCCAGGTGTAAGAAACAACATTGCCCAGGCATGGTCTAAGCCCCTCACCTCGTCCCTGTGCTTTGGGGAGCCGGAGCGACACCCCAGGCCCACGGACCTGAGACCCCTTTGCAAAAAGCCGGCTTCCCACGGATACAGTTTTCCTGAGGTGCAGACCCTATCCCAAGTGGTTGTGGCAAGGTAAAACAGATGCCCTCCACTTCTCTGGAAGAAATCACAGTGCCCAGCCATGTTCTAAGCCCTCCCATCCTCCCTGGGCTTCTGGCAGCAGGAGTGAAAAGAGAGGAGCAGAGCACTGGGACCCGTTTGACAAAACCCGGCTTCCCACGGGAAAGTCTTTCTCCGCGTGCAGACATGTCCCAGGTGCCTGTGGCAAGGGGAAGGAAATGCCATACACTGACCTGGAAGAGACCACAGGGCCCAGGCACAGTCTGAACCCTTCCCTCAACCCGGCGGTTTTGCTAGCAGGAGTTCAACCCCAACGAACACAGCCCGGAGACCCCTGGGGCAAAAACGGCTTCCGACGAACAATAGGTGCTTGCTGTGGAACACCTATCCCAAGTGGGGGTAGCCAGCTCAACAAAATGCCACACACCCAGGTGTAAGAAACAACATTGCCCAGGCATGGTCTAAGCCCCTCACCTCGTCCCTGTGCTTTGGGGATACGGAGGGACAGCCGAGGCACACGGCCCTGAGACCCCTTTGCAAAAAGCCGGCTTCCCACGGAAACAGTTTTCCTGAGGTGCAGACCCTATCCCAAGTGGTTGTGGCAAGGTAAAGCAGATGCCCTCCACTTCTCTGGAAGAAACCACAGTGCCCAACCATTTTCTAAGCCCTCCCATCCTCCCTGGGCTTCTGGCAGCAGGAGTGAAAAGAGACGAGCAGAGCACTGGGACCCGTTTGACAAAACCCGGCTTCCCACGGGAAAGTCTTTCTCCACGTGCAGACATGCTCCCAGGTGCCTGGGGCAAGGGGAAGGTAATGCCATACACTGACCTGGAAGAGACCACAGGGCCCAGGCACAGTCTGAACCCTTCCCTCAACCCGGCGGTTTTGCTAGCAGGAGTTCAACCCCAACGAACATAGCCCGGAGACCCCTGGGGCAAAAACGGTTTCCGACGAACAATATGTGCTTGCTGTGGAACACCTATCCCAAGTGGGGGTAGCCAGCTCAACAAAATGCCACACACCCAGTGTAAGAAACAACATTGCCCAGGCATGGTCTAAGCCCCTCACCTCGTCCCTGTGCTTTGGGGAGCCGGAGGGACAGCCGAGGCACACGGCCCTGAGACCCCTTTGCAAAAAGCCGACTTCCCACGGAGACAGTTTTCCTGAGGTGCAGACCCTATCCCAATTGGTTGTGGCAAGGTAAAGCAAATGCCCTCCACTTCTCTGGAAGAAACCACAGTGCCCAGCCATGTTCTAAGCCCTCCCATCCTCCCTGGGCTTCTGGCAGCCGGAGTGAAAAGAGAGGAGCAGAGCACTGGGACCCGTTTGACAAAAACCGGCTTCCCACGGGAAAGTCTTTCTCCACGTGCAGACATGCTCCCAGGTGCCTGGGGAAGGTAAAGGAAATGCCATACACTGACCTGGAAGAAACCACAGGGCCCAGGCACAGTCTGAACCCTTCCCTCAACCCGGCGGTTTTGCTAGCAGGAGTTCAACCCCAACGAACACAGCCCGGAGACCTCTGGGGCAAAAACGGCTTCCGATGATCAGTAGGTGCTTGCTGTGGAACACCTATCCCAAGTGGGGGAAGCCAGCTCAACAAAATGCCACACACCCAGGTGTAAGAAACAACATTGCCCAGGCATGGTCTAAGCCCCTCACCTCGTCCCTGTGCTTTGGGGAGCAGGAGGGACACCCGAGGCCCACGGCCCTGAGACCCCTTTGCAAAAAGCCGGCTTCCCACGGAAAGAGTTTTCCTGAGGTGCAGACCCTATGCCAAGTGGTTGTGGCAAGGTAAAGCAAATGCCCTCCTCTTCTCTGGAAGAAACCACAGTGCCCAGCCATGTTCTAAGCCCTCCCATCCTCCCTGGGCTTCTGGCAGCAGGAGTGAAAAGAGAGGAGCAGAGCACTGGGACCCGTTTGACAAAACCCGGCTTCCCACGGGAAAGTCTTTCTCCGCGTGCAGACATGCTCCCAGGTGCCTGTGGCAAGGGGAAGGAAATGCCATACACTGACCTGGAAGAGACCACAGGGCCCAGGCACAGTCTGAACCCTTCCCTCAACCCGGCGGTTTTGCTAGCAGGAGTTCAACCCCAACGAACACAGCCCGGAGACCCCTGGGGCAAAAACGGCTTCCGAAGAACAATAGGTGCTTGCTGTGGAACACCTATCCCAAGTGGGGGTAGCCAGCTCAACAAAATGCCACACACCCAGTGTAAGAAACAACATTGCCCAGGCATGGTCTAAGCCCCTCACCTCGTCCCTGTGCTTTGGGGAGCCGGAGGGACAGCCGAAGCACACGGCGCTGAGACCCCTTTGCAAAAAGCGGGCTTCCCACGGAGACAGTTTTCCTGATGTGCAGACCCTATCCCAAGTGGTTGTGGCAAGGTAAAGCAAATGCCCTCCACTTCTCTGGAAGAAACCACAGTGCCCAGCCATGTTCTAAGCCCGCCCATCCTCCCTGGGCTTCTGGCAGCAGGAGTGAAAAGAGAGGAGCAGAGCACTGGGACCCGTTTGACAAAACCCGGCTTCCCACGGGAAAGTCTTTCTCCGCGTGCAGACATGCTCCCAGGTGCCTGGGGCAAGGGGAAGGAAATGCCATACACTGACCTGGAAGAGACCACAGGGCCCAGGCACAGTCTGAACCCTTCCCTCAACCCGGCGGTTTTGCTAGCAGGAGTTCAACCCCAACGAACACAGCCCGGAGACCCCTGAGGCAAAAACGGCTTCCGACGAACAATAGGTGCTTGCTGTGGAACACCTATCCCAAGTGGGGGTAGCCAGCTCAACAAAATGCCACACACCCAGTGTAAGAAACAACATTGCCCAGGCATGGTCTAAGCCCCTCACCTCGTCCCTGTGCTTTGGGGATACGGAGGGACAGCCGAGGCACACGGCCCTGAGACCCCTTTGCAAAAAGCCGGCTTCCCACGGAAACAGTTTTCCTGAGGTGCAGACCCTATCCCAAGTGGTTGTGGCAAGGTAAAGCAAATGCCCTCCACTTCTCTGGAAGAAACCACAGTGCCCAGCCATGTTCTAAGCCCTCCCATCCTCCCTGGGCTTCTGGCAGCAGGAGTGAAAAGAGAGGAGCAGAGCACGGGGACCCGTTTGACAAAAACCGGCTTCCCACGGGAAAGTCTTTCTCCACGTGCAGACATGCTCCCAGGTACCTGTGGCAAGGGGAAGGAAATGCCATACACTGACCTGGAAGAGACCACAGGGCCCAGGCACAGTCTGAACCCTTCCCTCAACCCGGCGGTTTTGCTAGCAGGAGTTCAACCCCAACGAACACAGCCCGGAGACCCCTGAGGCAAAAAAGGCATCCGACGAACAATAAGCGCTTGCTGTGGAAAACCAATCCCAAGTGGGGGTAGCCAGCTCAACAAAATGCCACACACCCAGGTGTAAGAAACAACATTGCCCAGGCATGGTCTAAGCCCCTCACCTCGTCCCTGTGCTTTGGGGAGCCGGAGCGACACCCCAGGCCCACGGCCCTGAGACCCCTTTGCAAAAAGCAGGCTTCCCACGGAAACAGTTTTCCTGAGGTGCAGACCCTATCCCAAGTGGTTGTGGCAAGGTAAAGCAGATGCCCTCCACTTCTCTGGAAGAAACCACAGTGCCCAACCATTTTCTAAGCCCTCCCATCCTCCCTGGGCTTCTGGCAGCAGGAGTGAAAAGAGAGGAGCAGAGCACTGGGACCCGTTTGACAAAACCCGGGTTCCCACGGGAAAGTCTTTCTCCGCGTGCAGACATGCTCCCAGGTGCCTGTGGCAAGGGGAAGGAAATGCCATACACTGACTTGGAAGAGACCACAGGGCCCAGGCACAGTCTGAACCCTTCCCTCAACCCGGCGGTTTTGCTAGCAGGAGTTCAACCCCAACGAACACAGCCCGGAGACCCCTGGGGCAAAAACGGCTTCCGACGAACAATAGGCGCTTGCTGTGGAACACCTATCCCAAGTGGGGGAAGCCAGCTCAACAAAATGCCACACACCCAGGTGTAAGAAACAACATTGCCCAGGCTTGGTCTAAGCCCCTCACCTCGTCCCTGTGCTTTGGGGAGCCGGAGGGACAACCGAGGCCCACGAACCTGAGACCCCTTTGCAAAAAGTCGGCTTCCCACGGAAACAGTTTTCCTGAGGTGCAGAACCTATCCCAAGTGGTTGTGGCAAGGTAAAGCAAATGCCCTCCACTTCTCTGGAAGAAACCACAGTGCCCAGCCATGTTCTAAGCCCTCCCATCCTCCCTGGGCTTCTGGCAGCAGGAGTGAAAAGAGAGGAGCAGAGCACTGGGACCCGTTTGACAAAACCCGGCTTCTCACGGGAAAGTCTTTCTCCACGTGCAGACATGCTCCCAGGTGCCTGGGGCAAGGGGAAGGAAATGCCATACACTGACCTGGAAGAGACCACAGGGCCCAGGCACAGTCTGAACCCTTCCCTCAACTCGGCGGTTTTGCTAGAAGGAGTTCAACCCCAACGAACACAGCCCGGAGACCCCTGGGGCAAAAACGGCTTCCGACGATCAATAGGTGCTTGCTGTGGAACACTCATCCCAAGTGGGGGTAGCCAGCTCAACAAAATGCCACACACCCAGGTGTAAGAAACAACATTGCCCAGGCTTGGTCTAAGCCCCTCACCTCGTCCCTGTGCTTTGGGGAGCAGGAGGGACACCCGAGGCCCACGGCCCTGAGACCCCTTTGCAAAAAGCCGGCTTCCCACGGAAAGAGTTTTCCTGAGGTGCAGACCCTATCCCAAGTGGTTGTGGCAAAGTAAAGCAAATGCCCTCCACTTCTCTGGAAGAAACCAGAGTGCCCAGACATGTTCTAAGCCCGCCCAACCTCCCTGGGCTTCTGGCAGCAGGAGTGAAAAGAGAGGAGCAGAGCAATGGGACCCGTTTGACAAAACCCGGCTTCCAACGGGAAAGTCTTTCTCCACGTGCAGACATGCTCCCAGGTGCCTGTGGCAAGGGGAAGGAAATGCCATACACTGACCTGGAAGAGACCACAGGGCCCAGGCACAGTCTGAACCCTTCCCTCAACCCGGCGGTTTTGCTAGCAGGAGTTCAACCCCAACGAACACAGCCCGGAGACCCCTGGGGCAAAAACGGCTTCCGATGATCAATAGGTGCTTGCTGTGGAACACTCATCCCAAGTGGGGGAAGCCAGCTCAACAAAATGCCACACACCCAGGTGTAAGAAACAACATTGCCCAGGCTTGGTCTCAGCCCCTCAACTCGTCCCTGTGCTTTGGGGAGCAGGAGGGACACCCGAGGCCCACGGCCCTGAGACCCCTTTGCAAAAAGCCGGCTTCCCACGGAAAGAGTTTTCCTGAGGTGCAGACCCTATCCCAAGTGGTTGTGGCAAGGAAAAGCAAATGCCCTCCACTTCTCTGGAAGAAACCACAGTGCCCAGCCATGTTCTAAGCCCGCCCATCCTCCCTGGGCTTCTGGCAGCAGGAGTGAAAAGAGAGGAGCAGAGCAATGGGACCCGTTTGACAAAACCCGGCTTCCAACGGGAAAGTCTTTCTCCACGTGCAGACATGCTCCCAGGTGCCTGGGGCAAGGGGAAGGAAATGCCATACACTGACCTGGAAGAGACCACAGGGCCCAGGCACAGTCTGAACCCTTCCCTCAACCCGGCGGTTTTCCTAGCAGGAGTTCAACCCCAACGAACACAGCCCGGAGACCCCTGGGGCAAAAACGGCTTCCGACGATCAATAGGTGCTTGCTGTGGAACACCTATCCCAAGTGGGGGAAGCCAGCTCAACAAAATGCCACACACCCAGGTGTAAGAAACAACATTGCCCAGGCATGGTCTAAGCCCCTCACCTCGTCCCTGTGCTTTGGGGAGCCGGAGGGACACCCGAGGCCAACGGCCCTGAGACCCCTTTGCAAAAAGCCGGCTTCCCACGGAAAGCGTTTTCCCAGGGTGCAGACCCTATCCCAAGTGGTTGTGGCAAGGTAAAGCAAATGCCCTCCACTTCTCTGGAAGAAACCACAGTGCCCAGCCATGTTCTAAGCCCTCCCATCCTCCCTGGGCTTCTGGCAGCAGGAGTGAAAAGAGAGGAGCAGAGCACTGGGACCCGTTTGACAAAACCCGGCTTCTCACGGGAAAGTCTTTCTCCACGTGCAGACATGCTCCCAGGTGCCTGGGGCAAGGGGAAGGAAATGCCATACACTGACCTGGAAGAGACCACAGGGCCCAGGCACAGTCTGAACCCTTCCCTCAACCCGGCGGTTTTGCTAGATGGAGTTCAACCCCAACGAACACAGCCCGGAGACCCCTGGGGCAAAAACGGCTTCCGATGATCAATAGGTGCTTGCTGTGGAACACTCATCCCAAGTGGGGGAAGCCACCTCAACAAAATGCCACACACCCAGGTGTAAGAAACAACATTGCCCAGGCTTGGTCTCAGCCCCTCACCTCGTCCCTGTGCTGTGGGGAGCCGGAGGGAGAGCCGAGGCCCACGGCCCTGAGACCCCTTTGCAAAACCCGGCTTCCCACGGAAAGAGTTTTCCTGAGGTGCAGACCCTATCCCAAGTGGTTGTGGCAAGGAAAAGCAAATGCCCTCCACTTCTCTGGAAGAAACCACAGTGCCCAGCCATGTTCTAAGCCCTCCCATCCTCCCTGGGCTTCTGGCAGCAGGAGTGAAAAGAGAGGAGCAGAGCACTGGGACCCGTTTGACAAAACCCGGCTTCTCACGGGAAAGTCTTTCTCCACGTGCAGACATGCTCCCAGGTGCCTGGGGCAAGGGGAAGGAAATGCCATACACTGACCTGGAAGAAACCACAGGGCCCAGGCACAGTCTGAACCCTTCCCTCAACCCGGCGGTTTTGCTAGCAGGAGTTCAACCCCAACGAACACAGCCCGGAGACCTCTGGGGCAAAAACGGCTTCCGATGATCAGTAGGTGCTTGCTGTGGAACACCTATCCCAAGTGGGGGAAGCCAGCTCAACAAAATGCCACACACCCAGGTGTAAGAAACAACATTGCCCAGGCATGGTCTAAGCCCCTCACCTCGTCCCTGTGCTTTGGGGAGCAGGAGGGACACCCGAGGCCCACGGCCCTGAGACCCCTTTGCAAAAAGCCGGCTTCCCACGGAAAGAGTTTTCCGGAGGTGCAGACCCTATCCCAAGTGGTTGTGGCAAGGTAAAGCAAATGCCCTCCTCTTCTCTGGAAGAAACCACAGTGCCCAGCCATGTTCTAAGCCCTCCCATCCTCCCTGGGCTTCTGGCAGCAGGAGTGAAAAGAGAGGAGCAGAGCACTGGGACCCGTTTGACAAAACCCGGCTTCCCACGGGAAAGTCTTTCTCCGCGTGCAGACATGCTCCCAGGTGCCTGTGGCAAGGGGAAGGAAATGCCATACACTGACCTGGAAGAGACCACAGGGCCCAGGCACAGTCTGAACCCTTCCCTCAACCCGGCGGTTTTGCTAGAAGGAGTTCAACCCCAACGAACACAGCCCGGAGACCCCTGGGGCAAAAACGGCTTCCGACGATCAATAGGTGCTTGCTGTGGAACACTCATCCCAAGTGGGGGAAGCCAGCTCAACAAAATGCCACACACCCAGGTGTAAGAAACAACATTGCCCAGGCTTGGTCTCAGCCCCTCACCTCGTCCCTGTGCTTTGGGGAGCAGGAGGGACACCCGAGGCCCACGGCCCTGAGACCCCTTTGCAAAAAGCCGGCTTCCCACGGAAAGAGTTTTCCTGAGGTGCAGACCCTATCCCAAGTGGTTGTGGCAAGGAAAACAAATGCCCTCCACTTCTCTGGAAGAAACCACAGTGCCCAGCCATGTTCTAAGCCCGCCCATCCTCCCTGGGCTTCTGGCAGCAGGAGTGAAAAGAGAGGAGCAGAGCAATGGGACCCGTTTGACAAAACCCGGCTTCCAACGGGAAAGTCTTTCTCCACGTGCAGACATGCTCCCAGGTGCCTGGGGCAAGGGGAAGGAAATGCCATACACTGACCTGGAAGAGACCACAGGGCCCAGGCACAGTCTGAACCCTTCCCTCAACCCGGCGGTTTTCCTAGCAGGAGTTCAACCCCAACGAACACAGCCCGGAGACCCCTGGGGCAAAAACGGCTTCCGACGATCAATAGGTGCTTGCTGTGGAACACCTATCCCAAGTGGGGGAAGCAAGCTCAACAAAATGCCACACACCCAGGTGTAAGAAACAACATTGCCCAGGCATGGTCTAAGCCCCTCACCTCGTCCCTGTGCTTTGGGGAGCCGGAGGGACAACCGAGGCCAACGGCCCTGAGACGCCTTTGCAAAAAGCCGGCTTCCCACGGAAAGCGTTTTCCCAGGGTGCAGACCCTATCCCAAGTGGTTGTGGCAAGGTAAAGCAAATGCCCTCCACTTCTCTGGAAGAAACCACAGTGCCCAGCCATGTTCTAAGCCCTCCCATCCTCCCTGGGCTTCTGGCAGCAGGAGTGAAAAGAGAGGAGCAGAGCACTGGGACCCGTTTGACAAAACCCGGCTTCTCACGGGAAAGTCTTTCTCCACGTGCAGACATGCTCCCAGGTGCCTGGGGCAAGGGGAAGGAAATGCCATACACTGACCTGGAAGAGACCACAGGGCCCAGGCACAGTCTGAACCCTTCCCTCAACTCGGCGGTTTTGCTAGAAGGAGTTCAACCCCAACGAACACAGCCCGGAGACCCCTGGGGCAAAAACGGCTTCCGATGATCAATAGGTGCTTGCTGTGGAACACTCATCCCAAGTGGGGGAAGCCAGCTCAACAAAATGCCACACACCCAGGTGTAAGAAACAACATTGCCCAGGCTTGGTCTAAGCCCCTCACCTCGTCCCTGTGCTTTGGGGAGCAGGAGGGACACCCGAGGCCCACGGCCCTGAGACCCCTTTGCAAAAAGCCGGCTTCCCACGGAAACAGTTTTCCTGAGGTGCAGACCCTATCCCAAGTGGTTGTGGCAAGGTAAAGCAAATGCCCTCCACTTCTCTGGAAGAAACCACAGTGCCCAGACATGTTCTAAGCCCGCCCATCCTCCCTGGGCTTCTGGCAGCAGGAGTGAAAAGAGAGGAGCAGAGCAATGGGACCCGTTTGACAAAACCCGGCTTCCCACGGGAAAGTCTTTCTCCACGTGCAGACATGCTCCCAGGTGCCTGTGGCAAGGGGAAGGAAATGCCATACACTTACCTGGAAGAGACCACAGGGCCCAGGCACAGTCTGAACCCTTCCCTCAACCCGGCGGTTTTGCTAGCAGGAGTTCAACCCCAACGAACACAGCCCGGAGACCCCTGGGGCAAAAACGGCATCCGACGAACAATAGGTGCTTGCTGTGGAACACCTATCCCAAGTGGGGGTAGCCAGCTCAACAAAATGCCACACACCCAGGTGTAAGAAACAACATTGCCCAGGCATGGTCTAAGCCCCTCACCTCGTCCCTGTGCTTTGGGGAGCCGGAGGGACAGCCGAGGCACACGGCCCTGAGACCCCTTTGCAAAAAGCCGGCTTCCCACGGAAACAGTTTTCCTGAGGTGCAGACCCTATCCCAAGTGGTTGTGGCAAGGTAAAGCAAATGCCCTCCACTTCTCTGGAAGAAACCACAGTGCCCAGCCATGTTCTAAGCCCTCCCATCCTCCCTGGGCTTCTGGCAGCAGGAGTGAAAAGAGAGGAGCAGAGCACGGGGACCCGTTTGACAAAAACCGGCTTCCCACGGGAAAGTCTTTCTCCACGTGCAGACATGCTCCCAGGTGCCTGTGGCAAGGGGAAGGTAATGCCATACACTGACCTGGAAGAGAGCACAGGGCCCAGGCACAGTCTGAACCCTTCCCTCAACCCGGCGGTTTTGCTAGCAGGAGTTCAACCCCAACGAACACAGCCCGGAGACCCCTGGGGCAAAAACGGCTTCCGAAGAACAATAGGTGCTTGCTGTGGAACACCTATCCCAAGTGGGGGTAGCCTGCTCAACAAAATGCCACACACCCAGTGTAAGAAACAACATTGCCCAGGCATGGTCTAAGCCCCTCACCTCGTCCCTGTGCTTTGGGGAGCCGGAGGGACAGCCGAAGCACACGGCGCTGAGACCCCTTTGCAAAAAGCGGGCTTCCCACGGAGACAGTTTTCCTGATGTGCAGACCCTATCCCAAGTGGTTGTGGCAAGGTAAAGCAAATGCCCTCCACTTCTCTGGAAGAAACCACAGTGCCCAGCCATGTTCTAAGCCCTCCCATCCTCCCTGGGCTTCTGGCAGCAGGAGTGAAAAGAGAGGAGCAGAGCACTGGGACCCGTTTGACAAAACCCGGCTTCTCACGGGAAAGTCTTTCTCCACGTGCAGACATGCTCCCAGGTGCCTGTGGCAAGGGGAAGGAAATGCCATACACTGACCTGGAAGAGACCACAGGGCCCAGGCACAGTCTGAACCCTTCCCTCAACTCGGCGGTTTTGCTAGAAGGAGTTCAACCCCAACGAACACAGCCCGGAGACCCCTGGGGCAAAAACGGCTTCCGATGATCAATAGGTGCTTGCTGTGGAACACTCATCCCAAGTGGGGGAAGCCAGCTCAACAAAATGCCACACACCCAGGTGTAAGAAACAACATTGCCCAGGCTTGGTCTCAGCCCCTCACCTCGTCCCTGTCCCTGGGGGAGCAGGAGGGACACCCGAGGCCCACGGCCCTGAGACCCCTTTGCAAAAAGCCGGCTTCCCACGGAAAGAGTTTTCCTGAGGTGCAGACCCTATCCCAAGTGGTTGTGGCAAGGAAAAGCAAATGCCCTCCACTTCTCTGGAAGAAACCACAGTGCCCAGCCATGTTCTAAGCCCGCCCATCCTCCCTGGGCTTCTGGCAGCAGGAGTGAAAAGAGAGGAGCAGAGCAATGGGACCCGTTTGACAAAACCCGGCTTCCAACGGGAAAGTCTTTCTCCACGTGCAGACATGCTCCCAGGTGCCTGGGGCAAGGGGAAGGAAATGCCATACACTGACCTGGAAGAGACCACAGGGCCCAGGCACAGTCTGAACCCTTCCCTCAACCCGGCGGTTTTCCTAGCAGGAGTTCAACCCCAACGAACACAGCCCGGAGACCCCTGGGGCAAAAACGGCTTCCGACGATCAATAGGTGCTTACTGTGGAACACCTATCCCAAGTGGGGGAAGCAAGCTCAACAAAATGCCACACACCCAGGTGTAAGAAACAACATTGCCCAGGCATGGTCTAAGCCCCTCACCTCGTCCCTGTGCTTTGGGGAGCCGGAGGGACACCCGAGGCCAACGGCCCTGAGACCCCTTTGCAAAAAGCCGGCTTCCCACGGAAAGCGTTTTCCCAGGGTGCAGACCCTATCCCAAGTGGTTGTGGCAAGGTAAAGCAAATGCCCTCCACTTCTCTGGAAGAAACCACAGTGCCCAGACATGTTCTAAGCCCTCCCATCCTCCCTGGGCTTCTGACAGCAGGAGTGAAAAGAGAGGAGCAGAGCACTGGGACCCGTTTGACAAAACCCGGCTTCCCACCGGAAAGTCTTTCTCCACGTGCAGACATGCTCCCAGGTGACTGGGGCAAGGGGAAGGAAATGCCATACACTGACCTGGAAGAGACCACAGGGCCCAGGCACAGTCTGAACCCTTCCCTCAACCCGGCGGTTTTGCTAGCAGGAGTTCAACCCCAACGAACACAGCCCGGAGACCCCTGGGGCAAAAACGGCTTCCGACGAACAATAGGTGCTTGCTGTGGAACACCTATCCCAAGTGGGGGAAGCCAGCGCAACAAAATGCCACATACCCAGGTGTAAGAAACAACATTGCCCAGGCATGGTCTAAGCCCCTCACCTCGTCCCTGTGCTTTGGGGAGTCGGAGGGACACCCGAGGCCCACGGCCCTGAGACCCCTTTGCAAAAAGCGGGCTTCCCACGGAAAGAGTTTTCCTGAGGTGCAGACCCTATCCCAAGTGGTTGTGGCAAGGTAAAGCAGATGCCCTCCACTTCTCTGGAAGAAACCACAGTGCCCAGCCATGTTCTAAGCCCTCCCATCCTCCCTGGGCTTCTGGCAGCAGGAGTGAAAAGAGAGGAGCAGAGCACTGGGACCCGTTTGACAAAAACCGGCTTCCCACGGGAAAGTCTTTCTCCACGTGCAGACATGCTCCCAGGTGCCTGGGGCAAGGGGAAGGTAATGCCATACACTGACCTGGAAGAGAGCACAGGGCCCAGGCACAGTCTGAACCCTTCCCTCAACCCGGCGGTTTTGCTAGCAGGAGTTCAACCACAACGAACACAGCCCGGAGACCCCTGAGGCAAAAACGGCTTCCGATGATCAGTAGGTGCTTGCTGTGGAACACCTATCCCAATTGGGGGTAGGCAGCTCAACAAAATGCCACACACCCAGTGTAAGAAACAACATTGCCCAGGCATGGTCTAAGCCCCTCACCTCGTCCCTGTGCTTTGGGGAGCCGGAGGGACAGCCGAGGCCCACGGCCCTGAGACTCCTTTGCAAAAAGCCGGCTTCCCACGGAAACAGTTTTCCTGAGGTGCAGACCCTATCCCAAGTGGTTGTGGCAAGGTAAAGCAGATGCCCTCCACTTCTCTGGAAGAAACCACAGTGCCCAACCATTTTCTAAGCCCTCCCATCCTCCCTGGGCTTCTGGCAGCAGGAGTGAAAAGAGAGGAGCAGAGCACTGGGACCCGTTTGACAAAACCCGGCTTCCCACGGGAAAGTCTTTCTCCGCGTGCAGACATGCTCCCAGGTGCCTGTGGCAAGGGGAAGGAAATGCCATACACTGACTTGGAAGAGACCACAGGGCCCAGGCACAGTCTGAACCCTTCCCTCAACCCGGCGGTTTTGCTAGCAGGAGTTCAACCCCAACGAACACAGCCCGGAGACCCCTGGGGCAAAAACGGCTTCCGACGAACAATAGGCGCTTGCTGTGGAACACCTATCCCAAGTAGGGGAAGCCAGCTCAACAAAATGCCACACACCCAGGTGTAAGAAACAACATTGCCCAGGCTTGGTCTAAGCCCCTCACCTCGTCCCTGTGCTTTGGGGAGCAGGAGGGACACCCGAGGCCCACGGCCCTGAGACCCCTTTGCAAAAAGCCGGCTTCCCATGGAAAGAGTTTTCCTGAGGTGCAGACCCTATCCCAAGTGGTTGTGGCAAGGTAAAGCAAATGCCCTCCACTTCTCTGGAAGAAACCAGAGTGCCCAGACATGTTCTAAGCCCGCCCATCCTCCCTGGGCTTCTGGCAGCAGGAGTGAAAAGAGAGGAGCAGAGCAATGGGACCCGTTTGACAAAACCCGGCTTCCAACGGGAAAGTCTTTCTCCACGTGCAGACATGCTCCCAGGTGCCTGTGGCAAGGGGAAGGAAATGCCATACACTGACCTGGAAGAGACCACAGGGCCCAGGCACAGTCTGAACCCTTCCCTCAACCCGGCGGTTTTGCTAGCAGGAGTTCAACCCCAACGAACACAGCCCGGAGACCCCTGGGGCAAAAACGGCTTCCGATGATCAATAGGTGCTTGCTGTGGAAAACTCATCCCAAGTGGGGGAAGCCAGCTCAACAAAATGCCACACACCCAGGTGTAAGAAACAACATTGCCCAGGCTTGGTCTCAGCCCCTCACCTCGTCCCTGTGCTGTGGGGAGCCGGAGGGAGAGCCGAGGCCCACGGCCCTGAGACCCCTTTGCAAAAAGCCGGCTTCCCACGGAAAGAGTTTTCCTGAGGTGCAGACCCTATCCCAAGTGGTTGTGGCAAGGAAAAGCAAATGCCCTCCACTTCTCTGGAAGAAACCACAGTGCCCAGCCATGTTCTAAGCCCGCCCATCCTCCCTGGGCTTCTGGCAGCAGGAGTGAAAAGAGAGGAGCAGAGCAATGGGACCCGTTTGACAAAACCCGGCTTCCAACGGGAAAGTCTTTCTCCACGTGCAGACATGCTCCCAGGTGCCTGGGGCAAGGGGAAGGAAATGCCATACACTGACCTGGAAGAGACCACAGGGCCCAGGCACAGTCTGAACCCTTCCCTCAACCCGGCGGTTTTCCTAGCAGGAGTTCAACCCCAACGAACACAGCCCGGAGACCCCTGGGGCAAAAACGGCTTCCGACGATCAATAGGTGCTTGCTGTGGAACACCTATCCCAAGTGGGGGAAGCCAGCTCAACAAAATGCCACACACCCAGGTGTAAGAAACAACATTGCCCAGGCATGGTCTAAGCCCCTCACCTCGTCCCTGTGCTTTGGGGAGCCGGAGGGACACCCGAGGCCAACGGCCCTGAGACCCCTTTGCAAAAAGCCGGCTTCCCACGGAAAGCGTTTTCCCAGGGTGCAGACCCTATCCCAAGTGGTTGTGGCAAGGTAAAGCAAATGCCCTCCACTTCTCTGGAAGAAACCACAGTGCCCAGCCATGTTCTAAGCCCTCCCATCCTCCCTGGGCTTCTGGCAGCAGGAGTGAAAAGAGAGGAGCAGAGCACTGGGACCCGTTTGACAAAACCCGGCTTCTCACGGGAAAGTCTTTCTCCACGTGCAGACATGCTCCCAGGTGCCTGGGGCAAGGGGAAGGAAATGCCATACACTGACCTGGAAGAGACCACAGGGCCCAGGCACAGTCTGAACCCTTCCGTCAACTCGGCGGTTTTGCTAGAAGGAGTTCAACCCCAACGAACACAGCCCGGAGACCCCTGGGGCAAAAACGGCTTCCGATGATCAATAGGTGCTTGCTGTGGAACACTCATCCCAAGTGGGGGAAGCCAGCTCAACAAAATGCCACACACCCAGGTGTAAGAAACAACATTGCCCAGGCTTGGTCTCAGCCCCTCACCTCGTCCCTGTGCTGTGGGGAGCCGGAGGGAGAGCCGAGGCCCACGGCCCTGAGACCCCTTTGCAAAAAGCCGGCTTCCCACGGAAAGAGTTTTCCTGAGGTGCAGACCCTATCCCAAGTGGTTGTGGCAAGGAAAAGCAAATGCCCTCCACTTCTCTGGAAGAAACCACAGTGCCCAGCCATGTTCTAAGCCCTCCCATCCTCCCTTGGCTTCTGGCAGCAGGACTGAAAAGAGAGGAGCAGAGCACTGGGACCCGTTTGACAAAACCCGGCTTCTCACGGGAAAGTCTTTCTCCACGTGCAGACATGCTCCCAGGTGCCTGTGGCAAGGGGAAGGAAATGCCATACACTGACCTGGAAGAGACCACAGGGCCCAGGCACAGTCTGAACCCTTCCCTCAACTCGGCGGTTTTGCTAGAAGGAGTTCAACCCCAACGAACACAGCCCGGAGACCCCTGGGGCAAAAACGGCTTCCGACGATCAATAGGTGCTTGCTGTGGAACACTCATCCCAAGTGGGGGAAGCCAGCTCAACAAAATGCCACACACCCAGGTGTAAGAAACAACATTGCCCAGGCTTGGTCTCAGCCCCTCACCTCGTCCCTGTGCTTTGGGGAGCAGGAGGGACACCCGAGGCCCACGGCCCTGAGACCCCTTTGCAAAAAGCCGGCTTCCCACGGAAAGAGTTTTCCTGAGGTGCAGACCCTATCCCAAGTGGTTGTGGCAAGGAAAACAAATGCCCTCCACTTCTCTGGAAGAAACCACAGTGCCCAGCCATGTTCTAAGCCCGCCCATCCTCCCTGGGCTTCTGGCAGCAGGAGTGAAAAGAGAGGAGCAGAGCAATGGGACCCGTTTGACAAAACCCGGCTTCCAACGGGAAAGTCTTTCTCCACGTGCAGACATGCTCCCAGGTGCCTGGGGCAAGGGGAAGGAAATGCCATACACTGACCTGGAAGAGACCACAGGGCCCAGGCACAGTCTGAACCCTTCCCTCAACCCGGCGGTTTTCCTAGCAGGAGTTCAACCCCAACGAACACAGCCCGGAGACCCCTGGGGAAAAACGGCTTCCGACGATCAATAGGTGCTTGCTGTGGAACACCTATCCCAAGGGGGGAAGCAAGCTCAACAAAATGCCCCACACCCAGGTGTAAGAAACAACATTGCCCAGGCATGGTCTAAGCCCCTCACCTCGTCCCTGTGCTTGGGGAGCCGGAGGGACAACCGAGGCCAACGGCCCTGAGACCCCTTTGCAAAAAGCTGGCTTCCCACGGAAAGCGTTTTCCCAGGGTGCAGACCCTATCCCAAGTGGTTGTGGCAAGGTAAAGCAAATGCCCTCCACTTCTCTGGAAGAAACCACAGTGCCCAGCCATGTTCTAAGCCCTCCCATCCTCCCTGGGCTTCTGGCAGCAGGAGTGAAAAGAGAGGAGCAGAGCACTGGGACCCGTTTGACAAAACCCGGCTTCTCACGGGAAAGTCTTTCTCCACGTGCAGACATGCTCCCAGGTGCCTGGGGCAAGGGGAAGGAAATGCCATACACTGACCTGGAAGAGACCACAGGGCCCAGGCACAGTCTGAACCCTTCCCTCAACTCGGCGGTTTTGCTAGAAGGAGTTCAACCCCAACGAACACAGCCCGGAGACCCCTGGGGCAAAAACGGCTTCCGATGATCAATAGGTGCTTGCTGTGGAACACTCATCCCAAGTGGGGGAAGCCAGCTCAACAAAATGCCACACACCCAGGTGTAAGAAACAACATTGCCCAGGCTTGGTCTAAGCCCCTCACCTCGTCCCTGTGCTTTGGGGAGCAGGAGGGACACCCGAGGCCCACGGCCCTGAGACCCCTTTGCAAAAAGCCGGCTTCCCACGGAAAGAGTTTTCCTGAGGTGCAGACCCTATCCCAAGTGGTTGTGGCAAGGTAAAGCAAATGCCCTCCACTTCTCTGGAAGAAACCACAGTGCCCAGACATGTTCTAAGCCCGCCCATCCTCCCTGGGCTTCTGGCAGCAGGAGTGAAAAGAGAGGAGCAGAGCAATGGGACCCGTTTGACAAAACCCGGCTTCCCACGGGAAAGTCTTTCTCCACGTGCAGACATGCTCCCAGGTGCCTGTGGCAAGGGGAAGGAAATGCCATACACTGACCTGGAAGAGACCACAGGGCCCAGGCACAGTCTGAACCCTTCCCTCAACCCGGCGGTTTTGCTAGCAGGAGTTCAACCCCAACGAACACAGCCCGGAGACCCCTGGGGCAAAAACGGCATCCGACGAACAATAGGTGCTTGCTGTGGAACACCTATCCCAAGTGGGGGTAGCCAGCTCAACAAAATGCCACACACCCAGGTGTAAGAAACAACATTGCCCAGGCATGGTCTAAGCCCCTCACCTCGTCCCTGTGCTTTGGGGAGCCGGAGGGACAGCCGAGGCACACGGCCCTGAGACCCCTTTGCAAAAAGCCGGCTTCTCACGGAAACAGTTTTCCTGAGGTGCAGACCCTATCCCAAGTGGTTGTGGCAAGGTAAAGCAAATGCCCTCCACTTCTCTGGAAGAAACCACAGTGCCCAGCCATGTTCTAAGCCCTCCCATCCTCCCTGGGCTTCTGGCAGCAGGAGTGAAAAGAGAGGAGCAGAGCACGGGGACCCGTTTGACAAAAACCGGCTTCCCACGGAAAAGTCTTTCTCCACGTGCAGACATGCTCCCAGGTGCCTGTGGCAAGGGGAAGGTAATGCCATACACTGACCTGGAAGAGAGCACAGGGCCCAGGCACAGTCTGAACCCTTCCCTCAACCCGGCGGTTTTGCTAGCAGGAGTTCAACCCCAACGAACACAGCCCGGAGACCCCTGGGGCAAAAACGGCTTCCGAAGAACAATAGGTGCTTGCTGTGGAACACCTATCCCAAGTGGGGGTAGCCTGCTCAACAAAATGCCACACACCCAGTGTAAGAAACAACATTGCCCAGGCATGGTCTAAGCCCCTCACCTCGTCCCTGTGCTTTGGGGAGCCGGAGGGACAGCCGAAGCACACGGCGCTGAGACCCCTTTGCAAAAAGCGGGCTTCCCACGGAGACAGTTTTCCTGATGTGCAGACCCTATCCCAAGTGGTTGTGGCAAGGTAAAGCAAATGCCCTCCACTTCTCTGGAAGAAACCACAGTGCCCAGCCATGTTCTAAGCCCTCCCATCCTCCCTGGGCTTCTGGCAGCAGGAGTGAAAAGAGAGGAGCAGAGCACTGGGACCCGTTTGACAAAACCCGGCTTCTCACGGGAAAGTCTTTCTCCACGTGCAGACATGCTCCCAGGTGCCTGTGGCAAGGGGAAGGAAATGCCATACACTGACCTGGAAGAGACCACAGGGCCCAGGCACAGTCTGAACCCTTCCCTCAACTCGGCGGTTTTGCTAGAAGGAGTTCAACCCCAACGAACACAGCCCGGAGACCCCTGGGGCAAAAACGGCTTCCGATGATCAATAGGTGCTTGCTGTGGAACACTCATCCCAAGTGGGGGAAGCCAGCTCAACAAAATGCCACACACCCAGGTGTAAGAAACAACATTGCCCAGGCTTGGTCTCAGCCCCTCACCTCGTCCCTGTCCCTGGGGTGCAGGAGGGACACCCGAGGCCAACGGCCCTGAGACCCCTTTGCAAAAAGCCGGCTTCCCACGGAAAGCGTTTTCCCAGGGTGCAGACCCTATCCCAAGTGGTTGTGGCAAGGTAAAGCAAATGCCCTCCACTTCTCTGGAAGAAACCACAGTGCCCAGACATGTTCTAAGCCCTCCCATCCTCCCTGGGCTTCTGACAGCAGGAGTGAAAAGAGAGGAGCAGAGCACTGGGACCCGTTTGACAAAACCCGGCTTCCCACCGGAAAGTCTTTCTCCACGTGCAGACATGCTCCCAGGTGACGGGGGCAAGGGGAAGGAAATGCCATACACTGACCTGGAAGAGACCACAGGGCCCAGGCACAGTCTGAACCCTTCCCTCAACCCGGCGGTTTTGCTAGCAGGAGTTCAACCCCAACGAACACAGCCCGGAGACCCCTGGGGCAAAAACGGCTTCCGACGAACAATAGGTGCTTGCTGTGGAACACCTATCCCAAGTGGGGGAAGCCAGCTCAACAAAATGCCACATACCCAGGTGTAAGAAACAACATTGCCCAGGCATGGTCTAAGCCCCTCACCTCGTCCCTGTGCTTTGGGGAGTCGGAGGGACACCCGAGGCCCACGGCCCTGAGACCCCTTTGCAAAAAGCCGGCTTCCCACGGAAAGAGTTTTCCTGAGGTGCAGACCCTATCCCAAGTGGTTGTGGCAAGGTAAAGCAAATGCCCTCCTCTTCTCTGGAAGAAACCACAGTGCCCAGCCATGTTCTAAGCCCTCCCATCCTCCCTGGACTTCTGGCAGCAGGAGTGAAAAGAGAGGAGCAGAGCACTGGGTCCCGTTTGACAAAACCCGGGTTCCCACGGGAAAGTCTTTCTCCACGTGCAGACATGCTCCCAGGTGCCTGTGGCAAGGGGAAGGAAATGCCATACACTGACCTGGAAGAGACCACAGGGCCCAGGCACAGTCTGAACCCTTCCCTCAACCCGGCGGTTTTGCTAGCAGGAGTTCAACCCCAACGAACACAGCCCCGAGACCCCTGGGGCAAAAACGGCTTCAGACGATCAATAGGTGCTTGCTGTGGAACACTCATCCCAAGTGGGGGAAGCCAGCTCAACAAAATGCCACACACCCAGGTGTAAGAAACAACATTGCCCAGGCTTGGTCTAAGCCCCTCACCTCGTCCCTGTGCTTTGGGGAGCCGGAGGGACACCCGAGGCCAACGGCCCTGAGACCCCTTTGCCAAAAGCCGGCTTCCCACGGAAAGAGTTTTCCTGAGGTGCAGACCCTATCCCAAGTGGTTGTGGCAAGGTAAAGCAAATGCCCTCCACTTCTCTGGAAGAAACCAGAGTGCCCAGACATGTTCTAAGCCCGCCCATCCTCCCTGGGCTTCTGGCAGCAGGAGTGAAAAGAGAGGAGCAGAGCAATGGGACCCGTTTGACAAAACCCGGCTTCCAACGGGAAAGTCTTTCTCCACGTGCAGACATGCTCCCAGGTGCCTGTGGCAAGGGGAAGGAAATGCCATACACTGACCTGGAAGAGACCACAGGGCCCAGGCACAGTCTGAACCCTTCCCTCAACCCGGCGGTTTTGCTAGCAGGAGTTCAACCCCAACGAACACAGCCCGGAGACCCCTGGGGCAAAAACTGCTTCCGATGATCAATAGGTGCTTGCTGTGGAACACTCATCCCAAGTGGGGGAAGCCAGCTCAACAAAATGCCACACACCCAGGTGTAAGAAACAACATTGCCCAGGCTTGGTCTCAGCCCCTCACCTCGTCCCTGTGCTTTGGGGAGCAGGAGGGACACCCGAGACCCACGGCCCTGAGACCCCTTTGCAAAAAGCCGGCTTCCCACGGAAAGAGTTTTCCTGAGGTGCAGACCCTATCCCAAGTGGTTGTGGCAAGGAAAAGCAAATGCCCTCCACTTCTCTGGAAGAAACCACAGTGCCCAGCCATGTTCTAAGCCCGCCCATCCTCCCTGGGCTTCTGGCAGCAGGAGTGAAAAGAGAGGAGCAGAGCAATGGGACCCGTTTGACAAAACCCGGCTTCCAACGGGAAAGTCTTTCTCCACGTGCAGACATGCTCCCAGGTGCCTGGGGCAAGGGGAAGGAAATGCCATACACTGACCTGGAAGAGACCACAGGGCCCAGGCACAGTCTGAACCCTTCCCTCAACCCGGCGGTTTTCCTAGCAGGAGTTCAACCCCAACGAACACAGCCCGGAGACCCCTGGGGCAAAAACGGCTTCCGACGATCAATAGGTGCTTGCTGTGGAACACCTATCCCAAGTGGGGGAAGCCAGCTCAACAAAATGCCACACACCCAGGTGTAAGAAACAACATTGCCCAGGCATGGTCTAAGCCCCTCACCTCGTCCCTGTGCTTTGGGGAGCCGGAGGGACACCCGAGGCCAACGGCCCTGAGACCCCTTTGCAAAAAGCCGGCTTCCCACGGAAAGCGTTTTCCCAGGGTGCAGACCCTATCCCAAGTGGTTGTGGCAAGGTAAAGCAAATGCCCTCCACTTCTCTGGAAGAAACCACAGTGCCCAGACATGTTCTAAGCCCTCCCATCCTCCCTGGGCTTCTGACAGCAGGAGTGAAAAGAGAGGAGCAGAGCACTGGGACCCGTTTGACAAAACCCGGCTTCCCACCGGAAAGTCTTTCTCCACGTGCAGACATGCTCCCAGGTGCCTGTGGCAAGGGGAAGGAAATGCCATACACTGACCTGGAAGAGACCACAGGGCCCAGGCACAGTCTGAACCCTTCCCTCAACCCGGCGGTTTTGCTAGCAGGAGTTCAACCCCAACGAACACAGCCCGGAGACCCCTGGGGCAAAAACGGCATCCGACGAACAATAGGTGCTTGCTGTGGAACACCTATCCCAAGTGGGGGTAGCCAGCTCAACAAAATGCCACACACCCAGGTGTAAGAAACAACATTGCCCAGGCATGGTCTAAGCCCCTCACCTCGTCCCTGTGCTTTGGGGAGCCGGAGGGACAGCCGAGGCACACGGCCCTGAGACCCCTTTGCAAAAAGCCGGCTTCCCACGGAAACAGTTTTCCTGAGGTGCAGACCCTATCCCAAGTGGTTGTGGCAAGGTAAAGCAAATGCCCTCCACTTCTCTGGAAGAAACCACAGTGCCCAGCCATGTTCTAAGCCCTCCCATCCTCCCTGGGCTTCTGGCAGCAGGAGTGAAAAGAGAGGAGCAGAGCACTGGGACCCGTTTGACAAAACCCGGCTTCTCACGGGAAAGTCTTTCTCCACGTGCAGACATGCTCCCAGGTGCCTGGGGCAAGGGGAAGGAAATGCCATACACTGACCTGGAAGAGACCACAGGGCCCAGGCACAGTCTGAACCCTTCCCTCAACTCGGCGGTTTTGCTAGAAGGAGTTCAACCCCAACGAACACAGCCCGGAGACCCCTGGGGCAAAAACGGCTTCCGATGATCAATAGGTGCTTGCTGTGGAACACTCATCCCAAGTGGGGGAAGCCAGCTCAACAAAATGCCACACACCCAGGTGTAAGAAACAACATTGCCCAGGCTTGGTCTCAGCCCCTCACCTCGTCCCTGTGCCTTGGGGAGCAGGAGGGACACCCGAGGCCCACGGCCCTGAGACCCCTTTGCAAAAAGCCGGCTTCCCACGGAAAGAGTTTTCCTGAGGTGCAGACCCTATCCCAAGTGGTTGTGGCAAGGAAAAGCAAATGCCCTCCACTTCTCTGGAAGAAACCACAGTGCCCAGCCATGTTCTAAGCCCGCCCATCCTCCCTGGGCTTCTGGCAGCAGGAGTGAAAAGAGAGGAGCAGAGCAATGGGACCCGTTTGACAAAACCCGGCTTCCAACGGGAAAGTCTTTCTCCACGTGCAGACATGCTCCCAGGTGCCTGGGGCAAGGGGAAGGAAATGCCATACACTGACCTGGAAGAGACCACAGGGCCCAGGCACAGTCTGAACCCTTCCCTCAACCCGGCGGTTTTGCTAGCAGGAGTTCAACCCCAACGAACACAGCCCGGAGACCCCTGGGGCAAAAACGGCTTCCGACGATCAATAGGTGCTTGCTGTGGAACACCTATCCCAAGTGGGGGAAGCCAGCGCAACAAAATGCCACACACCCAGGTGTAAGAAACAACATTACCCAGGCATGGTCTAAGCCCCTCACCTCGTCCCTGTGCTTTGGGGAGCCGGAGGGACAGCCGAAGCACAGGGCGCTGAGACCCCTTTGCAAAAAGCGGGCTTCCCACGGAGACAGTTTTCCTGAGGTGCAGACCCTATCCCAAGTGGTTGTGGCAAGGTAAAGCAAATGCCCTCCACTTCTCTGGAAGAAACCACAGTGCCCAGCCATGTTCTAAGCCCTCCCATCCTCCCTGGGCTTCTGGCAGCAGGAGTGAAAAGAGAGGAGCAGAGCACTGGGACCCGTTTGACAAAAACCGGCTTCCCACGGGAAAGTCTTTCTCCACGTGCAGACATGCTCCCAGGTGCCTGGGGCAAGGGGAAGGTAATGCCATACACTGACCTGGAAGAGAGCACAGGGCCCAGGCACAGTCTGAACCCTTCCCTCAACCCGGCGGTTTTGCTAGCAGGAGTTCAACCCCAACGAACACAGCCCGGAGACCCCTGAGGCAAAAACGGCTTCCGATGATCAGTAGGTGCTTGCTGTGGAACACCTATCCCAATTGGGGGTAGGCAGCTCAACAAAATGCCACACACCCAGTGTAAGAAACAACATTGCCCAGGCATGGTCTAAGCCCCTCACCTCGTCCCTGTGCTTTGGGGAGCCGGAGGGACAGCCGAGGCCCACGGCCCTGAGACTCCTTTGCAAAAAGCCGGCTTCCCACGGAAACAGTTTTCCTGAGGTGCAGACCCTATCCCAAGTGGTTGTGGCAAGGTAAAGCAAATGCCCTCCACTTCTCTGGAAGAAACCACAGTGCCCAGACATGTTCTAAGCCCGCCCATCCTCCCTGGGCTTCTGGCAGCAGGAGTGAAAAGAGAGGAGCAGAGCACTGGGACCCGTTTGACAAAACCCGGCTTCCCACGGGAAAGTCTTTCTCCACGTGCAGACATGCTCCCAGGTGCCTGTGGCAAGGGGAAGGAAATGCCATACACTGACCTGGAAGAGACCACAGGGCCCAGGCACAGTCTGAACCCTTCCCTCAACCCGGCGGTTTTGCTAGCAGGAGTTCAACCCCAACGAACACAGCCCGGAGACCCCTGAGGCAAAAAAGGCTTCCGACGAACAATAAGCGCTTGCTGTGGAAAACCAATCCCAAGTGGGGGTAGCCAGCTCAACAAAATGCCACAAACCCAGGTGTAAGAAACAACATTGCCCAGGCATGGTCTAAGCCCCTCACCTCGTCCCTGTGCTTTGGGGAGCCGGAGCGACACCCCAGGCCCACGGACCTGAGACCCCTTTGCAAAAAGCCGGCTTCCCACGGATACAGTTTTCCTGAGGTGCAGACCCTATCCCAAGTGGTTGTGGCAAGGTAAAACAGATGCCCTCCACTTCTCTGGAAGAAATCACAGTGCCCAGCCATGTTCTAAGCCCTCCCATCCTCCCTGGGCTTCTGGCAGCAGGAGTGAAAAGAGAGGAGCAGAGCACGGGGACCCGTTTGACAAAACCCGGCTTCCCACGGGAAAGTCTTTCTCCGCGTGCAGACATGTCCCAGGTGCCTGTGGCAAGGGGAAGGAAATGCCATACACTGACCTGGAAGAGACCACAGGGCCCAGGCACAGTCTGAACCCTTCCCTCAACCCGGCGGTTTTGCTAGCAGGAGTTCAACCCCAACGAACACAGCCCGGAGACCCCTGGGGCAAAAACGGCTTCCGACGAACAATAGGTGCTTGCTGTGGAACACCTATCCCAAGTGGGGGTAGCCAGCTCAACAAAATGCCACACACCCAGGTGTAAGAAACAACATTGCCCAGGCATGGTCTAAGCCCCTCACCTCGTCCCTGTGCTTTGGGGAGTCGGAGGGACACCCGAGGCCCACGGCCCTGAGACCCCTTTGCAAAAAGCCGGCTTCCCACGGAAACAGTTTTCCTGAGGTGCAGACCCTATCCCAAGTGGTTGTGGCAAGGTAAAGCAAATGCCCTCCACTTCTCTGGAAGAAACCACAGTGCCCAGCCATGTTCTAAGCCCTCCCATCCTCCCTGGGTTTCTGGCAGCAGGAGTGAAAAGAGAGGAGCAGAGCACGGGGACCCGTTTGACAAAAACCGGCTTCCCACGGGAAAGTCTTTGTCCACGTGCAGACATGCTCCCAGGTACCTGTGGCAAGGGGAAGGAAATGCCATACACTGACCTGGAAGAGACCACGGGGCCCAGGCACAGTCTGAACCCTTCCCTCAACCCGGCGGTTTTGCTAGCAGGAGTTCAACCCCAACGAACACAGCCCGGAGACCCCTGAGGCAAAAAAGGCTACCGACGAACAATAAGCGCTTGCTGTGGAAAACCAATCCCAAGTGGGGGTAGCCAGCTCAACAAAATGCCACACACCCAGGTGTAAGAAACAACATTGCCCAGGCATGGTCTAAGCCCCTCACCTCGTCCCTGTGCTTTGGGGAGCCGGAGCGACACCCCAGGCCCAAGGCCCTGAGACCCCTTTGCAAAAAGCAGGCTTCCCACGGAAACAGTTTTCCTGAGGTGCAGACCCTATCCCAAGTGGTTGTGGCAAGGTAAAGCAGATGCCCTCCACTTCTCTGGAAGAAACCACAGTGCCCAACCATTTTCTAAGCCCTCCCATCCTCCCTGGGCTTCTGGCAGCAGGAGTGAAAAGAGACGAGCAGAGCACTGGGACCCGTTTGACAAAACCCGGCTTCCCACGGGAAAGTCTTTCTCCACGTGCAGACATGCTCCCAGGTGCCTGGGGAAGGTAAAGGAAATGCCATACACTGACCTGGAAGAAACCACAGGGCCCAGGCACAGTCTGAACCCTTCCCTCAACCCGGCGGTTTTGCTAGCAGGAGTTCAACCCCAACGAACACAGCCCGGAGACCTCTGGGGCAAAAACGGCTTCCGATGATCAGTAGGTGCTTGCTGTGGAACACCTATCCCATGTGGGGGAAGCCAGCTCAACAAAATGCCACACACCCAGGTGTAAGAAACAACATTGCCCAGGCATAGTCTAAGCCCCTCACCTCGTCCCTGTGCTTTGGGGAGCAGGAGGGACACCCGAGGCCCACGGCCCTGAGACCCCTTTGCAAAAAGCCGGCTTCCCACGGAAAGAGTTTTCCTGAGGTGCAGACCCTATCCCAAGTGGTTGTGGCAAGGTAAAGCAAATGCCCTCCTCTTCTCTGGAAGAAACCACAGTGCCCAGCCATGTTCTAAGCCCTCCCATCCTCCCTGGGCTTCTGGCAGCAGGAGTGAAAAGAGAGGAGCAGAGCACTGGGACCCGTTTGACAAAACCCGGCTTCCCACGGGAAAGTCTTTCTCCGCGTGCAGACATGCTCCCAGGTGCCTGTGGCAAGGGGAAGGAAATGCCATACACTGACCTGGAAGAGACCACAGGGCCCAGGCACAGTCTGAACCCTTCCCTCAACCCGGCGGTTTTGCTAGCAGGAGTTCAACCCCAACGAACACAGCCCGGAGACCCCTGGGGCAAAAACGGCTTCCGAAGAACAATAGGTGCTTGCTGTGGAACACCTATCCCAAGTGGGGGTAGCCAGCTCAACAAAATGCCACACACCCAGTGTAAGAAACAACATTGCCCAGGCATGGTCTAAGCCCCTCACCTCGTCCCTGTGCTTTGGGGAGCCGGAGGGACAGCCGAAGCACACGGCGCTGAGACCCCTTTGCAAAAAGCGGGCTTCCCACGGAGACAGTTTTCCTGATGTGCAGACCGTATCCCAAGTGGTTGTGGCAAGGTAAAGCAAATGCCCTCCACTTCTCTGGAAGAAACCACAGTGCCCAGCCATGTTCTAAGCCCTCCCATCCTCCCTGGGCTTCTGGCAGCAGGAGTGAAAAGAGAGGAGCAGAGCACTGGGACCCGTTTGACAAAACCCGGCTTCCCACGGGAAAGTCTTTCTCCGCGTGCAGACATGCTCCCAGGTGCCTGTCGCAAGGGGAAGGAAATGCCATACACTGACCTGGAAGAGACCACAGGGCCCAGGCACAGTCTGAACCCTTCCCTCAACCCGGCGGTTTTGCTAGCAGGAGTTCAACCCCAACGAACACAGCCCGGAGACCCCTGAGGCAAAAAAGGCTTCCGACGAACAATAAGCGCTTGCTGTGGAAAACCAATCCCAAGTGGGGGTAGCCAGCTCAACAAAATGCCACACACCCAGGTGTAAGAAACAACATTGCCCAGGCATGGTCTAAGCCCCTCACCTCGTCCCTGTGCTTTGGGGAGCCGGAGCGACACCCCAGGCCCACGGCCCTGAGACCCCTTTGCAAAAAGCAGGCTTCCCACGGAAACAGTTTTCCTGAGGTGCAGACCCTATCCCAAGTGGTTGTGGCAAGGTAAAGCAGATGCCCTCCACTTCTCTGGAAGAAACCACAGTGCCCAACCATTTTCTAAGCCCTCCCATCCTCCCTGGGCTTCTGGCAGCAGGAGTGAAAAGAGAGGAGCAGAGCACTGGGACCCGTTTGACAAAACCCGGGTTCCCACGGGAAAGTCTTTCTCCGCGTGCAGACATGCTCCCAGGTGCCTGTGGCAAGGGGAAGGAAATGCCATACACTGACTTGGAAGAGACCACAGGGCCCAGGCACAGTCTGAACCCTTCCCTCAACCCGGCGGTTTTGCTAGCAGGAGTTCAACCCCAACGAACACAGCCCGGAGACCCCTGGGGCAAAAACGGCTTCCGACGAACAATAGGCGCTTGCTGTGGAACACCTATCCCAAGTAGGGGAAGCCAGCTCAACAAAATGCCACACACCCAGGTGTAAGAAACAACATTGCCCAGGCTTGGTCTAAGCCCCTCACCTCGTCCCTGTACTTTGGGGAGCCGGAGGGACAACCGAGGCCCACGAACCTGAGACCCCTTTGCAAAATGTCGGCTTCCCACGGAAACAGTTTTCCTGAGGTGCAGAACCTATCCCAAGTGGTTGTGGCAAGGTAAAGCAAATGCCCTCCACTTCTCTGGAAGAAACCACAGTGCCCAGCCATGTTCTAAGCCCTCCCATCCTCCCTGGGCTTCTGGCAGCAGGAGTGAAAAGAGAGGAGCAGAGCACTGGGACCCGTTTGACAAAACCCGGCTTCTCACGGGAAAGTCTTTCTCCACGTGCAGACATGCTCCCAGGTGCCTGGGGCAAGGGGAAGGAAATGCCATACACTGACCTGGAAGAGACCACAGGGCCCAGGCACAGTCTGAACCCTTCCCTCAACTCGGCGGTTTTGCTAGAAGGAGTTCAACCCCAACGAACACAGCCCGGAGACCCCTGGGGCAAAAACGGCTTCCGACGATCAATAGGTGCTTGCTGTGGAACACTCATCCCAAGTGGGGGTAGCCAGCTCAACAAAATGCCACACACCCAGGTGTAAGAAACAACATTGCCCAGGCTTGGTCTAAGCCCCTCACCTCGTCCCTGTGCTTTGGGGAGCAGGAGGGACACCCGAGGCCCACGGCCCTGAGACCCCTTTGCAAAAAGCCGGCTTCCCACGGAAAGAGTTTTCCTGAGGTGCAGACCCTATCCCAAGTGGTTGTGGCAAAGTAAAGCAAATGCCCTCCACTTCTCTGGAAGAAACCAGAGTGCCCAGACATGTTCTAAGCCCGCCCAACCTCCCTGGGCTTCTGGCAGCAGGAGTGAAAAGAGAGGAGCAGAGCAATGGGACCCGTTTGACAAAACCCGGCTTCCAACGGGAAAGTCTTTCTCCACGTGCAGACATGCTCCCAGGTGCCTGTGGCAAGGGGAAGGAAATGCCATACACTGACCTGGAAGAGACCACAGGGCCCAGGCACAGTCTGAACCCTTCCCTCAACCCGGCGGTTTTGCTAGCAGGAGTTCAACCCCAACGAACACAGCCCGGAGACCCCTGGGGCAAAAACGGCTTCCGATGATCAATAGGTGCTTGCTGTGGAACACTCATCCCAAGTGGGGGAAGCCAGCTCAACAAAATGCCACACACCCAGGTGTAAGAAACAACATTGCCCAGGCTTGGTCTCAGCCCCTCACCTCGTCCCTGTGCTTTGGGGAGCAGGAGGGACACCCGAGGCCCACGGCCCTGAGACCCCTTTGCAAAAAGCCGGCTTCCCACGGAAAGAGTTTTCCTGAGGTGCAGACCCTATCCCAAGTGGTTGTGGCAAGGAAAAGCAAATGCCCTCCACTTCTCTGGAAGAAACCACAGTGCCCAGCCATGTTCTAAGCCCGCCCATCCTCCCTGGGCTTCTGGCAGCAGGAGTGAAAAGAGAGGAGCAGAGCAATGGGACCCGTTTGACAAAACCCGGCTTCCAACGGGAAAGTCTTTCTCCACGTGCAGACATGCTCCCAGGTGCCTGTGGCAAGGGGAAGGAAATGCCATACACTGACCTGGAAGAGACCACAGGGCCCAGGCACAGTCTGAACCCTTCCCTCAACCCGGCGGTTTTCCTAGCAGGAGTTCAACCCCAACGAACACAGCCCGGAGACCCCTGGGGCAAAAACGGCTACCGACGATCAATAGGTGCTTGCTGTGGAACACCTATCCCAAGTGGGGGAAGCCAGCTCAACAAAATGCCACACACCCAGGTGTAAGAAACAACATTGCCCAGGCATGGTCTAAGCCCCTCACCTCGTCCCTGTGCTTAGGGGAGCCGGAGGGACACCCGAGGCCAACGGCCCTGAGACCCCTTTGCAAAAAGCCGGCTTCCCACGGAAAGCGTTTTCCCAGGGTGCAGACCCTATCCCAAGTGGTTGTGGCAAGGTAAAGCAAATGCCCTCCACTTCTCTGGAAGAAACCACAGTGCCCAGCCATGTTCTAAGCCCTCCCATCCTCCCTGGGCTTCTGGCAGCAGGAGTGAAAAGAGAGGAGCAGAGCACTGGGACCCGTTTGACAAAACCCGGCTTCTCACGGGAAAGTCTTTCTCCACGTGCAGACATGCTCCCAGGTGCCTGGGGCAAGGGGAAGGAAATGCCATACACTGACCTGGAAGAGACCACAGGGCCCAGGCACAGTCTGAACCCTTCCCTCAACCCGGCGGTTTTGCTAGATGGAGTTCAACCCCAACGAACACAGCCCGGAGACCCCTGGGGCAAAAACGGCTTCCGATGATCAATAGGTGCTTGCTGTGGAACACTCATCCCAAGTGGGGGAAGCCACCTCAACAAAATGCCACACACCCAGGTGTAAGAAACAACATTGCCCAGGCTTGGTCTCAGCCCCTCACCTCGTCCCTGTGCTGTGGGGAGCCGGAGGGAGAGCCGAGGCCCACGGCCCTGAGACCCCTTTGCAAAACCCGGCTTCCCACGGAAAGAGTTTTCCTGAGGTGCAGACCCTATCCCAAGTGGTTGTGGCAAGGAAAAGCAAATGCCCTCCACTTCTCTGGAAGAAACCACAGTGCCCAGCCATGTTCTAAGCCCTCCCATCCTCCCTGGGCTTCTGGCAGCAGGAGTGAAAAGAGAGGAGCAGAGCACTGGGACCCGTTTGACAAAACCCGGCTTCTCACGGGAAAGTCTTTCTCCACGTGCAGACATGCTCCCAGGTGCCTGGGGCAAGGGGAAGGAAATGCCATACACTGACCTGGAAGAAACCACAGGGCCCAGGCACAGTCTGAACCCTTCCCTCAACCCGGCGGTTTTGCTAGCAGGAGTTCAACCCCAACGAACACAGCCCGGAGACCTCTGGGGCAAAAACGGCTTCCGATGATCAGTAGGTGCTTGCTGTGGAACACCTATCCCAAGTGGGGGAAGCCAGCTCAACAAAATGCCACACACCCAGGTGTAAGAAACAACATTGCCCAGGCATGGTCTAAGCCCCTCACCTCGTCCCTGTGCTTTGGGGAGCAGGAGGGACACCCGAGGCCCACGGCCCTGAGACCCCTTTGCAAAAAGCCGGCTTCCCACGGAAAGAGTTTTCCGGAGGTGCAGACCCTATCCCAAGTGGTTGTGGCAAGGTAAAGCAAATGCCCTCCTCTTCTCTGGAAGAAACCACAGTGCCCAGCCATGTTCTAAGCCCTCCCATCCTCCCTGGGCTTCTGGCAGCAGGAGTGAAAAGAGAGGAGCAGAGCACTGGGACCCGTTTGACAAAACCCGGCTTCCCACGGGAAAGTCTTTCTCCGCGTGCAGACATGCTCCCAGGTGCCTGGGGCAAGGGGAAGGAAATGCCATACACTGACCTGGAAGAGACCACAGGGCCCAGGCACAGTCTGAACCCTTCCCTCAACCCGGCGGTTTTGCTAGAAGGAGTTCAACCCCAACGAACACAGCCCGGAGACCCCTGGGGCAAAAACGGCTTCCGACGATCAATAGGTGCTTGCTGTGGAACACTCATCCCAAGTGGGGGAAGCCAGCTCAACAAAATGCCACACACCCAGGTGTAAGAAACAACATTGCCCAGGCTTGGTCTCAGCCCCTCACCTCGTCCCTGTGCTTTGGGGAGCAGGAGGGACACCCGAGGCCCACGGCCCTGAGACCCCTTTGCAAAAAGCCGGCTTCCCACGGAAAGAGTTTTCCTGAGGTGCAGACCCTATCCCAAGTGGTTGTGGCAAGGAAAACAAATGCCCTCCACTTCTCTGGAAGAAACCACAGTGCCCAGCCATGTTCTAAGCCCGCCCATCCTCCCTGGGCTTCTGGCAGCAGGAGTGAAAAGAGAGGAGCAGAGCAATGGGACCCGTTTGACAAAACCCGGCTTCCAACGGGAAAGTCTTTCTCCACGTGCAGACATGCTCCCAGGTGCCTGGGGCAAGGGGAAGGAAATGCCATACACTGACCTGGAAGAGACCACAGGGCCCAGGCACAGTCTGAACCCTTCCCTCAACCCGGCGGTTTTCCTAGCAGGAGTTCAACCCCAACGAACACAGCCCGGAGACCCCTGGGGCAAAAACGGCTTCCGACGATCAATAGGTGCTTGCTGTGGAACACCTATCCCAAGTGGGGGAAGCAAGCTCAACAAAATGCCACACACCCAGGTGTAAGAAACAACATTGCCCAGGCATGGTCTAAGCCCCTCACCTCGTCCCTGTGCTTTGGGGAGCCGGAGGGACAACCGAGGCCAACGGCCCTGAGACGCCTTTGCAAAAAGCCGGCTTCCCACGGAAAGCGTTTTCCCAGGGTGCAGACCCTATCCCAAGTGGTTGTGGCAAGGTAAAGCAAATGCCCTCCACTTCTCTGGAAGAAACCACAGTGCCCAGCCATGTTCTAAGCCCTCCCATCCTCCCTGGGCTTCTGGCAGCAGGAGTGAAAAGAGAGGAGCAGAGCACTGGGACCCGTTTGACAAAACCCGGCTTCTCACGGGAAAGTCTTTCTCCACGTGCAGACATGCTCCCAGGTGCCTGGGGCAAGGGGAAGGAAATGCCATACACTGACCTGGAAGAGACCACAGGGCCCAGGCACAGTCTGAACCCTTCCCTCAACTCGGCGGTTTTGCTAGAAGGAGTTCAACCCCAACGAACACAGCCCGGAGACCCCTGGGGCAAAAACGGCTTCCGATGATCAATAGGTGCTTGCTGTGGAACACTCATCCCAAGTGGGGGAAGCCAGCTCAACAAAATGCCACACACCCAGGTGTAAGAAACAACATTGCCCAGGCTTGGTCTAAGCCCCTCACCTCGTCCCTGTGCTTTGGGGAGCAGGAGGGACACCCGAGGCCCACGGCCCTGAGACCCCTTTGCAAAAAGCCGGCTTCCCACGGAAACAGTTTTCCTGAGGTGCAGACCCTATCCCAAGTGGTTGTGGCAAGGTAAAGCAAATGCCCTCCACTTCTCTGGAAGAAACCACAGTGCCCAGACATGTTCTAAGCCCGCCCATCCTCCCTGGGCTTCTGGCAGCAGGAGTGAAAAGAGAGGAGCAGAGCAATGGGACCCGTTTGACAAAACCCGGCTTCCCACGGGAAAGTCTTTCTCCACGTGCAGACATGCTCCCAGGTGCCTGTGGCAAGGGGAAGGAAATGCCATACACTTACCTGGAAGAGACCACAGGGCCCAGGCACAGTCTGAACCCTTCCCTCAACCCGGCGGTTTTGCTAGCAGGAGTTCAACCCCAACGAACACAGCCCGGAGACCCCTGGGGCAAAAACGGCATCCGACGAACAATAGGTGCTTGCTGTGGAACACCTATCCCAAGTGGGGGTAGCCAGCTCAACAAAATGCCACACACCCAGGTGTAAGAAACAACATTGCCCAGGCATGGTCTAAGCCCCTCACCTCGTCCCTGTGCTTTGGGGAGCCGGAGGGACAGCCGAGGCACACGGCCCTGAGACCCCTTTGCAAAAAGCCGGCTTCCCACGGAAACAGTTTTCCTGAGGTGCAGACCCTATCCCAAGTGGTTGTGGCAAGGTAAAGCAAATGCCCTCCACTTCTCTGGAAGAAACCACAGTGCCCAGCCATGTTCTAAGCCCTCCCATCCTCCCTGGGCTTCTGGCAGCAGGAGTGAAAAGAGAGGAGCAGAGCACGGGGACCCGTTTGACAAAAACCGGCTTCCCACGGGAAAGTCTTTCTCCACGTGCAGACATGCTCCCAGGTGCCTGTGGCAAGGGGAAGGTAATGCCATACACTGACCTGGAAGAGAGCACAGGGCCCAGGCACAGTCTGAACCCTTCCCTCAACCCGGCGGTTTTGCTAGCAGGAGTTCAACCCCAACGAACACAGCCCGGAGACCCCTGGGGCAAAAACGGCTTCCGAAGAACAATAGGTGCTTGCTGTGGAACACCTATCCCAAGTGGGGGTAGCCTGCTCAACAAAATGCCACACACCCAGTGTAAGAAACAACATTGCCCAGGCATGGTCTAAGCCCCTCACCTCGTCCCTGTGCTTTGGGGAGCCGGAGGGACAGCCGAAGCACACGGCGCTGAGACCCCTTTGCAAAAAGCGGGCTTCCCACGGAGACAGTTTTCCTGATGTGCAGACCCTATCCCAAGTGGTTGTGGCAAGGTAAAGCAAATGCCCTCCACTTCTCTGGAAGAAACCACAGTGCCCAGCCATGTTCTAAGCCCTCCCATCCTCCCTGGGCTTCTGGCAGCAGGAGTGAAAAGAGAGGAGCAGAGCACTGGGACCCGTTTGACAAAACCCGGCTTCTCACGGGAAAGTCTTTCTCCACGTGCAGACATGCTCCCAGGTGCCTGTGGCAAGGGGAAGGAAATGCCATACACTGACCTGGAAGAGACCACAGGGCCCAGGCACAGTCTGAACCCTTCCCTCAACTCGGCGGTTTTGCTAGAAGGAGTTCAACCCCAACGAACACAGCCCGGAGACCCCTGGGGCAAAAACGGCTTCCGATGATCAATAGGTGCTTGCTGTGGAACACTCATCCCAAGTGGGGGAAGCCAGCTCAACAAAATGCCACACACCCAGGTGTAAGAAACAACATTGCCCAGGCTTGGTCTCAGCCCCTCACCTCGTCCCTGTCCCTGGGGGAGCAGGAGGGACACCCGAGGCCCACGGCCCTGAGACCCCTTTGCAAAAAGCCGGCTTCCCACGGAAAGAGTTTTCCTGAGGTGCAGACCCTATCCCAAGTGGTTGTGGCAAGGAAAAGCAAATGCCCTCCACTTCTCTGGAAGAAACCACAGTGCCCAGCCATGTTCTAAGCCCGCCCATCCTCCCTGGGCTTCTGGCAGCAGGAGTGAAAAGAGAGGAGCAGAGCAATGGGACCCGTTTGACAAAACCCGGCTTCCAACGGGAAAGTCTTTCTCCACGTGCAGACATGCTCCCAGGTGCCTGGGGCAAGGGGAAGGAAATGCCATACACTGACCTGGAAGAGACCACAGGGCCCAGGCACAGTCTGAACCCTTCCCTCAACCCGGCGGTTTTCCTAGCAGGAGTTCAACCCCAACGAACACAGCCCGGAGACCCCTGGGGCAAAAACGGCTTCCGACGATCAATAGGTGCTTACTGTGGAACACCTATCCCAAGTGGGGGAAGCAAGCTCAACAAAATGCCACACACCCAGGTGTAAGAAACAACATTGCCCAGGCATGGTCTAAGCCCCTCACCTCGTCCCTGTGCTTTGGGGAGCCGGAGGGACACCCGAGGCCAACGGCCCTGAGACCCCTTTGCAAAAAGCCGGCTTCCCACGGAAAGCGTTTTCCCAGGGTGCAGACCCTATCCCAAGTGGTTGTGGCAAGGTAAAGCAAATGCCCTCCACTTCTCTGGAAGAAACCACAGTGCCCAGACATGTTCTAAGCCCTCCCATCCTCCCTGGGCTTCTGGCAGCAGGAGTGAAAAGAGAGGAGCAGAGCACTGGGACCCGTTTGACAAAACCCGGCTTCCCACCGGAAAGTCTTTCTCCACGTGCAGACATGCTCCCAGGTGACTGGAGCAAGGGGAAGGAAATGCCATACACTGACCTGGAAGAGACCACAGGGCCCAGGCACAGTCTGAACCCTTCCCTCAACCCGGCGGTTTTGCTAGCAGGAGTTCAACCCCAACGAACACAGCCCGGAGACCCCTGGGGCAAAAACGGCTTCCGACGAACAATAGGTGCTTGCTGTGGAACACCTATCCCAAGTGGGGGAAGCCAGCGCAACAAAATGCCACATACCCAGGTGTAAGAAACAACATTGCCCAGGCATGGTCTAAGCCCCTCACCTCGTCCCTGTGCTTTGGGGAGTCGGAGGGACACCCGAGGCCCACGGCCCTGAGACCCCTTTGCAAAAAGCGGGCTTCCCACGGAAAGAGTTTTCCTGAGGTGCAGACCCTATCCCAAGTGGTTGTGGCAAGGTAAAGCAGATGCCCTCCACTTCTCTGGAAGAAACCACAGTGCCCAGCCATGTTCTAAGCCCTCCCATCCTCCGTGGGCTTCTGGCAGCAGGAGTGAAAAGAGAGGAGCAGAGCACTGGGACCCGTTTGACAAAAACCGGCTTCCCACGGGAAAGTCTTTCTCCACGTGCAGACATGCTCCCAGGTGCCTGGGGCAAGGGGAAGGTAATGCCATACACTGACCTGGAAGAGAGCACAGGGCCCAGGCACAGTCTGAACCCTTCCCTCAACCCGGCGGTTTTGCTAGCAGGAGTTCAACCACAACGAACACAGCCCGGAGACCCCTGAGGCAAAAACGGCTTCCGATGATCAGTAGGTGCTTGCTGTGGAACACCTATCCCAATTGGGGGTAGGCAGCTCAACAAAATGCCACACACCCAGTGTAAGAAACAACATTGCCCAGGCATGGTCTAAGCCCCTCACCTCGTCCCTGTGCTTTGGGGAGCCGGAGGGACAGCCGAGGCCCACGGCCCTGAGACTCCTTTGCAAAAAGCCGGCTTCCCACGGAAACAGTTTTCCTGAGGTGCAGACCCTATCCCAAGTGGTTGTGGCAAGGTAAAGCAGATGCCCTCCACTTCTCTGGAAGAAACCACAGTGCCCAACCATTTTCTAAGCCCTCCCATCCTCCCTGGGCTTCTGGCAGCAGGAGTGAAAAGAGAGGAGCAGAGCACTGGGACCCGTTTGACAAAACCCGGCTTCCCACGGGAAAGTCTTTCTCCGCGTGCAGACATGCTCCCAGGTGCCTGTGGCAAGGGGAAGGAAATGCCATACACTGACTTGGAAGAGACCACAGGGCCCAGGCACAGTCTGAACCCTTCCCTCAACCCGGCGGTTTTGCTAGCAGGAGTTCAACCCCAACGAACACAGCCCGGAGACCCCTGGGGCAAAAACGGCTTCCGACGAACAATAGGCGCTTGCTGTGGAACACCTATCCCAAGTAGGGGAAGCCAGCTCAACAAAATGCCACACACCCAGGTGTAAGAAACAACATTGCCCAGGCTTGGTCTAAGCCCCTCACCTCGTCCCTGTGCTTTGGGGAGCAGGAGGGACACCCGAGGCCCACGGCCCTGAGACCCCTTTGCAAAAAGCCGGCTTCCCATGGAAAGAGTTTTCCTGAGGTGCAGACCCTATCCCAAGTGGTTGTGGCAAGGTAAAGCAAATGCCCTCCACTTCTCTGGAAGAAACCAGAGTGCCCAGACATGTTCTAAGCCCGCCCATCCTCCCTGGGCTTCTGGCAGCAGGAGTGAAAAGAGAGGAGCAGAGCAATGGGACCCGTTTGACAAAACCCGGCTTCCAACGGGAAAGTCTTTCTCCACGTGCAGACATGCTCCCAGGTGCCTGTGGCAAGGGGAAGGAAATGCCATACACTGACCTGGAAGAGACCACAGGGCCCAGGCACAGTCTGAACCCTTCCCTCAACCCGGCGGTTTTGCTAGCAGGAGTTCAACCCCAACGAACACAGCCCGGAGACCCCTGGGGCAAAAACGGCTTCCGATGATCAATAGGTGCTTGCTGTGGAAAACTCATCCCAAGTGGGGGAAGCCAGCTCAACAAAATGCCACACACCCAGGTGTAAGAAACAACATTGCCCAGGCTTGGTCTCAGCCCCTCACCTCGTCCCTGTGCTGTGGGGAGCCGGAGGGAGAGCCGAGGCCCACGGCCCTGAGACCCCTTTGCAAAAAGCCGGCTTCCCACGGAAAGAGTTTTCCTGAGGTGCAGACCCTATCCCAAGTGGTTGTGGCAAGGAAAAGCAAATGCCCTCCACTTCTCTGGAAGAAACCACAGTGCCCAGCCATGTTCTAAGCCCGCCCATCCTCCCTGGGCTTCTGGCAGCAGGAGTGAAAAGAGAGGAGCAGAGCAATGGGACCCGTTTGACAAAACCCGGCTTCCAACGGGAAAGTCTTTCTCCACGTGCAGACATGCTCCCAGGTGCCTGGGGCAAGGGGAAGGAAATGCCATACACTGACCTGGAAGAGACCACAGGGCCCAGGCACAGTCTGAACCCTTCCCTCAACCCGGCGGTTTTCCTAGCAGGAGTTCAACCCCAACGAACACAGCCCGGAGACCCCTGGGGCAAAAACGGCTTCCGACGATCAATAGGTGCTTGCTGTGGAACACCTATCCCAAGTGGGGGAAGCCAGCTCAACAAAATGCCACACACCCAGGTGTAAGAAACAACATTGCCCAGGCATGGTCTAAGCCCCTCACCTCGTCCCTGTGCTTTGGGGAGCCGGAGGGACACCCGAGGCCAACGGCCCTGAGACCCCTTTGCAAAAAGCCGGCTTCCCACGGAAAGCGTTTTCCCAGGGTGCAGACCCTATCCCAAGTGGTTGTGGCAAGGTAAAGCAAATGCCCTCCACTTCTCTGGAAGAAACCACAGTGCCCAGCCATGTTCTAAGCCCTCCCATCCTCCCTGGGCTTCTGGCAGCAGGAGTGAAAAGAGAGGAGCAGAGCACTGGGACCCGTTTGACAAAACCCGGCTTCTCACGGGAAAGTCTTTCTCCACGTGCAGACATGCTCCCAGGTGCCTGGGGCAAGGGGAAGGAAATGCCATACACTGACCTGGAAGAGACCACAGGGCCCAGGCACAGTCTGAACCCTTCCGTCAACTCGGCGGTTTTGCTAGAAGGAGTTCAACCCCAACGAACACAGCCCGGAGACCCCTGGGGCAAAAACGGCTTCCGATGATCAATAGGTGCTTGCTGTGGAACACTCATCCCAAGTGGGGGAAGCCAGCTCAACAAAATGCCACACACCCAGGTGTAAGAAACAACATTGCCCAGGCTTGGTCTCAGCCCCTCACCTCGTCCCTGTGCTGTGGGGAGCCGGAGGGAGAGCCGAGGCCCACGGCCCTGAGACCCCTTTGCAAAAAGCCGGCTTCCCACGGAAAGAGTTTTCCTGAGGTGCAGACCCTATCCCAAGTGGTTGTGGCAAGGAAAAGCAAATGCCCTCCACTTCTCTGGAAGAAACCACAGTGCCCAGCCATGTTCTAAGCCCTCCCATCCTCCCTTGGCTTCTGGCAGCAGGACTGAAAAGAGAGGAGCAGAGCACTGGGACCCGTTTGACAAAACCCGGCTTCTCACGGGAAAGTCTTTCTCCACGTGCAGACATGCTCCCAGGTGCCTGTGGCAAGGGGAAGGAAATGCCATACACTCACCTGGAAGAGACCACAGGGCCCAGGCACAGTCTGAACCCTTCCCTCAACTCGGCGGTTTTGCTAGAAGGAGTTCAACCCCAACGAACACAGCCCGGAGACCCCTGGGGCAAAAACGGCTTCCGACGATCAATAGGTGCTTGCTGTGGAACACTCATCCCAAGTGGGGGAAGCCAGCTCAACAAAATGCCACACACCCAGGTGTAAGAAACAACATTGCCCAGGCTTGGTCTCAGCCCCTCACCTCGTCCCTGTGCTTTGGGGAGCAGGAGGGACACCCGAGGCCCACGGCCCTGAGACCCCTTTGCAAAAAGCCGGCTTCCCACGGAAAGAGTTTTCCTGAGGTGCAGACCCTATCCCAAGTGGTTGTGGCAAGGAAAACAAATGCCCTCCACTTCTCTGGAAGAAACCACAGTGCCCAGCCATGTTCTAAGCCCTCCCATCCTCCCTGGGCTTCTGGCAGCAGGAGTGAAAAGAGAGGAGCAGAGCACTGGGACCCGTTTGACAAAACCCGGCTTCTCACGGGAAAGTCTTTCTCCACGTGCAGACATGCTCCCAGGTGCCTGGGGCAAGGGGAAGGAAATGCCATACACTGACCTGGAAGAGACCACAGGGCCCAGGCACAGTCTGAACCCTTCCCTCAACTCGGCGGTTTTGCTAGAAGGAGTTCAACCCCAACGAACACAGCCCGGAGACCCCTGGGGCAAAAACGGCTTCCGACGATCAATAGGTGCTTGCTGTGGAACACTCATCCCAAGTGGGGGTAGCCAGCTCAACAAAATGCCACACACCCAGGTGTAAGAAACAACATTGCCCAGGCTTGGTCTAAGCCCCTCACCTCGTCCCTGTGCTTTGGGGAGCAGGAGGGACACCCGAGGCCCACGGCCCTGAGACCCCTTTGCAAAAAGCCGGCTTCCCACGGAAAGAGTTTTCCTGAGGTGCAGACCCTATCCCAAGTGGTTGTGGCAAAGTAAAGCAAATGCCCTCCACTTCTCTGGAAGAAACCAGAGTGCCCAGACATGTTCTAAGCCCGCCCAACCTCCCTGGGCTTCTGGCAGCAGGAGTGAAAAGAGAGGAGCAGAGCAATGGGACCCGTTTGACAAAACCCGGCTTCCAACGGGAAAGTCTTTCTCCACGTGCAGACATGCTCCCAGGTGCCTGTGGCAAGGGGAAGGAAATGCCATACACTGACCTGGAAGAGACCACAGGGCCCAGGCACAGTCTGAACCCTTCCCTCAACCCGGCGGTTTTGCTAGCAGGAGTTCAACCCCAACGAACACAGCCCGGAGACCCCTGGGGCAAAAACGGCTTCCGATGATCAATAGGTGCTTGCTGTGGAACACTCATCCCAAGTGGGGGAAGCCAGCTCAACAAAATGCCACACACCCAGGTGTAAGAAACAACATTGCCCAGGCTTGGTCTCAGCCCCTCACCTCGTCCCTGTGCTTTGGGGAGCAGGAGGGACACCCGAGGCCCACGGCCCTGAGACCCCTTTGCAAAAAGCCGGCTTCCCACGGAAAGAGTTTTCCTGAGGTGCAGACCCTATCCCAAGTGGTTGTGGCAAGGAAAAGCAAATGCCCTCCACTTCTCTGGAAGAAACCACAGTGCCCAGCCATGTTCTAAGCCCGCCCATCCTCCCTGGGCTTCTGGCAGCAGGAGTGAAAAGAGAGGAGCAGAGCAATGGGACCCGTTTGACAAAACCCGGCTTCCAACGGGAAAGTCTTTCTCCACGTGCAGACATGCTCCCAGGTGCCTGTGGCAAGGGGAAGGAAATGCCATACACTGACCTGGAAGAGACCACAGGGCCCAGGCACAGTCTGAACCCTTCCCTCAACCCGGCGGTTTTCCTAGCAGGAGTTCAACCCCAACGAACACAGCCCGGAGACCCCTGGGGCAAAAACGGCTACCGACGATCAATAGGTGCTTGCTGTGGAACACCTATCCCAAGTGGGGGAAGCCAGCTCAACAAAATGCCACACACCCAGGTGTAAGAAACAACATTGCCCAGGCATGGTCTAAGCCCCTCACCTCGTCCCTGTGCTTAGGGGAGCCGGAGGGACACCCGAGGCCAACGGCCCTGAGACCCCTTTGCAAAAAGCCGGCTTCCCACGGAAAGCGTTTTCCCAGGGTGCAGACCCTATCCCAAGTGGTTGTGGCAAGGTAAAGCAAATGCCCTCCACTTCTCTGGAAGAAACCACAGTGCCCAGCCATGTTCTAAGCCCTCCCATCCTCCCTGGGCTTCTGGCAGCAGGAGTGAAAAGAGAGGAGCAGAGCACTGGGACCCGTTTGACAAAACCCGGCTTCTCACGGGAAAGTCTTTCTCCACGTGCAGACATGCTCCCAGGTGCCTGGGGCAAGGGGAAGGAAATGCCATACACTGACCTGGAAGAGACCACAGGGCCCAGGCACAGTCTGAACCCTTCCCTCAACCCGGCGGTTTTGCTAGATGGAGTTCAACCCCAACGAACACAGCCCGGAGACCCCTGGGGCAAAAACGGCTTCCGATGATCAATAGGTGCTTGCTGTGGAACACTCATCCCAAGTGGGGGAAGCCACCTCAACAAAATGCCACACACCCAGGTGTAAGAAACAACATTGCCCAGGCTTGGTCTCAGCCCCTCACCTCGTCCCTGTGCTGTGGGGAGCCGGAGGGAGAGCCGAGGCCCACGGCCCTGAGACCCCTTTGCAAAACCCGGCTTCCCACGGAAAGAGTTTTCCTGAGGTGCAGACCCTATCCCAAGTGGTTGTGGCAAGGAAAAGCAAATGCCCTCCACTTCTCTGGAAGAAACCACAGTGCCCAGCCATGTTCTAAGCCCTCCCATCCTCCCTGGGCTTCTGGCAGCAGGAGTGAAAAGAGAGGAGCAGAGCACTGGGACCCGTTTGACAAAACCCGGCTTCTCACGGGAAAGTCTTTCTCCACGTGCAGACATGCTCCCAGGTGCCTGGGGCAAGGGGAAGGAAATGCCATACACTGACCTGGAAGAAACCACAGGGCCCAGGCACAGTCTGAACCCTTCCCTCAACCCGGCGGTTTTGCTAGCAGGAGTTCAACCCCAACGAACACAGCCCGGAGACCTCTGGGGCAAAAACGGCTTCCGATGATCAGTAGGTGCTTGCTGTGGAACACCTATCCCAAGTGGGGGAAGCCAGCTCAACAAAATGCCACACACCCAGGTGTAAGAAACAACATTGCCCAGGCATGGTCTAAGCCCCTCACCTCGTCCCTGTGCTTTGGGGAGCAGGAGGGACACCCGAGGCCCACGGCCCTGAGACCCCTTTGCAAAAAGCCGGCTTCCCACGGAAAGAGTTTTCCGGAGGTGCAGACCCTATCCCAAGTGGTTGTGGCAAGGTAAAGCAAATGCCCTCCTCTTCTCTGGAAGAAACCACAGTGCCCAGCCATGTTCTAAGCCCTCCCATCCTCCCTGGGCTTCTGGCAGCAGGAGTGAAAAGAGAGGAGCAGAGCACTGGGACCCGTTTGACAAAACCCGGCTTCCCACGGGAAAGTCTTTCTCCGCGTGCAGACATGCTCCCAGGTGCCTGGGGCAAGGGGAAGGAAATGCCATACACTGACCTGGAAGAGACCACAGGGCCCAGGCACAGTCTGAACCCTTCCCTCAACCCGGCGGTTTTGCTAGAAGGAGTTCAACCCCAACGAACACAGCCCGGAGACCCCTGGGGCAAAAACGGCTTCCGACGATCAATAGGTGCTTGCTGTGGAACACTCATCCCAAGTGGGGGAAGCCAGCTCAACAAAATGCCACACACCCAGGTGTAAGAAACAACATTGCCCAGGCTTGGTCTCAGCCCCTCACCTCGTCCCTGTGCTTTGGGGAGCAGGAGGGACACCCGAGGCCCACGGCCCTGAGACCCCTTTGCAAAAAGCCGGCTTCCCACGGAAAGAGTTTTCCTGAGGTGCAGACCCTATCCCAAGTGGTTGTGGCAAGGAAAACAAATGCCCTCCACTTCTCTGGAAGAAACCACAGTGCCCAGCCATGTTCTAAGCCCGCCCATCCTCCCTGGGCTTCTGGCAGCAGGAGTGAAAAGAGAGGAGCAGAGCAATGGGACCCGTTTGACAAAACCCGGCTTCCAACGGGAAAGTCTTTCTCCACGTGCAGACATGCTCCCAGGTGCCTGGGGCAAGGGGAAGGAAATGCCATACACTGACCTGGAAGAGACCACAGGGCCCAGGCACAGTCTGAACCCTTCCCTCAACCCGGCGGTTTTCCTAGCAGGAGTTCAACCCCAACGAACACAGCCCGGAGACCCCTGGGGCAAAAACGGCTTCCGACGATCAATAGGTGCTTGCTGTGGAACACCTATCCCAAGTGGGGGAAGCAAGCTCAACAAAATGCCACACACCCAGGTGTAAGAAACAACATTGCCCAGGCATGGTCTAAGCCCCTCACCTCGTCCCTGTGCTTTGGGGAGCCGGAGGGACAACCGAGGCCAACGGCCCTGAGACGCCTTTGCAAAAAGCCGGCTTCCCACGGAAAGCGTTTTCCCAGGGTGCAGACCCTATCCCAAGTGGTTGTGGCAAGGTAAAGCAAATGCCCTCCACTTCTCTGGAAGAAACCACAGTGCCCAGCCATGTTCTAAGCCCTCCCATCCTCCCTGGGCTTCTGGCAGCAGGAGTGAAAAGAGAGGAGCAGAGCACTGGGACCCGTTTGACAAAACCCGGCTTCTCACGGGAAAGTCTTTCTCCACGTGCAGACATGCTCCCAGGTGCCTGGGGCAAGGGGAAGGAAATGCCATACACTGACCTGGAAGAGACCACAGGGCCCAGGCACAGTCTGAACCCTTCCCTCAACTCGGCGGTTTTGCTAGAAGGAGTTCAACCCCAACGAACACAGCCCGGAGACCCCTGGGGCAAAAACGGCTTCCGATGATCAATAGGTGCTTGCTGTGGAACACTCATCCCAAGTGGGGGAAGCCAGCTCAACAAAATGCCACACACCCAGGTGTAAGAAACAACATTGCCCAGGCTTGGTCTAAGCCCCTCACCTCGTCCCTGTGCTTTGGGGAGCAGGAGGGACACCCGAGGCCCACGGCCCTGAGACCCCTTTGCAAAAAGCCGGCTTCCCACGGAAACAGTTTTCCTGAGGTGCAGACCCTATCCCAAGTGGTTGTGGCAAGGTAAAGCAAATGCCCTCCACTTCTCTGGAAGAAACCACAGTGCCCAGACATGTTCTAAGCCCGCCCATCCTCCCTGGGCTTCTGGCAGCAGGAGTGAAAAGAGAGGAGCAGAGCAATGGGACCCGTTTGACAAAACCCGGCTTCCCACGGGAAAGTCTTTCTCCACGTGCAGACATGCTCCCAGGTGCCTGTGGCAAGGGGAAGGAAATGCCATACACTTACCTGGAAGAGACCACAGGGCCCAGGCACAGTCTGAACCCTTCCCTCAACCCGGCGGTTTTGCTAGCAGGAGTTCAACCCCAACGAACACAGCCCGGAGACCCCTGGGGCAAAAACGGCATCCGACGAACAATAGGTGCTTGCTGTGGAACACCTATCCCAAGTGGGGGTAGCCAGCTCAACAAAATGCCACACACCCAGGTGTAAGAAACAACATTGCCCAGGCATGGTCTAAGCCCCTCACCTCGTCCCTGTGCTTTGGGGAGCCGGAGGGACAGCCGAGGCACACGGCCCTGAGACCCCTTTGCAAAAAGCCGGCTTCCCACGGAAACAGTTTTCCTGAGGTGCAGACCCTATCCCAAGTGGTTGTGGCAAGGTAAAGCAAATGCCCTCCACTTCTCTGGAAGAAACCACAGTGCCCAGCCATGTTCTAAGCCCTCCCATCCTCCCTGGGCTTCTGGCAGCAGGAGTGAAAAGAGAGGAGCAGAGCACGGGGACCCGTTTGACAAAAACCGGCTTCCCACGGGAAAGTCTTTCTCCACGTGCAGACATGCTCCCAGGTGCCTGTGGCAAGGGGAAGGTAATGCCATACACTGACCTGGAAGAGAGCACAGGGCCCAGGCACAGTCTGAACCCTTCCCTCAACCCGGCGGTTTTGCTAGCAGGAGTTCAACCCCAACGAACACAGCCCGGAGACCCCTGGGGCAAAAACGGCTTCCGAAGAACAATAGGTGCTTGCTGTGGAACACCTATCCCAAGTGGGGGTAGCCTGCTCAACAAAATGCCACACACCCAGTGTAAGAAACAACATTGCCCAGGCATGGTCTAAGCCCCTCACCTCGTCCCTGTGCTTTGGGGAGCCGGAGGGACAGCCGAAGCACACGGCGCTGAGACCCCTTTGCAAAAAGCGGGCTTCCCACGGAGACAGTTTTCCTGATGTGCAGACCCTATCCCAAGTGGTTGTGGCAAGGTAAAGCAAATGCCCTCCACTTCTCTGGAAGAAACCACAGTGCCCAGCCATGTTCTAAGCCCTCCCATCCTCCCTGGGCTTCTGGCAGCAGGAGTGAAAAGAGAGGAGCAGAGCACTGGGACCCGTTTGACAAAACCCGGCTTCTCACGGGAAAGTCTTTCTCCACGTGCAGACATGCTCCCAGGTGCCTGTGGCAAGGGGAAGGAAATGCCATACACTGACCTGGAAGAGACCACAGGGCCCAGGCACAGTCTGAACCCTTCCCTCAACTCGGCGGTTTTGCTAGAAGGAGTTCAACCCCAACGAACACAGCCCGGAGACCCCTGGGGCAAAAACGGCTTCCGATGATCAATAGGTGCTTGCTGTGGAACACTCATCCCAAGTGGGGGAAGCCAGCTCAACAAAATGCCACACACCCAGGTGTAAGAAACAACATTGCCCAGGCTTGGTCTCAGCCCCTCACCTCGTCCCTGTCCCTGGGGGAGCAGGAGGGACACCCGAGGCCCACGGCCCTGAGACCCCTTTGCAAAAAGCCGGCTTCCCACGGAAAGAGTTTTCCTGAGGTGCAGACCCTATCCCAAGTGGTTGTGGCAAGGAAAAGCAAATGCCCTCCACTTCTCTGGAAGAAACCACAGTGCCCAGCCATGTTCTAAGCCCGCCCATCCTCCCTGGGCTTCTGGCAGCAGGAGTGAAAAGAGAGGAGCAGAGCAATGGGACCCGTTTGACAAAACCCGGCTTCCAACGGGAAAGTCTTTCTCCACGTGCAGACATGCTCCCAGGTGCCTGGGGCAAGGGGAAGGAAATGCCATACACTGACCTGGAAGAGACCACAGGGCCCAGGCACAGTCTGAACCCTTCCCTCAACCCGGCGGTTTTCCTAGCAGGAGTTCAACCCCAACGAACACAGCCCGGAGACCCCTGGGGCAAAAACGGCTTCCGACGATCAATAGGTGCTTACTGTGGAACACCTATCCCAAGTGGGGGAAGCAAGCTCAACAAAATGCCACACACCCAGGTGTAAGAAACAACATTGCCCAGGCATGGTCTAAGCCCCTCACCTCGTCCCTGTGCTTTGGGGAGCCGGAGGGACACCCGAGGCCAACGGCCCTGAGACCCCTTTGCAAAAAGCCGGCTTCCCACGGAAAGCGTTTTCCCAGGGTGCAGACCCTATCCCAAGTGGTTGTGGCAAGGTAAAGCAAATGCCCTCCACTTCTCTGGAAGAAACCACAGTGCCCAGACATGTTCTAAGCCCTCCCATCCTCCCTGGGCTTCTGGCAGCAGGAGTGAAAAGAGAGGAGCAGAGCACTGGGACCCGTTTGACAAAACCCGGCTTCCCACCGGAAAGTCTTTCTCCACGTGCAGACATGCTCCCAGGTGACTGGAGCAAGGGGAAGGAAATGCCATACACTGACCTGGAAGAGACCACAGGGCCCAGGCACAGTCTGAACCCTTCCCTCAACCCGGCGGTTTTGCTAGCAGGAGTTCAACCCCAACGAACACAGCCCGGAGACCCCTGGGGCAAAAACGGCTTCCGACGAACAATAGGTGCTTGCTGTGGAACACCTATCCCAAGTGGGGGAAGCCAGCGCAACAAAATGCCACATACCCAGGTGTAAGAAACAACATTGCCCAGGCATGGTCTAAGCCCCTCACCTCGTCCCTGTGCTTTGGGGAGTCGGAGGGACACCCGAGGCCCACGGCCCTGAGACCCCTTTGCAAAAAGCGGGCTTCCCACGGAAAGAGTTTTCCTGAGGTGCAGACCCTATCCCAAGTGGTTGTGGCAAGGTAAAGCAGATGCCCTCCACTTCTCTGGAAGAAACCACAGTGCCCAGCCATGTTCTAAGCCCTCCCATCCTCCCTGGGCTTCTGGCAGCAGGAGTGAAAAGAGAGGAGCAGAGCACTGGGACCCGTTTGACAAAAACCGGCTTCCCACGGGAAAGTCTTTCTCCACGTGCAGACATGCTCCCAGGTGCCTGGGGCAAGGGGAAGGTAATGCCATACACTGACCTGGAAGAGAGCACAGGGCCCAGGCACAGTCTGAACCCTTCCCTCAACCCGGCGGTTTTGCTAGCAGGAGTTCAACCACAACGAACACAGCCCGGAGACCCCTGAGGCAAAAACGGCTTCCGATGATCAGTAGGTGCTTGCTGTGGAACACCTATCCCAATTGGGGGTAGGCAGCTCAACAAAATGCCACACACCCAGTGTAAGAAACAACATTGCCCAGGCATGGTCTAAGCCCCTCACCTCGTCCCTGTGCTTTGGGGAGCCGGAGGGACAGCCGAGGCCCACGGCCCTGAGACTCCTTTGCAAAAAGCCGGCTTCCCACGGAAACAGTTTTCCTGAGGTGCAGACCCTATCCCAAGTGGTTGTGGCAAGGTAAAGCAGATGCCCTCCACTTCTCTGGAAGAAACCACAGTGCCCAACCATTTTCTAAGCCCTCCCATCCTCCCTGGGCTTCTGGCAGCAGGAGTGAAAAGAGAGGAGCAGAGCACTGGGACCCGTTTGACAAAACCCGGCTTCCCACGGGAAAGTCTTTCTCCGCGTGCAGACATGCTCCCAGGTGCCTGTGGCAAGGGGAAGGAAATGCCATACACTGACTTGGAAGAGACCACAGGGCCCAGGCACAGTCTGAACCCTTCCCTCAACCCGGCGGTTTTGCTAGCAGGAGTTCAACCCCAACGAACACAGCCCGGAGACCCCTGGGGCAAAAACGGCTTCCGACGAACAATAGGCGCTTGCTGTGGAACACCTATCCCAAGTAGGGGAAGCCAGCTCAACAAAATGCCACACACCCAGGTGTAAGAAACAACATTGCCCAGGCTTGGTCTAAGCCCCTCACCTCGTCCCTGTGCTTTGGGGAGCAGGAGGGACACCCGAGGCCCACGGCCCTGAGACCCCTTTGCAAAAAGCCGGCTTCCCATGGAAAGAGTTTTCCTGAGGTGCAGACCCTATCCCAAGTGGTTGTGGCAAGGTAAAGCAAATGCCCTCCACTTCTCTGGAAGAAACCAGAGTGCCCAGACATGTTCTAAGCCCGCCCATCCTCCCTGGGCTTCTGGCAGCAGGAGTGAAAAGAGAGGAGCAGAGCAATGGGACCCGTTTGACAAAACCCGGCTTCCAACGGGAAAGTCTTTCTCCACGTGCAGACATGCTCCCAGGTGCCTGTGGCAAGGGGAAGGAAATGCCATACACTGACCTGGAAGAGACCACAGGGCCCAGGCACAGTCTGAACCCTTCCCTCAACCCGGCGGTTTTGCTAGCAGGAGTTCAACCCCAACGAACACAGCCCGGAGACCCCTGGGGCAAAAACGGCTTCCGATGATCAATAGGTGCTTGCTGTGGAAAACTCATCCCAAGTGGGGGAAGCCAGCTCAACAAAATGCCACACACCCAGGTGTAAGAAACAACATTGCCCAGGCTTGGTCTCAGCCCCTCACCTCGTCCCTGTGCTGTGGGGAGCCGGAGGGAGAGCCGAGGCCCACGGCCCTGAGACCCCTTTGCAAAAAGCCGGCTTCCCACGGAAAGAGTTTTCCTGAGGTGCAGACCCTATCCCAAGTGGTTGTGGCAAGGAAAAGCAAATGCCCTCCACTTCTCTGGAAGAAACCACAGTGCCCAGCCATGTTCTAAGCCCGCCCATCCTCCCTGGGCTTCTGGCAGCAGGAGTGAAAAGAGAGGAGCAGAGCAATGGGACCCGTTTGACAAAACCCGGCTTCCAACGGGAAAGTCTTTCTCCACGTGCAGACATGCTCCCAGGTGCCTGGGGCAAGGGGAAGGAAATGCCATACACTGACCTGGAAGAGACCACAGGGCCCAGGCACAGTCTGAACCCTTCCCTCAACCCGGCGGTTTTCCTAGCAGGAGTTCAACCCCAACGAACACAGCCCGGAGACCCCTGGGGCAAAAACGGCTTCCGACGATCAATAGGTGCTTGCTGTGGAACACCTATCCCAAGTGGGGGAAGCCAGCTCAACAAAATGCCACACACCCAGGTGTAAGAAACAACATTGCCCAGGCATGGTCTAAGCCCCTCACCTCGTCCCTGTGCTTTGGGGAGCCGGAGGGACACCCGAGGCCAACGGCCCTGAGACCCCTTTGCAAAAAGCCGGCTTCCCACGGAAAGCGTTTTCCCAGGGTGCAGACCCTATCCCAAGTGGTTGTGGCAAGGTAAAGCAAATGCCCTCCACTTCTCTGGAAGAAACCACAGTGCCCAGCCATGTTCTAAGCCCTCCCATCCTCCCTGGGCTTCTGGCAGCAGGAGTGAAAAGAGAGGAGCAGAGCACTGGGACCCGTTTGACAAAACCCGGCTTCTCACGGGAAAGTCTTTCTCCACGTGCAGACATGCTCCCAGGTGCCTGGGGCAAGGGGAAGGAAATGCCATACACTGACCTGGAAGAGACCACAGGGCCCAGGCACAGTCTGAACCCTTCCGTCAACTCGGCGGTTTTGCTAGAAGGAGTTCAACCCCAACGAACACAGCCCGGAGACCCCTGGGGCAAAAACGGCTTCCGATGATCAATAGGTGCTTGCTGTGGAACACTCATCCCAAGTGGGGGAAGCCAGCTCAACAAAATGCCACACACCCAGGTGTAAGAAACAACATTGCCCAGGCTTGGTCTCAGCCCCTCACCTCGTCCCTGTGCTGTGGGGAGCCGGAGGGAGAGCCGAGGCCCACGGCCCTGAGACCCCTTTGCAAAAAGCCGGCTTCCCACGGAAAGAGTTTTCCTGAGGTGCAGACCCTATCCCAAGTGGTTGTGGCAAGGAAAAGCAAATGCCCTCCACTTCTCTGGAAGAAACCACAGTGCCCAGCCATGTTCTAAGCCCTCCCATCCTCCCTTGGCTTCTGGCAGCAGGACTGAAAAGAGAGGAGCAGAGCACTGGGACCCGTTTGACAAAACCCGGCTTCTCACGGGAAAGTCTTTCTCCACGTGCAGACATGCTCCCAGGTGCCTGTGGCAAGGGGAAGGAAATGCCATACACTCACCTGGAAGAGACCACAGGGCCCAGGCACAGTCTGAACCCTTCCCTCAACTCGGCGGTTTTGCTAGAAGGAGTTCAACCCCAACGAACACAGCCCGGAGACCCCTGGGGCAAAAACGGCTTCCGACGATCAATAGGTGCTTGCTGTGGAACACTCATCCCAAGTGGGGGAAGCCAGCTCAACAAAATGCCACACACCCAGGTGTAAGAAACAACATTGCCCAGGCTTGGTCTCAGCCCCTCACCTCGTCCCTGTGCTTTGGGGAGCAGGAGGGACACCCGAGGCCCACGGCCCTGAGACCCCTTTGCAAAAAGCCGGCTTCCCACGGAAAGAGTTTTCCTGAGGTGCAGACCCTATCCCAAGTGGTTGTGGCAAGGAAAACAAATGCCCTCCACTTCTCTGGAAGAAACCACAGTGCCCAGCCATGTTCTAAGCCCGCCCATCCTCCCTGGGCTTCTGGCAGCAGGAGTGAAAAGAGAGGAGCAGAGCAATGGGACCCGTTTGACAAAACCCGGCTTCCAACGGGAAAGTCTTTCTCCACGTGCAGACATGCTCCCAGGTGCCTGGGGCAAGGGGAAGGAAATGCCATACACTGACCTGGAAGAGACCACAGGGCCCAGGCACAGTCTGAACCCTTCCCTCAACCCGGCGGTTTTCCTAGCAGGAGTTCAACCCCAACGAACACAGCCCGGAGACCCCTGGGGAAAAACGGCTTCCGACGATCAATAGGTGCTTGCTGTGGAACACCTATCCCAAGGGGGGAAGCAAGCTCAACAAAATGCCACACACCCAGGTGTAAGAAACAACATTGCCCAGGCATGGTCTAAGCCCCTCACCTCGTCCCTGTGCTTGGGGAGCCGGAGGGACAACCGAGGCCAACGGCCCTGAGACCCCTTTGCAAAAAGCTGGCTTCCCACGGAAAGCGTTTTCCCAGGGTGCAGACCCTATCCCAAGTGGTTGTGGCAAGGTAAAGCAAATGCCCTCCACTTCTCTGGAAGAAACCACAGTGCCCAGCCATGTTCTAAGCCCTCCCATCCTCCCTGGGCTTCTGGCAGCAGGAGTGAAAAGAGAGGAGCAGAGCACTGGGACCCGTTTGACAAAACCCGGCTTCTCACGGGAAAGTCTTTCTCCACGTGCAGACATGCTCCCAGGTGCCTGGGGCAAGGGGAAGGAAATGCCATACACTGACCTGGAAGAGACCACAGGGCCCAGGCACAGTCTGAACCCTTCCCTCAACTCGGCGGTTTTGCTAGAAGGAGTTCAACCCCAACGAACACAGCCCGGAGACCCCTGGGGCAAAAACGGCTTCCGATGATCAATAGGTGCTTGCTGTGGAACACTCATCCCAAGTGGGGGAAGCCAGCTCAACAAAATGCCACACACCCAGGTGTAAGAAACAACATTGCCCAGGCTTGGTCTAAGCCCCTCACCTCGTCCCTGTGCTTTGGGGAGCAGGAGGGACACCCGAGGCCCACGGCCCTGAGACCCCTTTGCAAAAAGCCGGCTTCCCACGGAAAGAGTTTTCCTGAGGTGCAGACCCTATCCCAAGTGGTTGTGGCAAGGTAAAGCAAATGCCCTCCACTTCTCTGGAAGAAACCACAGTGCCCAGACATGTTCTAAGCCCGCCCATCCTCCCTGGGCTTCTGGCAGCAGGAGTGAAAAGAGAGGAGCAGAGCAATGGGACCCGTTTGACAAAACCCGGCTTCCCACGGGAAAGTCTTTCTCCACGTGCAGACATGCTCCCAGGTGCCTGTGGCAAGGGGAAGGAAATGCCATACACTGACCTGGAAGAGACCACAGGGCCCAGGCACAGTCTGAACCCTTCCCTCAACCCGGCGGTTTTGCTAGCAGGAGTTCAACCCCAACGAACACAGCCCGGAGACCCCTGGGGCAAAAACGGCATCCGACGAACAATAGGTGCTTGCTGTGGAACACCTATCCCAAGTGGGGGTAGCCAGCTCAACAAAATGCCACACACCCAGGTGTAAGAAACAACATTGCCCAGGCATGGTCTAAGCCCCTCACCTCGTCCCTGTGCTTTGGGGAGCCGGAGGGACAGCCGAGGCACACGGCCCTGAGACCCCTTTGCAAAAAGCCGGCTTCTCACGGAAACAGTTTTCCTGAGGTGCAGACCCTATCCCAAGTGGTTGTGGCAAGGTAAAGCAAATGCCCTCCACTTCTCTGGAAGAAACCACAGTGCCCAGCCATGTTCTAAGCCCTCCCATCCTCCCTGGGCTTCTGGCAGCAGGAGTGAAAAGAGAGGAGCAGAGCACGGGGACCCGTTTGACAAAAACCGGCTTCCCACGGAAAAGTCTTTCTCCACGTGCAGACATGCTCCCAGGTGCCTGTGGCAAGGGGAAGGTAATGCCATACACTGACCTGGAAGAGAGCACAGGGCCCAGGCACAGTCTGAACCCTTCCCTCAACCCGGCGGTTTTGCTAGCAGGAGTTCAACCCCAACGAACACAGCCCGGAGACCCCTGGGGCAAAAACGGCTTCCGAAGAACAATAGGTGCTTGCTGTGGAACACCTATCCCAAGTGGGGGTAGCCTGCTCAACAAAATGCCACACACCCAGTGTAAGAAACAACATTGCCCAGGCATGGTCTAAGCCCCTCACCTCGTCCCTGTGCTTTGGGGAGCCGGAGGGACAGCCGAAGCACACGGCGCTGAGACCCCTTTGCAAAAAGCGGGCTTCCCACGGAGACAGTTTTCCTGATGTGCAGACCCTATCCCAAGTGGTTGTGGCAAGGTAAAGCAAATGCCCTCCACTTCTCTGGAAGAAACCACAGTGCCCAGCCATGTTCTAAGCCCTCCCATCCTCCCTGGGCTTCTGGCAGCAGGAGTGAAAAGAGAGGAGCAGAGCACTGGGACCCGTTTGACAAAACCCGGCTTCTCACGGGAAAGTCTTTCTCCACGTGCAGACATGCTCCCAGGTGCCTGTGGCAAGGGGAAGGAAATGCCATACACTGACCTGGAAGAGACCACAGGGCCCAGGCACAGTCTGAACCCTTCCCTCAACTCGGCGGTTTTGCTAGAAGGAGTTCAACCCCAACGAACACAGCCCGGAGACCCCTGGGGCAAAAACGGCTTCCGATGATCAATAGGTGCTTGCTGTGGAACACTCATCCCAAGTGGGGGAAGCCAGCTCAACAAAATGCCACACACCCAGGTGTAAGAAACAACATTGCCCAGGCTTGGTCTCAGCCCCTCACCTCGTCCCTGTCCCTGGGGTGCAGGAGGGACACCCGAGGCCAACGGCCCTGAGACCCCTTTGCAAAAAGCCGGCTTCCCACGGAAAGCGTTTTCCCAGGGTGCAGACCCTATCCCAAGTGGTTGTGGCAAGGTAAAGCAAATGCCCTCCACTTCTCTGGAAGAAACCACAGTGCCCAGACATGTTCTAAGCCCTCCCATCCTCCCTGGGCTTCTGACAGCAGGAGTGAAAAGAGAGGAGCAGAGCACTGGGACCCGTTTGACAAAACCCGGCTTCCCACCGGAAAGTCTTTCTCCACGTGCAGACATGCTCCCAGGTGACGGGGGCAAGGGGAAGGAAATGCCATACACTGACCTGGAAGAGACCACAGGGCCCAGGCACAGTCTGAACCCTTCCCTCAACCCGGCGGTTTTGCTAGCAGGAGTTCAACCCCAACGAACACAGCCCGGAGACCCCTGGGGCAAAAACGGCTTCCGACGAACAATAGGTGCTTGCTGTGGAACACCTATCCCAAGTGGGGGAAGCCAGCTCAACAAAATGCCACATACCCAGGTGTAAGAAACAACATTGCCCAGGCATGGTCTAAGCCCCTCACCTCGTCCCTGTGCTTTGGGGAGTCGGAGGGACACCCGAGGCCCACGGCCCTGAGACCCCTTTGCAAAAAGCCGGCTTCCCACGGAAAGAGTTTTCCTGAGGTGCAGACCCTATCCCAAGTGGTTGTGGCAAGGTAAAGCAAATGCCCTCCTCTTCTCTGGAAGAAACCACAGTGCCCAGCCATGTTCTAAGCCCTCCCATCCTCCCTGGACTTCTGGCAGCAGGAGTGAAAAGAGAGGAGCAGAGCACTGGGTCCCGTTTGACAAAACCCGGGTTCCCACGGGAAAGTCTTTCTCCACGTGCAGACATGCTCCCAGGTGCCTGTGGCAAGGGGAAGGAAATGCCATACACTGACCTGGAAGAGACCACAGGGCCCAGGCACAGTCTGAACCCTTCCCTCAACCCGGCGGTTTTGCTAGCAGGAGTTCAACCCCAACGAACACAGCCCCGAGACCCCTGGGGCAAAAACGGCTTCAGACGATCAATAGGTGCTTGCTGTGGAACACTCATCCCAAGTGGGGGAAGCCAGCTCAACAAAATGCCACACACCCAGGTGTAAGAAACAACATTGCCCAGGCTTGGTCTAAGCCCCTCACCTCGTCCCTGTGCTTTGGGGAGCCGGAGGGACACCCGAGGCCAACGGCCCTGAGACCCCTTTGCCAAAAGCCGGCTTCCCACGGAAAGAGTTTTCCTGAGGTGCAGACCCTATCCCAAGTGGTTGTGGCAAGGTAAAGCAAATGCCCTCCACTTCTCTGGAAGAAACCAGAGTGCCCAGACATGTTCTAAGCCCGCCCATCCTCCCTGGGCTTCTGGCAGCAGGAGTGAAAAGAGAGGAGCAGAGCAATGGGACCCGTTTGACAAAACCCGGCTTCCAACGGGAAAGTCTTTCTCCACGTGCAGACATGCTCCCAGGTGCCTGTGGCAAGGGGAAGGAAATGCCATACACTGACCTGGAAGAGACCACAGGGCCCAGGCACAGTCTGAACCCTTCCCTCAACCCGGCGGTTTTGCTAGCAGGAGTTCAACCCCAACGAACACAGCCCGGAGACCCCTGGGGCAAAAACTGCTTCCGATGATCAATAGGTGCTTGCTGTGGAACACTCATCCCAAGTGGGGGAAGCCAGCTCAACAAAATGCCACACACCCAGGTGTAAGAAACAACATTGCCCAGGCTTGGTCTCAGCCCCTCACCTCGTCCCTGTGCTTTGGGGAGCAGGAGGGACACCCGAGGCCCACGGCCCTGAGACCCCTTTGCAAAAAGCCGGCTTCCCACGGAAAGAGTTTTCCTGAGGTGCAGACCCTATCCCAAGTGGTTGTGGCAAGGAAAAGCAAATGCCCTCCACTTCTCTGGAAGAAACCACAGTGCCCAGCCATGTTCTAAGCCCGCCCATCCTCCCTGGGCTTCTGGCAGCAGGAGTGAAAAGAGAGGAGCAGAGCAATGGGACCCGTTTGACAAAACCCGGCTTCCAACGGGAAAGTCTTTCTCCACGTGCAGACATGCTCCCAGGTGCCTGGGGCAAGGGGAAGGAAATGCCATACACTGACCTGGAAGAGACCACAGGGCCCAGGCACAGTCTGAACCCTTCCCTCAACCCGGCGGTTTTCCTAGCAGGAGTTCAACCCCAACGAACACAGCCCGGAGACCCCTGGGGCAAAAACGGCTTCCGACGATCAATAGGTGCTTGCTGTGGAACACCTATCCCAAGTGGGGGAAGCCAGCTCAACAAAATGCCACACACCCAGGTGTAAGAAACAACATTGCCCAGGCATGGTCTAAGCCCCTCACCTCGTCCCTGTGCTTTGGGGAGCCGGAGGGACACCCGAGGCCAACGGCCCTGAGACCCCTTTGCAAAAAGCCGGCTTCCCACGGAAAGCGTTTTCCCAGGGTGCAGACCCTATCCCAAGTGGTTGTGGCAAGGTAAAGCAAATGCCCTCCACTTCTCTGGAAGAAACCACAGTGCCCAGACATGTTCTAAGCCCTCCCATCCTCCCTGGGCTTCTGACAGCAGGAGTGAAAAGAGAGGAGCAGAGCACTGGGACCCGTTTGACAAAACCCGGCTTCCCACCGGAAAGTCTTTCTCCACGTGCAGACATGCTCCCAGGTGCCTGTGGCAAGGGGAAGGAAATGCCATACACTGACCTGGAAGAGACCACAGGGCCCAGGCACAGTCTGAACCCTTCCCTCAACCCGGCGGTTTTGCTAGCAGGAGTTCAACCCCAACGAACACAGCCCGGAGACCCCTGGGGCAAAAACGGCATCCGACGAACAATAGGTGCTTGCTGTGGAACACCTATCCCAAGTGGGGGTAGCCAGCTCAACAAAATGCCACACACCCAGGTGTAAGAAACAACATTGCCCAGGCATGGTCTAAGCCCCTCACCTCGTCCCTGTGCTTTGGGGAGCCGGAGGGACAGCCGAGGCACACGGCCCTGAGACCCCTTTGCAAAAAGCCGGCTTCCCACGGAAACAGTTTTCCTGAGGTGCAGACCCTATCCCAAGTGGTTGTGGCAAGGTAAAGCAAATGCCCTCCACTTCTCTGGAAGAAACCACAGTGCCCAGCCATGTTCTAAGCCCTCCCATCCTCCCTGGGCTTCTGGCAGCAGGAGTGAAAAGAGAGGAGCAGAGCACTGGGACCCGTTTGACAAAACCCGGCTTCTCACGGGAAAGTCTTTCTCCACGTGCAGACATGCTCCCAGGTGCCTGGGGCAAGGGGAAGGAAATGCCATACACTGACCTGGAAGAGACCACAGGGCCCAGGCACAGTCTGAACCCTTCCCTCAACTCGGCGGTTTTGCTAGAAGGAGTTCAACCCCAACGAACACAGCCCGGAGACCCCTGGGGCAAAAAAGGCTTCCGATGATCAATAGGTGCTTGCTGTGGAACACTCATCCCAAGTGGGGGAAGCCAGCTCAACAAAATGCCACACACCCAGGTGTAAGAAACAACATTGCCCAGGCTTGGTCTCAGCCCCTCACCTCGTCCCTGTGCCTTGGGGAGCAGGAGGGACACCCGAGGCCCACGGCCCTGAGACCCCTTTGCAAAAAGCCGGCTTCCCACGGAAAGAGTTTTCCTGAGGTGCAGACCCTATCCCAAGTGGTTGTGGCAAGGAAAAGCAAATGCCCTCCACTTCTCTGGAAGAAACCACAGTGCCCAGCCATGTTCTAAGCCCGCCCATCCTCCCTGGGCTTCTGGCAGCAGGAGTGAAAAGAGAGGAGCAGAGCAATGGGACCCGTTTGACAAAACCCGGCTTCCAACGGGAAAGTCTTTCTCCACGTGCAGACATGCTCCCAGGTGCCTGGGGCAAGGGGAAGGAAATGCCATACACTGACCTGGAAGAGACCACAGGGCCCAGGCACAGTCTGAACCCTTCCCTCAACCCGGCGGTTTTGCTAGCAGGAGTTCAACCCCAACGAACACAGCCCGGAGACCCCTGGGGCAAAAACGGCTTCCGACGATCAATAGGTGCTTGCTGTGGAACACCTATCCCAAGTGGGGGAAGCCAGCGCAACAAAATGCCACACACCCAGGTGTAAGAAACAACATTACCCAGGCATGGTCTAAGCCCCTCACCTCGTCCCTGTGCTTTGGGGAGCCGGAGGGACAGCCGAAGCACAGGGCGCTGAGACCCCTTTGCAAAAAGCGGGCTTCCCACGGAGACAGTTTTCCTGAGGTGCAGACCCTATCCCAAGTGGTTGTGGCAAGGTAAAGCAAATGCCCTCCACTTCTCTGGAAGAAACCACAGTGCCCAGCCATGTTCTAAGCCCTCCCATCCTCCCTGGGCTTCTGGCAGCAGGAGTGAAAAGAGAGGAGCAGAGCACTGGGACCCGTTTGACAAAAACCGGCTTCCCACGGGAAAGTCTTTCTCCACGTGCAGACATGCTCCCAGGTGCCTGGGGCAAGGGGAAGGTAATGCCATACACTGACCTGGAAGAGAGCACAGGGCCCAGGCACAGTCTGAACCCTTCCCTCAACCCGGCGGTTTTGCTAGCAGGAGTTCAACCCCAACGAACACAGCCCGGAGACCCCTGGGGCAAAAACGGCTTCCGACGAACAATAGGTGCTTGCTGTGGAACACCTATCCCAAGTGGGGGAAGCCAGCGCAACAAAATGCCACACACCCAGGTGTAAGAAACAACATTACCCAGGCATGGTCTAAGCCCCTCACCTCGTCCCTGTGCTTTGGGGAGCCGGAGGGACAGCCGAAGCACAGGGCGCTGAGACCCCTTTGCAAAAAGCGGGCTTCCCACGGAGACAGTTTTCCTGAGGTGCAGACCCTATCCCAAGTGGTTGTGGCAAGGTAAAGCAAATGCCCTCCACTTCTCTGGAAGAAACCACAGTGCCCAGCCATGTTCTAAGCCCTCCCATCCTCCCTGGGCTTCTGGCAGCAGGAGTGAAAAGAGAGGAGCAGAGCACTGGGACCCGTTTGACAAAAACCGGCTTCCCACGGGAAAGTCTTTCTCCACGTGCAGACATGCTCCCAGGTGCCTGGGGCAAGGGGAAGGTAATGCCATACACTGACCTGGAAGAGAGCACAGGGCCCAGGCACAGTCTGAACCCTTCCCTCAACCCGGCGGTTTTGCTAGCAGGAGTTCAACCCCAACGAACACAGCCCGGAGACCCCTGAGGCAAAAACGGCTTCCGATGATCAGTAGGTGCTTGCTGTGGAACACCTATCCCAATTGGGGGTAGGCAGCTCAACAAAATGCCACACACCCAGTGTAAGAAACAACATTGCCCAGGCATGGTCTAAGCCCCTCACCTCGTCCCTGTGCTTTGGGGAGCCGGAGGGACAGCCGAGGCCCACGGCCCTGAGACTCCTTTGCAAAAAGCCGGCTTCCCACGGAAACAGTTTTCCTGAGGTGCAGACCCTATCCCAAGTGGTTGTGGCAAGGTAAAGCAAATGCCCTCCACTTCTCTGGAAGAAACCACAGTGCCCAGACATGTTCTAAGCCCGCCCATCCTCCCTGGGCTTCTGGCAGCAGGAGTGAAAAGAGAGGAGCAGAGCACTGGGACCCGTTTGACAAAACCCGGCTTCCCACGGGAAAGTCTTTCTCCACGTGCAGACATGCTCCCAGGTGCCTGTGGCAAGGGGAAGGAAATGCCATACACTGACCTGGAAGAGACCACAGGGCCCAGGCACAGTCTGAACCCTTCCCTCAACCCGGCGGTTTTGCTAGCAGGAGTTCAACCCCAACGAACACAGCCCGGAGACCCCTGAGGCAAAAAAGGCTTCCGACGAACAATAAGCGCTTGCTGTGGAAAACCAATCCCAAGTGGGGGTAGCCAGCTCAACAAAATGCCACAAACCCAGGTGTAAGAAACAACATTGCCCAGGCATGGTCTAAGCCCCTCACCTCGTCCCTGTGCTTTGGGGAGCCGGAGCGACACCCCAGGCCCACGGACCTGAGACCCCTTTGCAAAAGCCGGCTTCCCACGGATACAGTTTTCCTGAGGTGCAGACCCTATCCCAAGTGGTTGTGGCAAGGTAAAACAGATGCCCTCCACTTCTCTGGAAGAAATCACAGTGCCCAGCCATGTTCTAAGCCCTCCCATCCTCCCTGGGCTTCTGGCAGCAGGAGTGAAAAGAGAGGAGCAGAGCACGGGGACCCGTTTGACAAAACCCGGCTTCCCACGGGAAAGTCTTTCTCCGCGTGCAGACATGTCCCAGGTGCCTGTGGCAAGGGGAAGGAAATGCCATACACTGACCTGGAAGAGACCACAGGGCCCAGGCACAGTCTGAACCCTTCCCTCAACCCGGCGGTTTTGCTAGCAGGAGTTCAACCCCAACGAACACAGCCCGGAGACCCCTGGGGCAAAAACGGCTTCCGACGAACAATAGGTGCTTGCTGTGGAACACCTATCCCAAGTGGGGGTAGCCAGCTCAACAAAATGCCACACACCCAGGTGTAAGAAACAACATTGCCCAGGCATGGTCTAAGCCCCTCACCTCGTCCCTGTGCTTTGGGGATACGGAGGGACAGCCGAGGCACACGGCCCTGAGACCCCTTTGCAAAAAGCCGGCTTCCCACGGAAACAGTTTTCCTGAGGTGCAGACCCTATCCCAAGTGGTTGTGGCAAGGTAAAGCAAATGCCCTCCACTTCTCTGGAAGAAACCACAGTGCCCAGCCATGTTCTAAGCCCTCCCATCCTCCCTGGGTTTCTGGCAGCAGGAGTGAAAAGAGAGGAGCAGAGCACGGGGACCCGTTTGACAAAAACCGGCTTCCCACGGGAAAGTCTTTGTCCACGTGCAGACATGCTCCCAGGTACCTGTGGCAAGGGGAAGGAAATGCCATACACTGACCTGGAAGAGACCACGGGGCCCAGGCACAGTCTGAACCCTTCCCTCAACCCGGCGGTTTTGCTAGCAGGAGTTCAACCCCAACGAACACAGCCCGGAGACCCCTGAGGCAAAAAAGGCTACCGACGAACAATAAGCGCTTGCTGTGGAAAACCAATCCCAAGTGGGGGTAGCCAGCTCAACAAAATGCCACACACCCAGGTGTAAGAAACAACATTGCCCAGGCATGGTCTAAGCCCCTCACCTCGTCCCTGTGCTTTGGGGAGCCGGAGCGACACCCCAGGCCCAAGGCCCTGAGACCCCTTTGCAAAAAGCAGGCTTCCCACGGAAACAGTTTTCCTGAGGTGCAGACCCTATCCCAAGTGGTTGTGGCAAGGTAAAGCAGATGCCCTCCACTTCTCTGGAAGAAACCACAGTGCCCAACCATTTTCTAAGCCCTCCCATCCTCCCTGGGCTTCTGGCAGCAGGAGTGAAAAGAGACGAGCAGAGCACTGGGACCCGTTTGACAAAACCCGGCTTCCCACGGGAAAGTCTTTCTCCACGTGCAGACATGCTCCCAGGTGCCTGGGGAAGGTAAAGGAAATGCCATACACTGACCTGGAAGAAACCACAGGGCCCAGGCACAGTCTGAACCCTTCCCTCAACCCGGCGGTTTTGCTAGCAGGAGTTCAACCCCAACGAACACAGCCCGGAGACCTCTGGGGCAAAAACGGCTTCCGATGATCAGTAGGTGCTTGCTGTGGAACACCTATCCCAAGTGGGGGAAGCCAGCTCAACAAAATGCCACACACCCAGGTGTAAGAAACAACATTGCCCAGGCATAGTCTAAGCCCCTCACCTCGTCCCTGTGCTTTGGGGAGCAGGAGGGACACCCGAGGCCCACGGCCCTGAGACCCCTTTGCAAAAAGCCGGCTTCCCACGGAAAGAGTTTTCCTGAGGTGCAGACCCTATCCCAAGTGGTTGTGGCAAGGTAAAGCAAATGCCCTCCTCTTCTCTGGAAGAAACCACAGTGCCCAGCCATGTTCTAAGCCCTCCCATCCTCCCTGGGCTTCTGGCAGCAGGAGTGAAAAGAGAGGAGCAGAGCACTGGGACCCGTTTGACAAAACCCGGCTTCCCACGGGAAAGTCTTTCTCCGCGTGCAGACATGCTCCCAGGTGCCTGTGGCAAGGGGAAGGAAATGCCATACACTGACCTGGAAGAGACCACAGGGCCCAGGCACAGTCTGAACCCTTCCCTCAACCCGGCGGTTTTGCTAGCAGGAGTTCAACCCCAACGAACACAGCCCGGAGACCCCTGGGGCAAAAACGGCTTCCGAAGAACAATAGGTGCTTGCTGTGGAACACCTATCCCAAGTGGGGGTAGCCAGCTCAACAAAATGCCACACACCCAGTGTAAGAAACAACATTGCCCAGGCATGGTCTAAGCCCCTCACCTCGTCCCTGTGCTTTGGGGAGCCGGAGGGACAGCCGAAGCACACGGCGCTGAGACCCCTTTGCAAAAAGCGGGCTTCCCACGGAGACAGTTTTCCTGATGTGCAGACCCTATCCCAAGTGGTTGTGGCAAGGTAAAGCAAATGCCCTCCACTTCTCTGGAAGAAACCACAGTGCCCAGCCATGTTCTAAGCCCTCCCATCCTCCCTGGGCTTCTGGCAGCAGGAGTGAAAAGAGAGGAGCAGAGCACTGGGACCCGTTTGACAAAACCCGGCTTCCCACGGGAAAGTCTTTCTCCGCGTGCAGACATGCTCCCAGGTGCCTGTCGCAAGGGGAAGGAAATGCCATACACTGACCTGGAAGAGACCACAGGGCCCAGGCACAGTCTGAACCCTTCCCTCAACCCGGCGGTTTTGCTAGCAGGAGTTCAACCCCAACGAACACAGCCCGGAGACCCCTGAGGCAAAAAAGGCTTCCGACGAACAATAAGCGCTTGCTGTGGAAAACCAATCCCAAGTGGGGGTAGCCAGCTCAACAAAATGCCACACACCCAGGTGTAAGAAACAACATTGCCCAGGCATGGTCTAAGCCCCTCACCTCGTCCCTGTGCTTTGGGGAGCCGGAGCGACACCCCAGGCCCACGGCCCTGAGACCCCTTTGCAAAAAGCAGGCTTCCCACGGAAACAGTTTTCCTGAGGTGCAGACCCTATCCCAAGTGGTTGTGGCAAGGTAAAGCAGATGCCCTCCACTTCTCTGGAAGAAACCACAGTGCCCAACCATTTTCTAAGCCCTCCCATCCTCCCTGGGCTTCTGGCAGCAGGAGTGAAAAGAGAGGAGCAGAGCACTGGGACCCGTTTGACAAAACCCGGGTTCCCACGGGAAAGTCTTTCTCCGCGTGCAGACATGCTCCCAGGTGCCTGTGGCAAGGGGAAGGAAATGCCATACACTGACTTGGAAGAGACCACAGGGCCCAGGCACAGTCTGAACCCTTCCCTCAACCCGGCGGTTTTGCTAGCAGGAGTTCAACCCCAACGAACACAGCCCGGAGACCCCTGGGGCAAAAACGGCTTCCGACGAACAATAGGCGCTTGCTGTGGAACACCTATCCCAAGTAGGGGAAGCCAGCTCAACAAAATGCCACACACCCAGGTGTAAGAAACAACATTGCCCAGGCTTGGTCTAAGCCCCTCACCTCGTCCCTGTACTTTGGGGAGCCGGAGGGACAACCGAGGCCCACGAACCTGAGACCCCTTTGCAAAATGTCGGCTTCCCACGGAAACAGTTTTCCTGAGGTGCAGAACCTATCCCAAGTGGTTGTGGCAAGGTAAAGCAAATGCCCTCCACTTCTCTGGAAGAAACCACAGTGCCCAGCCATGTTCTAAGCCCTCCCATCCTCCCTGGGCTTCTGGCAGCAGGAGTGAAAAGAGAGGAGCAGAGCACTGGGACCCGTTTGACAAAACCCGGCTTCTCACGGGAAAGTCTTTCTCCACGTGCAGACATGCTCCCAGGTGCCTGGGGCAAGGGGAAGGAAATGCCATACACTGACCTGGAAGAGACCACAGGGCCCAGGCACAGTCTGAACCCTTCCCTCAACTCGGCGGTTTTGCTAGAAGGAGTTCAACCCCAACGAACACAGCCCGGAGACCCCTGGGGCAAAAACGGCTTCCGACGATCAATAGGTGCTTGCTGTGGAACACTCATCCCAAGTGGGGGTAGCCAGCTCAACAAAATGCCACACACCCAGGTGTAAGAAACAACATTGCCCAGGCTTGGTCTAAGCCCCTCACCTCGTCCCTGTGCTTTGGGGAGCAGGAGGGACACCCGAGGCCCACGGCCCTGAGACCCCTTTGCAAAAAGCCGGCTTCCCACGGAAAGAGTTTTCCTGAGGTGCAGACCCTATCCCAAGTGGTTGTGGCAAAGTAAAGCAAATGCCCTCCACTTCTCTGGGAGAAACCAGAGTGCCCAGACATGTTCTAAGCCCGCCCAACCTCCCTGGGCTTCTGGCAGCAGGAGTGAAAAGAGAGGAGCAGAGCAATGGGACCCGTTTGACAAAACCCGGCTTCCAACGGGAAGGTCTTTCTCCACGTGCAGACATGCTCCCAGGTGCCTGTGGCAAGGGGAAGGAAATGCCATACACTGACCTGGAAGAGACCACAGGGCCCAGGCACAGTCTGAACCCTTCCCTCAACCCGGCGGTTTTGCTAGCAGGAGTTCAACCCCAACGAACACAGCCCGGAGACCCCTGGGGCAAAAACGGCTTCCGATGATCAATAGGTGCTTGCTGTGGAACACTCATCCCAAGTGGGGGAAGCCAGCTCAACAAAATGCCACACACCCAGGTGTAAGAAACAACATTGCCCAGGCTTGGTCTCAGCCCCTCACCTCGTCCCTGTGCTTTGGGGAGCAGGAGGGACACCCGAGGCCCACGGCCCTGAGACCCCTTTGCAAAAAGCCGGCTTCCCACGGAAAGAGTTTTCCTGAGGTGCAGACCCTATCCCAAGTGGTTGTGGCAAGGAAAAGCAAATGCCCTCCACTTCTCTGGAAGAAACCACAGTGCCCAGCCATGTTCTAAGCCCGCCCATCCTCCCTGGGCTTCTGGCAGCAGGAGTGAAAAGAGAGGAGCAGAGCAATGGGACCCGTTTGACAAAACCCGGCTTCCAACGGGAAAGTCTTTCTCCACGTGCAGACATGCTCCCAGGTGCCTGGGGCAAGGGGAAGGAAATGCCATACACTGACCTGGAAGAGACCACAGGGCCCAGGCACAGTCTGAACCCTTCCCTCAACCCGGCGGTTTTCCTAGCAGGAGTTCAACCCCAACGAACACAGCCCGGAGACCCCTGGGGCAAAAACGGCTTCCGACGATCAATAGGTGCTTGCTGTGGAACACCTATCCCAAGTGGGGGAAGCCAGCTCAACAAAATGCCACACACCCAGGTGTAAGAAACAACATTGCCCAGGCATGGTCTAAGCCCCTCACCTCGTCCCTGTGCTTAGGGGAGCCGGAGGGACACCCGAGGCCAACGGCCCTGAGACCCCTTTGCAAAAAGCCGGCTTCCCACGGAAAGCGTTTTCCCAGGGTGCAGACCCTATCCCAAGTGGTTGTGGCAAGGTAAAGCAAATGCCCTCCACTTCTCTGGAAGAAACCACAGTGCCCAGCCATGTTCTAAGCCCTCCCATCCTCCCTGGGCTTCTGGCAGCAGGAGTGAAAAGAGAGGAGCAGAGCACTGGGACCCGTTTGACAAAACCCGGCTTCTCACGGGAAAGTCTTTCTCCACGTGCAGACATGCTCCCAGGTGCCTGGGGCAAGGGGAAGGAAATGCCATACACTGACCTGGAAGAGACCACAGGGCCCAGGCACAGTCTGAACCCTTCCCTCAACTCGGCGGTTTTGCTAGAAGGAGTTCAACCCCAACGAACACAGCCCGGAGACCCCTGGGGCAAAAACGGCTTCCGATGATCAATAGGTGCTTGCTGTGGAACACTCATCCCAAGTGGGGGAAGCCAGCTCAACAAAATGCCACACACCCAGGTGTAAGAAACAACATTGCCCAGGCTTGGTCTCAGCCCCTCACCTCGTCCCTGTGCTGTGGGGAGCCGGAGGGAGAGCCGAGGCCCACGGCCCTGAGACCCCTTTGCAAAAAGCCGGCTTCCCACGGATACAGTTTTCCTGAGGTGCAGACCCTATCCCAAGTGGTTGTGGCAAGGAAAAGCAAATGCCCTCCACTTCTCTGGAAGAAACCACAGTGCCCAGCCATGTTCTAAGCCCTCCCATCCTCCCTGGGCTTCTGGCAGCAGGAGTGAAAAGAGAGGAGCAGAGCACTGGGACCCGTTTGACAAAACCCGGCTTCTCACGGGAAAGTCTTTCTCCACGTGCAGACATGCTCCCAGGTGCCTGGGGCAAGGGGAAGGAAATGCCATACACTGACCTGGAAGAGACCACAGGGCCCAGGCACAGTCTGAACCCTTCCCTCAACCCGGCGGTTTTGCTAGCAGGAGTTCAACCCCAACGAACACAGCCCGGAGACCTCTGGGGCAAAAACGGCTTCCGATGATCAGTAGGTGTTTGCTGTGGAACACCTATCCCAAGTGGGGGAAGCCAGCTCAACAAAATGCCACACACCCAGGTGTAAGAAACAACATTGCCCAGGCATGGTCTAAGCCCCTCACCTCGTCCCTGTGCTTTGGGGAGCAGGAGGGACACCCGAGGCCCACGGCCCTGAGACCCCTTTGCAAAAAGCCGGCTTCCCACGGAAAGAGTTTTCCTGAGGTGCAGACCCTATCCCAAGTGGTTGTGGCAAGGTAAAGCAAATGCCCTCCTCTTCTCTGGAAGAAACCACAGTGCCCAGCCATGTTCTAAGCCCTCCCATCCTCCCTGGGCTTCTGGCAGCAGGAGTGAAAAGAGAGGAGCAGAGCACTGGGACCCGTTTGACAAAACCCGGCTTCCCACGGGAAAGTCTTTCTCCGCGTGCAGACATGCTCCCAGGTGCCTGTGGCAAGGGGAAGGAAATGCCATACACTGACCTGGAAGAGACCACAGGGCCCAGGCACAGTCTGAACCCTTCCCTCAACCCGGCGGTTTTGCTAGCAGGAGTTCAACCCCAACGAACACAGCCCGGAGACCCCTGGGGCAAAAACGGCTTCCGAAGAACAATAGGTGCTTGCTGTGGAACACCTATCCCAAGTGGGGGTAGCCAGCTCAACAAAATGCCACACACCCAGTGTAAGAAACAACATTGCCCAGGCATGGTCTAAGCCCCTCACCTCGTCCCTGTGCTTTGGGGAGCCGGAGGGACAGCCGAAGCACACGGCGCTGAGACCCCTTTGCAAAAAGCGGGCTTCCCACGGAGACAGTTTTCCTGATGTGCAGACCCTATCCCAAGTGGTTGTGGCAAGGTAAAGCAAATGCCCTCCACTTCTCTGGAAGAAACCACAGTGCCCAGCCATGTTCTAAGCCCTCCCATCCTCCCTGGGCTTCTGGCAGCAGGAGTGAAAAGAGAGGAGCAGAGCACTGGGACCCGTTTGACAAAACCCGGCTTCCCACGGGAAAGTCTTTCTCCGCGTGCAGACATGCTCCCAGATGCCTGGGGCAAGGGGAAGGAAATGCCATACACTGACCTGGAAGAGACCACAGGGCCCAGGCACAGTCTGAACACTTCCCTCAACCCGGCGGTTTTGCTAGCAGGAGTTCAACCCCAACGAACACAGCCCGGAGACCCCTGAGGCAAAAACGGCTTCCGACGAACAATAGGTGCTTGCTGTGGAACACCTATCCCAAGTGGGGGTAGCCAGCTCAACAAAATGCCACACACCCAGGTGTAAGAAACAACATTGCCCAGGCATGGTCTAAGCCCCTCACCTCGTCCCTGTGCTTTGGGGATACGGAGGGACAGCCGAGGCACACGGCCCTGAGACCCCTTTGCAAAAAGCCGGCTTCCCACGGAAACAGTTTTCCTGAGGTGCAGACCCTATCCCAAGTGGTTGTGGCAAGGTAAAGCAAATGCCCTCCACTTCTCTGGAAGAAACCACAGTGCCCAGCCATGTTCTAAGCCCTCCCATCCTCCCTGGGCTTCTGGCAGCAGGAGTGAAAAGAGAGGAGCAGAGCACGGGGACCCGTTTGACAAAAACCGGCTTCCCACGGGAAAGTCTTTCTCCACGTGCAGACATGCTCCCAGGTACCTGTGGCAAGGGGAAGGAAATGCCATACACTGACCTGGAAGAGACCACAGGGCCCAGGCACAGTCTGAACCCTTCCCTCAACCCGGCGGTTTTGCTAGCAGGAGTTCAACCCCAACGAACACAGCCCGGAGACCCCTGAGGCAAAAAAGGCTTCCGACGAACAATAAGCGCTTGCTGTGGAAAACCAATCCCAAGTGGGGGTAGCCAGCTCAACAAAATGCCACACACCCAGGTGTAAGAAACAACATTGCCCAGGCATGGTCTAAGCCCCTCACCTCGTCCCTGTGCTTTGGGGAGCCGGAGCGACACCCCAGGCCCACGGCCCTGAGACCCCTTTGCAAAAAGCAGGCTTCCCACGGAAACAGTTTTCCTGAGGTGCAGACCCTATCCCAAGTGGTTGTGGCAAGGTAAAGCAGATGCCCTCCACTTCTCTGGAAGAAACCACAGTGCCCAACCATTTTCTAAGCCCTCCCATCCTCCCTGGGCTTCTGGCAGCAGGAGTGAAAAGAGAGGAGCAGAGCACTGGGACCCGTTTGACAAAACCCGGCTTCCCACGGGAAAGTCTTTCTCCGCGTGCAGACATGCTCCCAGGTGCCTGTGGCAAGGGGAAGGAAATGCCATACACTGACTTGGAAGAGACCACAGGGCCCAGGCACAGTCTGAACCCTTCCCTCAACCCGGCGGTTTTGCTAGCAGGAGTTCAACCCCAACGAACACAGCCCGGAGACCCCTGGGGCAAAAACGGCTTCCGACGATCAATAGGTGCTTGCTGTGGAACACCTATCCCAAGTGGGGGAAGCCAGCTCAACAAAATGCCACACACCCAGGTGTAAGAAACAACATTGCCCAGGCATGGTCTAAGCCCCTCACCTCGTCCCTGTGCTTTGGGGAGCCGGAGGGACACCCGAGGCCCACGGCCCTGAGACCCCTTTGCAAAAAGCCGGCTTCCCACGGAAAGCGTTTTCCCAGGGTGCAGACCCTATCCCAAGTGGTTGTGGCAAGGTAAAGCAAATGCCCTCCACTTCTCTGGAAGAAACCACAGTGCCCAGCCATGTTCTAAGCCCTCCCATCCTCCCTGGGCTTCTGGCAGCAGGAGTGAAAAGAGAGGAGCAGAGCACTGGGACCCGTTTGACAAAACCCGGCTTCTCACGGGAAAGTCTTTCTCCACGTGCAGACATGCTCCCAGGTGCCTGGGGCAAGGGGAAGGAAATGCCATACACTGACCTGGAAGAAACCACAGGGCCCAGGCACAGTCTGAACCCTTCCCTCAACCCGGCGGTTTTGCTAGCAGGAGTTCAACCCCAACGAACACAGCCCAGAGACCCCTGAGGCAAAAAAGGCTTCCGACGAACAATAAGCGCTTGCTGTGGAAAACCAATCCCAAGTGGGGGTAGCCAGCTCAACAAAATGCCACACACCGAGGTGTAAGAAACAACATTGCCCAGGCATGGTCTAAGCCCCTCACCTCGTCCCTGTGCTTTGGGGAGCCGGAGCGACACCCCAGGCCCACGGCCCTGAGACCCCTTTGCAAAAAGCAGGCTTCCCACGGAAACAGTTTTCCTGAGGTGCAGACCCTATCCCAAGTGGTTGTGGCAAGGTAAAGCAGATGCCCTCCACTTCTCTGGAAGAAACCACAGTGCCCAACCATTTTCTAAGCCCTCCCATCCTCCCTGGGCTTCTGGCAGCAGGAGTGAAAAGAGAGGAGCAGAGCACTGGGACCCGTTTGACAAAACCCGGCTTCCCACGGGAAAGTCTTTCTCCGCGTGCAGACATGCTCCCAGGTGCCTGTGGCAAGGGGAAGGAAATGCCATACACTGACTTGGAAGAGACCACAGGGCCCAGGCACAGTCTGAACCCTTCCCTCAACCCGGCGGTTTTGCTAGCAGGAGTTCAACCCCAACGAACACAGCCCGGAGACCCCTGGGGCAAAAACGGCTTCCGACGAACAATAGGCGCTTGCTGTGGAACACCTATCCCAAGTAGGGGAAGCCAGCTCAACAAAATGCCACACACCCAGGTGTAAGAAACAACATTGCCCAGGCTTGGTCTAAGCCCCTCACCTCGTCCCTGTGCTTTGGGGAGCCGGAGGGACAACCGAGGCCCACGAACCTGAGACCCCTTTGCAAAAAGTCGGCTTCCCACGGAAACAGTTTTCCTGAGGTGCAGAACCTATCCCAAGTGGTTGTGGCAAGGTAAAGCAAATGCCCTCCACTTCTCTGGAAGAAACCACAGTGCCCAGCCATGTTCTAAGCCCTCCCATCCTCCCTGGGCTTCTGGCAGCAGGAGTGAAAAGAGAGGAGCAGAGCACTGGGACCCGTTTGACAAAACCCGGCTTCTCACGGGAAAGTCTTTCTCCACGTGCAGACATGCTCCCAGGTGCCTGGGGCAAGGGGAAGGAAATGCCATACACTGACCTGGAAGAGACCACAGGGCCCAGGCACAGTCTGAACCCTTCCCTCAACTCGGCGGTTTTGCTAGAAGGAGTTCAACCCCAACGAACACAGCCCGGAGACCCCTGGGGCAAAAACGGCTTCCGACGATCAATAGGTGCTTGCTGTGGAACACCTATCCCAAGTGGGGGTAGCCAGCTCAACAAAATGCCACACACCCAGGTGTAAGAAACAACATTGCCCAGGCATGGTCTAAGCCCCTCACCTCGTCCCTGTGTTTTGGGGAGCCGGAGGGACAGCCGAGGCACACGGCCCTGAGAACCCGTTGCAAAAAGCCGGCTTCCCACGGAAACAGTTTTCCTGAGGTGCAGACCCTATCCCAAGTGGTTGTGGCAAGGTAAAGCAAATGCCCTCCACTTCTCTGGAAGAAACCACAGTGCCCAGCCATGTTCTAAGCCCTCCCATCCTCCCTGGGCTTCTGGCAGCAGGAGTGAAAAGAGAGGAGCAGAGCACGGGGACCCGTTTGACAAAAACCGGCTTCCCACGGGAAAGTCTTTCTCCACGTGCAGACATGCTCCCAGGTGCCTGTGGCAAGGGGAAGGTAATGCCATACACTGACCTGGAAGAGAGCACAGGGCCCAGGCACAGTCTGAACCCTTCCCTCAACCCGGCGGTTTTGCTAGCAGGAGTTCAACCCCAACGAACACAGCCCGGAGACCCCTGAGGCAAAAACGGCTTCCGAAGAACAATAGGTGCTTGCTGTGGAACACCTATCCCAAGTGGGGGTAGCCTGCTCAACAAAATGCCACACACCCAGTGTAAGAAACAACATTGCCCAGGCATGGTCTAAGCCCCTCACCTCGTCCCTGTGCTTTGGGGAGCCGGAGGGACAGCCGAAGCACACGGCGCTGAGACCCCTTTGCAAAAAGCGGGCTTCCCACGGAGACAGTTTTCCTGATGTGCAAACCCTATCCCAAGTGGTTGTGGCAAGGTAAAGCAAATGCCCTCCACTTCTCTGGAAGAAACCACAGTGCCCAGCCATGTTCTAAGCCCTCCCATCCTCCCTGGGCTTCTGGCAGCAGGAGTGAAAAGAGAGGAGCAGAGCACTGGGACCCGTTTGACAAAACCCGGCTTCTCACGGGAAAGTCTTTCTCCACGTGCAGACATGCTCCCAGGTGCCTGGGGCAAGGGGAAGGAAATGCCATACACTGACCTGGAAGAGACCACAGGGCCCAGGCACAGTCTGAACCCTTCCCTCAACTCGGCGGTTTTGCTAGAAGGAGTTCAACCCCAACGAACACAGCCCGGAGACCCCTGGGGCAAAAACTGCTTCCGATGATCAATAGGTGCTTGCTGTGGAACACTCATCCCAAGTGGGGGAAGCCAGCTCAACAAAATGCCACACACCCAGGTGTAAGAAACAACATTGCCAGGGCTTGGTCTCAGCCCCTCACCTCGTCCCTGTGTTTGGGGAGCAGGAGAGACACCCGAGGCCCACGGCCCTGAGACCCCTTTGCAAAAAGCCGGCTTCCCACGGAAAGAGTTTTCCTGAGGTGCAGACCTTATCCCAAGTGGTTGTGGCAAGGAAAAGCAAATGCCCTCCACTTCTCTGGAAGAAACCACAGTGCCCAGCCATGTTCTAAGCCCGCCCATCCTCCCTGGGCTTCTGGCAGCAGGAGTGAAAAGAGAGGAGCAGAGCAATGGGACCCGTTTGACAAAACCCGGCTTCCAACGGGAAAGTCTTTCTCCACGTGCAGACATGCTCCCAGGTGCCTGGGGCAAGGGGAAGGAAATGCCATACACTGACCTGGAAGAGACCACAGGGCCCAGGCACAGTCTGAACCCTTCCCTCAACCCGGCGATTTTCCTAGCAGGAGTTCAACCCCAACGAACACAGCCCGGAGACCCCTGGGGCAAAAACGGCTTCCGACGTACAATAGGTGCTTGCTGTGGAACACCTATCCCAAGTGGGGGAAGCCAGCTCAACAAAATGCCACACACCCAGGTGTAAGAAACAACATTGCCCAGGCATGGTCTAAGCCCCTCACCTCGTCCCTGTGCTTTGGGGAGCCGGAGGGACACCCGAGGCCAACGGCCCTGAGACCCCTTTGCAAAAAGCCGGCTTCCCACGGAAAGCGTTTTCCCAGGGTGCAGACCCTATCCCAAGTGGTTGTGGCAAGGTAAAGCAAATGCCCTCCACTTCTCTGGAAGAAACCACAGTGCCCAGACATGTTCTAAGCCCTCCCTTCCTCCCTGGGCTTCTGACAGCAGGAGTGAAAAGAGAGGAGCAGAGCACTGGGACCCGTTTGACAAAACCCGGCTTCCCACGGGAAAGTCTTTCTCCACGTGCAGACATGCTCCCAGGTGCCTGGGGCAAGGGGAAGGAAATGCCATACACTGACCTGGAAGAGACCACAGGGCCCAGGCACAGTCTGAACCCTTCCCTCAACCCGGCGGTTTTGCTAGCAGGAGTTCAACCCCAACGAACACAGCCCGGAGACCCCTGGGGCAAAAACGGCTTCCGACGAACAATAGGTGCTTGCTGTGGAACACCTATCCCAAGTGGGGGAAGCCAGCTCAACAAAATGCCACATACCCAGGTGTAAGAAACAACATTGCCCAGGCATGGTCTAAGCCCCTCACCTCGTCCCTGTGCTTTGGGGAGTCGGAGGGACACCCGAGGCCCACGGCCCTGAAACCCCTTTGCAAAAAGCCGGCTTCCCACGGAAAGAGTTTTCCTGAGGTGCAGACCCTATCCCAAGTGGTTGTGGCAAGGTAAAGCAAATGCCCTCCTCTTCTCTGGAAGAAACCACAGTGCCCAGCCATGTTCTAAGCCCTCCCATCCTCCCTGGACTTCTGGCAGCAGGAGTGAAAAGAGAGGAGCAGAGCACTGGGACCCGTTTGACAAAACCCGGGTTCCCACGGGAAAGTCTTTCTCCACGTGCAGACATACTCCCAGGTGCCTGTGGCAAGGGGAAGGAAATGCCATACACTGACCTGGAAGAGACCACAGGGCCCAGGCACAGTCTGAACCCTTCCCTCAACCCGGCGGTTTTGCTAGCAGGAGTTCAACCCCAACGAACACAGCCCCGAGACCCCTGGGGCAAAAACGGCTTCAGACGATCAATAGGTGCTTGCTGTGGAACACTCATCCCAAGTGGGGGAAGCCAGCTCAACAAAATGCCACACACCCAGGTGTAAGAAACAACATTGCCCAGGCTTGGTCTAAGCCCCTCACCTCGTCCCTGTGCTTTGGGGAGCAGGAGGGACACCCGAGGCCCACGGCCCTGAGACCCCTTTGCAAAAAGCCGGCTTCCCACGGAAAGAGTTTTCCTGAGGTGCAGACCCTATCCCAAGTGGTTGTGGCAAGGTAAAGCAAATGCCCTCCACTTCTCTGGAAGAAACCACAGTGCCCAGACATGTTCTAAGCCCTCCCATCCTCCCTGGGCTTCTGACAGCAGGAGTGAAAAGAGAGGAGCAGAGCACTGGGACCCGTTTGACAAAACCCGGCTTCCCACGGGAAAGTCTTTCTCCACGTGCAGACATGCTCCCAGGTGCCTGGGGCAAGGGGAAGGAAATGCCATACACTGACCTGGAAGAGACCACAGGGCCCAGGCACAGTCTGAACCCTTCCCTCAACCTGGCGGTTTTGCTAGCAGGAGTTCAACCCCAACGAACACAGCCCGGAGACCCCTGGGGCAAAAACGGCTTCCGACGAACAATAGGTGCTTGCTGTGGAACACCTATCCCAAGTGGGGGAAGCCAGCTCAACAAAATGCCACATACCCAGGTGTAAGAAACAACATTGCCCAGGCATGGTCTAAGCCCCTCACCTCGTCCCTGTGCTTTGGGGAGTCGGAGGGACACCCGAGGCCCACGGCCCTGAGACCCCTTTGCAAAAAGCCGGCTTCCCACGGAAAGAGTTTTCCTGAGGTGCAGACCCTATCCCAAGTGGTTGTGGCAAGGTAAAGCAAATGCCCTCCTCTTCTCTGGAAGAAACCACAGTGCCCAGCCATGTTCTAAGCCCTCCCATCCTCCCTGGACTTCTGGCAGCAGGAGTGAAAAGAGAGGAGCAGAGCACTGGGACCCGTTTGACAAAACCCGGGTTCCCACGGGAAAGTGTTTCTCCACGTGCAGACATGCTCCCAGGTGCCTGTGGCAAGGGGAAGGAAATGCCATACACTGACCTGGAAGAGACCACAGGGCCCAGGCACAGTCTGACCCCTTCCCTCAACCCGGCGGTTTTGCTAGCAGGAGTTCAACCCCAACGAACACAGCCCCGAGACCCCTGGGGCAAAAACGGCTTCAGACGATCAATAGGTGCTTGCTGTGGAACACTCATCCCAAGTGGGGGAAGCCAGCTCAACAAAATGCCACACACCCAGGTGTAAGAAACAACATTGCCCAGGCTTGGTCTAAGCCCCTCACCTCGTCCCTGTGCTTTGGGGAGCAGGAGGGACACCCGAGGCCCATGGCCCTGAGACCCCCTTGCAAAAAGCCGGCTTCCCACGGAAAGAGTTTTCCTGAGGTGCAGACCCTATCCCAAGTGGTTGTGGCAAGGTAAAGCAAATGCCCTCCACTTCTCTGGAAGAAACCAGAGTGCCCAGACATGTTCTAAGCCCGCCCATCCTCCCTGGGCTTCTGGCAGCAGGAGTGAAAAGAGAGGAGCAGAGCAATGGGACCCGTTTGACAAAACCCGGCTACCAACGGGAAAGTCTTTCTCCACGTGCAGACATGCTCCCATGTGCCTGTGGCAAGGGGAAGGAAATGCCATACACTGACCTGGAAGAGACCACAGGGCCCAGGCACAGTCTGAACCCTTCCCTCAACCCGGCGGTTTTGCTAGCAGGAGTTCAACCCCAACGAACACAGCCCGGAGACCCCTGGGGCAAAAACGGCTTCCGACGAACAATAGGTGCTTGCTGTGGAACACCTATCCCAAGTGGGGGTAGCCAGCTCAACAAAATGCCACACACCCAGGTGTAAGAAACAACATTGCCCAGGCATGGTCTAAGCCCCTCACCTCGTCCCTGTGCTTTGGGGAGCCGGAGGGACAGCCGAGGCACACGGCCCTGAGACCCCTTTGCAAAAAGCCGGCTTCCCACGGAAACAGTTTTCCTGAGGTGCAGACCCTATCCCAAGTGGTTGTGGCAAGGTAAAGCAAATGCCCTCCACTTCTCTGGAAGAAACCACAGTGCCCAGCCATGTTCTAAGCCCTCCCATCCTCCCTGGGCTTCTGGCAGCAGGAGTGAAAAGAGAGGAGCAGAGCACGGGGACCCGTTTGACAAAAACCGGCTTCCCACGGGAAAGTCTTTCTCCACGTGCAGACATGCTCCCAGGTGCCTGGGGCAAGGGGAAGGTAATGCCATACACTGACCTGGAAGAGAGCACAGGGCCCAGGCACAGTCTGAACCCTTCCCTCAACCCGGCGGTTTTGCTAGCAGGAGTTCAACCCCAACGAACATAGCCCGGAGACCCCTGGGGCAAAAACGGTTTCCGACGAACAATATGTGCTTGCTGTGGAACACCTATCCCAAGTGGGGGTAGCCAGCTCAACAAAATGCCACACACCCAGTGTAAGAAACAACATTGCCCAGGCATGGTCTAAGCCCCTCACCTCGTCCGTGTGCTTTGGGGAGCCGGAGGGACAGCCGAGGCACACGGCCCTGAGACCCCTTTGGAAAAGCCGACTTCCCACGGAGACAGTTTTCCTGAGGTGCAGACCCTATCCCAAGTGGTTGTGGCAAGGTAAAGCAAATGCCCTCCACTTCTCTGGAAGAAACCACAGTGCCCAGCCATGTTCTAAGCCCTCCCATCCTCCCTGGGCTTCTGGCAGCAGGAGTGAAAAGAGAGGAGCAGAGCACGGGGAATCTTTTGACAAAATCCGGCTTCCCACGGGAAAGTCTTTGTCCACGTGCAGACATGCGCCCAGGTGCCTGGGGCAAGGGGAAGGAAAAGCCATACACTGACCTGGAAGAGACCACAGGGCCCAGGCACAGTCTGAACCCTTCCCTCAACCCGGCGGTTTTGCTAGCAGGAGTTCAACCCCAACGAACACAGCCCGGAGACCCCTGGGGCAAAAACGGCTTCCGACGAACAATAGGTGCTTGCTGTGGAACACCAATCCCAAGTGGGGGAAGCCAGCTCAACAAAATGCCACATAGCCAGGTGTAAGAAACAACATTGCCCAGGCATGGTCTAAGCCCCTCACCTCGTCCCTGTGCTTTGGGGAGTCGGAGGGACACCCGAGGCCCACGGCCCTGAGACCCCTTTGCAAAAAGCCGGCTTCCCACGGAAAGAGTTTTCCTGAGGTGCAGACCCTATCCCAAGTGGTTGTGGCAAGGTAAAGCAAATGCCCTCCTCTTCTCTGGAAGAAACCACAGTGCCCAGCCATGTTCTAAGCCCTCCCATCCTCCCTGGACTTCTGGCAGCAGGAGTGAAAAGAGAGGAGCAGAGCACTGGGACCCGTTTGACAAAACCCGGGTTCCCACGGGAAAGTCTTTCTCCACGTGCAGACATGCTCCCAGGTGCCTGTGGCAAGGGGAAGGAAATGCCATACACTGACCTGGAAGAGACCACAGGGCCCAGGCACAGTCTGAACCCTTCCCTCAACCCGGCGGTTTTGCTAGCAGGAGTTCAACCCCAACGAACACAGCCCCGAGACCCCTGGGGCAAAAACGGCTTCCGACGATCAATAGGTGCTTGCTGTGGAACACTCATCCCAAGTGGGGGAAGCCAGCTCAACAAAATGCCACACACCCAGGTGTAAGAAACAACATTGCCCAGGCATGGTCTAAGCCCCTCACCTCGTCCCTGTGCTTTGGGGAGTCGGAGGGACACCCGAGGCCCACGGCCCTGAGACCCCTTTGCAAAAAGCCGGCTTCCCACGGAAAGAGTTTTCCTGAGGTGCAGACCCTATCCCAAGTGGTTGTGGCAAGGTAAAGCAAATGCCCTCCACTTCTCTGGAAGAAACCAGAGTGCCCAGACATGTTCTAAGCCCGCCCATCCTCCCTGGGCTTCTGGCAGCAGGAGTGAAAAGAGAGGAGCAGAGCAATGGGACCCGTTTGACAAAACCCGGCTTCCAACGGGAAAGTCTTTCTCCACGTGCAGACATGCTCCCAGGTGCCTGTGGCAAGGGGAAGGAAATGCCATATACTGACCTGGAAGAGACCACAGGGCCCAGGCACAGTCTGAACCCTTCCCTCAACCCGGCGGTTTTGCTAGCAGGAGTTCAACCCCAACGAACACAGCCCGGAGACCCCTGGGGCAAAAACGGCTTCCGACGAACAATAGGTGCTTGCTGTGGAACACCTATCCCAAGTGGGGGTAGCCAGCTCAACAAAATGCCACACACCCAGGTGTAAGAAACAACATTGCCCAGGCATGGTCTAAGCCCCTCACCTCGTCCCTGCGTTTTGGGGAGCCGGAGGGACAGCCGAGGCACACGGCCCTGAGAACCCGTTGCAAAAAGCCGGCTTCCCACGGAAACAGTTTTCCTGAGGTGCAGACCCTATCCCAAGTGGTTGTGGCAAGGTAAAGCAAATGCCCTCCACTTCTCTGGAAGAAACCACAGTGCCCAGCCATGTTCTAAGCCCTCCCATCCTCCCTGGGCTTCTGGCAGCAGGAGTGAAAAGAGAGGAGCAGAGCACGGGGACCCGTTTGACAAAAACCGGCTTCCCACGGGAAAGTCTTTCTCCACGTGCAGACATGCTCCCAGGTGCCTGTGGCAAGGGGAAGGTAATGCCATACACTGACCTGGAAGAGAGCACAGGGCCCAGGCACAGTCTGAACCCTTCCCTCACCCGGCGGTTTTGCTAGCAGGAGTTCAACCCCAACGAACACAGCCCGGAGACCCCTGGGGCAAAAACGGCTTCCGAAGAACAATAGGTGCTTGCTGTGGAACACCTATCCCAAGTGGGGGTAGCCTGCTCAACAAAATGCCACACACCCAGTGTAAGAAACAACATTGCCCAGGCATGGTCTAAGCCCCTCACCTCGTCCCTGTGCTTTGGGGAGCCGGAGGGACAACCGAAGCACACGGCGCTGAGACCCCTTTGCAAAAAGCGGGCTTCCCACGGAGACAGTTTTCCTGATGTGCAAACCCTATCCCAAGTGGTTGTGGCAAGGTAAAGCAAATGCCCTCCACTTCTCTGGAAGAAACCACAGTGCCCAGCCATGTTCTAAGCCCTCCCATCCTCCCTGGGCTTCTGGCAGCAGGAGTGAAAAGAGAGGAGCAGAGCACTGGGACCCGTTTGACAAAACCCGGCTTCTCACGGGAAAGTCTTTCTCCACGTGCAGACATGCTCCCAGGTGCCTGGGGCAAGGGGAAGGAAATGCCATACACTGACCTGGAAGAGACCACAGGGCCCAGGCACAGTCTGAACCCTTCCCTCAACTCGGCGGTTTTGCTAGAAGGAGTTCAACCCCAACGAACACAGCCCGGAGACCCCTGGGGCAAAAACTGCTTCCGATGATCAATAGGTGCTTGCTGTGGAACACTCATCCCAAGTGGGGGAAGCCAGCTCAACAAAATGCCACACACCCAGGTGTAAGAAACAACATTGCCAAGGCTTGGTCTCAGCCCCTCACCTCGTCCCTGTGTTTGGGGAGCAGGAGGGACACCCGAGGCCCACGGCCCTGAGACCCCTTTGCAAAAAGCCGGCTTCCCACGGAAAGAGTTTTCCTGAGGTGCAGACCCTATCCCAAGTGGTTGTGGCAAGGAAAAGCAAATGCCCTCCACTTCTCTGGAAGAAACCACAGTGCCCAGCCATGTTCTAAGCCCGCCCATCCTCCCTGGGCTTCTGGCAGCAGGAGTGAAAAGAGAGGAGCAGAGCAATGGGACCCGTTTGACAAAACCCGGCTTCCAACGGGAAAGTCTTTCTCCACGTGCAGACATGCTCCCAGGTGCCTGGGGCAAGGGGAAGGAAATGCCATACACTGACCTGGAGGAGACCACAGGGCCCAGGCACAGTCTGAACCCTTCCCTCAACCCGGCGGTTTTCCTAGCAGGAGTTCAACCCCAACGAACACAGCCCGGAGACCCCTGGGGCAAAAACGGCTTCCGACGTACAATAGGTGCTTGCTGTGGAACACCTATCCCAAGTGGGGGAAGCCAGCTCAACAAAATGCCACACACCCAGGTGTAAGAAACAACATTGCCCAGGCATGGTCTAAGCCCCTCACCTCGTCCCTGTGCTTTGGGGAGCCGGAGGGACACCCGAGGCCAACGGCCCTGAGACCCCTTTGCAAAAAGCCGGCTTCCCACGGAAAGCGTTTTCCCAGGGTGCAGACCCTATCCCAAGTGGTTGTGGCAAGGTAAAGCAAATGCCCTCCACTTCTCTGGAAGAAACCACAGTGCCCAGATATGTTCTAAGCCCTCCCTTCCTCCCTGGGCTTCTGACAGCAGGAGTGAAAAGAGAGGAGCAGAGCACTGGGACCCGTTTGACAAAACCCGGCTTCCCACGGGAAAGTCTTTCTCCACGTGCAGACATGCTCCCAGGTGCCTGGGGCAAGGGGAAGGAAATGCCATACACTGACCTGGAAGAGACCACAGGGCCCAGGCACAGTCTGAACCCTTCCCTCAACCCGGCGGTTTTGCTAGCAGGAGTTCAACCCCAACGAACACAGCCCGGAGACCCCTGGGGCAAAAACGGCTTCCGACGAACAATAGGTGCTTGCTGTGGAACACCTATCCCAAGTGGGGGAAGCCAGCTCAACAAAATGCCACATACCCAGGTGTAAGAAACAACATTTCCCAGGCATGGTCTAAGCCCCTCACCTCGTCCCTGTGCTTTGGGGAGTCGGAGGGACACCCGAGGCCCACGGCCCTGAAACCCCTTTGCAAAAAGCCGGCTTCCCACGGAAAGAGTTTTCCTGAGGTGCAGACCCTATCCCAAGTGGTTGTGGCAAGGTAAAGCAAATGCCCTCCTCTTCTCTGGAAGAAACCACAGTGCCCAGCCATGTTCTAAGCCCTCCCATCCTCCCTGGACTTCTGGCAGCAGGAGTGAAAAGAGAGGAGCAGAGCACTGGGACCCGTTTGACAAAACCCGGGTTCCCACGGGAAAGTCTTTCTCCACGTGCAGACATACTCCCAGGTGCCTGTGGCAAGGGGAAGGAAATGCCATACACTGACCTGAAAGAGACCACAGGGCCCAGGCACAGTCTGAACCCTTCCCTCAACCCGGCGGTTTTGCTAGCAGGAGTTCAACCCCAACGAACACAGCCCCGAGACCCCTGGGGCAAAAACGGCTTCAGACGATCAATAGGTGCTTGCTGTGGAACACTCATCCCAAGTGGGGGAAGCCAGCTCAACAAAATGCCACACACCCAGGTGTAAGAAACAACATTGCCCAGGCTTGGTCTCAGCCCCTCACCTCGTCCCTGTGCTTTGGGGAGTCGGAGGGACACCCGAGGCCCACGGCCCTGAGACCCCTTTGCAAAAAGCCGGCTTCCCACGGAAAGAGTTTTCCTGAGGTGCAGACCCTATCCCAAGTGGTTGTGGCAAGGTAAAGCAAATGCCCTCCTCTTCTCTGGAAGAAACCACAGTGCCCAGCCATGTTCTAAGCCCTCCCATCCTCCCTGGACTTCTGGCAGCAGGAGTGAAAAGAGAGGAGCAGAGCACGGGGAGCCGTTTGACAAAACCCGGGTTCCCACGGGAAAGTCTTTCTCCACGTGCAGACATGCTCCCAGGTGCCTGTGGCAAGGGGAAGGAAATGCCATACACTGACCTGGAAGAGACCACAGGGCCCAGGCACAGTCTGAACCCTTCCCTCAACCCGGCGGTTTTGCTAGCAGGAGTTCAACCCCAACGAACACAGCCCCGAGACCCCTGGGGCAAAAACGGCTTCAGACGATCAATAGGTGCTTGCTGTGGAACACTCATCCCAAGTGGGGGAAGCCAGCTCAACAAAATGCCACACACCCAGGTGTAAGAAACAACATTGCCCAGGCTTGGTCTAAGCCCCTCACCTCGTCCCTGTGCTTTGGGGAGCAGGAGGGACACCCGAGGCCCACGGCCCTGAGACCCCTTTGCAAAAAGCCGGGTTCCCACGGAAAGAGTTTTCCTGAGGTGCAGACCCTATCCCAAGTGGTTGTGGCAAGGTAAAGCAAATGCCCTCCACTTCTCTGGAAGAAACCACAGTGCCCAGACATGTTCTAAGCCCGCCCATCCTCCCTGGGCTTCTGGCAGCAGGAGTGAAAAGAGAGGAGCAGAGCAATGGGACCCGTTTGACAAAACCCGGCTACCAACGGGAAAGTCTTTCTCCACGTGCAGACATGCTCCCATGTGCCTGTGGCAAGGGGAAGGAAATGCCATACACTGACCTGGAAGAGACCACAGGGCCCAGGCACAGTCTGAACCCTTCCCTCAACCCGGCGGTTTTGCTAGCAGGAGTTCAACCCCAACGAACACAGCCCGGAGACCCCTGGGGCAAAAACGGCTTCCGACGAACAATAGGTGCTTGCTGTGGAACACCTATCCCAAGTGGGGGTAGCCAGCTCAACAAAATGCCACACACCCAGGTGTAAGAAACAACATTGCCCAGGCATGGTCTAAGCCCCTCACCTCGTCCCTGTGCTTTGGGGAGCCGGAAGGACAGCCGAGGCACACGGCCCTGAGACCCCTTTGCAAAAAGCCGGCTTCCCACGGAAACAGTTTTCCTGAGGTGCAGACCCTATCCCAAGTGGTTGTGGCAAGGTAAAGCAAATGCCCTCCACTTCTCTGGAAGAAACCACAGTGCCCAGCCATGTTCTAAGCCCTCCCATCCTCCCTGGGCTTCTGGCAGCAGGAGTGAAAAGAGAGGAGCAGAGCACGGGGACCCGTTTGACAAAAACCGGCTTCCCACGGGAAAGTCTTTCTCCACGTGCAGACATGCTCCCAGGTGCCTGGGGCAAGGGGAAGGTAATGCCATACACTGACCTGGAAGAGAGCACAGGGCCCAGGCACAGTCTGAACCCTTCCCTCAACCCGGCGGTTTTGCTAGCAGGAGTTCAACCCCAACGAACATAGCCCGGAGACCCCTGGGGCAAAAACGGTTTCCGACGAACAATATGTGCTTGCTGTGGAACACCTATCCCAAGTGGGGGTAGCCAGCTCAACAAAATGCCACACACCCAGTGTAAGAAACAACATTGCCCAGGCATGGTCTAAGCCCCTCACCTCGTCCGTGTGCTTTGGGGAGCCGGAGGGACAGCCGAGGCACACGGCCCTGAGACCCCTTTGCAAAAAGCCGACTTCCCACGGAGACAGTTTTCCTGAGGTGCAGACCCTATCCCAAGTGGTTGTGGCAAGGTAAAGCAAATGCCCTCCACTTCTCTGGAAGAAACCACAGTGCCCAGCCATGTTCTAAGCCCTCCCATCCTCCCTGGGCTTCTGGCAGCAGGAGTGAAAAGAGAGGAGCAGAGCACGGGGAATCTTTTGACAAAAACCGGCTTCCCACGGGAAAGTCTTTGTCCACGTGCAGACATGCGCCCAGGTGCCTGGGGCAAGGGGAAGGAAAAGCCATACACTGACCTGGAAGAGACCACAGGGCCCAGGCACAGTCTGAACCCTTCCCTCAACCCGGCGGTTTTGCTAGCAGGAGTTCAACCCCAACGAACACAGCCCGGAGACCCCTGGGGCAAAAACGGCTTCCGACGAACAATAGGTGCTTGCTGTGGAACACCAATCCCAAGTGGGGGAAGCCAGCTCAACAAAATGCCACATAGCCAGGTGTAAGAAACAACATTGCCCAGGCATGGTCTAAGCCCCTCACCTCGTCCCTGTGCTTTGGGGAGTCGGAGGGACACCCGAGGCCCACGGCCCTGAGACCCCTTTGCAAAAAGCCGGCTTCCGACGGAAAGAGTTTTCCTGAGGTGCAGACCCTATCCCAAGTGGTTGTGGCAAGGTAAAGCAAATGCCCTCCTCTTCTCTGGAAGAAACCACAGTGCCCAGCCATGTTCTAAGCCCTCCCATCCTCCCTGGACTTCTGGCAGCAGGAGTGAAAAGAGAGGAGCAGAGCACTGGGACCCGTTTGACAAAACCCGGGTTCCCACGGGAAAGTCTTTCTCCACGTGCAGACATGCTCCCAGGTGCCTGTGGCAAGGGGAAGGAAATGCCATACACTGACCTGGAAGAGACCACAGGGCCCAGGCACAGTCTGAACCGTTCCCTCAACCCGGCGGTTTTGCTAGCAGGAGTTCAACCCCAACGAACACAGCCCCGAGACCCCTGGGGCAAAAACGGCTTCCGACGATCAATAGGTGCTTGCTGTGGAACACTCATCCCAAGTGGGGGAAGCCAGCTCAACAAAATGCCACACACCCAGGTGTAAGAAACAACATTGCCCAGGCTTGGTCTAAGCCCCTCACCTCGTCCCTGTGCTTTGGGGAGTCGGAGGGACACCCGAGGCCCACGGCCCTGAGACCCCTTTGCAAAAAGCCGGCTTCCCACGGAAAGAGTTTTCCTGAGGTGCAGACCCTATCCCAAGTGGTTGTGGCAAGGTAAAGCAAATGCCCTCCACTTCTCTGGAAGAAACCAGAGTGCCCAGACATGTTCTAAGCCCGCCCATCCTCCCTGGGCTTCTGGCAGCAGGAGTGAAAAGAGAGGAGCAGAGCAATGGGACCCGTTTGACAAAACCCGGCTTCCAACGGGAAAGTCTTTCTCCACGTGCAGACATGCTCCCAGGTGCCTGTGGCAAGGGGAAGGAAATGCCATATACTGACCTGGAAGAGACCACAGGGCCCAGGCACAGTCTGAACCCTTCCCTCAACCCGGTGGTTTTGCTAGCAGGAGTTCAACCCCAACGAACACAGCCCGGAGACCCCTGGGGCAAAAACGGCTTCCGACGAACAATAGGTGCTTGCTGTGGAACACCTATCCCAAGTGGGGGTAGCCAGCTCAACAAAATGCCACACACCCAGGTGTAAGAAACAACATTGCCCAGGCATGGTCTAAGCCCCTCACCTCGTCCCTGTGTTTTGGGGAGCCGGAGGGACAGCCGAGGCACACGGCCCTGAGAACCCGTTGCAAAAAGCCGGCTTCCCACGGAAACAGTTTTCCTGAGGTGCAGAATCTATCCCAAGTGGTTGTGGCAAGGTAAAGCAAATGCCCTCCAGTTCTCTGGAAGAAACCACAGTGCCCAGCCATGTTCTAAGCCCTCCCATCCTCCCTGGGCTTCTGGCAGCAGGAGTGAAAAGAGAGGAGCAGAGCACGGGGACCCGTTTGACAAAAACCGGCTTCCCACGGGAAAGTCTTTCTCCACGTGCAGACATGCTCCCAGGTGTCTGTGGCAAGGGGAAGGTAATGCCATACACTGACCTGGAAGAGAGCACAGGGCCCAGGCACAGTCTGAACCCTTCCCTCAACCCGGCGGTTTTGCTAGCAGGAGTTCAACCCCAACGAACACAGCCCGGAGACCCCTGGGGCAAAAACGGCTTCCGAAGAACAATAGGTGCTTGCTGTGGAACACCTATCCCAAGTGGGGGTAGCCTGCTCAACAAAATGCCACACACCCAGTGTAAGAAACAACATTGCCCAGGCATGGTCTAAGCCCCTCACCTCGTCCCTGTGCTTTGGGGAGCCGGAGGGACAGCCGAAGCACACGGCGCTGAGACCCCTTTGCAAAAAGCGGGCTTCCCACGGAGACAGTTTTCCTGATGTGCAAACCCTATCCCAAGTGGTTGTGGCAAGGTAAAGCAAATGCCCTCCACTTCTCTGGAAGAAACCACAGTGCCCAGCCATGTTCTAAGCCCTCCCATCCTCCCTGGGCTTCTGGCAGCAGGAGTGAAAAGAGAGGAGCAGAGCACTGGGACCCGTTTGACAAAACCCGGCTTCTCACGGGAAAGTCTTTCTCCACGTGCAGACATGCTCCCAGGTGCCTGGGGCAAGGGGAAGGAAATGCCATACACTGACCTGGAAGAGACCACAGGGCCCAGGCACAGTCTGAACCCTTCCCTCAACTCGGCGGTTTTGCTAGAAGGAGTTCAACCCCAACGAACACAGCCCGGAGACCCCTGGGGCAAAAACTGCTTCCGATGATCAATAGGTGCTTGCTGTGGAACACTCATCCCAAGTGGGGGAAGCCAGCTCAACAAAATGCCACACACCCAGGTGTAAGAAACAACATTGCCAAGGCTTGGTCTCAGCCCCTCACCTCGTCCCTGTGTTTGGGGAGCAGGAGGGACACCCGAGGCCCACGGCCCTGAGACCCCTTTGCAAAAAGCCGGCTTCCCACGGAAAGAGTTTTCCTGAGGTGCAGACCCTATCCCAAGTGGTTGTGGCAAGGAAAAGCAAATGCCCTCCACTTCTCTGGAAGAAACCACAGTGCCCAGCCATGTTCTAAGCCCGCCCATCCTCCCTGGGCTTCTGGCAGCAGGAGTGAAAAGAGAGGAGCAGAGCAATGGGACCCGTTTGACAAAACCCGGCTTCCAATGGGAAAGTCTTTCTCCACGTGCAGACATGCTCCCAGGTGCCTGGGGCAAGGGGAAGGAAATGCCATACACTGACCTGGAAGAGACCACAGGGCCCAGGCACAGTCTGAACCCTTCCCTCAACCCGGCGGTTTTCCTAGCAGGAGTTCAACCCCAACGAACACAGCCCGGAGACCCCTGGGGCAAAAACGGCTTCCGACGTACAATAGGTGCTTGCTGTGGAACACCTATCCCAAGTGGGGGAAGCCAGCTCAACAAAATGCCACACACCCAGGTGTAAGAAACAACATTGCCCAGGCATGGTCTAAGCCCCTCACCTCGTCCCTGTGCTTTGGGGAGCCGGAGGGACACCCGAGGCCAACGGCCCTGAGACCCCTTTGCAAAAAGCCGGCTTCCCACGGAAAGAGTTTTCCTGAGGTGCAGACCCTATCCCAAGTGGTTGTGGCAAGGTAAAGCAAATGCCCTCCACTTCTCTGGAAGAAACCACAGTGCCCAGACATGTTCTAAGCCCTCCCATCCTCCCTGGGCTTCTGACAGCAGGAGTGAAAAGAGAGGAGCAGAGCACTGGGACCCGTTTGACAAAACCCGGCTTCCCACGGGAAAGTCTTTCTCCACGTGCAGACATGCTCCCAGGTGCCTGGGGCAAGGGGAAGGAAATGCCATACACTGACCTGGAAGAGACCACAGGGCCCAGGCACAGTCTGAACCCTTCCCTCAACCTGGCGGTTTTGCTAGCAGGAGTTCAACCCCAACGAACACAGCCCGGAGACCCCTGGGGCAAAAACGGCTTCCGACGAACAATAGGTGCTTGCTGTGGAACACCTATCCCAAGTGGGGGAAGCCAGCTCAACAAAATGCCACATACCCAGGTGTAAGAAACAACATTGCCCAGGCATGGTCTAAGCCCCTCACCTCGTCCCTGTGCTTTGGGGAGTCGGAGGGACACCCGAGGCCCACGGCCCTGAGACCCCTTTGCAAAAAGCCGGCTTCCCACGGAAAGAGTTTTCCTGAGGTGCAGACCCTATCCCAAGTGGTTGTGGCAAGGTAAAGCAAATGCCCTCCTCTTCTCTGGAAGAAACCACAGTGCCCAGCCATGTTCTAAGCCCTCCCATCCTCCCTGGACTTCTGGCAGCAGGAGTGAAAAGAGAGGAGCAGAGCACTGGGACCCGTTTGACAAAACCCGGGTTCCCACGGGAAAGTCTTTCTCCACGTGCAGACATGCTCCCAGGTGCCTGTGGCAAGGGGAAGGAAATGCCATACACTGACCTGGAAGAGACCACAGGGCCCAGGCACAGTCTGAACCCTTCCCTCAACCCGGCGGTTTTGCTAGCAGGAGTTCAACCCCAACGAACACAGCCCCGAGACCCCTGGGGCAAAAACGGCTTCCGACGATCAATAGGTGCTTGCTGTGGAACACTCATCCCAAGTGGGGGAAGCCAGCTCAACAAAATGCCACACACCCAGGTGTAAGAAACAACATTGCCCAGGCTTGGTCTAAGCCCCTCACCTCGTCCCTGTGCTTTGGGGAGCAGGAGGGACACCCGAGGCCCACGGCCCTGAGACCCCTTTGCAAAAAGCCGGCTTCCCACGGAAAGAGTTTTCCTGAGGTGCAGACCCTATCCCAAGTGGTTGTGGCAAGGTAGAGCAAATGCCCTCCACTTCTCTGGAAGAAACCACAGTGCCCAGACATGTTCTAAGCCCGCCCATCCTCCCTGGGCTTCTGGCAGCAGGAGTGAAAAGAGAGGAGCAGAGCAATGGGACCCGTTTGACAAAACCCGGCTTCCAACGGGAAAGTCTTTCTCCACGTGCAGACATGCTCCCAGGTGCCTGTGGCAAGGGGAAGGAAATGCCATATACTGACCTGGAAGAGACCACAGGGCCCAGGCACAGTCTGAACCCTTCCCTCAACCCGGCGGTTTTGCTAGCAGGAGTTCAACCCCAACGAACACAGCCCGGAGACCCCTGGGGCAAAAACGGCTTCCGACGAACAATAGGTGCTTGCTGTGGAACACCTATCCCAAGTGGGGGTAGCCAGCTCAACAAAATGCCACACACCCAGGTGTAAGAAACAACATTGCCCAGGCATGGTCTAAGCCCCTCACCTCGTCCCTGTGCTTTGGGGAGCCGGAGGGACACCCGAGTCCCATGGCCCTGAGAACCCTTTGCAAAAAGCCGGCTTCCCACGGAAACAGTTTTCCTGAGGTGCAGACCCTATCCCAAGTGGTTGTGGCAAGGTAAAGCAAATGCCCTCCACTTCTCTGGAAGAAACCACAGTGCCCAGCCATGTTCTAAGCCCTCCCATCCTCCCTGGGCTTCTGGCAGCAGGAGTGAAAAGAGAGGAGCAGAGCACGGGGACCCGTTTGACAAAAACCGGCTTCCCACGGGAAAGTCTTTCTCCACGTGCAGACATGCTCCCAGGTGCCTGTGGCAAGGGGAAGGTAATGCCATACACTGACCTGGAAGAGAGCACAGGGCCCAGGCACAGTCTGAACCCTTCCCTCAACCCGGCGGTTTTGCTAGCAGGAGTTCAACCCCAACGAACACAGCCCGGAGACCCCTGGGGCAAAAACGGCTTCCGAAGAACAATAGGTGCTTGCTGTGGAACACCTATCCCAAGTGGGGGTAGCCTGCTCAACAAAATGCCACACACCCAGTGTAAGAAACAACATTGCCCAGGCATGGTCTAAGCCCCTCACCTCGTCCCTGTGCTTTGGGGAGCCGGAGGGACAGCCGAAGCACAAGGCGCTGAGACCCCTTTGCAAAAAGCGGGCTTCCCACGGAGACAGTTTTCCTTATGTGCAGACCCTATCCCAAGTGGTTGTGGCAAGGTAAAGCAAATGCCCTCCACTTCTCTGGAAGAAACCACAGTGCCCAGCCATGTTCTAAGCCCTCCCATCCTCCCTGGGCTTCTGGCAGCAGGAGTGAAAAGAGAGGAGCAGAGCACTGGGACCCGTTTGACAAAACCCGGCTTCTCACGGGAAAGTCTTTCTCCACGTGCAGACATGCTCCCAGGTGCCTGGGGCAAGGGGAAGGAAATGCCATACACTGACCTGGAAGAGACCACAGGGCCCAGGCACAGTCTGAACCCTTCCCTCAACTCGGCGGTTTTGCTAGAAGGAGTTCAACCCCAACGAACACAGCCCGGAGACCCCTGGGGCAAAAACTGCTTCCGATGATCAATAGGTGCTTGCTGTGGAACACTCATCCCAAGTGGGGGAAGCCAGCTCAACAAAATGCCACACACCCAGGTGTAAGAAACAACATTGCCCAGGCTTGGTCTCAGCCCCTCACCTCGTCCCTGTGTTTGGGGAGCAGGAGGGACACCCGAGGCCCACGGCCCTGAGACCCCTTTGCAAAAAGCCGGCTTCCCACGGAAAGAGTTTTCCTGAGGTGCAGACCCTATCCCAAGTGGTTGTGGCAAGGAAAAGCAAATGCCCTCCACTTCTCTGGAAGAAACCACAGTGCCCAGCCATGTTCTAAGCCCGCCCATCCTCCCTGGGCTTCTGGCAGCAGGAGTGAAAAGAGAGGAGCAGAGCAATGGGACCCGTTTGACAAAACCCGGCTTCCAACGGGAAAGTCTTTCTCCACGTGCAGACATGCTCCCAGGTGCCTGGGGCAAGGGGAAGGAAATGCCATACACTGACCTGGAAGAGACCACAGGGCCCAGGCACAGTCTGAACCCTTCCCTCAACCCGGCGGTTTTCCTAGCAGGAGTTCAACCCCAACGAACACAGCCCGGAGACCCCTGGGGCAAAAACGGCTTCCGACGAACAATAGGTGCTTGCTGTGGAACACCTATCCCAAGTGGGGGAAGCCAGCTCAACAAAATGCCACACACCCAGGTGTAAGAAACAACATTGCCCAGGCATGGTCTAAGCCCCTCACCTCGTCCCTGTGCTTTGGGGAGCCGGAGGGACACCCGAGGCCAACGGCCCTGAGACCCCTTTGCAAAAAGCCGGCTTCCCACGGAAAGCGTTTTCCCAGGGTGCAGACCCTATCCCAAGTGGTTGTGGCAAGGTAAAGCAAATGCCCTCCACTTCTCTGGAAGAAACCACAGTGCCCAGACATGTTCTAAGCCCTCCCATCCTCCCTGGGCTTCTGACAGCAGGAGTGAAAAGAGAGGAGCAGAGCACTGGGACCCGTTTGACAAAACCCGGCTTCCCACGGGAAAGTCTTTCTCCACGTGCAGACATGCTCCCAGGTGCCTGGGGCAAGGGGAAGGAAATGCCATACACTGACCTGGAAGAGACCACAGGGCCCAGGCACAGTCTGAACCCTTCCCTCAACCCGGCGGTTTTGCTAGCAGGAGTTCAACCCCAACGAACACAGCCCGGAGACCCCTGGGGCAAAAACGGCTTCCGACGAACAATAGGTGCTTGCTGTGGAACACCTATCCCAAGTGGGGGAAGCCAGCTCAACAAAATGCCACATACCCAGGTGTAAGAAACAACATTGCCCAGGCATGGTCTAAGCCCCTCACCTCGTCCCTGTGCTTTGGGGAGTCGGAGGGACACCCGAGGCCCACGGCCCTGAGACCCCTTTGCAAAAAGCCGGCTTCCCACGGAAAGAGTTTTCCTGAGGTGCAGACCCTATCCCAAGTGGTTGTGGCAAGGTAAAGCAAATGCCCTCCTCTTCTCTGGAAGAAACCACAGTGCCCAGCCATGTTCTAAGCCCTCCCATCCTCCCTGGACTTCTGGCAGCAGGAGTGAAAAGAGAGGAGCAGAGCACTGGGACCCGTTTGACAAAACCCGGGTTCCCACGGGAAAGTCTTTCTCCACGTGCAGACATGCTCCCAGGTGCCTGTGGCAAGGGGAAGGAAATGCCATACACTGACCTGGAAGAGACCACAGGGCCCAGGCACAGTCTGAACCCTTCCCTCAACCCGGCGGTTTTGCTAGCAGGAGTTCAACCCCAACGAACACAGCCCCGAGACCCCTGGAGCAAAAACGGCTTCAGACGATCAATAGGTGCTTGCTGTGGAACACTCATCCCAAGTGGGGGAAGCCAGCTCAACAAAATGCCACACACCCAGGTGTAAGAAACAACATTGCCCAGGCATGGTCTAAGCCCCTCACCTCGTCCCTGTGCTTTGGGGAGCTGGAGGGACACCCGAGGCCCACGGCCCTGAGACCCCTTTGCAAAAAGCCGGCTTCCCACGGAAAGAGTTTTCCTGAGGTGCAGACCCTATCCCAAGTGGTTGTGGCAAGGTAAAGCAAATGCCCTCCACTTCTCTGGAAGAAACCAGAGTGCCCAGACATGTTCTAAGCCCGCCCATCCTCCCTGGGCTTCTGGCAGCAGGAGTGAAAAGAGAGGAGCAGAGCAATGGGACCCGTTTGACAAAACCCGGCTTCCAACGGGAAAGTCTTTCTCCACGTGCAGACATGCTCCCAGGTGCCTGGGGCAAGGGGAAGGAAATGCCATACACTGACCTGGAAGAGACCACAGGGCCCAGGCACAGTCTGAACCCTTCCCTCAACCCGGCGGTTTTCCTAGCAGGAGTTCAACCCCAACGAACACAGCCCGGAGACCCCTGGGGCAAAAACGGCTTCCGACGATCAATAGGTGCTTGCTGTGGAACACCTATCCCAAGTGGGGGAAGCCAGCTCAACAAAATGCCACATACCCAGGTGTAAGAAACAACATTGCCCAGGCATGGTCTAAGCCCCTCACCTCGTCCCTGTGCTTTGGGGAGTCGGAGGGACACCCGAGGCCCACGGCCCTGAGACCCCTTTGCAAAAAGCCGGCTTCCCACGGAAAGAGTTTTCCTGAGGTGCAGACCCTATCCCAAGTGGTTGTGGCAAGGTAAAGCAAATGCCCTCCTCTTCTCTGGAAGAAACCACAGTGCCCAGCCATGTTCTAAGCCCTCCCATCCTCCCTGGGCTTCTGGCAGCAGGAGTGAAAAGAGAGGAGCAGAGCACTGGGACCCGTTTGACAAAACCCGGCTTCCCACCGGAAAGTCTTTCTCCACGTGCAGACATGCTCCCAGGTGCCTGGGGCAAGGGGAAGGAAATGCCATACACTGACCTGGAAGAGACCACAGGGCCCAGGCACAGTCTGAACCCCTCCCTCAACCCGGCGGTTTTGCTAGCAGGAGTTCAACCCCAACGAACACAGCCCCGAGACCCCTGGGGCAAAAACGGCTTCAGACGATCAATAGGTGCTTGCTGTGGAACACTCATCCCAAGTGGGGGAAGCCAGCTCAACAAAATGCCACACACCCAGGTGTAAGAAACAACATTGCCCAGGCTTGGTCTAAGCCCCTCACCTCGTCCCTGTGCTTTGGGGAGCAGGAGGGACACCCGAGGCCCACGGCCCTGAGACCCCTTTGCAAAAAGCCGGCTTCCCACGGAAAGAGTTTTCCTGAGGTGCAGACCCTATCCCAAGTGGTTGTGGCAAGGTAAAGCAAATGCCCTCCACTTCTCTGGAAGAAACCAGAGTGCCCAGACATGTTCTAAGCCCGCCCATCCTCCCTGGGCTTCTGGCAGCAGGAGTGAAAAGAGAGGAGCAGAGCAATGGGACCCGTTTGACAAAACCCGGCTTCCAACGGGAAAGTCTTTCTCCACGTGCAGACATGCTCCCAGGTGCCTGGGGCAAGGGGAAGGAAATGCCATACACTGACCTGGAAGAGACCACAGGGCCCAGGCACAGTCTGAACCCTTCCCTCAACCCGGCGGTTTTGCTAGCAGGAGTTCAACCCCAACGAACACAGCCCGGAGACCCCTGGGGCAAAAACGGCTTCCGACGAACAATAGGTGCTTGCTGTGGAACACCTATCCCAAGTGGGGGTAGCCTGCTCAACAAAATGCCACACACCCAGTGTAAGAAACAACATTGCCCAGGCATGGTCTAAGCCCCTCACCTCGTCCCTGTGCTTTGGGGAGCCGGAGGGACAGCCGAAGCACACGGCGCTGAGACCCCTTTGCAAAAAGCCGGCTTCCCACGGAAACAGTTTTCCTGAGGTGCAGACCCTATCCCAAGTGGTTGTGGCAAGGTAAAGCAAATGCCCTCCACTTGTCTGGAAGAAACCACAGTGCCCAGCCATGTTCTAAGCCCTCCCATCCTCCCTGGGCTTCTGACAGCAGGAGTGAAAAGAGAGGAGCAGAGCACGGGGACCCGTTTGACAAAAACCGGCTTCCCACGGGAAAGTCTTTCTCCACGTGCAGACATGCTCCCAGGTGCCTGTGGCAAGGGGAAGGTAATGCCATACACTGACCTGGAAGAGAGCACAGGGCCCAGGCACAGTCTGAACCCTTCCCTCAACCCGGCGGTTTTGCTAGCAGGAGTTCAACCCCAACGAACACAGCCCGGAGACCCCTGGGGCAAAAACGGCTTCCGAAGAACAATAGGTGCTTGCTGTGGAACACCTATCCCAAGTGGGGGTAGCCTGCTCAACAAAATGCCACACACCCAGTGTAAGAAACAACATTGCCCAGGCATGGTCTAAGCCCCTCACCTCGTCCCTGTGCTTTGGGGAGCCGGAGGGACAGCCGAAGCACACGGCGCTGAGACCCCTTTGCAAAAAGCGGGCTTCCCACGGAGACAGTTTTCCTGATGTGCAGACCCTATCCCAAGTGGTTGTGGCAAGGTAAAGCAAATGCCCTCCACTTCTCTGGAAGAAACCACAGTGCCCAGCCATGTTCTAAGCCCTCCCATCCTCCCTGGGCTTCTGGCAGCAGGAGTGAAAAGAGAGGAGCAGAGCACTGGGACCCTTTTGACAAAACCCGGCTTCTCACGGGAAAGTCTTTCTCCACGTGCAGACATGATCCCAGGTGCCTGGGGCAAGGGGAAGGAAATGCCATACACTGACCTGGAAGAGACCACAGGGCCCAGGCACAGTCTGAACCCTTCCCTCAACTCGGCGGTTTTGCTAGAAGGAGTTCAACCCCAACGAACACAGCCCGGAGACCCCTGGGGCAAAAACGGCTTCCGATGATCAATAGGTGCTTGCTGTGGAACACTCATCCCAAGTGGGGGAAGCCAGCTCAACAAAATGCCACACACCCAGGTGTAAGAAACAACATTGCCCAGGCTTGGTCTCAGCCCCTCACCTCGTCCCTGTGCTTTGGGGAGCAGGAGGGACACCCGAGGCCCACGGCCCTGAGACCCCTTTGCAAAAAGCCGGCTTCCCACGGAAAGAGTTTTCCTGAGGTGCAGACCCTATCCCAAGTGGTTGTGGCAAGGAAAAGCAAATGCCCTCCACTTCTCTGGAAGAAACCACAGTGCCCAGCCATGTTCTAAGCCCGCCCATCCTCCCTGGGCTTCTGGCAGCAGGAGTGAAAAGAGAGGAGCAGAGCAATGGGACCCGTTTGACAAAACCCGGCTTCCCACGGGAAAGTCTTTCTCCACGTGCAGACATGCTCCCAGGTGCCTGGGGCAAGGGGAAGGAAATGCCATACACTGACCTGGAAGAGACCACAGGGCCCAGGCACAGTCTGAACCCTTCCCTCAACCCGGCGGTTTTCCTAGCAGGAGTTCAACCCCAACGAACACAGCCCGGAGACCCCTGGGGCAAAAACGGCTTCCGACGAACAATAGGTGCTTGCTGTGGAACACCTATCCCAAGTGGGGGAAGCCAGCTCAACAAAATGCCACATACCCAGGTGTAAGAAACAACATTGCCCAGGCATGGTCTAAGCCCCTCACCTCGTCCCTGTGCTTTGGGGAGTCGGAGGGACACCCGAGGCCCACGGCCCTGAGACCCCTTTGCAAAAAGCCGGCTTCCCACGGAAAGAGTTTTCCTGAGGTGCAGACCCTATCCCAAGTGGTTGTGGCAAGGTAAAGCAAATGCCCTCCTCTTCTCTGGAAGAAACCACAGTGCCCAGCCATGTTCTAAGCCCTCCCATCCTCCCTGGACTTCTGGCAGCAGGAGTGAAAAGAGAGGAGCAGAGCACTGGGACCCGTTTGACAAAACCCGGGTTCCCACGGGAAAGTCTTTCTCCACGTGCAGACATGCTCCCAGGTGCCTGTGGCAAGGGGAAGGAAATGCCATACACTGACCTGGAAGAGACCACAGGGCCCAGGCACAGTCTGAACCCTTCCCTCAACCCGGCGGTTTTGCTAGCAGGAGTTCAACCCCAACGAACACAGCCCCGAGACCCCTGGGGCAAAAACGGCTTCCGACGATCAATAGGTGCTTGCTGTGGAACACTCATCCCAAGTGGGGGAAGCCAGCTCAACAAAATGCCACACACCCAGGTGTAAGAAACAACATTGCCCAGGCATGGTCTAAGCCCCTCACCTCGTCCCTGTGCTTTGGGGAGCTGGAGGGACACCCGAGGCCCACGGCCCTGAGACCCCTTTGCAAAAAGCCGGCTTCCCACGGAAAGAGTTTTCCTGAGGTGCAGACCCTATCCCAAGTGGTTGTGGCAAGGTAAAGCAAATGCCCTCCACTTCTCTGGAAGAAACCAGAGTGCCCAGACATGTTCTAAGCCCGCCCATCCTCCCTGGGCTTCTGGCAGCAGGAGTGAAAAGAGAGGAGCAGAGCAATGGGACCCGTTTGACAAAACCCGGCTTCCAACGGGAAAGTCTTTCTCCACGTGCAGACATGCTCCCAGGTGCCTGGGGCAAGGGGAAGGAAATGCCATACACTGACCTGGAAGAGACCACAGGGCCCAGGCACAGTCTGAACCCTTCCCTCAACCCGGCGGTTTTCCTAGCAGGAGTTCAACCCCAACGAACACAGCCCGGAGACCCCTGGGGCAAAAACGGCTTCCGACGATCAATAGGTGCTTGCTGTGGAACACCTATCCCAAGTGGGGGAAGCCAGCTCAACAAAATGCCACATACCCAGGTGTAAGAAACAACATTGCCCAGGCATGGTCTAAGCCCCTCACCTCGTCCCTGTGCTTTGGGGAGTCGGAGGGACACCCGAGGCCCACGGCCCTGAGACCCCTTTGCAAAAAGCCGGCTTCCCACGGAAAGAGTTTTCCTGAGGTGCAGACCCTATCCCAAGTGGTTGTGGCAAGGTAAAGCAAATGCCCTCCTCTTCTCTGGAAGAAACCACAGTGCCCAGCCATGTTCTAAGCCCTCCCATCCTCCCTGGGCTTCTGGCAGCAGGAGTGAAAAGAGAGGAGCAGAGCACTGGGACCCGTTTGACAAAACCCGGCTTCCCACCGGAAAGTCTTTCTCCACGTGCAGACATGCTCCCAGGTGCCTGGGGCAAGGGGAAGGAAATGCCATACACTGACCTGGAAGAGACCACAGGGCCCAGGCACAGTCTGAACCCCTCCCTCAACCCGGCGGTTTTGCTAGCAGGAGTTCAACCCCAACGAACACAGCCCCGAGACCCCTGGGGCAAAAACGGCTTCAGACGATCAATAGGTGCTTGCTGTGGAACACTCATCCCAAGTGGGGGAAGCCAGCTCAACAAAATGCCACACACCCAGGTGTAAGAAACAACATTGCCCAGGCTTGGTCTAAGCCCCTCACCTCGTCCCTGTGCTTTGGGGAGCAGGAGGGACACCCGAGGCCCACGGCCCTGAGACCCCTTTGCAAAAAGCCGGCTTCCCACGGAAAGAGTTTTCCTGAGGTGCAGACCCTATCCCAAGTGGTTGTGGCAAGGTAAAGCAAATGCCCTCCACTTCTCTGGAAGAAACCAGAGTGCCCAGACATGTTCTAAGCCCGCCCATCCTCCCTGGGCTTCTGGCAGCAGGAGTGAAAAGAGAGGAGCAGAGCAATGGGACCCGTTTGACAAAACCCGGCTTCCAACGGGAAAGTCTTTCTCCACGTGCAGACATGCTCCCAGGTGCCTGGGGCAAGGGGAAGGAAATGCCATACACTGACCTGGAAGAGACCACAGGGCCCAGGCACAGTCTGAACCCTTCCCTCAACCCGGCGGTTTTGCTAGCAGGAGTTCAACCCCAACGAACACAGCCCGGAGACCCCTGGGGCAAAAACGGCTTCGGACGAACAATAGGTGCTTGCTGTGGAACACCTATCCCAAGTGGGGGTAGCCTGCTCAACAAAATGCCACACACCCAGTGTAAGAAACAACATTGCCCAGGCTTGGTCTAAGCCCCTCACCTCGTCCCTGTGCTTTGGGGAGCAGGAGGGACACCCGAGGCCCACGGCCCTGAGACCCCTTTGCAAAAAGCCGGCTTCCCACGGAAACAGTTTTCCTGAGGTGCAGACCCTATCCCAAGTGGTTGTGGCAAGGTAAAGCAAATGCCCTCCACTTGTCTGGAAGAAACCACAGTGCCCAGCCATGTTCTAAGCCCTCCCATCCTCCCTGGGCTTCTGACAGCAGGAGTGAAAAGAGAGGAGCAGAGCACGGGGACCCGTTTGACAAAAACCGGCTTCCCACGGGAAAGTCTTTCTCCACGTGCAGACATGCTCCCAGGTGCCTGTGGCAAGGGGAAGGTAATGCCATACACTGACCTGGAAGAGAGCACAGGGCCCAGGCACAGTCTGAACCCTTCCCTCAACCCGGCGGTTTTGCTAGCAGGAGTTCAACCCCAACGAACACAGCCCGGAGACCCCTGGGGCAAAAACGGCTTCCGAAGAACAATAGGTGCTTGCTGTGGAACACCTATCCCAAGTGGGGGTAGCCTGCTCAACAAAATGCCACACACCCAGTGTAAGAAACAACATTGCCCAGGCATGGTCTAAGCCCCTCACCTCGTCCCTGTGCTTTGGGGAGCCGGAGGGACAGCCGAAGCACACGGCGCTGAGACCCCTTTGCAAAAAGCGGGCTTCCCACGGAGACAGTTTTCCTGATGTGCAGACCCTATCCCAAGTGGTTGTGGCAAGGTAAAGCAAATGCCCTCCACTTCTCTGGAAGAAACCACAGTGCCCAGCCATGTTCTAAGCCCTCCCATCCTCCCTGGGCTTCTGGCAGCAGGAGTGAAAAGAGAGGAGCAGAGCACTGGGACCCTTTTGACAAAACCCGGCTTCTCACGGGAAAGTCTTTCTCCACGTGCAGACATGCTCCCAGGTGCCTGGGGCAAGGGGAAGGAAATGCCATACACTGACCTGGAAGAGACCACAGGGCCCAGGCACAGTCTGAACCCTTCCCTCAACTCGGCGGTTTTGCTAGAAGGAGTTCAACCCCAACGAACACAGCCCGGAGACCCCTGGGGCAAAAACGGCTTCCGATGATCAATAGGTGCTTGCTGTGGAACACTCATCCCAAGTGGGGGAAGCCAGCTCAACAAAATGCCACACACCCAGGTGTAAGAAACAACATTGCCCAGGCTTGGTCTCAGCCCCTCACCTCGTCCCTGTGCTTTGGGGAGCAGGAGGGACACCCGAGGCCCACGGCCCTGAGACCCCTTTGCAAAAAGCCGGCTTCCCACGGAAAGAGTTTTCCTGAGGTGCAGACCCTATCCCAAGTGGTTGTGGCAAGGAAAAGCAAATGCCCTCCACTTCTCTGGAAGAAACCACAGTGCCCAGCCATGTTCTAAGCCCGCCCATCCTCCCTGGGCTTCTGGCAGCAGGAGTGAAAAGAGAGGAGCAGAGCAATGGGACCCGTTTGACAAAACCCGGCTTCCCACGGGAAAGTCTTTCTCCACGTGCAGACATGCTCCCAGGTGCCTGGGGCAAGGGGAAGGAAATGCCATACACTGACCTGGAAGAGACCACAGGGCCCAGGCACAGTCTGAACCCTTCCCTCAAACGGCGGTTTTCCTAGCAGGAGTTCAACCCCAACGAACACAGCCCGGAGACCCCTGGGGCAAAAACGGCTTCCGACGAACAATAGGTGCTTGCTGTGGAACACCTATCCCAAGTGGGGGAAGCCAGCTCAACAAAATGCCACATACCCAGGTGTAAGAAACAACATTGCCCAGGCATGGTCTAAGCCCCTCACCTCGTCCCTGTGCTTTGGGGAGTCGGAGGGACACCCGAGGCCCACGGCCCTGAGACCCCTTTGCAAAAAGCCGGCTTCCCACGGAAAGAGTTTTCCTGAGGTGCAGACCCTATCCCAAGTGGTTGTGGCAAGGTAAAGCAAATGCCCTCCTCTTCTCTGGAAGAAACCACAGTGCCCAGCCATGTTCTAAGCCCTCCCATCCTCCCTGGACTTCTGGCAGCAGGAGTGAAAAGAGAGGAGCAGAGCACTGGGACCCGTTTGACAAAACCCGGGTTCCCACGGGAAAGTCTTTCTCCACGTGCAGACATGCTCCCAGGTGCCTGTGGCAAGGGGAAGGAAATGCCATACACTGACCTGGAAGAGACCACAGGGCCCAGGCACAGTCTGAACCCTTCCCTCAACCCGGCGGTTTTGCTAGCAGGAGTTCAACCCCAACGAACACAGCCCCGAGACCCCTGGGGCAAAAACGGCTTCCGACGATCAATAGGTGCTTGCTGTGGAACACTCATCCCAAGTGGGGGAAGCCAGCTCAACAAAATGCCACACACCCAGGTGTAAGAAACAACATTGCCCAGGCATGGTCTAAGCCCCTCACCTCGTCCCTGTGCTTTGGGGAGCTGGAGGGACACCCGAGGCCCACGGCCCTGAGACCCCTTTGCAAAAAGCCGGCTTCCCACGGAAAGAGTTTTCCTGAGGTGCAGACCCTATCCCAAGTGGTTGTGGCAAGGTAAAGCAAATGCCCTCCACTTCTCTGGAAGAAACCAGAGTGCCCAGACATGTTCTAAGCCCGCCCATCCTCCCTGGGCTTCTGGCAGCAGGAGTGAAAAGAGAGGAGCAGAGCAATGGGACCCGTTTGACAAAACCCGGCTTCCAACGGGAAAGTCTTTCTCCACGTGCAGACATGCTCCCAGGTGCCTGGGGCAAGGGGAAGGAAATGCCATACACTGACCTGGAAGAGACCACAGGGCCCAGGCACAGTCTGAACCCTTCCCTCAACCCGGCGGTTTTCCTAGCAGGAGTTCAACCCCAACGAACACAGCCCGGAGACCCCTGGGGCAAAAACGGCTTCCGACGATCAATAGGTGCTTGCTGTGGAACACCTATCCCAAGTGGGGGAAGCCAGCTCAACAAAATGCCACATACCCAGGTGTAAGAAACAACATTGCCCAGGCATGGTCTAAGCCCCTCACCTCGTCCCTGTGCTTTGGGGAGTCGGAGGGACACCCGAGGCCCACGGCCCTGAGACCCCTTTGCAAAAAGCCGGCTTCCCACGGAAAGAGTTTTCCTGAGGTGCAGACCCTATCCCAAGTGGTTGTGGCAAGGTAAAGCAAATGCCCTCCTCTTCTCTGGAAGAAACCACAGTGCCCAGCCATGTTCTAAGCCCTCCCATCCTCCCTGGGCTTCTGGCAGCAGGAGTGAAAAGAGAGGAGCAGAGCACTGGGACCCGTTTGACAAAACCCGGCTTCCCACCGGAAAGTCTTTCTCCACGTGCAGACATGCTCCCAGGTGCCTGGGGCAAGGGGAAGGAAATGCCATACACTGACCTGGAAGAGACCACAGGGCCCAGGCACAGTCTGAACCCCTCCCTCAACCCGGCGGTTTTGCTAGCAGGAGTTCAACCCCAACGAACACAGCCCCGAGACCCCTGGGGCAAAAACGGCTTCAGACGATCAATAGGTGCTTGCTGTGGAACACTCATCCCAAGTGGGGGAAGCCAGCTCAACAAAATGCCACACACCCAGGTGTAAGAAACAACATTGCCCAGGCTTGGTCTAAGCCCCTCACCTCGTCCCTGTGCTTTGGGGAGCAGGAGGGACACCCGAGGCCCACGGCCCTGAGACCCCTTTGCAAAAAGCCGGCTTCCCACGGAAAGAGTTTTCCTGAGGTGCAGACCCTATCCCAAGTGGTTGTGGCAAGGTAAAGCAAATGCCCTCCACTTCTCTGGAAGAAACCAGAGTGCCCAGACATGTTCTAAGCCCGCCCATCCTCCCTGGGCTTCTGGCAGCAGGAGTGAAAAGAGAGGAGCAGAGCAATGGGACCCGTTTGACAAAACCCGGCTTCCAACGGGAAAGTCTTTCTCCACGTGCAGACATGCTCCCAGGTGCCTGGGGCAAGGGGAAGGAAATGCCATACACTGACCTGGAAGAGACCACAGGGCCCAGGCACAGTCTGAACCCTTCCCTCAACCCGGCGGTTTTGCTAGCAGGAGTTCAACCCCAACGAACACAGCCCGGAGACCCCTGGGGCAAAAACGGCTTCCGACGAACAATAGGTGCTTGCTGTGGAACACCTATCCCAAGTGGGGGTAGCCTGCTCAACAAAATGCCACACACCCAGTGTAAGAAACAACATTGCCCAGGCATGGTCTAAGCCCCTCACCTCGTCCCTGTGCTTTGGGGAGCCGGAGGGACAGCCGAAGCACACGGCGCTGAGACCCCTTTGCAAAAAGCCGGCTTCCCACGGAAACAGTTTTCCTGAGGTGCAGACCCTATCCCAAGTGGTTGTGGCAAGGTAAAGCAAATGCCCTCCACTTGTCTGGAAGAAACCACAGTGCCCAGCCATGTTCTAAGCCCTCCCATCCTCCCTGGGCTTCTGACAGCAGGAGTGAAAAGAGAGGAGCAGAGCACGGGGACCCGTTTGACAAAAACCGGCTTCCCACGGGAAAGTCTTTCTCCACGTGCAGACATGCTCCCAGGTGCCTGTGGCAAGGGGAAGGTAATGCCATACACTGACCTGGAAGAGAGCACAGGGCCCAGGCACAGTCTGAACCCTTCCCTCAACCCGGCGGTTTTGCTAGCAGGAGTTCAACCCCAACGAACACAGCCCGGAGACCCCTGGGGCAAAAACGGCTTCCGAAGAACAATAGGTGCTTGCTGTGGAACACCTATCCCAAGTGGGGGTAGCCTGCTCAACAAAATGCCACACACCCAGTGTAAGAAACAACATTGCCCAGGCATGGTCTAAGCCCCTCACCTCGTCCCTGTGCTTTGGGGAGCCGGAGGGACAGCCGAAGCACACGGCGCTGAGACCCCTTTGCAAAAAGCGGGCTTCCCACGGAGACAGTTTTCCTGATGTGCAGACCCTATCCCAAGTGGTTGTGGCAAGGTAAAGCAAATGCCCTCCACTTCTCTGGAAGAAACCACAGTGCCCAGCCATGTTCTAAGCCCTCCCATCCTCCCTGGGCTTCTGGCAGCAGGAGTGAAAAGAGAGGAGCAGAGCACTGGGACCCTTTTGACAAAACCCGGCTTCTCACGGGAAAGTCTTTCTCCACGTGCAGACATGCTCCCAGGTGCCTGGGGCAAGGGGAAGGAAATGCCATACACTGACCTGGAAGAGACCACAGGGCCCAGGCACAGTCTGAACCCTTCCCTCAACTCGGCGGTTTTGCTAGAAGGAGTTCAACCCCAACGAACACAGCCCGGAGACCCCTGGGGCAAAAACGGCTTCCGATGATCAATAGGTGCTTGCTGTGGAACACTCATCCCAAGTGGGGGAAGCCAGCTCAACAAAATGCCACACACCCAGGTGTAAGAAACAACATTGCCCAGGCTTGGTCTCAGCCCCTCACCTCGTCCCTGTGCTTTGGGGAGCAGGAGGGACACCCGAGGCCCACGGCCCTGAGACCCCTTTGCAAAAAGCCGGCTTCCCACGGAAAGAGTTTTCCTGAGGTGCAGACCCTATCCCAAGTGGTTGTGGCAAGGAAAAGCAAATGCCCTCCACTTCTCTGGAAGAAACCACAGTGCCCAGCCATGTTCTAAGCCCGCCCATCCTCCCTGGGCTTCTGGCAGCAGGAGTGAAAAGAGAGGAGCAGAGCAATGGGACCAGTTTGACAAAACCCGGCTTCCAACGGGAAAGTCTTTCTCCACGTGCAGACATGCTCCCAGGTGCCTGGGGCAAGGGGAAGGAAATGCCATACACTGACCTGGAAGAGACCACAGGGCCCAGGCACAGTCTGAACCCTTCCCTCAACCCGGCGGTTTTCCTAGCAGGAGTTCAACCCCAACGAACACAGCCCGGAGACCCCTGGGGCAAAAACGGCTTCCGACGAACAATAGGTGCTTGCTGTGGAACACCTATCCCAAGTGGGGGAAGCCAGCTCAACAAAATGCCACACACCCAGGTGTAAGAAACAACATTGCCCAGGCATGGTCTAAGCCCCTCACCTCGTCCCTGTGCTTTGGGGAGCCGGAGGGACAGCCGAAGCACACCGCGCTGAGACCCCTTTGCAAAAAGCCGGCTTCCCACGGAAACAGTTTTCCTGAGGTGCAGACACTATCCCAAGTGGTTGTGGCAAGGTAAAGCAAATGCCCTCCACTTCTCTGGAAGAAACCACAGTGCCCAGCCATGTTCTAAGCCCTCCCATCCTCCCTGGGCTTCTGGCAGCAGGAGTGAAAAGAGAGGAGCAGAGCACGGGTACCCGTTTGACAAAAACCGGCTTCCCACGGGAAAGTCTTTCTCCACGTGCAGACATGCTCCCAGGTGCCTGTGGCAAGGGGAAGGTAATGCCATACACTGACCTGGAAGAGAGCACAGGGCCCAGGCACAGTCTGAACCCTTCCCTCAACCCGGCGGTTTTGCTAGCAGGAGTTCAACCCCAACGAACACAGCCCGGAGACCCCTGGGGCAAAAACGGCTTCCGAAGAACAATAGGTGCTTGCTGTGGAACACCTATCCCAAGTGGGGGTAGCCAGCTCAACAAAATGCCACACACCCAGTGTAAGAAACAACATTGCCCAGGCATGGTCTAAGCCCCTCACCTCGTCCCTGTGCTTTGGGGAGCCGGAGGGACAGCCGAAGCACACGGCGCTGAGACCCCTTTGCAAAAAGCGGGCTTCCCACGGAGACAGTTTTCCTGATGTGCAGACCCTATCCCAAGTGGTTGTGGCAAGGTAAAGCAAATGCCCTCCACTTCTCTGGAAGAAACCACAGTGCCCAGACATGTTCTAAGCCCTCCCATCCTCCCTGGGCTTCTGACAGCAGGAGTGAAAAGAGAGGAGCAGAGCACTGGGACCCGTTTGACAAAACCCGGCTTCCCAAGGGAAAGTCTTTCTCCACGTGCAGACATGCTCCCAGGTGCCTGGGGCAAGGGGAAGGAAATGCCATACACTGACCTGGAAGAGACCACAGGGCCCAGGCACAGTCTGAACCCTTCCCTCAACCCGGCGGTTTTGCTAGCAGGAGTTCAACCCCAACGAACACAGCCCGGAGACCCCTGAGGCAAAAACGGCTTCCGACGAACAATAGGTGCTTGCTGTGGAACACCTATCCGAAGTGGGGGTAGCCAGCTCAACAAAATGCCACACACCCAGTGTAAGAAACAACATTGCCCAGCCATGGTCTAAGCCCCTCACCTCGTCCCTGTGCTGTGGGGAGCCGGACGGACAGCCGAGGCCCACGGCCCTGAGACCCCTTTGCAAAAAGCCGGCTTCCCACGGAAAGAGTTTTCCTGAGGTGCAGACCCTATCCCAAGTGGTTGTGGCAAGGTAAAGCAAATGCCCTCCTCTTCTCTGGAAGAAACCACAGTACCCAGCCATGTTCTAAGCCCTCCCATCCTCCCTGGGCTTCTGGCAGCAGGAGTGAAAAGAGAGGAGCAGAGCACTGGGACCCGTTTGACAACACCCGGCTTCCCACGGGAAAGTCTTTATCCACGTGCAGACATGCTCCCAGGTGCCTGTGGCAAGGGGAAGGAAATGCCATACACTGACCTGGAAGAGACCACAGGGCCCAGGCACAGTCTGAACCCTTCCCTCAACCCGGCGGTTTTGCTAGCAGGAGTTCAACCCCAACGAACACAGCCCGGAGACCCCTGGGGCAAAAACGGCTTCCGAAGAACAATAGGTGCTTGCTGTGGAACACCTATCCCAAGTGGGGGTAGCCAGCTCAACAATATGCCACACACGCAGTGTAAGAAACAACTTTGCCCAGGCATGGTCTAAGCCCCTCACCTCGTCCCTGTGCTTTGGGGAGCCGGAGGGACAGCCGAAGCACAGGGCGCTGAGACCCCTTTGCAAAAAGCGGGCTTCCCACGGAGACAGTTTTCCTGAGGTGCAGACCCTATCCCAAGTGGTTGTGGCAAGGTAAAGCAAATGCCCTCCACTTCTCTGGAAGAAACCACAGTGCCCAGCCATGTTCTAAGCCCTCCCATCCTCCCTGGGCTTCTGGCAGCAGGAGTGAAAAGAGAGGAGCAGAGCACTGGGACCCGTTTGACAAAAACCGGCTTCCCACGGGAAAGTCTTTCTCCACGTGCAGACATGCTCCCAGGTGCCTGGGGCAAGGGGAAGGTAATGCCATACACTGACCTGGAAGAGAGCACAGGGCCCAGGCACAGTCTGAACCCTTCCCTCAACCCGGCGGTTTTGCTAGCAGGAGTTCAACCCCAACGAACACAGCCCGGAGACCCCTGGGGCAAAAACGGCTTCCGATGATCAGTAGGTGCTTGCTGTGGAACACCTATCCCAAGTGGGGGAAGCCAGCTCAACAAAATGCCACACACCCAGGTGTAAGACACAACATTGCCCAGGCATGGTCTAAGCCCCTCACCTCGTCCCTGTGCTTTGGGAAGCCGGAGGGACAGCCGAGGCCCACGGCCCTGAGACCCCTTTGCAAAAAGCCGGTTTCCCACGGAAACAGTTTTCCTGAGGTGCAGACCCTATCCCAAGTGGTTGTGGCAAGGTAAAGCAAATGCCCTCCACTTCTCTGGAAGAAAACACAGTGCCTAGCCATGTTCTAAGCCCTCCCATCCTCCCTGGGCTTCTGGCAGCAGGAGTGAAAAGAGAGGAGCAGAGCACGGGGACCCGTTTGACAAAAACCGGCTTCCCACGGGAAAGTCTTTCTCCACGTGCAGACATGCTCCCAGGTGCCTGGGGCAAGGGGAAGGTAATGCCATACACTGACCTGGAAGAGAGCACAGGGCCCAGGCACAGTCTGAACCCTTCCCTCAACCCGGCGGTTTTGCTAGCAGAAGTTCAACCCCAACGAACACAGCCCGGAGACCCCTGGGGCAAAAACGGCTTCCGACGAACAATAGGCGCTTGCTGTGGAACACCTATCCCAAGTGGGGGAAGCCAGCTCAACAAAATGCCACACACCCAGGTGTAAGAAACAACATTGCCCAGGCATGGTCTAAGCCCCTCACCTCGTCCCTGTGCTTTGGGGAGCCGGAGCGACACCCGAGGCCCACGGCCCTGAGACCCCTTTGCAAAAAGCCGGCTTCCCATCGAAACAGTTTTCCTGAGGTGCAGACCCTATCCCAAGTGGTTGTGGCAAGGTAAAGCAAATGCCCTCCACTTCTCTGGAAGAAACCACAGTGCCCAACCATGTTCTAAGCCCTCCCATCCTCCCTGGGCTTCTGGCAGCAGGAGTGAAAAGAGAGGAGCAGAGCACTGGGACCCGTTTGACAAAACCCGGCTTCCCACGGGAAAGTCTTTCTCCGCGTGCAGACATGCTCCCAGGTACCTGTGGCAAGGGGAAGGAAATGCCATACACTGACCTGGAAGAGACCACAGGGCCCAGGCACAGTCTGAACCCTTCCCTCAACCCGGCGGTTTTGCTAGCAGGAGTTCAACCCCAACGAACACAGCCCGGAGACCCCTGGGGCAAAAACGGCTTCCGACGAACAATAGGCGCTTGCTGTGGAACACCTATCCCAAGTGGGGGAAGCCAGCTCAACAAAATGCCACACACCCAGGTGTAAGAAACAACATTGCCCAGGCTTGGTCTAAGCCCCTCACCTCGTCCCGGTGCTTTGGGGAGCCGGAGGGACAACCGAGGCTCACGAACCTGAGACCCCTTTGCAAAAAGTCGGCTTCCCACGGAAACAGTTTTCCTGAGGTGCAGAACCTATCCCAAGTGGTTGTGGCAAGGTAAAGCAAATGCCCTCCAGTTCTCTGGAAGAAACCACAGTGCCCAGCCATGTTCTAAGCCCTCCCATCCTCCCTGGGCTTCTGGCAGCAGGAGTGAAAAGAGAGGAGCAGAGCACGGGGAATCGTTTGACAAAAACCGGCTTCCCACGGGAAAGTCTTTGTCCACGTGCAGACATGCGCCCAGGTGCCTGGGGCAAGGGGAAGGAAATGCCATACACTGACCTGGAAGTGACCACAGGGCCCAGGCACAGTCTGAACCCTTCCCTCAACCCGGCGGTTTTGCTAGCAGGAGTTCAACCCCAACGAACACAGCCCGGAGACCCCTGGGGCAAAAACGGCTTCCGATGATCAGTAGGTGCTTGCTGTGGAACACCTATCCCAAGTGGGGGAAGCCAGCTCAACAAAATGCCACACACCCAGGTGTAAGACACAACATTGCCCAGGCATGGTCTAAGCCCCTCACCTCGTCCCTGTGCTTTGGGGAGCCGGAGGAACAGCCGAGGCCCACGGCCCTGAGACCCCTTTGCAAAAAGCCGGTTTCCCACGGAAACAGTTTTCCTGAGGTGCAGACCCTATCCCAAGTGGTTGTGGCAAGGTAAAGCAAATGCCCTCCACTTCTCTGGAAGAAACCACAGTGCCTAGCCATGTTCTAAGCCCTCCCATCCTCCCTGGGCTTCTGGCAGCAGGAGTGAAAAGAGAGGAGCAGAGCACGGGGACCCGTTTGACAAAAACCGGCTTCCCACGGGAAAGTCTTTCTCCACGTGCAGACATGCTCCCAGGTGCCTGGGGCAAGGGGAAGGTAATGCCATACACTGACCTGGAAGAGAGCACAGGGCCCAGGCACAGTCTGAACCCTTCCCTCAACCCGGCGGTTTTGCTAGCAGAAGTTCAACCCCAACGAACACAGCCCGAGGCCCCTGGGGCAAAAACGGCTTCTGACGAACAATAGGTGCTTGCTGTGGAACACCTATCCCAACTGGGGGAAGCCAGCTCAACAAAATGCCACACACCCAGTGTAAGAAACAACATTGCCCAGGCATGGTCTAAGCCCCTCACCTCGTCCCTGTGCTTTGGGGAGCCGGAGGGACAGCCGAGGCACATGGCCCTGAGACCCCTTTGCAAAAAGCCGGCTTCCCACGGAGACAGTTTTCCTGAGGTGCAGACCCTATCCCAAGTGGTTGTGGCAAGGTAAAGCAAATGCCCTCCACTTCTCTGGAAGAAACCACAGTGCCCAGACATGTTCTAAGCCCTCCCATCCTCCCTGGGCTTCTGGCAGCAGGAGTGAAAAGAGAGGAGCAGAGCACTGGGACCCGTTTGACACACCCGGCTTCCCACGGGAAAGTCTTTCTCAACGTGCAGACATGCTCCCAGGTGCCTGTGGCAAGGGGAAGGAAATGCCATACCCTGACCTGGAAGAGACCACAGGGCCCAGGCACAGTCTGAACCCTTCCCTCAACCCGGCGGTTTTGCTAGCAGGAGTTCAACCCCAACGAACACAGCCCGGAGACCCCTGGGGCAAAAACGGCTTCCGACGAACAATAGGCCCTTGCTGTGGAAAACCAATCCCAAGTGGGGGTAGCCAGCTCAACAAAATGCCACACACCCAGGTGTAAGAAACAACATTGCCCAGGCTTGGTCTAAGCCCCTCACCTCGTCCCTGTGCTTTGGGGAGCCGGAGCGACACCCGAGGCCCACGGCCCTGAGACCCCTTTGCAAAAAGCCGGCTTCCCATCGAAACAGTTTTCCTGAGGTGCAGACCCTATCCCAAGTGGTTGTGGCAAGGTAAAGCAAATGCCCTCCACTTCTCTGGAAGAAACCACAGTGCCCAACCATGTTCTAAGCCCTCCCATCCTCCCTGGGCTTCTGGCAGCAGGAGTGAAAAGAGAGGAGCAGAGCACTGGGACCCGTTTGACAAAACCCGGCTTCCCACGGGAAAGTCTTTCTCCGCGTGCAGACATGCTCCCAGGTACCTGTGGCAAGGGGAAGGAAATGCCATACACTGACCTGGAAGAGACCACAGGGCCCAGGCACAGTCTGAACCCTTCCCTCAACCCGGCGGTTTTGCTAGCAGGAGTTCAACCCCAACGAACACAGCCCGGAGACCCCTGGGGCAAAAACGGCTTCCGACGAACAATAGGCACTTGCTGTGGAACACCTATCCCAAGTGGGGGAAGCCAGCTCAACAAAATGCCACACACCCAGGTGTAAGAAACAACATTGCCCAGGCTTGGTCTAAGCCCCTCACCTCGTCCCGGTGCTTTGGGGAGCCGGAGGGACAACCGAGGCTCACGAACCTGAGACCCCTTTGCAAAAAGTCGGCTTCCCACGGAAACAGTTTTCCTGAGGTGCAGAACCTATCCCAAGTGGTTGTGGCAAGGTAAAGCAAATGCCCTCCACTTCTCTGGAAGAAACCACAGTGCCCAGCCATGTTCTAAGCCCTCCCATCCTCCCTGGGCTTCTGGCAGCAGGAGTGAAAAGAGAGGAGCAGAGCACGGGGAATCGTTTGACAAAAACCGGCTTCCCACGGGAAAGTCTTTGTCCACGTGCAGACATGCGCCCAGGTGCCTGGGGCAAGGGGAAGGAAATGCCATACACTGACCTGGAAGTGACCACAGGGCCCAGGCACAGTCTGAACCCTTCCCTCAACCCGGCGGTTTTGCTAGCAGGAGTTCAACCCCAACGAACACAGCCCGGAGACCCCTGGGGCAAAAACGGCTTCCGATGATCAGTAGGTGCTTGCTGTGGAACACCTATCCCAAGTGGGGGAAGCCAGCTCAACAAAATGCCACACACCCAGGTGTAAGACACAACATTGCCCAGGCATGGTCTAAGCCCCTCACCTCGTCCCTGTGCTTTGGGGAGCCGGAGGGACAGCCGAGGCCCACGGCCCTGAGACCCCTTTGCAAAAAGCCGGTTTCCCACGGAAACAGTTTTCCTGAGGTGCAGACCCTATCCCAAGTGGTTGTGGCAAGGTAAAGCAAATGCCCTCCACTTCTCTGGAAGAAACCACAGTGCCTAGCCATGTTCTAAGCCCTCCCATCCTCCCTGGGCTTCTGGCAGCAGGAGTGAAAAGAGAGGAGCAGAGCACGGGGACCCGTTTGACAAAAACCGGCTTCCCACGGGAAAGTCTTTCTCCACGTGCAGACATGCTCCCAGGTGCCTGGGGCAAGGGGAAGGTAATGCCATACACTGACCTGGAAGAGAGCACAGGGCCCAGGCACAGTCTAAACCCTTCCCTCAACCCGGCGGTTTTGCTAGCAGAAGTTCAACCCCAACGAACACAGACCGGAGACCCCTGGGGCAAAAACGGCTTCTGACGAACAATAGGTGCTTGCTGTGGAACACCTATCCCAAGTGGGGGAAGCCAGCTCAACAAAATGCCACACACCCAGTGTAAGAAACAACATTGCCCAGGCATGGTCTAAGCCCCTCACCTCGTCCCTGTGCTTTGGGGAGCCGGAGGGACAGCCGAGGCACATGGCCCTGAGACCCCTTTGCAAAAAGCCGGCTTCCCACGGAGACAGTTTTCCTGAGGTGCAGACCCTATCCCAAGTGGTTGTGGCAAGGTAAAGCAAATGCCCTCCACTTCTCTGGAAGAAACCACAGTGCAAGGCCATGTTCTAAGCCCTCCCATCCTCCCTGGGCTTCTGGCAGCAGGAGTGAAAAGAGAGGAGCAGAGCACTGGGACCCGTTTGACAAAACCCGGCTTCCCACGGGAAAGTCTTTCTCCGCGTGCAGACATGCTCCCAGGTACCTGTGGCAAGGGGAAGGAAATGCCATACACTGACCTGGAAGAGACCACAGGGCCCAGGCACAGTCTGAACCCTTCCCTCAACCCGGCGGTTTTGCTAGCAGGAGTTCAACCCCAACGAACACAGCCCGGAGACCCCTGGGGCAAAAACGGCTTCCGACGAACAATAGGCGCTTGCTGTGGAACACCTATCCCAAGTGGGGGAAGCCAGCTCAACAAAATGCCACACACCCAGGTGTAAGAAACAACATTGCCCAGGCTTGGTCTAAGCCCCTCACCTCGTCCCGGTGCTTTGGGGAGCCGGAGGGACAACCGAGGCTCACGAACCTGAGACCCCTTTGCAAAAAGTCGGCTTCCCACGGAAACAGTTTTCCTGAGGTGCAGAATCTATCCCAAGTGGTTGTGGCAAGGTAAAGCAAATGCCCTCCAGTTCTCTGGAAGAAACCACAGTGCCCAGCCATGTTCTAAGCCCTCCCATCCTCCCTGGGCTTCTGGCAGCAGGAGTGAAAAGAGAGGAGCAGAGCACGGGGAATCGTTTGACAAAAACCGGCTTCCCACGGGAAAGTCTTTGTCCACGTGCAGACATGCGCCCAGGTGCCTGGGGCAAGGGGAAGGAAATGCCATACACTGACCTGGAAGTGACCACAGGGCCCAGGCACAGTCTGAACCCTTCCCTCAACCCGGCGGTTTTGCTAGCAGGAGTTCAACCCCAACGAACACAGCCCGGAGACCCCTGGGGCAAAAACGGCTTCCGATGATCAGTAGGTGCTTGCTGTGGAACACCTATCCCAAGTGGGGGAAGCCAGCTCAACAAAATGCCACACACCCAGGTGTAAGACACAACATTGCCCAGGCATGGTCTAAGCCCCTCACCTCGTCCCTGTGCTTTGGGGAGCCGGAGGGACAGCCGAGGCCCACGGCCCTGAGACCCCTTTGCAAAAAGCCGGTTTCCCACGGAAACAGTTTTCCTGAGGTGCAGACCCTATCCCAAGTGGTTGTGGCAAGGTAAAGCAAATGCCCTCCACTTCTCTGGAAGAAACCACAGTGCCTAGCCATGTTCTAAGCCCTCCCATCCTCCCTGGGCTTCTGGCAGCAGGAGTGAAAAGAGAGGAGCAGAGCACGGGGACCCGTTTGACAAAAACCGGCTTCCCACGGGAAAGTCTTTCTCCACGTGCAGACATGCTCCCAGGTGCCTGGGGCAAGGGGAAGGTAATGCCATACACTGACCTGGAAGAGAGCACAGGGCCCAGGCACAGTCTGAACCCTTCCCTCAACCCGGCGGTTTTGCTAGCAGAAGTTCAACCCCAACGAACACAGCCCGGAGACCCCTGGGGCAAAAACGGCTTCTGACGAACAATAGGTGCTTGCTGTGGAACACCTATCCCAAGTGGGGGAAGCCAGCTCAACAAAATGCCACACACCCAGTGTAAGAAACAACATTGCCCAGGCATGGTCTAAGCCCCTCACCTCGTCCCTGTGCTTTGGGGAGCCGGAGGGACAGCCGAGGCCCACGGCCCTGAGACCCCTTTGCAAAAAGCCGGCTTCCCACGGAGACAGTTTTCCTGAGGTGCAGACCCTATCCCAAGTGGTTGTGGCAAGGTAAAGCAAATGCCCTCCACTTCTCTGGAAGAAACCACAGTGCAAGGCCATGTTCTAAGCCCTCCCATCCTCCCTGGGCTTCTGGCAGCAGGAGTGAAAAGAGAGGAGCAGAGCACTGGGACCCGTTTGACACACCCGGCTTCCCACGGGAAAGTCTTTCTCAACGTGCAGACATGCTCCCAGGTGCCTGTGGCAAGGGGAAGGAAATGCCATACCCTGACCTGGAAGAGACCACAGTGCCCAGGCACAGTCTGAACCCTTCCCTCAACCCGGCGGTTTTGCTAGCAGGAGTTCAACCCCAACGAACACAGCCCGGAGACCCCTGGGGCAAAAACGGCTTCCGACGAACAATAGGCCCTTGCTGTGGAAAACCAATCCCAAGTGGGGGTAGCCAGCTCAACAAAATGCCACACACCCAGGTGTAAGAAACAACATTGCCCAGGCATGGTCTAAGCCCCTCACCTCGTCCCTGTGCTTTGGGGAGCCGGAGCGACACCCGAGGCCCACGGCCCTGAGACCCCTTTGCAAAAAGCCGGCTTCCCATCGAAACAGTTTTCCTGAGGTGCAGACCCTATCCCAAGTGGTTGTGGCAAGGTAAAGCAAATGCCCTCCACTTCTCTGGAAGAAACCACAGTGCCCAACCATGTTCTAAGCCCTCCCATCCTCCCTGGGCTTCTGGCAGCAGGAGTGAAAAGAGAGGAGCAGAGCACTGGGACCCGTTTGACAAAACCCGGCTTCCCACGGGAAAGTCTTTCTCCGCGTGCAGACATGCTCCCAGGTACCTGTGGCAAGGGGAAGGAAATGCCATACACTGACCTGGAAGAGACCACAGGGCCCAGGCACAGTCTGAACCCTTCCCTCAACCCGGCGGTTTTGCTAGCAGGAGTTCAACCCCAACGAACACAGCCCGGAGACCCCTGGGGCAAAAACGGCTTCCGACGAACAATAGGCGCTTGCTGTGGAACACCTATCCCAAGTGGGGGAAGCCAGCTCAACAAAATGCCACACACCCAGGTGTAAGAAACAACATTGCCCAGGCTTGGTCTAAGCCCCTCACCTCGTCCCGGTGCTTTGGGGAGCCGGAGGGACAACCGAGGCTCACGAACCTGAGACCCCTTTGCAAAAAGTCGGCTTCCCACGGAAACAGTTTTCCTGAGGTGCAGAACCTATCCCAAGTGGTTGTGGCAAGGTAAAGCAAATGCCCTCCAGTTCTCTGGAAGAAACCACAGTGCCCAGCCATGTTCTAAGCCCTCCCATCCTCCCTGGGCTTCTGGCAGCAGGAGTGAAAAGAGAGGAGCAGAGCACGGGGAATCGTTTGACAAAAACCGGCTTCCCACGGGAAAGTCTTTGTCCACGTGCAGACATGCGCCCAGGTGCCTGGGGCAAGGGGAAGGAAATGCCATACACTGACCTGGAAGTGACCACAGGGCCCAGGCACAGTCTGAACCCTTCCCTCAACCCGGCGGTTTTGCTAGCAGGAGTTCAACCCCAACGAACACAGCCCGGAGACCCCTGGGGCAAAAACGGCTTCCGATGATCAGTAGGTGCTTGCTGTGGAACACCTATCCCAAGTGGGGGAAGCCAGCTCAACAAAATGCCACACACCCAGGTGTAAGACACAACATTGCCCAGGCATGGTCTAAGCCCCTCACCTCGTCCCTGTGCTTTGGGGAGCCGGAGGGACAGCCGAGGCCCACGGCCCTGAGACCCCTTTGCAAAAAGCCGGTTTCCCACGGAAACAGTTTTCCTGAGGTGCAGACCCTATCCCAAGTGGTTGTGGCAAGGTAAAGCAAATGCCCTCCACTTCTCTGGAAGAAACCACAGTGCCTAGCCATGTTCTAAGCCCTCCCATCTTCCCTGGGCTTCTGGCAGCAGGAGTGAAAAGAGAGGAGCAGAGCACGGGGACCCGTTTGACAAAAACCGGCTTCCCACGGGAAAGTCTTTCTCCACGTGCAGACATGCTCCCAGGTGCCTGGGGCAAGGGGAAGGTAATGCCATACACTGACCTGGAAGAGAGCACAGGGCCCAGGCACAGTCTGAACCCTTCCCTCAACCCGGCGGTTTTGCTAGCAGAAGTTCAACCCCAACGAACACAGCCCGGAGACCCCTGGGGCAAAAACGGCTTCTGACGAACAATAGGTGCTTGCTGTGGAACACCTATCCCAAGTGGGGGAAGCCAGCTCAACAAAATGCCACACACCCAGTGTAAGAAACAACATTGCCCAGGCATGGTCTAAGCCCCTCACCTCGTCCCTGTGCTTTGGGGAGCCGGAGGGACAGCCGAGGCACACGGCCCTGAGACCCCTTTGCAAAAAGCCGGCTTCCCACGGAGACAGTTTTCCTGAGGTGCAGACCCTATCCCAAGTGGTTGTGGCAAGGTAAAGCAAATGCCCTCCACTTCTCTGGAAGAAACCACAGTGCAAGGCCATGTTCTAAGCCCTCCCATCCTCCCTGGGCTTCTGGCAGCAGGAGTGAAAAGAGAGGAGCAGAGCACTGGGACCCGTTTGACACACCCGGCTTCCCACGGGAAAGTCTTTCTCAACGTGCAGACATGCTCCCAGGTGCCTGTGGCAAGGGGAAGGAAATGCCATACACTGACCTGGAAGAGACCACAGGGCCCAGGCACAGTCTGAACCCTTCCCTCAACCCGGCGGTTTTGCTAGCAGGAGTTCAACCCCAACGAACACAGCCCGGAGACCCCTGGGGCAAAAACGGCTTCCGACGAACAATAGGCCCTTGCTGTGGAAAACCAATCCCAAGTGGGGGTAGCCAGCTCAACAAAATGCCACACACCCAGGTGTAAGAAACAACATTGCCCAGGCATGGTCTAAGCCCCTCACCTCGTCCCTGTGCTTTGGGGAGCCGGAGCGACACCCGAGGCCCACGGCCCTGAGACCCCTTTGCAAAAAGCCGGCTTCCCATCGAAACAGTTTTCCTGAGGTGCAGACCCTATCCCAAGTGGTTGTGGCAAGGTAAAGCAAATGCCCTCCACTTCTCTGGAAGAAACCACAGTGCCCAACCATGTTCTAAGCCCTCCCATCCTCCCTGGGCTTCTGGCAGCAGGAGTGAAAAGAGAGGAGCAGAGCACTGGGACCCGTTTGACAAAACCCGGCTTCCCACGGGAAAGTCTTTCTCCGCGTGCAGACATGCTCCCAGGTACCTGTGGCAAGGGGAAGGAAATGCCATACACTGACCTGGAAGAGACCACAGGGCCCAGGCACAGTCTGAACCCTTCCCTCAACCCGGCGGTTTTGCTAGCAGGAGTTCAACCCCAACGAACACAGCCCGGAGACCCCTGGGGCAAAAACGGCTTCCGACGAACAATAGGCGCTTGCTGTGGAACACCTATCCCAAGTGGGGGAAGCCAGCTCAACAAAATGCCACACACCCAGGTGTAAGAAACAACATTGCCCAGGCTTGGTCTAAGCCCCTCACCTCGTCCCGGTGCTTTGGGGAGCCGGAGGGACAACCGAGGCTCACGAACCTGAGACCCCTTTGCAAAAAGTCGGCTTCCCACGGAAACAGTTTTCCTGAGGTGCAGAACCTATCCCAAGTGGTTGTGGCAAGGTAAAGCAAATGCCCTCTGGTTCTCTGGAAGAAACCACAGTGCCCAGCCATGTTCTAAGCCCTCCCATCCTCCCTGGGCTTCTGGCAGCAGGAGTGAAAAGAGAGGAGCAGAGCACGGGGAATCGTTTGACAAAAACCGGCTTCCCACGGGAAAGTCTTTGTCCACGTGCAGACATGCGCCCAGGTGCCTGGGGCAAGGGGAAGGAAATGCCATACACTGACCTGGAAGTGACCACAGGGCCCAGGCACAGTCTGAACCCTTCCCTCAACCCGGCGGTTTTGCTAGCAGGAGTTCAACCCCAAGGAACACAGCCCGGAGACCCCTGGGGCAAAAACGGCTTCCGATGATCAGTAGGTGCTTGCTGTGGAACACCTATCCCAAGTGGGGGAAGCCAGCTCAACAAAATGCCACACACCCAGGTGTAAGACACAACATTGCCCAGGCATGGTCTAAGCCCCTCACCTCGTCCCTGTGCTTTGGGGAGCCGGAGGGACAGCCGAGGCCCACGGCCCTGAGACCCCTTTGCAAAAAGCCGGTTTCCCACGGAAACAGTTTTCCTGAGGTGCAGACCCTATCCCAAGTGGTTGTGGCAAGGTAAAGCAAATGCCCTCCACTTCTCTGGAAGAAACCACAGTGCCTAGCCATGTTCTAAGCCCTCCCATCTTCCCTGGGCTTCTGGCAGCAGGAGTGAAAAGAGAGGAGCAGAGCACGGGGACCCGTTTGACAAAAACCGGCTTCCCACGGGAAAGTCTTTCTCCACGTGCAGACATGCTCCCAGGTGCCTGGGGCAAGGGGAAGGTAATGCCATACACTGACCTGGAAGAGAGCACAGGGCCCAGGCACAGTCTGAACCCTTCCCTCAACCCGGCGGTTTTGCTAGCAGAAGTTCAACCCCAACGAACACAGCCCGGAGACCCCTGGGGCAAAAACGGCTTCTGACGAACAATAGGTGCTTGCTGTGGAACACCTATCCCAAGTGGGGGAAGCCAGCTCAACAAAATGCCACACACCCAGTGTAAGAAACAACATTGCCCAGGCATGGTCTAAGCCCCTCACCTCGTCCCTGTGCTTTGGGGAGCCGGAGGGACAGCCGAGGCACACGGCCCTGAGACCCCTTTGCAAAAAGCCGGCTTCCCACGGAGACAGTTTTCCTGAGGTGCAGACCCTATCCCAAGTGGTTGTGGCAAGGTAAAGCAAATGCCCTCCACTTCTCTGGAAGAAACCACAGTGCAAGGCCATGTTCTAAGCCCTCCCATCCTCCCTGGGCTTCTGGCAGCAGGAGTGAAAAGAGAGGAGCAGAGCACTGGGACCCGTTTGACACACCCGGCTTCCCACGGGAAAGTCTTTCTCAACGTGCAGACATGCTCCCAGGTGCCTGTGGCAAGGGGAAGGAAATGCCATACACTGACCTGGAAGAGACCACAGGGCCCAGGCACAGTCTGAACCCTTCCCTCAACCCGGCGGTTTTGCTAGCAGGAGTTCAACCCCAACGAACACAGCCCGGAGACCCCTGGGGCAAAAACGGCTTCCGACGAACAATAGGCCCTTGCTGTGGAAAACCAATCCCAAGTGGGGGTAGCCAGCTCAACAAAATGCCACACACCCAGGTGTAAGAAACAACATTGCCCAGGCATGGTCTAAGCCCCTCACCTCGTCCCTGTGCTTTGGGGAGCCGGAGCGACACCCGAGGCCCACGGCCCTGAGACCCCTTTGCAAAAAGCCGGCTTCCCATCGAAACAGTTTTCCTGAGGTGCAGACCCTATCCCAAGTGGTTGTGGCAAGGTAAAGCAAATGCCCTCCACTTCTCTGGAAGAAACCACAGTGCCCAACCATGTTCTAAGCCCTCCCATCCTCCCTGGGCTTCTGGCAGCAGGAGTGAAAAGAGAGGAGCAGAGCACTGGGACCCGTTTGACAAAACCCGGCTTCCCACGGGAAAGTCTTTCTCCGCGTGCAGACATGCTCCCAGGTACCTGTGGCAAGGGGAAGGAAATGCCATACACTGACCTGGAAGAGACCACAGGGCCCAGGCACAGTCTGAACCCTTCCCTCAACCCGGCGGTTTTGCTAGCAGGAGTTCAACCCCAACGAACACAGCCCGGAGACCCCTGGGGCAAAAACGGCTTCCGACGAACAATAGGCGCTTGCTGTGGAACACCTATCCCAAGTGGGGGAAGCCAGCTCAACAAAATGCCACACACCCAGGTGTAAGAAACAACATTGCCCAGGCTTGGTCTAAGCCCCTCACCTCATCCCGGTGCTTTGGGGAGCCGGAGGGACAACCGAGGCTCACGAACCTGAGACCCCTTTGCAAAAAGTCGGCTTCCCACGGAAACAGTTTTCCTGAGGTGCAGAACCTATCCCAAGTGGTTGTGGCAAGGTAAAGCAAATGCCCTCTGGTTCTCTGGAAGAAACCACAGTGCCCAGCCATGTTCTAAGCCCTCCCATCCTCCCTGGGCTTCTGGCAGCAGGAGTGAAAAGAGAGGAGCAGAGCACGGGGAATCGTTTGACAAAAACCGGCTTCCCACGGGAAAGTCTTTGTCCACGTGCAGACATGCGCCCAGGTGCCTGGGGCAAGGGGAAGGAAATGCCATACACTGACCTGGAAGTGACCACAGGGCCCAGGCACAGTCTGAACCCTTCCCTCAACCCGGCGGTTTTGCTAGCAGGAGTTCAACCCCAACGAACACAGCCCGGAGACCCCTGGGGCAAAAACGGCTTCCGATGATCAGTAGGTGCTTGCTGTGGAACACCTATCCCAAGTGGGGGAAGCCAGCTCAACAAAATGCCACACACCCAGGTGTAAGACACAACATTGCCCAGGCATGGTCTAAGCCCCTCACCTCGTCCCTGTGCTTTGGGGAGCCGGAGGGACAGCCGAGGCCCACGGCCCTGAGACCCCTTTGCAAAAAGCCGGTTTCCCACGGAAACAGTTTTCCTGAGGTGCAGACCCTATCCCAAGTGGTTGTGGCAAGGTAAAGCAAATGCCCTCCACTTCTCTGGAAGAAACCACAGTGCCTAGCCATGTTCTAAGCCCTCCCATCCTCCCTGGGCTTCTGGCAGCAGGAGTGAAAAGAGAGGAGCAGAGCACGGGGACCCGTTTGACAAAAACCGGCTTCCCACGGGAAAGTCTTTCTCCACGTGCAGACATGCTCCCAGGTGCCTGGGGCAAGGGGAAGGTAATGCCATACACTGACCTGGAAGAGAGCACAGGGCCCAGGCACAGTCTGAACCCTTCCCTCAACCCGGCGGTTTTGCTAGCAGAAGTTCAACCCCAACGAACACAGCCCGGAGACCCCTGGGGCAAAAACGGCTTCTGACGAACAATAGGTGCTTGCTGTGGAACACCTATTCCAAGTGGGGGAAGCCAGCTCAACAAAATGCCACACACCCAGTGTAAGAAACAACATTGCCCAGGCATGGTCTAAGCCCCTCACCTTGTCCCTGTGCTTTGGGGAGCCGGAGGGACAGCCGAGGCACACGGCCCTGAGACCCCTTTGCAAAAAGCCGGCTTCCCACGGAGACAGTTTTCCTGAGGTGCAGACCCTATCCCAAGTGGTTGTGGCAAGGTAAAGCAAATGCCCTCCACTTCTCTGGAAGAAACCACAGTGCAAGGCCATGTTCTAAGCCCTCCCATCCTCCCTGGGCTTCTGGCAGCAGGAGTGAAAAGAGAGGAGCAGAGCACTGGGACCCGTTTGACACACCCGGCTTCCCACGGGAAAGTCTTTCTCAACGTGCAGACATGCTCCCAGGTGCCTGGGGCAAGGGGAAGGAAATGCCATACACTGACCTGGAAGAGACCACAGGGCCCAGGCACAGTCTGAACCCTTCCCTCAACCCGGCGGTTTTGCTAGCAGGAGTTCAACCCCAACGAACACAGCCCGGAGACCCCTGGGGCAAAAACGGCTTCCGACGAACAATAGGCCCTTGCTGTGGAAAACCAATCCCAAGTGGGGGTAGCCAGCTCAACAAAATGCCACACACCCAGGTGTAAGAAACAACATTGCCCAGGCATGGTCTAAGCCCCTCACCTCGTCCCTGTGCTTTGGGGAGCCGGAGCGACACCCGAGGCCCACGGCCCTGAGACCCCTTTGCAAAAAGCCGGCTTCCCATCGAAACAGTTTTCCTGAGGTGCAGACCCTATCCCAAGTGGTTGTGGCAAGGTAAAGCAAATGCCCTCCACTTCTCTGGAAGAAACCACAGTGCCCAACCATGTTCTAAGCCCTCCCATCCTCCCTGGGCTTCTGGCAGCAGGAGTGAAAAGAGAGGAGCAGAGCACTGGGACCCGTTTGACAAAACCCGGCTTCCCACGGGAAAGTCTTTCTCCGCGTGCAGACATGCTCCCAGGTACCTGTGGCAAGGGGAAGGAAATGCCATACACTGACCTGGAAGAGACCACAGGGCCCAGGCACAGTCTGAACCCTTCCCTCAACCCGGCGGTTTTGCTAGCAGGAGTTCAACCCCAACGAACACAGCCCGGAGACCCCTGGGGCAAAAACGGCTTCCGACGAACAATAGGCGCTTGCTGTGGAACACCTATCCCAAGTGGGGGAAGCCAGCTCAACAAAATGCCACACACCCAGGTGTAAGAAACAACATTGCCCAGGCTTGGTCTAAGCCCCTCACCTCGTTCCGGTGCTTTGGGGAGCCGGAGGGACAACCGAGGCTCACGAACCTGAGACCCCTTTGCAAAAAGTCGGCTTCCCACGGAAACAGTTTTCCTGAGGTGCAGAACCTATCCCAAGTGGTTGTGGCAAGGTAAAGCAAATGCCCTCCAGTTCTCTGGAAGAAACCACAGTGCCCAGCCATGTTCTAAGCCCTCCCATCCTCCCTGGGCTTCTGGCAGCAGGAGTGAAAAGAGAGGAGCAGAGCACGGGGAATCGTTTGACAAAAACCGGCTTCCCACGGGAAAGTCTTTGTCCACGTGCAGACATGCGCCCAGGTGCCTGGGGCAAGGGGAAGGAAATGCCATACACTGACCTGGAAGTGACCACAGGGCCCAGGCACAGTCTGAACCCTTCCCTCAACCCGGCGGTTTTGCTAGCAGGAGTTCAACCCCAACGAACACAGCCCGGAGACCCCTGGGGCAAAAACGGCTTCCGATGATCAGTAGGTGCTTGCTGTGGAACACCTATCCCAAGTGGGGGAAGCCAGCTCAACAAAATGCCACACACCCAGGTGTAAGACACAACATTGCCCAGGCATGGTCTAAGCCCCTCACCTCGTCCCTGTGCTTTGGGGAGCCGGAGGGACAGCCGAGGCCCACGGCCCTGAGACCCCTTTGCAAAAAGCCGGTTTCCCACGGAAAGAGTTTTCCTGAGGTGCAGACCCTATCCCAAGTGGTTGTGGCAAGGTAAAGCAAATGCCCTCCACTTCTCTGGAAGAAACCACAGTGCCTAACCATGTTCTAAGCCCTCCCATCCTCCCTGGGCTTCTGGCAGCAGGAGTGAAAAGAGAGGAGCAGAGCACGGGGACCCGTTTGACAAAAACCGGCTTCCCACGGGAAAGTCTTTCTCCACGTGCAGACATGCTCCCAGGTGCCTGGGGCAAGGGGAAGGTAATGCCATACACTGACCTGGAAGAGAGCACAGGGCCCAGGCACAGTCTGAACCCTTCCCTCAACCCGGCGTTTTTGCTAGCAGAAGTTCAACCCCAACAAACACAGCCCGGAGACCCCTGGGGCAAAAACGGCTTCTGACGAACAATAGGTGCTTGCTGTGGAACACCTATCCCAAGTGGGGGAAGCCAGCTCAACAAAATGCCACACACCCAGTGTAAGAAACAACATTGCCCAGGCATGGTCTAAGCCCCTCACCTCGTCCCTGTGCTTTGGGGAGCCGGAGGGACAGCCGAGGCCCACGGCCCTGAGACCCCTTTGCAAAAAGCCGGCTTCCCACGGAGACAGTTTTCCTGAGGTGCAGACCCTATCCCAAGTGGTTGTGGCAAGGTAAAGCAAATGCCCTCCACTTCTCTGGAAGAAACCACAGTGCAAGGCCATGTTCTAAGCCCTCCCATCCTCCCTGGGCTTCTGGCAGCAGGAGTGAAAAGAGAGGAGCAGAGCACTGGGACCCGTTTGACACACCCGGCTTCCCACGGGAAAGTCTTTCTCAACGTGCAGACATGCTCCCAGGTGCCTGTGGCAAAGGGAAGGAAATGCCATACACTGACCTGGAAGAGACCACAGGGCCCAGGCACAGTCTGAACCCTTCCCTCAACCCGGCGGTTTTGCTAGCAGGAGTTCAACCCCAACGAACACAGCCCGGAGACCCCTGGGGCAAAAACGGCTTCCGACGAACAATAGGCCCTTGCTGTGGAAAACCAATCCCAAGTGGGGGTAGCCAGCTCAACAAAATGCCACACACCCAGGTGTAAGAAACAACATTGCCCAGGCATGGTCTAAGCCCCTCACCTCGTCCCTGTGCTTTGGGGAGCCGGAGCGACACCCGAGGCCCACGGCCCTGAGACCCCTTTGCAAAAAGCCGGCTTCCCATCGAAACAGTTTTCCTGAGGTGCAGACCCTATCCCAAGTGGTTGTGGCAAGGTAAAGCAAATGCCCTCCACTTCTCTGGAAGAAACCACAGTGCCCAACCATGTTCTAAGCCCTCCCATCCTCCCTGGGCTTCTGGCAGCAGGAGTGAAAAGAGAGGAGCAGAGCACTGGGACCCGTTTGACAAAACCCGGCTTCCCACGGGAAAGTCTTTCTCCGCGTGCAGACATGCTCCCAGGTACCTGTGGCAAGGGGAAGGAAATGCCATACACTGACCTGGAAGAGACCACAGGGCCCAGGCACAGTCTGAACCCTTCCCTCAACCCGGCGGTTTTGCTAGCAGGAGTTCAACCCCAACGAACACAGCCCGGAGACCCCTGGGGCAAAAACGGCTTCCGACGAACAATAGGCGCTTGCTGTGGAACACCTATCCCAAGTGGGGGAAGCCAGCTCAACAAAATGCCACACACCCAGGTGTAAGAAACAACATTGCCCAGGCTTGGTCTAAGCCCCTCACCTCGTCCCGGTGCTTTGGGGAGCCGGAGGGACAACCGAGGCTCACGAACCTGAGACCCCTTTGCAAAAAGTCGGCTTCCCACGGAAACAGTTTTCCTGAGGTGCAGAACCTATCCCAAGTGGTTGTGGCAAGGTAAAGCAAATGCCCTCCAGTTCTCTGGAAGAAACCACAGTGCCCAGCCATGTTCTAAGCCCTCCCATCCTCCCTGGGCTTCTGGCAGCAGGAGTGAAAAGAGAGGAGCAGAGCACGGGGAATCGTTTGACAAAAACCGGCTTCCCACGGGAAAGTCTTTGTCCACGTGCAGACATGCGCCCAGGTGCCTGGGGCAAGGGGAAGGAAATGCCATACACTGACCTGGAAGTGACCACAGGGCCCAGGCACAGTCTGAACCCTTCCCTCAACCCGGCGGTTTTGCTAGCAGGAGTTCAACCCCAACGAACACAGCCCGGAGACCCCTGGGGCAAAAACGGCTTCCGATGATCAGTAGGTGCTTGCTGTGGAACACCTATCCCAAGTGGGGGAAGCCAGCTCAACAAAATGCCACACACCCAGGTGTAAGACACAACATTGCCCAGGCATGGTCTAAGCCCCTCACCTCGTCCCTGTGCTTTGGGGAGCCGGAGGGACAGCCGAGGCCCACGGCCCTGAGACCCCTTTGCAAAAAGCCGGTTTCCCACGGAAACAGTTTTCCTGAGGTGCAGACCCTATCCCAAGTGGTTGTGGCAAGGTAAAGCAAATGCCCTCCACTTCTCTGGAAGAAACCACAGTGCCTAGCCATGTTCTAAGCCCTCCCATCCTCCCTGGGCTTCTGGCAGCAGGAGTGAAAAGAGAGGAGCAGAGCACGGGGACCCGTTTGACAAAAACCGGCTTCCCACGGGAAAGTCTTTCTCCACGTGCAGACATGCTCCCAGGTGCCTGGGGCAAGGGGAAGGTAATGCCATACACTGACCTGGAAGAGAGCACAGGGCCCAGGCACAGTCTGAACCCTTCCCTCAACCCGGCGGTTTTGCTAGCAGAAGTTCAACCCCAACGAACACAGCCCGGAGACCCCTGGGGCAAAAACGGCTTCTGACGAACAATAGGTGCTTGCTGTGGAACACCTATTCCAAGTGGGGGAAGCCAGCTCAACAAAATGCCACACACCCAGTGTAAGAAACAACATTGCCCAGGCATGGTCTAAGCCCCTCACCTCGTCCCTGTGCTTTGGGGAGCCGGAGGGACAGCCGAGGCACACGGCCCTGAGACCCCTTTGCAAAAAGCCGGCTTCCCACGGAGACAGTTTTCCTGAGGTGCAGACCCTATCCCAAGTGGTTGTGGCAAGGTAAAGCAAATGCCCTCCACTTCTCTGGAAGAAACCACAGTGCAAGGCCATGTTCTAAGCCCTCCCATCCTCCCTGGGCTTCTGGCAGCAGGAGTGAAAAGAGAGGAGCAGAGCACTGGGACCCGTTTGACACACCCGGCTTCCCACGGGAAAGTCTTTCTCAACGTGCAGACATGCTCCCAGGTGCCTGGGGCAAGGGGAAGGAAATGCCATACACTGACCTGGAAGAGACCACAGGGCCCAGGCACAGTCTGAACCCTTCCCTCAACCCGGCGGTTTTGCTAGCAGGAGTTCAACCCCAACGAACACAGCCCGGAGACCCCTGGGGCAAAAACGGCTTCCGACGAACAATAGGCCCTTGCTGTGGAAAACCAATCCCAAGTGGGGGTAGCCAGCTCAACAAAATGCCACACACGCAGGTGTAAGAAACAACATTGCCCAGGCATGGTCTAAGCCCCTCACCTCGTCCCTGTGCTTTGGGGAGCCGGAGCGACACCCGAGGCCCACGGCCCTGAGACCCCTTTGCAAAAAGCCGGCTTCCCATCGAAACAGTTTTCCTGAGGTGCAGACCCTATCCCAAGTGGTTGTGGCAAGGTAAAGCAAATGCCCTCCACTTCTCTGGAAGAAACCACAGTGCCCAACCATGTTCTAAGCCCTCCCATCCTCCCTGGGCTTCTGGCAGCAGGAGTGAAAAGAGAGGAGCAGAGCACTGGGACCCGTTTGACAAAACCCGGCTTCCCACGGGAAAGTCTTTCTCCGCGTGCAGACATGCTCCCAGGTACCTGTGGCAAGGGGAAGGAAATGCCATACACTGACCTGGAAGAGACCACAGGGCCCAGGCACAGTCTGAACCCTTCCCTCAACCCGGCGGTTTTGCTAGCAGGAGTTCAACCCCAACGAACACAGCCCGGAGACCCCTGGGGCAAAAACGGCTTCCGACGAACAATAGGCGCTTGCTGTGGAACACCTATCCCAAGTGGGGGAAGCCAGCTCAACAAAATGCCACACACCCAGGTGTAAGAAACAACATTGCCCAGGCTTGGTCTAAGCCCCTCACCTCGTCCCGGTGCTTTGGGGAGCCGGAGGGACAACCGAGGCTCACGAACCTGAGACCCCTTTGCAAAAAGTCGGCTTCCCACGGAAACAGTTTTCCTGAGGTGCAGAACCTATCCCAAGTGGTTGTGGCAAGGTAAAGCAAATGCCCTCCAGTTCTCTGGAAGAAACCACAGTGCCCAGCCATGTTCTAAGCCCTCCCATCCTCCCTGGGCTTCTGGCAGCAGGAGTGAAAAGAGAGGAGCAGAGCACTGGGACCCGTTTGACAAAACCCGGCTTCCCACGGGAAAGTCTTTCTCCGCGTGCAGACATGCTCCCAGGTACCTGTGGCAAGGGGAAGGAAATGCCATACACTGACCTGGAAGAGACCACAGGGCCCAGGCACAGTCTGAACCCTTCCCTCAACCCGGCGGTTTTGCTAGCAGGAGTTCAACCCCAACGAACACAGCCCGGAGACCCCTGGGGCAAAAATGGCCTCCGATGAACAATAGGCGCTTGCTGTGGAACACCTATCCCAAGTGGGGGAAGCCAGCTCAACAAAATGCCACACACCCAGGTGTAAGAAACAACATTGCCCAGGCTTGGTCTAAGCCCCTCACCTCGTCCCTGTGCTTTGGGGAGCCGGAGGGACAACCGAGGCCCACGAACCTGAGACCGCTTTGCAAAAAGTCGGCTTCCCACGGAAACAGTTTTCCTGAGGTGCAGAACCTATCCCAAGTGGTTGTGGCAAGGTAAAGCAAATGCCCTCCAGTTCTCTGGAAGAAACCACAGTGCCCAGCCATGTTCTAAGCCCTCCCATCCTCCCTGGGCTTCTGGCAGCAAGAGTGAAAAGAGAGGAGCAGAGCACGGGGAATCGTTTGACAAAAACCGGCTTCCCACGGGAAAGTCTTTGTCCACGTGCAGACATGCGCCCAGGTGCCTGGGGCAAGGGGAAGGAAATGCCATACACTGACCTGGAAGAGACCACAGGGCCCAGGCACAGTCTGAACCCTTCCCTCAACCCGGCGGTTTTGCTAGCAGGAGTTCAACCCCAACGAACACAGCCCGGAGACCCCTGGGGCAAAAACGGCTTCTGACGAACAATAGGTGCTTGCTGTGGAACACCTATCCCAAGTGGGGGAAGCCAGCTCAACAAAATGCCACACACCCAGTGTAAGAAACAACATTGCCCAGGCATGGTCTAAGCCCCTCACCTCGTCCCTGTGCTTTGGGGAGCCGGAGGGACAGCCGAGGCCCACGGCCCTGAGACCCCTTTGCAAAAAGCCGGCTTCCCACGGAGACAGTTTTCCTGAGGTGCAGACCCTATCCCAAGTGGTTGTGGCAAGGTAAAGCAAATGCCCTCCACTTCTCTGGAAGAAACCACAGTGCAAGGCTATGTTCTAAGCCCTCCCATCCTCCCTGGGCTTCTGGCAGCAGGAGTGAAAAGAGAGGAGCAGAGCACTGGGACCCGTTTGACACACCCGGCTTCCCACGGGAAAGTCTTTCTCAACGTGCAGACATGCTCCCAGGTGCCTGTGGCAAAGGGAAGGAAATGCCATACACTGACCTGGAAGAGACCACAGGGCCCAGGCACAGTCTGAACCCTTCCCTCAACCCGGCGGTTTTGCTAGCAGGAGTTCAACCCCAACGAACACAGCCCGGAGACCCCTGGGGCAAAAACGGCTTCCGACGAACAATAGGCCCTTGCTGTGGAAAAGCAATCCCAAGTGGGGGTAGCCAGCTCAACAAAATGCCACACACCCAGGTGTAAGAAACAACATTGCCCAGGCATGGTCTAAGCCCCTCACCTCGTCCCTGTGCTTTGGGGAGCCGGAGCGACACCCGAGGCCCACGGCCCTGAGACCCCTTTGCAAAAAGCCGGCTTCCCATCGAAACAGTTTTCCTGAGGTGCAGACCCTATCCCAAGTGGTTGTGGCAAGGTAAAGCAAATGCCCTCCACTTCTCTGGAAGAAACCACAGTGCCCAACCATGTTCTAAGCCCTCCCATCCTCCCTGGGCTTCTGGCAGCAGGAGTGAAAAGAGAGGAGCAGAGCACTGGGACCCGTTTGACAAAACCCGGCTTCCCACGGGAAAGTCTTTCTCCGCGTGCAGACATGCTCCCAGGTACCTGTGGCAAGGGGAAGGAAATGCCATACACTGACCTGGAAGAGACCACAGGGCCCAGGCACAGTCTGAACCCTTCCCTCAACCCGGCGGTTTTGCTAGCAGGAGTTCAACCCCAACGAACACAGCCCGGAGACCCCTGGGGCAAAAACGGCTTCCGACGAACAATAGGCGCTTGCTGTGGAACACCTATCCCAAGTGGGGGAAGCCAGCTCAACAAAATGCCACACACCCAGGTGTAAGAAACAACATTGCCCAGGCTTGGTCTAAGCCCCTCACCTCGTCCCGGTGCTTTGGGGAGCCGGAGGGACAACCGAGGCTCACGAACCTGAGACCCCTTTGCAAAAAGTCGGCTTCCCACGGAAACAGTTTTCCTGAGGTGCAGAACCTATCCCAAGTGGTTGTGGCAAGGTAAAGCAAATGCCCTCCAGTTCTCTGGAAGAAACCACAGTGCCCAGCCATGTTCTAAGCCCTCCCATCCTCCCTGGGCTTCTGGCAGCAGGAGTGAAAAGAGAGGAGCAGAGCACGGGGAATCGTTTGACAAAAACCGGCTTCCCACGGGAAAGTCTTTGTCCACGTGCAGACATGCGCCCAGGTGCCTGGGGCAAGGGGAAGGAAATGCCATACACTGACCTGGAAGTGACCACAGGGCCCAGGCACAGTCTGAACCCTTCCCTCAACCCGGCGGTTTTGCTAGCAGGAGTTCAACCCCAACGAACACAGCCCGGAGACCCCTGGGTCAAAAACGGCTTCCGACGAACAATAGGTGCTTGCTGTGGAACACCTATGCCAAGTGGGGGTAGGCAGCTCAACAAAATGCCACACACCCAGTGTAAGAAACAACATTGCCCAGGCATGGTCAAAGCCCCTCAGCTCGTCCCTGTGCTTTGGGGAGCCGGAGGGACAGCCGAGGCCCACGGCCCTGAGACCCCTTTGCAAAAAGCCGGCTTCCCACGGAAAGAGTTTTCCTGAGGTGCAGACCCTATCCCAAGTGGTTGTGGCAAGGTAAAGCAAATGCCCTCCTCTTCTCTGGAAGAAACCACAGTGCCCAGCCATGTTCTAAGCCCTCCCATCCTCCCTGGGCTTCTGGCAGCAGGAGTGAAAAGAGAGGAGCAGAGCACTGGGACCCGTTTGACAACACCCGGCTTCCCACGGGAAAGTCTTTCTCCACGTGCAGACATGCTCCCAGGTGCCTGTGGCAAGGGGAAGGAAATGCCATACACTGACCTGGAAGAGACCACAGGGCCCAGGCACAGTCTGAACCCTTCCCTCAACCCGGCGGTTTTGCTAGCAGGAGTTCAACCCCAACGAACACAGCCCGGAGACCCCTGGGGCAAAAACGGCTTCCGAAGAACAATAGGTGCTTGCTGTGGAACACCTATCCCAAGTGGGGGTAGCCAGCTCAACAAAATGCCACACACGCAGTGTAAGAAACAACATTGCCCAGGCATGGTCTAAGCCCCTCACCTCGTCCCTGTGCTTTGGGGAGCCGGAGGGACAGCCGAAGCACAGGGCGCTGAGACCCCTTTGCAAAAAGCGGGCTTCCCACGGAGACAGTTTTCCTGAGGTGCAGACCCTATCCCAAGTGGTTGTGGCAAGGTAAAGCAAATGCCCTCCACTTCTCTGGAAGAAACCACAGTGCCCAGCCATGTTCTAAGCCCTCCCATCCTCCCTGGGCTTCTGGCAGCAGGAGTGAAAAGAGAGGAGCAGAGCACTGGGACCCGTTTGACAAAAACCGGCTTCCCACGGGAAAGTCTTTCTCCACGTGCAGACATGCTCCCAGGTGCCTGGGGCAAGGGGAAGGTAATGCCATACACTGACCTGGAAGAGAGCACAGGGCCCAGGCACAGTCTGAACACTTCCCTCAACCCGGCGGTTTTGCTAGCAGGAGTTCAACCCCAACGAACACAGCCCGGAGACCCCTGGGGCAAAAACGGCTTCCGATGATCAGTAGGTGCTTGCTGTGGAACACCTATCCCAAGTGGGGGAAGCCAGCTCAACAAAATGCCACACACCCAGTGTAAGAAACAACATTGCCCAGGCATGGTCTAAGCCCCTCACCTCGTCCCTGTGCTTTGGGGAGCCGGAGGGACAGCCGAGGCCCACGGCCCTGAGACCCCTTTGCAAAAAGCCGGTTTCCCACGGAAACAGTTTTCCTGAGGTGCAGACCCTATCCCAAGTGGTTGTGGCAAGGTAAAGCAAATGCCCTCCACTTCTCTGGAAGAAACCACAGTGCCTAGCCATGTTCTAAGCCCTCCCATCCTCCCTGGGCTTCTGGCAGCAGGAGTGAAAAGAGAGGAGCAGAGCACGGGGACCAGTTTGACAAAAACCGGCTTCCCACGGGAAAGTCTTTCTCCACGTGCAGACATACTCCCAGGTACCTGTGGCAAGGGGAAGGAAATGCCATACACTGACCTGGAAGAGACCACAGGGCCCAGGCACAGTCTGAACCCTTCCCTCAACCCGGCGGTTTTGCTAGCAGGAGTTCAACCCCAACGAACACAGCCCGGAGACCCCTGAGGCAAAAAAGGCTTCCGACGAACAATAAGCGCTTGCTGTGGAAAACCAATCCCAAGTGGGGGTAGCCAGCTCAACAAAATGCCACACACCCAGGTGTAAGAAACAACATTGCCCAGGCATGGTCTAAGCCCCTCACCTCGTCCCTGTGCTTTGGGGAGCCGGAGCGACACCCCAGGCCCACGGCCCTGAGACCCCTTTGCAAAAAGCAGGCTTCCCACGGAAACAGTTTTCCTGAGGTGCAGACCCTATCCCAAGTGGTTGTGGCAAGGTAAAGCAGATGCCCTCCACTTCTCTGGAAGAAACCACAGTGCCCAACCATTTTCTAAGCCCTCCCATCCTCCCTGGGCTTCTGGCAGCAGGAGTGAAAAGAGAGGAGCAGAGCACTGGGACCCGTTTGACAAAACCCGGCTTCCCACGGGAAAGTCTTTCTCCGCGTGCAGACATGCTCCCAGGTGCCTGTGGCAAGGGGAAGGAAATGCCATACACTGACTTGGAAGAGACCACAGGGCCCAGGCACAGTCTGAACCCTTCCCTCAACCCGGCGGTTTTGCTAGCAGGAGTTCAACCCCAACGAACACAGCCCGGAGACCCCTGGGGCAAAAACGCCTTCCGACGAACAATAGGTGCTTGCTGTGGAACACCTATCCCAAGTGGGGGTAGCCAGCTCAACAAAATGCCACACACCCAAGTGTAAGAAACAACATTGCCCAGGCAATGTCTAAGCCCCTCACCTCGTCCCTGTGCTTTGGGGAGCCGGAGGGACAGCCGAGGCCCACGGCCCTGAGACCCCTTTGCAAAAAGCCGGTTTCCCACGGAAACAGTTTTCCTGAGGTGCAGACCCTATCCCAAGTGGTTGTGGCAAGGTAAAGCAAATGCCCTCCACTTCTCTGGAAGAAACCACAGTGCCTAGCCATGTTCTAAGCCCTCCCATCCTCCCTGGGCTTCTGGCAGCAGGAGTGAAAAGAGAGGAGCAGAGCACGGGGACCCGTTTGACAAAAACCGGCTTCCCACGGGAAAGTCTTTCTCCACGTGCAGACATGCTCCCAGGTGCCTGGGGCAAGGGGAAGGTAATGCCATACACTGACCTGGAAGAGAGCACAGGGCCCAGGCACAGTCTGAACCCTTCCCTCAACCCGGCGTTTTTGCTAGCAGAAGTTCAACCCCAACAAACACAGCCCGGAGACCCCTGGGGCAAAAACGGCTTCTGACGAACAATAGGTGCTTGCTGTGGAACACCTATCCCAAGTGGGGGAAGCCAGCTCAACAAAATGCCACACACCCAGTGTAAGAAACAACATTGCCCAGGCATGGTCTAAGCCCCTCACCTCGTCCCTGTGCTTTGGGGAGCCGGAGGGACAGCCGAGGCCCACGGCCCTGAGACCCCTTTGCAAAAAGCCGGCTTCCCACGGAGACAGTTTTCCTGAGGTGCAGACCCTATCCCAAGTGGTTGTGGCAAGGTAAAGCAAATGCCCTCCACTTCTCTGGAAGAAACCACAGTGCAAGGCCATGTTCTAAGCCCTCCCATCCTCCCTGGGCTTCTGGCAGCAGGAGTGAAAAGAGAGGAGCAGAGCACTGGGACCCGTTTGACACACCCGGCTTCCCACGGGAAAGTCTTTCTCAACGTGCAGACATGCTCCCAGGTGCCTGTGGCAAAGGGAAGGAAATGCCATACACTGACCTGGAAGAGACCACAGGGCCCAGGCACAGTCTGAACCCTTCCCTCAACCCGGCGGTTTTGCTAGCAGGAGTTCAACCCCAACGAACACAGCCCGGAGACCCCTGGGGCAAAAACGGCTTCCGACGAACAATAGGCCCTTGCTGTGGAAAAGCAATCCCAAGTGGGGGTAGCCAGCTCAACAAAATGCCACACACCCAGGTGTAAGAAACAACATTGCCCAGGCATGGTCTAAGCCCCTCACCTCGTCCCTGTGCTTTGGGGAGCCGGAGCGACACCCGAGGCCCACGGCCCTGAGACCCCTTTGCAAAAAGCCGGCTTCCCATCGAAACAGTTTTCCTGAGGTGCAGACCCTATCCCAAGTGGTTGTGGCAAGGTAAAGCAAATGCCCTCCACTTCTCTGGAAGAAACCACAGTGCCCAACCATGTTCTAAGCCCTCCCATCCTCCCTGGGCTTCTGGCAGCAGGAGTGAAAAGAGAGGAGCAGAGCACTGGGACCCGTTTGACAAAACCCGGCTTCCCACGGGAAAGTCTTTCTCCGCGTGCAGACATGCTCCCAGGTACCTGTGGCAAGGGGAAGGAAATGCCATACACTGACCTGGAAGAGACCACAGGGCCCAGGCACAGTCTGAACCCTTCCCTCAACCCGGCGGTTTTGCTAGCAGGAGTTCAACCCCAACGAACACAGCCCGGAGACCCCTGGGGCAAAAACGGCTTCCGACGAACAATAGGCACTTGCTGTGGAACACCTATCCCAAGTGGGGGAAGCCAGCTCAACAAAATGCCACACACCCAGGTGTAAGAAACAACATTGCCCAGGCTTGGTCTAAGCCCCTCACCTCGTCCCGGTGCTTTGGGGAGCCGGAGGGACAACCGAGGCTCACGAACCTGAGACCCCTTTGCAAAAAGTCGGCTTCCCACGGAAACAGTTTTCCTGAGGTGCAGAACCTATCCCAAGTGGTTGTGGCAAGGTAAAGCAAATGCCCTCCAGTTCTCTGGAAGAAACCACAGTGCCCAGCCATGTTCTAAGCCCTCCCATCCTCCCTGGGCTTCTGGCAGCAGGAGTGAAAAGAGAGGAGCAGAGCACGGGGAATCGTTTGACAAAAACCGGCTTCCCACGGGAAAGTCTTTGTCCACGTGCAGACATGCGCCCAGGTGCCTGGGGCAAGGGGAAGGAAATGCCATACACTGACCTGGAAGTGACCACAGGGCCCAGGCACAGTCTGAACCCTTCCCTCAACCCGGCGGTTTTGCTAGCAGGAGTTCAACCCCAACGAACACAGCCCGGAGACCCCTGGGGCAAAAACGGCTTCCGATGATCAGTAGGTGCTTGCTGTGGAACACCTATCCCAAGTGGGGGAAGCCAGCTCAACAAAATGCCACACACCCAGGTGTAAGACACAACATTGCCCAGGCATGGTCTAAGCCCCTCACCTCGTCCCTGTGCTTTGGGGAGCCGGAGGGACAGCCGAGGCCCACGGCCCTGAGACCCCTTTGCAAAAAGCCGGTTTCCCACGGAAACAGTTTTCCTGAGGTGCAGACCCTATCCCAAGTGGTTGTGGCAAGGTAAAGCAAATGCCCTCCACTTCTCTGGAAGAAACCACAGTGCCTAGCCATGTTCTAAGCCCTCCCATCCTCCCTGGGCTTCTGGCAGCAGGAGTGAAAAGAGAGGAGCAGAGCACGGGGACCCGTTTGACAAAAACCGGCTTCCCACGGGAAAGTCTTTCTCCACGTGCAGACATGCTCCCAGGTGCCTGGGGCAAGGGGAAGGTAATGCCATACACTGACCTGGAAGAGAGCACAGGGCCCAGGCACAGTCTGAACCCTTCCCTCAACCCGGCGGTTTTGCTAGCAGAAGTTCAACCCCAACGAACACAGCCCGGAGACCCCTGGGGCAAAAACGGCTTCTGACGAACAATAGGTGCTTGCTGTGGAACACCTATTCCAAGTGGGGGAAGCCAGCTCAACAAAATGCCACACACCCAGTGTAAGAAACAACATTGCCCAGGCATGGTCTAAGCCCCTCACCTCGTCCCTGTGCTTTGGGGAGCCGGAGGGACAGCCGAGGCACACGGCCCTGAGACCCCTTTGCAAAAAGCCGGCTTCCCACGGAGACAGTTTTCCTGAGGTGCAGACCCTATCCCAAGTGGTTGTGGCAAGGTAAAGCAAATGCCCTCCACTTCTCTGGAAGAAACCACAGTGCAAGGCCATGTTCTAAGCCCTCCCATCCTCCCTGGGCTTCTGGCAGCAGGAGTGAAAAGAGAGGAGCAGAGCACTGGGACCCGTTTGACACACCCGGCTTCCCACGGGAAAGTCTTTCTCAACGTGCAGACATGCTCCCAGGTGCTTGGGGCAAGGGGAAGGAAATGCCATACACTGACCTGGAAGAGACCACAGGGCCCAGGCACAGTCTGAACCCTTCCCTCAACCCGGCGGTTTTGCTAGCAGGAGTTCAACCCCAACGAACACAGCCCGGAGACCCCTGGGGCAAAAACGGCTTCCGACGAACAATAGGCCCTTGCTGTGGAAAACCAATCCCAAGTGGGGGTAGCCAGCTCAACAAAATGCCACACACCCAGGTGTAAGAAACAACATTGCCCAGGCATGGTCTAAGCCCCTCACCTCGTCCCTGTGCTTTGGGGAGCCGGAGCGACACCCGAGGCCCACGGCCCTGAGACCCCTTTGCAAAAAGCCGGCTTCCCATCGAAACAGTTTTCCTGAGGTGCAGACCCTATCCCAAGTGGTTGTGGCAAGGTAAAGCAAATGCCCTCCACTTCTCTGGAAGAAACCACAGTGCCCAACCATGTTCTAAGCCCTCCCATCCTCCCTGGGCTTCTGGCAGCAGGAGTGAAAAGAGAGGAGCAGAGCACTGGGACCCGTTTGACAAAACCCGGCTTCCCACGGGAAAGTCTTTCTCCGCGTGCAGACATGCTCCCAGGTACCTGTGGCAAGGGGAAGGAAATGCCATACACTGACCTGGAAGAGACCACAGGGCCCAGGCACAGTCTGAACCCTTCCCTCAACCCGGCGGTTTTGCTAGCAGGAGTTCAACCCCAACGAACACAGCCCGGAGACCCCTGGGGCAAAAACGGCTTCCGACGAACAATAGGCGCTTGCTGTGGAACACCTATCCCAAGTGGGGGAAGCCAGCTCAACAAAATGCCACACACCCAGGTGTAAGAAACAACATTGCCCAGGCTTGGTCTAAGCCCCTCACCTCGTCCCGGTGCTTTGGGGAGCCGGAGGGACAACCGAGGCTCACGAACCTGAGACCCCTTTGCAAAAAGTCGGCTTCCCACGGAAACAGTTTTCCTGAGGTGCAGAACCTATCCCAAGTGGTTGTGGCAAGGTAAAGCAAATGCCCTCCAGTTCTCTGGAAGAAACCACAGTGCCCAGCCATGTTCTAAGCCCTCCCATCCTCCCTGGGCTTCTGGCAGCAGGAGTGAAAAGAGAGGAGCAGAGCACTGGGACCCGTTTGACAAAACCCGGCTTCCCACGGGAAAGTCTTTCTCCGCGTGCAGACATGCTCCCAGGTACCTGTGGCAAGGGGAAGGAAATGCCATACACTGACCTGGAAGAGACCACAGGGCCCAGGCACAGTCTGAACCCTTCCCTCAACCCGGCGGTTTTGCTAGCAGGAGTTCAACCCCAACGAACACAGCCCGGAGACCCCTGGGGCAAAAATGGCCTCCGATGAACAATAGGCGCTTGCTGTGGAACACCTATCCCAAGTGGGGGAAGCCAGCTCAACAAAATGCCACACACCCAGGTGTAAGAAACAACATTGCCCAGGCTTGGTCTAAGCCCCTCACCTCGTCCCTGTGCTTTGGGGAGCCGGAGGGACAACCGAGGCCCACGAACCTGAGACCGCTTTGCAAAAAGTCGGCTTCCCACGGAAACAGTTTTCCTGAGGTGCAGAACCTATCCCAAGTGGTTGTGGCAAGGTAAAGCAAATGCCCTCCAGTTCTCTGGAAGAAACCACAGTGCCCAGCCATGTTCTAAGCCCTCCCATCCTCCCTGGGCTTCTGGCAGCAAGAGTGAAAAGAGAGGAGCAGAGCACGGGGAATCGTTTGACAAAAACCGGCTTCCCACGGGAAAGTCTTTGTCCACGTGCAGACATGCGCCCAGGTGCCTGGGGCAAGGGGAAGGAAATGCCATACACTGACCTGGAAGAGACCACAGGGCCCAGGCACAGTCTGAACCCTTCCCTCAACCCGGCGGTTTTGCTAGCAGGAGTTCAACCCCAACGAACACAGCCCGGAGACCCCTGGGGCAAAAACGGCTTCTGACGAACAATAGGTGCTTGCTGTGGAACACCTATCCCAAGTGGGGGAAGCCAGCTCAACAAAATGCCACACACCCAGTGTAAGAAACAACATTGCCCAGGCATGGTCTAAGCCCCTCACCTCGTCCCTGTGCTTTGGGGAGCCGGAGGGACAGCCGAGGCCCACGGCCCTGAGACCCCTTTGCAAAAAGCCGGCTTCCCACGGAGACAGTTTTCCTGAGGTGCAGACCCTATCCCAAGTGGTTGTGGCAAGGTAAAGCAAATGCCCTCCACTTCTCTGGAAGAAACCACAGTGCAAGGCCATGTTCTAAGCCCTCCCATCCTCCCTGGGCTTCTGGCAGCAGGAGTGAAAAGAGAGGAGCAGAGCACTGGGACCCGTTTGACACACCCGGCTTCCCACGGGAAAGTCTTTCTCAACGTGCAGACATGCTCCCAGGTGCCTGTGGCAAAGGGAAGGAAATGCCATACACTGACCTGGAAGAGACCACAGGGCCCAGGCACAGTCTGAACCCTTCCCTCAACCCGGCGGTTTTGCTAGCAGGAGTTCAACCCCAACGAACACAGCCCGGAGACCCCTGGGGCAAAAACGGCTTCCGACGAACAATAGGCCCTTGCTGTGGAAAACCAATCCCAAGTGGGGGTAGCCAGCTCAACAAAATGCCACACACCCAGGTGTAAGAAACAACATTGCCCAGGCATGGTCTAAGCCCCTCACCTCGTCCCTGTGCTTTGGGGAGCCGGAGCGACACCCGAGGCCCACGGCCCTGAGACCCCTTTGCAAAAAGCCGGCTTCCCATCGAAACAGTTTTCCTGAGGTGCAGACCCTATCCCAAGTGGTTGTGGCAAGGTAAAGCAAATGCCCTCCACTTCTCTGGAAGAAACCACAGTGCCCAACCATGTTCTAAGCCCTCCCATCCTCCCTGGGCTTCTGGCAGCAGGAGTGAAAAGAGAGGAGCAGAGCACTGGGACCCGTTTGACAAAACCCGGCTTCCCACGGGAAAGTCTTTCTCCGCGTGCAGACATGCTCCCAGGTACCTGTGGCAAGGGGAAGGAAATGCCATACACTGACCTGGAAGAGACCACAGGGCCCAGGCACAGTCTGAACCCTTCCCTCAACCCGGCGGTTTTGCTAGCAGGAGTTCAACCCCAACGAACACAGCCCGGAGACCCCTGGGGCAAAAACGGCTTCCGACGAACAATAGGCGCTTGCTGTGGAACACCTATCCCAAGTGGGGGAAGCCAGCTCAACAAAATGCCACACACCCAGGTGTAAGAAACAACATTGCCCAGGCTTGGTCTAAGCCCCTCACCTCGTCCCGGTGCTTTGGGGAGCCGGAGGGACAACCGAGGCTCACGAACCTGAGACCCCTTTGCAAAAAGTCGGCTTCCCACGGAAACAGTTTTCCTGAGGTGCAGAACCTATCCCAAGTGGTTGTGGCAAGGTAAAGCAAATGCCCTCCAGTTCTCTGGAAGAAACCACAGTGCCCAGCCATGTTCTAAGCCCTCCCATCCTCCCTGGGCTTCTGGCAGCAGGAGTGAAAAGAGAGGAGCAGAGCACGGGGAATCGTTTGACAAAAACCGGCTTCCCACGGGAAAGTCTTTGTCCACGTGCAGACATGCGCCCAGGTGCCTGGGGCAAGGGGAAGGAAATGCCATACACTGACCTGGAAGTGACCACAGGGCCCAGGCACAGTCTGAACCCTTCCCTCAACCCGGCGGTTTTGCTAGCAGGAGTTCAACCCCAACGAACACAGCCCGGAGACCCCTGGGTCAAAAACGGCTTCCGACGAACAATAGGTGCTTGCTGTGGAACACCTATGCCAAGTGGGGGAAGCCAGCTCAACAAAATGCCACACACCCAGTGTAAGAAACAACATTGCCCAGGCATGGTCAAAGCCCCTCAGCTCGTCCCTGTGCTTTGGGGAGCCGGAGGGACAGCCGAGGCCCACGGCCCTGAGACCCCTTTGCAAAAAGCCGGCTTCCCACGGAAAGAGTTTTCCTGAGGTGCAGACCCTATCCCAAGTGGTTGTGGCAAGGTAAAGCAAATGCCCTCCTCTTCTCTGGAAGAAACCACAGTGCCCAGCCATGTTCTAAGCCCTCCCATCCTCCCTGGGCTTCTGGCAGCAGGAGTGAAAAGAGAGGAGCAGAGCACTGGGACCCGTTTGACAACACCCGGCTTCCCACGGGAAAGTCTTTCTCCACGTGCAGACATGCTCCCAGGTGCCTGTGGCAAGGGGAAGGAAATGCCATACACTGACCTGGAAGAGACCACAGGGCCCAGGCACAGTCTGAACCCTTCCCTCAACCCGGCGGTTTTGCTAGCAGGAGTTCAACCCCAACGAACACAGCCCGGAGACCCCTGGGGCAAAAACGGCTTCCGAAGAACAATAGGTGCTTGCTGTGGAACACCTATCCCAAGTGGGGGTAGCCAGCTCAACAAAATGCCACACACGCAGTGTAAGAAACAACATTGCCCAGGCATGGTCTAAGCCCCTCACCTCGTCCCTGTGCTTTGGGGAGCCGGAGGGACAGCCGAAGCACAGGGCGCTGAGACCCCTTTGCAAAAAGCGGGCTTCCCACGGAGACAGTTTTCCTGAGGTGCAGACCCTATCCCAAGTGGTTGTGGCAAGGTAAAGCAAATGCCCTCCACTTCTCTGGAAGAAACCACAGTGCCCAGCCATGTTCTAAGCCCTCCCATCCTCCCTGGGCTTCTGGCAGCAGGAGTGAAAAGAGAGGAGCAGAGCACTGGGACCCGTTTGACAAAAACCGGCTTCCCACGGGAAAGTCTTTCTCCACGTGCAGACATGCTCCCAGGTGCCTGGGGCAAGGGGAAGGTAATGCCATACACTGACCTGGAAGAGAGCACAGGGCCCAGGCACAGTCTGAACACTTCCCTCAACCCGGCGGTTTTGCTAGCAGGAGTTCAACCCCAACGAACACAGCCCGGAGACCCCTGGGGCAAAAACGGCTTCCGATGATCAGTAGGTGCTTGCTGTGGAACACCTATCCCAAGTGGGGGAAGCCAGCTCAACAAAATGCCACACACCCAGTGTAAGAAACAACATTGCCCAGGCATGGTCTAAGCCCCTCACCTCGTCCCTGTGCTTTGGGGAGCCGGAGGGACAGCCGAGGCCCACGGCCCTGAGACCCCTTTGCAAAAAGCCGGTTTCCCACGGAAACAGTTTTCCTGAGGTGCAGACCCTATCCCAAGTGGTTGTGGCAAGGTAAAGCAAATGCCCTCCACTTCTCTGGAAGAAACCACAGTGCCTAGCCATGTTCTAAGCCCTCCCATCCTCCCTGGGCTTCTGGCAGCAGGAGTGAAAAGAGAGGAGCAGAGCACGGGGACCAGTTTGACAAAAACCGGCTTCCCACGGGAAAGTCTTTCTCCACGTGCAGACATACTCCCAGGTACCTGTGGCAAGGGGAAGGAAATGCCATACACTGACCTGGAAGAGACCACAGGGCCCAGGCACAGTCTGAACCCTTCCCTCAACCCGGCGGTTTTGCTAGCAGGAGTTCAACCCCAACGAACACAGCCCGGAGACCCCTGAGGCAAAAAAGGCTTCCGACGAACAATAAGCGCTTGCTGTGGAAAACCAATCCCAAGTGGGGGTAGCCAGCTCAACAAAATGCCACACACCCAGGTGTAAGAAACAACATTGCCCAGGCATGGTCTAAGCCCCTCACCTCGTCCCTGTGCTTTGGGGAGCCGGAGCGACACCCCAGGCCCACGGCCCTGAGACCCCTTTGCAAAAAGCAGGCTTCCCACGGAAACAGTTTTCCTGAGGTGCAGACCCTATCCCAAGTGGTTGTGGCAAGGTAAAGCAGATGCCCTCCACTTCTCTGGAAGAAACCACAGTGCCCAACCATTTTCTAAGCCCTCCCATCCTCCCTGGGCTTCTGGCAGCAGGAGTGAAAAGAGAGGAGCAGAGCACTGGGACCCGTTTGACAAAACCCGGCTTCCCACGGGAAAGTCTTTCTCCGCGTGCAGACATGCTCCCAGGTGCCTGTGGCAAGGGGAAGGAAATGCCATACACTGACTTGGAAGAGACCACAGGGCCCAGGCACAGTCTGAACCCTTCCCTCAACCCGGCGGTTTTGCTAGCAGGAGTTCAACCCCAACGAACACAGCCCGGAGACCCCTGGGGCAAAAACGCCTTCCGACGAACAATAGGTGCTTGCTGTGGAACACCTATCCCAAGTGGGGGTAGCCAGCTCAACAAAATGCCACACACCCAAGTGTAAGAAACAACATTGCCCAGGCAATGTCTAAGCCCCTCACCTCGTCCCTGTGCTTTGGGGAGCCGGAGGGACAGCCGAGGCACACGGCCCTGAGACCCCTTTGCAAAAAGCCGGTTTCCCACGGAAACAGTTTTCCTGAGGTGCAGACCCTATCCCAAGTGGTTGTGGCAAGGTAAAGCAAATGCCCTCCACTTCTCTGGAAGAAACCACAGTGCCCAGCCATGTTCTAAGCCCTCCCATCCTCCCTGGGCTTCTGGCAGCAGGAGTGAAAAGAGAGGAGCAGAGCACTGGGACCCGTTTGACAAAAACCGGCTTCCCACGGGAAAGTCTTTCTCCACGTGCAGACATGCTCCCAGGTACCTGTGGCAAGGGGAAGGAAATGCCATACACTGACCTGGAAGAGAGCACAGGGCCCAGGCACAGTCTGAACCCTTCCCTCAACCCGGCGGTTTTGCTAGCAGGAGTTCAACCCCAACGAACACAGCCCGGAGACCCCTGGGTCAAAAACGGCTTCCGACGAACAATAGGTGCTTGCTGTGGAACACCTATCCCAAGTGGGGGTAGGCAGCTCAACAAAATGCCACACACCCAGTGTAAGAAACAACATTGCCCAGGCATGGTCTAAGCCCCTCACCTCGTCCCTGTGCTTTGGGGAGCCGGAGGGACAGCCGAGGCCCACGGCCCTGAGACCCCTTTGCAAAAAGCCGGCTTCCCACGGAAACAGTTTTCCTGAGGTGCAGACCCTATCCCAAGTGGTTGTGGCAAGGTAAAGCAAATGCCCTCCACTTCTCTGGAAGAAACCACAGTGCCCAGACATGTTCTAAGCCCGCCCATCCTCCCTGGGCTTCTGGCAGCAGGAGTGAAAAGAGAGGAGCAGAGCACTGGGACCCGTTTGACAAAACCCGGCTTCCCACGGGAAAGTCTTTCTCCACGTGCAGACATGCTCCCAGGTGCCTGTGGCAAGGGGAAGGAAATGCCATACACTGACCTGGAAGAGACCACAGGGCCCAGGCACAGTCTGAACCCTTCCCTCAACCCGGCGGTTTTGCTAGCAGGAGTTCAACCCCAACGAACACAGCCCGGAGACCCCTGAGGCAAAAAAGGCTTCCGACGAACAATAAGCGCTTGCTGTGGAAAACGAATCCCAAGTCGGGGTAGCCAGCTCAACAAAATGCCACACACCCAGGTGTAAGAAACAACATTGCCCAGGCATGGTCTAAGCCCCTCACCTCGTCCCTGTGCTTTGGGGAGCCGGAACGACACCCCAGGCCCACGGCCCTAAGACCCCTTTGCAAAAAGCCGGCTTCCCAGGGAAACAGTTTTCCTGAGGTGCAGACCCTATCCCAAGTGGTTGTGGCAAGGTAAAGCAGATGCCCTCCACTTCTCTGGAAGAAATCACAGTGCCCAGCCATGTTCTAAGCCCTCCCATCCTCCCTGGGCTTCTGGCAGCAGGAGTGAAAAGAGAGGAGTAGAGCACTGGGACCCGTTTGACAAAACCCGGCTTCCCACGGGAAAGTCTTTCTCCGCGTGCAGACATGCTCCCAGGTGCCTGTGGCAAGGGGAAGGAAATGCCATACACTGACTTGGAAGAGACCACAGGGCCCAGGCACAGTCTGAACCCTTCCCTCAACCCGGCGGTTTTGCTAGCAGGAGTTCAACCCCAACGAACACAGCCCGGAGACCCCTGGGGCAAAAACGGCTTCCGACGAACAATAGGTGCTTGCTGTGGAACACCTATCCCAAGAGGGGGTAGCCAGCTCAACAAAATGCCACACACCCAGGTGTAAGAAACAACATTGCCCAGGCATGGTCTAAGCCCCTCACCTCGTCCCTGTGCTTTGGGGAGCCGGACGGACAGCCGAGGCACACAGCCCTGAGACCCCTTTGCAAAAAGCCGGTTTCCCACGGAAACAGTTTTCCTGAGTTGCAGACCCTATCCCAAGTGGTTGTGGCAAGGTAAAGCAAATGCCCTCCACTTCTCTGGAAGAAACCACAGTGCCCAGCCATGTTCTAAGCCCTCCCATCCTCCCTGGGCTTCTGGCAGCAGGAGTGAAAAGAGAGGAGCAGAGCACGGGGACCCGTTTGACAAAAACCGGCTTCCCACGGGAAAGTCTTTGTCCACGTGCAGACATGCGCCCAGGTGCCTGTGGCAAGGGGAAGGAAATGCCATACACTGACCTGGAAGAGACCACAGGGCCCAGGCACAGTCTGAACCCTTCCCTCAACCCGGCGGTTTTGCTAGCAGGAGTTCAACCCCAACGAACACAGCCCGGAGACCCCTGGGTCAAAAACGGCTTCCGACGAACAATAGGTGCTTGCTGTGGAAAACGAATCCCAAGTCGGGGTAGCCAGCTCAACAAAATGCCACACACCCACGTGTAAGAAACAACATTGCCCAGGCATGGTCTAAGCCCCTCACCTCGTCCCTGTGCTTTGGGGAGCCGGAGCGACAGCCCAGGCCCACGGCCCTGAGACCCCTTTGCAAAAAGCCGGCTTCCCACGGAAACAGTTTTCCTGAGGTGCAGACCCTATCCCAAGTGGTTGTGGCAAGGTAAAGCAGATGCCCTCCACTTCTCTGGAAGAAACCACAGTGCCCAGCCATGTTCTAAGCCCTCCCATCCTCCCTGGGCTTCTGGCAGCAGGAGTGAAAAGAGAGGAGCAGAGCACTGGGACCCGTTTGACAAAACCCGGCTTCCCACGGGAAAGTCTTTCTCCACGTGCAGACATGCTCCCAGGTGCCTGGGGCAAGGGGAAGGTAATGCCATACACTGACCTGGAAGAGACCACAGGGCCCAGGCACAGTCTGAACCCTTCCCTCAACCCGGCGGTTTTGCTAGCAGGAGTTCAACCCCAACGAACATAGCCCGGAGACCCCTGGGGCAAAAACGGTTTCCGACGAACAATATGTGCTTGCTGTGGAACACCTATCCCAAGTGGGGGTAGCCAGCTCAACAAAATGCCACACACCCAGTGTAAGAAACAACATTGCCCAGGCATGGTCTAAGCCCCTCACCTCGTCCCTGTGCTTTGGGGAGCCGGAGGGACAGCCGAGGCACACGGCCCTGAGACCCCTTTGCAAAAAGCCGACTTCCCACGGAGACAGTTTTCCTGAGGTGCAGACCCTATCCCAAGTGGTTGTGGCAAGGTAAAGCAAATGCCCTCCACTTCTCTGGAAGAAACCACAGTGCCCAGCCATGTTCTAAGCCCTCCCATCCTCCCTGGGCTTCTGGCAGCCGGAGTGAAAAGAGAGGAGCAGAGCACTGGGACCCGTTTGACAAAAACCGGCTTCCCACGGGAAAGTCTTTCTCCACGTGCAGACATGCTCCCAGGTGCCTGGGGAAGGTAAAGGAAATGCCATACACTGACCTGGAAGAAACCACAGGGCCCAGGCACAGTCTGAACCCTTCCCTCAACCCGGCGGTTTTGCTAGCAGGAGTTCAACCCCAACGAACACAGCCCGGAGACCTCTGGGGCAAAAACGGCTTCCGATGATCAGTAGGTGCTTGCTGTGGAACACCTATCCCAAGTGGGGGAAGCCAGCTCAACAAAATGCCACACACCCAGGTGTAAGAAACAACATTGCCCAGGCATGGTCTAAGCCCCTCACCTCGTCCCTGTGCTTTGGGGAGCAGGAGGGACACCCGAGGCCCACGGCCCTGAGACCCCTTTGCAAAAAGCCGGCTTCCCACGGAAAGAGTTTTCCTGAGGTGCAGACCCTATCCCAAGTGGTTGTAGCAAGGTAAAGCAAATGCCCTCCTCTTCTCTGGAAGAAACCACAGTGCCCAGCCATGTTCTAAGCCCTCCCATCCTCCCTGGGCTTCTGGCAGCAGGAGTGAAAAGAGAGGAGCAGAGCATTGGGACCCGTTTGACAAAACCCGGCTTCCCACGGGAAAGTCTTTCTCCGCGTGCAGACATGCTCCCAGGTGCCTGTGGCAAGGGGAAGGAAATGCCATACACTGACCTGGAAGAGACCACAGGGCCCAGGCACAGTCTGAACCCTTCCCTCAACCCGGCGGTTTTGCTAGCAGGAGTTCAACCCCAACGAACACAGCCCGGAGACCCCTGGGGCAAAAACGGCTTCCGAAGAACAATAGGTGCTTGCTGTGGAACACCTATCCCAAGTGGGGGTAGCCAGCTCAACAAAATGCCACACACCCAGTGTAAGAAACAACATTGCCCAGGCATGGTCTAAGCCCCTCACCTCGTCCCTGTGCTTTGGGGAGCCGGAGGGACAGCCGAAGCACACGGCGCTGAGACCCCTTTGCAAAAAGCGGGCTTCCCACGGAGACAGTTTTCCTGATGTGCAGACCCTATCCCAAGTGGTTGTGGCAAGGTAAAGCAAATGCCCTCCACTTCTCTGGAAGAAACCAGAGTGCCCAGACATGTTCTAAGCCCGCCCATCCTCCCTGGGCCTCTGGCAGCGGGAGTGAAAAGAGAGGAGCAGAGCAATGGGACCCGTTTGACAAAACCCGGCTTCCAACGGGAAAGTCTTTCTCCACGTGCAGACATGCTCCCAGGTGCCTGGGGCAAGGGGAAGGAAATGCCATACACTGACCTGGAAGAGACCACAGGGCCCAGGCACAGTCTGAACCCTTCCCTCAACCCGGCGGTTTTGCTAGCAGGAGTTCAACCCCAACGAACACAGCCCGGAGACCCCTGGGGCAAAAACGGCTTCCGACGATCAATAGGTGCTTGCTGTGGAACACCTATCCCAAGTGGGGGAAGCCAGCGCAACAAAATGCCACACACCCAGGTGTAAGAAACAACATTACCCAGGCATGGTCTAAGCCCCTCACCTCGTCCCTGTGCTTTGGGGAGCCGGACCGACAGCCGAAGCACAGGGCGCTGAGACCCCTTTGCAAAAAGCGGGCTTCCCACGGAGACAGTTTTCCTGAGGTGCAGACCCTATCCCAAGTGGTTGTGGCAAGGTAAAGCAAATGCCCTCCACTTCTCTGGAAGAAACCACAGTGCCCAGCCATGTTCTAAGCCCTCCCATCCTCCCTGGGCTTCTGGCAGCAGGAGTGAAAAGAGAGGAACAGAGCACTGGGACCCGTTTGACAAAACCGGCTTCCCACGGGAAAGTCTTTCTCCACGTGCAGACATGCTCCCAGGTGCCTGGGGCAAGGGGAAGGTAATGCCATACACTGACCTGGAAGAGAGCACAGGGCCCAGGCACAGTCTGAACCCTTCCCTCAACCCGGCGGTTTTGCTAGCAGGAGTTCAACCCCAACGAACACAGCCCGGAGACCCCTGGGGCAAAAACGGCTTCCGATGATCAGTAGGTGCTTGCTGTGGAACACCTATCCCAAGTGGGGGTAGGCAGCTCAACAAAATGCCACACACCCAGTGTAAGAAACAACATTGCCCAGGCATGGTCTAAGCCCCTCACCTCGTCCCTGTGCTTTGGGGAGCCGGAGGGACAGCCGAGGCCCACGGCCCTGAGACCCCTTTGCAAAAAGCCGGCTTCCCACGGAAACAGTTTTCCTGAGGTGCAGAACCTATCCCAAGTGGTTGTGGCAAGGTAAAGCAAATGCCCTCCACTTCTCTGGAAGAAACCACAGTGCCCAGACATGTTCTAAGCCCGCCCATCCTCCCTGGGCTTCTGGCAGCAGGAGTGAAAAGAGAGGAGCAGAGCACTGGGACCCGTTTGACAAAACCCGGCTTCCCACGGGAAAGTCTTTCTCCACGTGCAGACATGCTCCCAGGTGCCTGTGGCAAGGGGAAGGAAATGCCATACACTGACCTGGAAGAGACCACAGGGCCCAGGCACAGTCTGAACCCTTCCCTCAACCCGGCGGTTTTGCTAGCAGGAGTTCAACCCCAACGAACACAGCCCGGAGACCCCTGAGGCAAAAAAGGCTTCCGACGAACAATAAGCGCTTGCTGTGGAAAACGAATCCCAAGTGGGGGTAGCCAGCTCAACAAAATGCCACACACCCAGGTGTAAGAAACAACATTGCCCAGGCATGGTCTAAGCCCCTCACCTCGGCCCTGTGCTTTGGGGAGCCGGAGCGACACCCCAGGCCCACGGCCCTGAGACCCCTTTGCAAAAAGCCGGCTTCCCACGGATACAGTTTTCCTGAGGTGCAGACCCTATCCCAAGTGGTTGTGGCAAGGTAAAACAGATGCCCTCCACTTCTCTGGAAGAAATCACAGTGCCCAGCCATGTTCTAAGCCCTCCCATCCTCCCTGGGCTTCTGGCAGCAGGAGTGAAAAGAGAGGAGCAGAGCACTGGGACCCGTTTGACAAAACCCGGCTTCCCACGGGAAAGTCTTTCTCCGCGTGCAGACATGCTCCCAGGTGCCTGTGGCAAGGGGAAGGAAATGCCATACACTGACCTGGAAGAGACCACAGGGCCCAGGCACAGTCTGAACCCTTCCCTCAACCCGGCGGTTTTGCTAGCAGGAGTTCAACCCCAACGAACACAGCCCGGAGACCCCTGGGGCAAAAACGGCTTCCGACGAACAATAGGTGCTTGCTGTGGAACACCTATCCCAAGTGGGGGTAGCCAGCTCAACAAAATGCCACACACCCAGGTGTAAGAAACAACATTGCCCAGGCATGGTCTAAGCCCCTCACCTCGTCCCTGTGCTTTGGGGATACGGAGGGACAGCCGAGGCACACGTCCCTGAGACCCCTTTGCAAAAAGCCGGCTTCCCACGGAAACAGTTTTCCTGAGGTACAGACCCTATTCCAAGTGGTTGTGGCAAGGTAAAGCAAATGCCCTCCACTTCTCTGGAAGAAACCACAGTGCCCAGCCATGTTCTAAGCCCTCCCATCCTCCCTGGGCTTCTGGCAGCAGGAGTGAAAAGAGAGGAGCAGAGCACGGGGACCCGTTTGACAAAAACCGGCTTCCCGCGGGGAAGTCTTTCTCCACGTGCAGACATGCTCCCAGGTACCTGTGGCAAGGGGAAGGAAATGCCATACACTGACCTGGAAGAGACCACAGGGCCCAGGCACAGTCTGAACCCTTCCCTCAACCCGGCGGTTTTGCTAGCAGGAGTTCAACCCCAACGAACACAGCCCGGAGACCCCTGAGGCAAAAAAGGCTTCCGACGAACAATAAGCGCTTGCTGTGGAAAACCAATCCCAAGTGGGGGTAGCCAGCTCAACAAAATGCCACTCACCCAGGTGTAAGAAACAACATTGCCCAGGCATGGTCTAAGCCCCTCACCTCGTCCCTGTGCTTTGGGGAGCCGGAGCGACACCCCAGGCCCACGGCCCTGAGACCCCTTTGCAAAAAGCAGGCTTCCCACGGAAACAGTTTTCCTGAGGTGCAGACCCTATCCCAAGTGGTTGTGGCAAGGTAAAGCAGATGCCCTCCACTTCTCTGGAAGAAACCACAGTGCCCAACCATTTTCTAAGCCCTCCCATCCTCCCTGGGCTTCTGGCAGCAGGAGTGAAAAGAGAGGAGCAGAGCACTGGGACCCGTTTGACAAAAACCGGCTTCCAACGGCAAAGTCTTTCTCCGCGTGCAGACATGCTCCCAGGTGCCTGTGGCAAGGGGAAGGAAATGCCATACACTGACTTGGAAGAGACCACAGGGCCCAGGCACAGTCTGAACCCTTCCCTCAACCCGGCGGTTTTGCTAGCAGGAGTTCAACCCCAACGAACACAGCCCGGAGACCCCTGGGGCAAAAACGGCTTCCGACGAACAATAGGTGCTTGCTGTGGAACACCTATCCCAAGTGGGGGTACCCAGCTCAACAAAATGCCACACACCCAAGTGTAAGAAACAACATTGCCCAGGCAATGTCTAAGCCCCTCACCTCGTCCCTGTGCTTTGGGGAGCCGGAGGGACAGCCGAGGCACACGGCCCTGAGACCCCTTTGCAAAAAGCCGGTTTCCCACGGAAACAGTTTTCCTGAGGTGCAGACCCTATCCCAAGTGGTTGTGGCAAGGTAAAGCAAATGCCCTCCACTTCTCTGGAAGAAACCACAGTGACAGCCATGTTCTAAGCCCTCCCATCCTCCCTGGGCTTCTGGCAGCAGGAGTGAAAAGAGAGGAGCAGAGCACGGGGACCCGTTTGACAAAAACCGGCTTCCCACGGGAAAGTCTTTCTCCACGTGCAGACATGCTCCCAGGTGCCTGTGGCAAGGGGAAGGAAATGCCATACACTGACCTGGAAGAGACCACAGGGCCCAGGCACAGTCTGAACCCTTCCCTCAACCCGGCGGTTTTGCTAGCAGGAGTTCAACCCCAACGAACACAGCCCGGAGACCCCTGGGGCAAAAACGGCTTCCGACGAACAATAGGCGCTTGCTGTGGAACACCTATCCCAAGTGGGGGAAGCCAGCTCAACAAAATGCCACACACCCAGGTGTAAGAAACAACATTGCCCAGGCTTGGTCTAAGCCCCTCACCTCGTCCCTGTGCTTTGGGGAGCCGGAGGGACAACCGAGGCCCACGAACCTGAGACCCCTTTGCAAAAAGTCGGCTTCCCACGGAAACAGTTTTCCTGAGGTGCAGAACCTATCCCAAGTGGTTGTGGCAAGGTAAAGCAAATGCCCTCCAGTTCTCTGGAAGAAACCACAGTGCCCAGCCATGTTCTAAGCCCTCCCATCCTCCCTGGGCTTCTGGCAGCAGGAGTGAAAAGAGAGGAGTAGAGCACCGGGAACCGCTTGACAAAAACCGGCTTCCCACGGGAAAGTCTTTGTCCACGTGCAGACATGCGCCCAGGTGCCTGGGGCAAGGGGAAGGAAATGCCATACACTGACCTGGAAGAGACCACAGGGCCCAGGCACAGTCTGAACCCTTCCCTCAACCCGGCGGTTTTGCTAGCAGGAGTTCAACCCCAACGAACACAGCCCGGAGACCCCTGGGGCAAAAACGGCTTCCGACGAACAATAGGTGCTTGCTGTGGAACACCTATCCCAAGTGGGGTAGGCAGCTCAACAAAATGCCACACACCCAGTGTAAGAAACAACATTGCCCAGGCATGGTCTAAGCCCCTCACCTCGTCCCTGTGCTTTGGGGAGCCGGAGGGACAGCCGAGGCCCACGGCCCTGAGACCCCTTTGCAAAAAGCCGGCTTCCCACGGAAACAGTTTTCCTGAGGTGCAGACCCTATCCCAAGTGGTTGTGGCAAGGTAAAGCAAATGCCCTCCACTTCTCTGGAAGAAACCACAGTGCCCAGACATGTTCTAAGCCCGCCCATCCTCCCTGGGCTTCTGGCAGCAGGAGTGAAAAGAGAGGAGCAGAGCACTGGGACCCGTTTGACAAAACTCGGCTTCCCACGGGAAAGTCTTTCTCCACGTGCAGACATGCTCCCAGGTGCCTGTGGCAAGGGGAAGGAAATGCCATACACTGACCTGGAAGAGACCACAGGGCCCAGGCACAGTCTGAACCCTTCCCTCAACCCGGCGGTTTTGCTAGCAGGAGTTCAACCCCAACGAACACAGCCCGGAGACCCCTGAGGCAAAAAAGGCTTCCGACGAACAATAAGCGCTTGCTGTGGAAAACCAATCCCAAGTGGGGGTAGCCAGCTCAACAAAATGCCACACACCCAGGTGTAAGAAACAACATTGCCCAGGCATGGTCTAAGCCCCTCACCTCGTCCCTGTGCTTTGGGGAGCCGGAGCGACACCCCAGGCCCACGGCCCTGAGACCCCTTTGCAAAAAGCAGGCTTCCCACGGAAACAGTTTTCCTGAGGTGCAGACCCTATCCCAAGTGGTTGTGGCAAGGTAAAGCAGATGCCCTCCACTTCTCTGGAAGAAACCACAGTGCCCAACCATTTTCTAAGCCCTCCCATCCTCCCTGGGCTTCTGGCAGCAGGAGTGAAAAGAGAGGAGCAGAGCACTGGGACCCGTTTGACAAAACCCGGCTTCCCACGGGAAAGTCTTTCTCCGCGTGCAGACATTCTCCCAGGTGCCTGTGGCAAGGGGAAGGAAATGCCATACACTGACTTGGAAGAGACCACAGGGCCCAGGCACAGTCTGAACCCTTCCCTCAACCCGGCGGTTTTGCTAGCAGGAGTTCAACCCCAACGAACACAGCCCGGAGACCCCTGGGGCAAAAACGGCTTCCAACGAACAATAGGTGCTTGCTGTGAAACACCTATCCCAAGTGGGGGTAGCCAGCTCAACAAAATGCCACACACCCAAGTGTAAGAAACAACATTGCCCAGGCAATGTCTAAGCCCCTCACCTCGTCCCTGTGCTTTGGGGAGCCGGAGGGACAGCCGAGGCACACGGCCCTGAGACCCCTTTCCAAAAGGCGGTTTCCCACGGAAACAGTTTTCCTGAGGTGCAGACCCTATCCCAAGTGGTTGTGGCAAGGTAAAGCAAATGCCCTCAACTTCTCTGGAAGAAACCACAGTGCCCAGCCATGTTCTAAGCCCTCCCATCCTCCCTGGCTTCTGGCAGCAGGAGTGAAAAGAGAGGAGAAGAGCACGGGGACCCGTTTGACAAAAACCGGCTTCCCACGGGAAAGTCTTTCTCCACGTGCAGACATGCTCCCAGGTACCTGTGGCAAGGGGAAGGAAATGCCATACACTGACCTGGAAGAGACCACAGGGCCCAGGCACAGTCTGAACCCTTCCCTCAACCCGGCGGTTTTCCTAGCAGGAGTTCAACCCCAACGAACACAGCCCGGAGACCCCTGGGGCAAAAACGGGTTCCGACGAACAATAGGCGCTTGCTGTGGAACACCTATCCCAAGTGGGGGAAGCCAGCTCAACAAAATGCCACACACCCAGGTGTAAGAAACAACATTGCCCAGGCTTGGTCTAAGCCCCTCACCTCGTCCCTGTGCTTTGGGGAGCCGGAGGGACAACCGAGGCCCACGAACCTGAGACCCCTTTGTAAAAAGTCGGCTTCCCACGGAAACAGTTTTCCTGAGGTGCAGAACCTATCCCAAGTGGTTGTGGCAAGGTAAAGCAAATGCCCTCCAGTTCTCTGGAAGAAACCACTGTGCCCAGCCATGTTCTAAGCCCTCCCATCCTCCCTGGGCTTCTGGCAGCAGGAGTGAAAAGAGAGGAGCAGAGCACGGGGAACCGCTTGACAAAAACCGGCTTCCCACGGGAAAGTCTTTGTCCACGTGCAGACATGCGCCCAGGTGCCTGGGGCAAGGGGAAGGAAATGCCATACACTGACCTGGAAGAGACCACAGGGCCCAGGCACAGTCTGAACCCTTCCGTCAAACCGGCGGTTTTGCTAGCAGGAGTTCAACCCCAACGAACACAGCCCGGAGACCCCTGGGGCAAAAACGGCTTCCGACGAACAATAGGTGCTTGCTGTGGAACACCTATCCCAAGTGGGGGTAGGCAGCTCAACAAAATGCCACACACCCAGTGTAAGTAACAACATTGCCCAGGCATGGTCTAAGCCCCTCACCTCGTCCCTGTGCTTTGGGGAGCCGGAGGGACAGCCGAGGCCCACGGCCCTGAGACCCCTTTGCAAAAAGCCGGCTTCCCACGGAAACAGTTTTCCTGAGGTGCAGACCCTATCCCAAGTGGTTGTGGCAAGGTAAAGCAGATGCCCTCCACTTCTCTGGAAGAAACCACAGTGCCCAGCCATGTTCTAAGCCCGCCCATCCTCCCTGGGCTTCTGGCAGCAGGAGTGAAAAGAGAGGAGCAGAGCACTGGGACCCGTTTGACAAAACCCGGCTTCCCACGGGAAAGTCTTTCTCCACGTGCAGACATGCTCCCAGGTGCCTGTGGCAAGGGGAAGGAAATGTCATACACTGACCTGGAAGAGACCACAGGGCCCAGACATGTTCTAAGTCCGCCCATCCTCCCTGGGCTTCTGGCAGCAGGAGTGAAAAGAGAGGAGCAGAGCACTGGGACCCGTTTGACAAAACCCGGCTTCCCACGGGAAAGTCTTTCTCCACGTGCAGACATGCTCCCAGGTGCCTGTGGCAAGGGGAAGGAAATGCCATACACTGACCTGGAAGAGACCACAGGGCCCAGCCACAGTCTGAACCCTTCCCTCAACCCGGCGGTTTTGGTAGCAGGAGTTCAACCCCAAGGAACACAGCCCGGAGACCCCTGAGGCAAAAAAGCCTTCCGACGAACAATAAGCGCTTGCTGTGGAAAACCAATCCCAAGTCGGGGTAGCCAGCTCAACAAAATGCCACACACCCAGGTGTAAGAAACAACATTGCCCAGGCATGGTCTAAGCCCCTCACCTCGTCCCTGTGCTTTGGGGAGCCGGAGCGACACCCCAGGCCCACGGCCCTGAGACTCCTTTGCAAAAAGCAGGCTTCCCACGGAAACAGTTTTCCTGAGGTGCAGACCCTATCCCAAGTGGTTGTGGCAAGGTAAAACAGATGCCCTCCACTTCTCTGGAAGAAACCACAGTGCCCAGCCATGTTCTAAGCCCTCCCATCCTCCCTGGGCTTCTGGCAGCAGGAGTGAAAAGAGAGGAGCATAGCACTGGGACCCGTTTGACAAAAACCGGCTTCCCACGGGAAAGTCTTTCTCCGCGTGCAGACATGCTCCCAGGTGCCTGTGGCAAGGGGAAGGAAATGCCATACACTGACTTGGAAGAGACCACAGGGCCCAGGCACAGTCTGAACCCTTCCCTCAACCCGGCGGTTTTGCTAGCAGGAGTTCAACCCCAACGAACACAGCCCGGAGACCCCTGGGGCAAAAACGGCTTCCGACGAACAATAGGTGCTTGCTGTGGAACACCTATCCCAAGTGGGGGTAGCCAGCTCAACAAAATGCCACACACCCAGGTGTAAGAAACAACATTGCCCAGGCATGGTCTAAGCTCCTGACCTCGTCCATGTGCTTTGGGGAGCCGGAGGGACAGCCGAAGCACAGGGCGCTGAGACCCCTTTGCAAAAAGCGGGCTTCCCACGGAGACAGTTTTCCTGAGGTGCAGACCCTATCCCAAGTGGTTGTGGCAAGGTAAAGCAAATGCCCTCCACTTCTCTGGAAGAAACCACAGTGCCCAGCCATGTTCTAAGCCCTCCCATCCTCCCTGGGCTTCTGGCAGCAGGAGTGAAAAGAGAGGAGCAGAGCACGGGGACCCGTTTGACAAAAACCGGCTTCCCACGGGAAAGTCTTTCTCCACGTGCAGACATGCTCCCAGGTGCCTGTGGCAAGGGGAAGGTAATGCCATACACTGACCTGGAAGAGAGCACAGGGCCCAGGCACAGTCTGAACCCTTCCCTCATCCCGGCGGTTTTGCTAGCAGGAGTTCAACCCCAACGAACACAGCCCGGAGACCCCTGGGGCAAGAACGGCTTCCGACGAACAATAGGTGCTTGCTGTGGAACACCTATCCCAAGTGGGGGTAGGCAGCTCAACAAAATGCCACACACCCAGTGTAAGAAACAACATTGCCCAGGCATGGTCTAAGCCCCTCAGCTCGTCCCTGTGCTTTGGGGAGCCGGAGGGACAGCCGAGGCCCACGGCCCTGAGACCCCTTTGCAAAAAGCCGGCTTCCCACGGAAAGAGTTTTCCTGAGGTGCAGACCCTATCCCAAGTGGTTGTGGCAAGGTAAAGCAAATGCCCTCCTCTTCTCTGGAAGAAACCACAGTGCCCAGCCATGTTCTAAGCCCTCCCATCCTCCCTGGGCTTCTGGCAGCAGGAGTGAAAAGAGAGGAGCAGAGCACTGGGACCCGTTTGACAACACCCGGCTTCCCACGGGAAAGTCTTTCTCCACGTGCAGACATGCTCCCAGGTGCCTGTGGCAAGGGGAAGGAAATGCCATACACTGACCTGGAAGAGACCACAGGGCCCAGGCACAGTCTGAACCCTTCCCTCAACCCGGCGGTTTTGCTAGCAGGAGTTCAACCCCAACGAACACAGCCCGGAGACCCCTGAGGCAAAAAAGGCTTCCGACGAACAATAAGCGCTTGCTGTGGAAAACGAATCCCAAGTCGGGGTAGCCAGCTCAACAAAATGCCACACACCCAGGTGTAAGAAACAACATTGCCCAGGCATGGTCTAAGCCCCTCACCTCGTCCCTGTGCTTTGGGGAGCCGGAACGACACCCCAGGCCCACGGCCCTGAGACCCCTTTGCAAAAAGCCGGCTTCCCAGGGAAACAGTTTTCCTGAGGTGCAGACCCTATCCCAAGTGGTTGTGGCAAGGTAAAGCAGATGCCCTCCACTTCTCTGGAAGAAACCACAGTGCCCAGCCATGTTCTAAGCCCTCCCATCCTCCCTGGGCTTCTGGCAGTAGGAGTGAAAAGAGAGGAGTAGAGCACTGGGACCCGTTTGACAAAACCCGGCTTCCCACGGGAAAGTCTTTCTCCGCGTGCAGACATGCTCCCAGGTGCCTGTGGCAAGGGGAAGGAAATGCCATACACTGACTTGGAAGAGACAACAGGGCCCAGGCACAGTCTGAACCCTTCCCTCAACCCGGCGGTTTTGCTAGCAGGAGTTCAACCCCAACGAACACAGCCCGGAGACCCCTGGGGCAAAAACGGCTTCCGACGAACAATAGGTGCTTGCTGTGGAACACCTATCCCAAGTGGGGGTACCCAGCTCAACAAAATGCCACACACCCAAGTGTAAGAAACAACATTGCCCAGGCAATGTCTAAGCCCCTCACCTCGTCCCTGTGCTTTGGGGAGCCGGAGGGACAGCCGAGGCACACGGCCCTGAGACCCCTTTGCAAAAAGCCGGTTTCCCACGGAAACAGTTTTCCTGAGGTGCAGACCCTATCCCAAGTGGTTGTGGCAAGGTAAAGCAAATGCCCTCCACTTCTCTGGAAGAAACCACAGTGACAGCCATGTTCTAAGCCCTCCCATCCTCCCTGGGCTTCTGGCAGCAGGAGTGAAAAGAGAGGAGCAGAGCACGGGGACCCGTTTGACAAAAACCGGCTTCCCACGGGAAAGTCTTTCTCCACGTGCAGACATGCTCCCAGGTGCCTGTGGCAAGGGGAAGGAAATGCCATACACTGACCTGGAAGAGACCACAGGGCCCAGGCACAGTCTGAACCCTTCCCTCAACCCGGCGGTTTTGCTAGCAGGAGTTCAACCCCAACGAACACAGCCCGGAGACCCCTGGGGCAAAAACGGCTTCCGACGAACAATAAGCGCTTGCTGTGGAACACCTATCCCAAGTGGGGGAAGCCAGCTCAACAAAATGCCACACACCCAGGTGTAAGAAACAACATTGCCCAGGCTTGGTCTAAGCCCCTCACCTCGTCCCTGTGCTTTGGGGAGCCGGAGGGACAACCGAGGCCCACGAACCTGAGACCCCTTTGCAAAAAGTCGGCTTCCCACGGAAACAGTTTTCCTGAGGTGCAGAACCTATCCCAAGTGGTTGTGGCAAGGTAAAGCAAATGCCCTCCAGTTCTCTGGAAGAAACCACAGTGCCCAGCCATGTTCTAAGCCCTCCCATCCTCCCTGGGCTTCTGGCAGCAGGAGTGAAAAGAGAGGAGTAGAGCACCGGGAACCGCTTGACAAAAACCGGCTTCCCACGGGAAAGTCTTTGTCCACGTGCAGACATGCGCCCAGGTGCCTGGGGCAAGGGGAAGGAAATGCCATACACTGACCTGGAAGAGACCACAGGGCCCAGGCACAGTCTGAACCCTTCCCTCAACCCGGCGGTTTTGCTAGCAGGAGTTCAACCCCAACGAACACAGCCCGGAGACCCCTGGGGCAAAAACGGCTTCCGACGAACAATAGGTGCTTGCTGTGGAACACCTATCCCAAGTGGGGTAGGCAGCTCAACAAAATGCCACACACCCAGTGTAAGAAACAACATTGCCCAGGCATGGTCTAAGCCCCTCACCTCGTCCCTGTGCTTTGGGGAGCCGGAGGGACAGCCGAGGCCCACGGCCCTGAGACCCCTTTGCAAAAAGCCGGCTTCCCACGGAAACAGTTTTCCTGAGGTGCAGACCCTATCCCAAGTGGTTGTGGCAAGGTAAAGCAAATGCCCTCCACTTCTCTGGAAGAAACCACAGTGCCCAGACATGTTCTAAGCCCGCCCATCCTCCCTGGGCTTCTGGCAGCAGGAGTGAAAAGAGAGGAGCAGAGCACTGGGACCCGTTTGACAAAACTCGGCTTCCCACGGGAAAGTCTTTCTCCACGTGCAGACATGCTCCCAGGTGCCTGTGGCAAGGGGAAGGAAATGCCATACACTGACCTGGAAGAGACCACAGGGCCCAGGCACAGTCTGAACCCTTCCCTCAACCCGGCGGTTTTGCTAGCAGGAGTTCAACCCCAACGAACACAGCCCGGAGACCCCTGAGGCAAAAAAGGCTTCCGACGAACAATAAGCGCTTGCTGTGGAAAACCAATCCCAAGTGGGGGTAGCCAGCTCAACAAAATGCCACACACCCAGGTGTAAGAAACAACATTGCCCAGGCATGGTCTAAGCCCCTCACCTCGTCCCTGTGCTTTGGGGAGCCGGAGCGACACCCCAGGCCCACGGCCCTGAGACCCCTTTGCAAAAAGCAGGCTTCCCACGGAAACAGTTTTCCTGAGGTGCAGACCCTATCCCAAGTGGTTGTGGCAAGGTAAAGCAGATGCCCTCCACTTCTCTGGAAGAAACCACAGTGCCCAACCATTTTCTAAGCCCTCCCATCCTCCCTGGGCTTCTGGCAGCAGGAGTGAAAAGAGAGGAGCAGAGCACTGGGACCCGTTTGACAAAACCCGGCTTCCCACGGGAAAGTCTTTCTCCGCGTGCAGACATTCTCCCAGGTGCCTGTGGCAAGGGGAAGGAAATGCCATACACTGACTTGGAAGAGACCACAGGGCCCAGGCACAGTCTGAACCCTTCCCTCAACCCGGCGGTTTTGCTAGCAGGAGTTCAACCCCAACGAACACAGCCCGGAGACCCCTGGGGCAAAAACGGCTTCCAACGAACAATAGGTGCTTGCTGTGGAACACCTATCCCAAGTGGGGGTAGCCAGCTCAACAAAATGCCACACACCCAAGTGTAAGAAACAACATTGCCCAGGCAATGTCTAAGCCCCTCACCTCGTCCCTGTGCTTTGGGGAGCCGGAGGGACAGCCGAGGCACACGGCCCTGAGACCCCTTTCCAAAAGGCGGTTTCCCACGGAAACAGTTTTCCTGAGGTGCAGACCCTATCCCAAGTGGTTGTGGCAAGGTAAAGCAAATGCCCTCAACTTCTCTGGAAGAAACCACAGTGCCCAGCCATGTTCTAAGCCCTCCCATCCTCCCTGGGCTTCTGGCAGCAGGAGTGAAAAGAGAGGAGCAGAGCACGGGGACCCGTTTGACAAAAACCGGCTTCCCACGGGAAAGTCTTTCTCCACGTGCAGACATGCTCCCAGGTACCTGTGGCAAGGGGAAGGAAATGCCATACACTGACCTGGAAGAGACCACAGGGCCCAGGCACAGTCTGAACCCTTCCCTCAACCCGGCGGTTTTCCTAGCAGGAGTTCAACCCCAACGAACACAGCCCGGAGACCCCTGGGGCAAAAACGGGTTCCGACGAACAATAGGCGCTTGCTGTGGAACACCTATCCCAAGTGGGGGAAGCCAGCTCAACAAAATGCCACACACCCAGGTGTAAGAAACAACATTGCCCAGGCTTGGTCTAAGCCCCTCACCTCGTCCCTGTGCTTTGGGGAGCCGGAGGGACAACCGAGGCCCACGAACCTGAGACCCCTTTGTAAAAAGTCGGCTTCCCACGGAAACAGTTTTCCTGAGGTGCAGAACCTATCCCAAGTGGTTGTGGCAAGGTAAAGCAAATGCCCTCCAGTTCTCTGGAAGAAACCACAGTGCCCAGCCATGTTCTAAGCCCTCCCATCCTCCCTGGGCTTCTGGCAGCAGGAGTGAAAAGAGAGGAGCAGAGCACGGGGAACCGCTTGACAAAAACCGGCTTCCCACGGGAAAGTCTTTGTCCACGTGCAGACATGCTCCCAGGTGCCTGGGGCAAGGGGAAGGAAATGCCATACACTGACCTGGAAGAGACCACAGGGCCCAGGCACAGTCTGAACCCTTCCGTCAAACCGGCGGTTTTGCTAGCAGGAGTTCAACCCCAACGAACACAGCCCGGAGACCCCTGGGGCAAAAACGGCTTCCGACGAACAATAGGTGCTTGCTGTGGAACACCTATCCCAAGTGGGGGTAGGCAGCTCAACAAAATGCCACACACCCAGTGTAAGTAACAACATTGCCCAGGCATGGTCTAAGCCCCTCACCTCGTCCCTGTGCTTTGGGGAGCCGGAGGGACAGCCGAGGCCCACGGCCCTGAGACCCCTTTGCAAAAAGCCGGCTTCCCACGGAAACAGTTTTCCTGAGGTGCAGACCCTATCCCAAGTGGTTGTGGCAAGGTAAAGCAGATGCCCTCCACTTCTCTGGAAGAAACCACAGTGCCCAGCCATGTTCTAAGCCCGCCCATCCTCCCTGGGCTTCTGGCAGCAGGAGTGAAAAGAGAGGAGCAGAGCACTGGGACCCGTTTGACAAAACCCGGCTTCCCACGGGAAAGTCTTTCTCCACGTGCAGACATGCTCCCAGGTGCCTGTGGCAAGGGGAAGGAAATGTCATACACTGACCTGGAAGAGACCACAGGGCCCAGACATGTTCTAAGTCCGCCCATCCTCCCTGGGCTTCTGGCAGCAGGAGTGAAAAGAGAGGAGCAGAGCACTGGGACCCGTTTGACAAAACCCGGCTTCCCACGGGAAAGTCTTTCTCCACGTGCAGACATGCTCCCAGGTGCCTGTGGCAAGGGGAAGGAAATGCCATACACTGACCTGGAAGAGACCACAGGGCCCAGGCACAGTCTGAACCCTTCCCTCAACCCGGCGGTTTTGGTAGCAGGAGTTCAACCCCAAGGAACACAGCCCGGAGACCCCTGAGGCAAAAAAGCCTTCCGACGAACAATAAGCGCTTGCTGTGGAAAACCAATCCCAAGTCGGGGTAGCCAGCTCAACAAAATGCCACACACCCAGGTGTAAGAAACAACATTGCCCAGGCATGGTCTAAGCCCCTCACCTCGTCCCTGTGCTTTGGGGAGCCGGAGCGACACCCCAGGCCCACGGCCCTGAGACTCCTTTGCAAAAAGCAGGCTTCCCACGGAAACAGTTTTCCTGAGGTGCAGACCCTATCCCAAGTGGTTGTGGCAAGGTAAAACAGATGCCCTCCACTTCTCTGGAAGAAACCACAGTGCCCAGCCATGTTCTAAGCCCTCCCATCCTCCCTGGGCTTCTGGCAGCAGGAGTGAAAAGAGAGGAGCATAGCACTGGGACCCGTTTGACAAAAACCGGCTTCCCACGGGAAAGTCTTTCTCCACGTGCAGACATGCTCCCAGGTGCCTGTGGCAAGGGGAAGGAAATGCCATACACTGACTTGGAAGAGACCACAGGGCCCAGGCACAGTCTGAACCCTTCCCTCAACCCGGCGGTTTTGCTAGCAGGAGTTCAACCCCAACGAACACAGCCCGGAGACCCCTGGGGCAAAAACGGCTTCCGACGAACAATAGGTGCTTGCTGTGGAACACCTATCCCAAGTGGGGGTAGCCAGCTCAACAAAATGCCACACACCCAGGTGTAAGAAACAACATTGCCCAGGCATGGTCTAAGCTCCTGACCTCGTCCATGTGCTTTGGGGAGCCGGAGGGACAGCCGAAGCACAGGGCGCTGAGACCCCTTTGCAAAAAGCGGGCTTCCCACGGAGACAGTTTTCCTGAGGTGCAGACCCTATCCCAAGTGGTTGTGGCAAGGTAAAGCAAATGCCCTCCACTTCTCTGGAAGAAACCACAGTGCCCAGCCATGTTCTAAGCCCTCCCATCCTCCCTGGGCTTCTGGCAGCAGGAGTGAAAAGAGAGGAGCAGAGCACGGGGACCCGTTTGACAAAAACCGGCTTCCCACGGGAAAGTCTTTCTCCACGTGCAGACATGCTCCCAGGTGCCTGTGGCAAGGGGAAGGTAATGCCATACACTGACCTGGAAGAGAGCACAGGGCCCAGGCACAGTCTGAACACTTCCCTCATCCCGGCGGTTTTGCTAGCAGGAGTTCAACCCCAACGAACACAGCCCGGAGACCCCTGGGGCAAGAACGGCTTCCGACGAACAATAGGTGCTTGCTGTGGAACACCTATCCCAAGTGGGGGTAGGCAGCTCAACAAAATGCCACACACCCAGTGTAAGAAACAACATTGCCCAGGCATGGTCTAAGCCCCTCAGCTCGTCCCTGTGCTTTGGGGAGCCGGAGGGACAGCCGAGGCCCACGGCCCTGAGACCCCTTTGCAAAAAGCCGGCTTCCCACGGAAAGAGTTTTCCTGAGGTGCAGACCCTATCCCAAGTGGTTGTGGCAAGGTAAAGCAAATGCCCTCCTCTTCTCTGGAAGAAACCACAGTGCCCAGCCATGTTCTAAGCCCTCCCATCCTCCCTGGGCTTCTGGCAGCAGGAGTGAAAAGAGAGGAGCAGAGCACTGGGACCCGTTTGACAACACCCGGCTTCCCACGGGAAAGTCTTTCTCCACGTGCAGACATGCTCCCAGGTGCCTGTGGCAAGGGGAAGGAAATGCCATACACTGACCTGGAAGAGACCACAGGGCCCAGGCACAGTCTGAACCCTTCCCTCAACCCGGCGGTTTTGCTAGCAGGAGTTCAACCCCAACGAACACAGCCCGGAGACCCCTGAGGCAAAAAAGGCTTCCGACGAACAATAAGCGCTTGCTGTGGAAAACGAATCCCAAGTCGGGGTAGCCAGCTCAACAAAATGCCACACACCCAGGTGTAAGAAACAACATTGCCCAGGCATGGTCTAAGCCCCTCACCTCGTCCCTGTGCTTTGGGGAGCCGGAACGACACCCCAGGCCCACGGCCCTGAGACCCCTTTGCAAAAAGCCGGCTTCCCAGGGAAACAGTTTTCCTGAGGTGCAGACCCTATCCCAAGTGGTTGTGGCAAGGTAAAGCAGATGCCCTCCACTTCTCTGGAAGAAATCACAGTGCCCAGCCATGTTCTAAGCCCTCCCATCCTCCCTGGGCTTCTGGCAGCAGGAGTGAAAAGAGAGGAGTAGAGCACTGGGACCCGTTTGACAAAACCCGGCTTCCCACGGGAAAGTCTTTCTCCGCGTGCAGACATGCTCCCAGGTGCCTGTGGCAAGGGGAAGGAAATGCCATACACTGACTTGGAAGAGACCACAGGGCCCAGGCACAGTCTGAACCCTTCCCTCAACCCGGCGGTTTTGCTAGCAGGAGTTCAACCCCAACGAACACAGCCCGGAGACCCCTGGGGCAAAAACGGCTTCCGACGAACAATAGGTGCTTGCTGTGGAACACCTATCCCAAGAGGGGGTAGCCAGCTCAACAAAATGCCACACACCCAGGTATAAGAAACAACATTGCCCAGGCATGGTCTAAGCCCCTCACCTCGTCCCTGTGCTTTGGGGATACGGAGGGACAGCCGAGGCACACGGCCCTGAGACCCCTTTGCAAAAAGCCGGCTTCCCACGGAAACAGTTTTCCTGAGGTGCAGACCCTATCCCAAGTGGTTGTGGCAAGGTAAAGCAAATGCCCTCCACTTCTCTGGAAGAAACCACAGTGCCCAGCCATGTTCTAAGCCCTCCCATCCTCCCTGGGCTTCTGGCAGCAGGAGTGAAAAGAGAGGAGCAGAGCACGGGGACCCGTTTGACAAAAACCGGCTTCCCACGGGAAAGTCTTTCTCCACGTGCAGACATGCTCCCAGGTACCTGTGGCAAGGGGAAGGAAATGCCATACACTGACATGGAAGAGACCACAGAGCCCAGGCACAGTCTGAACCCTTCCCTCAACCCGGCGGTTTTGCTAGCATGAGTTCAACCCCAACGAACACAGCCCGGAGACCCCTGAGGCAAAAAAGGCTTGCGACGAACAATAAGCGCTTGCTGTGGAACACCTATCCCAAGTGCGGGAAGCCAGCTCAACAAAATGCCACACACCCAGGTGTAAGAAACAACATTGCCCAGGCATGGTCTAAGCCCCTCACCTCGTCCCTGTGCTTTGGGGAGCCGGACGGACAGCCGAGGCACACAGCCCTGAGACCCCTTTGCAAAAAGCCGGTTTCCCACGGAAACAGTTTTCCTGAGTTGCAGACCCTATCCCAAGTGGTTGTGGCAAGGTAAAGCAAATGCCCTCCACTTCTCTGGAAGAAACCACAGTGCCCAGCCATGTTCTAAGCCCTCCCATCCTCCCTGGGCTTCTGGCAGCAGGAGTGAAAAGAGAGGAGCAGAGCACGGGGACCCGTTTGACAAAAACCGGCTTCCCACGGGAAAGTCTTTGTCCACGTGCAGACATGCGCCCAGGTGCCTGTGGCAAGGGGAAGGAAATGCCATACACTGACCTGGAAGAGACCACAGGGCCCAGGCACAGTCTGAACCCTTCCCTCAACCCGGCGGTTTTGCTAGCAGGAGTTCAACCCCAACGAACACAGCCCGGAGACCCCTGGGTCAAAAACAGCTTCCGACGAACAATAGGTGCTTGCTGTGGAAAACGAATCCCAAGTCGGGGTAGCCAGCTCAACAAAATGCCACACACCCAGGTGTAAGAAACAACATTGCCCAGGCATGGTCTAAGCCCCTCACCTCGTCCCTGTGCTTTGGGGAGCCGGAGCGACAGCCCAGGCCCACGGCCCTGAGACCCCTTTGCAAAAAGCCGGCTTCCCACGGAAACAGTTTTCCTGAGGTGCAGACCCTATCCCAAGTGGTTGTGGCAAGGTAAAGCAGATGCCCTCCACTTCTCTGGAAGAAACCACAGTGCCCAGCCATGTTCTAAGCCCTCCCATCCTCCCTGGGCTTCTGGCAGCAGGAGTGAAAAGAGAGGAGCAGAGCACTGGGACCCGTTTGACAAAACCCGGCTTTCAACGGGAAAGTCTTTCTCCACGTGCAGACATGCTCCCAGGTGCCTGGGGCAAGGGGAAGGTAATGCCATACACTGACCTGGAAGAGACCACAGGGCCCAGGCACAGTCTGAACCCTTCCCTCAACCCGGCGGTTTTGCTAGCAGGAGTTCAACCCCAACGAACATAGCCCGGAGACCCCTGGGGCAAAAACGGTTTCCGACGAACAATATGTGCTTGCTGTGGAACACCTATCCCAAGTGGGGGTAGCCAGCTCAACAAAATGCCACACACCCAGTGTAAGAAACAACATTGCCCAGGCATGGTCTAAGCCCCTCACCTCGTCCCTGTGCTTTGGGGAGCCGGAGGGACAGCCGAGGCACACGGCCCTGAGACCCCTTTGCAAAAAGCCGACTTCCCACGGAGACAGTTTTCCTGAGGTGCAGACCCTATCCCAAGTGGTTGTGGCAAGGTAAAGCAAATGCCCTCCACTTCTCTGGAAGAAACCACAGTGCCCAGCCATGTTCTAAGCCCTCCCATCCTCCCTGGGCTTCTGGCAGCCGGAGTGAAAAGAGAGGAGCAGAGCACTGGGACCCGTTTGACAAAAACCGGCTTCCCACGGGAAAGTCTTTCTCCACGTGCAGACATGCTCCCAGGTGCGTGGGGAAGGTAAAGGAAATGCCATACACTGACCTGGAAGAAACCACAGGGCCCAGGCACAGTCTGAACCCTTCCCTCAACGCGGCGGTTTTGCTAGCAGGAGTTCAACCCCAACGAACACAGCCCGGAGACCTCTGGGGCAAAAACGGCTTCCGATGATCAGTAGGTGCTTGCTGTGGAACACCTATCCCAAGTGGGGGTAGCCAGCTCAACAAAATGCCACACACCCAGTGTAAGAAACAACATTGCCCAGGCATGGTCTAAGCACCTCACCTCGTCCGTGTGCTTTGGGGAGCCGGAGGGACAGCCGAAGCACACGGCGCTGAGACCCCTTTGCAAAAAGCGGGCTTCCCACGGAGACAGTTTTCCTGATGTGCAGACCCTATCCCAAGTGGTTGTGGCAAGGTAAAGCAAATGCCCTCCACTTCTCTGGAAGAAACCAGAGTGCCCAGACATGTTCTAAGCCCGCCCATCCTCCCTGGGCCTCTGGCAGCGGGAGTGAAAAGAGAGGAGCAGAGCAATGGGACCCGTTTGACAAAACCCGGCTTCCAACGGGAAAGTCTTTCTCCACGTGCAGACATGCTCCCAGGTGCCTGGGGCAAGGGGAAGGAAATGCCATACACTGACCTGGAAGAGACCACAGGGCCCAGGCACAGTCTGAACCCTTCCCTCAACCCGGCGGTTTTGCTAGCAGGAGTTCAACCCCAACGAACACAGCCCGGAGACCCCTGGGGCAAAAACGGCTTCCGACGATCAATAGGTGCTTGCTGTGGAACACCTATCCCAAGTGGGGGAAGCCAGCGCAACAAAATGCCACACACCCAGGTGTAAGAAACAACATTACCCAGGCATGGTCTAAGCCCCTCACCTCGTCCCTGTGCTTTGGGGAGCCGGACCGACAGCCGAAGCACAGGGCGCTGAGACCCCTTTGCAAAAAGCGGGCTTCCCACGGAGACAGTTTTCCTGAGGTGCAGACCCTATCCCAAGTGGTTGTGGCAAGGTAAAGCAAATGCCCTCCACTTCTCTGGAAGAAACCACAGTGCCCAGCCATGTTCTAAGCCCTCCCATCCTCCCTGGGCTTCTGGCAGCAGGAGTGAAAAGAGAGGAACAGAGCACTGGGACCCGTTTGACAAAACCGGCTTCCCACGGGAAAGTCTTTCTCCACGTGCAGACATGCTCCCAGGTGCCTGGGGCAAGGGGAAGGTAATGCCATACACTGACCTGGAAGAGAGCACAGGGCCCAGGCACAGTCTGAACCCTTCCCTCAACCCGGCGGTTTTGCTAGCAGGAGTTCAACCCCAACGAACACAGCCCGGAGACCCCTGAGGCAAAAACGGCTTCCGATGATCAGTAGGTGCTTGCTGTGGAACACCTATCCCAAGTGGGGGTAGGCAGCTCAACAAAATGCCACACACCCAGTGTAAGAAACAACATTGCCCAGGCATGGTCTAAGCCCCTCACCTCGTCCCTGTGCTTTGGGGAGCCGGAGGGACAGCCGAGGCCCACGGCCCTGAGACCCCTTTGCAAAAAGCCGGCTTCCCACGGAAACAGTTTTCCTGAGGTGCAGAACCTATCCCAAGTGGTTGTGGCAAGGTAAAGCAAATGCCCTCCACTTCTCTGGAAGAAATCACAGTGCCCAGACATGTTTTAAGCCCGCCCATCCTCCCTGGGCTTCTGGCAGCAGGAGTGAAAAGAGAGGAGCAGAGCACTGGGACCCGTTTGACAAAACCCGGCTTCCCACGGGAAAGTCTTTCTCCACGTGCAGACATGCTCCCAGGTGCCTGTGGCAAGGGGAAGGAAATGCCATACACTGACCTGGAAGAGACCACAGGGCCCAGGCACAGTCTGAACCCTTCCCTCAACCCGGCGGTTTTGCTAGCAGGAGTTCAACCCCAACGAACACAGCCCGGAGACCCCTGAGGCAAAAAAGGCTTCCGACGAACAATAAGCGCTTGCTGTGGAAAACGAATCCCAAGTGGGGGTAGCCAGCTCAACAAAATGCCACACACCCAGGTGTAAGAAACAACATTGCCCAGGCATGGTCTAAGCCCCTCACCTCGGCCCTGTGCTTTGGGGAGCCGGAGCGACACCCCAGGCCCACGGCCCTGAGACCCCTTTGCAAAAAGCCGGCTTCCCACGGATACAGTTTTCCTGAGGTGCAGACCCTATCCCAAGTGGTTGTGGCAAGGTAAAACAGATGCCCTCCACTTCTCTGGAAGAAATCACAGTGCCCAGCCATGTTCTAAGCCCTCCCATCCTCCCTGGGCTTCTGGCAGCAGGAGTGAAAAGAGAGGAGCAGAGCACTGGGACCCGTTTGACAAAACCCGGCTTCCCACGGGAAAGTCTTTCTCCGCGTGCAGACATGCTCCCAGGTGCCTGTGGCAAGGGGAAGGAAATGCCATACACTGACCTGGAAGAGACCACAGGGCCCAGGCACAGTTTGAACCCTTCCCTCAACCCGGCGGTTTTGCTAGCAGGAGTTCAACCCCAACGAACACAGCCCGGAGACCCCTGGGGCAAAAACGGCTACCGACGAACAATAGGTGCTTGCTGTGGAACACCTATCCCAAGTGGGGGTAGCCAGCTCAACAAAATGCCACACACCCAGGTGTAAGAAACAACATTGCCCAGGCATGGTCTAAGCCCCTCACCTCGTCCCTGTGCTTTGGGGATACGGAGGGACAGCCGAGGCACACGTCCCTGAGACCCCTTTGCAAAAAGCCGGCTTCCCACGGAAACAGTTTTCCTGAGGTGCAGACCCTATTCCAAGTGGTTGTGGCAAGGTAAAGCAAATGCCCTCCACTTCTCTGGAAGAAACCACAGTGCCCAGCCATGTTCTAAGCCCTCCCATCCTCCCTGGGCTTCTGGCAGCAGGAGTGAAAAGAGAGGAGCAGAGCACGGGGACCCGTTTGACAAAAACCGGCTTCCCGCGGGGAAGTCTTTCTCCACGTGCAGACATGCTCCCAGGTACCTGTGGCAACGGGAAGGAAATGCCATACACTGACCTGGAAGAGACCACAGGGCCCAGGCACAGTCTGAACCCTTCCCTCAACCCGGCGGTTTTGCTAGCAGGAGTTCAACCCCAACGAACACAGCCCGGAGACCCCTGAGGCAAAAAAGGCTTCCGACGAACAATAAGCGCTTGCTGTGGAAAACCAATCCCAAGTGGGGGTAGCCAGCTCAACAAAATGCCACACACCCAGGTGTAAGAACCAACATTGCCCAGGCATGGTCAAAGCCCCTCACCTCGTCCCTGTGCTTTGGGGAGCCGGAGCGACACCCCAGGCCCACGGCCCTGAGACCCCTTTGCAAAAAGCAGGCTTCCCACGGAAACAGTTTTCCTGAGGTGCAGACCCTATCCCAAGTGGTTGTGGCAAGGTAAAGCAGATGCCCTCCACTTCTCTGGAAGAAACCACAGTGCCCAACCATTTTCTAAGCCCTCCCATCCTCCCTGGGCTTCTGGCAGCAGGAGTGAAAAGAGAGGAGCAGAGCACTGGGACCCGTTTGACAAAAACCGGCTTCCCACGGCAAAGTCTTTCTCCGCGTGCAGACATGCTCCCAGGTGCCTGTGGCAAGGGGAAGGAAATGCCATACACTGACTTGGAAGAGACCACAGGGCCCAGGCACAGTCTGAACCCTTCCCTCAACCCGGCGGTTTTGCTAGCAGGAGTTCAACCCCAACGAACACAGCCCGGAGACCCCTGGGGCAAAAACGGCTTCCGACGAACAATAGGTGCTTGCTGTGGAACACCTATCCCAAGTGGGGGTACCCAGCTCAACAAAATGCCACACACCCAAGTGTAAGAAACAACATTGCCCAGGCAATGTCTACGCCCCTCACCTCGTCCCTGTGCTTTGGGGAGCCGGAGGGACAGCCGAGGCACACGGCCCTGAGACCCCTTTGCAAAAAGCCGGTTTCCCACGGAAACAGTTTTCCTGAGGTGCAGACCCTAACCCAAGTGGTTGTGGCAAGGTAAAGCAAATGCCCTCCACTTCTCTGGAAGAAACCACAGTGCCAGCCATGTTCTAAGCCCTCCCATCCTCCCTGGGCTTCTGGCAGCAGGAGTGAAAAGAGAGGAGCAGAGCACGGGGACCCGTTTGACAAAAACCGGCTTCCCACGGGAAAGTCTTTCTCCACGTGCAGACATGCTCCCAGGTGCCTGTGGCAAGGGGAAGGAAATGCCATACACTGACCTGGAAGAGACCACAGGGCCCAGGCACAGTCTGAACCCTTCCCTCAACCCGGCGGTTTTGCTAGCAGGAGTTCAACCCCAACGAACACAGCCCGGAGACCCCTGGGGCAAAAACGGCTTCCGACGAACAATAGGTGCTTGCTGTGGAACACCTATCCCAAGTGGGGGAAGCCAGCTCAACAAAATGCCACACACCCAGGTGTAAGAAACAACATTGCCCAGGCTTGGTCTAAGCCCCTCACCTCGTCCCTGTGCTTTGGGGAGCCGGAGGGACAACCGAGGCCCACGAACCTGAGACCCCTTTGCAAAAAGTCGGCTTCCCACGGAAACAGTTTTCCTGAGGTGCAGAACCTATCCCAAGTGGTTGTGGCAAGGTAAAGCAAATGCCCTCCAGTTCTCTGGAAGAAACCACAGTGCCCAGCCATGTTCTAAGCCCTTCCATCCTCCCTGGGCTTCTGGCAGCAGGAGTGAAAAGAGAGGAGTAGAGCACGGGGAACCGCTTGACAAAAACCGGCTTCCCACGGGAAAGTCTTTGTCCACGTGCAGACATGCGCCCAGGTGCCTGGGGCAAGGGGAAGGAAATGCCATACACTGACCTGGAAGAGACCACAGGGCCCAGGCACAGTCTGAACCCTTCCCTCAACCCGGCGGTTTTGCTAGCAGGAGTTCAACCCCAACGAACACAGCCCGGAGACCCCTGGGGCAAAAACGGCTTCCGACGAACAATAGGTGCTTGCTGTGGAACACCTATCCCAAGTGGGGTAGGCAGCTCAACAAAATGCCACACACCCAGTGTAAGAAACAACATTGCCCAGGCATGGTCTAAGCCCCTCACCTCGTCCCTGTGCTTTGGGGAGCCGGAGGGACAGCCGAGGCCCACGGCCCTGAGACCCCTTTGCAAAAAGCCGGCTTCCCACGGAAACAGTTTTCCTGAGGTGCAGACCCTATCCCAAGTGGTTGTGGCAAGGTAAAGCAAATGCCCTCCACTTCTCTGGAAGAAACCACAGTGCCCAGACATGTTCTAAGCCCGCCCATCCTCCCTGGGCTTCTGGCAGCAGGAGTGAAAAGAGAGGAGCAGAGCACTGGGACCCGTTTGACAAAACTCGGCTTCCCACGGGAAAGTCTTTCTCCACGTGCAGACATGCTCCCAGGTGCCTGTGGCAAGGGGAAGGAAATGCCATACACTGACCTGGAAGAGACCACAGGGCCCAGGCACAGTCTGAACCCTTCCCTCAACCCGGCGGTTTTGCTAGCAGGAGTTCAACCCCAACGAACACAGCCCGGAGACCCCTGAGGCAAAAAAGGCTTCCGACGAACAATAAGCGCTTGCTGTGGAAAACCAATCCCAAGTGGGGGTAGCCAGCTCAACAAAATGCCACACACCCAGGTGTAAGAAACAACATTGCCCAGGCATGGTCTAAGCCCCTCACCTCGTCCCTGTGCTTTGGGGAGCCGGAGCGACACCCCAGGCCCACGGCCCTGAGACCCCTTTGCAAAAAGCAGGCTTCCCACGGAAACAGTTTTCCTGAGGTGCAGACCCTATCCCAAGTGGTTGTGGCAAGGTAAAGCAGATGCCCTCCACTTCTCTGGAAGAAACCACAGTGCCCAACCATTTTCTAAGCCCTCCCATCCTCCCTGGGCTTCTGGCAGCAGGAGTGAAAAGAGAGGAGCAGAGCACTGGGACCCGTTTGACAAAACCCGGCTTCCCACGGGAAAGTCTTTCTCCGCGTGCAGACATTCTCCCAGGTGCCTGTGGCAAGGGAAGGAAATGCCATACACTGACTTGGAAGAGACCACAGGGCCCAGGCACAGTCTGAACCCTTCCCTCAACCCGGCGGTTTTGCTAGCAGGAGTTCAACCCCAACGAACACAGCCCGGAGACCCCTGGGGCAAAAACGGCTTCCAAAGAACAATAGGTGCTTGCTGTGGAACACCTATCCCAAGTGGGGGTAGCCAGCTCAACAAAATGCCACACACCCAAGTGTAAGAAACAACATTGCCCAGGCAATGTCTAAGCCCCTCACCTCGTCCCTGTGCTTTGGGGAGCCGGAGGGACAGCCGAGGCACACGGCCCTGAGACCCCTTTCCAAAAGGCGGTTTCCCACGGAAACAGTTTTCCTGAGGTGCAGACCCTATCCCAAGTGGTTGTGGCAAGGTAAAGCAAATGCCCTCCACTTCTCTGGAAGAAACCACAGTGCCCAGCCATGTTCTAAGCCCTCCCATCCTCCCTGGGCTTCTGGCAGCAGGAGTGAAAAGAGAGGAGCAGAGCACGGGGACCCGTTTGACAAAAACCGGCTTCCCACGGGAAAGTCTTTCTCCACGTGCAGACATGCTCCCAGGTACCTGTGGCAAGGGGAAGGAAATGCCATACACTGACCTGGAAGAGACCACAGGGCCCAGGCACAGTCTGAACCCTTCCCTCAACCCGGCGGTTTTGCTAGCAGGAGTTCAACCCCAACGAACACAGCCCGGAGACCCCTGGGGCAAAAACGGGTTCCGACGAACAATAGGCGCTTGCTGTGGAACACCTATCCCAAGTGGGGGAAGCCAGCTCAACAAAATGCCACACACCCAGGTGTAAGAAACAACATTGCCCAGGCTTGGTCTAAGCCCCTCACCTCGTCCCTGTGCTTTGGGGAGCCGGAGGGACAACCGAGGCCCACGAACCTGAGACCCCTTTGTAAAAAGTCGGCTTCCCACGGAAACAGTTTTCCTGAGGTGCAGAACCTATCCCAAGTGGTTGTGGCAAGGTAAAGCAAATGCCCTCCAGTTCTCTGGAAGAAACCACAGTGCCCAGCCATGTTCTAAGCCCTCCCATCCTCCCTGGGCTTCTGGCAGCAGGAGTGAAAAGAGAGGAGCAGAGCACGGGGAACCGCTTGACAAAAACCGGCTTCCCACGGGAAAGTCTTTGTCCACGTGCAGACATGCGCCCAGGTGCCTGGGGCAAGGGGAAGGAAATGCCATACACTGACCTGGAAGAGACCACAGGGCCCAGGCACAGTCTGAACCCTTCCGTCAAACCGGCGGTTTTGCTAGCAGGAGTTCAACCCCAACGAACACAGCCCGGAGACCCCTGGGGCAAAAACGGCTTCCGACGAACAATAGGTGCTTGCTGTGGAACACCTATCCCAAGTGGGGGTAGGCAGCTCAACAAAATGCCACACACCCAGTGTAAGTAACAACATTGCCCAGGCATGGTCTAAGCCCCTCACCTCGTCCCTGTGCTTTGGGGAGCCGGAGGGACAGCCGAGGCCCACGGCCCTGAGACCCCTTTGCAAAAAGCCGGCTTCCCACGGAAACAGTTTTCCTGAGGTGCAGACCCTATCCCAAGTGGTTGTGGCAAGGTAAAGCAGATGCCCTCCACTTCTCTGGAAGAAACCACAGTGCCCAGCCATGTTCTAAGCCCGCCCATCCTCCCTGGGCTTCTGGCAGCAGGAGTGAAAAGAGAGGAGCAGAGCACTGGGACCCGTTTGACAAAACCCGGCTTCCCACGGGAAAGTCTTTCTCCACGTGCAGACATGCTCCCAGGTGCCTGTGGCAAGGGGAAGGAAATGTCATACACTGACCTGGAAGAGACCACAGGGCCCAGACATGTTCTAAGTCCGCCCATCCTCCCTGGGCTTCTGGCAGCAGGAGTGAAAAGAGAGGAGCAGAGCACTGGGACCCGTTTGACAAAACCCGGCTTCCCACGGGAAAGTCTTTCTCCACGTGCAGACATGCTCCCAGGTGCCTGTGGCAAGGGGAAGGAAATGCCATACACTGACCTGGAAGAGACCACAGGGCCCAGGCACAGTCTGAACCCTTCCCTCAACCCGGCGGTTTTGGTAGCAGGAGTTCAACCCCAACGAACACAGCCCGGAGACCCCTGAGGCAAAAAAGCCTTCCGACGAACAATAAGCGCTTGCTGTGGAAAACCAATCCCAAGTCGGGGTAGCCAGCTCAACAAAATGCCACACACCCAGGTGTAAGAAACAACATTGCCCAGGCATGGTCTAAGCCCCTCACCTCGTCCCTGTGCTTTGGGGAGCCGGAGCGACACCCCAGGCCCACGGCCCTGAGACTCCTTTGCAAAAAGCAGGCTTCCCACGGAAACAGTTTTCCTGAGGTGCAGACCCTATCCCAATTGGTTGTGGCAAGGTAAAGCAAATGCCCTCCACTTCTCTGGAAGAAACCACAGTGCCCAGCCATGTTCTAAGCCCTCCCATCCTCCCTGGGCTTCTGGCAGCAGGAGTGAAAAGAGAGGAGCATAGCACTGGGACCCGTTTGACAAAAACCGGCTTCCCACGGGAAAGTCTTTCTCCGCGTGCAGACATGCTCCCAGGTGCCTGTGGCAAGGGGAAGGAAATGCCATACACTGACTTGGAAGAGACCACAGGGCCCAGGCACAGTCTGAACCCTTCCCTCAACCCGGCGGTTTTGCTAGCAGGAGTTCAACCCCAACGAACACAGCCCGGAGACCCCTGGGGCAAAAACGGCTTCCGACGAACAATAGGTGCTTGCTGTGGAACACCTATCCCAAGTGGGGGTAGCCAGCTCAACAAAATGCCACACACCCAGGTGTAAGAAACAACATTGCCCAGGCATGGTCTAAGCTCCTGACCTCGTCCATGTGCTTTGGGGAGCCGGAGGGACAGCCGAAGCACAGGGCGCTGAGACCCCTTTGCAAAAAGCGGGCTTCCCACGGAGACAGTTTTCCTGAGGTACAGACCCTATCCCAAGTGGTTGTGGCAAGGTAAAGCAAATGCCCTCCACTTCTCTGGAAGAAACCACAGTGCCCACCCATGTTCTAAGCCCTCCCATCCTCCCTGGGCTTCTGGCAGCAGGAGTGAAAAGAGAGGAGCAGAGCACGGGGACCCGTTTGACAAAAACTGGCTTCCCACGGGAAAGTCTTTCTCCACGTGCAGACATGCTCCCAGGTGCCTGTGGCAAGGGGAAGGTAATGCCATACACTGACCTGGAAGAGAGCACAGGGCCCAGGCACAGTCTGAACCCTTCCCTCATCCCGGCGGTTTTGCTAGCAGGAGTTCAACCCCAACGAACACAGCCCGGAGACCCCTGGGGCAAGAACGGCCTCCGACGAACAATAGGTGCTTGCTGTGGAACACCTATCCCAAGTGGGGGTAGGCAGCTCAACAAAATGCCACACACCCAGTGTAAGAAACAACATTGCCCAGGCATGGTCTAAGCCCCTCACCTCGTCCCTGTGCTTTGGGGAGCCGGAGGGACAGCCGAGGCCCACGGCCCTGAGACCCCTTTGCAAAAAGCCGGCTTCCCACGGAAACAGTTTTCCTGAGGTGCAGACCCTATCCCAAGTGGTTGTGGCAAGGTAAAGCAAATGCCCTCCACTTCTCTGGAAGAAACCACAGTGCCCAGCCATGTTCTAAGCCCTCCCATCCTCCCTGGGCTTCTGGCAGCAGGAGTGAAAAGAGAGGAGCAGAACACGGGGACCCGTTTGACAAAAACCGGCTTCCCACGGGAAAGTCTTTCTCCACGTGCAGACATGCTCCCAGGTGCCTGGGGCAAGGGGAAGGAAATGCCATACACTGACCTGGAAGAGACCACAGGGCCCAGGCACAGTCTGAACCCTTCCCTCAACCCGGCGGTTTTCCTAGCAGGAGTTCAACCCCAACGAACACAGCCCGGAGACCCCTGGGGCAAAAACGGCTTCCGACGATCAATAGGTGCTTGCTGTGGAACACCTATCCCAAGTGGGGGTAGCCAGCTCAACAAAATGCCACACACCCAGGTGTAAGAAACAACATTGCCCAGGCATGGTCTAAGCCCCTCACCTCGTCCCTGTGCTTTGGGGAGCCGGAGGGACACCCGAGGCCAACGGCCCTGAGACCCCTTTGCAAAAAGCCGGCTTCCCACGGAAAGCGTTTTCCCAGGGTGCAGACCCTATCCCAAGTGGTTGTGGCAAGGTAAAGCAAATGCCCTCCACTTCTCTGGAAGAAACCACAGTGCCCAGCCATGTTCTAAGCCCTCCCATCCTCCCTGGGCTTCTGGCAGCAGGAGTGAAAAGAGAGGAGCAGAGCACTGGGACCCGTTTGACAAAACCCGGCTTCTCACGGGAAAGTCTTTCTCCACGTGCAGACATGCTCCCAGGTGCCTGGGGCAAGGGGAAGGAAATGCCATACACTGACCTGGAAGAGACCACAGGGCCCAGGCACAGTCTGAACCCTTCCCTCAACTCGGCGGTTTTGCTAGAAGGAGTTCAACCCCAACGAACACAGCCCGGAGACCCCTGGGGCAAAAACGGCTTCCGATGATCAATAGGTGCTTGCTGTGGAACACTCATCCCAAGTGGGGGAAGCCAGCTCAACAAAATGCCACACACCCAGGTGTAAGAAACAACATTGCCCAGGCTTGGTCTCAGCCCCTCGCCTCGTCCCTGTGCTTTGGGGAGCAGGAGGGACACCCGAGGCCCACGGCCCTGAGACCCCTTTGCAAAAAGCCGGCTTCCCACGGAAAGAGTTTTCCTGAGGTGCAGACCCTATCCCAAGTGGTTGTGGCAAGGTAAAGCAAATGCCCTCCACTTCTCTGGAAGAAACCAGAGTGCCCAGACATGTTCTAAGCCCGCCCATCCTCCCTGGGCTTCTGGCAGCAGGAGTGAAAAGAGAGGAGCAGAGCAATGGGACCCGTTTGACAAAACCCGGCTTCCAACGGGAAAGTCTTTCTCCACGTGCAGACATGCTCCCAGGTGCCTGTGGCAAGGGGAAGGAAATGCCATACACTGACCTGGAAGAGACCACAGGGCCCAGGCACAGTCTGAACCCTTCCCTCAACCCGGCGGTTTTGCTTGCAGGAGTTCAACCCCAACGAACACAGCCCGGAGACCCCTGGGGCAAAAACGGCATCCGACGAACAATAGGTGCTTGCTGTGGAACACCTATCCCAAGTGGGGGTAGCCAGCTCAACAAAATGCCACACACCCAGGTGTAAGAAACAACATTGCCCAGGCATGGTCTAAGCCCCTCACCTCGTCCCTGTGCTTTGGGGAGCCGGAGGGACAGCCGAGGCACACGGCCCTGAGACCCCTTTGCAAAAAGCCGGCTTCCCACGGAAACAGTTTTCCTGAGGTGCAGACCCTATCCCAAGTGGTTGTGGCAAGGTAAAGCAAATGCCCTCCACTTCTCTGGAAGAAACCACAGTGCCCAGCCATGTTCTAAGCCCTCCCATCCTCCCTGGGCTTCTGGCAGCAGGAGTGAAAAGAGAGGAGCAGAGCACGGGGACCCGTTTGACAAAAACCGGCTTCCCACGGGAAAGTCTTTCTCCACGTGCAGACATGCTCCCAGGTGCCTGTGGCAAGGGGAAGGTAATGCCATACACTGACCTGGAAGAGAGCACAGGGCCCAGGCACAGTCTGAACCCTTCCCTCAACCCGGCGGTTTTGCTAGCAGGAGTTCAACCCCAACGAACACAGCCCGGAGACCCCTGGGGCAAAAACGGCTTCCGAAGAACAATAGGTGCTTGCTGTGGAACACCTATCCCAAGTGGGGGTAGCCTGCTCAACAAAATGCCACACACCCAGTGTAAGAAACAACATTGCCCAGGCATGGTCTAAGCCCCTCACCTCGTCCCTGTGCTTTGGGGAGCCGGAGGGACAGCCGAAGCACACGGCGCTGAGACCCCTTTGCAAAAAGCGGGCTTCCCACGGAGACAGTTTTCCTGATGTGCAGACCCTATCCCAAGTGGTGTGGCAAGGTAAAGCAAATGCCCTCCACTTCTCTGGAAGAAACCACAGTGCCCAGCCATGTTCTAAGCCCTCCCATCCTCCCTGGGCTTCTGGCAGCAGGAGTGAAAAGAGAGGAGCAGAGCACTGGTACCCGTTTGACAAAACCCGGCTTCTCACGGGAAAGTCTTTCTCCACGTGCAGACATGCTCCCAGGTGCTTGGGGCAAGGGGAAGGAAATGCCATACACTGACCTGGAAGAGACCACAGGGCCCAGGCACAGTCTGAACCCTTCCCTCAACTCGGCGGTTTTGCTAGAAGGAGTTCAACCCCAACGAACACAGCCCGGAGACCCCTGGGGCAAAAACGGCTTCCGATGATCAATAGGTGCTTGCTGTGGAACACTCATCCCAAGTGGGGGAAGCCAGCTCAACAAAATGCCACACACCCAGGTGTAAGAAACAACATTGCCCAGGCTTGGTCTCAGCCCCTCACCTCGTCCCTGTGCCTTGGGGAGCAGGAGGGACACCCGAGGCCCACGGCCCTGAGACCCCTTTGCAAAAAGCCGGCTTCCCACGGAAAGAGTTTTCCTGAGGTGCAGACCCTATCCCAAGTGGTTGTGGCAAGGAAAAGCAAATGCCCTCCACTTCTCTGGAAGAAACCACAGTGCCCAGCCATGTTCTAAGCCCGCCCATCCTCCCTGGGCTTCTGGCAGCAGGAGTGAAAAGAGAGGAGCAGAGCAATGGGACCCGTTTGACAAAACCCGGCTTCCAACGGGAAAGTCTTTCTCCACGTGCAGACATCCTCCCAGGTGCCTGGGGCAAGAGGAAGGAAATGCCATACACTGACCTGGAAGAGACCACAGGGCCCAGGCACAGTCTGAACCCTTCCCTCAACCCGGCGGTTTTGCTAGCAGGAGTTCAACCCCAACGAACACAGCCCGGAGACCCCTGGGGCAAAAACGGCTTCCGACGATCAATAGGTGCTTGCTGTGGAACACCTATCCCAAGCGGGGGAAGCCAGCGCAACAAAATGCCACACACCCAGGTGTAAGAAACAACATTACCCAGGCATGGTCTAAGCCCCTCACCTCGTCCCTGTGCTTTGGGGAGCCGGAGGGACAGCCGAAGCACAGGGCGCTGAGACCCCTTTGCAAAAAGCGGGCTTCCCACGGAGACAGTTTTCCTGAGGTGCAGACCCTATCCCAAGTGGTTGTGGCAAGGTAAAGCAAATGCCCTCCACTTCTCTGGAAGAAACCACAGTGCCCAGCCATGTTCTAAGCCCTCCCATCCTCCCTGGGCTTCTGGCAGCAGGAGTGAAAAGAGAGGAGCAGAGCACTGGGACCCGTTTGACAAAAACCGGCTTCCCACGGGAAAGTCTTTCTCCACGTGCAGACATGCTCCCAGGTGCCTGGGGCAAGGGGAAGGTAATGCCATACACTGACCTGGAAGAGAGCACAGGGCCCAGGCACAGTCTGAACCCTTCCCTCAACCCGGCGGTTTTGCTAGCAGGAGTTCAACCCCAACGAACACAGCCCGGAGACCCCTGAGGCAAAAACGGCTTCCGATGATCAGTAGGTGCTTGCTGTGGAACACCTATCCCAATTGGGGGTAGGCAGCTGAACAAAATGCCACACACCCAGTGTAAGAAACAACATTGCCCAGGCATGGTCTAAGCCCCTCACCTCGTCCCTGTGCTTTGGGGAGCCGGAGGGACAGCCGAGGCCCACGGCCCTGAGACCCCTTTGCAAAAAGCCGGCTTCCCACGGAAACAGTTTTCCTGAGGTGCAGACCCTATCCCAAGTGGTTGTGGCAAGGTAAAGCAAATGCCCTCCACTTCTCTGGAAGAAACCACAGTGCCCAGACATGTTCTAAGCCCGCCCATCCTCCCTGGGCTTCTGGCAGCAGGAGTGAAAAGAGAGGAGCAGAGCACTGGGACCCGTTTGACAAAACCCGGCTTCCCACGGGAAAGTCTTTCTCCACGTGCAGACATGCTCCCAGGTGCCTGTGGCAAGGGGAAGGAAATGCCATACACTGACCTGGAAGAGACCACAGGGCCCAGGCACAGTCTGAACCCTTCCCTCAACCCGGCGGTTTTGCTAGCAGGAGTTCAACCCCAACGAACACAGCCCGGAGACCCCTGAGGCAAAAAAGGCTTCCGACGAACAATAAGCGCTTGCTGTGGAAAACCAATCCCAAGTGGGGGTAGCCACCTCAACAAAATGCCACACACCCAGGTGTAAGAAACAACATTGCCCAGGCATGGTCTAAGCCCCTCACCTCGTCCCTGTGCTTTGGGGAGCCGGAGCGACACCCCAGGCCCACGGACCTGAGACCCCTTTGCAAAAAGCCGGCTTCCCACGGATACAGTTTTCCTGAGGTGCAGACCCTATCCCAAGTGGTTGTGGCAAGGTAAAACAGATGCCCTCCACTTCTCTGGAAGAAATCACAGTGCCCAGCCATGTTCTAAGCCCTCCCATCCTCCCTGGGCTTCTGGCAGCAGGAGTGAAAAGAGAGGAGCAGAGCACTGGGACCCGTTTGACAAAACCCGGCTTCCCACGGGAAAGTCTTTCTCCGCGTGCAGACATGTCCCAGGTGCCTGGGGCAAGGGGAAGGTAATGCCATACACTGACCTGGAAGAGACCACAGGGCCCAGGCACAGTCTGAACCCTTCCCTCAACCCGGCGGTTTTGCTAGCAGGAGTTCAACCCCAACGAACACAGCCCGGAGACCCCTGGGGCAAAAACGGCTTCCGACGAACAATAGGTGCTTGCTGTGGAACACCTATCCCAAGTGGGGGTAGCCAGCTCAACAAAATGCCACACACCCAGGTGTAAGAAACAACATTGCCCAGGCATGGTCTAAGCCCCTCACCTCGTCCCTGTGCTTTGGGGATACGGAGGGACAACCGAGGCACACGGCCCTGAGACCCCTTTGCAAAAAGCCGGCTTCCCACGGAAACAGTTTTCCTGAGGTGCAGACCCTATCCCAAGTGGTTGTGGCAAGGTAAAGCAAATGCCCTCCACTTCTCTGGAAGAAACCACAGTGCCCAGCCATGTTCTAAGCCCTCCCATCCTCCCTGGGTTTCTGGCAGCAGGAGTGAAAAGAGAGGAGCAGAGCACGGGGACCCGTTTGACAAAAACCGGCTTCCCACGGGAAAGTCTTTGTCCACGTGCAGACATGCTCCCAGGTGCCTGTGGCAAGGGGAAGGAAATGCCATACACTGACCTGGAAGAGACCACGGGGCCCAGGCACAGTCTGAACCCTTCCCTCAACCCGGCGGTTTTGCTAGCAGGAGTTCAACCCCAACGAACACAGCCCGGAGACCCCTGAGGCAAAAAAGGCTTCCGACGAACAATAAGCGCTTGCTGTGGAAAACCAATCCCAAGTGGGGGTAGCCAGCTCAACAAAATGCCACACACCCAGGTGTAAGAAACAACATTGCCCAGGCAATGTCTAAGCCCCTCACCTCGTCCCTGTGCTTTGGGGAGCCGGAGGGACAGCCGAGGCACACGGCCCTGAGACCCCTTTCCAAAAGGCGGTTTCCTACGGAAACAGTTTTCCTGAGGTGCAGACCCTATCCCAAGTGGTTGTGGCAAGGTAAAGCAAATGCCCTCCACTTCTCTGGAAGAAACCACAGTGCCCAGCCATGTTCTAAGCCCTCCCATCCTCCCTGGGCTTCTGGCAGCAGGAGTGAAAAGAGAGGAGCAGAGCACGGGGACCCGTTTGACAAAAACCGGCTTCCCACGGGAAAGTCTTTCTCCACGTGCAGACATGCTCCCAGGTACCTGTGGCAAGGGGAAGGAAATGCCATACACTGACCTGGAAGAGACCACAGGGCCCAGGCACAGTCTGAACCCTTCCCTCAACCCGGCGGTTTTGCTAGCAGGAGTTCAACCCCAACGAACACAGCCCGGAGACCCCTGGGGCAAAAACGGCTTCCGACGAACAATAGGCGCTTGCTGTGGAACACCTATCCCAAGTGGGGGAAGCCAGCTCAACAAAATGCCACACACCCAGGTGTAAGAAACAACATTGCCCAGGCTTGGTCTAAGCCCCTCACCTCGTCCCTGTGCTTTGGGGAGCCGGAGGGACAACCGAGGCCCACGAACCTAAGACCCCTTTGCAAAAAGTCGGCTTCCCACGGAAACAGTTTTCCTGAGGTGCAGAACCTATCCCAAGTGGTTGTGGCAAGGTAAAGCAAATGCCCTCCAGTTCTCTGGAAGAAACCACAGTGCCCAGCCATGTTCTAAGCCCTCCCATCCTCCCTGGGCTTCTGGCAGCAGGAGTGAAAAGAGAGGAGCAGAGCACGGGGAACCCCTTGACAAAAACCGGCTTCCCACGGGAAAGTCTTTGTCCACGTGCAGACATGCGCCCAGGTGCCTGGGGCAAGGGGAAGGAAATGCCATACACTGACCTGGAAGAGACCACAGGGCCCAGGCACAGTCTGAACCCTTCCCTCAAACCGGCGGTTTTGCTAGCAGGAGTTCAACCCCAACGAACACAGCCCGGAGACCCCTGGGGCAAAAACGGCTTCCGACGAACAATAGGTGCTTGCTGTGGAACACCTATCCCAAGTGGGGGTAGGCAGCTCAACAAAATGCCACACACCCAGTGTAAGTAACAACATTGCCCAGGCATGGTCTAAGCCCCTCACCTCGTCCCTGTGCTTTGGGGAGCCGGAGGGACAGCCGAAGCACACGGCGCTGAGACCCCTTTGCAAAAAGCGGGCTTCCCACGGAGACAGTTTTCCTGATGTGCAGACCCTATCCCAAGTGGTGTGGCAAGGTAAAGCAGATGCCCTCCACTTCTCTGGAAGAAACCACAGTGCCCAGCCATGTTCTAAGCCCTCCCATCCTCCCTGGGCTTCTGGCAGCAGGAGTGAAAAGAGAGGAGCAGAGCAATGGGACCCGTTTGACAAAACCCGGCTTCTCACGGGAAAGTCTTTCTCCACGTGCAGACATGCTCCCAGGTGCTTGGGGCAAGGGGAAGGAAATGCCATACACTGACCTGGAAGAGACCACAGGGCCCAGGCACAGTCTGAACCCTTCCCTCAACTCGGCGGTTTTGCTAGAAGGAGTTCAACCCCAACGAACACAGCCCGGAGACCCCTGGGGCAAAAACGGCTTCCGATGATCAATAGGTGCTTGCTGTGGAACACTCATCCCAAGTGGGGGAAGCCAGCTCAACAAAATGCCACACACCCAGGTGTAAGAAACAACATTGCCCAGGCTTGGTCTCAGCCCCTCACCTCGTCCCTGTGCCTTGGGGAGCAGGAGGGACACCCGAGGCCCACGGCCCTGAGACCCCTTTGCAAAAAGCCGGCTTCCCACGGAAAGAGTTTTCCTGAGGTGCAGACCCTATCCCAAGTGGTTGTGGCAAGGAAAAGCAAATGCCCTCCACTTCTCTGGAAGAAACCACAGTGCCCAGCCATGTTCTAAGCCCGCCCATCCTCCCTGCGCTTCTGGCAGCAGGAGTGAAAAGAGAGGAGCAGAGCAATGGGACCCGTTTGACAAAACCCGGCTTCCAACGGGAAAGTCTTTCTCCACGTGCAGACATCCTCCCAGGTGCCTGGGGCAAGAGGAAGGAAATGCCATACACTGACCTGGAAGAGACCACAGGGCCCAGGCACAGTCTGAACCCTTCCCTCAACCCGGCGGTTTTGCTAGCAGGAGTTCAACCCCAACGAACACAGCCCGGAGACCCCTGGGGCAAAAACGGCTTCCGACGATCAATAGGTGCTTGCTGTGGAACACCTATCCCAAGCGGGGGAAGCCAGCGCAACAAAATGCCACACACCCAGGTGTAAGAAACAACATTACCCAGGCATGGTCTAAGCCCCTCACCTCGTCCCTGTGCTTTGGGGAGCCGGAGGGACAGCCGAAGCACAGGGCGCTGAGACCCCTTTGCAAAAAGCGGGCTTCCCACGGAGACAGTTTTCCTGAGGTGCAGACCCTATCCCAAGTGGTTGTGGCAAGGTAAAGCAAATGCCCTCCACTTCTCTGGAAGAAACCACAGTGCCCAGCCATGTTCTAAGCCCTCCCATCCTCCCTGGGCTTCTGGCAGCAGGAGTGAAAAGAGAGGAGCAGAGCACTGGGACCCGTTTGACAAAAACCGGCTTCCCACGGGAAAGTCTTTCTCCACGTGCAGACATGCTCCCAGGTGCCTGGGGCAAGGGGAAGGTAATGCCATACACTGACCTGGAAGAGAGCACAGGGCCCAGGCACAGTCTGAACCCTTCCCTCAACCCGGCGGTTTTGCTAGCAGGAGTTCAACCCCAACGAACACAGCCCGGAGACCCCTGAGGCAAAAACGGCTTCCGATGATCAGTAGGTGCTTGCTATGGAACACCTATCCCAATTGGGGGTAGGCAGCTGAACAAAATGCCACACACCCAGTGTAAGAAACAACATTGCCCAGGCATGGTCTAAGCCCCTCACCTCGTCCCTGTGCTTTGGGGAGCCGGAGGGACAGCCGAGGCCCACGGCCCTGAGACCCCTTTGCAAAAAGCCGGCTTCCCACGGAAACAGTTTTCCTGAGGTGCAGACCCTATCCCAAGTGGTTGTGGCAAGGTAAAGCAAATGCCCTCCACTTCTCTGGAAGAAACCACAGTGCCCAGACATGTTCTAAGCCCGCCCATCCTCCCTGGGCTTCTGGCAGCAGGAGTGAAAAGAGAGGAGCAGAGCACTGGGACCCGTTTGACAAAACCCGGCTTCCCACGGGAAAGTCTTTCTCCACGTGCAGACATGCTCCCAGGTGCCTGTGGCAAGGGGAAGGAAATGCCATACACTGACCTGGAAGAGACCACAGGGCCCAGGCACAGTCTGAACCCTTCCCTCAACCCGGCGGTTTTGCTAGCAGGAGTTCAACCCCAACGAACACAGCCCGGAGACCCCTGAGGCAAAAAAGGCTTCCGACGAACAATAAGCGCTTGCTGTGGAAAACCAATCCCAAGTGGGGGTAGCCACCTCAACAAAATGCCACACACCCAGGTGTAAGAAACAACATTGCCCAGGCATGGTCTAAGCCCCTCACCTCGTCCCTGTGCTTTGGGGAGCCGGAGCGACACCCCAGGCCCACGGACCTGAGACCCCTTTGCAAAAAGCCGGCTTCCCACGGATACAGTTTTCCTGAGGTGCAGACCCTATCCCAAGTGGTTGTGGCAAGGTAAAACAGATGCCCTCCACTTCTCTGGAAGAAATCACAGTGCCCAGCCATGTTCTAAGCCCTCCCATCCTCCCTGGGCTTCTGGCAGCAGGAGTGAAAAGAGAGGAGCAGAGCACTGGGACCCGTTTGACAAAACCCGGCTTCCCACGGGAAAGTCTTTCTCCGCGTGCAGACATGTCCCAGGTGCCTGGGGCAAGGGGAAGGTAATGCCATACACTGACCTGGAAGAGACCACAGGGCCCAGGCACAGTCTGAACCCTTCCCTCAACCCGGCGGTTTTGCTAGCAGGAGTTCAACCCCAACGAACACAGCCCGGAGACCCCTGGGGCAAAAACGGCTTCCGACGAACAATAGGTGCTTGCTGTGGAACACCTATCCCAAGTGGGGGTAGCCAGCTCAACAAAATGCCACACACCCAGGTGTAAGAAACAACATTGCCCAGGCATGGTCTAAGCCCCTCACCTCGTCCCTGTGCTTTGGGGATACGGAGGGACAACCGAGGCACACGGCCCTGAGACCCCTTTGCAAAAAGCCGGCTTCCCACGGAAACAGTTTTCCTGAGGTGCAGACCCTATCCCAAGTGGTTGTGGCAAGGTAAAGCAAATGCCCTCCACTTCTCTGGAAGAAACCACAGTGCCCAGCCATGTTCTAAGCCCTCCCATCCTCCCTGGGTTTCTGGCAGCAGGAGTGAAAAGAGAGGAGCAGAGCACGGGGACCCGTTTGACAAAAACCGGCTTCCCACGGGAAAGTCTTTGTCCACGTGCAGACATGCTCCCAGGTACCTGTGGCAAGGGGAAGGAAATGCCATACACTGACCTGGAAGAGACCACGGGGCCCAGGCACAGTCTGAACCCTTCCCTCAACCCGGCGGTTTTGCTAGCAGGAGTTCAACCCCAACGAACACAGCCCGGAGACCCCTGAGGCAAAAAAGGCTTCCGACGAACAATAAGCGCTTGCTGTGGAAAACCAATCCCAAGTGGGGGTAGCCAGCTCAACAAAATGCCACACACCCAGGTGTAAGAAACAACATTGCCCAGGCAATGTCTAAGCCCCTCACCTCGTCCCTGTGCTTTGGGGAGCCGGAGGGACAGCCGAGGCACACGGCCCTGAGACCCCTTTCCAAAAGGCGGTTTCCCACGGAAACAGTTTTCCTGAGGTGCAGACCCTATCCCAAGTGGTTGTGGCAAGGTAAAGCAAATGCCCTCCACTTCTCTGGAAGAAACCACAGTGCCCAGCCATGTTCTAAGCCCTCCCATCCTCCCTGGGCTTCTGGCAGCAGGAGTGAAAAGAGAGGAGCAGAGCACGGGGACCCGTTTGACAAAAACCGGCTTCCCACGGGAAAGTCTTTCTCCACGTGCAGACATGCTCCCAGGTACCTGTGGCAAGGGGAAGGAAATGCCATACACTGACCTGGAAGAGACCACAGGGCCCAGGCACAGTCTGAACCCTTCCCTCAACCCGGCGGTTTTGCTAGCAGGAGTTCAACCCCAACGAACACAGCCCGGAGACCCCTGGGGCAAAAACGGCTTCCGACGAACAATAGGCGCTTGCTGTGGAACACCTATCCCAAGTGGGGGAAGCCAGCTCAACAAAATGCCACACACCCAGGTGTAAGAAACAACATTGCCCAGGCTTGGTCTAAGCCCCTCACCTCGTCCCTGTGCTTTGGGGAGCCGGAGGGACAACCGAGGCCCACGAACCTGAGACCCCTTTGCAAAAAGTCGGCTTCCCACGGAAACAGTTTTCCTGAGGTGCAGAACCTATCCCAAGTGGTTGTGGCAAGGTAAAGCAAATGCCCTCCAGTTCTCTGGAAGAAACCACAGTGCCCAGCCATGTTCTAAGCCCTCCCATCCTCCCTGGGCTTCTGGCAGCAAGAGTGAAAAGAGAGGAGCAGAGCACGGGGAACCGCTTGACAAAAACCGGCTTCCCACGGGAAAGTCTTTGTCCACGTGCAGACATGCGCCCAGGTGCCTGGGGCAAGGGGAAGGAAATGCCATACACTGACCTGGAAGAGACCACAGGGCCCAGGCACAGTCTGAACCCTTCCCTCAAACCGGCGGTTTTGCTAGCAGGAGTTCAACCCCAACGAACACAGCCCGGAGACCCCTGGGGCAAAAACGGCTTCCGACGAACAATAGGTGCTTGCTGTGGAACACCTATCCCAAGTGGGGGTAGGCAGCTCAACAAAATGCCACACACCCAGTGTAAGTAACAACATTGCCCAGGCATGGTCTAAGCCCCTCATCTCGTCCCTGTGCTTTGGGGAGCCGGAGGGACAGCCGAGGCCCACGGCCCTGAGACCCCTTTGCAAAAAGCCGGCTTCCCACGGAAACAGTTTTCCTGAGGTGCAGACCCTATCCCAAGTGGTTGTGGCAAGGTAAAGCAGATGCCCTCCACTTCTCTGGAAGAAACCACAGTGCCCAGCCATGTTCTAAGCCCGCCCATCCTCCCTGGGCTTCTGGCAGCAGGAGTGAAAAGAGAGGAGCAGAGCACTGGGACCCGTTTGACAAAACCCGGCTTCCCACGGGAAAGTCTTTCTCCACGTGCAGACAAGCTCCCAGGTGCCTGTGGCAAGGGGAAGGAAATGTCATACACTGACCTGGAAGAGACCACAGGGCCCAGACATGTTCTAAGTCCGCCCATCCTCCCTGGGCTTCTGGCAGCAGGAGTGAAAAGAGAGGAGCAGAGCACTGGGACCCGTTTGACAAAACCCGGCTTCCCACGGGAAAGTCTTTCTCCACGTGCAGACATTCTCCCAGGTGCCTGTGGCAAGGGGAAGGAAATGCCATACACTGACCTGGAAGAGACCACAGGGCCCAGGCACAGTCTGAACCCTTCCCTCAACCCGGCGGTTTTGGTAGCAGGAGTTCAACCCCAACGAACACAGCCCGGAGACCCCTGAGGCAAAAAAGGCTTCCGAGGAACAATAAGCGCTTGCTGTGGAAAACCAATCCCAAGTCGGGGTAGCCAGCTCAACAAAATGCCACACACCCAGGTGTAAGAAACAACATTGCCCAGGCATGGTCTAAGCCCCTCACCTCGTCCCTGTGCTTTGGGGAGCCGGAGCGACACCCCAGGCCCACGGCCCTGAGACTCCTTTGCAAAAAGCAGGCTTCCCACGGAAACAGTTTTCCTGAGGTGCAGACACTATCCCAAGTGGTTGTGGCAAGGTAAAACAGATGCCCTCCACTTCTCTGGAAGAAACCACAGTGCCCAGCCATGTTCTAAGCCCTCCCATCCTCCCTGGGCTTCTGGCAGCAGGAGTGAAAAGAGAGGAGCATAGCACTGGGACCCGTTTGACAAAAACCGGCTTCCCACGGGAAAGTCTTTCTCCGCGTGCAGACATGCTCCCAGGTGCCTGTGGCAAGGGGAAGGAAATGCCATACACTGACTTGGAAGAGACCACAGGGCCCAGGCACAGTCTGAACCCTTCCCTCAACCCGGCGGTTTTGCTAGCAGGAGTTCAACCCCAAGGAACACAGCCCGGAGACCCCTGGGGCAAAAACGGCTTCCGACGAACAATAGGTGCTTGCTGTGGAACACCTATCCCAAGTGGGGGTAGCCAGCTCAACAAAATGCCACACACCCAGGTGTAAGAAACAACATTGCCCAGGCATGGTCTAAGCCCCTGACCTCGTCCATGTGCTTTGGGGAGCCGGAGGGACAGCCGAAGCACAGGGCGCTGAGACCCCTTTGCAAAAAGCGGGCTTCCCACGGAGACAGTTTTCCTGAGGTGCAGACCCTATCCCAAGTGGTTGTGGCAAGGTAAAGCAAATGCCCTCCACTTCTCTGGAAGAAACCACAGTGCCCAGCCATGTTCTAAGCCCTCCCATCCTCCCTGGGCTTCTGGCAGCAGGAGTGAAAAGAGAGGAGCAGAGCACGGGGACCCGTTTGACAAAAACCGGCTTCCCACGGGAAAGTCTTTCTCCACGTGCAGACATGCTCCCAGGTGCCTGTGGCAAGGGGAAGGTAATGCCATACACTGACCTGGAAGAGACCACAGGGCCCAGGCACAGTCTGAACCCTTCCCTCAACCCGGCGGTTTTGCTAGCAGGAGTTCAACCCCAACGAACACAGCCCGGAGACCCCTGAGGCAAAAAAGGCTTCCGACGAACAATAAGCGCTTGCTGTGGAAAACCAATCCCAAGTGGGGGTAGCCACCTCAACAAAATGCCACACACCCAGGTGTAAGAAACAACATTGCCCAGGCATGGTCTAAGCCCCTCACCTCGTCCCTGTGCTTTGGGGAGCCGGAGCGACACCCCAGGCCCACGGACCTGAGACCCCTTTGCAAAAAGCCGGCTTCCCACGGATACAGTTTTCCTGAGGTGCAGACCCTATCCCAAGTGGTTGTGGCAAGGTAAAACAGATGCCCTCCACTTCTCTGGAAGAAATCACAGTGCCCAGCCATGTTCTAAGCCCTCCCATCCTCCCTGGGCTTCTGGCAGCAGGAGTGAAAAGAGAGGAGCAGAGCACTGGGACCCGTTTGACAAAACCCGGCTTCCCACGGGAAAGTCTTTCTCCGCGTGCAGACATGTCCCAGGTGCCTGTGGCAAGGGGAAGGAAATGCCATACACTGACCTGGAAGAGACCACAGGGCCCAGGCACAGTCTGAACCCTTCCCTCAACCCGGCGGTTTTGCTAGCAGGAGTTCAACCCCAACGAACACAGCCCGGAGACCCCTGGGGCAAAAACGGCTTCCGACGAACAATAGGTGCTTGCTGTGGAACACCTATCCCAAGTGGGGGTAGCCAGCTCAACAAAATGCCACACACCCAGGTGTAAGAAACAACATTGCCCAGGCATGGTCTAAGCCCCTCACCTCGTCCCTGTGCTTTGGGGATACGGAGGGACAGCCGAGGCACACGGCCCTGAGACCCCTTTGCAAAAAGCCGGCTTCCCACGGAAACAGTTTTCCTGAGGTGCAGACCCTATCCCAAGTGGTTGTGGCAAGGTAAAGCAAATGCCCTCCACTTCTCTGGAAGAAACCACAGTGCCCAGCCATGTTCTAAGCCCTCCCATCCTCCCTGGGTTTCTGGCAGCAGGAGTGAAAAGAGAGGAGCAGAGCACGGGGACCCGTTTGACAAAAACCGGCTTCCCACGGGAAAGTCTTTGTCCACGTGCAGACATGCTCCCAGGTACCTGTGGCAAGGGGAAGGAAATGCCATACACTGACCTGGAAGAGACCACGGGGCCCAGGCACAGTCTGAACCCTTCCCTCAACCCGGCGGTTTTGCTAGCAGGAGTTCAACCCCAACGAACACAGCCCGGAGACCCCTGAGGCAAAAAAGGCTTCCGACGAACAATAAGCGCTTGCTGTGGAAAACCAATCCCAAGTGGGGGTAGCCAGCTCAACAAAATGCCACACACCCAGGTGTAAGAAACAACATTGCCCAGGCAATGTCTAAGCCCCTCACCTCGTCCCTGTGCTTTGGGGAGCCGGAGGGACAGCCGAGGCACACGGCCCTGAGACCCCTTTCCAAAAGGCGGTTTCCCACGGAAACAGTTTTCCTGAGGTGCAGACCCTATCCCAAGTGGTTGTGGCAAGGTAAAGCAAATGCCCTCCACTTCTCTGGAAGAAACCACAGTGCCCAGCCATGTTCTAAGCCCTCCCATCCTCCCTGGGCTTCTGGCAGCAGGAGTGAAAAGAGAGGAGCAGAGCACGGGGACCCGTTTGACAAAAACCGGCTTCCCACGGGAAAGTCTTTCTCCACGTGCAGACATGCTCCCAGGTACCTGTGGCAAGGGGAAGGAAATGCCATACACTGACCTGGAAGAGACCACAGGGCCCAGGCACAGTCTGAACCCTTCCCTCAACCCGGCGGTTTTGCTAGCAGGAGTTCAACCCCAACGAACACAGCCCGGAGACCCCTGGGGCAAAAACGGCTTCTGACGAACAATAGGCGCTTGCTGTGGAACACCTATCCCAAGTGGGGGAAGCCAGCTCAACAAAATGCCACACACCCAGGTGTAAGAAACAACATTGCCCAGGCTTGGTCTAAGCCCCTCACCTCGTCCCTGTGCTTTGGGGAGCCGGAGGGACAACCGAGGCCCACGAACCTGAGACCCCTTTGCAAAAAGTCGGCTTCCCACGGAAACAGTTTTCCTGAGGTGCAGAACCTATCCCAAGTGGTTGTGGCAAGGTAAAGCAAATGCCCTCCAGTTCTCTGGAAGAAACCACAGTGCCCAGCCATGTTCTAAGCCCTCCCATCCTCCCTGGGCTTCTGGCAGCAGGAGTGAAAAGAGAGGAGCAGAGCACGGGGAACCGCTTGACAAAAACCGGCTTCCCACGGGAAAGTCTTTGTCCACGTGCAGACATGCGCCCAGGTGCCTGGGGCAAGGGGAAGGAAATGCCATACACTGACCTGGAAGAGACCACAGGGCCCAGGCACAGTCTGAACCCTTCCCTCAAACCGGCGGTTTTGCTAGCAGGAGTTCAACCCCAACGAACACAGCCCGGAGACCCCTGGGGCAAAAACGGCTTCCGACGAACAATAGGTGCTTGCTGTGGAACACCTATCCCAAGTGGGGGTAGGCAGCTCAACAAAATGCCACACACCCAGTGTAAGTAACAACATTGCCCAGGCATGGTCTAAGCCCCTCACCTCGTCCCTGTGCTTTGGGGAGCCGGAGGGACAGCCGAGGCCCACGGCCCTGAGACCCCTTTGCAAAAAGCCGGCTTCCCACGGAAACAGTTTTCCTGAGGTGCAGACCCTATCCCAAGTGGTTGTGGCAAGGTAAAGCAGATGCCCTCCACTTCTCTGGAAGAAACCACAGTGCCCAGCCATGTTCTAAGCCCGCCCATCCTCCCTGGGCTTCTGGCAGCAGGAGTGAAAAGAGAGGAGCAGAGCACTGGGACCCGTTTGACAAAACCCGGCTTCCCACGGGAAAGTCTTTCTCCACGTGCAGACAAGCTATCAGGTGCCTGTGGCAAGGGGAAGGAAATGTCATACACTGACCTGGAAGAGACCACAGGGCCCAGACATGTTCTAAGTCCTCCCATCCTCCCTGGGCTTCTGGCAGCAGGAGTGAAAAGAGAGGAGCAGAGCACTGGGACCCGTTTGACAAAACCCGGCTTCCCACGGGAAAGTCTTTCTCCACGTGCAGACATTCTCCCAGGTGCCTGTGGCAAGGGGAAGGAAATGCCATACACTGACCTGGAAGAGACCACAGGGCCCAGGCACAGTCTGAACCCTTCCCTCAACCCGGCGGTTTTGGTAGCAGGAGTTCAACCCCAACGAACACAGCCCGGAGACCCCTGAGGCAAAAAAGGCTTCCGACGAACAATAAGCGCTTGCTGTGGAAAACCAATCCCAAGTCGGGGTAGCCAGCTCAACAAAATGCCACACACCCAGGTGTAAGAAACAACATTGCCCAGGCATGGTCTAAGCCCCTCACCTCGTCCCTGTGCTTTGGGGAGCCGGAGCGACACCCCAGGCCCACGGCCCTGAGACTCCTTTGCAAAAAGCAGGCTTCCCACGGAAACAGTTTTCCTGAGGTGCAGACCCTATCCCAAGTGGTTGTGGCAAGGTAAAACAGATGCCCTCCACTTCTCTGGAAGAAACCACAGTGCCCAGCCATGTTCTAAGCCCTCCCATCCTCCCTGGGCTTCTGGCAGCAGGAGTGAAAAGAGAGGAGCATAGCACTGGGACCCGTTTGACAAAAACCGGCTTCCCACGGGAAAGTCTTTCTCCGCGTGCAGACATGCTCCCAGGTGCCTGTGGCAAGGGGAAGGAAATGCCATACACTGACTTGGAAGAGACCACAGGGCCCAGGCACAGTCTGAACCCTTCCCTCAACCCGGCGGTTTTGCTAGCAGGAGTTCAACCCCAACGAACACAGCCCGGAGACCCCTGGGGCAAAAACGGCTTCCGACGAACAATAGGTGCTTGCTGTGGAACACCTATCCCAAGTGGGGGTAGCCAGCTCAACAAAATGCCACACACCCAGGTGTAAGAAACAACATTGCCCAGGCATGGTCTAAGCCCCTGACCTCGTCCATGTGCTTTGGGGAGCCGGAGGGACAGCCGAAGCACAGGGCGCTGAGACCCCTTTGCAAAAAGCGGGCTTCCCACGGAGACAGTTTTCCTGAGGTGCAGACCCTATCCCAAGTGGTTGTGGCAAGGTAAAGCAAATGCCCTCCACTTCTCTGGAAGAAACCACAGTGCCCAGCCATGTTCTAAGCCCTCCCATCCTCCCTGGGCTTCTGGCAGCAGGAGTGAAAAGAGAGGAGCAGAGCACGGGGACCCGTTTGACAAAAACCGGCTTCCCACGGGAAAGTCTTTCTCCACGTGCAGACATGCTCCCAGGTGCCTGTGGCAAGGGGAAGGTAATGCCATACACTGACCTGGAAGAGAGCACAGGGCCCAGGCACAGTCTGAACCCTTCCCTCATCCAGGCGGTTTTGCTAGCAGGAGTTCAACCCCAACGAACACAGCCCGGAGACCCCTGGGGCAAGAACGGCTTCCGACGAACAATAGGTGCTTGCTGTGGAACACCTATCCCAAGTGGGGGTAGGCAGCTCAACAAAATGCCACACACCCAGTGTAAGAAACAACATTGCCCAGGCATGGTCTAAGCCCCTCACCTCGTCCCTGTGCTTTGGGGAGCCGGAGGGACAGCCGAGGCCCACGGCCCTGAGACCCCTTTGCAAAAAGCCGGCTTCCCACGGAAACAGTTTTCCTGAGGTGCAGACCCTATCCCAAGTGGTTGTGGCAAGGTAAAGCAAATGCCCTCCACTTCTCTGGAAGAAACCACAGTGCCCAGCCATGTTCTAAGCCCTCCCATCCTCCCTGGGCTTCTGGCAGCAGGAGTGAAAAGAGAGGAGCAGAGCACGGGGACCCGTTTGACAAAAACCGGCTTCCCACGGGAAAGTCTTTCTCCACGTGCAGACATGCTCCCAGGTGCCTGGGGCAAGGGGAAGGAAATGCCATACACTGACCTGGAAGAGACCACAGGGCCCAGGCACAGTCTGAACCCTTCCCTCATCCCGGCGGTTTTGCTAGCAGGAGTTCAACCCCAACGAACATAGCCCGGAGACCCCTGGGGCAAAAACGGTTTCCGACGAACAATATGTGCTTGCTGTGGAACACCTATCCCAAGTGGGGGTAGCCAGCTCAACAAAATGCCACACACCCAGTGTAAGAAACAACATTGCCCAGGCATGGTCTAAGCCCCTCACCTCGTCCCTGTGCTTTGGGGAGCCGGAGGGACAGCCGAGGCACACGGCCCTGAGACCCCTTTGCAAAAAGCCGACTTCCCACGGAGACAGTTTTCCTGAGGTGCAGACCCTATCCCAAGTGGTTGTGGCAAGGTAAAGCAAATGCCCTCTACTTCTCTGGAAGAAACCACAGTGCCCAGCCATGTTCTAAGCCCTCCCATCCTCCCTGGGCTTCTGGCAGCCGGAGTGAAAAGAGAGGAGCAGAGCACTGGGACCCGTTTGACAAAAACCGGCTTCCCACGGGAAAGTCTTTCTCCACGTGCAGACATGCTCCCAGGTGCCTGGGGAAGGGGAAGGAAATGCCATACACTGACCTAGAAGAGACCACAGGGCCCAGGCACAGTCTGAACCCTTCCCTCAACCCGGCGGTTTTGCTAGCAGGAGTTCAACCCCAACGAACACAGCCCGGAGACCCCTGGGGCAAAAACGTCTTCCGATGATCAGTAGGTGCTTGCTGTGGAACACCTATCCCAAGTGGGGGAAGCCAGCTCAACAAAATGCCACACACCCAGGTGTAAGAAACAACATTGCCCAGGCATGGTCTAAGCCCCTCACCTCGTCCCTGTGCTTTGGGGAGCAGGAGGGACAGCCGAAGCCCACGGCCCTGAGACCCCTTTGCAAAAAGCCGGCTTCCCACGGAAACAGTTTTCCTGAGGTGCAGACCCTATCCCAAGTGGTTGTGGCAAGGTAAAGCAAATGCCCTCCACTTCTCTGGAAGAAACCACAGTGCCCAGCCATGTTCTAAGCCCTCCCATCCTCCCTGGGCTTCTGGCAGCAGGAGTGAAAAGAGAGGAGCAGAGCACGGGGACCCGTTTGACAAAAACCGGCTTCCCACGGGAAAGTCTTTCTCCACGTGCAGACATGCTCCCAGGTGCCTGTGGCAAGGGGAAGGTAATGCCATACACTGACCTGGAAGAGAGCACAGGGCCCAGGCACAGTCTGAACGCTTCCCTCAACCCGGCGGTTTTGCTAGCAGGAGTTCAACCCCAACGAACACAGCCCGGAGACCCCTGGGGCAAAAACGGCTTCCGAAGAACAATAGGTGCTTGCTGTGGAACACCTATCCCAAGTGGGGGTAGCCTGCTCAACAAAATGCCACACACCCAGTGTAAGAAACAACATTGCCCAGGCATGGTCTAAGCCCCTCACCTCGTCCCTGTGCTTTGGGGAGCCGGAGGGACAGCCGAAGCACACGGCGCTGAGACCCCTTTGAAAAGCGGGCTTCCCACGGAGACAGTTTTCCTGATGTGCAGACCCTATCCCAAGTGGTTGTGGCAAGGTAAAGCAAATGCCCTCCACTTCTCTGGAAGAAACCACAGTGCCCAGCCATGTTCTAAGCCCTCCCATCCTCCCTGGGCTTCTGGCAGCAGGAGTGAAAAGAGAGGAGCAGAGCACTGGGACCCGTTTGACAAAACCCGGCTTCTCACGGGAAAGTCTTCTCCACGTGCAGACATGCTCCCAGGTGCCTGGGGCAAGGGGAAGGAAATGCCATACACTGACCTGGAAGAGACCACAGGGCCCAGGCACAGTCTGAACCCTTCCCTCAACTCGGCGGTTTTGCTAGAAGGAGTTCAACCCCAACGAACACAGCCCGGAGACCCCTGGGGCAAAAACGGCTTCCGACGATCAATAGGTGCTTGCTGTGGAACACTCATCCCAAGTGGGGGAAGCCAGCTCAACAAAATGCCACACACCCAGGTGTAAGAAACAACATTGCCCAGGCTTGGTCTCAGCCCCTCACCTCGTCCCTGTACTTTGGGGAGCAGGAGGGACACCCGAGGCCCACAGCCCTGAGACCCCTTTGCAAAAAGCCGGCTTCCCACGGAAAGAGTTTTCCTGAGGTGCAGACCCTATCCCAAGTGGTTGTGGCAAGGAAAAGCAAATGCCCTCCACTTCTCTGGAAGAAACCACAGTGCCCAGCCATGTTCTAAGCCCGCCCATCCTCCCTGGGCTTCTGGCAGCAGGAGTGAAAAGAGAGGAGCAGAGCAATGGGACCCGTTTGACAAAACCCGGCTTCCAACGGGAAAGTCTTTCTCCACGTGCAGACATGCTCCCAGGTGCCTGGGGCAAGGGGAAGGAAATGCCATACACTGACCTGGAAGAGACCACAGGGCCCAGGCACAGTCTGAACCCTTCCCTCAACCCGGCGGTTTTCCTAGCAGGAGTTCAACCCCAACGAACACAGCCCGGAGACCCCTGGGGCAAAAACGGCTTCCGACGATCAATAGGTGCTTGCTGTGGAACACCTATCCCAAGTGGGGGAAGCCAGCTCAACAAAATGCCACACACCCAGGTGTAAGAAACAACATTGCCCAGGCATGGTCTAAGCCCCTCACCTCGTCCCTGTGCTTTGGGGAGCCGGAGGGACACCCGAGGCCAACGGCCCTGAGACCCCTTTGCAAAAAGCCGGCTTCCCACGGAAAGCGTTTTCCCAGGGTGCAGACCCTATCCCAAGTGGTTGTGGCAAGGTAAAGCAAATGCCCTCCACTTCTCTGGAAGAAACCACAGTGCCCAGCCATGTTCTAAGCCCTCCCATCCTCCCTGGGCTTCTGGCAGCAGGAGTGAAAAGAGAGGAGCAGAGCACTGGGACCCGTTTGACAAAACCCGGCTTCTCACGGGAAAGTCTTTCTCCACGTGCAGACATGCTCCCAGGTGCCTGGGGCAAGGGGAAGGAAATGCCATACACTGACCTGGAAGAGACCACAGGGCCCAGGCACAGTCTGAACCCTTCCCTCAACTCGGCGGTTTTGCTAGAAGGAGTTCAACCCCAACGAACACAGCCCGGAGACCCCTGGGGCAAAAACGGCTTCCGATGATCAATAGGTGCTTGCTGTGGAACACTCATCCCAAGTGGGGGAAGCCAGCTCAACAAAATGCCACACACCCAGGTGTAAGAAACAACATTGCCCAGGCTTGGTCTCAGCCCCTCACCTCGTCCCTGTGCTGTGGGGAGCCGGAGGGAGAGCCGAGGCCCACGGCCCTGGGACCCCTTTGCAAAAAGCCGGCTTCCCACGGAAAGAGTTTTCCTGAGGTGCAGACCCTATCCCAAGTGGTTGTGGCAAGGAAAAGCAAATGCCCTCCTCTTCTCTGGAAGAAACCACAGTGCCCAGCCATGTTCTAAGCCCTCCCATCCTCCCTGGACTTCTGGCAGCAGGAGTGAAAAGAGAGGAGCAGAGCACTGGGACCCGTTTGACAAAACCCGGCTTCCCACGGGAAAGTCTTTCTCCACGTGCAGACATGCTCCCAGGTGCCTGGGGCAAGGGGAAGGAAATGCCATACACTGACCTGGAAGAGACCACAGGGCCCAGGCACAGTCTGAACCCTTCCCTCAACCCGGCGGTTTTGCTAGCAGGAGTTCAACCCCAACGAACACAGCCCCGAGACCCCTGGGGCAAAAACGGCTTCAGACGATCAATAGGTGCTTGCTGTGGAACACTCATCCCAAGTGGGGGAAGCCAGCTCAACAAAATGCCACACACCCAGGTGTAAGAAACAACATTGCCCAGGCTTGGTCTAAGCCCCTCACCTCGTCCCTGTGCTTTGGGGAGCAGGAGGGACACCCGAGGCCCACGGACCTGAGACCCCTTTGCAAAAAGCCGGCTTCCCACGGAAAGAGTTTTCCTGAGGTGCAGACCCTATCCCAAGTGGTTGTGGCAAGGTAAAGCAAATGCCCTCCACTTCTCTGGAGGAAACCAGAGTGCCCAGACATGTTCTAAGCCCGCCCATCCTCCCTGGGCTTCTGGCAGCAGGAGTGAAAAGAGAGGAGCAGAGCAATGGGACCCGTTTGACAAAACCCGGCTTCCAACGGGAAAGTCTTTCTCCACGTGCAGACATGCTCCCAGGTGCCTGTGGCAAGGGGAAAGAAATGCTATACACTGACCTGGAAGAGACCACAGGGCCCAGGCACAGTCTGAACCCTTCCCTCAACCCGGCGGTTTTGCTAGCAGGAGTTCAACCCCAACGAACACAGCCCGGAGACCCCTGGGGCAAAAACGGCTTCCGACGAACAATAGGTGCTTGCTGTGGAACACCTATCCCAAGTGGGGGTAGCCTGCTCAACAAAATGCCACACACCCAGTGTAAGAAACAACATTGCCCAGGCATGGTCTAAGCCCCTCACCTCGTCCCTGTGCTTTGGGGAGCCGGAGGGACAGCCGAAGCACACGGCGTTGAGACCCCTTTGCAAAAAGCGGGCTTCCCACGGAGACAGTTTTCCTGATGTGCAGACCCTATCCCAAGTGGTTGTGGCAAGGTAAAGCAAATGCCCTCCACTTCTCTGGAAGAAACCACAGTGCCCAGCCATGTTCTAAGCCCTCCCATCCTCCCTGGGCTTCTGGCAGCAGGAGTGAAAAGAGAGGAGCAGAGCACTGGGACCCGTTTGACAAAACCCGGCTTCTCACGGGAAAGTCTTTCTCCACGTGCAGACATGCTCCCAGGTGCCTGTGGCAAGGGGAAGGAAATGCCATACACTGACCTGGAAGAGACCACAGGGCCCAGGCACAGTCTGAACCCTTCCCTCAACTCGTCGGTTTTGCTAGAAGGAGTTCAACCCCAACGAACACAGCCCGGAGACCCCTGGGGCAAAAACGGCTTCCGACGATCAATAGGTGCTTGCTGTGGAACACTCATCCCAAGTGGGGGAAGCCAGCTCAACAAAATGCCACACACCCAGGTGTAAGAAACAACATTGCCCAGGCTTGGTCTCAGCCCCTCACCTCGTCCCTGTGCTTTGGGGAGCAGGAGGGACACCCGAGGCCCACAGCCCTGAGACCCCTTTGCAAAAAGCCGGCTTCCCACGGAAAGAGTTTTCCTGAGGTGCAGACCCTATCCCAAGTGGTTGTGGCAAGGAAAAGCAAATGCCCTCCACTTCTCTGGAAGAAACCACAGTGCCCAGCCATGTTCTAAGCCCGCCCATCCTCCCTGGGCTTCTGGCAGCAGGAGTGAAAAGAGAGGAGCAGAGCAATGGGACCCGTTTGACAAAACCCGGCTTCCAACGGGAAAGTCTTTCTCCACGTGCAGACATGCTCCCAGGTGCCTGGGGCAAGGGGAAGGAAATGCCATACACTGACCTGGAAGAGACCACAGGGCCCAGGCACAGTCTGAACCCTTCCCTCAACCCGGCGGTTTTCCTAGCAGGAGTTCAACCCCAACGAACACAGCCCGGAGACCCCTGGGGCAAAAACGGCTTCCGACGATCAATAGGTGCTTGCTGTGGAACACCTATCCCAAGTGGGGGAAGCCAGCTCAACAAAATGCCACACACCCAGGTGTAAGAAACAACATTGCCCAGGCATGGTCTAAGCCCCTCACCTCGTCCCTGTGCTTTGGGGAGCCGGAGGGACACCCGAGGCCCACGGCCCTGAGACCCCTTTGCAAAAAGCCGGCTTCCCATGGAAAGAGTTTTCCTTAGGTGCAGACCCTATCCCAAGTGGTTGTGGCAAGGTAAAGCAAATGCCCTCCACTTCTCTGGAAGAAACCAGAGTGCCCAGACATGTTCTAAGCCCGCCCATCCTCCCTGGGCTTCTGGCAGCAGGAGTGAAAAGAGAGGAGCAGAGCAATGGGACCCGTTTGACAAAACCCGGCTTCCAACGGGAAAGTCTTTCTCCACGTGCAGACATGCTCCCAGGTGCCTGGGGCAAGGGGAAGGAAATGCCATACACTGACCTGGAAGAGACCACAGGGCCCAGGCACAGTCTGAACCCTTCCCTCAACCCGGCGGTTTTGCTAGCAGGAGTTCAACCCCAACGAACACAGCCCGGAGACCCCTGGGGCAAAAACGGCATCCGACGAACAATAGGTGCTTGCTGTGGAACACCTATCCCAAGTGGGGGTAGCCAGCTCAACAAAATGCCACACACCCAGGTGTAAGAAACAACATTGCCCAGGCATGGTCTAAGCCCCTCACCTCGTCCCTGTGCTTTGGGGAGCCGGAGGGACAGCCGAGGCACACGGCCCTGAGACCCCTTTGCAAAAAGCCGGCTTCCCACGGAAACAGTTTTCCTGAGGTGCAGACCCTATCCCAAGTGGTTGTGGCAAGGTAAAGCAAATGCCCTCCACTTCTCTGGAAGAAACCACAGTGCCCAGCCATGTTCTAAGCCCTCCCATCCTCCCTGGGCTTCTGGCAGCAGGAGTGAAAAGAGAGGAGCAGAGCACGGGGACCCGTTTGACAAAAACCGGCTTCCCACGGGAAAGTCTTTCTCCACGTGCAGACATGCTCCCAGGTGCCTGTGGCAAGGGGAAGGTAATGCCATACACTGACCTGGAAGAGAGCACAGGGCCCAGGCACAGTCTGAACCCTTCCCTCAACCCGGCGGTTTTGCTAGCAGGAGTTCAACCCCAACGAACACAGCCCGGAGACCCCTGGGGCAAAAACGGCTTCCGAAGAACAATAGGTGCTTGCTGTGGAACACCTATCCCAAGTGGGGGTGGCCTGCTCAACAAAATGCCACACACCCAGTGTAAGAAACAACATTGCCCAGGCATGGTCTAAGCCCCTCACCTCCTCCCTGTGCTTTGGGGAGCCGGAGGGACAGCCGAAGCACACGGCGTTGAGACCCCTTTGCAAAAAGCGGGCTTCCCACGGAGACAGTTTTCCTGATGTGCAGACCCTATCCCAAGTGGTTGTGGCAAGGTAAAGCAAATGCCCTCCACTTCTCTGGAAGAAACCACAGTGCCCAGCCATGTTCTAAGCCCTCCCATCCTCCCTGGGCTTCTGGCAGCAGGAGTGAAAAGAGAGGAGCAGAGCACTGGGACCCGTTTGACAAAACCCGGCTTCTCACGGGAAAGTCTTTCTCCACGTGCAGACATGCTCCCAGGTGCCTGTGGCAAGGGGAAGGAAATGCCATACACTGACCTGGAAGAGACCACAGGGCCCAGGCACAGTCTGAACCCTTCCCTCAACTCGTCGGTTTTGCTAGAAGGAGTTCAACCCCAACGAACACAGCCCGGAGACCCCTGGGGCAAAAACGGCTTCCGACGATCAATAGGTGCTTGCTGTGGAACACTCATCCCAAGTGGGGGAAGCCAGCTCAACAAAATGCCACACACCCAGGTGTAAGAAACAACATTGCCCAGGCTTGGTCTCAGCCCCTCACCTCGTCCCTGTGCTTTGGGGAGCAGGAGGGACACCCGAGGCCCACAGCCCTGAGACCCCTTTGCAAAAAGCCGGCTTCCCACGGAAAGAGTTTTCCTGAGGTGCAGACCCTATCCCAAGTGGTTGTGGCAAGGAAAAGCAAATGCCCTCCACTTCTCTGGAAGAAACCACAGTGCCCAGCCATGTTCTAAGCCCGCCCATCCTCCCTGGGCTTCTGGCAGCAGGAGTGAAAAGAGAGGAGCAGAGCAATGGGACCCGTTTGACAAAACCCGGCTTCCAACGGGAAAGTCTTTCTCCACGTGCAGACATGCTCCCAGGTGCCTGGGGCAAGGGGAAGGAAATGCCATACACTGACCTGGAAGAGACCACAGGGCCCAGGCACAGTCTGAACCCTTCCCTCAACCCGGCGGTTTTGCTAGCAGGAGTTCAACCCCAACGAACACAGCCCGGAGACCCCTGGGGCAAAAACGGCTTCCGACGATCAATAGGTGCTTGCTGTGGAACACCTATCCCAAGTGGGGGAAGCCAGCTCAACAAAATGCCACACACCCAGGTGTAAGAAACAACATTGCCCAGGCATGGTCTAAGCCCCTCACCTCGTCCCTGTGCTTTGGGGAGCCGGAGGGACACCCGAGGCCCACGGCCCTGAGACCCCTTTGCAAAAAGCCGGCTTCCCACGGAAAGAGTTTTCCTGAGGTGCAGACCCTATCCCAAGTGGTTGTGGCAAGGTAAAGCAAATGCCCTCCACTTCTCTGGAAGAAACCAGAGTGCCCAGACATGTTCTAAGCCCGCCCATCCTCCCTGGGCTTCTGGCAGCAGGAGTGAAAAGAGAGGAGCAGAGCAATGGGACCCGTTTGACAAAACCCGGCTTTCAACGGGAAAGTCTTTCTCCACGTGCAGACATGCTCCCAGGTGCCTGTGGCAAGGGGAAGGAAATGCCATACACTGACCTGGAAGAGACCACAGGGCCCAGGCACAGTCTGAACCCTTCCCTCAACCCGGCGGTTTTGCTAGCAGGAGTTCAACCCCAACGAACACAGCCCGGAGACCCCTGGGGCAAAAACGGCATCCGACGAACAATAGGTGCTTGCTGTGGAACACCTATCCCAAGTGGGGGTAGCCAGCTCAACAAAATGCCACACACCCAGGTGTAAGAAACAACATTGCCCAGGCATGGTCTAAGCCCCTCACCTCGTCCCTGTGCTTTGGGGAGCCGGAGGGACAGCCGAGGCACACGGCCCTGAGACCCCTTTGCAAAAAGCCGGCTTCCCACGGAAACAGTTTTCCTGAGGTGCAGACCCTATCCCAAGTGGTTGTGGCAAGGTAAAGCAAATGCCCTCCACTTCTCTGGAAGAAACCACAGTGCCCAGCCATGTTCTAAGCCCTCCCATCCTCCCTGGGCTTCTGGCAGCAGGAGTGAAAAGAGAGGAGCAGAGCACTGGGACCCGTTTGACAAAACCCGGCTTCTCACGGGAAAGTCTTTCTCCACGTGCAGACATGCTCCCAGGTGCCTGGGGCAAGGGGAAGGAAATGCCATACACTGACCTGGAAGAGACCACAGGGCCCAGGCACAGTCTGAACCCTTCCCTCAACTCGGCGGTTTTGCTAGAAGGAGTTCAACCCCAACGAACACAGCCCGGAGACCCCTGGGGCAAAAACGGCTTCCGATGATCAATAGGTGCTTGCTGTGGAACACTCATCCCAAGTGGGGGAAGCCAGCTCAACAAAATGCCACACACCCAGGTGTAAGAAACAACATTGCCCAGGCTTGGTCTCAGCCCCTCACCTCGTCCCTGTGCCTTGGGGAGCAGGAGGGACACCCGAGGCCCACGGCCCTGAGACCCCTTTGCAAAAAGCAGGCTTCCCACGGAAAGAGTTTTCCTGAGGTGCAGACCCTATCCCAAGTGGTTGTGGCAAGGAAAAGCAAATGCCCTCCACTTCTCTGGAAGAAACCACAGTGCCCAGCCATGTTCTAAGCCCGCCCATCCTCCCTGGGCTTCTGGCAGCAGGAGTGAAAAGAGAGGAGCAGACCAATGGGACCCGTTTGACAAAACCCGGGTTCCCACGGGAAAGTCTTTGTCCACGTGCAGACATGCTCCCAGGTGCCTGGGGCAAGGGGAAGGAAATGCCATACACTGACCTGGAAGATACCACAGGGCCCAGGCACAGTCTGAACCCTTCCCTCAACCCGGCGGTTTTGCTAGCAGGAGTTCAACAACAACGAACACAGCCCGGAGACCCCTGGGGCAAAAACGGCTTCCGACGATCAATAGGTGCTTGCTGTGAAACACCTATCCCAAGTGGGGGAAGCCAGCGCAACAAAATGCCACACACCCAGGTGTAAGAAACAACATTACCCAGGCATGGTCTAAGCCCCTCACCTCGTCCCTGTGCTTTGGGGAGCCGGAGGGACAGCCGAAGCACAGGGCGCTGAGACCCCTTTGCAAAAAGCGGGCTTCCCACGGAGACAGTTTTCCTGAGGTGCAGACCCTATCCCAAGTGGTTGTGGCAAGGTAAAGCAAATGCCCTCCACTTCTCTGGAAGAAACCACAGTGCCCAGCCATGTTCTAAGCCCTCCCATCCTCCCTGGGCTTCTGGCAGCAGGAGTGAAAAGAGAGGAGCAGAGCACTGGGACCCGTTTGACAAAAACCGGCTTCCCACGGGAAAGTCTTTCTCCACGTGCAGACATGCTCCCAGGTGCCTGGGGCAAGGGGAAGGTAATGCCATACACTGACCTGGAAGAGAGCACAGGGCCCAGGCACAGTCTGAACCCTTCCCTCAACCCGGCGGTTTTGCTAGCAGGAGTTCAACCCCAACGAACACAGCCCGGAGACCCCTGAGGCAAAAACGGCTTCCGATGATCAGTAGGTGCTTGCTGTGGAACACCTATCCCAATTGGGGGTAGGCAGCTCAACAAAATGCCACACACCCAGTGTAAGAAACAACATTGCCCAGGCATGGTCTAAGCCCCTCACCTCGTCCCTGTGCTTTGGGGAGCCGGAGGGACAGCCGAGGCCCACGGCCCTGAGACTCCTTTGCAAAAAGCCGGCTTCCCACGGAAACAGTTTTCCTGAGGTGCAGACCCTATCCCAAGTGGTTGTGGCAAGGTAAAGCAAATGCCCTCCACTTCTCTGGAAGAAACCACAGTGCCCAGACATGTTCTAAGCCCGCCCATCCTCCCTGGGCTTCTGGCAGCAGGAGTGAAAAGAGAGGAGCAGAGCACTGGGACCCGTTTGACAAAACCCGGCTTCCCACGGGAAAGTCTTTCTCCACGTGCAGACATGCTCCCAGGTGCCTGTGGCAAGGGGAAGGAAATGCCATACACTGACCTGGAAGAGACCACAGGGCCCAGGCACAGTCTGAACCCTTCCCTCAACCCGGCGGTTTTGCTAGCAGGAGTTCAACCCCAACGAACACAGCCCGGAGACCCCTGAGGCAAAAAAGGCTTCCGACGAACAATAAGCGCTTGCTGTGGAAAACCAATCCCAAGTGGGGGTAGCCAGCTCAACAAAATGCCACACACCCAGGTGTAAGAAACAACATTGCCCAGGCATGGTCTAAGCCCCTCACCTCGTCCCTGTGCTTTGGGGAGCCGGAGCGACACCCCAGGCCCACGGACCTGAGACCCCTTTGCAAAAAGCCGGCTTCCCACGGATACAGTTTTCCTGAGGTGCAGACCCTATCCCAAGTGGTTGTGGCAAGGTAAAACAGATGCCCTCCACTTCTCTGGAAGAAATCACAGTGCCCAGCCATGTTCTAAGCCCTCCCATCCTCCCTGGGCTTCTGGCAGCAGGAGTGAAAAGAGAGGAGCAGAGCACTGGGACCCGTTTGACAAAACCCGGCTTCCCACGGGAAAGTCTTTCTCCGCGTGCAGACATGTCCCAGGTGCCTGTGGCAAGGGGAAGGAAATGCCATACACTGACCTGGAAGAGACCACAGGGCCCAGGCACAGTCTGAACCCTTCCCTCAACCCGGCGGTTTTGCTAGCAGGAGTTCAACCCCAACGAACACAGCCCGGAGACCCCTGGGGCAAAAACGGCTTCCGACGAACAATAGGTGCTTGCTGTGGAACACCTATCCCAAGTGGGGGTAGCCAGCTCAACAAAATGCCACACACCCAGGTGTAAGAAACAACATTGCCCAGGCATGGTCTAAGCCCCTCACCTCGTCCCTGTGCTTTGGGGATACGGAGGGACAGCCGAGGCACACGGCCCTGAGACCCCTTTGCAAAAAGCCGGCTTCCCACGGAAACAGTTTTCCTGAGGTGCAGACCCTATCCCAAGTGGTTGTGGCAAGGTAAAGCAGATGCCCTCCACTTCTCTGGAAGAAACCACAGTGCCCAACCATTTTCTAAGCCCTCCCATCCTCCCTGGGCTTCTGGCAGCAGGAGTGAAAAGAGACGAGCAGAGCACTGGGACCCGTTTGACAAAACCCGGCTTCCCACGGGAAAGTCTTTCTCCACGTGCAGACATGCTCCCAGGTGCCTGGGGCAAGGGGAAGGTAATGCCATACACTGACCTGGAAGAGACCACAGGGCCCAGGCACAGTCTGAACCCTTCCCTCAACCCGGCGGTTTTGCTAGCAGGAGTTCAACCCCAACGAACATAGCCCGGAGACCCCTGGGGCAAAAACGGTTTCCGACGAACAATATGTGCTTGCTGTGGAACACCTATCCCAAGTGGGGGTAGCCAGCTCAACAAAATGCCACACACCCAGTGTAAGAAACAACATTGCCCAGGCATGGTCTAAGCCCCTCACCTCGTCCCTGTGCTTTGGGGAGCCGGAGGGACAGCCGAGGCACACGGCCCTGAGACCCCTTTGCAAAAAGCCGACTTCCCACGGAGACAGTTTTCCTGAGGTGCAGACCCTATCCCAATTGGTTGTGGCAAGGTAAAGCAAATGCCCTCCACTTCTCTGGAAGAAACCACAGTGCCCAGCCATGTTCTAAGCCCTCCCATCCTCCCTGGGCTTCTGGCAGCCGGAGTGAAAAGAGAGGAGCAGAGCACTGGGACCCGTTTGACAAAAACCGGCTTCCCACGGGAAAGTCTTTCTCCACGTGCAGACATGCTCCCAGGTGCCTGGGGAAGGTAAAGGAAATGCCATACACTGACCTGGAAGAAACCACAGGGCCCAGGCACAGTCTGAACCCTTCCCTCAACCCGGCGGTTTTGCTAGCAGGAGTTCAACCCCAACGAACACAGCCCGGAGACCTCTGGGGCAAAAACGGCTTCCGATGATCAGTAGGTGCTTGCTGTGGAACACCTATCCCAAGTGGGGGAAGCCAGCTCAACAAAATGCCACACACCCAGGTGTAAGAAACAACATTGCCCAGGCATGGTCTAAGCCCCTCACCTCGTCCCTGTGCTTTGGGGAGCAGGAGGGACACCCGAGGCCCACGGCCCTGAGACCCCTTTGCAAAAAGCCGGCTTCCCACGGAAAGAGTTTTCCTGAGGTGCAGACCCTATGCCAAGTGGTTGTGGCAAGGTAAAGCAAATGCCCTCCTCTTCTCTGGAAGAAACCACAGTGCCCAGCCATGTTCTAAGCCCTCCCATCCTCCCTGGGCTTCTGGCAGCAGGAGTGAAAAGAGAGGAGCAGAGCACTGGGACCCGTTTGACAAAACCCGGCTTCCCACGGGAAAGTCTTTCTCCGCGTGCAGACATGCTCCCAGGTGCCTGTGGCAAGGGGAAGGAAATGCCATACACTGACCTGGAAGAGACCACAGGGCCCAGGCACAGTCTGAACCCTTCCCTCAACCCGGCGGTTTTGCTAGCAGGAGTTCAACCCCAACGAACACAGCCCGGAGACCCCTGGGGCAAAAACGGCTTCCGAAGAACAATAGGTGCTTGCTGTGGAACACCTATCCCAAGTGGGGGTAGCCAGCTCAACAAAATGCCACACACCCAGTGTAAGAAACAACATTGCCCAGGCATGGTCTAAGCCCCTCACCTCGTCCCTGTGCTTTGGGGAGCCGGAGGGACAGCCGAAGCACACGGCGCTGAGACCCCTTTGCAAAAAGCGGGCTTCCCACGGAGACAGTTTTCCTGATGTGCAGACCCTATCCCAAGTGGTTGTGGCAAGGTAAAGCAAATGCCCTCCACTTCTCTGGAAGAAACCACAGTGCCCAGCCATGTTCTAAGCCCGCCCATCCTCCCTGGGCTTCTGGCAGCAGGAGTGAAAAGAGAGGAGCAGAGCACTGGGACCCGTTTGACAAAACCCGGCTTCCCACGGGAAAGTCTTTCTCCGCGTGCAGACATGCTCCCAGGTGCCTGGGGCAAGGGGAAGGAAATGCCATACACTGACCTGGAAGAGACCACAGGGCCCAGGCACAGTCTGAACCCTTCCCTCAACCCGGCGGTTTTGCTAGCAGGAGTTCAACCCCAACGAACACAGCCCGGAGACCCCTGAGGCAAAAACGGCTTCCGACGAACAATAGGTGCTTGCTGTGGAACACCTATCCCAAGTGGGGGTAGCCAGCTCAACAAAATGCCACACACCCAGTGTAAGAAACAACATTGCCCAGGCATGGTCTAAGCCCCTCACCTCGTCCCTGTGCTTTGGGGATACGGAGGGACAGCCGAGGCACACGGCCCTGAGACCCCTTTGCAAAAAGCCGGCTTCCCACGGAAACAGTTTTCCTGAGGTGCAGACCCTATCCCAAGTGGTTGTGGCAAGGTAAAGCAAATGCCCTCCACTTCTCTGGAAGAAACCACAGTGCCCAGCCATGTTCTAAGCCCTCCCATCCTCCCTGGGCTTCTGGCAGCAGGAGTGAAAAGAGAGGAGCAGAGCACGGGGACCCGTTTGACAAAAACCGGCTTCCCACGGGAAAGTCTTTCTCCACGTGCAGACATGCTCCCAGGTACCTGTGGCAAGGGGAAGGAAATGCCATACACTGACCTGGAAGAGACCACAGGGCCCAGGCACAGTCTGAACCCTTCCCTCAACCCGGCGGTTTTGCTAGCAGGAGTTCAACCCCAACGAACACAGCCCGGAGACCCCTGAGGCAAAAAAGGCATCCGACGAACAATAAGCGCTTGCTGTGGAAAACCAATCCCAAGTGGGGGTAGCCAGCTCAACAAAATGCCACACACCCAGGTGTAAGAAACAACATTGCCCAGGCATGGTCTAAGCCCCTCACCTCGTCCCTGTGCTTTGGGGAGCCGGAGCGACACCCCAGGCCCACGGCCCTGAGACCCCTTTGCAAAAAGCAGGCTTCCCACGGAAACAGTTTTCCTGAGGTGCAGACCCTATCCCAAGTGGTTGTGGCAAGGTAAAGCAGATGCCCTCCACTTCTCTGGAAGAAACCACAGTGCCCAACCATTTTCTAAGCCCTCCCATCCTCCCTGGGCTTCTGGCAGCAGGAGTGAAAAGAGAGGAGCAGAGCACTGGGACCCGTTTGACAAAACCCGGCTTCCCACGGGAAAGTCTTTCTCCGCGTGCAGACATGCTCCCAGGTGCCTGTGGCAAGGGGAAGGAAATGCCATACACTGACTTGGAAGAGACCACAGGGCCCAGGCACAGTCTGAACCCTTCCCTCAACCCGGCGGTTTTGCTAGCAGGAGTTCAACCCCAACGAACACAGCCCGGAGACCCCTGGGGCAAAAACGGCTTCCGACGAACAATAGGCGCTTGCTGTGGAACACCTATCCCAAGTAGGGGAAGCCAGCTCAACAAAATGCCACACACCCAGGTGTAAGAAACAACATTGCCCAGGCTTGGTCTAAGCCCCTCACCTCGTCCCTGTGCTTTGGGGAGCCGGAGGGACAACCGAGGCCCACGAACCTGAGACCCCTTTGCAAAAAGTCGGCTTCCCACGGAAACAGTTTTCCTGAGGTGCAGAACCTATCCCAAGTGGTTGTGGCAAGGTAAAGCAAATGCCCTCCACTTCTCTGGAAGAAACCACAGTGCCCAGCCATGTTCTAAGCCCTCCCATCCTCCCTGGGCTTCTGGCAGCAGGAGTGAAAAGAGAGGAGCAGAGCACTGGGACCCGTTTGACAAAACCCGGCTTCTCACGGGAAAGTCTTTCTCCACGTGCAGACATGCTCCCAGGTGCCTGGGGCAAGGGGAAGGAAATGCCATACACTGACCTGGAAGAGACCACAGGGCCCAGGCACAGTCTGAACCCTTCCCTCAACTCGGCGGTTTTGCTAGAAGGAGTTCAACCCCAACGAACACAGCCCGGAGACCCCTGGGGCAAAAACGGCTTCCGACGATCAATAGGTGCTTGCTGTGGAACACTCATCCCAAGTGGGGGTAGCCAGCTCAACAAAATGCCACACACCCAGGTGTAAGAAACAACATTGCCCAGGCTTGGTCTAAGCCCCTCACCTCGTCCCTGTGCTTTGGGGAGCAGGAGGGACACCCGAGGCCCACGGCCCTGAGACCCCTTTGCAAAAAGCCGGCTTCCCACGGAAAGAGTTTTCCTGAGGTGCAGACCCTATCCCAAGTGGTTGTGGCAAAGTAAAGCAAATGCCCTCCACTTCTCTGGAAGAAACCAGAGTGCCCAGACATGTTCTAAGCCCGCCCAACCTCCCTGGGCTTCTGGCAGCAGGAGTGAAAAGAGAGGAGCAGAGCAATGGGACCCGTTTGACAAAACCCGGCTTCCAACGGGAAAGTCTTTCTCCACGTGCAGACATGCTCCCAGGTGCCTGTGGCAAGGGGAAGGAAATGCCATACACTGACCTGGAAGAGACCACAGGGCCCAGGCACAGTCTGAACCCTTCCCTCAACCCGGCGGTTTTGCTAGCAGGAGTTCAACCCCAACGAACACAGCCCGGAGACCCCTGGGGCAAAAACGGCTTCCGATGATCAATAGGTGCTTGCTGTGGAACACTCATCCCAAGTGGGGGAAGCCAGCTCAACAAAATGCCACACACCCAGGTGTAAGAAACAACATTGCCCAGGCTTGGTCTCAGCCCCTCACCTCGTCCCTGTGCTTTGGGGAGCAGGAGGGACACCCGAGGCCCACGGCCCTGAGACCCCTTTGCAAAAAGCCGGCTTCCCACGGAAAGAGTTTTCCTGAGGTGCAGACCCTATCCCAAGTGGTTGTGGCAAGGAAAAGCAAATGCCCTCCACTTCTCTGGAAGAAACCACAGTGCCCAGCCATGTTCTAAGCCCGCCCATCCTCCCTGGGCTTCTGGCAGCAGGAGTGAAAAGAGAGGAGCAGAGCAATGGGACCCGTTTGACAAAACCCGGCTTCCAACGGGAAAGTCTTTCTCCACGTGCAGACATGCTCCCAGGTGCCTGTGGCAAGGGGAAGGAAATGCCATACACTGACCTGGAAGAGACCACAGGGCCCAGGCACAGTCTGAACCCTTCCCTCAACCTGGCGGTTTTCCTAGCAGGAGTTCAACCCCAACGAACACAGCCCGGAGACCCCTGGGGCAAAAACGGCTACCGACGATCAATAGGTGCTTGCTGTGGAACACCTATCCCAAGTGGGGGAAGCCAGCTCAACAAAATGCCACACACCCAGGTGTAAGAAACAACATTGCCCAGGCATGGTCTAAGCCCCTCACCTCGTCCCTGTGCTTAGGGGAGCCGGAGGGACACCCGAGGCCAACGGCCCTGAGACCCCTTTGCAAAAAGCCGGCTTCCCACGGAAAGCGTTTTCCCAGGGTGCAGACCCTATCCCAAGTGGTTGTGGCAAGGTAAAGCAAATGCCCTCCACTTCTCTGGAAGAAACCACAGTGCCCAGCCATGTTCTAAGCCCTCCCATCCTCCCTGGGCTTCTGGCAGCAGGAGTGAAAAGAGAGGAGCAGAGCACTGGGACCCGTTTGACAAAACCCGGCTTCTCACGGGAAAGTCTTTCTCCACGTGCAGACATGCTCCCAGGTGCCTGGGGCAAGGGGAAGGAAATGCCATACACTGACCTGGAAGAAACCACAGGGCCCAGGCACAGTCTGAACCCTTCCCTCAACCCGGCGGTTTTGCTAGCAGGAGTTCAACCCCAACGAACACAGCCCGGAGACCTCTGGGGCAAAAACGGCTTCCGATGATCAGTAGGTGCTTGCTGTGGAACACCTATCCCAAGTGGGGGAAGCCAGCTCAACAAAATGCCACACACCCAGGTGTAAGAAACAACATTGCCCAGGCATGGTCTAAGCCCCTCACCTCGTCCCTGTGCTTTGGGGAGCAGGAGGGACACCCGAGGCCCACGGCCCTGAGACCCCTTTGCAAAAAGCCGGCTTCCCACGGAAAGAGTTTTCCGGAGGTGCAGACCCTATCCCAAGTGGTTGTGGCAAGGTAAAGCAAATGCCCTCCTCTTCTCTGGAAGAAACCACAGTGCCCAGCCATGTTCTAAGCCCTCCCATCCTCCCTGGGCTTCTGGCAGCAGGAGTGAAAAGAGAGGAGCAGAGCACTGGGACCCGTTTGACAAAACCCGGCTTCCCACGGGAAAGTCTTTCTCCGCGTGCAGACATGCTCCCAGGTGCCTGTGGCAAGGGGAAGGAAATGCCATACACTGACCTGGAAGAGACCACAGGGCCCAGGCACAGTCTGAACCCTTCCCTCAACCCGGCGGTTTTGCTAGAAGGAGTTCAACCCCAACGAACACAGCCCGGAGACCCCTGGGGCAAAAACGGCTTCCGACGATCAATAGGTGCTTGCTGTGGAACACTCATCCCAAGTGGGGGAAGCCAGCTCAACAAAATGCCACACACCCAGGTGTAAGAAACAACATTGCCCAGGCTTGGTCTCAGCCCCTCACCTCGTCCCTGTGCTTTGGGGAGCAGGAGGGACACCCGAGGCCCACGGCCCTGAGACCCCTTTGCAAAAAGCCGGCTTCCCACGGAAAGAGTTTTCCTGAGGTGCAGACCCTATCCCAAGTGGTTGTGGCAAGGAAAACAAATGCCCTCCACTTCTCTGGAAGAAACCACAGTGCCCAGCCATGTTCTAAGCCCGCCCATCCTCCCTGGGCTTCTGGCAGCAGGAGTGAAAAGAGAGGAGCAGAGCAATGGGACCCGTTTGACAAAACCCGGCTTCCAACGGGAAAGTCTTTCTCCACGTGCAGACATGCTCCCAGGTGCCTGGGGCAAGGGGAAGGAAATGCCATACACTGACCTGGAAGAGACCACAGGGCCCAGGCACAGTCTGAACCCTTCCCTCAACCCGGCGGTTTTCCTAGCAGGAGTTCAACCCCAACGAACACAGCCCGGAGACCCCTGGGGCAAAAACGGCTTCCGACGATCAATAGGTGCTTGCTGTGGAACACCTATCCCAAGTGGGGGAAGCAAGCTCAACAAAATGCCACACACCCAGGTGTAAGAAACAACATTGCCCAGGCATGGTCTAAGCCCCTCACCTCGTCCCTGTGCTTTGGGGAGCCGGAGGGACAACCGAGGCCAACGGCCCTGAGACGCCTTTGCAAAAAGCCGGCTTCCCACGGAAAGCGTTTTCCCAGGGTGCAGACCCTATCCCAAGTGGTTGTGGCAAGGTAAAGCAAATGCCCTCCACTTCTCTGGAAGAAACCACAGTGCCCAGCCATGTTCTAAGCCCTCCCATCCTCCCTGGGCTTCTGGCAGCAGGAGTGAAAAGAGAGGAGCAGAGCACTGGGACCCGTTTGACAAAACCCGGCTTCTCACGGGAAAGTCTTTCTCCACGTGCAGACATGCTCCCAGGTGCCTGGGGCAAGGGGAAGGAAATGCCATACACTGACCTGGAAGAGACCACAGGGCCCAGGCACAGTCTGAACCCTTCCCTCAACTCGGCGGTTTTGCTAGAAGGAGTTCAACCCCAACGAACACAGCCCGGAGACCCCTGGGGCAAAAACGGCTTCCGATGATCAATAGGTGCTTGCTGTGGAACACTCATCCCAAGTGGGGGAAGCCAGCTCAACAAAATGCCACACACCCAGGTGTAAGAAACAACATTGCCCAGGCTTGGTCTAAGCCCCTCACCTCGTCCCTGTGCTTTGGGGAGCAGGAGGGACACCCGAGGCCCACGGCCCTGAGACCCCTTTGCAAAAAGCCGGCTTCCCACGGAAACAGTTTTCCTGAGGTGCAGACCCTATCCCAAGTGGTTGTGGCAAGGTAAAGCAAATGCCCTCCACTTCTCTGGAAGAAACCACAGTGCCCAGACATGTTCTAAGCCCGCCCATCCTCCCTGGGCTTCTGGCAGCAGGAGTGAAAAGAGAGGAGCAGAGCAATGGGACCCGTTTGACAAAACCCGGCTTCCCACGGGAAAGTCTTTCTCCACGTGCAGACATGCTCCCAGGTGCCTGTGGCAAGGGGAAGGAAATGCCATACACTTACCTGGAAGAGACCACAGGGCCCAGGCACAGTCTGAACCCTTCCCTCAACCCGGCGGTTTTGCTAGCAGGAGTTCAACCCCAACGAACACAGCCCGGAGACCCCTGGGGCAAAAACGGCATCCGACGAACAATAGGTGCTTGCTGTGGAACACCTATCCCAAGTGGGGGTAGCCAGCTCAACAAAATGCCACACACCCAGGTGTAAGAAACAACATTGCCCAGGCATGGTCTAAGCCCCTCACCTCGTCCCTGTGCTTTGGGGAGCCGGAGGGACAGCCGAGGCACACGGCCCTGAGACCCCTTTGCAAAAAGCCGGCTTCCCACGGAAACAGTTTTCCTGAGGTGCAGACCCTATCCCAAGTGGTTGTGGCAAGGTAAAGCAAATGCCCTCCACTTCTCTGGAAGAAACCACAGTGCCCAGCCATGTTCTAAGCCCTCCCATCCTCCCTGGGCTTCTGGCAGCAGGAGTGAAAAGAGAGGAGCAGAGCACGGGGACCCGTTTGACAAAAACCGGCTTCCCACGGGAAAGTCTTTCTCCACGTGCAGACATGCTCCCAGGTGCCTGTGGCAAGGGGAAGGTAATGCCATACACTGACCTGGAAGAGAGCACAGGGCCCAGGCACAGTCTGAACCCTTCCCTCAACCCGGCGGTTTTGCTAGCAGGAGTTCAACCCCAACGAACACAGCCCGGAGACCCCTGGGGCAAAAACGGCTTCCGAAGAACAATAGGTGCTTGCTGTGGAACACCTATCCCAAGTGGGGGTAGCCTGCTCAACAAAATGCCACACACCCAGTGTAAGAAACAACATTGCCCAGGCATGGTCTAAGCCCCTCACCTCGTCCCTGTGCTTTGGGGAGCCGGAGGGACAGCCGAAGCACACGGCGCTGAGACCCCTTTGCAAAAAGCGGGCTTCCCACGGAGACAGTTTTCCTGATGTGCAGACCCTATCCCAAGTGGTTGTGGCAAGGTAAAGCAAATGCCCTCCACTTCTCTGGAAGAAACCACAGTGCCCAGCCATGTTCTAAGCCCTCCCATCCTCCCTGGGCTTCTGGCAGCAGGAGTGAAAAGAGAGGAGCAGAGCACTGGGACCCGTTTGACAAAACCCGGCTTCTCACGGGAAAGTCTTTCTCCACGTGCAGACATGCTCCCAGGTGCCTGTGGCAAGGGGAAGGAAATGCCATACACTGACCTGGAAGAGACCACAGGGCCCAGGCACAGTCTGAACCCTTCCCTCAACTCGGCGGTTTTGCTAGAAGGAGTTCAACCCCAACGAACACAGCCCGGAGACCCCTGGGGCAAAAACGGCTTCCGATGATCAATAGGTGCTTGCTGTGGAACACTCATCCCAAGTGGGGGAAGCCAGCTCAACAAAATGCCACACACCCAGGTGTAAGAAACAACATTGCCCAGGCTTGGTCTCAGCCCCTCACCTCGTCCCTGTCCCTGGGGGAGCAGGAGGGACACCCGAGGCCCACGGCCCTGAGACCCCTTTGCAAAAAGCCGGCTTCCCACGGAAAGAGTTTTCCTGAGGTGCAGACCCTATCCCAAGTGGTTGTGGCAAGGAAAAGCAAATGCCCTCCACTTCTCTGGAAGAAACCACAGTGCCCAGCCATGTTCTAAGCCCGCCCATCCTCCCTGGGCTTCTGGCAGCAGGAGTGAAAAGAGAGGAGCAGAGCAATGGGACCCGTTTGACAAAACCCGGCTTCCAACGGGAAAGTCTTTCTCCACGTGCAGACATGCTCCCAGGTGCCTGGGGCAAGGGGAAGGAAATGCCATACACTGACCTGGAAGAGACCACAGGGCCCAGGCACAGTCTGAACCCTTCCCTCAACCCGGCGGTTTTCCTAGCAGGAGTTCAACCCCAACGAACACAGCCCGGAGACCCCTGGGGCAAAAACGGCTTCCGACGATCAATAGGTGCTTACTGTGGAACACCTATCCCAAGTGGGGGAAGCAAGCTCAACAAAATGCCACACACCCAGGTGTAAGAAACAACATTGCCCAGGCATGGTCTAAGCCCCTCACCTCGTCCCTGTGCTTTGGGGAGCCGGAGGGACACCCGAGGCCAACGGCCCTGAGACCCCTTTGCAAAAAGCCGGCTTCCCACGGAAAGCGTTTTCCCAGGGTGCAGACCCTATCCCAAGTGGTTGTGGCAAGGTAAAGCAAATGCCCTCCACTTCTCTGGAAGAAACCACAGTGCCCAGACATGTTCTAAGCCCTCCCATCCTCCCTGGGCTTCTGACAGCAGGAGTGAAAAGAGAGGAGCAGAGCACTGGGACCCGTTTGACAAAACCCGGCTTCCCACCGGAAAGTCTTTCTCCACGTGCAGACATGCTCCCAGGTGACTGGGGCAAGGGGAAGGAAATGCCATACACTGACCTGGAAGAGACCACAGGGCCCAGGCACAGTCTGAACCCTTCCCTCAACCCGGCGGTTTTGCTAGCAGGAGTTCAACCCCAACGAACACAGCCCGGAGACCCCTGGGGCAAAAACGGCTTCCGACGAACAATAGGTGCTTGCTGTGGAACACCTATCCCAAGTGGGGGAAGCCAGCTCAACAAAATGCCACATACCCAGGTGTAAGAAACAACATTGCCCAGGCATGGTCTAAGCCCCTCACCTCGTCCCTGTGCTTTGGGGAGTCGGAGGGACACCCGAGGCCCACGGCCCTGAGACCCCTTTGCAAAAAGCCGGCTTCCCACGGAAAGAGTTTTCCTGAGGTGCAGACCCTATCCCAAGTGGTTGTGGCAAGGTAAAGCAAATGCCCTCCACTTCTCTGGAAGAAACCACAGTGCCCAGCCATGTTCTAAGCCCTCCCATCCTCCCTGGACTTCTGGCAGCAGGAGTGAAAAGAGAGGAGCAGAGCACTGGGTCCCGTTTGACAGAACCCGGCTACCCACGGGAAAGTCTTTCTCCACGTGCAGACATGCTCCCAGGTGCCTGTGGCAAGGGGAAGGAAATGCCATACACTGACCTGGAAGAGACCACAGGGCCCAGGCACAGTCTGAACCCTTCCCTCAACCCGGCGGTTTTGCTAGCAGGAGTTCAACCCCAACGAACACAGCCCCGAGACCCCTGGGGCAAAAACGGCTTCAGACGATCAATAGGTGCTTGCTGTGGAACACCTATCCCAAGTGGGGGTAGCCAGCTCAACAAAATGCCACACACCCAGGTGTAAGAAACAACATTGCCCAGGCATGGTCTAAGCCCCTCACCTCGTCCCTGTGCTTTGGGGAGCCGGAGGGACAGCCGAGGCACACGGCCCTGAGACCCCTTTGCAAAAAGCCGGCTTCCCACGGAAACAGTTTTCCTGAGGTGCAGACCCTATCCCAAGTGGTTGTGGCAAGGTAAAGCAAATGCCCTCCACTTCTCTGGAAGAAACCACAGTGCCCAGCCATGTTCTAAGCCCTCCCATCCTCCCTGGGCTTCTGGCAGCAGGAGTGAAAAGAGAGGAGCAGAGCACTGGGACCCGTTTGACAAAACCCGACTTCTCACGGGAAAGTCTTTCTCCACGTGCAGACATGCTCCCAGGTGCCTGGGGCAAGGGGAAGGAAATGCCATACACTGACCTGGAAGAGACCACAGGGCCCAGGCACAGTCTGAACCCTTCCCTCAACTCGGCGGTTTTGCTAGAAGGAGTTCAACCCCAACGAACACAGCCCGGAGACCCCTGGGGCAAAAACGGCTTCCGATGATCAATAGGTGCTTGCTGTGGAACACTCATCCCAAGTGGGGGAAGCCAGCTCAACAAAATGCCACACACCCAGGTGTAAGAAACAACATTGCCCAGGCTTGGTCTCAGCCCCTCACCTCGTCCCTGTGCCTTGGGGAGCAGGAGGGACACCCGAGGCCCACGGCCCTGAGACCCCTTTGCAAAAAGCCGGCTTCCCACGGAAAGAGTTTTCCTGAGGTGCAGACCCTATCCCAAGTGGTTGTGGCAAGGAAAAGCAAATGCCCTCCACTTCTCTGGAAGAAACCACAGTGCCCAGCCATGTTCTAAGCCCGCCCATCCTCCCTGGGCTTCTGGCAGCAGGAGTGAAAAGAGAGGAGCAGAGCAATGGGACCCGTTTGACAAAACCCGGCTTCCAACGGGAAAGTCTTTCTCCACGTGCAGACATGCTCCCAGGTGCCTGGGGCAAGGGGAAGGAAATGCCATACACTGACCTGGAAGAGACCACAGGGCCCAGGCACAGTCTGAACCCTTCCCTCAACCCGGCGGTTTTGCTAGCAGGAGTTCAACCCCAACGAACACAGCCCGGAGACCCCTGGGGCAAAAACGGCTTCCGACGATCAATAGGTGCTTGCTGTGGAACACCTATCCCAAGTGGGGGAAGCCAGCGCAACAAAATGCCACACACCCAGGTGTAAGAAACAACATTACCCAGGCATGGTCTAAGCCCCTCACCTCGTCCCTGTGCTTTGGGGAGCCGGAGGGACAGCCGAAGCACAGGGCGCTGAGACCCCTTTGCAAAAAGCGGGCTTCCCACGGAGACAGTTTTCCTGAGGTGCAGACCCTATCCCAAGTGGTTGTGGCAAGGTAAAGCAGATGCCCTCCACTTCTCTGGAAGAAACCACAGTGCCCAGCCATGTTCTAAGCCCTCCCATCCTCCCTGGGCTTCTGGCAGCAGGAGTGAAAAGAGAGGAGCAGAGCACTGGGACCCGTTTGACAAAAACCGGCTTCCCACGGGAAAGTCTTTCTCCACGTGCAGACATGCTCCCAGGTGCCTGGGGCAAGGGGAAGGTAATGCCATACACTGACCTGGAAGAGAGCACAGGGCCCAGGCACAGTCTGAACCCTTCCCTCAACCCGGCGGTTTTGCTAGCAGGAGTTCACCCACAACGAACACAGCCCGGAGACCCCTGAGGCAAAAACGGCTTCCGATGATCAGTAGGTGCTTGCTGTGGAACACCTATCCCAATTGGGGGTAGGCAGCTCAACAAAATGCCACACACCCAGTGTAAGAAACAACATTGCCCAGGCATGGTCTAAGCCCCTCACCTCGTCCCTGTGCTTTGGGGAGCCGGAGGGACAGCCGAGGCCCACGGCCCTGAGACTCCTTTGCAAAAAGCCGGCTTCCCACGGAAACAGTTTTCCTGAGGTGCAGACCCTATCCCAAGTGGTTGTGGCAAGGTAAAGCAGATGCCCTCCACTTCTCTGGAAGAAACCACAGTGCCCAACCATTTTCTAAGCCCTCCCATCCTCCCTGGGCTTCTGGCAGCAGGAGTGAAAAGAGAGGAGCAGAGCACTGGGACCCGTTTGACAAAACCCGGCTTCCCACGGGAAAGTCTTTCTCCGCGTGCAGACATGCTCCCAGGTGCCTGTGGCAAGGGGAAGGAAATGCCATACACTGACTTGGAAGAGACCACAGGGCCCAGGCACAGTCTGAACCCTTCCCTCAACCCGGCGGTTTTGCTAGCAGGAGTTCAACCCCAACGAACACAGCCCGGAGACCCCTGGGGCAAAAACGGCTTCCGACGAACAATAGGCGCTTGCTGTGGAACACCTATCCCAAGTAGGGGAAGCCAGCTCAACAAAATGCCACACACCCAGGTGTAAGAAACAACATTGCCCAGGCTTGGTCTAAGCCCCTCACCTCGTCCCTGTGCTTTGGGGAGCAGGAGGGACACCCGAGGCCCACGGCCCTGAGACCCCTTTGCAAAAAGCCGGCTTCCCATGGAAAGAGTTTTCCTGAGGTGCAGACCCTATCCCAAGTGGTTGTGGCAAGGTAAAGCAAATGCCCTCCACTTCTCTGGAAGAAACCAGAGTGCCCAGACATGTTCTAAGCCCGCCCATCCTCCCTGGGCTTCTGGCAGCAGGAGTGAAAAGAGAGGAGCAGAGCAATGGGACCCGTTTGACAAAACCCAGCTTCCAACGGGAAAGTCTTTCTCCACGTGCAGACATGCTCCCAGGTGCCTGTGGCAAGGGGAAGGAAATGCCATACACTGACCTGGAAGAGACCACAGGGCCCAGGCACAGTCTGAACCCTTCCCTCAACCCGGCGGTTTTGCTAGCAGGAGTTCAACCCCAACGAACACAGCCCGGAGACCCCTGGGGCAAAAACGGCTTCCGATGATCAATAGGTGCTTGCTGTGGAAAACTCATCCCAAGTGGGGGAAGCCAGCTCAACAAAATGCCACACACCCAGGTGTAAGAAACAACATTGCCCAGGCTTGGTCTCAGCCCCTCACCTCGTCCCTGTGCTGTGGGGAGCCGGAGGGAGAGCCGAGGCCCACGGCCCTGAGACCCCTTTGCAAAAAGCCGGCTTCCCACGGAAAGAGTTTTCCTGAGGTGCAGACCCTATCCCAAGTGGTTGTGGCAAGGAAAAGCAAATGCCCTCCACTTCTCTGGAAGAAACCACAGTGCCCAGCCATGTTCTAAGCCCGCCCATCCTCCCTGGGCTTCTGGCAGCAGGAGTGAAAAGAGAGGAGCAGAGCAATGGGACCCGTTTGACAAAACCCGGCTTCCAACGGGAAAGTCTTTCTCCACGTGCAGACATGCTCCCAGGTGCCTGGGGCAAGGGGAAGGAAATGCCATACACTGACCTGGAAGAGACCACAGGGCCCAGGCACAGTCTGAACCCTTCCCTCAACCCGGCGGTTTTCCTAGCAGGAGTTCAACCCCAACGAACACAGCCCGGAGACCCCTGGGGCAAAAACGGCTTCCGACGATCAATAGGTGCTTGCTGTGGAACACCTATCCCAAGTGGGGGAAGCCAGCTCAACAAAATGCCACACACCCAGGTGTAAGAAACAACATTGCCCAGGCATGGTCTAAGCCCCTCACCTCGTCCCTGTGCTTTGGGGAGCCGGAGCGACACCCGAGGCCAACGGCCCTGAGACCCCTTTGCAAAAAGCCGGCTTCCCACGGAAAGCGTTTTCCCAGGGTGCAGACCCTATCCCAAGTGGTTGTGGCAAGGTAAAGCAAATGCCCTCCACTTCTCTGGAAGAAACCACAGTGCCCAGCCATGTTCTAAGCCCTCCCATCCTCCCTGGGCTTCTGGCAGCAGGAGTGAAAAGAGAGGAGCAGAGCACTGGGACCCGTTTGACAAAACCCGGCTTCTCACGGGAAAGTCTTTCTCCACGTGCAGACATGCTCCCAGGTGCCTGGGGCAAGGGGAAGGAAATGCCATACACTGACCTGGAAGAGACCACAGGGCCCAGGCACAGTCTGAACCCTTCCCTCAACTCGGCGGTTTTGCTAGAAGGAGTTCAACCCCAACGAACACAGCCCGGAGACCCCTGGGGCAAAAACGGCTTCCGATGATCAATAGGTGCTTGCTGTGGAACACTCATCCCAAGTGGGGGAAGCCAGCTCAACAAAATGCCACACACCCAGGTGTAAGAAACAACATTGCCCAGGCTTGGTCTCAGCCCCTCACCTCGTCCCTGTGCTGTGGGGAGCCGGAGGGAGAGCCGAGGCCCACGGCCCTGAGACCCCTTTGCAAAAAGCCGGCTTCCCACGGAAAGAGTTTTCCTGAGGTGCAGACCCTATCCCAAGTGGTTGTGGCAAGGAAAAGCAAATGTCCTCCACTTCTCTGGAAGAAACCACAGTGCCCAGCCATGTTCTAAGCCCTCCCATCCTCCCTTGGCTTCTGGCAGCAGGACTGAAAAGAGAGGAGCAGAGCACTGGGACCCGTTTGACAAAACCCGGCTTCTCACGGGAAAGTCTTTCTCCACGTGCAGACATGCTCCCAGGTGCCTGTGGCAAGGGGAAGGAAATGCCATACACTGACCTGGAAGAGACCACAGGGCCCAGGCACAGTCTGAACCCTTCCCTCAACTCGGCGGTTTTGCTAGAAGGAGTTCAACCCCAACGAACACAGCCCGGAGACCCCTGGGGCAAAAACGGCTTCCGACGATCAATAGGTGCTTGCTGTGGAACACTCATCCCAAGTGGGGGAAGCCAGCTCAACAAAATGCCACACACCCAGGTGTAAGAAACAACATTGCCCAGGCTTGGTCTCAGCCCCTCACCTCGTCCCTGTGCTTTGGGGAGCAGGAGGGACACCCGAGGCCCACGGCCCTGAGACCCCTTTGCAAAAAGCCGGCTTCCCACGGAAAGAGTTTTCCTGAGGTGCAGACGCTATCCCAAGTGGTTGTGGCAAGGAAAACAAATGCCCTCCACTTCTCTGGAAGAAACCACAGTGCCCAGCCATGTTCTAAGCCCGCCCATCCTCCCTGGGCTTCTGGCAGCAGGAGTGAAAAGAGAGGAGCAGAGCAATGGGACCCGTTTGACAAAACCCGGCTTCCAACGGGAAAGTCTTTCTCCACGTGCAGACATGCTCCCAGGTGCCTGGGGCAAGGGGAAGGAAATGCCATACACTGACCTGGAAGAGACCACAGGGCCCAGGCACAGTCTGAACCCTTCCCTCAACCCGGCGGTTTTCCTAGCAGGAGTTCAACCCCAACGAACACAGCCCGGAGACCCCTGGGGAAAAACGGCTTCCGACGATCAATAGGTGCTTGCTGTGGAACACCTATCCCAAGGGGGGAAGCAAGCTCAACAAAATGCCACACACCCAGGTGTAAGAAACAACATTGCCCAGGCATGGTCTAAGCCCCTCACCTCGTCCCTGTGCTTGGGGAGCCGGAGGGACAACCGAGGCCAACGGCCCTGAGACCCCTTTGCAAAAAGCTGGCTTCCCACGGAAAGCGTTTTCCCAGGGTGCAGACCCTATCCCAAGTGGTTGTGGCAAGGTAAAGCAAATGCCCTCCACTTCTCTGGAAGAAACCACAGTGCCCAGCCATGTTCTAAGCCCTCCCATCCTCCCTGGGCTTCTGGCAGCAGGAGTGAAAAGAGAGGAGCAGAGCACTGGGACCCGTTTGACAAAACCCGGCTTCTCACGGGAAAGTCTTTCTCCACGTGCAGACATGCTCCCAGGTGCCTGGGGCAAGGGGAAGGAAATGCCATACACTGACCTGGAAGAGACCACAGGGCCCAGGCACAGTCTGAACCCTTCCCTCAACTCGGCGGTTTTGCTAGAAGGAGTTCAACCCCAACGAACACAGCCCGGAGACCCCTGGGGCAAAAACGGCTTCCGATGATCAATAGGTGCTTGCTGTGGAACACTCATCCCAAGTGGGGGAAGCCAGCTCAACAAAATGCCACACACCCAGGTGTAAGAAACAACATTGCCCAGGCTTGGTCTAAGCCCCTCACCTCGTCCCTGTGCTTTGGGGAGCAGGAGGGACACCCGAGGCCCACGGCCCTGAGACCCCTTTGCAAAAAGCCGGCTTCCCACGGAAAGAGTTTTCCTGAGGTGCAGACCCTATCCCAAGTGGTTGTGGCAAGGTAAAGCAAATGCCCTCCACTTCTCTGGAAGAAACCAGAGTGCCCAGACATGTTCTAAGCCCGCCCATCCTCCCTGGGCTTCTGGCAGCAGGAGTGAAAAGAGAGGAGCAGAGCAATGGGACCCGTTTGACAAAACCCGGCTTCCCACGGGAAAGTCTTTCTCCACGTGCAGACATGCTCCCAGGTGCCTGTGGCAAGGGGAAGGAAATGCCATACACTGACCTGGAAGAGACCACAGGGCCCAGGCACAGTCTGAACCCTTCCCTCAACCCGGCGGTTTTGCTAGCAGGAGTTCAACCCCAACGAACACAGCCCGGAGACCCCTGGGGCAAAAACGGCATCCGACGAACAATAGGTGCTTGCTGTGGAACACCTATCCCAAGTGGGGGTAGCCAGCTCAACAAAATGCCACACACCCAGGTGTAAGAAACAACATTGCCCAGGCATGGTCTAAGCCCCTCACCTCGTCCCTGTGCTTTGGGGAGCCGGAGGGACAGCCGAGGCACACGGCCCTGAGACCCCTTTGCAAAAAGCCGGCTTCTCACGGAAACAGTTTTCCTGAGGTGCAGACCCTATCCCAAGTGGTTGTGGCAAGGTAAAGCAAATGCCCTCCACTTCTCTGGAAGAAACCACAGTGCCCAGCCATGTTCTAAGCCCTCCCATCCTCCCTGGGCTTCTGGCAGCAGGAGTGAAAAGAGAGGAGCAGAGCACGGGGACCCGTTTGACAAAAACCGGCTTCCCACGGAAAAGTCTTTCTCCACGTGCAGACATGCTCCCAGGTGCCTGTGGCAAGGGGAAGGTAATGCCATACACTGACTTGGAAGAGAGCACAGGGCCCAGGCACAGTCTGAACCCTTCCCTCAACCCGGCGGTTTTGCTAGCAGGAGTTCAACCCCAACGAACACAGCCCGGAGACCCCTGGGGCAAAAACGGCTTCCGAAGAACAATAGGTGCTTGCTGTGGAACACCTATCCCAAGTGGGGGTAGCCTGCTCAACAAAATGCCACACACCCAGTGTAAGAAACAACATTGCCCAGGCATGGTCTAAGCCCCTCACCTCGTCCCTGTGCTTTGGGGAGCCGGAGGGACAGCCGAAGCACACGGCGCTGAGACCCCTTTGCAAAAAGCGGGCTTCCCACGGAGACAGTTTTCCTGATGTGCAGACCCTATCCCAAGTGGTTGTGGCAAGGTAAAGCAAATGCCCTCCACTTCTCTGGAAGAAACCACAGTGCCCAGCCATGTTCTAAGCCCTCCCATCCTCCCTGGGCTTCTGGCAGCAGGAGTGAAAAGAGAGGAGCAGAGCACTGGGACCCGTTTGACAAAACCCGGCTTCTCACGGGAAAGTCTTTCTCCACGTGCAGACATGCTCCCAGGTGCCTGTGGCAAGGGGAAGGAAATGCCATACACTGACCTGGAAGAGACCACAGGGCCCAGGCACAGTCTGAACCCTTCCCTCAACTCGGCGGTTTTGCTAGAAGGAGTTCAACCCCAACGAACACAGCCCGGAGACCCCTGGGGCAAAAACGGCTTCCGATGATCAATAGGTGCTTGCTGTGGAACACTCATCCCAAGTGGGGGAAGCCAGCTCAACAAAATGCCACACACCCAGGTGTAAGAAACAACATTGCCCAGGCTTGGTCTCAGCCCCTCACCTCGTCCCTGTCCCTGGGGTGCAGGAGGGACACCCGAGGCCAACGGCCCTGAGACCCCTTTGCAAAAAGCCGGCTTCCCACGGAAAGCGTTTTCCCAGGGTGCAGACCCTATCCCAAGTGGTTGTGGCAAGGTAAAGCAAATGCCCTCCACTTCTCTGGAAGAAACCACAGTGCCCAGACATGTTCTAAGCCCTCCCATCCTCCCTGGGCTTCTGACAGCAGGAGTGAAAAGAGAGGAGCAGAGCACTGGGACCCGTTTGACAAAACCCGGCTTCCCACCGGAAAGTCTTTCTCCACGTGCAGACATGCTCCCAGGTGACGGGGGCAAGGGGAAGGAAATGCCATACACTGACCTGGAAGAGACCACAGGGCCCAGGCACAGTCTGAACCCTTCCCTCAACCCGGCGGTTTTGCTAGCAGGAGTTCAACCCCAACGAACACAGCCCGGAGACCCCTGGGGCAAAAACGGATTCCGACGAACAATAGGTGCTTGCTGTGGAACACCTATCCCAAGTGGGGGAAGCCAGCTCAACAAAATGCCACATACCCAGGTGTAAGAAACAACATTGCCCAGGCATGGTCTAAGCCCCTCACCTCGTCCCTGTGCTTTGGGGAGTCGGAGGGACACCCGAGGCCCACGGCCCTGAGACCCCTTTGCAAAAAGCCGGCTTCCCACGGAAAGAGTTTTCCTGAGGTGCAGACCCTATCCCAAGTGGTTGTGGCAAGGTAAAGCAAATGCCCTCCTCTTCTCTGGAAGAAACCACAGTGCCCAGCCATGTTCTAAGCCCTCCCATCCTCCCTGGACTTCTGGCAGCAGGAGTGAAAAGAGAGGAGCAGAGCACTGGGTCCCGTTTGACAAAACCCGGGTTCCCACGGGAAAGTCTTTCTCCACGTGCAGACATGCTCCCAGGTGCCTGTGGCAAGGGGAAGGAAATGCCATACACTGACCTGGAAGAGACCACAGGGCCCAGGCACAGTCTGAACCCTTCCCTCAACCCGGCGGTTTTGCTAGCAGGAGTTCAACCCCAACGAACACAGCCCCGAGACCCCTGGGGCAAAAACGGCTTCAGACGATCAATAGGTGCTTGCTGTGGAACACTCATCCCAAGTGGGGGAAGCCAGCTCAACAAAATGCCACACACCCAGGTGTAAGAAACAACATTGCCCAGGCTTGGTCTAAGCCCCTCACCTCGTCCCTGTGCTTTGGGGAGCAGGAGGGACACCCGAGGCCCACGGCCCTGAGACCCCTTTGCAAAAAGCCGGCTTCCCACGGAAAGAGTTTTCCTGAGGTGCAGACCCTATCCCAAGTGGTTGTGGCAAGGTAAAGCAAATGCCCTCCACTTCTCTGGAAGAAACCAGAGTGCCCAGACATGTTCTAAGCCCGCCCATCCTCCCTGGGCTTCTGGCAGCAGGAGTGAAAAGAGAGGAGCAGAGCAATGGGACCCGTTTGACAAAACCCGGCTTCCAACGGGAAAGTCTTTCTCCACGTGCAGACATGCTCCCAGGTGCCTGTGGCAAGGGGAAGGAAATGCCATACACTGACCTGGAAGAGACCACAGGGCCCAGGCACAGTCTGAACCCTTCCCTCAACCCGGCGGTTTTGCTAGCAGGAGTTCAACCCCAACGAACACAGCCCGGAGACCCCTGGGGCAAAAACTGCTTCCGATGATCAATAGGTGCTTGCTGTGGAACACTCATCCCAAGTGGGGGAAGCCAGCTCAACAAAATGCCACACACCCAGGTGTAAGAAACAACATTGCCCAGGCTTGGTCTCAGCCCCTCACCTCGTCCCTGTGCTTTGGGGAGCAGGAGGGACACCCGAGGCCCACGGCCCTGAGACCCCTTTGCAAAAAGCCGGCTTCCCACGGAAAGAGTTTTCCTGAGGTGCAGACCCTATCCCAAGTGGTTGTGGCAAGGAAAAGCAAATGCCCTCCACTTCTCTGGAAGAAACCACAGTGCCCAGCCATGTTCTAAGCCCGCCCATCCTCCCTGGGCTTCTGGCAGCAGGAGTGAAAAGAGAGGAGCAGAGCAATGGGACCCGTTTGACAAAACCCGGCTTCCAACGGGAAAGTCTTTCTCCACGTGCAGACATGCTCCCAGGTGCCTGGGGCAAGGGGAAGGAAATGCCATACACTGACCTGGAAGAGACCACAGGGCCCAGGCACAGTCTGAACCCTTCCCTCAACCCGGCGGTTTTCCTAGCAGGAGTTCAACCCCAACGAACACAGCCCGGAGACCCCTGGGGCAAAAACGGCTTCCGACGATCAATAGGTGCTTGCTGTGGAACACCTATCCCAAGTGGGGGAAGCCAGCTCAACAAAATGCCACACACCCAGGTGTAAGAAACAACATTGCCCAGGCATGGTCTAAGCCCCTCACCTCGTCCCTGTGCTTTGGGGAGCCGGAGGGACACCCGAGGCCAACGGCCCTGAGACCCCTTTGCAAAAAGCCGGCTTCCCACGGAAAGCGTTTTCCCAGGGTGCAGACCCTATCCCAAGTGGTTGTGGCAAGGTAAAGCAAATGCCCTCCACTTCTCTGGAAGAAACCACAGTGCCCAGACATGTTCTAAGCCCTCCCATCCTCCCTGGGCTTCTGACAGCAGGAGTGAAAAGAGAGGAGCAGAGCACTGGGACCCGTTTGACAAAACCCGGCTTCCCACCGGAAAGTCTTTCTCCACGTGCAGACATGCTCCCAGGTGCCTGTGGCAAGGGGAAGGAAATGCCATACACTGACCTGGAAGAGACCACAGGGCCCAGGCACAGTCTGAACCCTTCCCTCAACCCGGCGGTTTTGCTAGCAGGAGTTCAACCCCAACGAACACAGCCCGGAGACCCCTGGGGCAAAAACGGCATCCGACGAACAATAGGTGCTTGCTGTGGAACACCTATCCCAAGTGGGGGTAGCCAGCTCAACAAAATGCCACACACCCAGGTGTAAGAAACAACATTGCCCAGGCATGGTCTAAGCCCCTCACCTCGTCCCTGTGCTTTGGGGAGCCGGAGGGACAGCCGAGGCACACGGCCCTGAGACCCCTTTGCAAAAAGCCGGCTTCCCACGGAAACAGTTTTCCTGAGGTGCAGACCCTATCCCAAGTGGTTGTGGCAAGGTAAAGCAAATGCCCTCCACTTCTCTGGAAGAAACCACAGTGCCCAGCCATGTTCTAAGCCCTCCCATCCTCCCTGGGCTTCTGGCAGCAGGAGTGAAAAGAGAGGAGCAGAGCACTGGGACCCGTTTGACAAAACCCGGCTTCTCACGGGAAAGTCTTTCTCCACGTGCAGACATGCTCCCAGGTGCCTGGGGCAAGGGGAAGGAAATGCCATACACTGACCTGGAAGAGACCACAGGGCCCAGGCACAGTCTGAACCCTTCCCTCAACTCGGCGGTTTTGCTAGAAGGAGTTCAACCCCAACGAACACAGCCCGGAGACCCCTGGGGCAAAAACGGCTTCCGATGATCAATAGGTGCTTGCTGTGGAACACTCATCCCAAGTGGGGGAAGCCAGCTCAACAAAATGCCACACACCCAGGTGTAAGAAACATAATTGCCCAGGCTTGGTCTCAGCCCCTCACCTCGTCCCTGTGCCTTGGGGAGCAGGAGGGACACCCGAGGCCCACGGCCCTGAGACCCCTTTGCAAAAAGCCGGCTTCCCACGGAAAGAGTTTTCCTGAGGTGCAGACCCTATCCCAAGTGGTTGTGGCAAGGAAAAGCAAATGCCCTCCACTTCTCTGGAAGAAACCACAGTGCCCAGCCATGTTCTAAGCCCGCCCATCCTCCCTGGGCTTCTGGCAGCAGGAGTGAAAAGAGAGGAGCAGAGCAATGGGACCCGTTTGACAAAACCCGGCTTCCAACGGGAAAGTCTTTCTCCACGTGCAGACATGCTCCCAGGTGCCTGGGGCAAGGGGAAGGAAATGCCATACACTGACCTGGAAGAGACCACAGGGCCCAGGCACAGTCTGAACCCTTCCCTCAACCCGGCGGTTTTGCTAGCAGGAGTTCAACCCCAACGAACACAGCCCGGAGACCCCTGGGGCAAAAACGGCTTCCGACGATCAATAGGTGCTTGCTGTGGAACACCTATCCCAAGTGGGGGAAGCCAGCGCAACAAAATGCCACACACCCAGGTGTAAGAAACAACATTACCCAGGCATGGTCTAAGCCCCTCACCTCGTCCCTGTGCTTTGGGGAGCCGGAGGGACAGCCGAAGCACAGGGCGCTGAGACCCCTTTGCAAAAAGCGGGCTTCCCACGGAGACAGTTTTCCTGAGGTGCAGACCCTATCCCAAGTGGTTGTGGCAAGGTAAAGCAAATGCCCTCCACTTCTCTGGAAGAAACCACAGTGCCCAGCCATGTTCTAAGCCCTCCCATCCTCCCTGGGCTTCTGGCAGCAGGAGTGAAAAGAGAGGAGCAGAGCACTGGGACCCATTTGACAAAAACCGGCTTCCCACGGGAAAGTCTTTCTCCACGTGCAGACATGCTCCCAGGTGCCTGGGGCAAGGGGAAGGTAATGCCATACACTGACCTGGAAGAGAGCACAGGGCCCAGGCACAGTCTGAACCCTTCCCTCAACCCGGCGGTTTTGCTAGCAGGAGTTCAACCCCAACGAACACAGCCCGGAGACCCCTGAGGCAAAAACGGCTTCCGATGATCAGTAGGTGCTTGCTGTGGAACACCTATCCCAATTGGGGGTAGGCAGCTCAACAAAATGCCACACACCCAGTGTAAGAAACAACATTGCCCAGGCATGGTCTAAGCCCCTCACCTCGTCCCTGTGCTTTGGGGAGCCGGAGGGACAGCCGAGGCCCACGGCCCTGAGACTCCTTTGCAAAAAGCCGGCTTCCCACGGAAACAGTTTTCCTGAGGTGCAGACCCTATCCCAAGTGGTTGTGGCAAGGTAAAGCAAATGCCCTCCACTTCTCTGGAAGAAACCACAGTGCCCAGACATGTTCTAAGCCCGCCCATCCTCCCTGGGCTTCTGGCAGCAGGAGTGAAAAGAGAGGAGCAGAGCACTGGGACCCGTTTGACAAAACCCGGCTTCCCACGGGAAAGTCTTTCTCCACGTGCAGACATGCTCCCAGGTGCCTGTGGCAAGGGGAAGGAAATGCCATACACTGACCTGGAAGAGACCACAGGGCCCAGGCACAGTCTGAACCCTTCCCTCAACCCGGCGGTTTTGCTAGCAGGAGTTCAACCCCAACGAACACAGCCCGGAGACCCCTGAGGCAAAAAAGGCTTCCGACGAACAATAAGCGCTTGCTGTGGAAAACCAATCCCAAGTGGGGGTAGCCAGCTCAACAAAATGCCACAAACCCAGGTGTAAGAAACAACATTGCCCAGGCATGGTCTAAGCCCCTCACCTCGTCCCTGTGCTTTGGGGAGCCGGAGCGACACCCCAGGCCCACGGACCTGAGACCCCTTTGCAAAAAGCCGGCTTCCCACGGATACAGTTTTCCTGAGGTGCAGACCCTATCCCAAGTGGTTGTGGCAAGGTAAAACAGATGCCCTCCACTTCTCTGGAAGAAATCACAGTGCCCAGCCATGTTCTAAGCCCTCCCATCCTCCCTGGGCTTCTGGCAGCAGGAGTGAAAAGAGAGGAGCAGAGCACGGGGACCCGTTTGACAAAACCCGGCTTCCCACGGGAAAGTCTTTCTCCGCGTGCAGACATGTCCCAGGTGCCTGTGGCAAGGGGAAGGAAATGCCATACACTGACCTGGAAGAGACCACAGGGCCCAGGCACAGTCTGAACCCTTCCCTCAACCCGGCGGTTTTGCTAGCAGGAGTTCAACCCCAACGAACACAGCCTGGAGACCCCTGGGGCAAAAACGGCTTCCGACGAACAATAGGTGCTTGCTGTGGAACACCTATCCCAAGTGGGGGTAGCCAGCTCAACAAAATGCCACACACCCAGGTGTAAGAAACAACATTGCCCAGGCATGGTCTAAGCCCCTCACCTCGTCCCTGTGCTTTGGGGATACGGAGGGACAGCCGAGGCACACGGCCCTGAGACCCCTTTGCAAAAAGCCGGCTTCCCACGGAAACAGTTTTCCTGAGGTGCAGACCCTATCCCAAGTGGTTGTGGCAAGGTAAAGCAAATGCCCTCCACTTCTCTGGAAGAAACCACAGTGCCCAGCCATGTTCTAAGCCCTCCCATCCTCCCTGGGTTTCTGGCAGCAGGAGTGAAAAGAGAGGAGCAGAGCACGGGGACCCGTTTGACAAAAACCGGCTTCCCACGGGAAAGTCTTTGTCCACGTGCAGACATGCTCCCAGGTACCTGTGGCAAGGGGAAGGAAATGCCATACACTGACCTGGAAGAGACCACGGGGCCCAGGCACAGTCTGAACCCTTCCCTCAACCCGGCGGTTTTGCTAGCAGGAGTTCAACCCCAACGAACACAGCCCGGAGACCCCTGAGGCAAAAAAGGCTACCGACGAACAATAAGCGCTTGCTGTGGAAAACCAATCCCAAGTGGGGGTAGCCAGCTCAACAAAATGCCACACACCCAGGTGTAAGAAACAACATTGCCCAGGCATGGTCTAAGCCCCTCACCTCGTCCCTGTGCTTTGGGGAGCCGGAGCGACACCCCAGGCCCAAGGCCCTGAGACCCCTTTGCAAAAAGCAGGCTTCCCACGGAAACAGTTTTCCTGAGGTGCAGACCCTATCCCAAGTGGTTGTGGCAAGGTAAAGCAGATGCCCTCCACTTCTCTGGAAGAAACCACAGTGCCCAACCATTTTCTAAGCCCTCCCATCCTCCCTGGGCTTCTGGCAGCAGGAGTGAAAAGAGACGAGCAGAGCACTGGGACCCGTTTGACAAAACCCGGCTTCCCACGGGAAAGTCTTTCTCCACGTGCAGACATGCTCCCAGGTGCCTGGGGAAGGTAAAGGAAATGCCATACACTGACCTGGAAGAAACCACAGGGCCCAGGCACAGTCTGAACCCTTCCCTCAACCCGGCGGTTTTGCTAGCAGGAGTTCAACCCCAACGAACACAGCCCGGAGACCTCTGGGGCAAAAACGGCTTCCGATGATCAGTAGGTGCTTGCTGTGGAACACCTATCCCAAGTGGGGGAAGCCAGCTCAACAAAATGCCACACACCCAGGTGTAAGAAACAACATTGCCCAGGCATAGTCTAAGCCCCTCACCTCGTCCCTGTGCTTTGGGGAGCAGGAGGGACACCCGAGGCCCACGGCCCTGAGACCCCTTTGCAAAAAGCCGGCTTCCCACGGAAAGAGTTTTCCTGAGGTGCAGACCCTATCCCAAGTGGTTGTGGCAAGGTAAAGCAAATGCCCTCCTCTTCTCTGGAAGAAACCACAGTGCCCAGCCATGTTCTAAGCCCTCCCATCCTCCCTGGGCTTCTGGCAGCAGGAGTGAAAAGAGAGGAGCAGAGCACTGGGACCCGTTTGACAAAACCCGGCTTCCCACGGGAAAGTCTTTCTCCGCGTGCAGACATGCTCCCAGGTGCCTGTGGCAAGGGGAAGGAAATGCCATACACTGACCTGGAAGAGACCACAGGGCCCAGGCACAGTCTGAACCCTTCCCTCAACCCGGCGGTTTTGCTAGCAGGAGTTCAACCCCAACGAACACAGCCCGGAGACCCCTGGGGCAAAAACGGCTTCCGAAGAACAATAGGTGCTTGCTGTGGAACACCTATCCCAAGTGGGGGTAGCCAGCTCAACAAAATGCCACACACCCAGTGTAAGAAACAACATTGCCCAGGCATGGTCTAAGCCCCTCACCTCGTCCCTGTGCTTTGGGGAGCCGGAGGGACAGCCGAAGCACACGGCGCTGAGACCCCTTTGCAAAAAGCGGGCTTCCCACGGAGACAGTTTTCCTGATGTGCAGACCCTATCCCAAGTGGTTGTGGCAAGGTAAAGCAAATGCCCTCCACTTCTCTGGAAGAAACCACAGTGCCCAGCCATGTTCTAAGCCCTCCCATCCTCCCTGGGCTTCTGGCAGCAGGAGTGAAAAGAGAGGAGCAGAGCACTGGGACCCGTTTGACAAAACCCGGCTTCCCACGGGAAAGTCTTTCTCTGCGTGCAGACATGCTCCCAGGTGCCTGTCGCAAGGGGAAGGAAATGCCATACACTGACCTGGAAGAGACCATAGGGCCCAGGCACAGTCTGAACCCTTCCCTCAACCCGGCGGTTTTGCTAGCAGGAGTTCAACCCCAACGAACACAGCCCGGAGACCCCTGAGGCAAAAAAGGCTTCCGACGAACAATAAGCGCTTGCTGTGGAAAACCAATCCCAAGTGGGGGTAGCCAGCTCAACAAAATGCCACACACCCAGGTGTAAGAAACAACATTGCCCAGGCATGGTCTAAGCCCCTCACCTCGTCCCTGTGCTTTGGGGAGCCGGAGCGACACCCCAGGCCCACGGCCCTGAGACCCCTTTGCAAAAAGCAGGCTTCCCACGGAAACAGTTTTCCTGAGGTGCAGACCCTATCCCAAGTGGTTGTGGCAAGGTAAAGCAGATGCCCTCCACTTCTCTGGAAGAAACCACAGTGCCCAACCATTTTCTAAGCCCTCCCATCCTCCCTGGGCTTCTGGCAGCAGGAGTGAAAAGAGAGGAGCAGAGCACTGGGACCCGTTTGACAAAACCCGGGTTCCCACGGGAAAGTCTTTCTCCGCGTGCAGACATGCTCCCAGGTGCCTGTGGCAAGGGGAAGGAAATGCCATACACTGACTTGGAAGAGACCACAGGGCCCAGGCACAGTCTGAACCCTTCCCTCAACCCGGCGGTTTTGCTAGCAGGAGTTCAACCCCAACGAACACAGCCCGGAGACCCCTGGGGCAAAAACGGCTTCCGACGAACAATAGGCGCTTGCTGTGGAACACCTATCCCAAGTAGGGGAAGCCAGCTCAACAAAATGCCACACACCCAGGTGTAAGAAACAACATTGCCCAGGCTTGGTCTAAGCCCCTCACCTCGTCCCTGTACTTTGGGGAGCCGGAGGGACAACCGAGGCCCACGAACCTGAGACCCCTTTGCAAAATGTCGGCTTCCCACGGAAACAGTTTTCCTGAGGTGCAGAACCTATCCCAAGTGGTTGTGGCAAGGTAAAGCAAATGCCCTCCACTTCTCTGGAAGAAACCACAGTGCCCAGCCATGTTCTAAGCCCTCCCATCCTCCCTGGGCTTCTGGCAGCAGGAGTGAAAAGAGAGGAGCAGAGCACTGGGACCCGTTTGACAAAACCCGGCTTCTCACGGGAAAGTCTTTCTCCACGTGCAGACATGCTCCCAGGTGCCTGGGGCAAGGGGAAGGAAATGCCATACACTGACCTGGAAGAGACCACAGGGCCCAGGCACAGTCTGAACCCTTCCCTCAACTCGGCGGTTTTGCTAGAAGGAGTTCAACCCCAACGAACACAGCCCGGAGACCCCTGGGGCAAAAACGGCTTCCGACGATCAATAGGTGCTTGCTGTGGAACACTCATCCCAAGTGGGGGTAGCCAGCTCAACAAAATGCCACACACCCAGGTGTAAGAAACAACATTGCCCAGGCTTGGTCTAAGCCCCTCACCTCGTCCCTGTGCTTTGGGGAGCAGGAGGGACACCCGAGGCCCACGGCCCTGAGACCCCTTTGCAAAAAGCCGGCTTCCCACGGAAAGAGTTTTCCTGAGGTGCAGACCCTATCCCAAGTGGTTGTGGCAAAGTAAAGCAAATGCCCTCCACTTCTCTGGGAGAAACCAGAGTGCCCAGACATGTTCTAAGCCCGCCCAACCTCCCTGGGCTTCTGGCAGCAGGAGTGAAAAGAGAGGAGCAGAGCAATGGGACCCGTTTGACAAAACCCGGCTTCCAACGGGAAGGTCTTTCTCCACGTGCAGACATGCTCCCAGGTGCCTGTGGCAAGGGGAAGGAAATGCCATACACTGACCTGGAAGAGACCACAGGGCCCAGGCACAGTCTGAACCCTTCCCTCAACCCGGCGGTTTTGCTAGCAGGAGTTCAACCCCAACGAACACAGCCCGGAGACCCCTGGGGCAAAAACGGCTTCCGATGATCAATAGGTGCTTGCTGTGGAACACTCATCCCAAGTGGGGGAAGCCAGCTCAACAAAATGCCACACACCCAGGTGTAAGAAACAACATTGCCCAGGCTTGGTCTCAGCCCCTCACCTCGTCCCTGTGCTTTGGGGAGCAGGAGGGACACCCGAGGCCCACGGCCCTGAGACCCCTTTGCAAAAAGCCGGCTTCCCACGGAAAGAGTTTTCCTGAGGTGCAGACCCTATCCCAAGTGGTTGTGGCAAGGAAAAGCAAATGCCCTCCACTTCTCTGGAAGAAACCACAGTGCCCAGCCATGTTCTAAGCCCGCCCATCCTCCCTGGGCTTCTGGCAGCAGGAGTGAAAAGAGAGGAGCAGAGCAATGGGACCCGTTTGACAAAACCCGGCTTCCAACGGGAAAGTCTTTCTCCACGTGCAGACATGCTCCCAGGTGCCTGGGGCAAGGGGAAGGAAATGCCATACACTGACCTGGAAGAGACCACAGGGCCCAGGCACAGTCTGAACCCTTCCCTCAACCCGGCGGTTTTCCTAGCAGGAGTTCAACCCCAACGAACACAGCCCGGAGACCCCTGGGGCAAAAACGGCTTCCGACGATCAATAGGTGCTTGCTGTGGAACACCTATCCCAAGTGGGGGAAGCCAGCTCAACAAAATGCCACACACCCAGGTGTAAGAAACAACATTGCCCAGGCATGGTCTAAGCCCCTCACCTCGTCCCTGTGCTTAGGGGAGCCGGAGGGACACCCGAGGCCAACGGCCCTGAGACCCCTTTGCAAAAAGCCGGCTTCCCACGGAAAGCGTTTTCCCAGGGTGCAGACCCTATCCCAAGTGGTTGTGGCAAGGTAAAGCAAATGCCCTCCACTTCTCTGGAAGAAACCACAGTGCCCAGCCATGTTCTAAGCCCTCCCATCCTCCCTGGGCTTCTGGCAGCAGGAGTGAAAAGAGAGGAGCAGAGCACTGGGACCCGTTTGACAAAACCCGGCTTCTCACGGGCAAGTCTTTCTCCACGTGCAGACATGCTCCCAGGTGCCTGGGGCAAGGGGAAGGAAATGCCATACACTGACCTGGAAGAGACCACAGGGCCCAGGCACAGTCTGAACCCTTCCCTCAACTCGGCGGTTTTGCTAGAAGGAGTTCAACCCCAACGAACACAGCCCGGAGACCCCTGGGGCAAAAACGGCTTCCGATGATCAATAGGTGCTTGCTGTGGAACACTCATCCCAAGTGGGGGAAGCCAGCTCAACAAAATGCCACACACCCAGGTGTAAGAAACAACATTGCCCAGGCTTGGTCTCAGCCCCTCACCTCGTCCCTGTGCTGTGGGGAGCCGGAGGGAGAGCCGAGGCCCACGGCCCTGAGACCCCTTTGCAAAAAGCCGGCTTCCCACGGATACAGTTTTCCTGAGGTGCAGACCCTATCCCAAGTGGTTGTGGCAAGGAAAAGCAAATGCCCTCCACTTCTTTGGAAGAAACCACAGTGCCCAGCCATGTTCTAAGCCCTCCCATCCTCCCTGGGCTTCTGGCAGCAGGAGTGAAAAGAGAGGAGCAGAGCACTGGGACCCGTTTGACAAAACCCGGCTTCTCACGGGAAAGTCTTTCTCCACGTGCAGACATGCTCCCAGGTGCCTGGGGCAAGGGGAAGGAAATGCCATACACTGACCTGGAAGAGACCACAGGGCCCAGGCACAGTCTGAACCCTTCCCTCAACCCGGCGGTTTTGCTAGCAGGAGTTCAACCCCAACGAACACAGCCCGGAGACCTCTGGGGCAAAAACGGCTTCCGATGATCAGTAGGTGTTTGCTGTGGAACACCTATCCCAAGTGGGGGAAGCCAGCTCAACAAAATGCCACACACCCAGGTGTAAGAAACAACATTGCCCAGGCATGGTCTAAGCCCCTCACCTCGTCCCTGTGCTTTGGGGAGCAGGAGGGACACCCGAGGCCCACGGCCCTGAGACCCCTTTGCAAAAAGCCGGCTTCCCACGGAAAGAGTTTTCCTGAGGTGCAGACCCTATCCCAAGTGGTTGTGGCAAGGTAAAGCAAATGCCCTCCTCTTCTCTGGAAGAAACCACAGTGCCCAGCCATGTTCTAAGCCCTCCCATCCTCCCTGGGCTTCTGGCAGCAGGAGTGAAAAGAGAGGAGCAGAGCACTGGGACCCGTTTGACAAAACCCGGCTTCCCACGGGAAAGTCTTTCTCCGCGTGCAGACATGCTCCCAGGTGCCTGTGGCAAGGGGAAGGAAATGCCATACACTGACCTGGAAGAGACCACAGGGCCCAGGCACAGTCTGAACCCTTCCCTCAACCCGGCGGTTTTGCTAGCAGGAGTTCAACCCCAACGAACACAGCCCGGAGACCCCTGGGGCAAAAACGGCTTCCGAAGAACAATAGGTGCTTGCTGTGGAACACCTATCCCAAGTGGGGGTAGCCAGCTCAACAAAATGCCACACACCCAGTGTAAGAAACAACATTGCCCAGGCATGGTCTAAGCCCCTCACCTCGTCCCTGTGCTTTGGGGAGCCGGAGGGACAGCCGAAGCACACGGCGCTGAGACCCCTTTGCAAAAAGCGGGCTTCCCACGGAGACAGTTTTCCTGATGTGCAGACCCTATCCCAAGTGGTTGTGGCAAGGTAAAGCAAATGCCCTCCACTTCTCTGGAAGAAACCACAGTGCCCAACCATTTTCTAAGCCCTCCCATCCTCCCTGGGCTTCTGGCAGCAGGAGTGAAAAGAGAGGAGCAGAGCACTGGGACCCGTTTGACAAAACCCGGCTTCCCACGGGAAAGTCTTTCTCCGCGTGCAGACATGCTCCCAGGTGCCTGTGGCAAGGGGAAGGAAATGCCATACACTGACTTGGAAGAGACCACAGGGCCCAGGCACAGTCTGAACCCTTCCCTCAACCCGGCGGTTTTGCTAGCAGGAGTTCAACCCCAACGAACACAGCCCGGAGACCCCTGGGGCAAAAACGGCTTCCGACGATCAATAGGTGCTTGCTGTGGAACACCTATCCCAAGTGGGGGAAGCCAGCTCAACAAAATGCCACACACCCAGGTGTAAGAAACAACATTGCCCAGGCATGGTCTAAGCCCCTCACCTCGTCCCTGTGCTTTGGGGAGCCGGAGGGACACCCGAGGCCCACGGCCCTGAGACCCCTTTGCAAAAAGCCGGCTTCCCACGGAAAGCGTTTTCCCAGGGTGCAGACCCTATCCCAAGTGGTTGTGGCAAGGTAAAGCAAATGCCCTCCACTTCTCTGGAAGAAACCACAGTGCCCAGCCATGTTCTAAGCCCTCCCATCCTCCCTGGGCTTCTGGCAGCAGGAGTGAAAAGAGAGGAGCAGAGCACTGGGACCCGTTTGACAAAACCCGGCTTCTCACGGGAAAGTCTTTCTCCACGTGCAGACATGCTCCCAGGTGCCTGGGGCAAGGGGAAGGAAATGCCATACACTGACCTGGAAGAAACCACAGGGCCCAGGCACAGTCTGAACCCTTCCCTCAACCCGGCGGTTTTGCTAGCAGGAGTTCAACCCCAACGAACACAGCCCGGAGACCCCTGAGGCAAAAAAGGCTTCCGACGAACAATAAGCGCTTGCTGTGGAAAACCAATCCCAAGTGGGGGTAGCCAGCTCAACAAAATGCCACACACCGAGGTGTAAGAAACAACATTGCCCAGGCATGGTCTAAGCCCCTCACCTCGTCCCTGTGCTTTGGGGAGCCGGAGCGACACCCCAGGCCCACGGCCCTGAGACCCCTTTGCAAAAAGCAGGCTTCCCACGGAAACAGTTTTCCTGAGGTGCAGACCCTATCCCAAGTGGTTGTGGCAAGGTAAAGCAGATGCCCTCCACTTCTCTGGAAGAAACCACAGTGCCCAACCATTTTCTAAGCCCTCCCATCCTCCCTGGGCTTCTGGCAGCAGGAGTGAAAAGAGAGGAGCAGAGCACTGGGACCCGTTTGACAAAACCCGGCTTCCCACGGGAAAGTCTTTCTCCGCGTGCAGACATGCTCCCAGGTGCCTGTGGCAAGGGGAAGGAAATGCCATACACTGACTTGGAAGAGACCACAGGGCCCAGGCACAGTCTGAACCCTTCCCTCAACCCGGCGGTTTTGCTAGCAGGAGTTCAACCCCAACGAACACAGCCCGGAGACCCCTGGGGCAAAAACGGCTTCCGACGAACAATAGGCGCTTGCTGTGGAACACCTATCCCAAGTAGGGGAAGCCAGCTCAACAAAATGCCACACACCCAGGTGTAAGAAACAACATTGCCCAGGCTTGGTCTAAGCCCCTCACCTCGTCCCTGTGCTTTGGGGAGCCAGAGGGACAACCGAGGCCCACGAACCTGAGACCCCTTTGCAAAAAGTCGGCTTCCCACGGAAACAGTTTTCCTGAGGTGCAGAACCTATCCCAAGTGGTTGTGGCAAGGTAAAGCAAATGCCCTCCACTTCTCTGGAAGAAACCACAGTGCCCAGCCATGTTCTAAGCCCTCCCATCCTCCCTGGGCTTCTGGCAGCAGGAGTGAAAAGAGAGGAGCAGAGCACTGGGACCCGTTTGACAAAACCCGGCTTCTCACGGGAAAGTCTTTCTCCACGTGCAGACATGCTCCCAGGTGCCTGGGGCAAGGGGAAGGAAATGCCATACACTGACCTGGAAGAGACCACAGGGCCCAGGCACAGTCTGAACCCTTCCCTCAACTCGGCGGTTTTGCTAGAAGGAGTTCAACCCCAACGAACACAGCCCGGAGACCCCTGGGGCAAAAACGGCTTCCGACGATCAATAGGTGCTTGCTGTGGAACACCTATCCCAAGTGGGGGTAGCCAGCTCAACAAAATGCCACACACCCAGGTGTAAGAAACAACATTGCCCAGGCATGGTCTAAGCCCCTCACCTCGTCCCTGTGTTTTGGGGAGCCGGAGGGACAGCCGAGGCACACGGCCCTGAGAACCCGTTGCAAAAAGCCGGCTTCCCACGGAAACAGTTTTCCTGAGGTGCAGACCCTATCCCAAGTGGTTGTGGCAAGGTAAAGCAAATGCCCTCCACTTCTCTGGAAGAAACCACAGTGCCCAGCCATGTTCTAAGCCCTCCCATCCTCCCTGGGCTTCTGGCAGCAGGAGTGAAAAGAGAGGAGCAGAGCACGGGGACCCGTTTGACAAAAACCGGCTTCCCACGGGAAAGTCTTTCTCCACGTGCAGACATGCTCCCAGGTGCCTGTGGCAAGGGGAAGGTAATGCCATACACTGACCTGGAAGAGAGCACAGGGCCCAGGCACAGTCTGAACCCTTCCCTCAACCCGGCGGTTTTGCTAGCAGGAGTTCAACCCCAACGAACACAGCCCGGAGACCCCTGGGGCAAAAACGGCTTCCGAAGAACAATAGGTGCTTGCTGTGGAACACCTATCCCAAGTGGGGGTAGCCTGCTCAACAAAATGCCACACACCCAGTGTAAGAAACAACATTGCCCAGGCATGGTCTAAGCCCCTCACCTCGTCCCTGTGCTTTGGGGATACGGAGGGACAGCCGAGGCACACGGCCCTGAGACCCCTTTGCAAAAAGCCGGCTTCCCACGGAAACAGTTTTCCTGAGGTGCAGACCCTATCCCAAGTGGTTGTGGCAAGGTAAAGCAAATGCCCTCCACTTCTCTGGAAGAAACCACAGTGCCCAGCCATGTTCTAAGCCCTCCCATCCTCCCTGGGCTTCTGGCAGCAGGAGTGAAAAGAGAGGAGCAGAGCACGGGGACCCGTTTGACAAAAACCGGCTTCCCACGGGAAAGTCTTTCTCCACGTGCAGACATGCTCCCAGGTACCTGTGGCAAGGGGAAGGAAATGCCATACACTGACCTGGAAGAGACCACAGGGCCCAGGCACAGTCTGAACCCTTCCCTCAACCCGGCGGTTTTGCTAGCAGGAGTTCAACCCCAACGAACACAGCCCGGAGACCCCTGAGGCAAAAAAGGCTTCCGACGAACAATAAGCGCTTGCTGTGGAAAACCAATCCCAAGTGGGGGTAGCCAGCTCAACAAAATGCCACACACCCAGGTGTAAGAAACAACATTGCCCAGGCATGGTCTAAGCCCCTCACCTCGTCCCTGTGCTTTGGGGAGCCGGAGCGACACCCCAGGCCCACGGCCCTGAGACCCCTTTGCAAAAAGCAGGCTTCCCACGGAAACAGTTTTCCTGAGGTGCAGACCCTATCCCAAGTGGTTGTGGCAAGGTAAAGCAGATGCCCTCCACTTCTCTGGAAGAAACCACAGTGCCCAACCATTTTCTAAGCCCTCCCATCCTCCCTGGGCTTCTGGCAGCAGGAGTGAAAAGAGAGGAGCAGAGCACTGGGACCCGTTTGACAAAACCCGGCTTCCCACGGGAAAGTCTTTCTCCGCGTGCAGACATGCTCCCACGTGCCTGTGGCAAGGGGAAGGAAATGCCATACACTGACTTGGAAGAGACCACAGGGCCCAGGCACAGTCTGAACCCTTCCCTCAACCCGGCGGTTTTGCTAGCAGGAGTTCAACCCCAACGAACACAGCCCGGAGACCCCTGGGGCAAAAACGGCTTCCGACGATCAATAGGTGCTTGCTGTGGAACACCTATCCCAAGTGGGGGAAGCCAGCTCAACAAAATGCCACACACCCAGGTGTAAGAAACAACATTGCCCAGGCATGGTCTAAGCCCCTCACCTCGTCCCTGTGCTTTGGGGAGCCGGAGGGACACCCGAGGCCCACGGCCCTGAGACCCCTTTGCAAAAAGCCGGCTTCCCACGGAAAGCGTTTTCCCAGGGTGCAGACCCTATCCCAAGTGGTTGTGGCAAGGTAAAGCAAATGCCCTCCACTTCTCTGGAAGAAACCACAGTGCCCAGCCATGTTCTAAGCCCTCCCATCCTCCCTGGGCTTCTGGCAGCAGGAGTGAAAAGAGAGGAGCAGAGCACTGGGACCCGTTTGACAAAACCCGGCTTCTCACGGGAAAGTCTTTCTCCACGTGCAGACATGCTCCCAGGTGCCTGGGGCAAGGGGAAGGAAATGCCATACACTGACCTGGAAGAAACCACAGGGCCCAGGCACAGTCTGAACCCTTCCCTCAACCCGGCGGTTTTGCTAGCAGGAGTTCAACCCCAACGAACACAGCCCGGAGACCCCTGAGGCAAAAAAGGCTTCCGACGAACAATAAGCGCTTGCTGTGGAAAACCAATCCCAAGTGGGGGTAGCCAGCTCAACAAAATGCCACACACCGAGGTGTAAGAAACAACATTGCCCAGGCATGGTCTAAGCCCCTCACCTCGTCCCTGTGCTTTGGGGAGCCGGAGCGACACCCCAGGCCCACGGCCCTGAGACCCCTTTGCAAAAAGCAGGCTTCCCACGGAAACAGTTTTCCTGAGGTGCAGACCCTATCCCAAGTGGTTGTGGCAAGGTAAAGCAGATGCCCTCCACTTCTCTGGAAGAAACCACAGTGCCCAACCATTTTCTAAGCCCTCCCATCCTCCCTGGGCTTCTGGCAGCAGGAGTGAAAAGAGAGGAGCAGAGCACTGGGACCCGTTTGACAAAACCCGGCTTCCCACGGGAAAGTCTTTCTCCGCGTGCAGACATGCTCCCAGGTGCCTGTGGCAAGGGGAAGGAAATGCCATACACTGACTTGGAAGAGACCACAGGGCCCAGGCACAGTCTGAACCCTTCCCTCAACCCGGCGGTTTTGCTAGCAGGAGTTCAACCCCAACGAACACAGCCCGGAGACCCCTGGGGCAAAAACGGCTTCCGACGAACAATAGGCGCTTGCTGTGGAACACCTATCCCAAGTAGGGGAAGCCAGCTCAACAAAATGCCACACACCCAGGTGTAAGAAACAACATTGCCCAGGCTTGGTCTAAGCCCCTCACCTCGTCCCTGTGCTTTGGGGAGCCAGAGGGACAACCGAGGCCCACGAACCTGAGACCCCTTTGCAAAAAGTCGGCTTCCCACGGAAACAGTTTTCCTGAGGTGCAGAACCTATCCCAAGTGGTTGTGGCAAGGTAAAGCAAATGCCCTCCACTTCTCTGGAAGAAACCACAGTGCCCAGCCATGTTCTAAGCCCTCCCATCCTCCCTGGGCTTCTGGCAGCAGGAGTGAAAAGAGAGGAGCAGAGCACTGGGACCCGTTTGACAAAACCCGGCTTCTCACGGGAAAGTCTTTCTCCACGTGCAGACATGCTCCCAGGTGCCTGGGGCAAGGGGAAGGAAATGCCATACACTGACCTGGAAGAGACCACAGGGCCCAGGCACAGTCTGAACCCTTCCCTCAACTCGGCGGTTTTGCTAGAAGGAGTTCAACCCCAACGAACACAGCCCGGAGACCCCTGGGGCAAAAACGGCTTCCGACGATCAATAGGTGCTTGCTGTGGAACACCTATCCCAAGTGGGGGTAGCCAGCTCAACAAAATGCCACACACCCAGGTGTAAGAAACAACATTGCCCAGGCATGGTCTAAGCCCCTCACCTCGTCCCTGTGTTTTGGGGAGCCGGAGGGACAGCCGAGGCACACGGCCCTGAGAACCCGTTGCAAAAAGCCGGCTTCCCACGGAAACAGTTTTCCTGAGGTGCAGACCCTATCCCAAGTGGTTGTGGCAAGGTAAAGCAAATGCCCTCCACTTCTCTGGAAGAAACCACAGTGCCCAGCCATGTTCTAAGCCCTCCCATCCTCCCTGGGCTTCTGGCAGCAGGAGTGAAAAGAGAGGAGCAGAGCACGGGGACCCGTTTGACAAAAACCGGCTTCCCACGGGAAAGTCTTTCTCCACGTGCAGACATGCTCCCAGGTGCCTGTGGCAAGGGGAAGGTAATGCCATACACTGACCTGGAAGAGAGCACAGGGCCCAGGCACAGTCTGAACCCTTCCCTCAACCCGGCGGTTTTGCTAGCAGGAGTTCAACCCCAACGAACACAGCCCGGAGACCCCTGGGGCAAAAACGGCTTCCGAAGAACAATAGGTGCTTGCTGTGGAACACCTATCCCAAGTGGGGGTAGCCTGCTCAACAAAATGCCACACACCCAGTGTAAGAAACAACATTGCCCAGGCATGGTCTAAGCCCCTCACCTCGTCCCTGTGCTTTGGGGAGCCGGAGGGACAGCCGAAGCACACGGCGCTGAGACCCCTTTGCAAAAAGCGGGCTTCCCACGGAGACAGTTTTCCTGATGTGCAAACCCTATCCCAAGTGGTTGTGGCAAGGTAAAGCAAATGCCCTCCACTTCTCTGGAAGAAACCACAGTGCCCAGCCATGTTCTAAGCCCTCCCATCCTCCCTGGGCTTCTGGCAGCAGGAGTGAAAAGAGAGGAGCAGAGCACTGGGACCCGTTTGACAAAACCCGGCTTCTCACGGGAAAGTCTTTCTCCACGTGCAGACATGCTCCCAGGTGCCTGGGGCAAGGGGAAGGAAATGCCATACACTGACCTGGAAGAGACCACAGGGCCCAGGCACAGTCTGAACCCTTCCCTCAACTCGGCGGTTTTGCTAGAAGGAGTTCAACCCCAACGAACACAGCCCGGAGACCCCTGGGGCAAAAACTGCTTCCGATGATCAATAGGTGCTTGCTGTGGAACACTCATCCCAAGTGGGGGAAGCCAGCTCAACAAAATGCCACACACCCAGGTGTAAGAAACAACATTGCCAGGGCTTGGTCTCAGCCCCTCACCTCGTCCCTGTGTTTGGGGAGCAGGAGAGACACCCGAGGCCCACGGCCCTGAGACCCCTTTGCAAAAAGCCGGCTTCCCACGGAAAGAGTTTTCCTGAGGTGCAGACCTTATCCCAAGTGGTTGTGGCAAGGAAAAGCAAATGCCCTCCACTTCTCTGGAAGAAACCACAGTGCCCAGCCATGTTCTAAGCCCGCCCATCCTCCCTGGGCTTCTGGCAGCAGGAGTGAAAAGAGAGGAGCAGAGCAATGGGACCCGTTTGACAAAACCCGGCTTCCAACGGGAAAGTCTTTCTCCACGTGCAGACATGCTCCCAGGTGCCTGGGGCAAGGGGAAGGAAATGCCATACACTGACCTGGAAGAGACCACAGGGCCCAGGCACAGTCTGAACCCTTCCCTCAACCCGGCGGTTTTCCTAGCAGGAGTTCAACCCCAACGAACACAGCCCGGAGACCCCTGGGGCAAAAACGGCTTCCGACGTACAATAGGTGCTTGCTGTGGAACACCTATCCCAAGTGGGGGAAGCCAGCTCAACAAAATGCCACACACCCAGGTGTAAGAAACAACATTGCCCAGGCATGGTCTAAGCCCCTCACCTCGTCCCTGTGCTTTGGGGAGCCGGAGGGACACCCGAGGCCAACGGCCCTGAGACCCCTTTGCAAAAAGCCGGCTTCCCACGGAAAGCGTTTTCCCAGGGTGCAGACCCTATCCCAAGTGGTTGTGGCAAGGTAAAGCAAATGCCCTCCACTTCTCTGGAAGAAACCACAGTGCCCAGACATGTTCTAAGCCCTCCCTTCCTCCCTGGGCTTCTGACAGCAGGAGTGAAAAGAGAGGAGCAGAGCACTGGGACCCGTTTGACAAAACCCGGCTTCCCACGGGAAAGTCTTTCTCCACGTGCAGACATGCTCCCAGGTGCCTGGGGCAAGGGGAAGGAAATGCCATACACTGACCTGGAAGAGACCACAGGGCCCAGGCACAGTCTGAACCCTTCCCTCAACCCGGCGGTTTTGCTAGCAGGAGTTCAACCCCAACGAACACAGCCCGGAGACCCCTGGGGCAAAAACGGCTTCCGACGAACAATAGGTGCTTGCTGTGGAACACCTATCCCAAGTGGGGGAAGCCAGCTCAACAAAATGCCACATACCCAGGTGTAAGAAACAACATTGCCCAGGCATGGTCTAAGCCCCTCACCTCGTCCCTGTGCTTTGGGGAGTCGGAGGGACACCCGAGGCCCACGGCCCTGAAACCCCTTTGCAAAAAGCCGGCTTCCCACGGAAAGAGTTTTCCTGAGGTGCAGACCCTATCCCAAGTGGTTGTGGCAAGGTAAAGCAAATGCCCTCCTCTTCTCTGGAAGAAACCACAGTGCCCAGCCATGTTCTAAGCCCTCCCATCCTCCCTGGGCTTCTGGCAGCAGGAGTGAAAAGAGAGGAGCAGAGCACTGGGACCCGTTTGACAAAACCCGGGTTCCCACGGGAAAGTCTTTCTCCACGTGCAGACATACTCCCAGGTGCCTGTGGCAAGGGGAAGGAAATGCCATACACTGACCTGGAAGAGACCACAGGGCCCAGGCACAGTCTGAACCCTTCCCTCAACCCGGCGGTTTTGCTAGCAGGAGTTCAACCCCAACGAACACAGCCCCGAGACCCCTGGGGCAAAAACGGCTTCAGACGATCAATAGGTGCTTGCTGTGGAACACTCATCCCAAGTGGGGGAAGCCAGCTCAACAAAATGCCACACACCCAGGTGTAAGAAACAACATTGCCCAGGCTTGGTCTAAGCCCCTCACCTCGTCCCTGTGCTTTGGGGAGCAGGAGGGACACCCGAGGCCCACGGCCCTGAGACCCCTTTGCAAAAAGCCGGCTTCCCACGGAAAGAGTTTTCCTGAGGTGCAGACCCTATCCCAAGTGGTTGTGGCAAGGTAAAGCAAATGCCCTCCACTTCTCTGGAAGAAACCACAGTGCCCAGACATGTTCTAAGCCCTCCCATCCTCCCTGGGCTTCTGACAGCAGGAGTGAAAAGAGAGGAGCAGAGCACTGGGACCCGTTTGACAAAACCCGGCTTCCCACGGGAAAGTCTTTCTCCACGTGCAGACATGCTCCCAGGTGCCTGGGGCAAGGGGAAGGAAATGCCATACACTGACCTGGAAGAGACCACAGGGCCCAGGCACAGTCTGAACCCTTCCCTCAACCTGGCGGTTTTGCTAGCAGGAGTTCAACCCCAACGAACACAGCCCGGAGACCCCTGGGGCAAAAACGGCTTCCGACGAACAATAGGTGCTTGCTGTGGAACACCTATCCCAAGTGGGGGAAGCCAGCTCAACAAAATGCCACATACCCAGGTGTAAGAAACAACATTGCCCAGGCATGGTCTAAGCCCCTCACCTCGTCCCTGTGCTTTGGGGAGTCGGAGGGACACCCGAGGCCCACGGCCCTGAGACCCCTTTGCAAAAAGCCGGCTTCCCACGGAAAGAGTTTTCCTGAGGTGCAGACCCTATCCCAAGTGGTTGTGGCAAGGTAAAGCAAATGCCCTCCTCTTCTCTGGAAGAAACCACAGTGCCCAGCCATGTTATAAGCCCTCCCATCCTCCCTGGACTTCTGGCAGCAGGAGTGAAAAGAGAGGAGCAGAGCACTGGGACCCGTTTGACAAAACCCGGGTTCCCACGGGAAAGTGTTTCTCCACGTGCAGACATGCTCCCAGGTGCCTGTGGCAAGGGGAAGGAAATGCCATACACTGACCTGGAAGAGACCACAGGGCCCAGGCACAGTCTGAACCCTTCCCTCAACCCGGCGGTTTTGCTAGCAGGAGTTCAACCCCAACGAACACAGCCCCGAGACCCCTGGGGCAAAAACGGCTTCAGACGATCAATAGGTGCTTGCTGTGGAACACTCATCCCAAGTGGGGGAAGCCAGCTCAACAAAATGCCACACACCCAGGTGTAAGAAACAACATTGCCCAGGCTTGGTCTAAGCCCCTCACCTCGTCCCTGTGCTTTGGGGAGCAGGAGGGACACCCGAGGCCCATGGCCCTGAGACCCCTTTGCAAAAAGCCGGCTTCCCACGGAAAGAGTTTTCCTGAGGTGCAGACCCTATCCCAAGTGGTTGTGGCAAGGTAAAGCAAATGCCCTCCACTTCTCTGGAAGAAACCAGAGTGCCCAGACATGTTCTAAGCCCGCCCATCCTCCCTGGGCTTCTGGCAGCAGGAGTGAAAAGAGAGGAGCAGAGCAATGGGACCCGTTTGACAAAACCCGGCTACCAACGGGAAAGTCTTTCTCCACGTGCAGACATGCTCCCATGTGCCTGTGGCAAGGGGAAGGAAATGCCATACACTGACCTGGAAGAGACCACAGGGCCCAGGCACAGTCTGAACCCTTCCCTCAACCCGGCGGTTTTGCTAGCAGGAGTTCAACCCCAACGAACACAGCCCGGAGACCCCTGGGGCAAAAACGGCTTCCGACGAACAATAGGTGCTTGCTGTGGAACACCTATCCCAAGTGGGGGTAGCCAGCTCAACAAAATGCCACACACCCAGGTGTAAGAAACAACATTGCCCAGGCATGGTCTAAGCCCCTCACCTCGTCCCTGTGCTTTGGGGAGCCGGAGGGACAGCCGAGGCACACGGCCCTGAGACCCCTTTGCAAAAAGCCGGCTTCCCACGGAAACAGTTTTCCTGAGGTGCAGACCCTATCCCAAGTGGTTGTGGCAAGGTAAAGCAAATGCCCTCCACTTCTCTGGAAGAAACCACAGTGCCCAGCCATGTTCTAAGCCCTCCCATCCTCCCTGGGCTTCTGGCAGCAGGAGTGAAAAGAGAGGAGCAGAGCACGGGGACCCGTTTGACAAAAACCGGCTTCCCACGGGAAAGTCTTTCTCCACGTGCAGACATGCTCCCAGGTGCCTGGGGCAAGGGGAAGGTAATGCCATACACTGACCTGGAAGAGAGCACAGGGCCCAGGCACAGTCTGAACCCTTCCCTCAACCCGGCGGTTTTGCTAGCAGGAGTTCAACCCCAACGAACATAGCCCGGAGACCCCTGGGGCAAAAACGGTTTCCGACGAACAATATGTGCTTGCTGTGGAACACCTATCCCAAGTGGGGGTAGCCAGCTCAACAAAATGCCACACACCCAGTGTAAGAAACAACATTGCCCAGGCATGGTCTAAGCCCCTCACCTCGTCCGTGTGCTTTGGGGAGCCGGAGGGACAGCCGAGGCACACGGCCCTGAGACCCCTTTGCAAAAAGCCGACTTCCCACGGAGACAGTTTTCCTGAGGTGCAGACCCTATCCCAAGTGGTTGTGGCAAGGTAAAGCAAATGCCCTCCACTTCTCTGGAAGAAACCACAGTGCCCAGCCATGTTCTAAGCCCTCCCATCCTCCCTGGGCTTCTGGCAGCAGGAGTGAAAAGAGAGGAGCAGAGCACGGGGAATCTTTTGACAAAATCCGGCTTCCCACGGGAAAGTCTTTGTCCACGTGCAGACATGCGCCCAGGTGCCTGGGGCAAGGGGAAGGAAAAGCCATACACTGACCTGGAAGAGACCACAGGGCCCAGGCACAGTCTGAACCCTTCCCTCAACCCGGCGGTTTTGCTAGCAGGAGTTCAACCCCAACGAACACAGCCCGGAGACCCCTGGGGCAAAAACGGCTTCCGACGAACAATAGGTGCTTGCTGTGGAACACCAATCCCAAGTGGGGGAAGCCAGCTCAACAAAATGCCACATAGCCAGGTGTAAGAAACAACATTGCCCAGGCATGGTCTAAGCCCCTCACCTCGTCCCTGTGCTTTGGGGAGTCGGAGGGACACCCGAGGCCCACGGCCCTGAGACCCCTTTGCAAAAAGCCGGCTTCCCACGGAAAGAGTTTTCCTGAGGTGCAGACCCTATCCCAAGTGGTTGTGGCAAGGTAAAGCAAATGCCCTCCTCTTCTCTGGAAGAAACCACAGTGCCCAGCCATGTTCTAAGCCCTCCCATCCTCCCTGGACTTCTGGCAGCAGGAGTGAAAAGAGAGGAGCAGAGCACTGGGACCCGTTTGACAAAACCCGGGTTCCCACGGGAAAGTCTTTCTCCACGTGCAGACATGCTCCCAGGTGCCTGTGGCAAGGGGAAGGAAATGCCATACACTGACCTGGAAGAGACCACAGGGCCCAGGCACAGTCTGAACCCTTCCCTCAACCCGGCGGTTTTGCTAGCAGGAGTTCAACCCCAACGAACACAGCCCCGAGACCCCTGGGGCAAAAACGGCTTCCGACGATCAATAGGTGCTTGCTGTGGAACACTCATCCCAAGTGGGGGAAGCCAGCTCAACAAAATGCCACACACCCAGGTGTAAGAAACAACATTGCCCAGGCATGGTCTAAGCCCCTCACCTCGTCCCTGTGCTTTGGGGAGTCGGAGGGACACCCGAGGCCCACGGCCCTGAGACCCCTTTGCAAAAAGCCGGCTTCCCACGGAAAGAGTTTTCCTGAGGTGCAGACCCTATCCCAAGTGGTTGTGGCAAGGTAAAGCAAATGCCCTCCACTTCTCTGGAAGAAACCAGAGTGCCCAGACATGTTCTAAGCCCGCCCATCCTCCCTGGGCTTCTGGCAGCAGGAGTGAAAAGAGAGGAGCAGAGCAATGGGACCCGTTTGACAAAACCCGGCTTCCAACGGGAAAGTCTTTCTCCACGTGCAGACATGCTCCCAGGTGCCTGTGGCAAGGGGAAGGAAATGCCATATACTGACCTGGAAGAGACCACAGGGCCCAGGCACAGTCTGAACCCTTCCCTCAACCCGGCGGTTTTGCTAGCAGGAGTTCAACCCCAACGAACACAGCCCGGAGACCCCTGGGGCAAAAACGGCTTCCGACGAACAATAGGTGCTTGCTGTGGAACACCTATCCCAAGTGGGGGTAGCCAGCTCAACAAAATGCCACACACCCAGGTGTAAGAAACAACATTGCCCAGGCATGGTCTAAGCCCCTCACCTCGTCCCTGCGTTTTGGGGAGCCGGAGGGACAGCCGAGGCACACGGCCCTGAGAACCCGTTGCAAAAAGCCGGCTTCCCACGGAAACAGTTTTCCTGAGGTGCAGACCCTATCCCAAGTGGTTGTGGCAAGGTAAAGCAAATGCCCTCCACTTCTCTGGAAGAAACCACAGTGCCCAGCCATGTTCTAAGCCCTCCCATCCTCCCTGGGCTTCTGGCAGCAGGAGTGAAAAGAGAGGAGCAGAGCACGGGGACCCGTTTGACAAAAACCGGCTTCCCACGGGAAAGTCTTTCTCCACGTGCAGACATGCTCCCAGGTGCCTGTGGCAAGGGGAAGGTAATGCCATACACTGACCTGGAAGAGAGCACAGGGCCCAGGCACAGTCTGAACCCTTCCCTCACCCGGCGGTTTTGCTAGCAGGAGTTCAACCCCAACGAACACAGCCCGGAGACCCCTGGGGCAAAAACGGCTTCCGAAGAACAATAGGTGCTTGCTGTGGAACACCTATCCCAAGTGGGGGTCGCCTGCTCAACAAAATGCCACACACCCAGTGTAAGAAACAACATTGCCCAGGCATGGTCTAAGCCCCTCACCTCGTCCCTGTGCTTTGGGGAGCCGGAGGGACAACCGAAGCACACGGCGCTGAGACCCCTTTGCAAAAAGCGGGCTTCCCACGGAGACAGTTTTCCTGATGTGCAAACCCTATCCCAAGTGGTTGTGGCAAGGTAAAGCAAATGCCCTCCACTTCTCTGGAAGAAACCACAGTGCCCAGCCATGTTCTAAGCCCTCCCATCCTCCCTGGGCTTCTGGCAGCAGGAGTGAAAAGAGAGGAGCAGAGCACTGGGACCCGTTTGACAAAACCCGGCTTCTCACGGGAAAGTCTTTCTCCACGTGCAGACATGCTCCCAGGTGCCTGGGGCAAGGGGAAGGAAATGCCATACACTGACCTGGAAGAGACCACAGGGCCCAGGCACAGTCTGAACCCTTCCCTCAACTCGGCGGTTTTGCTAGAAGGAGTTCAACCCCAACGAACACAGCCCGGAGACCCCTGGGGCAAAAACTGCTTCCGATGATCAATAGGTGCTTGCTGTGGAACACTCATCCCAAGTGGGGGAAGCCAGCTCAACAAAATGCCACACACCCAGGTAAGAAACAACATTGCCAAGGCTTGGTCTCAGCCCCTCACCTCGTCCCTGTGTTTGGGGAGCAGGAGGGACACCCGAGGCCCACGGCCCTGAGACCCCTTTGCAAAAAGCCGGCTTCCCACGGAAAGAGTTTTCCTGAGGTGCAGACCCTATCCCAAGTGGTTGTGGCAAGGAAAAGCAAATGCCCTCCACTTCTCTGGAAGAAACCACAGTGCCCAGCCATGTTCTAAGCCCGCCCATCCTCCCTGGGCTTCTGGCAGCAGGAGTGAAAAGAGAGGAGCAGAGCAATGGGACCCGTTTGACAAAACCCGGCTTCCAACGGGAAAGTCTTTCTCCACGTGCAGACATGCTCCCAGGTGCCTGGGGCAAGGGGAAGGAAATGCCATACACTGACCTGGAGGAGACCACAGGGCCCAGGCACAGTCTGAACCCTTCCCTCAACCCGGCGGTTTTCCTAGCAGGAGTTCAACCCCAACGAACACAGCCCGGAGACCCCTGGGGCAAAAACGGCTTCCGACGTACAATAGGTGCTTGCTGTGGAACACCTATCCCAAGTGGGGGAAGCCAGCTCAACAAAATGCCACACACCCAGGTGTAAGAAACAACATTGCCCAGGCATGGTCTAAGCCCCTCACCTCGTCCCTGTGCTTTGGGGAGCCGGAGGGACACCCGAGGCCAACGGCCCTGAGACCCCTTTGCAAAAAGCCGGCTTCCCACGGAAAGCGTTTTCCCAGGGTGCAGACCCTATCCCAAGTGGTTGTGGCAAGGTAAAGCAAATGCCCTCCACTTCTCTGGAAGAAACCACAGTGCCCAGATATGTTCTAAGCCCTCCCTTCCTCCCTGGGCTTCTGACAGCAGGAGTGAAAAGAGAGGAGCAGAGCACTGGGACCCGTTTGACAAAACCCGGCTTCCCACGGGAAAGTCTTTCTCCACGTGCAGACATGCTCCCAGGTGCCTGGGGCAAGGGGAAGGAAATGCCATACACTGACCTGGAAGAGACCACAGGGCCCAGGCACAGTCTGAACCCTTCCCTCAACCCGGCGGTTTTGCTAGCAGGAGTTCAACCCCAACGAACACAGCCCGGAGACCCCTGGGGCAAAAACGGCTTCCGACGAACAATAGGTGCTTGCTGTGGAACACCTATCCCAAGTGGGGGAAGCCAGCTCAACAAAATGCCACATACCCAGGTGTAAGAAACAACATTTCCCAGGCATGGTCTAAGCCCCTCACCTCGTCCCTGTGCTTTGGGGAGTCGGAGGGACACCCGAGGCCCACGGCCCTGAAACCCCTTTGCAAAAAGCCGGCTTCCCACGGAAAGAGTTTTCCTGAGGTGCAGACCCTATCCCAAGTGGTTGTGGCAAGGTAAAGCAAATGCCCTCCTCTTCTCTGGAAGAAACCACAGTGCCCAGCCATGTTCTAAGCCCTCCCATCCTCCCTGGACTTCTGGCAGCAGGAGTGAAAAGAGAGGAGCAGAGCACTGGGACCCGTTTGACAAAACCCGGGTTCCCACGGGAAAGTCTTTCTCCACGTGCAGACATACTCCCAGGTGCCTGTGGCAAGGGGAAGGAAATGCCATACACTGACCTGAAAGAGACCACAGGGCCCAGGCACAGTCTGAACCCTTCCCTCAACCCGGCGGTTTTGCTAGCAGGAGTTCAACCCCAACGAACACAGCCCCGAGACCCCTGGGGCAAAAACGGCTTCAGACGATCAATAGGTGCTTGCTGTGGAACACTCATCCCAAGTGGGGGAAGCCAGCTCAACAAAATGCCACACACCCAGGTGTAAGAAACAACATTGCCCAGGCTTGGTCTCAGCCCCTCACCTCGTCCCTGTGCTTTGGGGAGTCGGAGGGACACCCGAGGCCCACGGCCCTGAGACCCCTTTGCAAAAAGCCGGCTTCCCACGGAAAGAGTTTTCCTGAGGTGCAGACCCTATCCCAAGTGGTTGTGGCAAGGTAAAGCAAATGCCCTCCTCTTCTCTGGAAGAAACCACAGTGCCCAGCCATGTTCTAAGCCCTCCCATCCTCCCTGGACTTCTGGCAGCAGGAGTGAAAAGAGAGGAGCAGAGCACGGGGACCCGTTTGACAAAACCCGGGTTCCCACGGGAAAGTCTTTCTCCACGTGCAGACATGCTCCCAGGTGCCTGTGGCAAGGGGAAGGAAATGCCATACACTGACCTGGAAGAGACCACAGGGCCCAGGCACAGTCTGAACCCTTCCCTCAACCCGGCGGTTTTGCTAGCAGGAGTTCAACCCCAACGAACACAGCCCCGAGACCCCTGGGGCAAAAACGGCTTCAGACGATCAATAGGTGCTTGCTGTGGAACACTCATCCCAAGTGGGGGAAGCCAGCTCAACAAAATGCCACACACCCAGGTGTAAGAAACAACATTGCCCAGGCTTGGTCTAAGCCCCTCACCTCGTCCCTGTGCTTTGGGGAGCAGGAGGGACACCCGAGGCCCACGGCCCTGAGACCCCTTTGCAAAAAGCCGGCTTCCCACGGAAAGAGTTTTCCTGAGGTGCAGACCCTATCCCAAGTGGTTGTGGCAAGGTAAAGCAAATGCCCTCCACTTCTCTGGAAGAAACCAGAGTGCCCAGACATGTTCTAAGCCCGCCCATCCTCCCTGGGCTTCTGGCAGCAGGAGTGAAAAGAGAGGAGCAGAGCAATGGGACCCGTTTGACAAAACCCGGCTACCAACGGGAAAGTCTTTCTCCACGTGCAGACATGCTCCCATGTGCCTGTGGCAAGGGGAAGGAAATGCCATACACTGACCTGGAAGAGACCACAGGGCCCAGGCACAGTCTGAACCCTTCCCTCAACCCGGCGGTTTTGCTAGCAGGAGTTCAACCCCAACGAACACAGCCCGGAGACCCCTGGGGCAAAAACGGCTTCCGACGAACAATAGGTGCTTGCTGTGGAACACCTATCCCAAGTGGGGGTAGCCAGCTCAACAAAATGCCACACACCCAGGTGTAAGAAACAACATTGCCCAGGCATGGTCTAAGCCCCTCACCTCGTCCCTGTGCTTTGGGGAGCCGGAAGGACAGCCGAGGCACACGGCCCTGAGACCCCTTTGCAAAAAGCCGGCTTCCCACGGAAACAGTTTTCCTGAGGTGCAGACCCTATCCCAAGTGGTTGTGGCAAGGTAAAGCAAATGCCCTCCACTTCTCTGGAAGAAACCACAGTGCCCAGCCATGTTCTAAGCCCTCCCATCCTCCCTGGGCTTCTGGCAGCAGGAGTGAAAAGAGAGGAGCAGAGCACGGGGACCCGTTTGACAAAAACCGGCTTCCCACGGGAAAGTCTTTCTCCACGTGCAGACATGCTCCCAGGTGCCTGGGGCAAGGGGAAGGTAATGCCATACACTGACCTGGAAGAGAGCACAGGGCCCAGGCACAGTCTGAACCCTTCCCTCAACCCGGCGGTTTTGCTAGCAGGAGTTCAACCCCAACGAACATAGCCCGGAGACCCCTGGGGCAAAAACGGTTTCCGACGAACAATATGTGCTTGCTGTGGAACACCTATCCCAAGTGGGGGTAGCCAGCTCAACAAAATGCCACACACCCAGTGTAAGAAACAACATTGCCCAGGCATGGTCTAAGCCCCTCACCTCGTCCGTGTGCTTTGGGGAGCCGGAGGGACAGCCGAGGCACACGGCCCTGAGACCCCTTTGCAAAAAGCCGACTTCCCACGGAGACAGTTTTCCTGAGGTGCAGACCCTATCCCAAGTGGTTGTGGCAAGGTAAAGCAAATGCCCTCCACTTCTCTGGAAGAAACCACAGTGCCCAGCCATGTTCTAAGCCCTCCCATCCTCCCTGGGCTTCTGGCAGCAGGAGTGAAAAGAGAGGAGCAGAGCACGGGGAATCTTTTGACAAAAACCGGCTTCCCACGGGAAAGTCTTTGTCCACGTGCAGACATGCGCCCAGGTGCCTGGGGCAAGGGGAAGGAAAAGCCATACACTGACCTGGAAGAGACCACAGGGCCCAGGCACAGTCTGAACCCTTCCCTCAACCCGGCGGTTTTGCTAGCAGGAGTTCAACCCCAACGAACACAGCCCGGAGACCCCTGGGGCAAAAACGGCTTCCGACGAACAATAGGTGCTTGCTGTGGAACACCAATCCCAAGTGGGGGAAGCCAGCTCAACAAAATGCCACATAGCCAGGTGTAAGAAACAACATTGCCCAGGCATGGTCTAAGCCCCTCACCTCGTCCCTGTGCTTTGGGGAGTCGGAGGGACACCCGAGGCCCACGGCCCTGAGACCCCTTTGCAAAAAGCCGGCTTCCGACGGAAAGAGTTTTCCTGAGGTGCAGACCCTATCCCAAGTGGTTGTGGCAAGGTAAAGCAAATGCCCTCCTCTTCTCTGGAAGAAACCACAGTGCCCAGCCATGTTCTAAGCCCTCCCATCCTCCCTGGACTTCTGGCAGCAGGAGTGAAAAGAGAGGAGCATAGCACTGGGACCCGTTTGACAAAACCCGGGTTCCCACGGGAAAGTCTTTCTCCACGTGCAGACATGCTCCCAGGTGCCTGTGGCAAGGGGAAGGAAATGCCATACACTGACCTGGAAGAGACCACAGGGCCCAGGCACAGTCTGAACCGTTCCCTCAACCCGGCGGTTTTGCTAGCAGGAGTTCAACCCCAACGAACACAGCCCCGAGACCCCTGGGGCAAAAACGGCTTCCGACGATCAATAGGTGCTTGCTGTGGAACACTCATCCCAAGTGGGGGAAGCCAGCTCAACAAAATGCCACACACCCAGGTGTAAGAAACAACATTGCCCAGGCTTGGTCTAAGCCCCTCACCTCGTCCCTGTGCTTTGGGGAGTCGGAGGGACACCCGAGGCCCACGGCCCTGAGACCCCTTTGCAAAAAGCCGGCTTCCCACGGAAAGAGTTTTCCTGAGGTGCAGACCCTATCCCAAGTGGTTGTGGCAAGGTAAAGCAAATGCCCTCCACTTCTCTGGAAGAAACCAGAGTGCCCAGACATGTTCTAAGCCCGCCCATCCTCCCTGGGCTTCTGGCAGCAGGAGTGAAAAGAGAGGAGCAGAGCAATGGGACCCGTTTGACAAAACCCGGCTTCCAACGGGAAAGTCTTTCTCCACGTGCAGACATGCTCCCAGGTGCCTGTGGCAAGGGGAAGGAAATGCCATATACTGACCTGGAAGAGACCACAGGGCCCAGGCACAGTCTGAACCCTTCCCTCAACCCGGTGGTTTTGCTAGCAGGAGTTCAACCCCAACGAACACAGCCCGGAGACCCCTGGGGCAAAAACGGCTTCCGACGAACAATAGGTGCTTGCTGTGGAACACCTATCCCAAGTGGGGGTAGCCAGCTCAACAAAATGCCACACACCCAGGTGTAAGAAACAACATTGCCCAGGCATGGTCTAAGCCCCTCACCTCGTCCCTGTGTTTTGGGGAGCCGGAGGGACAGCCGAGGCACACGGCCCTGAGAACCCGTTGCAAAAAGCCGGCTTCCCACGGAAACAGTTTTCCTGAGGTGCAGACCCTATCCCAAGTGGTTGTGGCAAGGTAAAGCAAATGCCCTCCACTTCTCTGGAAGAAACCACAGTGCCCAGCCATGTTCTAAGCCCTCCCATCCTCCCTGGGCTTCTGGCAGCAGGAGTGAAAAGAGAGGAGCAGAGCACGGGGACCCGTTTGACAAAAACCGGCTTCCCACGGGAAAGTCTTTCTCCACGTGCAGACATGCTCCCAGGTGCCTGTGGCAAGGGGAAGGTAATGCCATACACTGACCTGGAAGAGAGCACAGGGCCCAGGCACAGTCTGAACCCTTCCCTCAACCCGGCGGTTTTGCTAGCAGGAGTTCAACCCCAACGAACACAGCCCGGAGACCCCTGGGGCAAAAACGGCTTCCGAAGAACAATAGGTGCTTGCTGTGGAACACCTATCCCAAGTGGGGGTAGCCTGCTCAACAAAATGCCACACACCCAGTATAAGAAACAACATTGCCCAGGCATGGTCTAAGCCCCTCACCTCGTCCCTGTGCTTTGGGGAGCCGGAGGGACAGCCGAAGCACACGGCGCTGAGACCCCTTTGCAAAAAGCGGGCTTCCCACGGAGACAGTTTTCCTGATGTGCAAACCCTATCCCAAGTGGTTGTGGCAAGGTAAAGCAAATGCCCTCCACTTCTCTGGAAGAAACCACAGTGCCCAGCCATGTTCTAAGCCCTCCCATCCTCCCTGGGCTTCTGGCAGCAGGAGTGAAAAGAGAGGAGCAGAGCACTGGGACCCGTTTGACAAAACCCGGCTTCTCACGGGAAAGTCTTTCTCCACGTGCAGACATGCTCCCAGGTGCCTGGGGCAAGGGGAAGGAAATGCCATACACTGACCTGGAAGAGACCACAGGGCCCAGGCACAGTCTGAACCCTTCCCTCAACTCGGCGGTTTTGCTAGAAGGAGTTCAACCCCAACGAACACAGCCCGGAGACCCCTGGGGCAAAAACTGCTTCCGATGATCAATAGGTGCTTGCTGTGGAACACTCATCCCAAGTGGGGGAAGCCAGCTCAACAAAATGCCACACACCCAGGTGTAAGAAACAACATTGCCAAGGCTTGGTCTCAGCCCCTCACCTCGTCCCTGTGTTTGGGGAGCAGGAGGGACACCCGAGGCCCACGGCCCTGAGACCCCTTTGCAAAAAGCCGGCTTCCCACGGAAAGAGTTTTCCTGAGGTGCAGACCCTATCCCAAGTGGTTGTGGCAAGGAAAAGCAAATGCCCTCCACTTCTCTGGAAGAAACCACAGTGCCCAGCCATGTTCTAAGCCCGCCCATCCTCCCTGGGCTTCTGGCAGCAGGAGTGAAAAGAGAGGAGCAGAGCAATGGGACCCGTTTGACAAAACCCGGCTTCCAATGGGAAAGTCTTTCTCCACGTGCAGACATGCTCCCAGGTGCCTGGGGCAAGGGGAAGGAAATGCCATACACTGACCTGGAAGAGACCACAGGGCCCAGGCACAGTCTGAACCCTTCCCTCAACCCGGCGGTTTTCCTAGCAGGAGTTCAACCCCAACGAACACAGCCCGGAGACCCCTGGGGCAAAAACGGCTTCCGACGTACAATAGGTGCTTGCTGTGGAACACCTATCCCAAGTGGGGGAAGCCAGCTCAACAAAATGCCACACACCCAGGTGTAAGAAACAACATTGCCCAGGCATGGTCTAAGCCCCTCACCTCGTCCCTGTGCTTTGGGGAGCCGGAGGGACACCCGAGGCCAACGGCCCTGAGACCCCTTTGCAAAAAGCCGGCTTCCCACGGAAAGAGTTTTCCTGAGGTGCAGACCCTATCCCAAGTGGTTGTGGCAAGGTAAAGCAAATGCCCTCCACTTCTCTGGAAGAAACCACAGTGCCCAGACATGTTCTAAGCCCTCCCATCCTCCCTGGGCTTCTGACAGCAGGAGTGAAAAGAGAGGAGCAGAGCACTGGGACCCGTTTGACAAAACCCGGCTTCCCACGGGAAAGTCTTTCTCCACGTGCAGACATGCTCCCAGGTGCCTGGGGCAAGGGGAAGGAAATGCCATACACTGACCTGGAAGAGACCACAGGGCCCAGGCACAGTCTGAACCCTTCCCTCAACCTGGCGGTTTTGCTAGCAGGAGTTCAACCCCAACGAACACAGCCCGGAGACCCCTGGGGCAAAAACGGCTTCCGACGAACAATAGGTGCTTGCTGTGGAACACCTATCCCAAGTGGGGGAAGCCAGCTCAACAAAATGCCACATACCCAGGTGTAAGAAACAACATTGCCCAGGCATGGTCTAAGCCCCTCACCTCGTCCCTGTGCTTTGGGGAGTCGGAGGGACACCCGAGGCCCACGGCCCTGAGACCCCTTTGCAAAAAGCCGGCTTCCCACGGAAAGAGTTTTCCTGAGGTGCAGACCCTATCCCAAGTGGTTGTGGCAAGGTAAAGCAAATGCCCTCCTCTTCTCTGGAAGAAACCACAGTGCCCAGCCATGTTCTAAGCCCTCCCATCCTCCCTGGACTTCTGGCAGCAGGAGTGAAAAGAGAGGAGCAGAGCACTGGGACCCGTTTGACAAAACCCGGGTTCCCACGGGAAAGTCTTTCTCCACGTGCAGACATGCTCCCAGGTGCCTGTGGCAAGGGGAAGGAAATGCCATATACTGACCTGGAAGAGACCACAGGGCCCAGGCACAGTCTGAACCCTTCCCTCAACCCGGCGGTTTTGCTAGCAGGAGTTCAACCCCAACGAACACAGCCCGGAGACCCCTGGGGCAAAAACGGCTTCCGACGAACAATAGGTGCTTGCTGTGGAACACCTATCCCAAGTGGGGGTAGCCAGCTCAACAAAATGCCACACACCCAGGTGTAAGAAACAACATTGCCCAGGCATGGTCTAAGCCCCTCACCTCGTCCCTGTGCTTTGGGGAGCCGGAGGGACACCCGAGTCCCATGGCCCTGAGAACCCTTTGCAAAAAGCCGGCTTCCCACGGAAACAGTTTTCCTGAGGTGCAGACCCTATCCCAAGTGGTTGTGGCAAGGTAAAGCAAATGCCCTCCACTTCTCTGGAAGAAACCACAGTGCCCAGCCATGTTCTAAGCCCTCCCATCCTCCCTGGGCTTCTGGCAGCAGGAGTGAAAAGAGAGGAGCAGAGCACGGGGACCCGTTTGACAAAAACCGGCTTCCCACGGGAAAGTCTTTCTCCACGTGCAGACATGCTCCCAGGTGCCTGTGGCAAGGGGAAGGTAATGCCATACACTGACCTGGAAGAGACCACAGGGCCCAGGCACAGTCTGAACCCTTCCCTCAACCCGGCGGTTTTGCTAGCAGGAGTTCAACCCCAACGAACACAGCCCGGAGACCCCTGGGGCAAAAACGGCTTCCGAAGAACAATAGGTGCTTGCTGTGGAACACCTATCCCAAGTGGGGGTAGCCTGCTCAACAAAATGCCACACACCCAGTGTAAGAAACAACATTGCCCAGGCATGGTCTAAGCCCCTCACCTCGTCCCTGTGCTTTGGGGAGCCGGAGGGACAGCCGAAGCACAAGGCGCTGAGACCCCTTTGCAAAAAGCGGGCTTCCCACGGAGACAGTTTTCCTGATGTGCAGACCCTATCCCAAGTGGTTGTGGCAAGGTAAAGCAAATGCCCTCCACTTCTCTGGAAGAAACCACAGTGCCCAGCCATGTTCTAAGCCCTCCCATCCTCCCTGGGCTTCTGGCAGCAGGAGTGAAAAGAGAGGAGCAGAGCACTGGGACCCGTTTGACAAAACCCGGCTTCTCACGGGAAAGTCTTTCTCCACGTGCAGACATGCTCCCAGGTGCCTGGGGCAAGGGGAAGGAAATGCCATACACTGACCTGGAAGAGACCACAGGGCCCAGGCACAGTCTGAACCCTTCCCTCAACTCGGCGGTTTTGCTAGAAGGAGTTCAACCCCAACGAACACAGCCCGGAGACCCCTGGGGCAAAAACTGCTTCCGATGATCAATAGGTGCTTGCTGTGGAACACTCATCCCAAGTGGGGGAAGCCAGCTCAACAAAATGCCACACACCCAGGTGTAAGAAACAACATTGCCCAGGCTTGGTCTCAGCCCCTCACCTCGTCCCTGTGTTTGGGGAGCAGGAGGGACACCCGAGGCCCACGGCCCTGAGACCCCTTTGCAAAAAGCCGGCTTCCCACGGAAAGAGTTTTCCTGAGGTGCAGACCCTATCCCAAGTGGTTGTGGCAAGGAAAAGCAAATGCCCTCCACTTCTCTGGAAGAAACCACAGTGCCCAGCCATGTTCTAAGCCCGCCCATCCTCCCTGGGCTTCTGGCAGCAGGAGTGAAAAGAGAGGAGCAGAGCAATGGGACCCGTTTGACAAAACCCGGCTTCCAACGGGAAAGTCTTTCTCCACGTGCAGACATGCTCCCAGGTGCCTGGGGCAAGGGGAAGGAAATGCCATACACTGACCTGGAAGAGACCACAGGGCCCAGGCACAGTCTGAACCCTTCCCTCAACCCGGCGGTTTTCCTAGCAGGAGTTCAACCCCAACGAACACAGCCCGGAGACCCCTGGGGCAAAAACGGCTTCCGACGAACAATAGGTGCTTGCTGTGGAACACCTATCCCAAGTGGGGGAAGCCAGCTCAACAAAATGCCACACACCCAGGTGTAAGAAACAACATTGCCCAGGCATGGTCTAAGCCCCTCACCTCGTCCCTGTGCTTTGGGGAGCCGGAGGGACACCCGAGGCCAACGGCCCTGAGACCCCTTTGCAAAAAGCCGGCTTCCCACGGAAAGCGTTTTCCCAGGGTGCAGACCCTATCCCAAGTGGTTGTGGCAAGGTAAAGCAAATGCCCTCCTCTTCTCTGGAAGAAACCACAGTGCCCAGCCATGTTCTAAGCCCTCCCATCCTCCCTGGACTTCTGGCAGCAGGAGTGAAAAGAGAGGAGCAGAGCACTGGGACCCGTTTGACAAAACCCGGGTTCCCACGGGAAAGTCTTTCTCCACGTGCAGACATGCTCCCAGGTGCCTGTGGCAAGGGGAAGGAAATGCCATACACTGACCTGGAAGAGACCACAGGGCCCAGGCACAGTCTGAACCCTTCCCTCAACCCGGCGGTTTTGCTAGCAGGAGTTCAACCCCAACGAACACAGCCCCGAGACCCCTGGAGCAAAAACGGCTTCAGACGATCAATAGGTGCTTGCTGTGGAACACTCATCCCAAGTGGGGGAAGCCAGCTCAACAAAATGCCACACACCCAGGTGTAAGAAACAACATTGCCCAGGCATGGTCTAAGCCCCTCACCTCGTCCCTGTGCTTTGGGGAGCTGGAGGGACACCCGAGGCCCACGGCCCTGAGACCCCTTTGCAAAAAGCCGGCTTCCCACGGAAAGAGTTTTCCTGAGGTGCAGACCCTATCCCAAGTGGTTGTGGCAAGGTAAAGCAAATGCCCTCCACTTCTCTGGAAGAAACCAGAGTGCCCAGACATGTTCTAAGCCCGCCCATCCTCCCTGGGCTTCTGGCAGCAGGAGTGAAAAGAGAGGAGCAGAGCAATGGGACCCGTTTGACAAAACCCGGCTTCCAACGGGAAAGTCTTTCTCCACGTGCAGACATGCTCCCAGGTGCCTGGGGCAAGGGGAAGGAAATGCCATACACTGACCTGGAAGAGACCACAGGGCCCAGGCACAGTCTGAACCCTTCCCTCAACCCGGCGGTTTTCCTAGCAGGAGTTCAACCCCAACGAACACAGCCCGGAGACCCCTGGGGCAAAAACGGCTTCCGACGATCAATAGGTGCTTGCTGTGGAACACCTATCCCAAGTGGGGGAAGCCAGCTCAACAAAATGCCACATACCCAGGTGTAAGAAACAACATTGCCCAGGCATGGTCTAAGCCCCTCACCTCGTCCCTGTGCTTTGGGGAGTCGGAGGGACACCCGAGGCCCACGGCCCTGAGACCCCTTTGCAAAAAGCCGGCTTCCCACGGAAAGAGTTTTCCTGAGGTGCAGACCCTATCCCAAGTGGTTGTGGCAAGGTAAAGCAAATGCCCTCCTCTTCTCTGGAAGAAACCACAGTGCCCAGCCATGTTCTAAGCCCTCCCATCCTCCCTGGGCTTCTGGCAGCAGGAGTGAAAAGAGAGGAGCAGAGCACTGGGACCCGTTTGACAAAACCCGGCTTCCCACCGGAAAGTCTTTCTCCACGTGCAGACATGCTCCCAGGTGCCTGGGGCAAGGGGAAGGAAATGCCATACACTGACCTGGAAGAGACCACAGGGCCCAGGCACAGTCTGAACCCTTCCCTCAACCCGGCGGTTTTGCTAGCAGGAGTTCAACCCCAACGAACACAGCCCCGAGACCCCTGGGGCAAAAACGGCTTCAGACGATCAATAGGTGCTTGCTGTGGAACACTCATCCCAAGTGGGGGAAGCCAGCTCAACAAAATGCCACACACCCAGGTGTAAGAAACAACATTGCCCAGGCTTGGTCTAAGCCCCTCACCTCGTCCCTGTGCTTTGGGGAGCAGGAGGGACACCCGAGGCCCACGGCCCTGAGACCCCTTTGCAAAAAGCCGGCTTCCCACGGAAAGAGTTTTCCTGAGGTGCAGACCCTATCCCAAGTGGTTGTGGCAAGGTAAAGCAAATGCCCTCCACTTCTCTGGAAGAAACCAGAGTGCCCAGACATGTTCTAAGCCCGCCCATCCTCCCTGGGCTTCTGGCAGCAGGAGTGAAAAGAGAGGAGCAGAGCAATGGGACCCGTTTGACAAAACCCGGCTTCCAACGGGAAAGTCTTTCTCCACGTGCAGACATGCTCCCAGGTGCCTGGGGCAAGGGGAAGGAAATGCCATACACTGACCTGGAAGAGACCACAGGGCCCAGGCACAGTCTGAACCCTTCCCTCAACCCGGCGGTTTTGCTAGCAGGAGTTCAACCCCAACGAACACAGCCCGGAGACCCCTGGGGCAAAAACGGCTTCCGACGAACAATAGGTGCTTGCTGTGGAACACCTATCCCAAGTGGGGGTAGCCTGCTCAACAAAATGCCACACACCCAGTGTAAGAAACAACATTGCCCAGGCATGGTCTAAGCCCCTCACCTCGTCCCTGTGCTTTGGGGAGCCGGAGGGACAGCCGAAGCACACGGCGCTGAGACCCCTTTGCAAAAAGCCGGCTTCCCACGGAAACAGTTTTCCTGAGGTGCAGACCCTATCCCAAGTGGTTGTGGCAAGGTAAAGCAAATGCCCTCCACTTGTCTGGAAGAAACCACAGTGCCCAGCCATGTTCTAAGCCCTCCCATCCTCCCTGGGCTTCTGACAGCAGGAGTGAAAAGAGAGGAGCAGAGCACGGGGACCCGTTTGACAAAAACCGGCTTCCCACGGGAAAGTCTTTCTCCACGTGCAGACATGCTCCCAGGTGCCTGTGGCAAGGGGAAGGTAATGCCATACACTGACCTGGAAGAGAGCACAGGGCCCAGGCACAGTCTGAACCCTTCCCTCAACCCGGCGGTTTTGCTAGCAGGAGTTCAACCCCAACGAACACAGCCCGGAGACCCCTGGGGCAAAAACGGCTTCCGAAGAACAATAGGTGCTTGCTGTGGAACACCTATCCCAAGTGGGGGTAGCCTGCTCAACAAAATGCCACACACCCAGTGTAAGAAACAACATTGCCCAGGCATGGTCTAAGCCCCTCACCTCGTCCCTGTGCTTTGGGGAGCCGGAGGGACAGCCGAAGCACACGGCGCTGAGACCCCTTTGCAAAAAGCGGGCTTCCCACGGAGACAGTTTTCCTGATGTGCAGACCCTATCCCAAGTGGTTGTGGCAAGGTAAAGCAAATGCCCTCCACTTCTCTGGAAGAAACCACAGTGCCCAGCCATGTTCTAAGCCCTCCCATCCTCCCTGGGCTTCTGGCAGCAGGAGTGAAAAGAGAGGAGCAGAGCACTGGGACCCTTTTGACAAAACCCGGCTTCTCACGGGAAAGTCTTTCTCCACGTGCAGACATGCTCCCAGGTGCCTGGGGCAAGGGGAAGGAAATGCCATACACTGACCTGGAAGAGACCACAGGGCCCAGGCACAGTCTGAACCCTTCCCTCAACTCGGCGGTTTTGCTAGAAGGAGTTCAACCCCAACGAACACAGCCCGGAGACCCCTGGGGCAAAAACGGCTTCCGATGATCAATAGGTGCTTGCTGTGGAACACTCATCCCAAGTGGGGGAAGCCAGCTCAACAAAATGCCACACACCCAGGTGTAAGAAACAACATTGCCCAGGCTTGGTCTCAGCCCCTCACCTCGTCCCTGTGCTTTGGGGAGCAGGAGGGACACCCGAGGCCCACGGCCCTGAGACCCCTTTGCAAAAAGCCGGCTTCCCACGGAAAGAGTTTTCCTGAGGTGCAGACCCTATCCCAAGTGGTTGTGGCAAGGAAAAGCAAATGCCCTCCACTTCTCTGGAAGAAACCACAGTGCCCAGCCATGTTCTAAGCCCGCCCATCCTCCCTGGGCTTCTGGCAGCAGGAGTGAAAAGAGAGGAGCAGAGCAATGGGACCCGTTTGACAAAACCCGGCTTCCCACGGGAAAGTCTTTCTCCACGTGCAGACATGCTCCCAGGTGCCTGGGGCAAGGGGAAGGAAATGCCATACACTGACCTGGAAGAGACCACAGGGCCCAGGCACAGTCTGAACCCTTCCCTCAACCCGGCGGTTTTCCTAGCAGGAGTTCAACCCCAACGAACACAGCCCGGAGACCCCTGGGGCAAAAACGGCTTCCGACGAACAATAGGTGCTTGCTGTGGAACACCTATCCCAAGTGGGGGAAGCCAGCTCAACAAAATGCCACATACCCAGGTGTAAGAAACAACATTGCCCAGGCATGGTCTAAGCCCCTCACCTCGTCCCTGTGCTTTGGGGAGTCGGAGGGACACCCGAGGCCCACGGCCCTGAGACCCCTTTGCAAAAAGCCGGCTTCCCACGGAAAGAGTTTTCCTGAGGTGCAGACCCTATCCCAAGTGGTTGTGGCAAGGTAAAGCAAATGCCCTCCTCTTCTCTGGAAGAAACCACAGTGCCCAGCCATGTTCTAAGCCCTCCCATCCTCCCTGGACTTCTGGCAGCAGGAGTGAAAAGAGAGGAGCAGAGCACTGGGACCCGTTTGACAAAACCCGGGTTCCCACGGGAAAGTCTTTCTCCACGTGCAGACATGCTCCCAGGTGCCTGTGGCAAGGGGAAGGAAATGCCATACACTGACCTGGAAGAGACCACAGGGCCCAGGCACAGTCTGAACCCTTCCCTCAACCCGGCGGTTTTGCTAGCAGGAGTTCAACCCCAACGAACACAGCCCCGAGACCCCTGGGGCAAAAACGGCTTCCGACGATCAATAGGTGCTTGCTGTGGAACACTCATCCCAAGTGGGGGAAGCCAGCTCAACAAAATGCCACACACCCAGGTGTAAGAAACAACATTGCCCAGGCATGGTCTAAGCCCCTCACCTCGTCCCTGTGCTTTGGGGAGCTGGAGGGACACCCGAGGCCCACGGCCCTGAGACCCCTTTGCAAAAAGCCGGCTTCCCACGGAAAGAGTTTTCCTGAGGTGCAGACCCTATCCCAAGTGATTGTGGCAAGGTAAAGCAAATGCCCTCCACTTCTCTGGAAGAAACCAGAGTGCCCAGACATGTTCTAAGCCCGCCCATCCTCCCTGGGCTTCTGGCAGCAGGAGTGAAAAGAGAGGAGCAGAGCAATGGGACCCGTTTGACAAAACCCGGCTTCCAACGGGAAAGTCTTTCTCCACGTGCAGACATGCTCCCAGGTGCCTGGGGCAAGGGGAAGGAAATGCCATACACTGACCTGGAAGAGACCACAGGGCCCAGGCACAGTCTGAACCCTTCCCTCAACCCGGCGGTTTTCCTAGCAGGAGTTCAACCCCAACGAACACAGCCCGGAGACCCCTGGGGCAAAAACGGCTTCCGACGATCAATAGGTGCTTGCTGTGGAACACCTATCCCAAGTGGGGGAAGCCAGCTCAACAAAATGCCACATACCCAGGTGTAAGAAACAACATTGCCCAGGCATGGTCTAAGCCCCTCACCTCGTCCCTGTGCTTTGGGGAGTCGGAGGGACACCCGAGGCCCACGGCCCTGAGACCCCTTTGCAAAAAGCCGGCTTCCCACGGAAAGAGTTTTCCTGAGGTGCAGACCCTATCCCAAGTGGTTGTGGCAAGGTAAAGCAAATGCCCTCCTCTTCTCTGGAAGAAACCACAGTGCCCAGCCATGTTCTAAGCCCTCCCATCCTCCCTGGGCTTCTGGCAGCAGGAGTGAAAAGAGAGGAGCAGAGCACTGGGACCCGTTTGACAAAACCCGGCTTCCCACCGGAAAGTCTTTCTCCACGTGCAGACATGCTCCCAGGTGCCTGGGGCAAGGGGAAGGAAATGCCATACACTGACCTGGAAGAGAGCACAGGGCCCAGGCACAGTCTGAACCCCTCCCTCAACCCGGCGGTTTTGCTAGCAGGAGTTCAACCCCAACGAACACAGCCCCGAGACCCCTGGGGCAAAAACGGCTTCAGACGATCAATAGGTGCTTGCTGTGGAACACTCATCCCAAGTGGGGGAAGCCAGCTCAACAAAATGCCACACACCCAGGTGTAAGAAACAACATTGCCCAGGCTTGGTCTAAGCCCCTCACCTCGTCCCTGTGCTTTGGGGAGCAGGAGGGACACCCGAGGCCCACGGCCCTGAGACCCCTTTGCAAAAAGCCGGCTTCCCACGGAAAGAGTTTTCCTGAGGTGCAGACCCTATCCCAAGTGGTTGTGGCAAGGTAAAGCAAATGCCCTCCACTTCTCTGGAAGAAACCAGAGTGCCCAGACATGTTCTAAGCCCGCCCATCCTCCCTGGGCTTCTGGCAGCAGGAGTGAAAAGAGAGGAGCAGAGCAATGGGACCCGTTTGACAAAACCCGGCTTCCAACGGGAAAGTCTTTCTCCACGTGCAGACATGCTCCCAGGTGCCTGGGGCAAGGGGAAGGAAATGCCATACACTGACCTGGAAGAGACCACAGGGCCCAGGCACAGTCTGAACCCTTCCCTCAACCCGGCGGTTTTGCTAGCAGGAGTTCAACCCCAACGAACACAGCCCGGAGACCCCTGGGGCAAAAACGGCTTCCGACGAACAATAGGTGCTTGCTGTGGAACACCTATCCCAAGTGGGGGTAGCCTGCTCAACAAAATGCCACACACCCAGTGTAAGAAACAACATTGCCCAGGCTTGGTCTAAGCCCCTCACCTCGTCCCTGTGCTTTGGGGAGCAGGAGGGACACCCGAGGCCCACGGCCCTGAGACCCCTTTGCAAAAAGCCGGCTTCCCACGGAAACAGTTTTCCTGAGGTGCAGACCCTATCCCAAGTGGTTGTGGCAAGGTAAAGCAAATGCCCTCCACTTGTCTGGAAGAAACCACAGTGCCCAGCCATGTTCTAAGCCCTCCCATCCTCCCTGGGCTTCTGACAGCAGGAGTGAAAAGAGAGGAGCAGAGCACGGGGACCCGTTTGACAAAAACCGGCTTCCCACGGGAAAGTCTTTCTCCACGTGCAGACATGCTCCCAGGTGCCTGTGGCAAGGGGAAGGTAATGCCATACACTGACCTGGAAGAGAGCACAGGGCCCAGGCACAGTCTGAACCCTTCCCTCAACCCGGCGGTTTTGCTAGCAGGAGTTCAACCCCAACGAACACAGCCCGGAGACCCCTGGGGCAAAAACGGCTTCCGAAGAACAATAGGTGCTTGCTGTGGAACACCTATCCCAAGTGGGGGTAGCCTGCTCAACAAAATGCCACACACCCAGTGTAAGAAACAACATTGCCCAGGCATGGTCTAAGCCCCTCACCTCGTCCCTGTGCTTTGGGGAGCCGGAGGGACAGCCGAAGCACACGGCGCTGAGACCCCTTTGCAAAAAGCGGGCTTCCCACGGAGACAGTTTTCCTGATGTGCAGACCCTATCCCAAGTGGTTGTGGCAAGGTAAAGCAAATGCCCTCCACTTCTCTGGAAGAAACCACAGTGCCCAGCCATGTTCTAAGCCCTCCCATCCTCCCTGGGCTTCTGGCAGCAGGAGTGAAAAGAGAGGAGCAGAGCACTGGGACCCTTTTGACAAAACCCGGCTTCTCACGGGAAAGTCTTTCTCCACGTGCAGACATGCTCCCAGGTGCCTGGGGCAAGGGGAAGGAAATGCCATACACTGACCTGGAAGAGACCACAGGGCCCAGGCACAGTCTGAACCCTTCCCTCAACTCGGCGGTTTTGCTAGAAGGAGTTCAACCCCAACGAACACAGCCCGGAGACCCCTGGGGCAAAAACGGCTTCCGATGATCAATAGGTGCTTGCTGTGGAACACTCATCCCAAGTGGGGGAAGCCAGCTCAACAAAATGCCACACACCCAGGTGTAAGAAACAACATTGCCCAGGCTTGGTCTCAGCCCCTCACCTCGTCCCTGTGCTTTGGGGAGCAGGAGGGACACCCGAGGCCCACGGCCCTGAGACCCCTTTGCAAAAAGCCGGCTTCCCACGGAAAGAGTTTTCCTGAGGTGCAGACCCTATCCCAAGTGGTTGTGGCAAGGAAAAGCAAATGCCCTCCACTTCTCTGGAAGAAACCACAGTGCCCAGCCATGTTCTAAGCCCGCCCATCCTCCCTGGGCTTCTGGCAGCAGGAGTGAAAAGAGAGGAGCAGAGCAATGGGACCCGTTTGACAAAACCCGGCTTCCCACGGGAAAGTCTTTCTCCACGTGCAGACATGCTCCCAGGTGCCTGGGGCAAGGGGAAGGAAATGCCATACACTGACCTGGAAGAGACCACAGGGCCCAGGCACAGTCTGAACCCTTCCCTCAACCCGGCGGTTTTCCTAGCAGGAGTTCAACCCCAACGAACACAGCCCGGAGACCCCTGGGGCAAAAACGGCTTCCGACGAACAATAGGTGCTTGCTGTGGAACACCTATCCCAAGTGGGGGAAGCCAGCTCAACAAAATGCCACATACCCAGGTGTAAGAAACAACATTGCCCAGGCATGGTCTAAGCCCCTCACCTCGTCCCTGTGCTTTGGGGAGTCGGAGGGACACCCGAGGCCCACGGCCCTGAGACCCCTTTGCAAAAAGCCGGCTTCCCACGGAAAGAGTTTTCCTGAGGTGCAGACCCTATCCCAAGTGGTTGTGGCAAGGTAAAGCAAATGCCCTCCTCTTCTCTGGAAGAAACCACAGTGCCCAGCCATGTTCTAAGCCCTCCCATCCTCCCTGGACTTCTGGCAGCAGGAGTGAAAAGAGAGGAGCAGAGCACTGGGACCCGTTTGACAAAACCCGGGTTCCCACGGGAAAGTCTTTCTCCACGTGCAGACATGCTCCCAGGTGCCTGTGGCAAGGGGAAGGAAATGCCATACACTGACCTGGAAGAGACCACAGGGCCCAGGCACAGTCTGAACCCTTCCCTCAACCCGGCGGTTTTGCTAGCAGGAGTTCAACCCCAACGAACACAGCCCCGAGACCCCTGGGGCAAAAACGGCTTCCGACGATCAATAGGTGCTTGCTGTGGAACACTCATCCCAAGTGGGGGAAGCCAGCTCAACAAAATGCCACACACCCAGGTGTAAGAAACAACATTGCCCAGGCATGGTCTAAGCCCCTCACCTCGTCCCTGTGCTTTGGGGAGCTGGAGGGACACCCGAGGCCCACGGCCCTGAGACCCCTTTGCAAAAAGCCGGCTTCCCACGGAAAGAGTTTTCCTGAGGTGCAGACCCTATCCCAAGTGATTGTGGCAAGGTAAAGCAAATGCCCTCCACTTCTCTGGAAGAAACCAGAGTGCCCAGACATGTTCTAAGCCCGCCCATCCTCCCTGGGCTTCTGGCAGCAGGAGTGAAAAGAGAGGAGCAGAGCAATGGGACCCGTTTGACAAAACCCGGCTTCCAACGGGAAAGTCTTTCTCCACGTGCAGACATGCTCCCAGGTGCCTGGGGCAAGGGGAAGGAAATGCCATACACTGACCTGGAAGAGACCACAGGGCCCAGGCACAGTCTGAACCCTTCCCTCAACCCGGCGGTTTTCCTAGCAGGAGTTCAACCCCAACGAACACAGCCCGGAGACCCCTGGGGCAAAAACGGCTTCCGACGATCAATAGGTGCTTGCTGTGGAACACCTATCCCAAGTGGGGGAAGCCAGCTCAACAAAATGCCACATACCCAGGTGTAAGAAACAACATTGCCCAGGCATGGTCTAAGCCCCTCACCTCGTCCCTGTGCTTTGGGGAGTCGGAGGGACACCCGAGGCCCACGGCCCTGAGACCCCTTTGCAAAAAGCCGGCTTCCCACGGAAAGAGTTTTCCTGAGGTGCAGACCCTATCCCAAGTGGTTGTGGCAAGGTAAAGCAAATGCCCTCCTCTTCTCTGGAAGAAACCACAGTGCCCAGCCATGTTCTAAGCCCTCCCATCCTCCCTGGGCTTCTGGCAGCAGGAGTGAAAAGAGAGGAGCAGAGCACTGGGACCCGTTTGACAAAACCCGGCTTCCCACCGGAAAGTCTTTCTCCACGTGCAGACATGCTCCCAGGTGCCTGGGGCAAGGGGAAGGAAATGCCATACACTGACCTGGAAGAGAGCACAGGGCCCAGGCACAGTCTGAACCCCTCCCTCAACCCGGCGGTTTTGCTAGCAGGAGTTCAACCCCAACGAACACAGCCCCGAGACCCCTGGGGCAAAAACGGCTTCAGACGATCAATAGGTGCTTGCTGTGGAACACTCATCCCAAGTGGGGGAAGCCAGCTCAACAAAATGCCACACACCCAGGTGTAAGAAACAACATTGCCCAGGCTTGGTCTAAGCCCCTCACCTCGTCCCTGTGCTTTGGGGAGCAGGAGGGACACCCGAGGCCCACGGCCCTGAGACCCCTTTGCAAAAAGCCGGCTTCCCACGGAAAGAGTTTTCCTGAGGTGCAGACCCTATCCCAAGTGGTTGTGGCAAGGTAAAGCAAATGCCCTCCACTTCTCTGGAAGAAACCAGAGTGCCCAGACATGTTCTAAGCCCGCCCATCCTCCCTGGGCTTCTGGCAGCAGGAGTGAAAAGAGAGGAGCAGAGCAATGGGACCCGTTTGACAAAACCCGGCTTCCAACGGGAAAGTCTTTCTCCACGTGCAGACATGCTCCCAGGTGCCTGGGGCAAGGGGAAGGAAATGCCATACACTGACCTGGAAGAGACCACAGGGCCCAGGCACAGTCTGAACCCTTCCCTCAACCCGGCGGTTTTGCTAGCAGGAGTTCAACCCCAACGAACACAGCCCGGAGACCCCTGGGGCAAAAACGGCTTCCGACGAACAATAGGTGCTTGCTGTGGAACACCTATCCCAAGTGGGGGTAGCCTGCTCAACAAAATGCCACACACCCAGTGTAAGAAACAACATTGCCCAGGCTTGGTCTAAGCCCCTCACCTCGTCCCTGTGCTTTGGGGAGCAGGAGGGACACCCGAGGCCCACGGCCCTGAGACCCCTTTGCAAAAAGCCGGCTTCCCACGGAAACAGTTTTCCTGAGGTGCAGACCCTATCCCAAGTGGTTGTGGCAAGGTAAAGCAAATGCCCTCCACTTGTCTGGAAGAAACCACAGTGCCCAGCCATGTTCTAAGCCCTCCCATCCTCCCTGGGCTTCTGACAGCAGGAGTGAAAAGAGAGGAGCAGAGCACGGGGACCCGTTTGACAAAAACCGGCTTCCCACGGGAAAGTCTTTCTCCACGTGCAGACATGCTCCCAGGTGCCTGTGGCAAGGGGAAGGTAATGCCATACACTGACCTGGAAGAGAGCACAGGGCCCAGGCACAGTCTGAACCCTTCCCTCAACCCGGCGGTTTTGCTAGCAGGAGTTCAACCCCAACGAACACAGCCCGGAGACCCCTGGGGCAAAAACGGCTTCCGAAGAACAATAGGTGCTTGCTGTGGAACACCTATCCCAAGTGGGGGTAGCCTGCTCAACAAAATGCCACACACCCAGTGTAAGAAACAACATTGCCCAGGCATGGTCTAAGCCCCTCACCTCGTCCCTGTGCTTTGGGGAGCCGGAGGGACAGCCGAAGCACACGGCGCTGAGACCCCTTTGCAAAAAGCGGGCTTCCCACGGAGACAGTTTTCCTGATGTGCAGACCCTATCCCAAGTGGTTGTGGCAAGGTAAAGCAAATGCCCTCCACTTCTCTGGAAGAAACCACAGTGCCCAGCCATGTTCTAAGCCCTCCCATCCTCCCTGGGCTTCTGGCAGCAGGAGTGAAAAGAGAGGAGCAGAGCACTGGGACCCTTTTGACAAAACCCGGCTTCTCACGGGAAAGTCTTTCTCCACGTGCAGACATGCTCCCAGGTGCCTGGGGCAAGGGGAAGGAAATGCCATACACTGACCTGGAAGAGACCACAGGGCCCAGGCACAGTCTGAACCCTTCCCTCAACTCGGCGGTTTTGCTAGAAGGAGTTCAACCCCAACGAACACAGCCCGGAGACCCCTGGGGCAAAAACGGCTTCCGATGATCAATAGGTGCTTGCTGTGGAACACTCATCCCAAGTGGGGGAAGCCAGCTCAACAAAATGCCACACACCCAGGTGTAAGAAACAACATTGCCCAGGCTTGGTCTCAGCCCCTCACCTCGTCCCTGTGCTTTGGGGAGCAGGAGGGACACCCGAGGCCCACGGCCCTGAGACCCCTTTGCAAAAAGCCGGCTTCCCACGGAAAGAGTTTTCCTGAGGTGCAGACCCTATCCCAAGTGGTTGTGGCAAGGAAAAGCAAATGCCCTCCACTTCTCTGGAAGAAACCACAGTGCCCAGCCATGTTCTAAGCCCGCCCATCCTCCCTGGGCTTCTGGCAGCAGGAGTGAAAAGAGAGGAGCAGAGCAATGGGACCCGTTTGACAAAACCCGGCTTCCCACGGGAAAGTCTTTCTCCACGTGCAGACATGCTCCCAGGTGCCTGGGGCAAGGGGAAGGAAATGCCATACACTGACCTGGAAGAGACCACAGGGCCCAGGCACAGTCTGAACCCTTCCCTCAACCCGGCGGTTTTCCTAGCAGGAGTTCAACCCCAACGAACACAGCCCGGAGACCCCTGGGGCAAAAACGGCTTCCGACGAACAATAGGTGCTTGCTGTGGAACACCTATCCCAAGTGGGGGAAGCCAGCTCAACAAAATGCCACATACCCAGGTGTAAGAAACAACATTGCCCAGGCATGGTCTAAGCCCCTCACCTCGTCCCTGTGCTTTGGGGAGTCGGAGGGACACCCGAGGCCCACGGCCCTGAGACCCCTTTGCAAAAAGCCGGCTTCCCACGGAAAGAGTTTTCCTGAGGTGCAGACCCTATCCCAAGTGGTTGTGGCAAGGTAAAGCAAATGCCCTCCTCTTCTCTGGAAGAAACCACAGTGCCCAGCCATGTTCTAAGCCCTCCCATCCTCCCTGGACTTCTGGCAGCAGGAGTGAAAAGAGAGGAGCAGAGCACTGGGACCCGTTTGACAAAACCCGGGTTCCCACGGGAAAGTCTTTCTCCACGTGCAGACATGCTCCCAGGTGCCTGTGGCAAGGGGAAGGAAATGCCATACACTGACCTGGAAGAGACCACAGGGCCCAGGCACAGTCTGAACCCTTCCCTCAACCCGGCGGTTTTGCTAGCAGGAGTTCAACCCCAACGAACACAGCCCCGAGACCCCTGGGGCAAAAACGGCTTCCGACGATCAATAGGTGCTTGCTGTGGAACACTCATCCCAAGTGGGGGAAGCCAGCTCAACAAAATGCCACACACCCAGGTGTAAGAAACAACATTGCCCAGGCATGGTCTAAGCCCCTCACCTCGTCCCTGTGCTTTGGGGAGCTGGAGGGACACCCGAGGCCCACGGCCCTGAGACCCCTTTGCAAAAAGCCGGCTTCCCACGGAAAGAGTTTTACTGAGGTGCAGACCCTATCCCAAGTGGTTGTGGCAAGGTAAAGCAAATGCCCTCCACTTCTCTGGAAGAAACCAGAGTGCCCAGACATGTTCTAAGCCCGCCCATCCTCCCTGGGCTTCTGGCAGCAGGAGTGAAAAGAGAGGAGCAGAGCAATGGGACCCGTTTGACAAAACCCGGCTTCCAACGGGAAAGTCTTTCTCCACGTGCAGACATGCTCCCAGGTGCCTGGGGCAAGGGGAAGGAAATGCCATACACTGACCCGGAAGAGACCACAGGGCCCAGGCACAGTCTGAACCCTTCCCTCAACCCGGCGGTTTTCCTAGCAGGAGTTCAACCCCAACGAACACAGCCCGGAGACCCCTGGGGCAAAAACGGCTTCCGACGATCAATAGGTGCTTGCTGTGGAACACCTATCCCAAGTGGGGGAAGCCAGCTCAACAAAATGCCACATACCCAGGTGTAAGAAACAACATTGCCCAGGCATGGTCTAAGCCCCTCACCTCGTCCCTGTGCTTTGGGGAGTCGGAGGGACACCCGAGGCCCACGGCCCTGAGACCCCTTTGCAAAAAGCCGGCTTCCCACGGAAAGAGTTTTCCTGAGGTGCAGACCCTATCCCAAGTGGTTGTGGCAAGGTAAAGCAAATGCCCTCCTCTTCTCTGGAAGAAACCACAGTGCCCAGCCATGTTCTAAGCCCTCCCATCCTCCCTGGGCTTCTGGCAGCAGGAGTGAAAAGAGAGGAGCAGAGCACTGGGACCCGTTTGACAAAACCCGGCTTCCCACCGGAAAGTCTTTCTCCACGTGCAGACATGCTCCCAGGTGCCTGGGGCAAGGGGAAGGAAATGCCATACACTGACCTGGAAGAGACCACAGGGCCCAGGCACAGTCTGAACCCCTCCCTCAACCCGGCGGTTTTGCTAGCAGGAGTTCAACCCCAACGAACACAGCCCCGAGACCCCTGGGGCAAAAACGGCTTCAGACGATCAATAGGTGCTTGCTGTGGAACACTCATCCCAAGTGGGGGAAGCCAGCTCAACAAAATGCCACACACCCAGGTGTAAGAAACAACATTGCCCAGGCTTGGTCTAAGCCCCTCACCTCGTCCCTGTGCTTTGGGGAGCAGGAGGGACACCCGAGGCCCACGGCCCTGAGACCCCTTTGCAAAAAGCCGGCTTCCCACGGAAAGAGTTTTCCTGAGGTGCAGACCCTATCCCAAGTGGTTGTGGCAAGGTAAAGCAAATGCCCTCCACTTCTCTGGAAGAAACCAGAGTGCCCAGACATGTTCTAAGCCCGCCCATCCTCCCTGGGCTTCTGGCAGCAGGAGTGAAAAGAGAGGAGCAGAGCAATGGGACCCGTTTGACAAAACCCGGCTTCCAACGGGAAAGTCTTTCTCCACGTGCAGACATGCTCCCAGGTGCCTGGGGCAAGGGGAAGGAAATGCCATACACTGACCTGGAAGAGACCACAGGGCCCAGGCACAGTCTGAACCCTTCCCTCAACCCGGCGGTTTTGCTAGCAGGAGTTCAACCCCAACGAACACAGCCCCGAGACCCCTGGGGCAAAAACGGCTTCCGACGATCAATAGGTGCTTGCTGTGGAACACTCATCCCAAGTGGGGGAAGCCAGCTCAACAAAATGCCACACACCCAGGTGTAAGAAACAACATTGCCCAGGCATGGTCTAAGCCCCTCACCTCGTCCCTGTGCTTTGGGGAGCTGGAGGGACACCCGAGGCCCACGGCCCTGAGACCCCTTTGCAAAAAGCCGGCTTCCCACGGAAAGAGTTTTACTGAGGTGCAGACCCTATCCCAAGTGGTTGTGGCAAGGTAAAGCAAATGCCCTCCACTTCTCTGGAAGAAACCAGAGTGCCCAGACATGTTCTAAGCCCGCCCATCCTCCCTGGGCTTCTGGCAGCAGGAGTGAAAAGAGAGGAGCAGAGCAATGGGACCCGTTTGACAAAACCCGGCTTCCAACGGGAAAGTCTTTCTCCACGTGCAGACATGCTCCCAGGTGCCTGGGGCAAGGGGAAGGAAATGCCATACACTGACCCGGAAGAGACCACAGGGCCCAGGCACAGTCTGAACCCTTCCCTCAACCCGGCGGTTTTCCTAGCAGGAGTTCAACCCCAACGAACACAGCCCGGAGACCCCTGGGGCAAAAACGGCTTCCGACGATCAATAGGTGCTTGCTGTGGAACACCTATCCCAAGTGGGGGAAGCCAGCTCAACAAAATGCCACATACCCAGGTGTAAGAAACAACATTGCCCAGGCATGGTCTAAGCCCCTCACCTCGTCCCTGTGCTTTGGGGAGTCGGAGGGACACCCGAGGCCCACGGCCCTGAGACCCCTTTGCAAAAAGCCGGCTTCCCACGGAAAGAGTTTTCCTGAGGTGCAGACCCTATCCCAAGTGGTTGTGGCAAGGTAAAGCAAATGCCCTCCTCTTCTCTGGAAGAAACCACAGTGCCCAGCCATGTTCTAAGCCCTCCCATCCTCCCTGGGCTTCTGGCAGCAGGAGTGAAAAGAGAGGAGCAGAGCACTGGGACCCGTTTGACAAAACCCGGCTTCCCACCGGAAAGTCTTTCTCCACGTGCAGACATGCTCCCAGGTGCCTGGGGCAAGGGGAAGGAAATGCCATACACTGACCTGGAAGAGACCACAGGGCCCAGGCACAGTCTGAACCCCTCCCTCAACCCGGCGGTTTTGCTAGCAGGAGTTCAACCCCAACGAACACAGCCCCGAGACCCCTGGGGCAAAAACGGCTTCAGACGATCAATAGGTGCTTGCTGTGGAACACTCATCCCAAGTGGGGGAAGCCAGCTCAACAAAATGCCACACACCCAGGTGTAAGAAACAACATTGCCCAGGCTTGGTCTAAGCCCCTCACCTCGTCCCTGTGCTTTGGGGAGCAGGAGGGACACCCGAGGCCCACGGCCCTGAGACCCCTTTGCAAAAAGCCGGCTTCCCACGGAAAGAGTTTTCCTGAGGTGCAGACCCTATCCCAAGTGGTTGTGGCAAGGTAAAGCAAATGCCCTCCACTTCTCTGGAAGAAACCAGAGTGCCCAGACATGTTCTAAGCCCGCCCATCCTCCCTGGGCTTCTGGCAGCAGGAGTGAAAAGAGAGGAGCAGAGCAATGGGACCCGTTTGACAAAACCCGGCTTCCAACGGGAAAGTCTTTCTCCACGTGCAGACATGCTCCCAGGTGCCTGGGGCAAGGGGAAGGAAATGCCATACACTGACCTGGAAGAGACCACAGGGCCCAGGCACAGTCTGAACCCTTCCCTCAACCCGGCGGTTTTGCTAGCAGGAGTTCAACCCCAACGAACACAGCCCGGAGACCCCTGGGGCAAAAACGGCTTCCGACGAACAATAGGTGCTTGCTGTGGAACACCTATCCCAAGTGGGGGTAGCCTGCTCAACAAAATGCCACACACCCAGTGTAAGAAACAACATTGCCCAGGCATGGTCTAAGCCCCTCACCTCGTCCCTGTGCTTTGGGGAGCCGGAGGGACAGCCGAAGCACACGGCGCTGAGACCCCTTTGCAAAAAGCCGGCTTCCCACGGAAACAGTTTTCCTGAGGTGCAGACCCTATCCCAAGTGGTTGTGGCAAGGTAAAGCAAATGCCCTCCACTTGTCTGGAAGAAACCACAGTGCCCAGCCATGTTCTAAGCCCTCCCATCCTCCCTGGGCTTCTGACAGCAGGAGTGAAAAGAGAGGAGCAGAGCACGGGGACCCGTTTGACAAAAACCGGCTTCCCACGGGAAAGTCTTTCTCCACGTGCAGACATGCTCCCAGGTGCCTGTGGCAAGGGGAAGGTAATGCCATACACTGACCTGGAAGAGAGCACAGGGCCCAGGCACAGTCTGAACCCTTCCCTCAACCCGGCGGTTTTGCTAGCAGGAGTTCAACCCCAACGAACACAGCCCGGAGACCCCTGGGGCAAAAACGGCTTCCGAAGAACAATAGGTGCTTGCTGTGGAACACCTATCCCAAGTGGGGGTAGCCTGCTCAACAAAATGCCACACACCCAGTGTAAGAAACAACATTGCCCAGGCATGGTCTAAGCCCCTCACCTCGTCCCTGTGCTTTGGGGAGCCGGAGGGACAGCCGAAGCACACGGCGCTGAGACCCCTTTGCAAAAAGCGGGCTTCCCACGGAGACAGTTTTCCTGATGTGCAGACCCTATCCCAAGTGGTTGTGGCAAGGTAAAGCAAATGCCCTCCACTTCTCTGGAAGAAACCACAGTGCCCAGCCATGTTCTAAGCCCTCCCATCCTCCCTGGGCTTCTGGCAGCAGGAGTGAAAAGAGAGGAGCAGAGCACTGGGACCCTTTTGACAAAACCCGGCTTCTCACGGGAAAGTCTTTCTCCACGTGCAGACATGCTCCCAGGTGCCTGGGGCAAGGGGAAGGAAATGCCATACACTGACCTGGAAGAGACCACAGGGCCCAGGCACAGTCTGAACCCTTCCCTCAACTCGGCGGTTTTGCTAGAAGGAGTTCAACCCCAACGAACACAGCCCGGAGACCCCTGGGGCAAAAACGGCTTCCGATGATCAATAGGTGCTTGCTGTGGAACACTCATCCCAAGTGGGGGAAGCCAGCTCAACAAAATGCCACACACCCAGGTGTAAGAAACAACATTGCCCAGGCTTGGTCTCAGCCCCTCACCTCGTCCCTGTGCTTTGGGGAGCAGGAGGGACACCCGAGGCCCACGGCCCTGAGACCCCTTTGCAAAAAGCCGGCTTCCCACGGAAAGAGTTTTCCTGAGGTGCAGACCCTATCCCAAGTGGTTGTGGCAAGGAAAAGCAAATGCCCTCCACTTCTCTGGAAGAAACCACAGTGCCCAGCCATGTTCTAAGCCCGCCCATCCTTCCTGGGCTTCTGGCAGCAGGAGTGAAAAGAGAGGAGCAGAGCAATGGGACCCGTTTGACAAAACCCGGCTTCCAACGGGAAAGTCTTTCTCCACGTGCAGACATGCTCCCAGGTGCCTGGGGCAAGGGGAAGGAAATGCCATACACTGACCTGGAAGAGACCACAGGGCCCAGGCACAGTCTGAACCCTTCCCTCAACCCGGCGGTTTTCCTAGCAGGAGTTCAACCCCAACGAACACAGCCCGGAGACCCCTGGGGCAAAAACGGCTTCCGACGAACAATAGGTGCTTGCTGTGGAACACCTATCCCAAGTGGGGGAAGCCAGCTCAACAAAATGCCACACACCCAGGTGTAAGAAACAACATTGCCCAGGCATGGTCTAAGCCCCTCACCTCGTCCCTGTGCTTTGGGGAGCCGGAGGGACACCCGAGGCCAACGGCCCTGAGACCCCTTTGCAAAAAGCCGGCTTCCCACGGAAAGCGTTTTCCCAGGGTGCAGACCCTATCCCAAGTGGTTGTGGCAAGGTAAAGCAAATGCCCTCCACTTCTCTGGAAGAAACCACAGTGCCCAGACATGTTCTAAGCCCTCCCATCCTCCCTGGGCTTCTGACAGCAGGAGTGAAAAGAGAGGAGCAGAGCACTGGGACCCGTTTGACAAAACCCGGCTTCCCACGGGAAAGTCTTTCTCCACGTGCAGACATGCTCCCAGGTGCCTGGGGCAAGGGGAAGGAAATGCCATACACTGACCTGGAAGAGACCACAGGGCCCAGGCACAGTCTGAACCCTTCCCTCAACCCGGCGGTTTTGCTAGCAGGAGTTCAACCCCAACGAACACAGCCCGGAGACCCCTGGGGCAAAAACGGCTTCCGACGAACAATAGGTGCTTGCTGTGGAACACCTATCCCAAGTGGGGGAAGCCAGCTCAACAAAATGCCACATACCCAGGTGTAAGAAACAACATTGCCCAGGCATGGTCTAAGCCCCTCACCTCGTCCCTGTGCTTTGGGGAGTCGGAGGGACACCCGAGGCCCACGGCCCTGAGACCCCTTTGCAAAAAGCCGGCTTCCCACGGAAAGAGTTTTCCTGAGGTGCAGACCCTATCCCAAGTGGTTGTGGCAAGGTAAAGCAAATGCCCTCCTCTTCTCTGGAAGAAACCACAGTGCCCAGCCATGTTCTAAGCCCTCCCATCCTCCCCGGGCTTCTGGCAGCAGGAGTGAAAAGAGAGGAGCAGAGCACTGGGACCCGTTTGACAAAACCCGGCTTCCCACCGGAAAGTCTTTCTCCACGTGCAGACATGCTCCCAGGTGCCTGGGGCAAGGGGAAGGAAATGCCATACACTGACCTGGAAGAGACCACAGGGCCCAGGCACAGTCTGAACCCTTCCCTCAACCCGGCGGTTTTGCTAGCAGGAGTTCAACCCCAACGAACACAGCCCCGAGACCCCTGGGGCAAAAACGGCTTCAGACGATCAATAGGTGCTTGCTGTGGAACACTCATCCCAAGTGGGGGAAGCCAGCTCAACAAAATGCCACACACCCAGGTGTAAGAAACAACATTGCCCAGGCTTGGTCTAAGCCCCTCACCTCGTCCCTGTGCTTTGGGGAGCAGGAGGGACACCCGAGGCCCACGGCCCTGAGACCCCTTTGCAAAAAGCCGGCTTCCCACGGAAAGAGTTTTCCTGAGGTGCAGACCCTATCCCAAGTGGTTGTGGCAAGGTAAAGCAAATGCCCTCCACTTCTCTGGAAGAAACCAGAGTGCCCAGACATGTTCTAAGCCCGCCCATCCTCCCTGGGCTTCTGGCAGCAGGAGTGAAAAGAGAGGAGCAGAGCAATGGGACCCGTTTGACAAAACCCGGCTTCCAACGGGAAAGTCTTTCTCCACGTGCAGACATGCTCCCAGGTGCCTGGGGCAAGGGGAAGGAAATGCCATACACTGACCTGGAAGAGACCACAGGGCCCAGGCACAGTCTGAACCCTTCCCTCAACCCGGCGGTTTTGCTAGCAGGAGTTCAACCCCAACGAACACAGCCCGGAGACCCCTGGGGCAAAAACGGCTTCCGACGATCAATAGGTGCTTGCTGTGGAACACCTATCCCAAGTGGGGGTAGCCTGCTCAACAAAATGCCACACACCCAGTGTAAGAAACAACATTGCCCAGGCATGGTCTAAGCCCCTCACCTCGTCCCTGTGCTTTGGGGAGCCGGAGGGACAGCCGAAGCACACCGCGCTGAGACCCCTTTGCAAAAAGCCGGCTTCCCACGGAAACAGTTTTCCTGAGGTGCAGACACTATCCCAAGTGGTTGTGGCAAGGTAAAGCAAATGCCCTCCACTTCTCTGGAAGAAACCACAGTGCCCAGCCATGTTCTAAGCCCTCCCATCCTCCCTGGGCTTCTGGCAGCAGGAGTGAAAAGAGAGGAGCAGAGCACGGGTACCCGTTTGACAAAAACCGGCTTCCCACGGGAAAGTCTTTCTCCACGTGCAGACATGCTCCCAGGTGCCTGTGGCAAGGGGAAGGTAATGCCATACACTGACCTGGAAGAGAGCACAGGGCCCAGGCACAGTCTGAACCCTTCCCTCAACCCGGCGGTTTTGCTAGCAGGAGTTCAACCCCAACGAACACAGCCCGGAGACCCCTGGGGCAAAAACGGCTTCCGAAGAACAATAGGTGCTTGCTGTGGAACACCTATCCCAAGTGGGGGTAGCCAGCTCAACAAAATGCCACACACCCAGTGTAAGAAACAACATTGCCCAGGCATGGTCTAAGCCCCTCACCTCGTCCCTGTGCTTTGGGGAGCCGGAGGGACAGCCGAAGCACACGGCGCTGAGACCCCTTTGCAAAAAGCGGGCTTCCCACGGAGACAGTTTTCCTGATGTGCAAACCCTATCCCAAGTGGTTGTGGCAAGGTAAAGCAAATGCCCTCCACTTCTCTGGAAGAAACCACAGTGCCCAGCCATGTTCTAAGCCCTCCCATCCTCCCTGGGCTTCTGGCAGCAGGAGTGAAAAGAGAGGAGCAGAGCACTGGGACCCGTTTGACAAAACCCGGCTTCTCACGGGAAAGTCTTTCTCCACGTGCAGACATGCTCCCAGGTGCCTGGGGCAAGGGGAAGGAAATGCCATACACTGACCTGGAAGAGACCACAGGGCCCAGGCACAGTCTGAACCCTTCCCTCAACTCGGCGGTTTTGCTAGAAGGAGTTCAACCCCAACGAACACAGCCCGGAGACCCCTGGGGCAAAAACTGCTTCCGATGATCAATAGGTGCTTGCTGTGGAACACTCATCCCAAGTGGGGGAAGCCAGCTCAACAAAATGCCACACACCCAGGTGTAAGAAACAACATTGCCCAGGCTTGGTCTCAGCCCCTCACCTCGTCCCTGTGTTTGGGGAGCAGGAGGGACACCCGAGGCCCACGGCCCTGAGACCCCTTTGCAAAAAGCCGGCTTCCCACGGAAAGAGTTTTCCTGAGGTGCAGACCCTATCCCAAGTGGTTGTGGCAAGGAAAAGCAAATGCCCTCCACTTCTCTGGAAGAAACCACAGTGCCCAGCCATGTTCTAAGCCCGCCCATCCTCCCTGGGCTTCTGGCAGCAGGAGTGAAAAGAGAGGAGCAGAGCAATGGGACCCGTTTGACAAAACCCGGCTTCCAACGGGAAAGTCTTTCTCCACGTGCAGACATGCTCCCAGGTGCCTGGGGCAAGGGGAAGGAAATGCCATACACTGACCTGGAAGAGACCACAGGGCCCAGGCACAGTCTGAACCCTTCCCTCAACCCGGCGGTTTTCCTAGCAGGAGTTCAACCCCAACGAACACAGCCCGGAGACCCCTGGGGCAAAAACGGCTTCCGACGAACAATAGGTGCTTGCTGTGGAACACCTATCCCAAGTGGGGGAAGCCAGCTCAACAAAATGCCACACACCCAGGTGTAAGAAACAACATTGCCCAGGCATGGTCTAAGCCCCTCACCTCGTCCCTGTGCTTTGGGGAGCCGGAGGGACACCCGAGGCCAACGGCCCTGAGACCCCTTTGCAAAAAGCCGGCTTCCCACGGAAAGCGTTTTCCCAGGGTGCAGACCCTATCCCAAGTGGTTGTGGCAAGGTAAAGCAAATGCCCTCCACTTCTCTGGAAGAAACCACAGTGCCCAGACATGTTCTAAGCCCTCCCATCCTCCCTGGGCTTCTGACAGCAGGAGTGAAAAGAGAGGAGCAGAGCACTGGGACCCGTTTGACAAAACCCGGCTTCCCACGGGAAAGTCTTTCTCCACGTGCAGACATGCTCCCAGGTGCCTGGGGCAAGGGGAAGGAAATGCCATACACTGACCTGGAAGAGACCACAGGGCCCAGGCACAGTCTGAACACTTCCCTCAACCCGGCGGTTTTCCTAGCAGGAGTTCAACCCCAACGAACACAGCCCGGAGACCCCTGGGGCAAAAACGGCTTCCGACGAACAATAGGTGCTTGCTGTGGAACACCTATCCCAAGTGGGGGAAGCCAGCTCAACAAAATGCCACATACCCAGGTGTAAGAAACAACATTGCCCAGGCATGGTCTAAGCCCCTCACCTCGTCCCTGTGCTTTGGGGAGTCGGAGGGACACCCGAGGCCCACGGCCCTGAGACCCCTTTGCAAAAAGCCGGCTTCCCACGGAAAGAGTTTTCCTGAGGTGCAGACCCTATCCCAAGTGGTTGTGGCAAGGTAAAGCAAATGCCCTCCTCTTCTCTGGAAGAAACCACAGTGCCCAGCCATGTTCTAAGCCCTCCCATCCTCCCTGGACTTCTGGCAGCAGGAGTGAAAAGAGAGGAGCAGAGCACTGGGACCCGTTTGACAAAACCCGGGTTCCCACGGGAAAGTCTTTCTCCACGTGCAGACATGCTCCCAGGTGCCTGGGGCAAGGGGAAGGAAATGCCATACACTGACCTGGAAGAGACCACAGGGCCCAGGCACAGTCTGAACCCTTCCCTCAACCCGGCGGTTTTGCTAGCAGGAGTTCAACCCCAACGAACACAGCCCCGACACCCCTGGAGCAAAAACGGCTTCAGACGATCAATAGGTGCTTGCTGTGGAACACTCATCCCAAGTGGGGGAAGCCAGCTCAACAAAATGCCACACACCCAGGTGTAAGAAACAACATTGCCCAGGCATGGTCTAAGCCCCTCACCTCGTCCCTGTGCTTTGGGGAGCTGGAGGGACACCCGAGGCCCACGGCCCTGAGACCCCTTTGCAAAAAGCCGGCTTTCCACGGAAAGAGTTTTCCTGAGGTGCAGACCCTATCCCAAGTGGTTGTGGCAAGGTAAAGCAAAAGCCCTCCTCTTCTCTGGAAGAAACCACAGTGCCCAGCCATGTTCTAAGCCCTCCCATCCTCCCTGGGCTTCTGGCAGCAGGAGTGAAAAGAGAGGAGCAGAGTACTGGGACCCGTTTGACAAAACCCGGCATCCCACGGGAAAGTCTTTCTCCGCGTGCAGACATGCTCCCAGGTGCCTGTGGCAAGGGGAAGGAAATGCCATACACTGACCTGGAAGAGACCACAGGGCCCAGGCACAGTCTGAACCCTTCCCTCAACCCGGCGGTTTTGCTAGCAGGAGTTCAACCCCAACGAACACAGCCCCGAGACCCCTGGGGCAAAAACGGCTTCAGACGATCAATAGGTGCTTGCTGTGGAACACTCATCCCAAGTGGGGGAAGCCAGCTCAACAAAATGCCACACACCCAGGTGTAAGAAACAACATTGCCCAGGCTTGGTCTAAGCCCCTCACCTCGTCCCTGTGCTTTGGGGAGCAGGAGGGACACCCGAGGCCCACGGCCCTGAGACCCCTTTGCAAAAAGCCGGCTTCCCACGGAAAGAGTTTTCCTGAGGTGCAGACCCTATCCCAAGTGGTTGTGGCAAGGTAAAGCAAATGCCCTCCACTTCTCTGGAAGAAACCACAGTGCCCAGACATGTTCTAAGCCCTCCCATCCTCCCTGGGCTTCTGACAGCAGGAGTGAAAAGAGAGGAGCAGAGCACTGGGACCCGTTTGACAAAACCCGGCTTCCCACGGGAAAGTCTTTCTCCACGTGCAGACATGCTCCCAGGTGCCTGGGGCAAGGGGAAGGAAATGCCATACACTGACCTGGAAGAGACCACAGGGCCCAGGCACAGTCTGAACCCTTCCCTCAACCCGGCGGTTTTGCTAGCAGGAGTTCAACCCCAACGAACACAGCCCGGAGACCCCTGGGGCAAAAACGGCTTCCGACGAACAATAGGTGCTTGCTGTGGAACACCTATCCCAAGTGGGGGAAGCCAGCTCAACAAAATGCCACATACCCAGGTGTAAGAAACAACATTGCCCAGGCATGGTCTAAGCCCCTCACCTCGTCCCTGTGCTTTGGGGAGTCGGAGGGACACCCGAGGCCCACGGCCCTGAGACCCCTTTGCAAAAAGCCGGCTTCCCACGGAAAGAGTTTTCCTGAGGTGCAGACCCTATCCCAAGTGGTTGTGGCAAGGTAAAGCAAATGCCCTCCTCTTCTCTGGAAGAAACCACAGTGCCCAGCCATGTTCTAAGCCCTCCCATCCTCCCTGGACTTCTGGCAGCAGGAGTGAAAAGAGAGGAGCAGAGCACTGGGACCCGTTTGACAAAACCCGGGTTCCCACGGGAAAGTCTTTCTCCACGTGCAGACATGCTCCCAGGTGCCTGTGGCAAGGGGAAGGAAATGCCATACACTGACCTGGAAGAGACCACAGGGCCCAGGCACAGTCTGAACCCTTCCCTCAACCCGGCGGTTTTCCTAGCAGGAGTTCAACCCCAACGAACACAGCCCGGAGACCCCTGGGGCAAAAACGGCTTCCGACGATCAATAGGTGCTTGCTGTGGAACACCTATCCCAAGTGGGGGAAGCCAGCTCAACAAAATGCCACATACCCAGGTGTAAGAAACAACATTGCCCAGGCATGGTCTAAGCCCCTCACCTCGTCCCTGTGCTTTGGGGAGTCGGAGGGACACCCGAGGCCCACGGCCCTGAGACCCCTTTGCAAAAAGCCGGCTTCCCACGGAAAGAGTTTTCCTGAGGTGCAGACCCTATCCCAAGTGGTTGTGGCAAGGTAAAGCAAATGCCCTCCTCTTCTCTGGAAGAAACCACAGTGCCCAGCCATGTTCTAAGCCCTCCCATCCTCCCTGGGCTTCTGGCAGCAGGAGTGAAAAGAGAGGAGCAGAGCACTGGGACCCGTTTGACAAAACCCGGCTTCCCACCGGAAAGTCTTTCTCCACGTGCAGACATGCTCCCAGGTGCCTGGGGCAAGGGGAAGGAAATGCCATACACTGACCTGGAAGAGACCACAGGGCCCAGGCACAGTCTGAACCCCTCCCTCAACCCGGCGGTTTTGCTAGCAGGAGTTCAACCCCAACGAACACAGCCCCGAGACCCCTGGGGCAAAAACGGCTTCAGACGATCAATAAGTGCTTGCTGTGGAACACTCATCCCAAGTGGGGGAAGCCAGCTCAACAAAATGCCACACACCCAGGTGTAAGAAACAACATTGCCCAGGCTTGGTCTAAGCCCCTCACCTCGTCCCTGTGCTTTGGGGAGCAGGAGGGACACCCGAGGCCCACGGCCCTGAGACCCCTTTGCAAAAAGCCGGCTTCCCACGGAAAGAGTTTTCCTGAGGTGCAGACCCTATCCCAAGTGGTTGTGGCAAGGTAAAGCAAATGCCCTCCACTTCTCTGGAAGAAACCAGAGTGCCCAGACATGTTCTAAGCCCGCCCATCCTCCCTGGGCTTCTGGCAGCAGGAGTGAAAAGAGAGGAGCAGAGCAATGGGACCCGTTTGACAAAACCCGGCTTCCAACGGGAAAGTCTTTCTCCACGTGCAGACATGCTCCCAGGTGCCTGTGGCAAGGGGAAGGAAAGGCCATACACTGACCTGGAAGAGACCACAGGGCCCAGGCACAGTCTGAACCCTTCCCTCAACCCGGCGGTTTTGCTAGCAGGAGTTCAACCCCAACGAACACAGCCCGGAGACCCCTGGGGCAAAAACGGCTTCCGACGAACAATAGGTGCTTGCTGTGGAACACCTATCCCAAGTGGGGGTAGCCTGCTCAACAAAATGCCACACACCCAGTGTAAGAAACAACATTGCCCAGGCATGGTCTAAGCCCCTCACCTCGTCCCTGTGCTTTGGGGAGCCGGAGGGACAGCCGAAGCACACGGCGCTGAGACCCCTTTGCAAAAAGCCGGCTTCCCACGGAAACAGTTTTCCTGAGGTGCAGACCCTATCCCAAGTGGTTGTGGCAAGGTAAAGCAAATGCCCTCCACTTCTCTGGAAGAAACCACAGTGCCCAGCCATGTTCTAAGCCCTCCCATCCTCCCTGGGCTTCTGACAGCAGGAGTGAAAAGAGAGGAGCAGAGCACGGGGACCCGTTTGACAAAAACCGGCTTCCCACGGGAAAGTCTTTCTCCACGTGCAGACATGCTCCCAGGTGCCTGTGGCAAGGGGAAGGTAATGCCATACACTGACCTGGAAGAGAGCACAGGGCCCAGGCACAGTCTGAACCCTTCCCTCAACCCGGCGGTTTTGCTAGCAGGAGTTCAACCCCAACGAACACAGCCCGGAGACCCCTGGGGCAAAAACGGCTTCCGAAGAACAATAGGTGCTTGCTGTGGAACACCTATCCCAAGTGGGGGTAGCCTGCTCAACAAAATGCCACACACCCAGTGTAAGAAACAACATTGCCCAGGCATGGTCTAAGCCCCTCACCTCGTCCCTGTGCTTTGGGGAGCCGGAGGGACAGCCGAAGCACACGGCGCTGAGACCCCTTTGCAAAAAGCGGGCTTCCCACGGAGACAGTTTTCCTGATGTGCAGACCCTATCCCAAGTGGTTGTGGCAAGGTAAAGCAAATGCCCTCCACTTCTCTGGAAGAAACCACAGTGCCCAGCCATGTTCTAAGCCCTCCCATCCTCCCTGGGCTTCTGGCAGCAGGAGTGAAAAGAGAGGAGCAGAGCACTGGGACCCGTTTGACAAAACCCGGCTTCTCACGGGAAAGTCTTTCTCCACGTGCAGACATGCTCCCAGGTGCCTGGGGCAAGGGGAAGGAAATGCCATACACTGACCTGGAAGAGACCACAGGGCCCAGGCACAGTCTGAACCCTTCCCTCAACTCGGCGGTTTTGCTAGAAGGAGTTCAACCCCAACGAACACAGCCCGGAGACCCCTGGGGCAAAAACGGCTTCCGATGATCAATAGGTGCTTGCTGTGGAACACTCATCCCAAGTGGGGGAAGCCAGCTCAACAAAATGCCACACACCCAGGTGTAAGAAACAACATTGCCCAGGCTTGGTCTCAGCCCCTCACCTCGTCCCTGTGCTTTGGGGAGCAGGAGGGACACCCGAGGCCCACGGCCCTGAGACCCCTTTGCAAAAAGCCGGCTTCCCACGGAAAGAGTTTTCCTGAGGTGCAGACCCTATCCCAAGTGGTTGTGGCAAGGTAAAGCAAATGCCCTCCACTTCTCTGGAAGAAACCAGAGTGCCCAGACATGTTCTAAGCCCGCCCATCCTCCCTGGGCTTCTGGCAGCAGGAGTGAAAAGAGAGGAGCAGAGCAATGGGACCCGTTTGACAAAACCCGGCTACCAACGGGAAAGTCTTTCTCCACGTGCAGACATGCTCCCATGTGCCTGTGGCAAGGGGAAGGAAATGCCATACACTGACCTGGAAGAGACCACAGGGCCCAGGCACAGTCTGAACCCTTCCCTCAACCCGGCGGTTTTGCTAGCAGGAGTTCAACCCCAACGAACACAGCCCGGAGACCCCTGGGGCAAAAACGGCTTCCGACGAACAATAGGTGCTTGCTGTGGAACACCTATCCCAAGTGGGGGTAGCCAGCTCAACAAAATGCCACACACCCAGGTGTAAGAAACAACATTGCCCAGGCATGGTCTAAGCCCCTCACCTCGTCCCTGTGCTTTGGGGAGCCGGAGGGACAGCCGAGGCACACGGCCCTGAGACCCCTTTGCAAAAAGCCGGCTTCCCACGGAAACAGTTTTCCTGAGGTGCAGACCCTATCCCAAGTGGTTGTGGCAAGGTAAAGCAAATGCCCTCCACTTCTCTGGAAGAAACCACAGTGCCCAGCCATGTTCTAAGCCCTCCCATCCTCCCTGGGCTTCTGGCAGCAGGAGTGAAAAGAGAGGAGCAGAGCACGGGGACCCGTTTGACAAAAACCGGCTTCCCACGGGAAAGTCTTTCTCCACGTGCAGACATGCTCCCAGGTGCCTGGGGCAAGGGGAAGGTAATGCCATACACTGACCTGGAAGAGAGCACAGGGCCCAGGCACAGTCTGAACCCTTCCCTCAACCCGGCGGTTTTGCTAGCAGGAGTTCAACCCCAACGAACATAGCCCGGAGACCCCTGGGGCAAAAACGGTTTCCGACGAACAATATGTGCTTGCTGTGGAACACCTATCCCAAGTGGGGGTAGCCAGCTCAACAAAATGCCACACACCCAGTGTAAGAAACAACATTGCCCAGGCATGGTCTAAGCCCCTCACCTCGTCCCTGTGCTTTGGGGAGCCGGAGGGACAGCCGAGGCACACGGCCCTGAGACCCCTTTGCAAAAAGCCGACTTCCCACGGAGACAGTTTTCCTGAGGTGCAGACCCTATCCCAAGTGGTTGTGGCAAGGTAAAGCAAATGCCCTCCACTTCTCTGGAAGAAACCATAGTGCCCAGCCATGTTCTAAGCCCTCCCATCCTCCCTGGGCTTCTGGCAGCAGGAGTGAAAAGAGAGGAGCAGAGCACTGGGACCCGTTTGATAAAACCCGGCTTCTCACGGGAAAGTCTTTCTCCACGTGCAGACATGCTCCCAGGTGCCTGGGGCAAGGGGAAGGAAATGCCATACACTGACCTGGAAGAGACCACAGGGCCCAGGCACAGTCTGAACCCTTCCCTCAACTCGGCGGTTTTGCTAGAAGGAGTTCAACCCCAACGAACACAGCCCGGAGACCCCTGGGGCAAAAACGGCTTCCGATGATCAATAGGTGCTTGCTGTGGAACACTCATCCCAAGTGGGGGAAGCCAGCTCAACAAAATGCCACACACCCAGGTGTAAGAAACAACATTGCCAAGGCTTGGTCTCAGCCCCTCACCTCGTCCCTGTGTTTGGGGAGCAGGAGAGACACCCGAGGCCCACGGCCCTGAGACCCCTTTGCAAAAAGCCGGCTTCCCACGGAAAGAGTTTTCCTGAGGTGCAGACCCTATCCCAAGTGGTTGTGGCAAGGAAAAGCAAATGCCCTCCACTTCTCTGGAAGAAACCACAGTGCCCAGCCATGTTCTAAGCCCGCCCATCCTCCCTGGGCTTCTGGCAGCAGGAGTGAAAAGAGAGGAGCAGAGCACTGGGACCCGTTTGACAAAACCCGGCTTCCAACGGGAAAGTCTTTCTCCACGTGCAGACATGCTCCCAGGTGCCTGGGGCAAGGGGAAGGAAATGCCATACACTGACCTGGAAGAGACCACAGGGCCCAGGCACAGTCTGAACCCTTCCCTCAACCCGGCGGTTTTCCTAGCAGGAGTTCAACCCCAACGAACACAGCCCGGAGACCCCTGGGGCAAAAACGGCTTCCGACGTACAATAGGTGCTTGCTGTGGAACACCTATCCCAAGTGGGGGAAGCCAGCTCAACAAAATGCCACACACCCAGGTGTAAGAAACAACATTGCCCAGGCATGGTCTAAGCCCCTCACCTCGTCCCTGTGCTTTGGGGAGCCGGAGGGACACCCGAGGCCAACGGCCCTGAGACCCCTTTGCAAAAAGCCGGCTTCCCACGGAAAGCGTTTTCCCAGGGTGCAGACCCTATCCCAAGTGGTTGTGGCAAGGTAAAGCAAATGCCCTCCACTTCTCTGGAAGAAACCACAGTGCCCAGACATGTTCTAAGCCCTCCCTTCCTCCCTGGGCTTCTGACAGCAGGAGTGAAAAGAGAGGAGCAGAGCACTGGGACCCGTTTGACAAAACCCGGCTTCCCACGGGAAAGTCTTTCTCCACGTGCAGACATGCTCCCAGGTGCCTGGGGCAAGGGGAAGGAAATGCCATACACTGACCTGGAAGAGACCACAGGGCCCAGGCACAGTCTGAACCCTTCCCTCAACCCGGCGGTTTTGCTAGCAGGAGTTCAACCCCAACGAACACAGCCCGGAGACCCCTGGGGCAAAAACGGCTTCCGACGAACAATAGGTGCTTGCTGTGGAACACCTATCCCAAGTGGGGGAAGCCAGCTCAACAAAATGCCACATACCCAGGTGTAAGAAACAACATTGCCCAGGCATGGTCTAAGCCCCTCACCTCGTCCCTGTGCTTTGGGGAGTCGGAGGGACACCCGAGGCCCACGGCCCTGAAACCCCTTTGCAAAAAGCCGGCTTCCCACGGAAAGAGTTTTCCTGAGGTGCAGACCCTATCCCAAGTGGTTGTGGCAAGGTAAAGCAAATGCCCTCCTCTTCTCTGGAAGAAACCACAGTGCCCAGCCATGTTCTAAGCCCTCCCATCCTCCCTGGACTTCTGGCAGCAGGAGTGAAAAGAGAGGAGCAGAGCACTGGGACCCGTTTGACAAAACCCGGGTTCCCACGGGAAAGTCTTTCTCCACGTGCAGACATACTCCCAGGTGCATGTGGCAAGGGGAAGGAAATGCCATACACTGACCTGGAAGAGACCACAGGGCCCAGGCACAGTCTGAACCCTTCCCTCAACCCGGCGGTTTTGCTAGCAGGAGTTCAACCCCAACGAACACAGCCCCGAGACCCCTGAGGCAAAAACGGCTTCAGACGATCAATAGGTGCTTGCTGTGGAACACTCATCCCAAGTGGGGGAAGCCAGCTCAACAAAATGCCACACACCCAGGTGTAAGAAACAACATTGCCCAGGCTTGGTCTAAGCCCCTCACCTCGTCCCTGTGCTTTGGGGAGCAGGAGGGACACCCGAGGCCCACGGCCCTGAGACCCCTTTGCAAAAAGCCGGCTTCCCACGGAAAGAGTTTTCCTGAGGTGCAGACCCTATCCCAAGTGGTTGTGGCAAGGTAAAGCAAATGCCCTCCACTTCTCTGGAAGAAACCACAGTGCCCAGACATGTTCTAAGCCCTCCCATCCTCCCTGGGCTTCTGACAGCAGGAGTGAAAAGAGAGGAGCAGAGCACTGGGACCCGTTTGACAAAACCCGGCTTCCCACGGGAAAGTCTTTCTCCACGTGCAGACATGCTCCCAGGTGCCTGGGGCAAGGGGAAGGAAATGCCATACACTGACCTGGAAGAGACCACAGGGCCCAGGCACAGTCTGAACCCTTCCCTCAACCTGGCGGTTTTGCTAGCAGGAGTTCAACCCCAACGAACACAGCCCGGAGACCCCTGGGGCAAAAACGGCTTCCGAGGAACAATAGGTGCTTGCTGTGGAACACCTATCCCAAGTGGGGGAAGCCAGCTCAACAAAATGCCACATACCCAGGTGTAAGAAACAACATTGCCCAGGCATGGTCTAAGCCCCTCACCTCGTCCCTGTGCTTTGGGGAGTCGGAGGGACACCCGAGGCCCACGGCCCTGAGACCCCTTTGCAAAAAGCCGGCTTCCCACGGAAACAGTTTTCCTGAGGTGCAGACCCTATCCCAAGGGTTGTGGCAAGGTAAAGCAAATGCCCTCCTCTTCTCTGGAAGAAACCACAGTGCCCAGCCATGTTCTAAGCCCTCCCATCCTCCCTGGACTTCTGGCAGCAGGAGTGAAAAGAGAGGAGCAGAGCACTGGGACCCGTTTGACAAAACCCGGGTTCCCACGGGAAAGTCTTTCTCCACGTGCAGACATGCTCCCAGGTGCCTGTGGCAAGGGGAAGGAAATGCCATACACTGACCTGGAAGAGACCACAGGGCCCAGGCACAGTCTTACCCCTTCCCTCAACCCGGCGGTTTTGCTAGCAGGAGTTCAACCCCAACGAACACAGCCCCGAGACCCCTGGGGCAAAAACGGCTTCAGACGATCAATAGGTGCTTGCTGTGGAACACTCATCCCAAGTGGGGGAAGCCAGCTCAACAAAATGCCACACACCCAGGTGTAAGAAACAACATTGCCCAGGCTTGGTCTAAGCCCCTCACCTCGTCCCTGTGCTTTGGGGAGCAGGAGGGACACCCGAGGCCCACGGCCCTGAGACCCCTTTGCAAAAAGCCGGCTTCCCACGGAAAGAGTTTTCCTGAGGTGCAGACCCTATCCCAAGTGGTTGTGGCAAGGTAAAGCAAATGCCCTCCACTTCTCTGGAAGAAACCAGAGTGCCCAGACATGTTCTAAGCCCGCCCATCCTCCCTGGGCTTCTGGCAGCAGGAGTGAAAAGAGAGGAGCAGAGCAATGGGACCCGTTTGACAAAACCCGGCTACCAACGGGAAAGTCTTTCTCCACGTGCAGACATGCTCCCATGTGCCTGTGGCAAGGGGAAGGAAATGCCATACACTGACCTGGAAGAGACCACAGGGCCCAGGCACAGTCTGAACCCTTCCCTCAACCCGGCGGTTTTGCTAGCAGGAGTTCAACCCCAACGAACACAGCCCGGAGACCCCTGGGGCAAAAACGGCTTCCGACGAACAATAGGTGCTTGCTGTGGAACACCTATCCCAAGTGGGGGTAGCCAGCTCAACAAAATGCCACACACCCAGGTGTAAGAAACAACATTGCCCAGGCATGGTCTAAGCCCCTCACCTCGTCCCTGTGCTTTGGGGAGCCGGAGGGACAGCCGAGGCACACGGCCCTGAGACCCCTTTGCAAAAAGCCGGCTTCCCACGGAAACAGTTTTCCTGAGGTGCAGACCCTATCCCAAGTGGTTGTGGCAAGGTAAAGCAAATGCCCTCCACTTCTCTGGAAGAAACCACAGTGCCCAGCCATGTTCTAAGCCCTCCCATCCTCCCTGGGCTTCTGGCAGCAGGAGTGAAAAGAGAGGAGCAGAGCACGGGGACCCGTTTGACAAAAACCGGCTTCCCACGGGAAAGTCTTTCTCCACGTGCAGACATGCTCCCAGGTGCCTGGGGCAAGGGGAAGGTAATGCCATACACTGACCTGGAAGAGAGCACAGGGCCCAGGCACAGTCTGAACCCTTCCCTCAACCCGGCGGTTTTGCTAGCAGGAGTTCAACCCCAACGAACATAGCCCGGAGACCCCTGGGGCAAAAACGGTTTCCGACGAACAATATGTGCTTGCTGTGGAACACCTATCCCAAGTGGGGGTAGCCAGCTCAACAAAATGCCACACACCCAGTGTAAGAAACAACATTGCCCAGGCATGGTCTAAGCCCCTCACCTCGTCCGTGTGCTTTGGGGAGCCGGAGGGACAGCCGAGGCACACGGCCCTGAGACCCCTTTGCAAAAAGCCGACTTCCCACGGAGACAGTGTTCCTGAGGTGCAGACCCTATCCCAAGTGGTTGTGGCAAGGTAAAGCAAATGCCCTCCACTTCTCTGGAAGAAACCACAGTGCCCAGCCATGTTCTAAGCCCTCCCATCCTCCCTGGGCTTCTGGCAGCAGGAGTGAAAAGAGAGGAGCAGAGCACGGGAAATCTTTTGACAAAAACCGGCTTCCCACGGGAAAGTCTTTGTCCACGTGCAGACATGCGCCCAGGTGCCTGGGGCAAGGGGAAGGAAAAGCCATACACTGACCTGGAAGAGACCACAGGGCCCAGGCACAGTCTGAACCCTTCCCTCAACCCGGCGGTTTTGCTAGCAGGAGTTCAACCCCAACGAACACAGCCCGGAGACCCCTGGGGCAAAAACGGCTTCCGACGAACAATAGGTGCTTGCTGTGGAACACCAATCCCAAGTGGGGGAAGCCAGCTCAACAAAATGCCACATAGCCAGGTGTAAGAAACAACATTGCCCAGGCATGGTCTAAGCCCCTCACCTCGTCCCTGTGCTTTGGGGAGTCGGAGGGACACCCGAGGCCCACGGCCCTGAGACCCCTTTGCAAAAAGCCGGCTTCCCACGGAAAGAGTTTTCCTGAGGTGCAGACCCTATCCCAAGTGGTTGTGGCAAGGTAAAGCAAATGCCCTCCTCTTCTCTGGAAGAAACCACAGTGCCCAGCCATGTTCTAAGCCCTCCCATCCTCCCTGGACTTCTGGCAGCAGGAGTGAAAAGAGAGGAGCAGAGCACTGGGACCCGTTTGACAAAACCCGGCTTCCCACGGGAAAGTCTTTCTCCACGTGCAGACATGCTCCCAGGTGCCTGTGGCAAGGGGAAGGAAATGCCATACACTGACCTGGAAGAGACCACAGGGCCCAGGCACAGTCTGAACCCTTCCCTCAACCCGGCGGTTTTGCTAGCAGGAGTTCAACCCCAACGAACACAGCCCCGAGACCCCTGGGGCAAAAACGGCTTCCGACGAACAATAGGTGCTTGCTGTGGAACACCTATCCCAAGTGGGGGTAGCCAGCTCAACAAAATGCCACACACCCAGGTGTAAGAAACAACATTGCCCAGGCTTGGTCTAAGCCCCTCACCTCGTCCCTGTGTTTTGGGGAGCCGGAGGGACAGCCGAGGCACACGGCCCTGAGAACCCGTTGCAAAAAGCCGGCTTCCCACGGAAACAGTTTTCCTGAGGTGCAGACCCTATCCCAAGTGGTTGTGGCAAGGTAAAGCAAATGCCCTCCACTTCTCTGGAAGAAACCACAGTGCCCAGCCATGTTCTAAGCCCTCCCATCCTCCCTGGGCTTCTGGCAGCAGGAGTGAAAAGAGAGGAGCAGAGCACGGGGACCCGTTTGACAAAAACCGGCTTCCCACGGGAAAGTCTTTCTCCACGTGCAGACATGCTCCCAGGTGCCTGTGGCAAGGGGAAGGTAATGCCATACACTGACCTGGAAGAGAGCACAGGGCCCAGGCACAGTCTGAACCCTTCCCTCAACCCGGCGGTTTTGCTAGCAGGAGTTCAACCCCAACGAACACAGCCCGGAGACCCCTGGGGCAAAAACGGCTTCCGAAGAACAATAGGTGCTTGCTGTGGAACACCTATCCCAAGTGGGGGTAGCCTGCTCAACAAAATGCCACACACCCAGTGTAAGAAACAACATTGCCCAGGCATGGTCTAAGCCCCTCACCTCGTCCCTGTGCTTTGGGGAGCCGGAGGGACAACCGAAGCACACGGCGCTGAGACCCCTTTGCAAAAAGCGGGCTTCCCACGGAGACAGTTTTCGTGATGTGCAAACCCTATCCCAAGTGGTTGTGGCAAGGTAAAGCAAATGCCCTCCACTTCTCTGGAAGAAACCACAGTGCCCAGCCATGTTCTAAGCCCTCCCATCCTCCCTGGGCTTCTGGCAGCAGGAGTGAAAAGAGAGGAGCAGAGCACTGGGACCCGTTTGACAAAACCCGGCTTCTCACGGGAAAGTCTTTCTCCACGTGCAGACATGCTCCCAGGTGCCTGGGGCAAGGGGAAGGAAATGCCATACACTGACCTGGAAGAGACCACAGGGCCCAGGCACAGTCTGAACCCTTCCCTCAACTGGGCGGTTTTGCTAGAAGGAGTTCAACCCCAACGAACACAGCCCGGAGACCCCTGGGGCAAAAACTGCTTCCGATGATCAATAGGTGCTTGCTGTGGAACACTCATCCCAAGTGGGGGAAGCCAGCTCAACAAAATGCCACACACCCAGGTGTAAGAAACAACATTGCCAAGGCTTGGTCTCAGCCCCTCACCTCGTCCCTGTGTTTGGGGAGCAGGAGGGACACCCGAGGCCCACGGCCCTGAGACCCCTTTGCAAAAAGCCGGCTTCCCACGGAAAGAGTTTTCCTGAGGTGCAGACCCTATCCCAAGTGGTTGTGGCAAGGAAAAGCAAATGCCCTCCACTTCTCTGGAAGAAACCACAGTGCCCAGCCATGTTCTAAGCCCGCCCATCCTCCCTGGGCTTCTGGCAGCAGGAGTGAAAAGAGAGGAGCAGAGCAATGGGACCCGTTTGACAAAACCCGGCTTCCAACGGGAAAGTCTTTCTCCACGTGCAGACATGCTCCCAGGTGCCTGGGGCAAGGGGAAGGAAATGCCATACACTGACCTGGAGGAGACCACAGGGCCCAGGCACAGTCTGAACCCTTCCCTCAACCCGGCGGTTTTCCTAGCAGGAGTTCAACCCCAACGAACACAGCCCGGAGACCCCTGGGGCAAAAACGGCTTCCGACGTACAATAGGTGCTTGCTGTGGAACACCTATCCCAAGTGGGGGAAGCCAGCTCAACAAAATGCCACACACCCAGGTGTAAGAAACAACATTGCCCAGGCATGGTCTAAGCCCCTCACCTCGTCCCTGTGCTTTGGGGAGCCGGAGGGACACCCGAGGCCAACGGCCCTGAGACCCCTTTGCAAAAAGCCGGCTTCCCACGGAAAGCGTTTTCCCAGGGTGCAGACCCTATCCCAAGTGGTTGTGGCAAGGTAAAGCAAATGCCCTCCACTTCTCTGGAAGAAACCACAGTGCCCAGACATGTTCTAAGCCCTCCCTTCCTCCCTGGGCTTCTGACAGAAGGAGTGAAAAGAGAGGAGCAGAGCACTGGGACCCGTTTGACAAAACCCGGCTTCCCACGGGAAAGTCTTTCTCCACGTGCAGACATGCTCCCAGGTGCCTGGGGCAAGGGGAAGGAAATGCCATACACTGACCTGGAAGAGACCACAGGGCCCAGGCACAGTCTGAACCCTTCCCTCAACCCGGCGGTTTTGCTAGCAGGAGTTCAACCCCAACGAACACAGCCCGGAGACCCCTGGGGCAAAAACGGCTTCCGACGAACAATAGGTGCTTGCTGTGGAACACCTATCCCAAGTGGGGGAAGCCAGCTCAACAAAATGCCACATACCCAGGTGTAAGAAACAACATTTCCCAGGCATGGTCTAAGCCCCTCACCTCGTCCCTGTGCTTTGGGGAGTCGGAGGGACACCCGAGGCCCACGGCCCTGAAACCCCTTTGCAAAAAGCCGGCTTCCCACGGAAAGAGTTTTCCTGAGGTGCAGACCCTATCCCAAGTGGTTGTGGCAAGGTAAAGCAAATGCCCTCCTCTTCTCTGGAAGAAACCACAGTGCCCAGCCATGTTCTAAGCCCTCCCATCCTCCCTGGACTTCTGGCAGCAGGAGTGAAAAGAGAGGAGCAGAGCACTGGGACCCGTTTGACAAAACCCGGGTTCCCACGGGAAAGTCTTTCTCCACGTGCAGACATACTCCCAGGTGCCTGTGGCAAGGGGAAGGAAATGCCATACACTGACCTGGAAGAGACCACAGGGCCCAGGCACAGTCTGAACCCTTCCCTCAACCCGGCGGTTTTGCTAGCAGGAGTTCAACCCCAACGAACACAGCCCCGAGACCCCTGGGGCAAAAACGGCTTCAGACGATCAATAGGTGCTTGCTGTGGAACACTCATCCCAAGTGGGGGAAGCCAGCTCAACAAAATGCCACACACCCAGGTGTAAGAAACAACATTGCCCAGGCTTGGTCTAAGCCCCTCACCTCGTCCCTGTGCTTTGGGGAGCAGGAGGGACACCCGAGGCCCACGGCCCTGAGACCCCTTTGCAAAAAGCCGGCTTCCCACGGAAAGAGTTTTCCTGAGGTGCAGACCCTATCCCAAGTGGTTGTGGCAAGGTAAAGCAAATGCCCTCCACTTCTCTGGAAGAAACCACAGTGCCCAGACATGTTCTAAGCCCTCCCATCCTCCCTGGGCTTCTGACAGCAGGAGTGAAAAGAGAGGAGCAGAGCACTGGGACCCGTTTGACAAAACCCGGCTTCCCACGGGAAAGTCTTTCTCCACGTGCAGACATGCTCCCAGGTGCCTGGGGCAAGGGGAAGGAAATGCCATACACTGACCTGGAAGAGACCACAGGGCCCAGGCACAGTCTGAACCCTTCCCTCAACCTGGCGGTTTTGCTAGCAGGAGTTCAACCCCAACGAACACAGCCCGGAGACCCCTGGGGCAAAAACGGCTTCCGACGAACAATAGGTGCTTGCTGTGGAACACCTATCCCAAGTGGGGGAAGCCAGCTCAACAAAATGCCACATAGCCAGGTGTAAGAAACAACATTGCCCAGGCATGGTCTAAGCCCCTCACCTCGTCCCTGTGCTTTGGGGAGTCGGAGGGACACCCGAGGCCCACGGCCCTGAGACCCCTTTGCAAAAAGCCGGCTTCCCACGGAAAGAGTTTTCCTGAGGTGCAGACCCTATCCCAAGTGGTTGTGGCAAGGTAAAGCAAATGCCCTCCTCTTCTCTGGAAGAAACCACAGTGCCCAGCCATGTTCTAAGCCCTCCCATCCTCCCTGGACTTCTGGCAGCAGGAGTGAAAAGAGAGGAGCAGAGCACTGGGACCCGTTTGACAAAACCCGGGTTCCCACGGGAAAGTCTTTCTCCACGTGCAGACATGCTCCCAGGTGCCTGTGGCAAGGGGAAGGAAATCCCATACACTGACCTGGAAGAGACCACAGGGCCCAGGCACAGTCTGAACCCTTCCCTCAACCCGGCGGTTTTGCTAGCAGGAGTTCAACCCCAACGAACACAGCCCCGAGACCCCTGGGGCAAAAACGGCTTCAGACGATCAATAGGTGCTTGCTGTGGAACACTCATCCCAAGTGGGGGAAGCCAGCTCAACAAAATGCCACACACCCAGGTGTAAGAAACAACATTGCCCAGGCTTGGTCTAAGCCCCTCACCTCGTCCCTGTGCTTTGGGGAGCAGGAGGGACACCCGAGGCCCACGGCCCTGAGACCCCTTTGCAAAAAGCCGGCTTCCCACGGAAAGAGTTTTCCTGAGGTGCAGACCCTATCCCAAGTGGTTGTGGCAAGGTAAAGCAAATGCCCTCCACTTCTCTGGAAGAAACCAGAGTGCCCAGACATGTTCTAAGCCCGCCCATCCTCCCTGGGCTTCTGGCAGCAGGAGTGAAAAGAGAGGAGCAGAGCAATGGGACCCGTTTGACAAAACCCGGCTACCAACGGGAAAGTCTTTCTCCACGTGCAGACATGCTCCCATGTGCCTGTGGCAAGGGGAAGGAAATGCCATACACTGACCTGGAAGAGACCACAGGGCCCAGGCACAGTCTGAACCCTTCCCTCAACCCGGCGGTTTTGCTAGCAGGAGTTCAACCCCAACGAACACAGCCCGGAGACCCCTGGGGCAAAAACGGCTTCCGACGAACAATAGGTGCTTGCTGTGGAACACCTATCCCAAGTGGGGGTAGCCAGCTCAACAAAATGCCACACACCCAGGTGTAAGAAACAACATTGCCCAGGCATGGTCTAAGCCCCTCACCTCGTCCCTGTGCTTTGGGGAGCCGGAAGGACAGCCGAGGCACACGGCCCTGAGACCCCTTTGCAAAAAGCCGGCTTCCCACGGAAACAGTTTTCCTGAGGTGCAGACCCTATCCCAAGTGGTTGTGGCAAGGTAAAGCAAATGCCCTCCACTTCTCTGGAAGAAACCACAGTGCCCAGCCATGTTCTAAGCCCTCCCATCCTCCCTGGGCTTCTGGCAGCAGGAGTGAAAAGAGAGGAGCAGAGCACGGGGACCCGTTTGACAAAAACCGGCTTCCCACGGGAAAGTCTTTCTCCACGTGCAGACATGCTCCCAGGTGCCTGGGGCAAGGGGAAGGTAATGCCATACACTGACCTGGAAGAGAGCACAGGGCCCAGGCACAGTCTGAACCCTTCCCTCAACCCGGCGGTTTTGCTAGCAGGAGTTCAACCCCAACGAACATAGCCCGGAGACCCCTGGGGCAAAAACGGTTTCCGACGAACAATATGTGCTTGCTGTGGAACACCTATCCCAAGTGGGGGTAGCCAGCTCAACAAAATGCCACACACCCAGTGTAAGAAACAACATTGCCCAGGCATGGTCTAAGCCCCTCACCTCGTCCCTGTGCTTTGGGGAGCCGGAGGGACAGCCGAAGCACACGGCGCTGAGACCCCTTTGCAAAAAGCGGGCTTCCCACGGAGACAGTTTTCGTGATGTGCAAACCCTATCCCAAGTGGTTGTGGCAAGGTAAAGCAAATGCCCTCCACTTCTCTGGAAGAAACCACAGTGCCCAGCCATGTTCTAAGCCCTCCCATCCTCCCTGGGCTTCTGGCAGCAGGAGTGAAAAGAGAGGAGCAGAGCACTGGGACCCGTTTGACAAAACCCGGCTTCTCACGGGAAAGTCTTTCTCCACGTGCAGACATGCTCCCAGGTGCCTGGGGCAAGGGGAAGGAAATGCCATACACTGACCTGGAAGAGACCACAGGGCCCAGGCACAGTCTGAACCCTTCCCTCAACTCGGCGGTTTTGCTAGAAGGAGTTCAACCCCAACGAACACAGCCCGGAGACCCCTGGGGCAAAAACTGCTTCCGATGATCAATAGGTGCTTGCTGTGGAACACTCATCCCAAGTGGGGGAAGCCAGCTCAACAAAATGCCACACACCCAGGTGTAAGAAACAACATTGCCAAGGCTTGGTCTCAGCCCCTCACCTCGTCCCTGTGTTTGGGGAGCAGGAGGGACACCCGAGGCCCACGGCCCTGAGACCCCTTTGCAAAAAGCCGGCTTCCCACGGAAAGAGTTTTCCTGAGGTGCAGACCCTATCCCAAGTGGTTGTGGCAAGGAAAAGCAAATGCCCTCCACTTCTCTGGAAGAAACCACAGTGCCCAGCCATGTTCTAAGCCCGCCCATCCTCCCTGGGCTTCTGGCAGCAGGAGTGAAAAGAGAGGAGCAGAGCAATGGGACCCGTTTGACAAAACCCGGCTTCCAACGAGAAAGTCTTTCTCCACGTGCAGACATGCTCCCAGGTGCCTGGGGCAAGGGGAAGGAAATGCCATACACTGACCTGGAAGAGACCACAGGGCCCAGGCACAGTCTGAACCCTTCCCTCAACCCGGCGGTTTTCCTAGCAGGAGTTCAACCCCAACGAACACAGCCCGGAGACCCCTGGGGCAAAAACGGCTTCCGACGTACAATAGGTGCTTGCTGTGGAACACCTATCCCAAGTGGGGGAAGCCAGCTCAAAAAAATGCCACACACCCAGGTGTAAGAAACAACATTGCCCAGGCATGGTCTAAGCCCCTCACCTCGTCCCTGTGCTTTGGGGAGCCGGAGGGACACCCGAGGCCAACGGCCCTGAGACCCCTTTGCAAAAAGCCGGCTTCCCACGGAAAGAGTTTTCCTGAGGTGCAGACCCTATCCCAAGTGGTTGTGGCAAGGTAAAGCAAATGCCCTCCACTTCTCTGGAAGAAACCACAGTGCCCAGACATGTTCTAAGCCCTCCCATCCTCCCTGGGCTTCTGACAGCAGGAGTGAAAAGAGAGGAGCAGAGCACTGGGACCCGTTTGACAAAACCCGGCTTCCCACGGGAAAGTCTTTCTCCACGTGCAGACATGCTCCCAGGTGCCTGGGGCAAGGGGAAGGAAATGCCATACACTGACCTGGAAGAGACCACAGGGCCCAGGCACAGTCTGAACCCTTCCCTCAACCTGGCGGTTTTGCTAGCAGGAGTTCAACCCCAACGAACACAGCCCGGAGACCCCTGGGGCAAAAACGGCTTCCGAGGAACAATAGGTGCTTGCTGTGGAACACCTATCCCAAGTGGGGGAAGCCAGCTCAACAAAATGCCACATACCCAGGTGTAAGAAACAACATTGCCCAGGCATGGTCTAAGCCCCTCACCTCGTCCCTGTGCTTTGGGGAGTCGGAGGGACACCCGAGGCCCACGGCCCTGAGACCCCTTTGCAAAAAGCCGGCTTCCCACGGAAAGAGTTTTCCTGAGGTGCAGACCCTATCCCAAGTGGTTGTGGCAAGGTAAAGCAAATGCCCTCCTCTTCTCTGGAAGAAACCACAGTGCCCAGCCATGTTCTAAGCCCTCCCATCCTCCCTGGACTTCTGGCAGCAGGAGTGAAAAGAGAGGAGCAGAGCACTGGGACCCGTTTGACAAAACCCGGGTTCCCACGGGAAAGTCTTTCTCCACGTGCAGACATGCTCCCAGGTGCCTGTGGCAAGGGGAAGGAAATGCCATACACTGACCTGGAAGAGACCACAGGGCCCAGGCACAGTCTGAACCGTTCCCTCAACCCGGCGGTTTTGCTAGCAGGAGTTCAACCCCAACGAACACAGCCCCGAGACCCCTGGGGCAAAAACGGCTTCCGACGATCAATAGGTGCTTGCTGTGGAACACTCATCCCAAGTGGGGGAAGCCAGCTCAACAAAATGCCACACACCCAGGTGTAAGAAACAACATTGCCCAGGCTTGGTCTAAGCCCCTCACCTCGTCCCTGTGCTTTGGGGAGCAGGAGGGACACCCGAGGCCCACGGCCCTGAGACCCCTTTGCAAAAAGCCGGCTTCCCACGGAAAGAGTTTTCCTGAGGTGCAGACCCTATCCCAAGTGGTTGTGGCAAGGTAGAGCAAATGCCCTCCACTTCTCTGGAAGAAACCAGAGTGCCCAGACATGTTCTAAGCCCGCCCATCCTCCCTGGGCTTCTGGCAGCAGGAGTGAAAAGAGAGGAGCAGAGCAATGGGACCCGTTTGACAAAACCCGGCTTCCAACGGGAAAGTCTTTCTCCACGTGCAGACATGCTCCCAGGTGCCTGTGGCAAGGGGAAGGAAATGCCATATACTGACCTGGAAGAGACCACAGGGCCCAGGCACAGTCTGAACCCTTCCCTCAACCCGGCGGTTTTGCTAGCAGGAGTTCAACCCCAACGAACACAGCCCGGAGACCCCTGGGGCAAAAACGGCTTCCGACGAACAATAGGTGCTTGCTGTGGAACACCTATCCCAAGTGGGGGTAGCCAGCTCAACAAAATGCCACACACCCAGGTGTAAGAAACAACATTGCCCAGGCATGGTCTAAGCCCCTCACCTCGTCCCTGTGCTTTGGGGAGCCGGAGGGACACCCGAGTCCCACGGCCCTGAGAACCCTTTGCAAAAAGCCGGCTTCCCACGGAAACAGTTTTCCTGAGGTGCAGACCCTATCCCAAGTGGTTGTGGCAAGGTAAAGCAAATGCTCTCCACTTCTCTGGAAGAAACCACAGTGCCCAGCCATGTTCTAAGCCCTCCCATCCTCCCTGGGCTTCTGGCAGCAGGAGTGAAAAGAGAGGAGCAGAGCACGGGGACCCGTTTGACAAAAACCGGCTTCCCACGGGAAAGTCTTTCTCCACGTGCAGACATGCTCCCAGGTGCCTGTGGCAAGGGGAAGGTAATGCCATACACTGACCTGGAAGAGAGCACAGGGCCCAGGCACAGTCTGAACCCTTCCCTCAACCCGGCGGTTTTGCTAGCAGGAGTTCAACCCCAACGAACACAGCCCGGAGACCCCTGGGGCAAAAACGGCTTCCGAAGAACAATAGGTGCTTGCTGTGGAACACCTATCCCAAGTGGGGGTAGCCTGCTCAACAAAATGCCACACACCCAGTGTAAGAAACAACATTGCCCAGGCATGGTCTAAGCCCCTCACCTCGTCCCTGTGCTTTGGGGAGCCGGAGGGACAGCCGAAGCACAAGGCGCTGAGACCCCTTTGCAAAAAGCGGGCTTCCCACGGAGACAGTTTTCCTGATGTGCAGACCCTATCCCAAGTGGTTGTGGCAAGGTAAAGCAAATGCCCTCCACTTCTCTGGAAGAAACCACAGTGCCCAGCCATGTTCTAAGCCCTCCCATCCTCCCTGGGCTTCTGGCAGCAGGAGTGAAAAGAGAGGAGCAGAGCACTGGGACCCGTTTGACAAAACCCGGCTTCTCACGGGAAAGTCTTTCTCCACGTGCAGACATGCTCCCAGGTGCCTGGGGCAAGGGGAAGGAAATGCCATACACTGACCTGGAAGAGACCACAGGGCCCAGGCACAGTCTGAACCCTTCCCTCAACTCGGCGGTTTTGCTAGAAGGAGTTCAACCCCAACGAACACAGCCCGGAGACCCCTGGGGCAAAAACGGCTTCCGATGATCAATAGGTGCTTGCTGTGGAACACTCATCCCAAGTGGGGGAAGCCAGCTCAACAAAATGCCACACACCCAGGTGTAAGAAACAACATTGCCCAGGCTTGGTCTCAGCCCCTCACCTCGTCCCTGTGTTTGGGGAGCAGGAGGGACACCCGAGGCCCACGGCCCTGAGACCCCTTTGCAAAAAGCCGGCTTCCCACGGAAAGAGTTTTCCTGAGGTGCAGACCCTATCCCAAGTGGTTGTGGCAAGGAAAAGCAAATGCCCTCCACTTCTCTGGAAGAAACCACAGTGCCCAGCCATGTTCTAAGCCCGCCCATCCTCCCTGGGCTTCTGGCAGCAGGAGTGAAAAGAGAGGAGCAGAGCAATGGGACCCGTTTGACAAAACCCGGCTTCCAACGGGAAAGTCTTTCTCCACGTGCAGACATGCTCCCAGGTGCCTGGGGCAAGGGGAAGGAAATGCCATACACTGACCTGGAAGAGACCACAGGGCCCAGGCACAGTCTGAACCCTTCCCTCAACCCGGCGGTTTTGCTAGCAGGAGTTCAACCCCAACGAACACAGCCCGGAGACCCCTGGGGCAAAAACGGCTTCCGACGAACAATAGGTGCTTGCTGTGGAACACCTATCCCAAGTGGGGGAAGCCAGCTCAACAAAATGCCACACACCCAGGTGTAAGAAACAACATTGCCCAGGCATGGTCTAAGCCCCTCACCTCGTCCCTGTGCTTTGGGGAGCCGGAGGGACACCCGAGGCCAACGGCCCTGAGACCCCTTTGCAAAAAGCCGGCTTCCCACGGAAAGCGTTTTCCCAGGGTGCAGACCCTATCCCAAGTGGTTGTGGCAAGGTAAAGCAAATGCCCTCCACTTCTCTGGAAGAAACCACAGTGCCCAGACATGTTCTAAGCCCTCCCATCCTCCCTGGGCTTCTGACAGCAGGAGTGAAAAGAGAGGAGCAGAGCACTGGGACCCGTTTGACAAAACCCGGCTTCCCACGGGAAAGTCTTTCTCCACGTGCAGACATGCTCCCAGGTGCCTGGGGCAAGGGGAAGGAAATGCCATACACTGACCTGGAAGAGACCACAGGGCCCAGGCACAGTCTGAACCCTTCCCTCAACCCGGCGGTTTTGCTAGCAGGAGTTCAACCCCAACGAACACAGCCCGGAGACCCCTGGGGCAAAAACGGCTTCCGACGAACAATAGGTGCTTGCTGTGGAACACCTATCCCAAGTGGGGGAAGCCAGCTCAACAAAATGCCACATACCCAGGTGTAAGAAACAACATTGCCCAGGCATGGTCTAAGCCCCTCACCTCGTCCCTGTGCTTTGGGGAGCAGGAGGGACACCCGAGGCCCACGGCCCTGAGACCCCTTTGCAAAAAGCCGGCTTCCCACGGAAAGAGTTTTCCTGAGGTGCAGACCCTATCCCAAGTGGTTGTGGCAAGGTAGAGCAAATGCCCTCCACTTCTCTGGAAGAAACCAGAGTGCCCAGACATGTTCTAAGCCCGCCCATCCTCCCTGGGCTTCTGGCAGCAGGAGTGAAAAGAGAGGAGCAGAGCAATGGGACCCGTTTGACAAAACCCGGCTTCCAACGGGAAAGTCTTTCTCCACGTGCAGACATGCTCCCAGGTGCCTGTGGCAAGGGGAAGGAAATGCCATATACTGACCTGGAAGAGACCACAGGGCCCAGGCACAGTCTGAACCCTTCCCTCAACCCGGCGGTTTTGCTAGCAGGAGTTCAACCCCAACGAACACAGCCCGGAGACCCCTGGGGCAAAAACGGCTTCCGACGAACAATAGGTGCTTGCTGTGGAACACCTATCCCAAGTGGGGGTAGCCAGCTCAACAAAATGCCACACACCCAGGTGTAAGAAACAACATTGCCCAGGCATGGTCTAAGCCCCTCACCTCGTCCCTGTGCTTTGGGGAGCCGGAGGGACACCCGAGTCCCACGGCCCTGAGAACCCTTTGCAAAAAGCCGGCTTCCCACGGAAACAGTTTTCCTGAGGTGCAGACCCTATCCCAAGTGGTTGTGGCAAGGTAAAGCAAATGCTCTCCACTTCTCTGGAAGAAACCACAGTGCCCAGCCATGTTCTAAGCCCTCCCATCCTCCCTGGGCTTCTGGCAGCAGGAGTGAAAAGAGAGGAGCAGAGCACGGGGACCCGTTTGACAAAAACCGGCTTCCCACGGGAAAGTCTTTCTCCACGTGCAGACATGCTCCCAGGTGCCTGTGGCAAGGGGAAGGTAATGCCATACACTGACCTGGAAGAGAGCACAGGGCCCAGGCACAGTCTGAACCCTTCCCTCAACCCGGCGGTTTTGCTAGCAGGAGTTCAACCCCAACGAACACAGCCCGGAGACCCCTGGGGCAAAAACGGCTTCCGAAGAACAATAGGTGCTTGCTGTGGAACACCTATCCCAAGTGGGGGTAGCCTGCTCAACAAAATGCCACACACCCAGTGTAAGAAACAACATTGCCCAGGCATGGTCTAAGCCCCTCACCTCGTCCCTGTGCTTTGGGGAGCCGGAGGGACAGCCGAAGCACAAGGCGCTGAGACCCCTTTGCAAAAAGCGGGCTTCCCACGGAGACAGTTTTCCTGATGTGCAGACCCTATCCCAAGTGGTTGTGGCAAGGTAAAGCAAATGCCCTCCACTTCTCTGGAAGAAACCACAGTGCCCAGCCATGTTCTAAGCCCTCCCATCCTCCCTGGGCTTCTGGCAGCAGGAGTGAAAAGAGAGGAGCAGAGCACTGGGACCCGTTTGACAAAACCCGGCTTCTCACGGGAAAGTCTTTCTCCACGTGCAGACATGCTCCCAGGTGCCTGGGGCAAGGGGAAGGAAATGCCATACACTGACCTGGAAGAGACCACAGGGCCCAGGCACAGTCTGAACCCTTCCCTCAACTCGGCGGTTTTGCTAGAAGGAGTTCAACCCCAACGAACACAGCCCGGAGACCCCTGGGGCAAAAACGGCTTCCGATGATCAATAGGTGCTTGCTGTGGAACACTCATCCCAAGTGGGGGAAGCCAGCTCAACAAAATGCCACACACCCAGGTGTAAGAAACAACATTGCCCAGGCTTGGTCTCAGCCCCTCACCTCGTCCCTGTGTTTGGGGAGCAGGAGGGACACCCGAGGCCCACGGCCCTGAGACCCCTTTGCAAAAAGCCGGCTTCCCACGGAAAGAGTTTTCCTGAGGTGCAGACCCTATCCCAAGTGGTTGTGGCAAGGAAAAGCAAATGCCCTCCACTTCTCTGGAAGAAACCACAGTGCCCAGCCATGTTCTAAGCCCGCCCATCCTCCCTGGGCTTCTGGCAGCAGGAGTGAAAAGAGAGGAGCAGAGCAATGGGACCCGTTTGACAAAACCCGGCTTCCAACGGGAAAGTCTTTCTCCACGTGCAGACATGCTCCCAGGTGCCTGGGGCAAGGGGAAGGAAATGCCATACACTGACCTGGAAGAGACCACAGGGCCCAGGCACAGTCTGAACCCTTCCCTCAACCCGGCGGTTTTGCTAGCAGGAGTTCAACCCCAACGAACACAGCCCGGAGACCCCTGGGGCAAAAACGGCTTCCGACGAACAATAGGTGCTTGCTGTGGAACACCTATCCCAAGTGGGGGAAGCCAGCTCAACAAAATGCCACACACCCAGGTGTAAGAAACAACATTGCCCAGGCATGGTCTAAGCCCCTCACCTCGTCCCTGTGCTTTGGGGAGCCGGAGGGACACCCGAGGCCAACGGCCCTGAGACCCCTTTGCAAAAAGCCGGCTTCCCACGGAAAGCGTTTTCCCAGGGTGCAGACCCTATCCCAAGTGGTTGTGGCAAGGTAAAGCAAATGCCCTCCACTTCTCTGGAAGAAACCACAGTGCCCAGACATGTTCTAAGCCCTCCCATCCTCCCTGGGCTTCTGACAGCAGGAGTGAAAAGAGAGGAGCAGAGCACTGGGACCCGTTTGACAAAACCCGGCTTCCCACGGGAAAGTCTTTCTCCACGTGCAGACATGCTCCCAGGTGCCTGGGGCAAGGGGAAGGAAATGCCATACACTGACCTGGAAGAGACCACAGGGCCCAGGCACAGTCTGAACCCTTCCCTCAACCCGGCGGTTTTGCTAGCAGGAGTTCAACCCCAACGAACACAGCCCGGAGACCCCTGGGGCAAAAACGGCTTCCGACGAACAATAGGTGCTTGCTGTGGAACACCTATCCCAAGTGGGGGAAGCCAGCTCAACAAAATGCCACATACCCAGGTGTAAGAAACAACATTGCCCAGGCATGGTCTAAGCCCCTCACCTCGTCCCTGTGCTTTGGGGAGTCGGAGGGACACCCGAGGCCCACGGCCCTGAGACCCCTTTGCAAAAAGCCGGCTTCCCACGGAAAGAGTTTTCCTGAGGTGCAGACCCTATCCCAAGTGGTTGTGGCAAGGTAAAGCAAATGCCCTCCACTTCTCTGGAAGAAACCACAGTGCCCAGCCATGTTCTAAGCCCTCCCATCCTCCCTGGACTTCTGGCAGCAGGAGTGAAAAGAGAGGAGCAGAGCACTGGGACCCGTTTGACAAAACCCGGGTTCCCACGGGAAAGTCTTTCTCCACGTGCAGACATGCTCCCAGGTGCCTGTGGCAAGGGGAAGGAAATGCCATACACTGACCTGGAAGAGACCACAGGGCCCAGGCACAGTCTGAACCCTTCCCTCAACCCGGCGGTTTTGCTAGCAGGAGTTGAACCCCAACGAACACAGCCCCGAGACCCCTGGAGCAAAAACGGCTTCAGACGATCAATAGGTGCTTGCTGTGGAACACTCATCCCAAGTGGGGGAAGCCAGCTCAACAAAATGCCACACACCCAGGTGTAAGAAACAACATTGCCCAAGCATGGTCTAAGCCCCTCACCTCGTCCCTGTGCTTTGGGGAGCTGGAGGGACACCCGAGGCCCACGGCCCTGAGACCCCTTTGCAAAAAGCCGGCTTCCCACGGAAAGAGTTTTCCTGAGGTGCAGACCCTATCCCAAGTGGTTGTGGCAAGGTAAAGCAAATGCCCTCCACTTCTCTGGAAGAAACCAGAGTGCCCAGACATGTTCTAAGCCCGCCCATCCTCCCTGGGCTTCTGGCAGCAGGAGTGAAAAGAGAGGAGCAGAGCAATGGGACCCGTTTGACAAAACCCGGCTTCCAACGGGAAAGTCTTTCTCCACGTGCAGACATGCTCCCAGGTGCCTGGGGCAAGGGGAAGGAAATGCCATACACTGACCTGGAAGAGACCACAGGGCCCAGGCACAGTCTGAACCCTTCCCTCAACCCGGCGGTTTTCCTAGCAGGAGTTCAACCCCAACGAACACAGCCCGGAGACCCCTGGGGCAAAAACGGCTTCCGACGATCAATAGGTGCTTGCTGTGGAACACCTATCCCAAGTGGGGGAAGCCAGCTCAACAAAATGCCACATACCCAGGTGTAAGAAACAACATTGCCCAGGCATGGTCTAAGCCCCTCACCTCGTCCCTGTGCTTTGGGGAGTCGGAGGGACACCCGAGGCCCACGGCCCTGAGACCCCTTTGCAAAAAGCCGGCTTCCCACGGAAAGAGTTTTCCTGAGGTGCAGACCCTATCCCAAGTGGTTGTGGCAAGGTAAAGCAAATGCCCTCCTCTTCTCTGGAAGAAACCACAGTGCCCAGCCATGTTCTAAGCCCTCCCATCCTCCCTGGGCTTCTGGCAGCAGGAGTGAAAAGAGAGGAGCAGAGCACTGGGACCCGTTTGACAAAACCCGGCTTCCCACCGGAAAGTCTTTCTCCACGTGCAGACATGCTCCCAGGTGCCTGGGGCAAGGGGAAGGAAATGCCATACACTGACCTGGAAGAGACCACAGGGCCCAGCACAGTCTGAACCCCTCCCTCAACCCGGCGGTTTTGCTAGCAGGAGTTCAACCCCAACGAACACAGCCCCGAGACCCCTGGGGCAAAAACGGCTTCAGACGATCAATAGGTGCTTGCTGTGGAACACTCATCCCAAGTGGGGGAAGCCAGCTCAACAAAATGCCACACACCCAGGTGTAAGAAACAACATTGCCCAGGCTTGGTCTAAGCCCCTCACCTCGTCCCTGTGCTTTGGGGAGCAGGAGGGACACCCGAGGCCCACGGCCCTGAGACCCCTTTGCAAAAAGCCGGCTTCCCACGGAAAGAGTTTTCCTGAGGTGCAGACCCTATCCCAAGTGGTTGTGGCAAGGTAAAGCAAATGCCCTCCACTTCTCTGGAAGAAACCAGAGTGCCCAGACATGTTCTAAGCCCGCCCATCCTCCCTGGGCTTCTGGCAGCAGGAGTGAAAAGAGAGGAGCAGAGCAATGGGACCCGTTTGACAAAACCCGGCTTCCAACGGGAAAGTCTTTCTCCACGTGCAGACATGCTCCCAGGTGCCTGGGGCAAGGGGAAGGAAATGCCATACACTGACCTGGAAGAGACCACAGGGCCCAGGCACAGTCTGAACCCTTCCCTCAACCCGGCGGTTTTGCTAGCAGGAGTTCAACCCCAACGAACACAGCCCGGAGACCCCTGGGGCAAAAACGGCTTCCGACGAACAATAGGTGCTTGCTGTGGAACACCTATCCCAAGTGGGGGTAGCCTGCTCAACAAAATGCCACACACCCAGTGTAAGAAACAACATTGCCCAGGCATGGTCTAAGCCCCTCACCTCGTCCCTGTGCTTTGGGGAGCCGGAGGGACAGCCGAAGCACACGGCGCTGAGACCCCTTTGCAAAAAGCCGGCTTCCCACGGAAACAGTTTTCCTGAGGTGCAGACCCTATCCCAAGTGGTTGTGGCAAGGTAAAGCAAATGCCCTCCACTTGTCTGGAAGAAACCACAGTGCCCAGCCATGTTCTAAGCCCTCCCATCCTCCCTGGGCTTCTGACAGCAGGAGTGAAAAGAGAGGAGCAGAGCACTGGGACCCGTTTGACAAAAACCGGCTTCCCACGGGAAAGTCTTTCTCCACGTGCAGACATGCTCCCAGGTGCCTGTGGCAAGGGGAAGGTAATGCCATACACTGACCTGGAAGAGAGCACAGGGCCCAGGCACAGTCTGAACCCTTCCCTCAACTCGGCGGTTTTGCTAGAAGGAGTTCAACCCCAACGAACACAGCCCGGAGACCCCTGGGGCAAAAACGGCTTCCGATGATCAATAGGTGCTTGCTGTGGAACACTCATCCCAAGTGGGGGAAGCCAGCTCAACAAAATGCCACACACCCAGGTGTAAGAAACAACATTGCCCAGGCTTGGTCTCAGCCCCTCACCTCGTCCCTGTGCTTTGGGGAGCAGGAGGGACACCCGAGGCCCACGGCCCTGAGACCCCTTTGCAAAAAGCCGGCTTCCCACGGAAAGAGTTTTCCTGAGGTGCAGACCCTATCCCAAGTGGTTGTGGCAAGGAAAAGCAAATGCCCTCCACTTCTCTGGAAGAAACCACAGTGCCCAGCCATGTTCTAAGCCCGCCCATCCTCCCTGGGCTTCTGGCAGCAGGAGTGAAAAGAGAGGAGCTGAGCAATGGGACCCGTTTGACAAAACCCGGCTTCCAACGGGAAAGTCTTTCTCCACGTGCAGACATGCTCCCAGGTGCCTGGGGCAAGGGGAAGGAAATGCCATACACTGACCTGGAAGAGACCACAGGGCCCAGGCACAGTCTGAACCCTTCCCTCAACCCGGCGGTTTTCCTAGCAGGAGTTCAACCCCAACGAACACAGCCCGGAGACCCCTGGGGCAAAAACGGCTTCCGACGAACAATAGGTGCTTGCTGTGGAACACCTATCCCAAGTGGGGGAAGCCAGCTCAACAAAATGCCACACACCCAGGTGTAAGAAACAACATTGCCCAGGCATGGTCTAAGCCCCTCACCTCGTCCCTGTGCTTTGGGGAGCCGGAGGGACACCCGAGGCCAACGGCCCTGAGACCCCTTTGCAAAAAGCCGGCTTCCCACGGAAAGCGTTTTCCCAGGGTGCAGACCCTATCCCAAGTGGTTGTGGCAAGGTAAAGCAAATGCCCTCCTCTTCTCTGGAAGAAACCACAGTGCCCAGCCATGTTCTAAGCCCTCCCATCCTCCCTGGGCTTCTGGCAGCAGGAGTGAAAAGAGAGGAGCAGAGCACTGGGACCCGTTTGACAAAACCCGGCTTCCCACCGGAAAGTCTTTCTCCACGTGCAGACATGCTCCCAGGTGCCTGGGGCAAGGGGAAGGAAATGCCATACACTGACCTGGAAGAGACCACAGGGCCCAGGCACAGTCTGAACCCTTCCCTCAACCCGGCGGTTTTGCTAGCAGGAGTTCAACCCCAACGAACACAGCCCCGAGACCCCTGGGGCAAAAACGGCTTCAGACGATCAATAGGTGCTTGCTGTGGAACACTCATCCCAAGTGGGGGAAGCCAGCTCAACAAAATGCCACACACCCAGGTGTAAGAAACAACATTGCCCAGGCTTGGTCTAAGCCCCTCACCTCGTCCCTGTGCTTTGGGGAGCAGGAGGGACACCCGAGGCCCACGGCCCTCAGACCCCTTTGCAAAAAGCCGGCTTCCCACGGAAAGAGTTTTCCTGAGGTGCAGACCCTATCCCAAGTGGTTGTGGCAAGGTAAAGCAAATGCCCTCCACTTCTCTGGAAGAAACCAGAGTGCCCAGACATGTTCTAAGCCCGCCCATCCTCCCTGGGCTTCTGGCAGCAGGAGTGAAAAGAGAGGAGCAGAGCAATGGGACCCGTTTGACAAAACCCGGCTTCCAACGGGAAAGTCTTTCTCCACGTGCAGACATGCTCCCAGGTGCCTGGGGCAAGGGGAAGGAAATGCCATACACTGACCTGGAAGAGACCACAGGGCCCAGGCACAGTCTGAACCCTTCCCTCAACCCGGCGGTTTTGCTAGCAGGAGTTCAACCCCAACGAACACAGCCCGGAGACCCCTGGGGCAAAAACGGCTTCCGACGATCAATAGGTGCTTGCTGTGGAACACCTATCCCAAGTGGGGGTAGCCTGCTCAACAAAATGCCACACACCCAGTGTAAGAAACAACATTGCCCAGGCATGGTCTAAGCCCCTCACCTCGTCCCTGTGCTTTGGGGAGCCGGAGGGACAGCCGAAGCACACCGCGCTGAGACCCCTTTGCAAAAAGCCGGCTTCCCACGGAAACAGTTTTCCTGAGGTGCAGACCCTATCCCAAGTGGTTGTGGCAAGGTAAAGCAAATGCCCTCCACTTCTCTGGAAGAAACCACAGTGCCCAGCCATGTTCTAAGCCCTCCCATCCTCCCTGGGCTTCTGGCAGCAGGAGTGAAAAGAGAGGAGCAGAGCACGGGGACCCGTTTGACAAAAACCGGCTTCCCACGGGAAAGTCTTTCTCCACGTGCAGACATGCTCCCAGGTGCCTGTGGCAAGGGGAAGGTAATGCCATACACTGACCTGGAAGAGAGCACAGGGCCCAGGCACAGTCTGAACCCTTCCCTCAACCCGGCGGTTTTGCTAGCAGGAGTTCAACCCCAACGAACACAGCCCGGAGACCCCTGGGGCAAAAACGGCTTCCGAAGAACAATAGGTGCTTGCTGTGGAACACCTATCCCAAGTGGGGGTAGCCTGCTCAACAAAATGCCACACACCCAGTGTAAGAAACAACATTGCCCAGGCATGGTCTAAGCCCCTCACCTCGTCCCTGTGCTTTGGGGAGCCGGAGGGACAGCCGAAGCACACGGCGCTGAGACCCCTTTGCAAAAAGCGGGCTTCCCACGGAGATAGTTTTCCTGATGTGCAAACCCTATCCCAAGTGGTTGTGGCAAGGTAAAGCAAATGCCCTCCACTTCTCTGGAAGAAACCACAGTGCCCAGCCATGTTCTAAGCCCTCCCATCCTCCCTGGGCTTCTGGCAGCAGGAGTGAAAAGAGAGGAGCAGAGCACTGGGACCCGTTTGACAAAACCCGGCTTCTCACGGGAAAGTCTTTCTCCACGTGCAGACATGCTCCCAGGTGCCTGGGGCAAGGGGAAGGAAATGCCATACACTGACCTGGAAGAGACCACAGGGCCCAGGCACAGTCTGAACCCTTCCCTCAACTCGGCGGTTTTGCTAGAAGGAGTTCAACCCCAACGAACACAGCCCGGAGACCCCTGGGGCAAAAACGGCTTCCGATGATCAATAGGTGCTTGCTGTGGAACACTCATCCCAAGTGGGGGAAGCCAGCTCAACAAAATGCCACACACCCAGGTGTAAGAAACAACATTGCCCAGGCTTGGTCTCAGCCCCTCACCTCGTCCCTGTGTTTGGGGAGCAGGAGGGACACCCGAGGCCCACGGCCCTGAGACCCCTTTGCAAAAAGCCGGCTTCCCACGGAAAGAGTTTTCCTGAGGTGCAGACCCTATCCCAAGTGGTTGTGGCAAGGAAAAGCAAATGCCCTCCACTTCTCTGGAAGAAACCACAGTGCCCAGCCATGTTCTAAGCCCGCCCATCCTCCCTGGGCTTCTGGCAGCAGGAGTGAAAAGAGAGGAGCAGAGCAATGGGACCCGTTTGACAAAACCCAGCTTCCAACGGGAAAGTCTTTCTCCACGTGCAGACATGCTCCCAGGTGCCTGGGGCAAGGGGAAGGAAATGCCATACACTGACCTGGAAGAGACCACAGGGCCCAGGCACAGTCTGAACCCTTCCCTCAACCCGGCGGTTTTCCTAGCAGGAGTTCAACCCCAACGAACACAGCCCGGAGACCCCTGGGGCAAAAACGGCTTCCGACGAACAATAGGTGCTTGCTGTGGAACACCTATCCCAAGTGGGGGAAGCCAGCTCAACAAAATGCCACACACCCAGGTGTAAGAAACAACATTGCCCAGGCATGGTCTAAGCCCCTCACCTCGTCCCTGTGCTTTGGGGAGCCGGAGGGACACCCGAGGCCAACGGCCCTGAGACCCCTTTGCAAAAAGCCGGCTTCCCACGGAAAGCGTTTTCCCAGGGTGCAGACCCTATCCCAAGTGGTTGTGGCAAGGTAAAGCAAATGCCCTCCACTTCTCTGGAAGAAACCACAGTGCCCAGACATGTTCTAAGCCCTCCCATCCTCCCTGGGCTTCTGACAGCAGGAGTGAAAAGAGAGGAGCAGAGCACTGGGACCCATTTGACAAAACCCGGCTTCCCACGGGAAAGTCTTTCTCCACGTGCAGACATGCTCCCAGGTGCCTGGGGCAAGGGGAAGGAAATGCCATACACTGACCTGGAAGAGACCACAGGGCCCAGGCACAGTCTGAACCCTTCCCTCAACCCGGCGGTTTTCCTAGCAGGAGTTCAACCCCAACGAACACAGCCCGGAGACCCCTGGGGCAAAAACGGCTTCCGACGAACAATAGGTGCTTGCTGTGGAACACCTATCCCAAGTGGGGGAAGCCAGCTCAACAAAATGCCACATACCCAGGTGTAAGAAACAACATTGCCCAGGCATGGTCTAAGCCCCTCACCTCGTCCCTGTGCTTTGGGGAGTCGGAGGGACACCCGAGGCCCACGGCCCTGAGACCCCTTTGCAAAAAGCCGGCTTCCCACGGAAAGAGTTTTCCTGAGGTGCAGACCCTATCCCAAGTGGTTGTGGCAAGGTAAAGCAAATGCCCTCCTCTTCTCTGGAAGAAACCACAGTGCCCAGCCATGTTCTAAGCCCTCCCATCCTCCCTGGGCTTCTGGCAGCAGGAGTGAAAAGAGAGGAGCAGAGCACTGGGACCCGTTTGACAAAACCCGGCTTCCCACCGGAAAGTCTTTCTCCACGTGCAGACATGCTCCCAGGTGCCTGGGGCAAGGGGAAGGAAATGCCATACACTGACCTGGAAGAGACCACAGGGCCCAGGCACAGTCTGAACCCCTCCCTCAACCCGGCGGTTTTGCTAGCAGGAGTTCAACCCCAACGAACACAGCCCCGAGACCCCTGGGGCAAAAACGGCTTCAGACGATCAATAAGTGCTTGCTGTGGAACACTCATCCCAAGTGGGGGAAGCCAGCTCAACAAAATGCCACACACCCAGGTGTAAGAAACAACATTGCCCAGGCTTGGTCTAAGCCCCTCACCTCGTCCCTGTGCTTTGGGGAGCAGGAGGGACACCCGAGGCCCACGGCCCTGAGACCCCTTTGCAAAAAGCCGGCTTCCCACGGAAAGAGTTTTCCTGAGGTGCAGACCCTATCCCAAGTGGTTGTGGCAAGGTAAAGCAAATGCCCTCCACTTCTCTGGAAGAAACCAGAGTGCCCAGACATGTTCTAAGCCCGCCCATCCTCCCTGGGCTTCTGGCAGCAGGAGTGAAAAGAGAGGAGCAGAGCAATGGGACCCGTTTGACAAAACCCGGCTTCCAACGGGAAAGTCTTTCTCCACGTGCAGACATGCTCCCAGGTGCCTGTGGCAAGGGGAAGGAAATGCCATACACTGACCTGGAAGAGACCACAGGGCCCAGGCACAGTCTGAACCCTTCCCTCAACCCGGCGGTTTTGCTAGCAGGAGTTCAACCCCAACGAACACAGCCCGGAGACCCCTGGGGCAAAAACGGCTTCCGACGAACAATAGGTGCTTGCTGTGGAACACCTATCCCAAGTGGGGGTAGCCTGCTCAACAAAATGCCACACACCCAGTGTAAGAAACAACATTGCCCAGGCATGGTCTAAGCCCCTCACCTCGTCCCTGTGCTTTGGGGAGCCGGAGGGACAGCCGAAGCACACGGCGCTGAGACCCCTTTGCAAAAAGCCGGCTTCCCACGGAAACAGTTTTCCTGAGGTGCAGACCCTATCCCAAGTGGTTGTGGCAAGGTAAAGCAAATGCCCTCCACTTCTCTGGAAGAAACCACAGTGCCCAGCCATGTTCTAAGCCCTCCCATCCTCCCTGGGCTTCTGACAGCAGGAGTGAAAAGAGAGGAGCAGAGCACGGGGACCCGTTTGACAAAAACCGGCTTCCCACGGGAAAGTCTTTCTCCACGTGCAGACATGCTCCCAGGTGCCTGTGGCAAGGGGAAGGTAATGCCATACACTGACCTGGAAGAGAGCACAGGGCCCAGGCACAGTCTGAACCCTTCCCTCAACCCGGCGGTTTTGCTAGCAGGAGTTCAACCCCAACGAACATAGCCCGGAGACCCCTGGGGCAAAAACGGCTTCCGAAGAACAATAGGTGCTTGCTGTGGAACACCTATCCCAAGTGGGGGTAGCCTGCTCAACAAAATGCCACACACCCAGTGTAAGAAACAACATTGCCCAGGCATGGTCTAAGCCCCTCACCTCGTCCCTGTGCTTTGGGGAGCCGGAGGGACAGCCGAAGCACACGGCGCTGAGACCCCTTTGCAAAAAGCGGGCTTCCCACGGAGACAGTTTTCCTGATGTGCAGACCCTATCCCAAGTGGTTGTGGCAAGGTAAAGCAAATGCCCTCCACTTCTCTGGAAGAAACCACAGTGCCCAGCCATGTTCTAAGCCCTCCCATCCTCCCTGGGCTTCTGGCAGCAGGAGTGAAAAGAGAGGAGCAGAGCACTGGGACCCGTTTGACAAAACCCGGCTTCTCACGGGAAAGTCTTTCTCCACGTGCAGACATGCTCCCAGGTGCCTGGGGCAAGGGGAAGGAAATGCCATACACTGACCTGGAAGAGACCACAGGGCCCAGGCACAGTCTGAACCCTTCCCTCAACTCGGCGGTTTTGCTAGAAGGAGTTCAACCCCAACGAACACAGCCCGGAGACCCCTGGGGCAAAAACGGCTTCCGATGATCAATAGGTGCTTGCTGTGGAACACTCATCCCAAGTGGGGGAAGCCAGCTCAACAAAATGCCACACACCCAGGTGTAAGAAACAACATTGCCCAGGCTTGGTCTCAGCCCCTCACCTCGTCCCTGTGCTTTGGGGAGCAGGAGGGACACCCGAGGCCCACGGCCCTGAGACCCCTTTGCAAAAAGCCGGCTTCCCACGGAAAGAGTTTTCCTGAGGTGCAGACCCTATCCCAAGTGGTTGTGGCAAGGAAAAGCAAATGCCCTCCACTTCTCTGGAAGAAACCACAGTGCCCAGCCATGTTCTAAGCCCGCCCATCCTCCCTGGGCTTCTGGCAGCAGGAGTGAAAAGAGAGGAGCAGAGCAATGGGACCCGTTTGACAAAACACGGCTTCCAACGGGAAAGTCTTTCTCAACGTGCAGACATGCTCCCAGGTGCCTGGGGCAAGGGGAAGGAAATGCCATACACTGACCTGGAAGAGACCACAGGGCCCAGGCACAGTCTGAACCCTTCCCTCAACCCGGCGGTTTTGCTAGCAGGAGTTCAACCCCAACGAACACAGCCCCGAGACCCCTGGGGCAAAAACGGCTTCAGACGATCAATAGGTGCTTGCTGTGGAACACTCATCCCAAGTGGGGGAAGCCAGCTCAACAAAATGCCACACACCCAGGTGTAAGAAACAACATTGCCCAGGCTTGGTCTAAGCCCCTCACCTCGTCCCTGTGCTTTGGGGAGCAGGAGGGACACCCGAGGCCCACGGCCCTGAGACCCCTTTGCAAAAAGCCGGCTTCCCACGGAAAGAGTTTTCCTGAGGTGCAGACCCTATCCCAAGTGGTTGTGGCAAGGTAAAGCAAATGCCCTCCACTTCTCTGGAAGAAACCACAGTGCCCAGACATGTTCTAAGCCCTCCCATCCTCCCTGGGCTTCTGACAGCAGGAGTGAAAAGAGAGGAGCAGAGCACTGGGACCCGTTTGACAAAACCCGGCTTCCCACGGGAAAGTCTTTCTCCACGTGCAGACATGCTCCCAGGTGCCTGGGGCAAGGGGAAGGAAATGCCATACACTGACCTGGAAGAGACCACAGGGCCCAGGCACAGTCTGAACCCTTCCCTCAACCCGGCGGTTTTGCTAGCAGGAGTTCAACCCCAACGAACACAGCCCGGAGACCCCTGGGGCAAAAACGGCTTCCGACGAACAATAGGTGCTTGCTGTGGAACACCTATCCCAAGTGGGGGAAGCCAGCTCAACAAAATGCCACATACCCAGGTGTAAGAAACAACATTGCCCAGGCATGGTCTAAGCCCCTCACCTCGTCCCTGTGCTTTGGGGAGTCGGAGGGACACCCGAGGCCCACGGCCCTGAGACCCCTTTGCAAAAAGCCGGCTTCCCACGGAAAGAGTTTTCCTGAGGTGCAGACCCTATCCCAAGTGGTTGTGGCAAGGTAAAGCAAATGCCCTCCTCTTCTCTGGAAGAAACCACAGTGCCCAGCCATGTTCTAAGCCCTCCCATCCTCCCTGGACTTCTGGCAGCAGGAGTGAAAAGAGAGGAGCAGAGCACTGGGACCCGTTTGACAAAACCCGGGTTCCCACGGGAAAGTCTTTCTCCACGTGCAGACATGCTCCCAGGTGCCTGTGGCAAGGGGAAGGAAATGCCATACACTGACCTGGAAGAGACCACAGGGCCCAGGCACAGTCTGAACCCTTCCCTCAACCCGGCGGTTTTCCTAGCAGGAGTTCAACCCCAACGAACACAGCCCGGAGACCCCTGGGGCAAAAACGGCTTCCGACGATCAATAGGTGCTTGCTGTGGAACACCTATCCCAAGTGGGGGAAGCCAGCTCAACAAAATGCCACATACCCAGGTGTAAGAAACAACATTGCCCAGGCATGGTCTAAGCCCCTCACCTCGTCCCTGTGCTTTGGGGAGTCGGAGGGACACCCGAGGCCCACGGCCCTGAGACCCCTTTGCAAAAAGCCGGCTTCCCACGGAAAGAGTTTTCCTGAGGTGCAGACCCTATCCCAAGTGGTTGTGGCAAGGTAAAGCAAATGCCCTCCTCTTCTCTGGAAGAAACCACAGTGCCCAGCCATGTTCTAAGCCCTCCCATCCTCCCTGGGCTTCTGGCAGCAGGAGTGAAAAGAGAGGAGCAGAGCACTGGGACCCGTTTGACAAAACCCGGCTTCCCACCGGAAAGTCTTTCTCCACGTGCAGACATGCTCCCAGGTGCCTGGGGCAAGGGGAAGGAAATGCCATACACTGACCTGGAAGAGACCACAGGGCCCAGGCACAGTCTGAACCCCTCCCTCAACCCGGCGGTTTTGCTAGCAGGAGTTCAACCCCAACGAACACAGCCCCGAGACCCCTGGGGCAAAAACGGCTTCAGACGATCAATAAGTGCTTGCTGTGGAACACTCATCCCAAGTGGGGGAAGCCAGCTCAACAAAATGCCACACACCCAGGTGTAAGAAACAACATTGCCCAGGCTTGGTCTAAGCCCCTCACCTCGTCCCTGTGCTTTGGGGAGCAGGAGGGACACCCGAGGCCCACGGCCCTGAGACCCCTTTGCAAAAAGCCGGCTTCCCACGGAAAGAGTTTTCCTGAGGTGCAGACCCTATCCCAAGTGGTTGTGGCAAGGTAAAGCAAATGCCCTCCACTTCTCTGGAAGAAACCAGAGTGCCCAGACATGTTCTAAGCCCGCCCATCCTCCCTGGGCTTCTGGCAGCAGGAGTGAAAAGAGAGGAGCAGAGCAATGGGACCCGTTTGACAAAACCCGGCTTCCAACGGGAAAGTCTTTCTCCACGTGCAGACATGCTCCCAGGTGCCTGTGGCAAGGGGAAGGAAATGCCATACACTGACCTGGAAGAGACCACAGGGCCCAGGCACAGTCTGAACCCTTCCCTCAACCCGGCGGTTTTGCTAGCAGGAGTTCAACCCCAACGAACACAGCCCGGAGACCCCTGGGGCAAAAACGGCTTCCGACGAACAATAGGTGCTTGCTGTGGAACACCTATCCCAAGTGGGGGTAGCCTGCTCAACAAAATGCCACACACCCAGTGTAAGAAACAACATTGCCCAGGCATGGTCTAAGCCCCTCACCTCGTCCCTGTGCTTTGGGGAGCCGGAGGGACAGCCGAAGCACACGGCGCTGAGACCCCTTTGCAAAAAGCCAGCTTCCCACGGAAACAGTTTTCCTGAGGTGCAGACCCTATCCCAAGTGGTTGTGGCAAGGTAAAGCAAATGCCCTCCACTTCTCTGGAAGAAACCACAGTGCCCAGCCATGTTCTAAGCCCTCCCATCCTCCCTGGGCTTCTGACAGCAGGAGTGAAAAGAGAGGAGCAGAGCACGGGGACCCGTTTGACAAAAACCGGCTTCCCACGGGAAAGTCTTTCTCCACGTGCAGACATGCTCCCAGGTGCCTGTGGCAAGGGGAAGGAAATGCCATACACTGACCTGGAAGAGAGCACAGGGCCCAGGCACAGTCTGAACCCTTCCCTCAACCCGGCGGTTTTGCTAGCAGGAGTTCAACCCCAACGAACACAGCCCGGAGACCCCTGGGGCAAAAACGGCTTCCGAAGAACAATAGGTGCTTGCTGTGGAACACCTATCCCAAGTGGGGGTAGCCTGCTCAACAAAATGCCACACACCCAGTGTAAGAAACAACATTGCCCAGGCATGGTCTAAGCCCCTCACCTCGTCCCTGTGCTTTGGGGAGCCGGAGGGACAGCCGAAGCACACGGCGCTGAGACCCCTTTGCAAAAAGCGGGCTTCCCACGGAGACAGTTTTCCTGATGTGCAGACCCTATCCCAAGTGGTTGTGGCAAGGTAAAGCAAATGCCCTCCACTTCTCTGGAAGAAACCACAGTGCCCAGCCATGTTCTAAGCCCTCCCATCCTCCCTGGGCTTCTGGCAGCAGGAGTGAAAAGAGAGGAGCAGAGCACTGGGACCCGTTTGACAAAACCCGGCTTCTCACGGGAAAGTCTTTCTCCACGTGCAGACATGCTCCCAGGTGCCTGGGGCAAGGGGAAGGAAATGCCATACACTGACCTGGAAGAGACCACAGGGCCCAGGCACAGTCTGAACCCTTCCCTCAACTCGGCGGTTTTGCTAGAAGGAGTTCAACCCCAACGAACACAGCCCGGAGACCCCTGGGGCAAAAACGGCTTCCGATGATCAATAGGTGCTTGCTGTGGAACACTCATCCCAAGTGGGGGAAGCCAGCTCAACAAAATGCCACACACCCAGGTGTAAGAAACAACATTGCCCAGGCTTGGTCTCAGCCCCTCACCTCGTCCCTGTGCTTTGGGGAGCAGGAGGGACACCCGAGGCCCACGGCCCTGAGACCCCTTTGCAAAAAGCCGGCTTCCCACGGAAAGAGTTTTCCTGAGGTGCAGACCCTATCCCAAGTGGTTGTGGCAAGGAAAAGCAAATGCCCTCCACTTCTCTGGAAGAAACCACAGTGCCCAGCCATGTTCTAAGCCCGCCCATCCTCCCTGGGCTTCTGGCAGCAGGAGTGAAAAGAGAGGAGCAGAGCAATGGGACCCGTTTGACAAAACCCGGCTTCCAACGGGAAAGTCTTTCTCAACGTGCAGACATGCTCCCAGGTGCCTGGGGCAAGGGGAAGGAAATGCCATACAGTGACCTGGAAGAGACCACAGGGCCCAGGCACAGTCTGAACCCTTCCCTCAACCCGGCGGTTTTCCTAGCAGGAGTTCAACCCCAACGAACACAGCCCGGAGACCCCTGGGGCAAAAACGGCTTCCGACGAACAATAGGTGCTTGCTGTGGAACACCTATCCCAAGTGGGGGAAGCCAGCTCAACAAAATGCCACACACCCAGGTGTAAGAAACAACATTGCCCAGGCTTGGTCTAAGCCCCTCACCTCGTCCCTGTGCTTTGGGGAGCCGGAGGGACACCCGAGGCCAACGGCCCTGAGACCCCTTTGCAAAAAGCCGGCTTCCCACGGAAAGCGTTTTCCCAGGGTGCAGACCCTATCCCAAGTGGTTGTGGCAAGGTAAAGCAAATGCCCTCCACTTCTCTGGAAGAAACCACAGTGCCCAGACATGTTCTAAGCCCTCCCATCCTCCCTGGGCTTCTGACAGCAGGAGTGAAAAGAGAGGAGCAGAGCACTGGGACCCGTTTGACAAAACCCGGCTTCCCACGGGAAAGTCTTTCTCCACGTGCAGACATGCTCCCAGGTGCCTGGGGCAAGGGGAAGGAAATGCCATACACTGACCTGGAAGAGACCACAGGGCCCAGGCACAGTCTGAACCCTTCCCTCAACCCGGCGGTTTTGCTAGCAGGAGTTCAACCCCAACGAACACAGCCCGGAGACCCCTGGGGCAAAAACGGCTTCCGACGAACAATAGGTGCTTGCTGTGGAACACCTATCCCAAGTGGGGGAAGCCAGCTCAACAAAATGCCACATACCCAGGTGTAAGAAACAACATTGCCCAGGCATGGTCTAAGCCCCTCACCTCGTCCCTGTGCTTTGGGGAGTCGGAGGGACACCCGAGGCCCACGGCCCTGAGACCCCTTTGCAAAAAGCCGGCTTCCCACGGAAAGAGTTTTCCTGAGGTGCAGACCCTATCCCAAGTGGTTGTGGCAAGGTAAAGCAAATGCCCTCCTCTTCTCTGGAAGAAACCACAGTGCCCAGCCATGTTCTAAGCCCTCCCATCCTCCCTGGACTTCTGGCAGCAGGAGTGAAAAGAGAGGAGCAGAGCACTGGGACCCGTTTGACAAAAACCGGCTTCCCACGGGAAAGTCTTTCTCCACGTGCAGACATGCTCCCAGGTGCCTGTGGCAAGGGGAAGGAAATGCCATACACTGACCTGGAAGAGACCACAGGGCCCAGGCACAGTCTGAACCCTTCCCTCAACCCGGCGGTTTTGCTAGCAGGAGTTCAACCCCAACGAACACAGCCCGGAGACCCCTGGGGCAAAAACGGCTTCCGACGATCAATAGGTGCTTGCTGTGGAACACCTATCCCAAGTGGGGGAAGCCAGCTCAACAAAATGCCACATACCCAGGTGTAAGAAACAACATTGCCCAGGCATGGTCTAAGCCCCTCACCTCGTCCCTGTGCTTTGGGGAGTCGGAGGGACACCCGAGGCCCACGGCCCTGAGACCCCTTTGCAAAAAGCCGGCTTCCCACGGAAAGAGTTTTCCTGAGGTGCAGACCCTATCCCAAGTGGTTGTGGCAAGGTAAAGCAAATGCCCTCCTCTTCTCTGGAAGAAACCACAGTGCCCAGCCATGTTCTAAGCCCTCCCATCCTCCCTGGGCTTCTGGCAGCAGGAGTGAAAAGAGAGGAGCAGAGCACTGGGACCCGTTTGACAAAACCCGGCTTCCCACCGGAAAGTCTTTCTCCACGTGCAGACATGCTCCCAGGTGCCTGGGGCAAGGGGAAGGAAATGCCATACACTGACCTGGAAGAGACCACAGGGCCCAGGCACAGTCTGAACCCCTCCCTCAACCCGGCGGTTTTGCTAGCAGGAGTTCAACCCCAACGAACACAGCCCCGAGACCCCTGGGGCAAAAACGGCTTCAGACGATCAATAGGTGCTTGCTGTGGAACACTCATCCCAAGTGGGGGAAGCCAGCTCAACAAAATGCCACACACCCAGGTGTAAGAAACAACATTGCCCAGGCTTGGTCTAAGCCCCTCACCTCGTCCCTGTGCTTTGGGGAGCAGGAGGGACACCCGAGGCCCACGGCCCTGAGACCCCTTTGCAAAAAGCCGGCTTCCCACGGAAAGAGTTTTCCTGAGGTGCAGACCCTATCCCAAGTGGTTGTGGCAAGGTAAAGCAAATGCCCTCCACTTCTCTGGAAGAAACCAGAGTGCCCAGACATGTTCTAAGCCCGCCCATCCTCCCTGGGCTTCTGGCAGCAGGAGTGAAAAGAGAGGAGCAGAGCAATGGGACCCGTTTGACAAAACCCGGCTTCCAACGGGAAAGTCTTTCTCCACGTGCAGACATGCTCCCAGGTGCCTGGGGCAAGGGGAAGGAAATGCCATACACTGACCTGGAAGAGACCACAGGGCCCAGGCACAGTCTGAACCCTTCCCTCAACCCGGCGGTTTTGCTAGCAGGAGTTCAACCCCAACGAACACAGCCCGGAGACCCCTGGGGCAAAAACGGCTTCCGACGATCAATAGGTGCTTGCTGTGGAACACCTATCCCAAGTGGGGGTAGCCTGCTCAACAAAATGCCACACACCCAGTGTAAGAAACAACATTGCTCAGGCATGGTCTAAGCCCCTCACCTCGTCCCTGTGCTTTGGGGAGCCGGAGGGACAGCCGAAGCACACGGCGCTGAGACCCCTTTGCAAAAAGCCGGCTTCCCACGGAAACAGTTTTCCTGAGGTGCAGACCCTATCCCAAGTGGTTGTGGCAAGGTAAAGCAAATGCCCTCCACTTCTCTGGAAGAAACCACAGTGCCCAGCCATGTTCTAAGCCCTCCCATCCTCCCTGGGCTTCTGGCAGCAGGAGTGAAAAGACAGGAGCAGAGCACGGGGACCCGTTTGACAAAAACCGGCTTCCCACGGGAAAGTCTTTCTCCACGTGCAGACATGCTCCCAGGTGCCTGTGGCAAGGGGAAGGTAATGCCATACACTGACCTGGAAGAGAGCACAGGGCCCAGGCACAGTCTGAACCCTTCCCTCAACCCGGCGGTTTTGCTAGCAGGAGTTCAACCCCAACGAACACAGCCCGGAGACCCCTGGGGCAAAAACGGCTTCCGAAGAACAATAGGTGCTTGCTGTGGAACACCTATCCCAAGTGGGGGTAGCCTGCTCAACAAAATGCCACACACCCAGTGTAAGAAACAACATTGCCCAGGCATGGTCTAAGCCCCTCACCTCGTCCCTGTGCTTTGGGGAGCCGGAGGGACAGCCGAAGCACACGGCGCTGAGACCCCTTTGCAAAAAGCGGGCTTCCCACGGAGACAGTTTTCCTGATGTGCAAACCCTATCCCAAGTGGTTGTGGCAAGGTAAAGCAAATGCCCTCCACTTCTCTGGAAGAAACCACAGTGCCCAGCCATGTTCTAAGCCCTCCCATCCTCCCTGGGCTTCTGGCAGCAGGAGTGAAAAGAGAGGAGCAGAGCACTGGGACCCGTTTGACAAAACCCGGCTTCTCACGGGAAAGTCTTTCTCCACGTGCAGACATGCTCCCAGGTGCCTGGGGCAAGGGGAAGGAAATGCCATACACTGACCTGGAAGAGACCACAGGGCCCAGGCACAGTCTGAACCCTTCCCTCAACTCGGCGGTTTTGCTAGAAGGAGTTCAACCCCAACGAACACAGCCCGGAGACCCCTGGGGCAAAAACTGCTTCCGATGATCAATAGGTGCTTGCTGTGGAACACTCATCCCAAGTGGGGGAAGCCAGCTCAACAAAATGCCACACACCCAGGTGTAAGAAACAACATTGCCCAGGCTTGGTCTCAGCCCCTCACCTCGTCCCTGTGTTTGGGGAGCAGGAGGGACACCCGAGGCCCACGGCCCTGAGACCCCTTTGCAAAAAGCCGGCTTCCCACGGAAAGAGTTTTCCTGAGGTGCAGACCCTATCCCAAGTGGTTGTGGCAAGGAAAAGCAAATGCCCTCCACTTCTCTGGAAGAAACCACAGTGCCCAGCCATGTTCTAAGCCCGCCCATCCTCCCTGGGCTTCTGGCAGCAGGAGTGAAAAGAGAGGAGCAGAGCAATGGGACCCGTTTGACAAAACCCGGCTTCCAACGGGAAAGTCTTTCTCCACGTGCAGACATGCTCCCAGGTGCCTGGGGCAAGGGGAAGGAAATGCCATACACTGACCTGGAAGAGACCACAGGGCCCAGGCACAGTCTGAACCCTTCCCTCAACCCGGCGGTTTTCCTAGCAGGAGTTCAACCCCAACGAACACAGCCCGGAGACCCCTGGGGCAGAAACGGCTTCCGACGAACAATAGGTGCTTGCTGTGGAACACCTATCCCAAGTGGGGGAAGCCAGCTCAACAAAATGCCACACACCCAGGTGTAAGAAACAACATTGCCCAGGCATGGTCTAAGCCCCTCACCTCGTCCCTGTGCTTTGGGGAGCCGGAGGGACACCCGAGGCCAACGGCCCTGAGACCCCTTTGCAAAAAGCCGGCTTCCCACGGAAAGCGTTTTCCCAGGGTGCAGACCCTATCCCAAGTGGTTGTGGCAAGGTAAAGCAAATGCCCTCCACTTCTCTGGAAGAAACCACAGTGCCCAGACATGTTCTAAGCCCTCCCATCCTCCCTGGGCTTCTGACAGCAGGAGTGAAAAGAGAGGAGCAGAGCACTGGGACCCGTTTGACAAAACCCGGCTTCCCACGGGAAAGTCTTTCTCCACGTGCAGACATGCTCCCAGGTGCCTGGGGCAAGGGGAAGGAAATGCCATACACTGACCTGGAAGAGACCACAGGGCCCAGGCACAGTCTGAACCCTTCCCTCAACCCGGCGGTTTTGCTAGCAGGAGTTCAACCCCAACGAACACAGCCCGGAGACCCCTGGGGCAAAAACGGCTTCCGACGAACAATAGGTGCTTGCTGTGGAACACCTATCCCAAGTGGGGGAAGCCAGCTCAACAAAATGCCACATACCCAGGTGTAAGAAACAACATTGCCCAGGCATGGTCTAAGCCCCTCACCTCGTCCCTGTGCTTTGGGGAGTCGGAGGGACACCCGAGGCCCACGGCCCTGAGACCCCTTTGCAAAAAGCCGGCTTCCCACGGAAAGAGTTTTCCTGAGGTGCAGACCCTATCCCAAGTGGTTGTGGCAAGGTAAAGCAAATGCCCTCCTCTTCTCTGGAAGAAACCACAGTGCCCAGCCATGTTCTAAGCCCTCCCATCCTCCCTGGACTTCTGGCAGCAGGAGTGAAAAGAGAGGAGCAGAGCACTGGGACCCGTTTGACAAAACCCGGGTTCCCACGGGAAAGTCTTTCTCCACGTGCAGACATGCTCCCAGGTGCCTGTGGCAAGGGGAAGGAAATGCCATACACTGACCTGGAAGAGACCACAGGGCCCAGGCACAGTCTGAACCCTTCCCTCAACCCGGCGGTTTTGCTAGCAGGAGTTCAACCCCAACGAACACAGCCCCGAGACCCCTGGAGCAAAAACGGCTTCAGACGATCAATAGGTGCTTGCTGTGGAACACTCATCCCAAGTGGGGGAAGCCAGCTCAACAAAATGCCACACACCCAGGTGTAAGAAACAACATTGCCCAGGCATGGTCTAAGCCCCTCACCTCGTCCCTGTGCTTTGGGGAGCTGGAGGGACACCCGAGGCCCACGGCCCTGAGACCCCTTTGCAAAAAGCCGGCTTCCCACGGAAAGAGTTTTCCTGAGGTGCAGACCCTATCCCAAGTGGTTGTGGCAAGGTAAAGCAAATGCCCTCCTCTTCTCTGGAAGAAACCACAGTGCCCAGCCATGTTCTAAGCCCTCCCATCCTCCCTGGGCTTCTGGCAGCAGGAGTGAAAAGAGAGGAGCAGAGCACTGGGACCCGTTTGACAAAACCCGGCTTCCCACCGGAAAGTCTTTCTCCACGTGCAGACATGCTCCCAGGTGCCTGGGGCAAGGGGAAGGAAATGCCATACACTGACCTGGAAGAGACCACAGGGCCCAGGCACAGTCTGAACCCTTCCCTCAACCCGGCGGTTTTGCTAGCAGGAGTTCAACCCCAACGAACACAGCCCCGAGACCCCTGGGGCAAAAACGGCTTCAGACGATCAATAGGTGCTTGCTGTGGAACACTCATCCCAAGTGGGGGAAGCCAGCTCAACAAAATGCCACACACCCAGGTGTAAGAAACAACATTGCCCAGGCTTGGTCTAAGCCCCTCACCTCGTCCCTGTGCTTTGGGGAGCAGGAGGGACACCCGAGGCCCACGGCCCTGAGACCCCTTTGCAAAAAGCCGGCTTCCCACGGAAAGAGTTTTCCTGAGGTGCAGACCCTATCCCAAGTGGTTGTGGCAAGGTAAAGCAAATGCCCTCCACTTCTCTGGAAGAAACCACAGTGCCCAGACATGTTCTAAGCCCTCCCATCCTCCCTGGGCTTCTGACAGCAGGAGTGAAAAGAGAGGAGCAGAGCACTGGGACCCGTTTGACAAAACCCGGCTTCCCACGGGAAAGTCTTTCTCCACGTGCAGACATGCTCCCAGGTGCCTGGGGCAAGGGGAAGGAAATGCCATACACTGACCTGGAAGAGACCACAGGGCCCAGGCACAGTCTGAACCCTTCCCTCAACCCGGCGGTTTTGCTAGCAGGAGTTCAACCCCAACGAACACAGCCCGGAGACCCCTGGGGCAAAAACGGCTTCCGACGAACAATAGGTGCTTGCTGTGGAACACCTATCCCAAGTGGGGGAAGCCAGCTCAACAAAATGCCACATACCCAGGTGTAAGAAACAACATTGCCCAGGCATGGTCTAAGCCCCTCACCTCGTCCCTGTGCTTTGGGGAGTCGGAGGGACACCCGAGGCCCACGGCCCTGAGACCCCTTTGCAAAAAGCCGGCTTCCCACGGAAAGAGTTTTCCTGAGGTGCAGACCCTATCCCAAGTGGTTGTGGCAAGGTAAAGCAAATGCCCTCCTCTTCTCTGGAAGAAACCACAGTGCCCAGCCATGTTCTAAGCCCTCCCATCCTCCCTGGACTTCTGGCAGCAGGAGTGAAAAGAGAGGAGCAGAGCACTGGGACCCGTTTGACAAAACCCGGGTTCCCACGGGAAAGTCTTTCTCCACGTGCAGACATGCTCCCAGGTGCCTGTGGCAAGGGGAAGGAAATGCCATACACTGACCTGGAAGAGACCACAGGGCCCAGGCACAGTCTGAACCCTTCCCTCAACCCGGCGGTTTTGCTAGCAGGAGTTCAACCCCAACGAACACAGCCCCGAGACCCCTGGAGCAAAAACGGCTTCAGACGATCAATAGGTGCTTGCTGTGGAACACTCATCCCAAGTGGGGGAAGCCAGCTCAACAAAATGCCACACACCCAGGTGTAAGAAACAACATTGCCCAGGCATGGTCTAAGCCCCTCACCTCGTCCCTGTGCTTTGGGGAGCTGGAGGGACACCCGAGGCCCACGGCCCTGAGACCCCTTTGCAAAAAGCCGGCTTCCCACGGAAAGAGTTTTCCTGAGGTGCAGACCCTATCCCAAGTGGTTGTGGCAAGGTAAAGCAAATGCCCTCCTCTTCTCTGGAAGAAACCACAGTGCCCAGCCATGTTCTAAGCCCTCCCATCCTCCCTGGGCTTCTGGCAGCAGGAGTGAAAAGAGAGGAGCAGAGTACTGGGACCCGTTTGACAAAACCCGGCTTCCCACGGGAAAGTCTTTCTCCGCGTGCAGACATGCTCCCAGGTGCCTGTGGCAAGGGGAAGGAAATGCCATACACTGACCTGGAAGAGACCACAGGGCCCAGGCACAGTCTGAACCCTTCCCTCAACCCGGCGGTTTTGCTAGCAGGAGTTCAACCCCAACGAACACAGCCCCGAGACCCCTGGGGCAAAAACGGCTTCAGACGATCAATAGGTGCTTGCTGTGGAACACTCATCCCAAGTGGGGGAAGCGAGCTCAACAAAATGCCACACACCCAGGTGTAAGAAACAACATTGCCCAGGCTTGGTCTAAGCCCCTCACCTCGTCCCTGTGCTTTGGGGAGCAGGAGGGACACCCGAGGCCCACGGCCCTGAGACCCCTTTGCAAAAAGCCGGCTTCCCACGGAAAGAGTTTTCCTGAGGTGCAGACCCTATCCCAAGTGGTTGTGGCAAGGTAAAGCAAATGCCCTCCACTTCTCTGGAAGAAACCAGAGTGCCCAGACATGTTCTAAGCCCGCCCATCCTCCCTGGGCTTCTGGCAGCAGGAGTGAAAAGAGAGGAGCAGAGCAATGGGACCCGTTTGACAAAACCCGGCTTCCAACGGGAAAGTCTTTCTCCACGTGCAGACATGCTCCCAGGTGCCTGGGGCAAGGGGAAGGAAATGCCATACACTGACCTGGAAGAGACCACAGGGCCCAGGCACAGTCTGAACCCTTCCCTCAACCCGGCGGTTTTCCTAGCAGGAGTTCAACCCCAACGAACACAGCCCGGAGACCCCTGGGGCAGAAACGGCTTCCGACGATCAATAGGTGCTTGCTGTGGAACACCTATCCCAAGTGGGGGAAGCCAGCTCAACAAAATGCCACATACCCAGGTGTAAGAAACAACATTGCCCAGGCATGGTCTAAGCCCCTCACCTCGTCCCTGTGCTTTGGGGAGTCGGAGGGACACCCGAGGCCCACGGCCCTGAGACCCCTTTGCAAAAAGCCGGCTTCCCACGGAAAGAGTTTTCCTGAGGTGCAGACCCTATCCCAAGTGGTTGTGGCAAGGTAAAGCAAATGCCCTCCTCTTCTCTGGAAGAAACCACAGTGCCCAGCCATGTTCTAAGCCCTCCCATCCTCCCTGGGCTTCTGGCAGCAGGAGTGAAAAGAGAGGAGCAGAGCACTGGGACCCGTTTGACAAAACCCGGCTTCCCACCGGAAAGTCTTTCTCCACGTGCAGACATGCTCCCAGGTGCCTGGGGCAAGGGGAAGGAAATGCCATACACTGACCTGGAAGAGACCACAGGGCCCAGGCACAGTCTGAACCCCTCCCTCAACCCGGCGGTTTTGCTAGCAGGAGTTCAACCCCAACGAACACAGCCCCGAGACCCCTGGGGCAAAAACGGCTTCAGACGATCAATAAGTGCTTGCTGTGGAACACTCATCCCAAGTGGGGGAAGCCAGCTCAACAAAATGCCACACACCCAGGTGTAAGAAACAACATTGCCCAGGCTTGGTCTAAGCCCCTCACCTCGTCCCTGTGCTTTGGGGAGCAGGAGGGACACCCGAGGCCCACGGCCCTGAGACCCCTTTGCAAAAAGCCGGCTTCCCACGGAAAGAGTTTTCCTGAGGTGCAGACCCTATCCCAAGTGGTTGTGGCAAGGTAAAGCAAATGCCCTCCACTTCTCTGGAAGAAACCAGAGTGCCCAGACATGTTCTAAGCCCGCCCATCCTCCCTGGGCTTCTGGCAGCAGGAGTGAAAAGAGAGGAGCAGAGCAATGGGACCCGTTTGACAAAACCCGGCTTCCAACGGGAAAGTCTTTCTCCACGTGCAGACATGCTCCCAGGTGCCTGGGGCAAGGGGAAGGAAATGCCATACACTGACCTGGAAGAGACCACAGGGCCCAGGCACAGTCTGAACCCTTCCCTCAACCCGGCGGTTTTGCTAGCAGGAGTTCAACCCCAAAGAACACAGCCCGGAGACCCCTGGGGCAAAAACGGCTTCCGACGAACAATAGGTGCTTGCTGTGGAACACCTATCCCAAGTGGGGGTAGCCTGCTCAACAAAATGCCACACACCCAGTGTAAGAAACAACATTGCCCAGGCATGGTCTAAGCCCCTCACCTCGTCCCTGTGCTTTGGGGAGCCGGAGGGACAGCCGAAGCACACGGCGCTGAGACCCCTTTGCAAAAAGCCGGCTTCCCACGGAAACAGTTTTCCTGAGGTGCAGACCCTATCCCAAGTGGTTGTGGCAAGGTAAAGCAAATGCCCTCCACTTCTCTGGAAGAAACCACAGTGCCCAGCCATGTTCTAAGCCCTCCCATCCTCCCTGGGCTTCTGACAGCAGGAGTGAAAAGAGAGGAGCAGAGCACGGGGACCCGTTTGACAAAAACCGGCTTCCCACGGGAAAGTCTTTCTCCACGTGCAGACATGCTCCCAGGTGCCTGTGGCAAGGGGAAGGTAATGCCATACACTGACCTGGAATAGAGCACAGGGCCCAGGCACAGTCTGAACCCTTCCCTGAACCCGGCGGTTTTGCTAGCAGGAGTTCAACCCCAACGAACACAGCCCGGAGACCCCTGGGGCAAAAACGGCTTCCGAAGAACAATAGGTGCTTGCTGTGGAACACCTATCCGAAGTGGGGGTAGCCTGCTCAACAAAATGCCACACACCCAGTGTAAGAAACAACATTGCCCAGGCATGGTCTAAGCCCCTCACCTCGTCCCTGTGCTTTGGGGAGCCGGAGGGACAGCCGAAGCACACGGCGCTGAGACCCCTTTGCAAAAAGCGGGCTTCCCACAGAGACAGTTTTCCTGATGTGCAGACCCTATCCCAAGTGGTTGTGGCAAGGTAAAGCAAATGCCCTCCACTTCTCTGGAAGAAACCACAGTGCCCAGCCATGTTCTAAGCCCTCCCATCCTCCCTGGGCTTCTGGCAGCAGGAGTGAAAAGAGAGGAGCAGAGCACTGGGACCCGTTTGACAAAACCCGGCTTCTCACGGGAAAGTCTTTCTCCACGTGCAGACATGCACCCAGGTGCCTGGGGCAAGGGGAAGGAAATGCCATACACTGACCTGGAAGAGACCACAGGGCCCAGGCACAGTCTGAACCCTTCCCTCAACTCGGCGGTTTTGCTAGAAGGAGTTCAACCCCAACGAACACAGCCCGGAGACCCCTGGGGCAAAAACGGCTTCCGATGATCAATAGGTGCTTGCTGTGGAACACTCATCCCAAGTGGGGGAAGCCAGCTCAACAAAATGCCACACACCCAGGTGTAAGAAACAACATTGCCCAGGCTTGGTCTCAGCCCCTCACCTCGTCCCTGTGCTTTGGGGAGCAGGAGGGACACCCGAGGCCCACGGCCCTGAGACCCCTTTGCAAAAAGCCGGCTTCCCACGGAAAGAGTTTTCCTGAGGTGCAGACCCTATCCCAAGTGGTTGTGGCAAGGAAAAGCAAATGCCCTCCACTTCTCTGGAAGAAACCACAGTGCCCAGCCATGTTCTAAGCCCGCCCATCCTCCCTGGGCTTCTGGCAGCAGGAGTGAAAAGAGAGGAGCAGAGCAATGGGACCCGTTAGACAAAACCCGGCTTCCAACGGGAAAGTCTTTCTCCACGTGCAGACATGCTCCCAGGTGCCTGGGGCAAGGGGAAGGAAATGCCATACACTGACCTGGAAGAGACCACAGGGCCCAGGCACAGTCTGAACCCTTCCCTCAACCCGGCGGTTTTCCTAGCAGGAGTTCAACCCCAACGAACACAGCCCGGAGACCCCTGGGGCAAAAACGGCTTCCGACGAACAATAGGTGCTTGCTGTGGAACACCTATCCCAAGTGGGGGAAGCCAGCTCAACAAAATGCCACACACCCAGGTGTAAGAAACAACATTGCCCAGGCTTGGTCTAAGCCCCTCACCTCGTCCCTGTGCTTTGGGGAGCCGGAGGGACACCCGAGGCCAACGGCCCTGAGACCCCTTTGCAAAAAGCCGGCTTCCCACGGAAAGCGTTTTCCCAGGGTGCAGACCCTATCCCAAGTGGTTGTGGCAAGGTAAAGCAAATGCCCTCCACTTCTCTGGAAGAAACCACAGTGCCCAGACATGTTCTAAGCCCTCCCATCCTCCCTGGGCTTCTGACAGCAGGAGTGAAAAGAGAGGAGCAGAGCACTGGGACCCGTTTGACAAAACCCGGCTTCCCACGGGAAAGTCTTTCTCCACGTGCAGACATGCTCCCAGGTGCCTGGGGCAAGGGGAAGGAAATGCCATACACTGACCTGGAAGAGACCACAGGGCCCAGGCACAGTCTGAACCCTTCCCTCAACCCGGCGGTTTTGCTAGCAGGAGTTCAACCCCAACGAACACAGCCCGGAGACCCCTGGGGCAAAAACGGCTTCCGACGAACAATAGGTGCTTGCTGTGGAACACCTATCCCAAGTGGGGGAAGCCAGCTCAACAAAATGCCACATACCCAGGTGTAAGAAACAACATTGCCCAGGCATGGTCTAAGCCCCTCACCTCGTCCCTGTGCTTTGGGGAGTCGGAGGGACACCCGAGGCCCACGGCCCTGAGACCCCTTTGCAAAAAGCCGGCTTCCCACGGAAAGAGTTTTCCTGAGGTGCAGACCCTATCCCAAGTGGTTGTGGCAAGGTAAAGCAAATGCCCTCCTCTTCTCTGGAAGAAACCACAGTGCCCAGCCATGTTCTAAGCCCTCCCATCCTCCCTGGACTTCTGGCAGCAGGAGTGAAAAGAGAGGAGCAGAGCACTGGGACCCGTTTGACAAAACCCGGGTTCCCACGGGAAAGTCTTTCTCCACGTGCAGACATGCTCCCAGGTGCCTGTGGCAAGGGGAAGGAAATGCCATACACTGACCTGGAAGAGACCACAGGGCCCAGGCACAGTCTGAACCCTTCCCTCAACCCGGCGGTTTTGCTAGCAGGAGTTCAACCCCAACGAACACAGCCCCGAGACCCCTGGAGCAAAAACGGCTTCAGACGATCAATAGGTGCTTGCTGTGGAACACTCATCCCAAGTGGGGGAAGCCAGCTCAACAAAATGCCACACACCCAGGTGTAAGAAACAACATTGCCCAGGCATGGTCTAACCCCTCACCTCGTCCCTGTGCTTTGGGGAGTCGGAGGGACACCCGAGGCCCACGGCCCTGAGACCCCTTTGCAAAAAGCCGGCTTCCCACGGAAAGAGTTTTCCTGAGGTGCAGACCCTATCCCAAGTGGTTGTGGCAAGGTAAAGCAAATGCCCTCCTCTTCTCTGGAAGAAACCACAGTGCCCAGCCATGTTCTAAGCCCTCCCATCCTCCCTGGGCTTCTGGCAGCAGGAGTGAAAAGAGAGGAGCAGAGTACTGGGACCCGTTTGACAAAACCCGGCTTCCCACGGGAAAGTCTTTCTCCGCGTGCAGACATGCTCCCAGGTGCCTGTGGCAAGGGGAAGGAAATGCCATACACTGACCTGGAAGAGACCACAGGGCCCAGGCACAGTCTGAACCCTTCCCTCAACCCGGCGGTTTTGCTAGCAGGAGTTCAACCCCAACGAACACAGCCCCGAGACCCCTGGGGCAAAAACGGCTTCAGACGATCAATAGGTGCTTGCTGTGGAACACTCATCCCAAGTGGGGGAAGCGAGCTCAACAAAATGCCACACACCCAGGTGTAAGAAACAACATTGCCCAGGCTTGGTCTAAGCCCCTCACCTCGTCCCTGTGCTTTGGGGAGCAGGAGGGACACCCGAGGCCCACGGCCCTGAGACCCCTTTGCAAAAAGCCGGCTTCCCACGGAAAGAGTTTTCCTGAGGTGCAGACCCTATCCCAAGTGGTTGTGGCAAGGTAAAGCAAATGCCCTCCACTTCTCTGGAAGAAACCAGAGTGCCCAGACATGTTCTAAGCCCGCCCATCCTCCCTGGGCTTCTGGCAGCAGGAGTGAAAAGAGAGGAGCAGAGCAATGGGACCCGTTTGACAAAACCCGGCTTCCAACGGGAAAGTCTTTCTCCACGTGCAGACATGCTCCCAGGTGCCTGGGGCAAGGGGAAGGAAATGCCATACACTGACCTGGAAGAGACCACAGGGCCCAGGCACAGTCTGAACCCTTCCCTCAACCCGGCGGTTTTCCTAGCAGGAGTTCAACCCCAACGAACACAGCCCGGAGACCCCTGGGGCAGAAACGGCTTCCGACGATCAATAGGTGCTTGCTGTGGAACACCTATCCCAAGTGGGGGAAGCCAGCTCAACAAAATGCCACATACCCAGGTGTAAGAAACAACATTGCCCAGGCATGGTCTAAGCCCCTCACCTCGTCCCTGTGCTTTGGGGAGTCGGAGGGACACCCGAGGCCCACGGCCCTGAGACCCCTTTGCAAAAAGCCGGCTTCCCACGGAAAGAGTTTTCCTGAGGTGCAGACCCTATCCCAAGTGGTTGTGGCAAGGTAAAGCAAATGCCCTCCTCTTCTCTGGAAGAAACCACAGTGCCCAGCCATGTTCTAAGCCCTCCCATCCTCCCTGGGCTTCTGGCAGCAGGAGTGAAAAGAGAGGAGCAGAGCACTGGGACCCGTTTGACAAAACCCGGCTTCCCACCGGAAAGTCTTTCTCCACGTGCAGACATGCTCCCAGGTGCCTGGGGCAAGGGGAAGGAAATGCCATACACTGACCTGGAAGAGACCACAGGGCCCAGGCACAGTCTGAACCCCTCCCTCAACCCGGCGGTTTTGCTAGCAGGAGTTCAACCCCAACGAACACAGCCCCGAGACCCCTGGGGCAAAAACGGCTTCAGACGATCAATAAGTGCTTGCTGTGGAACACTCATCCCAAGTGGGGGAAGCCAGCTCAACAAAATGCCACACACCCAGGTGTAAGAAACAACATTGCCCAGGCTTGGTCTAAGCCCCTCACCTCGTCCCTGTGCTTTGGGGAGCAGGAGGGACACCCGAGGCCCACGGCCCTGAGACCCCTTTGCAAAAAGCCGGCTTCCCACGGAAAGAGTTTTCCTGAGGTGCAGACCCTATCCCAAGTGGTTGTGGCAAGGTAAAGCAAATGCCCTCCACTTCTCTGGAAGAAACCAGAGTGCCCAGACATGTTCTAAGCCCGCCCATCCTCCCTGGGCTTCTGGCAGCAGGAGTGAAAAGAGAGGAGCAGAGCAATGGGACCCGTTTGACAAAACCCGGCTTCCAACGGGAAAGTCTTTCTCCACGTGCAGACATGCTCCCAGGTGCCTGGGGCAAGGGGAAGGAAATGCCATACACTGACCTGGAAGAGACCACAGGGCCCAGGCACAGTCTGAACCCTTCCCTCAACCCGGCGGTTTTGCTAGCAGGAGTTCAACCCCAAAGAACACAGCCCGGAGACCCCTGGGGCAAAAACGGCTTCCGACGAACAATAGGTGCTTGCTGTGGAACACCTATCCCAAGTGGGGGTAGCCTGCTCAACAAAATGCCACACACCCAGTGTAAGAAACAACATTGCCCAGGCATGGTCTAAGCCCCTCACCTCGTCCCTGTGCTTTGGGGAGCCGGAGGGACAGCCGAAGCACACGGCGCTGAGACCCCTTTGCAAAAAGCCGGCTTCCCACGGAAACAGTTTTCCTGAGGTGCAGACCCTATCCCAAGTGGTTGTGGCAAGGTAAAGCAAATGCCCTCCACTTCTCTGGAAGAAACCACAGTGCCCAGCCATGTTCTAAGCCCTCCCATCCTCCCTGGGCTTCTGACAGCAGGAGTGAAAAGAGAGGAGCAGAGCACGGGGACCCGTTTGACAAAAACCGGCTTCCCACGGGAAAGTCTTTCTCCACGTGCAGACATGCTCCCAGGTGCCTGTGGCAAGGGGAAGGTAATGCCATACACTGACCTGGAATAGAGCACAGGGCCCAGGCACAGTCTGAACCCTTCCCTCAACCCGGCGGTTTTGCTAGCAGGAGTTCAACCCCAACGAACACAGCCCGGAGACCCCTGGGGCAAAAACGGCTTCCGAAGAACAATAGGTGCTTGCTGTGGAACACCTATCCGAAGTGGGGGTAGCCTGCTCAACAAAATGCCACACACCCAGTGTAAGAAACAACATTGCCCAGGCATGGTCTAAGCCCCTCACCTCGTCCCTGTGCTTTGGGGAGCCGGAGGGACAGCCGAAGCACACGGCCCTGAGACCCCTTTGCAAAAAGCGGGCTTCCCACAGAGACAGTTTTCCTGATGTGCAGACCCTATCCCAAGTGGTTGTGGCAAGGTAAAGCAAATGCCCTCCACTTCTCTGGAAGAAACCACAGTGCCCAGCCATGTTCTAAGCCCTCCCATCCTCCCTGGGCTTCTGGCAGCAGGAGTGAAAAGAGAGGAGCAGAGCACTGGGACCCGTTTGACAAAACCCGGCTTCTCACGGGAAAGTCTTTCTCCACGTGCAGACATGCTCCCAGGTGCCTGGGGCAAGGGGAAGGAAATGCCATACACTGACCTGGAAGAGACCACAGGGCCCAGGCACAGTCTGAACCCTTCCCTCAACTCGGCGGTTTTCCTAGCAGGAGTTCAACCCCAACGAACACAGCCCGGAGACCCCTGGGGCAAAAACGGCTTCCGACGAACAATAGGTGCTTGCTGTGGAACACCTATCCCAAGTGGGGGAAGCCAGCTCAACAAAATGCCACACACCCAGGTGTAAGAAACAACATTGCCCAGGCTTGGTCTCAGCCCCTCACCTCGTCCCTGTGCTTTGGGGAGCAGGAGGGACACCCGAGGCCCACGGCCCTGAGACCCCTTTGCAAAAAGCCGGCTTCCCACGGAAAGAGTTTTCCTGAGGTGCAGACCCTATCCCAAGTGGTTGTGGCAAGGAAAAGCAAATGCCCTCCACTTCTCTGGAAGAAACCACAGTGCCCAGCCATGTTCTAAGCCCGCCCATCCTCCCTGGGCTTCTGGCAGCAGGAGTGAAAAGAGAAGAGCAGAGCAATGGGACCCGTTAGACAAAACCCGGCTTCCAACGGGAAAGTCTTTCTCCACGTGCAGACATGCTCCCAGGTGCCTGGGGCAAGGGGAAGGAAATGCCATACACTGACCTGGAAGAGACCACAGGGCCCAGGCACAGTCTGAACCCTTCCCTCAACCCGGCGGTTTTCCTAGCAGGAGTTCAACCCCAACGAACACAGCCCGGAGACCCCTGGGGCAAAAACGGCTTCCGACGAACAATAGGTGCTTGCTGTGGAACACCTATCCCAAGTGGGGGAAGCCAGCTCAACAAAATGCCACACACCCAGGTGTAAGAAACAACATTGCCCAGGCTTGGTCTAAGCCCCTCACCTCGTCCCTGTGCTTTGGGGAGCCGGAGGGACACCCGAGGCCAACGGCCCTGAGACCCCTTTGCAAAAAGCCGGCTTCCCACGGAAAGCGTTTTCCCAGGGTGCAGACCCTATCCCAAGTGGTTGTGGCAAGGTAAAGCAAATGCCCTCCACTTCTCTGGAAGAAACCACAGTGCCCAGACATGTTCTAAGCCCTCCCATCCTCCCTGGGCTTCTGACAGCAGGAGTGAAAAGAGAGGAGCAGAGCACTGGGACCCGTTTGACAAAACCCGGCTTCCCACGGGAAAGTCTTTCTCCACGTGCAGACATGCTCCCAGGTGCCTGGGGCAAGGGGAAGGAAATGCCATACACTGACCTGGAAGAGACCACAGGGCCCAGGCACAGTCTGAACCCTTCCCTCAACCCGGCGGTTTTGCTAGCAGGAGTTCAACCACAACGAACACAGCCCGGAGACCCCTGGGGCAAAAACGGCTTCCGACGAACAATAGGTGCTTGCTGTGGAACACCTATCCCAAGTGGGGGAAGCCAGCTCAACAAAATGCCACATACCCAGGTGTAAGAAACAACATTGCCCAGGCATGGTCTAAGCCCCTCACCTCGTCCCTGTGCTTTGGGGAGTCGGAGGGACACCCGAGGCCCACGGCCCTGAGACCCCTTTGCAAAAAGCCGGCTTCCCACGGAAAGAGTTTTCCTGAGGTGCAGACCCTATCCCAAGTGGTTGTGGCAAGGTAAAGCAAATGCCCTCCTCTTCTCTGGAAGAAACCACAGTGCCCAGCCATGTTCTAAGCCCTCCCATCCTCCCTGGACTTCTGGCAGCAGGAGTGAAAAGAGAGGAGCAGAGCACTGGGACCCGTTTGACAAAAACCGGCTTCCCACGGGAAAGTCTTTCTCCACGTGCAGACATGCTCCCAGGTGCCTGTGGCAAGGGGAAGGAAATGCCATACACTGACCTGGAAGAGACCACAGGGCCCAGGCACAGTCTGAACCCTTCCCTCAACCCGGCGGTTTTGCTAGCAGGAGTTCAACCCCAACGAACACAGCCCCGAGACCCCTGGAGCAAAAACGGCTTCAGACGATCAATAGGTGCTTGCTGTGGAACACTCATCCCAAGTGGGGGAAGCCAGCTCAACAAAATGCCACACACCCAGGTGTAAGAAACAACATTGCCCAGGCATGGTCTAAGCCCCTCACCTCGTCCCTGTGCTTTGGGGAGCTGGAGGGACACCCGAGGCCCACGGCCCTGAGACCCCTTTGCAAAAAGCCGGCTTCCCACGGAAAGAGTTTTCCTGAGGTGCAGACCCTATCCCAAGTGGTTGTGGCAAGGTAAAGCAAATGCCCTCCTCTTCTCTGGAAGAAACCACAGTGCCCAGCCATGTTCTAAGCCCTCCCATCCTCCCTGGGCTTCTGGCAGCAGGAGTGAAAAGAGAGGAGCAGAGTACTGGGACCCGTTTGACAAAACCCGGCTTCCCACGGGAAAGTCTTTCTCCGCGTGCAGACATGCTCCCAGGTGCCTGTGGCAAGGGGAAAGAAATGCCATACACTGACCTGGAAGAGACCACAGGGCCCAGGCACAGTCTGAACCCTTCCCTCAACCCGGCGGTTTTGCTAGCAGGAGTTCAACCCCAACGAACACAGCCCCGAGACCCCTGGGGCAAAAACGGCTTCAGACGATCAATAGGTGCTTGCTGTGGAACACTCATCCCAAGTGGGGGAAGCCAGCTCAACAAAATGCCACACACCCAGGTGTAAGAAACAACATTGCCCAGGCTTGGTCTGAGCCCCTCACCTCGTCCCTGTGCTTTGGGGAGCAGGAGGGACACCCGAGGCCCACGGCCCTGAGACCCCTTTGCAAAAAGCCGGCTTCCCACGGAAAGAGTTTTCCTGAGGTGCAGACCCTATCCCAAGTGGTTGTGGCAAGGTAAAGCAAATGCCCTCCACTTCTCTGGAAGAAACCAGAGTGCCCAGACATGTTCTAAGCCCGCCCATCCTCCCTGGGCTTCTGGCAGCAGGAGTGAAAAGAGAGGAGCAGAGCAATGGGACCCGTTTGACAAAACCCGGCTTCCAACGGGAAAGTCTTTCTCCACGTGCAGACATGCTCCCAGGTGCCTGGGGCAAGGGGAAGGAAATGCCATACACTGACCTGGAAGAGACCACAGGGCCCAGGCACAGTCTGAACCCTTCCCTCAACCCGGCGGTTTTCCTAGCAGGAGTTCAACCCCAACGAACACAGCCCGGAGACCCCTGGGGCAAAAACGGCTTCCGACGATCAATAGGTGCTTGCTGTGGAACACCTATCCCAAGTGGGGGAAGCCAGCTCAACAAAATGCCACATACCCAGGTGTAAGAAACAACATTGCCCAGGCATGGTCTAAGCCCCTCACCTCGTCCCTGTGCTTTGGGGAGTCGGAGGGACACCCGAGGCCCACGGCCCTGAGACCCCTTTGCAAAAAGCCGGCTTCCCACGGAAAGAGTTTTCCTGAGGTGCAGACCCTATCCCAAGTGGTTGTGGCAAGGTAAAGCAAATGCCCTCCTCTTCTCTGGAAGAAACCACAGTGCCCAGCCATGTTCTAAGCCCTACCATCCTCCCTGGGCTTCTGGCAGCAGGAGTGAAAAGAGAGGAGCAGAGCACTGGGACCCGTTTGACAAAACCCGGCTTCCCACGGGAAAGTCTTTCTCCGCGTGCAGACATGCTCCCAGGTGCCTGTGGCAAGGGGAAGGTAATGCCATACACTGACCTGGAATAGAGCACAGGGCCCAGGCACAGTCTGAACCCTTCCCTCAACCCGGCGGTTTTGCTAGCAGGAGTTCAACCCCAACGAACACAGCCCGGAGACCCCTGGGGCAAAAACGGCTTCCGAAGAACAATAGGTGCTTGCTGTGGAACACCTATCCGAAGTGGGGGTAGCCTGCTCAACAAAATGCCACACACCCAGTGTAAGAAACAACATTGCCCAGGCATGGTCTAAGCCCCTCACCTCGTCCCTGTGCTTTGGGGAGCCGGAGGGACAGCCGAAGCACACGGCGCTGAGACCCCTTTGCAAAAAGCGGGCTTCCCACAGAGACAGTTTTCCTGATGTGCAGACCCTATCCCAAGTGGTTGTGGCAAGGTAAAGCAAATGCCCTCCACTTCTCTGGAAGAAACCACAGTGCCCAGCCATGTTCTAAGCCCTCCCATCCTCCCTGGGCTTCTGGCAGCAGGAGTGAAAAGAGAGGAGCAGAGCACTGGGACCCGTTTGACAAAACCCGGCTTCTCACGGGAAAGTCTTTCTCCACGTGCAGACATGCTCCCAGGTGCATGTGGCAAGGGGAAGGAAATGCCATACACTGACCTGGAAGAGACCACAGGGCCCAGGCACAGTCTGAACCCTTCCCTCAACTCGGCGGTTTTGCTAGAAGGAGTTCAACCCCAACGAACACAGCCCGGAGACCCCTGGGGCAAAAACGGCTTCCGATGATCAATAGGTGCTTGCTGAGGAACACTCATCCCAAGTGGGGGAAGCCAGCTGAACAAAATGCCACACACCCAGGTGTAAGAAACAACATTGCCCAGGCTTGGTCTCAGCCCCTCACCTCGTCCCTGTGCTTTGGGGAGCAGGAGGGACACCCGAGGCCCACGGCCCTGAGACCCCTTTGCAAAAAGCCGGCTTCCCACGGAAAGAGTTTTCCTGAGGTGCAGACCCTATCCCAAGTGGTTGTGGCAAGGAAAAGCAAATGCCCTCCACTTCTCTGGAAGAAACCACAGTGCCCAGCCATGTTCTAAGCCCGCCCATCCTCCCTGGGCTTCTGGCAGCAGGAGTGAAAAGAGAGGAGCAGAGCAATGGGACCCGTTTGACAAAACCCGGCTTCCAACGGGAAAGTTTTTCTCCACGTGCAGACATGCTCCCAGGTGCCTGGGGCAAGGGGAAGGAAATGCCATACACTGACCTGGAAGAGACCACAGGGCCCAGGCACAGTCTGAAGCCTTCCCTCAACCCGGCGGTTTTCCTAGCAGGAGTTCAACCCCAACGAACACAGCCCGGAGACCCCTGGGGCAAAAACGGCTTCCGACGATCAATAGGTGCTTGCTGTGGAACACCTATCCCAAGTGGGGGAAGCCAGCTCAACAAAATGCCACACACCCAGGTGTAAGAAACAACATTGCCCAGGCATGGTCTAAGCCCCTCACCTCGTCCCTGTGCTTTGGGGAGCCGGAGGGACACCCGAGGCCAACGGCCCTGAGACCCCTTTGCAAAAAGCCGGCTTCCCACGGAAAGCGTTTTCCCAGGGTGCAGACCCTATCCCAAGTGGTTGTGGCAAGGTAAAGCAAATGCCCTCCACTTCTCTGGAAGAAACCACAGTGCCCAGACATGTTCTAAGCCCTCCCATCCTCCCTGGGCTTCTGACAGCAGGAGTGAAAAGAGAGGAGCAGAGCACTGGGACCCGTTTGACAAAACCCGGCTTCCCACGGGAAAGTCTTTCTCCACGTGCAGACATGCTCCCAGGTGCCTGGGGCAAGGGGAAGGAAATGCCATACACTGACCTGGAAGAGACCACAGGGCCCAGGCACAGTCTGAACCCTTCCCTCAACCCGGCGGTTTTGCTAGCAGGAGTTCAACCCCAACGAACACAGCCCGGAGACCCCTGGGGCAAAAACGGCTTCCGACGAACAATAGGTGCTTGCTGTGGAACACCTATCCCAAGTGGGGGAAGCCAGCTCAACAAAATGCGACATAGCCAGGTGTAAGAAACAACATTGCCCAGGCATGGTCTAAGCCCCTCACCTCGTCCCTGTGCTTTGGGGAGTCGGAGGGACACCCGAGGCCCACGGCCCTGAGACCCCTTTGCAAAAAGCCGGCTTCCCACGGAAAGAGTTTTCCTGAGGTGCAGACCCTATCCCAAGTGGTTGTGGCAAGGTAAAGCAAATGCCCTCCTCTTCTCTGGAAGAAACCACAGTGCCCAGCCATGTTCTAAGCCCTCCCATCCTCCCTGGACTTCTGGCAGCAGGAGTGAAAAGAGAGGAGCAGAGCACTGGGACCCGTTTGACAAAACCCGGGTTCCCACGGGAAAGTCTTTCTCCACGTGCAGACATGCTCCCAGGTGCCTGTGGCAAGGGGAAGGAAATGCCATACACTGACCTGGAAGAGACCACAGGGCCCAGGCACAGTCTGAACCCTTCCCTCAACCCGGCGGTTTTGCTAGCAGGAGTTCAACCCCAACGAACACAGCCCCGAGACCCCTGGGGCAAAAACGGCTTCCGACGATCAATAGGTGCTTGCTGTGGAACACTCATCCCAAGTGGGGGAAGCCAGCTCAACAAAATGCCACACACCCAGGTGTAAGAAACAACATTGCCCAGGCATGGTCTAAGCCCCTCACCTCGTCCCTGTGCTTTGGGGAGCAGGAGGGACACCCGAGGCCCACGGCCCTGAGACCCCTTTGCAAAAAGCCGGCTTCCCACGGAAAGAGTTTTCCTGAGGTGCAGACCCTATCCCAAGTGGTTGTGGCAAGGTAAAGCAAATGCCCTCCACTTCTCTGGAAGAAACCAGAGTGCCCAGACATGTTCTAAGCCCGCCCATCCTCCCTGGGCTTCTGGCAGCAGGAGTGAAAAGAGAGGAGCAGAGCAAAGGGACCCGTTTGACAAAACCCGGCTTCCAACGGGAAAGTCTTTCTCCACGTGCAGACATGCTCCCAGGTGCCTGTGGCAAGGGGAAGGAAATGCCATATACTGACCTGGAAGAGACCACAGGGCCCAGGCACAGTCTGAACCCTTCCCTCAACCCGGCGGTTTTGCTAGCAGGAGTTCAACCCCAACGAACACAGCCCGGAGACCCCTGGGGCAAAAACGGCTTCCGACGAACAATAGGTGCTTGCTGTGGAACACCTATCCCAAGTGGGGGTAGCCAGCTCAACAAAATGCCACACACCCAGGTGTAAGAAACAACATTGCCCAGGCATGGTCTAAGCCCCTCACCTCGTCCCTGTGCTTTGGGGAGCCGGAGGGACAGCCGAGGCACACGGCCCTGAGAACCCTTTGCAAAAAGCCGGCTTCCCACGGAAACAGTTTTCCTGAGGTGCAGACCCTATCCCAAGTGGTTGTGGCAAGGTAAAGCAAATGCCCTCCACTTCTCTGGAAGAAACCACAGTGCCCAGCCATGTTCTAAGCCCTCCCATCCTCCCTGGGCTTCTGGCAGCAGGAGTGAAAAGAGAGGAGCAGAGCACGGGGACCCGTTTGACAAAAACCGGCTTCCCACGGGAAAGTCTTTCTCCACGTGCAGACATGCTCCCAGGTGCCTGTGGCAAGGGGAAGGTAATGCCATACACTGACCTGGAAGAGAGCACAGGGCCCAGGCACAGTCTGAACCCTTCCCTCAACCCGGCGGTTTTGCTAGCAGGAGTTCAACCCCAACGAACACAGCCCGGAGACCCCGGGGGCAAAAACGCCTTCCGAAGAACAATAGGTGCTTGCTGTGGAACACCTATCCCAGTGGGGGTAGCCTGCTCAACAAAATGCCACACACCCAGTCTAAGAAACAACATTGCCCAGGCATGGTCTAAGCCCCTCACCTCGTCCCTGTGCTTTGGGGAGCCGGAGGGACAGCCGAAGCACACGGCGCTGAGACCCCTTTGCAAAAAGCCGGCTTCCCACGGAGACAGTTTTCCTGAGGTGCAGACCCTATCCCAAGTGGTTGTGGCAAGGTAAAGCAAATGCCCTCCACTTCTCTGGAAGAAACCACAGTGCCCAGCCATGTTCTAAGCCCTCCCATCCTCCCTGGGCTTCTGGCAGCAGGAGTGAAAAGAGAGGAGCAGAGCACTGGGACCCGTTTGACAAAACCCGGCTTCTCACGGGAAAGTCTTTCTCCACGTGCAGACATGCTCCCAGGTGCCTGGGGCAAGGGGAAGGAAATGCCATACACTGACCTGGAAGAGACCACAGGGCCCAGGCACAGTCTGAACCCTTCCCTCAACTCGGCGGTTTTGCTAGAAGGAGTTCAACCCCAACGAACACAGCCCGGAGACCCCTGGGGCAAAAACGGCTTCCGACGATCAATAGGTGCTTGCTGTGGAACACCTATCCCAAGTGGGGGAAGCCAGCTCAACAAAATGCCACACACCCAGGTGTAAGAAACAACATTGCCCAGGCTTGGTCTAAGCCCCTCACCTCGTCCCTGTGCTTTGGGGAGCCGGAGGGACACCCGAGGCCAACGGCCCTGAGACCCCTTTGCAAAAAGCCGGCTTCCCACGGAAAGAGTTTTCCTGAGGTGCAGACCCTATCCCAAGTGGTTGTGGCAAGGAAAAGCAAATGCCCTCCACTTCTCTGGAAGAAACCACAGTGCCCAGCCATGTTCTAAGCCCGCCCATCCTCCCTGGGCTTCTGGCAGCAGGAGTGAAAAGAGAGGAGCAGAGCAATGGGACCCGTTTGACAAAACCCGGCTTCCCACGGGAAAGTCTTTCTCCACGTGCAGACATGCTCCCAGGTGCCTGGGGCAAGGGGAAGGAAATGCCATACACTGACCTGGAAGAGACCACAGGGCCCAGGCACAGTCTGAACCCTTCCCTCAACCCGGCGGTTTTCCTAGCAGGAGTTCAACCCCAACGAACACAGCCCGGAGACCCCTGGGGCAAAAACGGCTTCCGACGAACAATAGGTGCTTGCTGTGGAACACCTATCCCAAGTGGGGGTAGCCAGCTCAACAAAATGCCACACACCCAGGTGTAAGAAACAACATTGCCCAGGCATGGTCTAAGCCCCTCACCTCGTCCCTGTGCTTTGGGGAGCCGGAGGGACAGCCGAGGCACACGGCCCTGAGACCCCTTTGCAAAAAGCCGGCTTCCCACGGAAACAGTTTTCCTGAGGTGCAGACCCTATCCCAAGTGGTTGTGGCAAGGTAAAGCAAATGCCCTCCACTTCTCTGGAAGAAACCACAGTGCCCAGCCATGTTCTAAGCCCTCCCATCCTCCCTGGGCTTCTGGCAGCAGGAGTGAAAAGAGAGGAGCAGAGCACGGGGACCCGTTTGACAAAAACCGGCTTCCCACGGGAAAGTCTTTCTCCACGTGCAGACATGCTCCCAGGTGCCTGGGGCAAAGGGAAGGTAATGCCATACACTGACCTGGAAGAGAGCACAGGGCCCAGGCACAGTCTGAACCCTTCCCTCAACCCGGCGGTTTTGCTAGCAGGAGTTCAACCCCAACGAACATAGCCCGGAGACCCCTGGGGCAAAAACGGTTTCCGACGAACAATAGGTGCTTGCTGTGGAACACCTAATCCAAGTGGGGGTAGCCAGCTCAACAAAATGCCACACACCCAGTGTAAGAAACAACATTGCCCAGGCATGGTCTAAGCCCCTCACCTCGTCCCTGTGCTTTGGGGAGCCGGAGGGACAGCCGAGGCACACGGCCCTGAGACCCCGTTGCAAAAAGCCGACTTCCCACGCAGACAGTTTTCCTGAGGTGCAGACCCTATCCCAAGTGGTTGTGGCAAGGTAAAGCAAATGCCCTCCACTTCTCTGGAAGAAACCACAGTGCCCAGCCATGTTCTAAGCCCTCCCATCCTCCCTGGGCTTCTGGCAGCAGGAGTGAAAAGAGAGGAGCAGAGCACGGGGACCCGTTTGACAAAAACCGGCTTCCCACGGGAAAGTCTTTCTCCACGTGCAGACATGCTCCCAGGTGCCTGGGGCAAGGTGAAGGTAATGCCATACACTGACCTGGAAGAGAGCACAGGTCCCAGGCACAGTCTGAACCCTTCCCTCAACCCGGCGGTTTTGCTAGCAGGAGTACAACCCCAACGAACACAGCCCGGAGACCCCTGGGGCAAAAACGGCTTCCGAAGAACAATAGGTGCTTGCTGTGGAACACCTATCCCAAGTGGGGGTAGCCAGCTCAACAAAATGCCACACACCCAGTGTAAGAAACAACATTGCCCAGGCATGGTCTAAGCCCCTCACCTCGTCCCTGTGCTTTGGGGAGCCGGAGGGACAGCCGAGGCACACGGCGCTGAGACCCCTTTGCAAAAAGCCGGCTTCCCACGGAGACAGTTTTCCTGAGGTGCAGACCCTATCCCAAGTGGTTGTGGCAAGGTAAAGCAAATGCCCTCCACTTCTCTGGAAGAAACCACAGTGCCCAGCCATGTTCTAAGCCCTCCCATCCTCCCTGGGCTTCTGGCAGCAGGAGTGAAAAGAGAGGAGCAGAGCACTGGGACCCGTTTGACAAAACCCGGCTTCCCACGGGAAAGTCTTTCTCCACGTGCAGACATGCTCCCAGGTGCCTGTGGCAAGGGGAAGGTAATGCCATACACTGACCTGGAAGAGAGCACAGGGCCCAGGCACAGTCTGAACCCTTCCCTCAACCCGGCGGTTTTGCTAGCAGGAGTTCAACCCCAACGAACACAGCCCGGAGACCCCGGGGGCAAAAACGCCTTCCGAAGAACAATAGGTGCTTGCTGTGGAACACCTATCCCAAGTGGGGGTAGCCTGCTCAACAAAATGCCACACACCCAGTGTAAGAAACAACATTGCCCAGGCATGGTCTAAGCCCCTCACCTCGTCCCTGTGCTTTGGGGAGCCGGAGGGACAGCCGAAGCACACGGCGCTGAGACCCCTTTGCAAAAAGCGGGCTTCCCACGGAGACAGTTTTCCTGATGTGCAGACCCTATCCCAAGTGGTTGTGGCAAGGTAAAGCAAATGCCCTCCACTTCTCTGGAAGAAACCACAGTGCCCAGCCATATTCTAAGCCCTCCCATCCTCCCTGGGCTTCTGGCAGCAGGAGTGAAAAGAGAGGAGCAGAGCACTGGGACCCGTTTGACAAAACCCGGCTTCTCACGGGAAAGTCTTTCTCCACGTGCAGACATGCTCCCAGGTGCCTGGGGCAAGGGGAAGGAAATGCCATACACTGACCTGGAAGAGACCACAGGGCCCAGGCACAGTCTGAACCCTTCCCTCAACTCGGCGGTTTTGCTAGAAGGAGTTCAACCCCAACGAACACAGCCCGGAGACCCCTGGGGCAAAAACGGCTTCCGACGATCAATAGGTGCTTGCTGTGGAAAACCTATCCCAAGTGGGGGAAGCCAGCTCAACAAAATGCCACACACCCAGGTGTAAGAAACAACATTGCCCAGGCTTGGTCTAAGCCCCTCACCTCGTCCCTGTGCTTTGGGGAGCCGGAGGGACACCCGAGGCCAACGGCCCTGAGACCCCTTTGCAAAAAGCCGGCTTCCCACGGAAAGAGTTTTCCTGAGGTGCAGACCCTATCCCAAGTGGTTGTGGCAAGGAAAAGCAAATGCCCTCCACTTCTCTGGAAGAAACCACAGTGCCCAGCCATGTTCTAAGCCCGCCCATCCTCCCTGGGCTTCTGGCAGCAGGAGTGAAAAGAGAGGAGCAGAGCAATGGGACCCGTTTGACAAAACCCGGCTTCCCACGGGAAAGTCTTTCTCCACGTGCAGACATGCTCCCAGGTGCCTGGGGCAAGGGGAAGGAAATGCCATACACTGACCTGGAAGAGACCACAGGGCCCAGGCACAGTCTGAACCCTTCCCTCAACCCGGCGGTTTTCCTAGCAGGAGTTCAACCCCAACGAACACAGCCCGGAGACCCCTGGGGCAAAAACGGCTTCCGACGAACAATAGGTGCTTGCTGTGGAACACCTATCCCAAGTGGGGGAAGCCAGCTCAACAAAATGCCACACACCCAGGTGTAAGAAACAACATTGCCCAGGCATGGTCTAAGCCCCTCACCTCGTCCCTGTGCTTTGGGGAGCCGGAGGGACACCCGAGGCCAACGGCCCTGAGACCCCTTTGCAAAAAGCCGGCTTCCCACGGAAAGCGTTTTCCCAGGGTGCAGACCCTATCCCAAGTGGTTGTGGCAAGGTAAAGCAAATGCCCTCCACTTCTCCGGAAGAAACCACAGTGTCCAGACATGTTCTAAGCCCTCCCATCCTCCCTGGGCTTCTGACAGCAGGAGTGAAAAGAGAGGAGCAGAGCACTGGGACCCGTTTGACAAAACCCGGCTTCCCACGGGAAAGTCTTTCTCCACGTGCAGACATGCTCCCAGGTGCCTGGGGCAAGGGGAAGGAAATGCCATACACTGACCTGGAAGAGACCACAGGGCCCAGGCACAGTCTGAACCCTTCCCTCAACCCGGCGGTTTTGCTAGCAGGAGTTCAACCCCAACGAACACAGCCCGGAGACCCCTGGGGCAAAAACGGCTTCCGACGAACAATAGGTGCTTGCTGTGGAACACCTATCCCAAGTGGGGGAAGCCACCTCAACAAAATGCCACATACCCAGGTGTAAGAAACAACATTGCCCAGGCATGGTCTAAGCCCCTCACCTCGTCCCTGTGCTTTGGGGAGTCGGAGGGACACCCGTGGCCCACGGCCCTGAGACCCCTTTGCAAAAAGCCGGCTTCCCACGGAAAGAGTTTTCCTGAGGTGCAGACCCTATCCCAAGTGGTTGTGGCAAGGTAAAGCAAATGCCCTCCTCTTCTCTGGAAGAAACCACAGTGCCCAGCCATGTTCTAAGCCCTCCCATCCTCCCTGGACTTCTGTCAGCAGGAGTGAAAAGAGAGGAGCAGAGCACTGGGACCCGTTTGACAAAAACCGGCTTCCCACGGGAAAGACTTTCTCCACGTGCAGACATGCTCCCAGGTGCCTGTGGCAAGGGGAAGGAAATGCCATACACTGACCTGGAAGAGACCACAGGGCCCAGGCACAGTCTGAACCCTTCCCTCAACCCGGCGGTTTTGCTAGCAGGAGTTCAACCCCAACGAACACAGCCCCGAGACCCCTGGGGCAAAAACGGCTTCAGACGATCAATAGGTGCTTGCTGTGGAACACTCATCCCAAGTGGGGGAAGCCAGCTCAACAAAATGCCACACACCCAGGTGTAAGAAACAACATTGCCCAGGCTTGGTCTAAGCCCCTCACCTCGTCCCTGTGCTTTGGGGAGCAGGAGGGACACCCGAGGCCCACGGCCCTGAGACCCCTTTGCAAAAAGCCGGCTTCCCACGGAAAGAGTTTTCCTGAGGTGCAGACCCTATCCCAAGTGGTTGTGGCAAGGTAAAGCAAATGCCCTCCACTTCTCTGGAAGAAACCAGAGTGCCCAGACATGTTCTAAGCCCGCCCATCCTCCCTGGGCTTCTGGCAGCAGGAGTGAAAAGAGAGGAGCAGAGCAATGGGACCCGTTTGACAAAACCCGGCTTCCAACGGGAAAGTCTTTCTCCACGTGCAGACATGCTCCCAGGTGCCTGTGGCAAGGGGAAGGAAATGCCATACACTGACCTGGAAGAGACCACAGGGCCCAGGCACAGTCTGAACCCTTCCCTCAACCCGGCGGTTTTGCTAGCAGGAGTTCAACCCCAACGAACACAGCCCGGAGACCCCTGGGGCAAAAACGGCTTCCGACGAACAATAGGTGCTTGCTGTGGAACACCTATCCCAAGTGGGGGTAGCCAGCTCAACAAAATGCCACACACCCAGGTGTAAGAAACAACATTGCCCAGGCATGGTCTAAGCCCCTCACCTCGTCCCTGTGCTTTGGGGAGCCGGAGGGACAGCCGAGGCACACGGCCCTGAGACCCCTTTGCAAAAAGCCGGCTTCCCACGGAAACAGTTTTCCTGAGGTGCAGACCCTATCCCAAGTGGTTGTGGCAAGGTAAAGCAAATGCCCTCCACTTCTCTGGAAGAAACCACAGTGCCCAGCCATGTTCTAAGCCCTCCCATCCTCCCTGGGCTTCTGGCAGCAGGAGTGAAAAGAGAGGAGCAGAGCACGGGGACCCGTTTGACAAAAACCGGCTTCCCACGGGAAAGTCTTTCTCCACGTGCAGACATGCTCCCAGGTGCCTGGGGCAAAGGGAAGGTAATGCCATACACTGACCTGGAAGAGAGCACAGGGCCCAGGCACAGTCTGAACCCTTCCCTCAACCCGGCGGTTTTGCTAGCAGGAGTTCAACCCCAACGAACATAGCCCGGAGACCCCTGGGGCAAAAACGGTTTCCGACGAACAATATGTGCTTGCTGTGGAACACCTAATCCAAGTGGGGGTAGCCAGCTCAACAAAATGCCACACACCCAGTGTAAGAAACAACATTGCCCAGGCATGGTCTAAGCCCCTCACCTCGTCCCTGTGCTTTGGGGAGCCGGAGGGACAGCCGAGGCACACGGCCCTGAGACCCCGTTGCAAAAAGCCGACTTCCCACGCAGACAGTTTTCCTGAGGTGCAGACCCTATCCCAAGTGGTTGTGGCAAGGTAAAGCAAATGCCCTCCACTTCTCTGGAAGAAACCACAGTGCCCAGCCATGTTCTAAGCCCTCCCATCCTCCCTGGGCTTCTGGCAGCAGGAGTGAAAAGAGAGGAGCAGAGCACGGGGACCCGTTTGACAAAAACCGGCTTCCCACGGGAAAGTCTTTCTCCACGTGCAGACATGCTCCCAGGTGCCTGTGGCAAGGTGAAGGTAATGCCATACACTGACCTGGAAGAGAGCACAGGTCCCAGGCACAGTCTGAACCCTTCCCTCAACCCGGCGGTTTTGCTAGCAGGAGTTCAACCCCAACGAACACAGCCCGGAGACCCCTGGGGCAAAAACGGCTTCCGAAGAACAATAGGTGCTTGCTGTGGAACACCTATCCCAAGTGGGGGTAGCCAGCTCAACAAAATGCCACACACCCAGTGTAAGAAACAACATTGCCCAGGCATGGTCTAAGCCCCTCACCTCGTCCCTGTGCTTTGGGGAGCCGGAGGGACAGCCGAGGCACACGGCGCTGAGACCCCTTTGCAAAAAGCCGGCTTCCCACGGAGACAGTTTTCCTGAGGTGCAGACCCTATCCCAAGTGGTTGTGGCAAGGTAAAGCAAATGCCCTCCACTTCTCTGGAAGAAACCACAGTGCCCAGCCATGTTCTAAGCCCTCCCATCCTCCCTGGGCTTCTGGCAGCAGGAGTGAAAAGAGAGGAGCAGAGCACTGGGACCCGTTTGACAAAACCCGGCTTCCCACGGGAAAGTCTTTCTCCACGTGCAGACATGCTCCCAGGTGCCTGGGGCAAGGGGAAGGAAATGCCATACACTGACCTGGAAGAGACCACAGGGCCCAGGCACAGTCTGAACCCTTCCCTCAACCCGGCGGTTTTCCTAGCAGGAGTTTCACCCCAACGAACACAGCCCGGAGACCCCTGGGGCCAAAACGGCTTCCGACGATCAATAGGTGCTTGCTGTGGAACACTCATCCCAAGTGGGGGAAGCCAGCTCAACAAAATTCCACACACCCAGTGTAAGAAACAACATTGCCCAGGCTTGGTCTAAGCCCCTCACCTCGTCCCTGTGCTTTGGGGAGCCGGAGGGACACCCGAGGCCCACGGCCCTGAGACCCCTTTGCAAAAAGCCGGCTTCCCACGGAAAGAGTTTTCCTGAGGTGCAGACCCTATCCCAAGTGGTTGTGGCAAGGTAAAGCAAATGCCCTCCACTTCTCTGGAAGAAACCACAGTGCCCAGCCATGTTCTAAGCCCTCCCATCCTCCCTGGGCTTCTGGCAGCAGGAGTGAAAAGAGAGGAGCAGAGCACTGAGACCCGTTTGACAAAACCCGGCTTCCCACGGGAAAGTCTTTCTTCACGTGCAGACATGCTCCCAGGTGCCTGTGGCAAGGGGAAGGAAATGCCATACACTGACCTGGAAGAGACCACCAGGGCCCAGGCACAGTCTGAACCCTTCCCTCAACCCGGCGGTTTTGCTAGCATGATTTCAACCCCAACGAACACAGCCCGGAGACCCCTGAGGCAAAAACGGGTTCCGACGTACAATAGGCGCTTGCTGTGGAAAACCAATCCCAAGTGGGGGTAGCCAGCTCAACAAAATGCCACACACCCAGGTGTAAGAAACAACATTGCCCAGGCATGCTCTAAGCCCCTCACCTCGTCCCTGTGCTTTGGGGAGCCGGAGGGACACCCGAGGCCCACGGCCCTGAGACCCCTTTGCAAAAAGCCGGCTTCCCACGGAAAGAGTTTTCCTGAGGTGCAGACCCTATCCCAAGTGGTTGTGGCAAGGTAAAGCAAATGCCCTCCACTTCTCTGGAAGAAACCACAGTGCCCAGCCATGTTCTAAGCCCTCCCATCCTCCCTGGGCTTCTGGCAGCAGGAGTGAAAAGAGAGGAGCAGAGCACTGGGACCCGTTTGAAAAAACCCGGGTTCCCACGGGAAAGTCTTTCTCCACGTGCAGACATGCTCCCAGGTGCCTGTGGCAAGGGGAAGGAAATGCCATACACTGACCTGGAAGAGACCACAGGGCCCAGGCACAGTCTGAACCCTTCCCTCAACCCGGCGGTTTTGCTAGCAGGAGTTCAACCCCAACGAACAGAGCCCCGAGACCCCTGGGGCAAAAACGGCTTCAGACGATCAATAGGTGCTTGCTGTGGAACACTCATCCCAAGTGGGGGAAGCCAGCTCAACAAAATGCCACACACCCAGGTGTAAGAAACAACATTGCCCAGGCATGGTCTAAGCCCCTCACCTCGTCCCTGTGCTTTGGGGAGCCGGAGGGACAGCCGAAGCACACGGCGCTGAGACCCCTTTGCAAAAAGCGGGCTTCCCACGGAGACAGTTTTCCTGATGTGCAGACCCTATCCCAAGTGGTTGTGGCAAGGTAAAGCAAATGCCCTCCACTTCTCTGGAAGAAACCACAGTGCCCAGCCATGTTCTAAGCCCTCCCATCCTCCCTGGGCTTCTGGCAGCAGGAGTGAAAAGAGAGGAGCAGAGCACTGGGACCCGTTTGACAAAACCCGGCTTCTCACGGGAAGGTCTTTCTCCACGTGCAGACATGCTCCCAGGTGCCTGGGGCAAGGGGAAGGAAATGCCATACACTGACCTGGAAGAGACCACAGGGCCCAGGCACAGTCTGAACCCTTCCCTCAACTCGGCGGTTTTGCTAGAAGGAGTTCAACCCCAACGAACACAGCCCGGAGAACCCTGGGGCAAAAACTGCTTCCGATGATCAATAGGTGCTTGCTGTGGAACACTCATCCCAAGTGGGGGAAGCCAGCTCAACAAAATGCCACACACCCAGGTGTAAGAAACAACATTGCCCAGGCTTGGTCTCAGCCCCTCACCTCGTCCCTGTGTTTGGGGAGCAGGAGGGACACCCGAGGCCCACGGCCCTGAGACCCCTTTGCAAAAAGCCGGCTTCCCACGGAAAGAGTTTTCCTGAGGTGCAGACCCTATCCCAAGTGGTTGTGGCAAGGAAAAGCAAATGCCCTCCACTTCTCTGGAAGAAACCACAGTGCCCAGCCATGTTCTAAGCCCGCCCATCCTCCCTGGGCTTCTGGCAGCAGGAGTGAAAAGAGAGGAGCAGAGCAATGGGACCCGTTTGACAAAACCCGGCTTCCAACGGGAAAGTCTTTCTCCACGTGCAGACATGCTCCCAGGTGCCTGGGGCAAGGGGAAGTTAATGCCATACACTGACCTGGAAGAGACCACAGGGCCCAGGCACAGTCTGAACCCTTCCCTCAACCCGGCGGTTTTCCTAGCAGGAGTTCAACCCCAACGAACACAGCCCGGAGACCCCTGGGGCAAAAACGGCTTCCGACGAACAATAGGTGCTTGCTGTGGAACACCTATCCCAAGTGGGGGAAGCCAGCTCAACAAAATGCCACACACCCAGGTGTAAGAAACAACATTGCCCAGGCATGGTCTAAGCCCCTCACCTCGTCCCTGTGCTTTGGGGAGCCGGAGGGACACCCGAGGCCAACGGCCCTGAGACCCCTTTGCAAAAAGCCGGCTTCCCACGGAAAGCGTTTTCCCAGGGTGCAGACCCTATCCCAAGTGGTTGTGGCAAGGTAAAGCAAATGCCCTCCACTTCTCTGGAAGAAACCACAGTGCCCAGACATGTTCTAAGCCCTCCCATCCTCCCTGGGCTTCTGACAGCAGGAGTGAAAAGAGAGGAGCAGAGCACTGGGACCCGTTTGACAAAACCCGGCTTCCAACGGGAAAGTCTTTCTCCACGTGCAGACATGCTCCCAGGTGCCTGGGGCAAGGGGAAGGAAATGCCATACACTGACCTGGAAGAGACCACAGGGCCCAGGCACAGTCTGAACCCTTCCCTCAACCCGGCGGTTTTCCTAGCAGGAGTTCAACCCCAACGAACACAGCCCGGAGACCCCTGGGGCAGAAACGGCTTCCGACGAACAATAGGTGCTTGCTGTGGAACACCTATCCCAAGTGGGGGAAGCCAGCTCAACAAAATGCCACACACCCAGGTGTAAGAAACAACATTGCCCAGGCATGGTCTAAGCCCCTCACCTCGTCCCTGTGCTTTGGGGAGCCGGAGGGACACCCGAGGCCAACGGCCCTGAGACCCCTTTGCAAAAAGCCGGCTTCCCACGGAAAGCGTTTTCCCAGGGTGCAGACCCTATCCCAAGTGGTTGTGGCAAGGTAAAGCAAATGCCCTCCACTTCTCTGGAAGAAACCACAGTGCCCAGACATGTTCTAAGCCCTCCCATCCTCCCTGGGCTTCTGACAGCAGGAGTGAAAAGAGAGGAGCAGAGCACTGGGACCCGTTTGACAAAACCCGGCTTCCCACGGGAAAGTCTTTCTCCACGTGCAGACATGCTCCCAGGTGCCTGGGGCAAGGGGAAGGAAATGCCATACACTGACCTGGAAGAGACCACAGGGCCCAGGCACAGTCTGAACCCTTCCCTCAACCCGGCGGTTTTGCTAGCAGGAGTTCAACCCCAACGAACACAGCCCGGAGACCCCTGGGGCAAAAACGGCTTCCGACGAACAATAGGTGCTTGCTGTGGAACACCTATCCCAAGTGGGGGAAGCCAGCTCAACAAAATGCCACATACCCAGGTGTAAGAAACAACATTGCCCAGGCATGGTCTAAGCCCCTCACCTCGTCCCTGTGCTTTGGGGAGTCGGAGGGACACCCGAGGCCCACGGCCCTGAGACCCCTTTGCAAAAAGCCGGCTTCCCACGGAAAGAGTTTTCCTGAGGTGCAGACCCTATCCCAAGTGGTTGTGGCAAGGTAAAGCAAATGCCCTCCTCTTCTCTGGAAGAAACCACAGTGCCCAGCCATGTTCTAAGCCCTCCCATCCTCCCTGGACTTCTGGCAGCAGGAGTGAAAAGAGAGGAGCAGAGCACTGGGACCCGTTTGACAAAACCCGGGTTCCCACGGGAAAGTCTTTCTCCACGTGCAGACATGCTCCCAGGTGCCTGTGGCAAGGGGAAGGAAATGCCATACACTGACCTGGAAGAGACCACAGGGCCCAGGCACAGTCTGAACCCTTCCCTCAACCCGGCGGTTTTGCTAGCAGGAGTTCAACCCCAACGAACACAGCCCCGAGACCCCTGGAGCAAAAACGGCTTCAGACGATCAATAGGTGCTTGCTGTGGAACACTCATCCCAAGTGGGGGAAGCCAGCTCAACAAAATGCCACACACCCAGGTGTAAGAAACAACATTGCCCAGGCATGGTCTAAGCCCCTCACCTCGTCCCTGTGCTTTGGGGAGCTGGAGGGACACCCGAGGCCCACGGCCCTGAGACCCCTTTGCAAAAAGCCGGCTTCCCACGGAAAGAGTTTTCCTGAGGTGCAGACCCTATCCCAAGTGGTTGTGGCAAGGTAAAGCAAATGCCCTCCTCTTCTCTGGAAGAAACCACAGTGCCCAGCCATGTTCTAAGCCCTCCCATCCTCCCTGGGCTTCTGGCAGCAGGAGTGAAAAGAGAGGAGCAGAGCACTGGGACCCGTTTGACAAAACCCGGCTTCCCACCGGAAAGTCTTTCTCCACGTGCAGACATGCTCCCAGGTGCCTGGGGCAAGGGGAAGGAAATGCCATACACTGACCTGGAAGAGACCACAGGGCCCAGGCACAGTCTGAACCCTTCCCTCAACCCGGCGGTTTTGCTAGCAGGAGTTCAACCCCAACGAACACAGCCCCGAGACCCCTGGGGCAAAAACGGCTTCAGACGATCAATAGGTGCTTGCTGTGGAACACTCATCCCAAGTGGGGGAAGCCAGCTCAACAAAATGCCACACACCCAGGTGTAAGAAACAACATTGCCCAGGCTTGGTCTAAGCCCCTCACCTCGTCCCTGTGCTTTGGGGAGCAGGAGGGACACCCGAGGCCCACGGCCCTGAGACCCCTTTGCAAAAAGCCGGCTTCCCACGGAAAGAGTTTTCCTGAGGTGCAGACCCTATCCCAAGTGGTTGTGGCAAGGTAAAGCAAATGCCCTCCACTTCTCTGGAAGAAACCACAGTGCCCAGACATGTTCTAAGCCCTCCCATCCTCCCTGGGCTTCTGACAGCAGGAGTGAAAAGAGAGGAGCAGAGCACTGGGACCCGTTTGACAAAACCCGGCTTCCCACGGGAAAGTCTTTCTCCACGTGCAGACATGCTCCCAGGTGCCTGGGGCAAGGGGAAGGAAATGCCATACACTGACCTGGAAGAGACCACAGGGCCCAGGCACAGTCTGAACCCTTCCCTCAACCCGGCGGTTTTGCTAGCAGGAGTTCAACCCCAACGAACACAGCCCGGAGACCCCTGGGGCAAAAACGGCTTCCGACGAACAATAGGTGCTTGCTGTGGAACACCTATCCCAAGTGGGGGAAGCCAGCTCAACAAAATGCCACATACCCAGGTGTAAGAAACAACATTGCCCAGGCATGGTCTAAGCCCCTCACCTCGTCCCTGTGCTTTGGGGAGTCGGAGGGACACCCGAGGCCCACGGCCCTGAGACCCCTTTGCAAAAAGCCGGCTTCCCACGGAAAGAGTTTTCCTGAGGTGCAGACCCTATCCCAAGTGGTTGTGGCAAGGTAAAGCAAATGCCCTCCTCTTCTCTGGAAGAAACCACAGTGCCCAGCCATGTTCTAAGCCCTCCCATCCTCCCTGGACTTCTGGCAGCAGGAGTGAAAAGAGAGGAGCAGAGCACTGGGACCCGTTTGACAAAACCCGGGTTCCCACGGGAAAGTCTTTCTCCACGTGCAGACATGCTCCCAGGTGCCTGTGGCAAGGGGAAGGAAATGCCATACACTGACCTGGAAGAGACCACAGGGCCCAGGCACAGTCTGAACCCTTCCCTCAACCCGGCGGTTTTGCTAGCAGGAGTTCAACCCCAACGAACACAGCCCCGAGACCCCTGGAGCAAAAACGGCTTCAGACGATCAATAGGTGCTTGCTGTGGAACACTCATCCCAAGTGGGGGAAGCCAGCTCAACAAAATGCCACACACCCAGGTGTAAGAAACAACATTGCCCAGGCATGGTCTAAGCCCCTCACCTCGTCCCTGTGCTTTGGGGAGCTGGAGGGACACCCGAGGCCCACGGCCCTGAGACCCCTTTGCAAAAAGCCGGCTTCCCACGGAAAGAGTTTTCCTGAGGTGCAGACCCTATCCCAAGTGGTTGTGGCAAGGTAAAGCAAATGCCCTCCTCTTCTCTGGAAGAAACCACAGTGCCCAGCCATGTTCTAAGCCCTCCCATCCTCCCTGGGCTTCTGGCAGCAGGAGTGAAAAGAGAGGAGCAGAGTACTGGGACCCGTTTGACAAAACCCGGCTTCCCACGGGAAAGTCTTTCTCCGCGTGCAGACATGCTCCCAGGTGCCTGTGGCAAGGGGAAGGAAATGCCATACACTGACCTGGAAGAGACCACAGGGCCCAGGCACAGTCTGAACCCTTCCCTCAACCCGGCGGTTTTGCTAGCAGGAGTTCAACCCCAACGAACACAGCCCCGAGACCTCTGGGGCAAAAACGGCTTCAGACGATCAATAGGTGCTTGCTGTGGAACACTCATCCCAAGTGGGGGAAGCGAGCTCAACAAAATGCCACACACCCAGGTGTAAGAAACAACATTGCCCAGGCTTGGTCTAAGCCCCTCACCTCGTCCCTGTGCTTTGGGGAGCAGGAGGGACACCCGAGGCCCACGGCCCTGAGACCCCTTTGCAAAAAGCCGGCTTCCCACGGAAAGAGTTTTCCTGAGGTGCAGACCCTATCCCAAGTGGTTGTGGCAAGGTAAAGCAAATGCCCTCCACTTCTCTGGAAGAAACCAGAGTGCCCAGACATGTTCTAAGCCCGCCCATCCTCCCTGGGCTTCTGGCAGCAGGAGTGAAAAGAGAGGAGCAGAGCAATGGGACCCGTTTGACAAAACCCGGCTTCCAACGGGAAAGTCTTTCTCCACGTGCAGACATGCTCCCAGGTGCCTGGGGCAAGGGGAAGGAAATGCCATACACTGACCTGGAAGAGACCACAGGGCCCAGGCACAGTCTGAACCCTTCCCTCAACCCGGCGGTTTTCCTAGCAGGAGTTCAACCCCAACGAACACAGCCCGGAGACCCCTGGGGCAGAAACGGCTTCCGACGATCAATAGGTGCTTGCTGTGGAACACCTATCCCAAGTGGGGGAAGCCAGCTCAACAAAATGCCACATACCCAGGTGTAAGAAACAACATTGCCCAGGCATGGTCTAAGCCCCTCACCTCGTCCCTGTGCTTTGGGGAGTCGGAGGGACACCCGAGGCCCACGGCCCTGAGACCCCTTTGCAAAAAGCCGGCTTCCCACGGAAAGAGTTTTCCTGAGGTGCAGACCCTATCCCAAGTGGTTGTGGCAAGGTAAAGCAAATGCCCTCCTCTTCTCTGGAAGAAACCACAGTGCCCAGCCATGTTCTAAGCCCTCCCATCCTCCCTGGGCTTCTGGCAGCAGGAGTGAAAAGAGAGGAGCAGAGCACTGGGACCCGTTTGACAAAACCCGGCTTCCCACCGGAAAGTCTTTCTCCACGTGCAGACATGCTCCCAGGTGCCTGGGGCAAGGGGAAGGAAATGCCATACACTGACCTGGAAGAGACCACAGGGCCCAGGCACAGTCTGAACCCCTCCCTCAACCCGGCGGTTTTGCTAGCAGGAGTTCAACCCCAACGAACACAGCCCCGAGACCCCTGGGGCAAAAACGGCTTCAGACGATCAATAAGTGCTTGCTGTGGAACACTCATCCCAAGTGGGGGAAGCCAGCTCAACAAAATGCCACACACCCAGGTGTAAGAAACAACATTGCCCAGGCTTGGTCTAAGCCCCTCACCTCGTCCCTGTGCTTTGGGGAGCAGGAGGGACACCCGAGGCCCACGGCCCTGAGACCCCTTTGCAAAAAGCCGGCTTCCCACGGAAAGAGTTTTCCTGAGGTGCAGACCCTATCCCAAGTGGTTGTGGCAAGGTAAAGCAAATGCCCTCCACTTCTCTGGAAGAAACCAGAGTGCCCAGACATGTTCTAAGCCCGCCCATCCTCCCTGGGCTTCTGGCAGCAGGAGTGAAAAGAGAGGAGCAGAGCAATGGGACCCGTTTGACAAAACCCGGCTTCCAACGGGAAAGTCTTTCTCCACGTGCAGACATGCTCCCAGGTGCCTGGGGCAAGGGGAAGGAAATGCCATACACTGACCTGGAAGAGACCACAGGGCCCAGGCACAGTCTGAACCCTTCCCTCAACCCGGCGGTTTTGCTAGCAGGAGTTCAACCCCAAAGAACACAGCCCGGAGACCCCTGGGGCAAAAACGGCTTCCGACGAACAATAGGTGCTTGCTGTGGAACACCTATCCCAAGTGGGGGTAGCCTGCTCAACAAAATGCCACACACCCAGTGTAAGAAACAACATTGCCCAGGCATGGTCTAAGCCCCTCACCTCGTCCCTGTGCTTTGGGGAGCCGGAGGGACAGCCGAAGCACACGGCGCTGAGACCCCTTTGCAAAAAGCCGGCTTCCCACGGAAACAGTTTTCCTGAGGTGCAGACCCTATCCCAAGTGGTTGTGGCAAGGTAAAGCAAATGCCCTCCACTTCTCTGGAAGAAACCACAGTGCCCAGCCATGTTCTAAGCCCTCCCATCCTCCCTGGGCTTCTGACAGCAGGAGTGAAAAGAGAGGAGCAGAGCACGGGGACCCGTTTGACAAAAACCGGCTTCCCACGGGAAAGTCTTTCTCCACGTGCAGACATGCTCCCAGGTGCCTGTGGCAAGGGGAAGGTAATGCCATACACTGACCTGGAATAGAGCACAGGGCCCAGGCACAGTCTGAACCCTTCCCTCAACCCGGCGGTTTTGCTAGCAGGAGTTCAACCCCAACGAACACAGCCCGGAGACCCCTGGGGCAAAAACGGCTTCCGAAGAACAATAGGTGCTTGCTGTGGAACACCTATCCGAAGTGGGGGTAGCCTGCTCAACAAAATGCCACACACCCAGTGTAAGAAACAACATTGCCCAGGCATGGTCTAAGCCCCTCACCTCGTCCCTGTGCTTTGGGGAGCCGGAGGGACAGCCGAAGCACACGGCGCTGAGACCCCTTTGCAAAAAGCGGGCTTCCCACAGAGACAGTTTTCCTGATGTGCAGACCCTATCCCAAGTGGTTGTGGCAAGGTAAAGCAAATGCCCTCCACTTCTCTGGAAGAAACCACAGTGCCCAGCCATGTTCTAAGCCCTCCCATCCTCCCTGGGCTTCTGGCAGCAGGAGTGAAAAGAGAGGAGCAGAGCACTGGGACCCGTTTGACAAAACCCGGCTTCTCACGGGAAAGTCTTTCTCCACGTGCAGACATGCTCCCAGGTGCCTGGGGCAAGGGGAAGGAAATGCCATACACTGACCTGGAAGAGACCACAGGGCCCAGGCACAGTCTGAACCCTTCCCTCAACTCGGCGGTTTTGCTAGAAGGAGTTCAACCCCAACGAACACAGCCCGGAGACCCCTGGGGCAAAAACGGCTTCCGATGATCAATAGGTGCTTGCTGTGGAACACTCATCCCAAGTGGGGGAAGCCAGCTCAACAAAATGCCACACACCCAGGTGTAAGAAACAACATTGCCCAGGCTTGGTCTCAGCCCCTCACCTCGTCCCTGTGCTTTGGGGAGCAGGAGGGACACCCGAGGCCCACGGCCCTGAGACCCCTTTGCAAAAAGCCGGCTTCCCACGGAAAGAGTTTTCCTGAGGTGCAGACCCTATCCCAAGTGGTTGTGGCAAGGAAAAGCAAATGCCCTCCACTTCTCTGGAAGAAACCACAGTGCCCAGCCATGTTCTAAGCCCGCCCATCCTCCCTGGGCTTCTGGCAGCAGGAGTGAAAAGAGAGGAGCAGAGCAATGGGACCCGTTAGACAAAACCCGGCTTCCAACGGGAAAGTCTTTCTCCACGTGCAGACATGCTCCCAGGTGCCTGGGGCAAGGGGAAGGAAATGCCATACACTGACCTGGAAGAGACCACAGGGCCCAGGCACAGTCTGAACCCTTCCCTCAACCCGGCGGTTTTCCTAGCAGGAGTTCAACCCCAACGAACACAGCCCGGAGACCCCTGGGGCAAAAACGGCTTCCGACGAACAATAGGTGCTTGCTGTGGAACACCTATCCCAAGTGGGGGAAGCCAGCTCAACAAAATGCCACACACCCAGGTGTAAGAAACAACATTGCCCAGGCTTGGTCTAAGCCCCTCACCTCGTCCCTGTGCTTTGGGGAGCCGGAGGGACACCCGAGGCCAACGGCCCTGAGACCCCTTTGCAAAAAGCCGGCTTCCCACGGAAAGCGTTTTCCCAGGGTGCAGACCCTATCCCAAGTGGTTGTGGCAAGGTAAAGCAAATGCCCTCCACTTCTCTGGAAGAAACCACAGTGCCCAGACATGTTCTAAGCCCTCCCATCCTCCCTGGGCTTCTGACAGCAGGAGTGAAAAGAGAGGAGCAGAGCACTGGGACCCGTTTGACAAAACCCGGCTTCCCACGGGAAAGTCTTTCTCCACGTGCAGACATGCTCCCAGGTGCCTGGGGCAAGGGGAAGGAAATGCCATACACTGACCTGGAAGAGACCACAGGGCCCAGGCACAGTCTGAACCCTTCCCTCAACCCGGCGGTTTTGCTAGCAGGAGTTCAACCCCAACGAACACAGCCCGGAGACCCCTGGGGCAAAAACGGCTTCCGACGAACAATAGGTGCTTGCTGTGGAACACCTATCCCAAGTGGGGGAAGCCAGCTCAACAAAATGCCACATACCCAGGTGTAAGAAACAACATTGCCCAGGCATGGTCTAAGCCCCTCACCTCGTCCCTGTGCTTTGGGGAGTCGGAGGGACACCCGAGGCCCACGGCCCTGAGACCCCTTTGCAAAAAGCCGGCTTCCCACGGAAAGAGTTTTCCTGAGGTGCAGACCCTATCCCAAGTGGTTGTGGCAAGGTAAAGCAAATGCCCTCCTCTTCTCTGGAAGAAACCACAGTGCCCAGCCATGTTCTAAGCCCTCCCATCCTCCCTGGACTTCTGGCAGCAGGAGTGAAAAGAGAGGAGCAGAGCACTGGGACCCGTTTGACAAAACCCGGGTTCCCACGGGAAAGTCTTTCTCCACGTGCAGACATGCTCCCAGGTGCCTGTGGCAAGGGGAAGGAAATGCCATACACTGACCTGGAAGAGACCACAGGGCCCAGGCACAGTCTGAACCCTTCCCTCAACCCGGCGGTTTTGCTAGCAGGAGTTCAACCCCAACGAACACAGCCCCGAGACCCCTGGAGCAAAAACGGCTTCAGACGATCAATAGGTGCTTGCTGTGGAACACTCATCCCAAGTGGGGGAAGCCAGCTCAACAAAATGCCACACACCCAGGTGTAAGAAACAACATTGCCCAGGCATGGTCTAAGCCCCTCACCTCGTCCCTGTGCTTTGGGGAGTCGGAGGGACACCCGAGGCCCACGGCCCTGAGACCCCTTTGCAAAAAGCCGGCTTCCCACGGAAAGAGTTTTCCTGAGGTGCAGACCCTATCCCAAGTGGTTGTGGCAAGGTAAAGCAAATGCCCTCCTCTTCTCTGGAAGAAACCACAGTGCCCAGCCATGTTCTAAGCCCTCCCATCCTCCCTGGGCTTCTGGCAGCAGGAGTGAAAAGAGAGGAGCAGAGTACTGGGACCCGTTTGACAAAACCCGGCTTCCCACGGGAAAGTCTTTCTCCGCGTGCAGACATGCTCCCAGGTGCCTGTGGCAAGGGGAAGGAAATGCCATACACTGACCTGGAAGAGACCACAGGGCCCAGGCACAGTCTGAACCCTTCCCTCAACCCGGCGGTTTTGCTAGCAGGAGTTCAACCCCAACGAACACAGCCCCGAGACCCCTGGGGCAAAAACGGCTTCAGACGATCAATAGGTGCTTGCTGTGGAACACTCATCCCAAGTGGGGGAAGCGAGCTCAACAAAATGCCACACACCCAGGTGTAAGAAACAACATTGCCCAGGCTTGGTCTAAGCCCCTCACCTCGTCCCTGTGCTTTGGGGAGCAGGAGGGACACCCGAGGCCCACGGCCCTGAGACCCCTTTGCAAAAAGCCGGCTTCCCACGGAAAGAGTTTTCCTGAGGTGCAGACCCTATCCCAAGTGGTTGTGGCAAGGTAAAGCAAATGCCCTCCACTTCTCTGGAAGAAACCAGAGTGCCCAGACATGTTCTAAGCCCGCCCATCCTCCCTGGGCTTCTGGCAGCAGGAGTGAAAAGAGAGGAGCAGAGCAATGGGACCCGTTTGACAAAACCCGGCTTCCAACGGGAAAGTCTTTCTCCACGTGCAGACATGCTCCCAGGTGCCTGGGGCAAGGGGAAGGAAATGCCATACACTGACCTGGAAGAGACCACAGGGCCCAGGCACAGTCTGAACCCTTCCCTCAACCCGGCGGTTTTCCTAGCAGGAGTTCAACCCCAACGAACACAGCCCGGAGACCCCTGGGGCAGAAACGGCTTCCGACGATCAATAGGTGCTTGCTGTGGAACACCTATCCCAAGTGGGGGAAGCCAGCTCAACAAAATGCCACATACCCAGGTGTAAGAAACAACATTGCCCAGGCATGGTCTAAGCCCCTCACGTCGTCCCTGTGCTTTGGGGAGTCGGAGGGACACCCGAGGCCCACGGCCCTGAGACCCCTTTGCAAAAAGCCGGCTTCCCACGGAAAGAGTTTTCCTGAGGTGCAGACCCTATCCCAAGTGGTTGTGGCAAGGTAAAGCAAATGCCCTCCTCTTCTCTGGAAGAAACCACAGTGCCCAGCCATGTTCTAAGCCCTCCCATCCTCCCTGGGCTTCTGGCAGCAGGAGTGAAAAGAGAGGAGCAGAGCACTGGGACCCGTTTGACAAAACCCGGCTTCCCACCGGAAAGTCTTTCTCCACGTGCAGACATGCTCCCAGGTGCCTGGGGCAAGGGGAAGGAAATGCCATACACTGACCTGGAAGAGACCACAGGGCCCAGGCACAGTCTGAACCCCTCCCTCAACCCGGCGGTTTTGCTAGCAGGAGTTCAACCCCAACGAACACAGCCCCGAGACCCCTGGGGCAAAAACGGCTTCAGACGATCAATAAGTGCTTGCTGTGGAACACTCATCCCAAGTGGGGGAAGCCAGCTCAACAAAATGCCACACACCCAGGTGTAAGAAACAACATTGCCCAGGCTTGGTCTAAGCCCCTCACCTCGTCCCTGTGCTTTGGGGAGCAGGAGGGACACCCGAGGCCCACGGCCCTGAGACCCCTTTGCAAAAAGCCGGCTTCCCACGGAAAGAGTTTTCCTGAGGTGCAGACCCTATCCCAAGTGGTTGTGGCAAGGTAAAGCAAATGCCCTCCACTTCTCTGGAAGAAACCAGAGTGCCCAGACATGTTCTAAGCCCGCCCATCCTCCCTGGGCTTCTGGCAGCAGGAGTGAAAAGAGAGGAGCAGAGCAATGGGACCCGTTTGACAAAACCCGGCTTCCAACGGGAAAGTCTTTCTCCACGTGCAGACATGCTCCCAGGTGCCTGTGGCAAGGGGAAGGAAATGCCATACACTGACCTGGAAGAGACCACAGGGCCCAGGCACAGTCTGAACCCTTCCCTCAACCCGGCGGTTTTGCTAGCAGGAGTTCAACCCCAAAGAACACAGCCCGGAGACCCCTGGGGCAAAAACGGCTTCCGACGAACAATAGGTGCTTGCTGTGGAACACCTATCCCAAGTGGGGGTAGCCAGCTCAACAAAATGCCACACACCCAGTGTAAGAAACAACATTGCCCAGGCATGGTCTAAGCCCCTCACCTCGTCCCTGTGCTTTGGGGAGCCGGAGGGACAGCCGAAGCACACGGCGCTGAGACCCCTTTGCAAAAAGCCGGCTTCCCACGGAAACAGTTTTCCTGAGGTGCAGACCCTATCCCAAGTGGTTGTGGCAAGGTAAAGCAAATGCCCTCCACTTCTCTGGAAGAAACCACAGTGCCCAGCCATGTTCTAAGCCCTCCCATCCTCCCTGGGCTTCTGACAGCAGGAGTGAAAAGAGAGGAGCAGAGCACGGGGACCCGTTTGACAAAAACCGGCTTCCCACGGGAAAGTCTTTCTCCACGTGCAGACATGCTCCCAGGTGCCTGTGGCAAGGGGAAGGTAATGCCATACACTGACCTGGAATAGAGCACAGGGCCCAGGCACAGTCTGAACCCTTCCCTCAACCCGGCGGTTTTGCTAGCAGGAGTTCAACCCCAACGAACACAGCCCGGAGACCCCTGGGGCAAAAACGGCTTCCGAAGAACAATAGGTGCTTGCTGTGGAACACCTATCCGAAGTGGGGGTAGCCTGCTCAACAAAATGCCACACACCCAGTGTAAGAAACAACATTGCCCAGGCATGGTCTAAGCCCCTCACCTCGTCCCTGTGCTTTGGGGAGCCGGAGGGACAGCCGAAGCACACGGCGCTGAGACCCCTTTGCAAAAAGCGGGCTTCCCACAGAGACAGTTTTCCTGATGTGCAGACCCTATCCCAAGTGGTTGTGGCAAGGTAAAGCAAATGCCCTCCACTTCTCTGGAAGAAACCACAGTGCCCAGCCATGTTCTAAGCCCTCCCATCCTCCCTGGGCTTCTGGCAGCAGGAGTGAAAAGAGAGGAGCAGAGCACTGGGACCCGTTTGACAAAACCCGGCTTCTCACGGGAAAGTCTTTCTCCACGTGCAGACATGCTCCCAGGTGCCTGGGGCAAGGGGAAGGAAATGCCATACACTGACCTGGAAGAGACCACAGGGCCCAGGCACAGTCTGAACCCTTCCCTCAACTCGGCGGTTTTGCTAGAAGGAGTTCAACCCCAACGAACACAGCCCGGAGACCCCTGGGGCAAAAACGGCTTCCGATGATCAATAGGTGCTTGCTGTGGAACACTCATCCCAAGTGGGGGAAGCCAGCTCAACAAAATGCCACACACCCAGGTGTAAGAAACAACATTGCCCAGGCTTGGTCTCAGCCCCTCACCTCGTCCCTGTGCTTTGGGGAGCAGGAGGGACACCCGAGGCCCACGGCCCTGAGACCCCTTTGCAAAAAGCCGGCTTCCCACGGAAAGAGTTTTCCTGAGGTGCAGACCCTATCCCAAGTGGTTGTGGCAAGGAAAAGCAAATGCCCTCCACTTCTCTGGAAGAAACCACAGTGCCCAGCCATGTTCTAAGCCCGCCCATCCTCCCTGGGCTTCTGGCAGCAGGAGTGAAAAGAGAGGAGCAGAGCAATGGGACCCGTTAGACAAAACCCGGCTTCCAACGGGAAAGTCTTTCTCCACGTGCAGACATGCTCCCAGGTGCCTGGGGCAAGGGGAAGGAAATGCCATACACTGACCTGGAAGAGACCACAGGGCCCAGGCACAGTCTGAACCCTTCCCTCAACCCGGCGGTTTTCCTAGCAGGAGTTCAACCCCAACGAACACAGCCCGGAGACCCCTGGGGCAAAAACGGCTTCCGACGAACAATAGGTGCTTGCTGTGGAACACCTATCCCAAGTGGGGGAAGCCAGCTCAACAAAATGCCACACACCCAGGTGTAAGAAACAACATTGCCCAGGCTTGGTCTAAGCCCCTCACCTCGTCCCTGTGCTTTGGGGAGCCGGAGGGACACCCGAGGCCAACGGCCCTGAGACCCCTTTGCAAAAAGCCGGCTTCCCACGGAAAGCGTTTTCCCAGGGTGCAGACCCTATCCCAAGTGGTTGTGGCAAGGTAAAGCAAATGCCCTCCACTTCTCTGGAAGAAACCACAGTGCCCAGACATGTTCTAAGCCCTCCCATCCTCCCTGGGCTTCTGACAGCAGGAGTGAAAAGAGAGGAGCAGAGCACTGGGACCCGTTTGACAAAACCCGGCTTCCCACGGGAAAGTCTTTCTCCACGTGCAGACATGCTCCCAGGTGCCTGGGGCAAGGGGAAGGAAATGCCATACACTGACCTGGAAGAGACCACAGGGCCCAGGCACAGTCTGAACCCTTCCCTCAACCCGGCGGTTTTGCTAGCAGGAGTTCAACCACAACGAACACAGCCCGGAGACCCCTGGGGCAAAAACGGCTTCCGACGAACAATAGGTGCTTGCTGTGGAACACCTATCCCAAGTGGGGGAAGCCAGCTCAACAAAATGCCACATACCCAGGTGTAAGAAACAACATTGCCCAGGCATGGTCTAAGCCCCTCACCTCGTCCCTGTGCTTTGGGGAGTCGGAGGGACACCCGAGGCCCACGGCCCTGAGACCCCTTTGCAAAAAGCCGGCTTCCCACGGAAAGAGTTTTCCTGAGGTGCAGACCCTATCCCAAGTGGTTGTGGCAAGGTAAAGCAAATGCCCTCCTCTTCTCTGGAAGAAACCACAGTGCCCAGCCATGTTCTAAGCCCTCCCATCCTCCCTGGACTTCTGGCAGCAGGAGTGAAAAGAGAGGAGCAGAGCACTGGGACCCGTTTGACAAAAACCGGCTTCCCACGGGAAAGTCTTTCTCCACGTGCAGACATGCTCCCAGGTGCCTGTGGCAAGGGGAAGGAAATGCCATACACTGACCTGGAAGAGACCACAGGGCCCAGGCACAGTCTGAACCCTTCCCTCAACCCGGCGGTTTTGCTAGCAGGAGTTCAACCCCAACGAACACAGCCCCGAGACCCCTGGAGCAAAAACGGCTTCAGACGATCAATAGGTGCTGGCTGTGGAACACTCATCCCAAGTGGGGGAAGCCAGCTCAACAAAATGCCACACACCCAGGTGTAAGAAACAACATTGCCCAGGCATGGTCTAAGCCCCTCACCTCGTCCCTGTGCTTTGGGGAGCTGGAGGGACACCCGAGGCCCACGGCCCTGAGACCCCTTTGCAAAAAGCCGGCTTCCCACGGAAAGAGTTTTCCTGAGGTGCAGACCCTATCCCAAGTGGTTGTGGCAAGGTAAAGCAAATGCCCTCCTCTTCTCTGGAAGAAACCACAGTGCCCAGCCATGTTCTAAGCCCTCCCATCCTCCCTGGGCTTCTGGCAGCAGGAGTGAAAAGAGAGGAGCAGAGTACTGGGACCCGTTTGACAAAACCCGGCTTCCCACGGGAAAGTCTTTCTCCGCGTGCAGACATGCTCCCAGGTGCCTGTGGCAAGGGGAAGGAAATGCCATACACTGACCTGGAAGAGACCACAGGGCCCAGGCACAGTCTGAACCCTTCCCTCAACCCGGCGGTTTTGCTAGCAGGAGTTCAACCCCAACGAACACAGCCCCGAGACCCCTGGGGCAAAAACGGCTTCAGACGATCAATAGGTGCTTGCTGTGGAACACTCATCCCAAGTGGGGGAAGCCAGCTCAACAAAATGCCACACACCCAGGTGTAAGAAACAACATTGCCCAGGCTTGGTCTGAGCCCCTCACCTCGTCCCTGTGCTTTGGGGAGCAGGAGGGACACCCGAGGCCCACGGCCCTGAGACCCCTTTGCAAAAAGCCGGCTTCCCATGGAAAGAGTTTTCCTGAGGTGCAGACCCTATCCCAAGTGGTTGTGGCAAGGTAAAGCAAATGCCCTCCACTTCTCTGGAAGAAACCAGAGTGCCCAGACATGTTCTAAGCCCGCCCATCCTCCCTGGGCTTCTGGCAGCAGGAGTGAAAAGAGAGGAGCAGAGCAATGGGACCCGTTTGACAAAACCCGGCTTCCAACGGGAAAGTCTTTCTCCACGTGCAGACATGCTCCCAGGTGCCTGGGGCAAGGGGAAGGAAATGCCATACACTGACCTGGAAGAGACCACAGGGCCCAGGCACAGTCTGAACCCTTCCCTCAACCCGGCGGTTTTCCTAGCAGGAGTTCAACCCCAACGAACACAGCCCGGAGACCCCTGGGGCAAAAACGGCTTCCGACGAACAATAGGTGCTTGCTGTGGAACACCTATCCCAAGTGGGGGAAGCCAGCTCAACAAAATGCCACATACCCAGGTGTAAGAAACAACATTGCCCAGGCATGGTCTAAGCCCCTCACCTCGTCCCTGTGCTTTGGGGAGTCGGAGGGACACCCGAGGCCCACGGCCCTGAGACCCCTTTGCAAAAAGCCGGCTTCCCACGGAAAGAGTTTTCCTGAGGTGCAGACCCTATCCCAAGTGGTTGTGGCAAGGTAAAGCAAATGCCCTCCTCTTCTCTGGAAGAAACCACAGTGCCCAGCCATGTTCTAAGCCCTCCCATCCTCCCTGGACTTCTGGCAGCAGGAGTGAAAAGAGAGGAGCAGAGCACTGGGACCCGTTTGACAAAAACCGGCTTCCCACGGGAAAGTCTTTCTCCACGTGCAGACATGCTCCCAGGTGCCTGTGGCAAGGGGAAGGAAATGCCATACACTGACCTGGAAGAGACCACAGGGCCCAGGCACAGTCTGAACCCTTCCCTCAACCCGGCGGTTTTGCTAGCAGGAGTTCAACCCCAACGAACACAGCCCCGAGACCCCTGGAGCAAAAACGGCTTCAGACGATCAATAGGTGCTGGCTGTGGAACACTCATCCCAAGTGGGGGAAGCCAGCTCAACAAAATGCCACACACCCAGGTGTAAGAAACAACATTGCCCAGGCATGGTCTAAGCCCCTCACCTCGTCCCTGTGCTTTGGGGAGCTGGAGGGACACCCGAGGCCCACGGCCCTGAGACCCCTTTGCAAAAAGCCGGCTTCCCACGGAAAGAGTTTTCCTGAGGTGCAGACCCTATCCCAAGTGGTTGTGGCAAGGTAAAGCAAATGCCCTCCTCTTCTCTGGAAGAAACCACAGTGCCCAGCCATGTTCTAAGCCCTCCCATCCTCCCTGGGCTTCTGGCAGCAGGAGTGAAAAGAGAGGAGCAGAGTACTGGGACCCGTTTGACAAAACCCGGCTTCCCACGGGAAAGTCTTTCTCCGCGTGCAGACATGCTCCCAGGTGCCTGTGGCAAGGGGAAGGAAATGCCATACACTGACCTGGAAGAGACCACAGGGCCCAGGCACAGTCTGAACCCTTCCCTCAACCCGGCGGTTTTGCTAGCAGGAGTTCAACCCCAACGAACACAGCCCCGAGACCCCTGGGGCAAAAACGGCTTCAGACGATCAATAGGTGCTTGCTGTGGAACACTCATCCCAAGTGGGGGAAGCCAGCTCAACAAAATGCCACACACCCAGGTGTAAGAAACAACATTGCCCAGGCTTGGTCTGAGCCCCTCACCTCGTCCCTGTGCTTTGGGGAGCAGGAGGGACACCCGAGGCCCACGGCCCTGAGACCCCTTTGCAAAAAGCCGGCTTCCCATGGAAAGAGTTTTCCTGAGGTGCAGACCCTATCCCAAGTGGTTGTGGCAAGGTAAAGCAAATGCCCTCCACTTCTCTGGAAGAAACCAGAGTGCCCAGACATGTTCTAAGCCCGCCCATCCTCCCTGGGCTTCTGGCAGCAGGAGTGAAAAGAGAGGAGCAGAGCAATGGGACCCGTTTGACAAAACCCGGCTTCCAACGGGAAAGTCTTTCTCCACGTGCAGACATGCTCCCAGGTGCCTGGGGCAAGGGGAAGGAAATGCCATACACTGACCTGGAAGAGACCACAGGGCCCAGGCACAGTCTGAACCCTTCCCTCAACCCGGCGGTTTTCCTAGCAGGAGTTCAACCCCAACGAACACAGCCCGGAGACCCCTGGGGCAAAAACGGCTTCCGACGATCAATAGGTGCTTGCTGTGGAACACCTATCCCAAGTGGGGGAAGCCAGCTCAACAAAATGCCACATACCCAGGTGTAAGAAACAACATTGCCCAGGCATGGTCTAAGCCCCTCACCTCGTCCCTGTGCTTTGGGGAGTCGGAGGGACACCCGAGGCCCACGGCCCTGAGACCCCTTTGCAAAAAGCCGGCTTCCCACGGAAAGAGTTTTCCTGAGGTGCAGACCCTATCCCAAGTGGTTGTGGCAAGGTAAAGCAAATGCCCTCCTCTTCTCTGGAAGAAACCACAGTGCCCAGCCATATTCTAAGCCCTACCATCCTCCCTGGGCTTCTGGCAGCAGGAGTGAAAAGAGAGGAGCAGAGCACTGGGACCCGTTTGACAAAACCCGGCTTCCCACGGGAAAGTCTTTCTCCGCGTGCAGACATGCTCCCAGGTGCCTGTGGCAAGGGGAAGGTAATGCCATACACTGACCTGGAATAGAGCACAGGGCCCAGGCACAGTCTGAACCCTTCCCTCAACCCGGCGGTTTTGCTAGCAGGAGTTCAACCCCAACGAACACAGCCCGGAGACCCCTGGGGCAAAAACAGCTTCCGAAGAACAATAGGTGCTTGCTGTGGAACACCTATCCCAAGTGGGGGTAGCCTGCTCAACAAAATGCCACACACCCAGTGTAAGAAACAACATTGCCCAGGCATGGTCTAAGCCCCTCACCTCGTCCCTGTGCTTTGGGGAGCCGGAGGGACAGCCGAAGCACACGGCGCTGAGACCCCTTTGCAAAAAGCGGGCTTCCCACAGAGACAGTTTTCCTGATGTGCAGACCCTATCCCAAGTGGTTGTGGCAAGGTAAAGCAAATGCCCTCCACTTCTCTGGAAGAAACCACAGTGCCCAGCCATGTTCTAAGCCCTCCCATCCTCCCTGGGCTTCTGGCAGCAGGAGTGAAAAGAGAGGAGCAGAGCACTGGGACCCGTTTGACAAAACCCGGCTTCTCACGGGAAAGTCTTTCTCCACGTGCAGACATGCTCCCAGGTGCATGTGGCAAGGGGAAGGAAATGCCATACACTGACCTGGAAGAGACCACAGGGCCCAGGCACAGTCTGAACCCTTCCCTCAACTCGGCGGTTTTGCTAGAAGGAGTTCAACCCCAACGAACACAGCCCGGAGACCCCTGGGGCAAAAACGGCTTCCGATGATCAATAGGTGCTTGCTGAGGAACACTCATCCCAAGTGGGGGAAGCCAGCTCAACAAAATGCCACACACCCAGGTGTAAGAAACAACATTGCCCAGGCTTGGTCTCAGCCCCTCACCTCGTCCCTGTGCTTTGGGGAGCAGGAGGGACACCCGAGGCCCACGGCCCTGAGACCCCTTTGCAAAAAGCCGGCTTCCCACGGAAAGAGTTTTCCTGAGGTGCAGACCCTATCCCAAGTGGTTGTGGCAAGGAAAAGCAAATGCCCTCCACTTCTCTGGAAGAAACCACAGTGCCCAGCCATGTTCTAAGCCCGCCCATCCTCCCTGGGCTTCTGGCAGCAGGAGTGAAAAGAGAGGAGCAGAGCAATGGGACCCGTTTGACAAAACCCGGCTTCCAACGGGAAAGTTTTTCTCCACGTGCAGACATGCTCCCAGGTGCCTGGGGCAAGGGGAAGGAAATGCCATACACTGACCTGGAAGAGACCACAGGGCCCAGGCACAGTCTGAAGCCTTCCCTCAACCCGGCGGTTTTCCTAGCAGGAGTTCAACCCCAACGAACACAGCCCGGAGACCCCTGGGGCAAAAACGGCTTCCGACGATCAATAGGTGCTTGCTGTGGAACACCTATCCCAAGTGGGGGAAGCCAGCTCAACAAAATGCCACACACCCAGGTGTAAGAAACAACATTGCCCAGGCATGGTCTAAGCCCCTCACCTCGTCCCTGTGCTTTGGGGAGCCGGAGGGACACCCGAGGCCAACGGCCCTGAGACCCCTTTGCAAAAAGCCGGCTTCCCACGGAAAGCGTTTTCCCAGGGTGCAGACCCTATCCCAAGTGGTTGTGGCAAGGTAAAGCAAATGCCCTCCACTTCTCTGGAAGAAACCACAGTGCCCAGACATGTTCTAAGCCCTCCCATCCTCCCTGGGCTTCTGACAGCAGGAGTGAAAAGAGAGGAGCAGAGCACTGGGACCCGTTTGACAAAACCCGGCTTCCCACGGGAAAGTCTTTCTCCACGTGCAGACATGCTCCCAGGTGCCTGGGGCAAGGGGAAGGAAATGCCATACACTGACCTGGAAGAGACCACAGGGCCCAGGCACAGTCTGAACCCTTCCCTCAACCCGGCGGTTTTCCTAGCAGGAGTTCAACCCCAACGAACACAGCCCGGAGACCCCTGGGGCAAAAACGGCTTCCGACGAACAATAGGTGCTTGCTGTGGAACACCTATCCCAAGTGGGGGAAGCCAGCTCAACAAAATGCGACATAGCCAGGTGTAAGAAACAACATTGCCCAGGCATGGTCTAAGCCCCTCACCTCGTCCCTGTGCTTTGGGGAGTCGGAGGGACACCCGAGGCCCACGGCCCTGAGACCCCTTTGCAAAAAGCCGGCTTCCCACGGAAAGAGTTTTCCTGAGGTGCAGACCCTATCCCAAGTGGTTGTGGCAAGGTAAAGCAAATGCCCTCCTCTTCTCTGGAAGAAACCACAGTGCCCAGCCATGTTCTAAGCCCTCCCATCCTCCCTGGACTTCTGGCAGCAGGAGTGAAAAGAGAGGAGCAGAGCACTGGGACCCGTTTGACAAAACCCGGGTTCCCACGGGAAAGTCTTTCTCCACGTGCAGACATGCTCCCAGGTGCCTGTGGCAAGGGGAAGGAAATGCCATACACTGACCTGGAAGAGACCACAGGGCCCAGGCACAGTCTGAACCCTTCCCTCAACCCGGCGGTTTTGCTAGCAGGAGTTCAACCCCAACGAACACAGCCCCGAGACCCCTGGGGCAAAAACGGCTTCCGACGATCAATAGGTGCTTGCTGTGGAACACTCATCCCAAGTGGGGGAAGCCAGCTCAACAAAATGCCACACACCCAGGTGTAAGAAACAACATTGCCCAGGCATGGTCTAAGCCCCTCACCTCGTCCCTGTGCTTTGGGGAGCAGGAGGGACACCCGAGGCCCACGGCCCTGAGACCCCTTTGCAAAAAGCCGGCTTCCCACGGAAAGAGTTTTCCTGAGGTGCAGACCCTATCCCAAGTGGTTGTGGCAAGGTAAAGCAAATGCCCTCCACTTCTCTGGAAGAAACCAGAGTGCCCAGACATGTTCTAAGCCCGCCCATCCTCCCTGGGCTTCTGGCAGCAGGAGTGAAAAGAGAGGAGCAGAGCAAAGGGACCCGTTTGACAAAACCCGGCTTCCAACGGGAAAGTCTTTCTCCACGTGCAGACATGCTCCCAGGTGCCTGTGGCAAGGGGAAGGAAATGCCATATACTGACCTGGAAGAGACCACAGGGCCCAGGCACAGTCTGAACCCTTCCCTCAACCCGGCGGTTTTGCTAGCAGGAGTTCAACCCCAACGAACACAGCCCGGAGACCCCTGGGGCAAAAACGGCTTCCGACGAACAATAGGTGCTTGCTGTGGAACACCTATCCCAAGTGGGGGTAGCCAGCTCAACAAAATGCCACACACCCAGGTGTAAGAAACAACATTGCCCAGGCATGGTCTAAGCCCCTCACCTCGTCCCTGTGCTTTGGGGAGCCGGAGGGACAGCCGAGGCACACGGCCCTGAGAACCCTTTGCAAAAAGCCGGCTTCCCACGGAAACAGTTTTCCTGAGGTGCAGACCCTATCCCAAGTGGTTGTGGCAAGGTAAAGCAAATGCCCTCCACTTCTCTGGAAGAAACCACAGTGCCCAGCCATGTTCTAAGCCCTCCCATCCTCCCTGGGCTTCTGGCAGCAGGAGTGAAAAGAGAGGAGCAGAGCACGGGGACCCGTTTGACAAAAACCGGCTTCCCACGGGAAAGTCTTTCTCCACGTGCAGACATGCTCCCAGGTGCCTGTGGCAAGGGGAAGGTAATGCCATACACTGACCTGGAAGAGAGCACAGGGCCCAGGCACAGTCTGAACCCTTCCCTCAACCCGGCGGTTTTGCTAGCAGGAGTTCAACCCCAACGAACACAGCCCGGAGACCCCGGGGGCAAAAACGCCTTCCGAAGAACAATAGGTGCTTGCTGTGGAACACCTATCCCAGTGGGGGTAGCCTGCTCAACAAAATGCCACACACCCAGTCTAAGAAACAACATTGCCCAGGCATGGTCTAAGCCCCTCACCTCGTCCCTGTGCTTTGGGGAGCCGGAGGGACAGCCGAAGCACACGGCGCTGAGACCCCTTTGCAAAAAGCCGGCTTCCCACGGAGACAGTTTTCCTGAGGTGCAGACCCTATCCCAAGTGGTTGTGGCAAGGTAAAGCAAATGCCCTCCACTTCTCTGGAAGAAACCACAGTGCCCAGCCATGTTCTAAGCCCTCCCATCCTCCCTGGGCTTCTGGCAGCAGGAGTGAAAAGAGAGGAGCAGAGCACTGGGACCCGTTTGACAAAACCCGGCTTCTCACGGGAAAGTCTTTCTCCACGTGCAGACATGCTCCCAGGTGCCTGGGGCAAGGGGAAGGAAATGCCATACACTGACCTGGAAGAGACCACAGGGCCCAGGCACAGTCTGAACCCTTCCCTCAACTCGGCGGTTTTGCTAGAAGGAGTTCAACCCCAACGAACACAGCCCGGAGACCCCTGGGGCAAAAACGGCTTCCGACGATCAATAGGTGCTTGCTGTGGAACACCTATCCCAAGTGGGGGAAGCCAGCTCAACAAAATGCCACACACCCAGGTGTAAGAAACAACATTGCCCAGGCTTGGTCTAAGCCCCTCACCTCGTCCCTGTGCTTTGGGGAGCCGGAGGGACACCCGAGGCCAACGGCCCTGAGACCCCTTTGCAAAAAGCCGGCTTCCCACGGAAAGAGTTTTCCTGAGGTGCAGACCCTATCCCAAGTGGTTGTGGCAAGGAAAAGCAAATGCCCTCCACTTCTCTGGAAGAAACCACAGTGCCCAGCCATGTTCTAAGCCCGCCCATCCTCCCTGGGCTTCTGGCAGCAGGAGTGAAAAGAGAGGAGCAGAGCAATGGGACCCGTTTGACAAAACCCGGCTTCCCACGGGAAAGTCTTTCTCCACGTGCAGACATGCTCCCAGGTGCCTGGGGCAAGGGGAAGGAAATGCCATACACTGACCTGGAAGAGACCACAGGGCCCAGGCACAGTCTGAACCCTTCCCTCAACCCGGCGGTTTTCCTAGCAGGAGTTCAACCCCAACGAACACAGCCCGGAGACCCCTGGGGCAAAAACGGCTTCCGACGAACAATAGGTGCTTGCTGTGGAACACCTATCCCAAGTGGGGGTAGCCAGCTCAACAAAATGCCACACACCCAGGTGTAAGAAACAACATTGCCCAGGCATGGTCTAAGCCCCTCACCTCGTCCCTGTGCTTTGGGGAGCCGGAGGGACAGCCGAGGCACACGGCCCTGAGACCCCTTTGCAAAAAGCCGGCTTCCCACGGAAACAGTTTTCCTGAGGTGCAGACCCTATCCCAAGTGGTTGTGGCAAGGTAAAGCAAATGCCCTCCACTTCTCTGGAAGAAACCACAGTGCCCAGCCATGTTCTAAGCCCTCCCATCCTCCCTGGGCTTCTGGCAGCAGGAGTGAAAAGAGAGGAGCAGAGCACGGGGACCCGTTTGACAAAAACCGGCTTCCCACGGGAAAGTCTTTCTCCACGTGCAGACATGCTCCCAGGTGCCTGGGGCAAAGGGAAGGTAATGCCATACACTGACCTGGAAGAGAGCACAGGGCCCAGGCACAGTCTGAACCCTTCCCTCAACCCGGCGGTTTTGCTAGCAGGAGTTCAACCCCAACGAACATAGCCCGGAGACCCCTGGGGCAAAAACGGTTTCCGACGAACAATAGGTGCTTGCTGTGGAACACCTAATCCAAGTGGGGGTAGCCAGCTCAACAAAATGCCACACACCCAGTGTAAGAAACAACATTGCCCAGGCATGGTCTAAGCCCCTCACCTCGTCCCTGTGCTTTGGGGAGCCGGAGGGACAGCCGAGGCACACGGCCCTGAGACCCCGTTGCAAAAAGCCGACTTCCCACGCAGACAGTTTTCCTGAGGTGCAGACCCTATCCCAAGTGGTTGTGGCAAGGTAAAGCAAATGCCCTCCACTTCTCTGGAAGAAACCACAGTGCCCAGCCATGTTCTAAGCCCTCCCATCCTCCCTGGGCTTCTGGCAGCAGGAGTGAAAAGAGAGGAGCAGAGCACGGGGACCCGTTTGACAAAAACCGGCTTCCCACGGGAAAGTCTTTCTCCACGTGCAGACATGCTCCCAGGTGCCTGGGGCAAGGTGAAGGTAATGCCATACACTGACCTGGAAGAGAGCACAGGTCCCAGGCACAGTCTGAACCCTTCCCTCAACCCGGCGGTTTTGCTAGCAGGAGTTCAACCCCAACGAACACAGCCCGGAGACCCCTGGGGCAAAAACGGCTTCCGAAGAACAATAGGTGCTTGCTGTGGAACACCTATCCCAAGTGGGGGTAGCCAGCTCAACAAAATGCCACACACCCAGTGTAAGAAACAACATTGCCCAGGCATGGTCTAAGCCCCTCACCTCGTCCCTGTGCTTTGGGGAGCCGGAGGGACAGCCGAGGCACACGGCGCTGAGACCCCTTTGCAAAAAGCCGGCTTCCCACGGAGACAGTTTTCCTGAGGTGCAGACCCTATCCCAAGTGGTTGTGGCAAGGTAAAGCAAATGCCCTCCACTTCTCTGGAAGAAACCACAGTGCCCAGCCATGTTCTAAGCCCTCCCATCCTCCCTGGGCTTCTGGCAGCAGGAGTGAAAAGAGAGGAGCAGAGCACTGGGACCCGTTTGACAAAACCCGGCTTCCCACGGGAAAGTCTTTCTCCACGTGCAGACATGCTCCCAGGTGCCTGTGGCAAGGGGAAGGTAATGCCATACACTGACCTGGAAGAGAGCACAGGGCCCAGGCACAGTCTGAACCCTTCCCTCAACCCGGCGGTTTTGCTAGCAGGAGTTCAACCCCAACGAACACAGCCCGGAGACCCCGGGGGCAAAAACGCCTTCCGAAGAACAATAGGTGCTTGCTGTGGAACACCTATCCCAAGTGGGGGTAGCCTGCTCAACAAAATGCCACACACCCAGTGTAAGAAACAACATTGCCCAGGCATGGTCTAAGCCCCTCACCTCGTCCCTGTGCTTTGGGGAGCCGGAGGGACAGCCGAAGCACACGGCGCTGAGACCCCTTTGCAAAAAGCGGGCTTCCCACGGAGACAGTTTTCCTGATGTGCAGACCCTATCCCAAGTGGTTGTGGCAAGGTAAAGCAAATGCCCTCCACTTCTCTGGAAGAAACCACAGTGCCCAGCCATATTCTAAGCCCTCCCATCCTCCCTGGGCTTCTGGCAGCAGGAGTGAAAAGAGAGGAGCAGAGCACTGGGACCCGTTTGACAAAACCCGGCTTCTCACGGGAAAGTCTTTCTCCACGTGCAGACATGCTCCCAGGTGCCTGGGGCAAGGGGAAGGAAATGCCATACACTGACCTGGAAGAGACCACAGGGCCCAGGCACAGTCTGAACCCTTCCCTCAACTCGGCGGTTTTGCTAGAAGGAGTTCAACCCCAACGAACACAGCCCGGAGACCCCTGGGGCAAAAACGGCTTCCGACGATCAATAGGTGCTTGCTGTGGAAAACCTATCCCAAGTGGGGGAAGCCAGCTCAACAAAATGCCACACACCCAGGTGTAAGAAACAACATTGCCCAGGCTTGGTCTAAGCCCCTCACCTCGTCCCTGTGCTTTGGGGAGCCGGAGGGACACCCGAGGCCAACGGCCCTGAGACCCCTTTGCAAAAAGCCGGCTTCCCACGGAAAGAGTTTTCCTGAGGTGCAGACCCTATCCCAAGTGGTTGTGGCAAGGAAAAGCAAATGCCCTCCACTTCTCTGGAAGAAACCACAGTGCCCAGCCATGTTCTAAGCCCGCCCATCCTCCCTGGGCTTCTGGCAGCAGGAGTGAAAAGAGAGGAGCAGAGCAATGGGACCCGTTTGACAAAACCCGGCTTCCCACGGGAAAGTCTTTCTCCACGTGCAGACATGCTCCCAGGTGCCTGGGGCAAGGGGAAGGAAATGCCATACACTGACCTGGAAGAGACCACAGGGCCCAGGCACAGTCTGAACCCTTCCCTCAACCCGGCGGTTTTCCTAGCAGGAGTTCAACCCCAACGAACACAGCCCGGAGACCCCTGGGGCAAAAACGGCTTCCGACGAACAATAGGTGCTTGCTGTGGAACACCTATCCCAAGTGGGGGAAGCCAGCTCAACAAAATGCCACACACCCAGGTGTAAGAAACAACATTGCCCAGGCATGGTCTAAGCCCCTCACCTCGTCCCTGTGCTTTGGGGAGCCGGAGGGACACCCGAGGCCAACGGCCCTGAGACCCCTTTGCAAAAAGCCGGCTTCCCACGGAAAGCGTTTTCCCAGGGTGCAGACCCTATCCCAAGTGGTTGTGGCAAGGTAAAGCAAATGCCCTCCAATTCTCCGGAAGAAACCACAGTGTCCAGACATGTTCTAAGCCCTCCCATCCTCCCTGGGCTTCTGACAGCAGGAGTGAAAAGAGAGGAGCAGAGCACTGGGACCCGTTTGACAAAACCCGGCTTCCCACGGGAAAGTCTTTCTCCACGTGCAGACATGCTCCCAGGTGCCTGGGGCAAGGGGAAGGAAATGCCATACACTGACCTGGAAGAGACCACAGGGCCCAGGCACAGTCTGAACCCTTCCCTCAACCCGGCGGTTTTGCTAGCAGGAGTTCAACCCCAACGAACACAGCCCGGAGACCCCTGGGGCAAAAACGGCTTCCGACGAACAATAGGTGCTTGCTGTGGAACACCTATCCCAAGTGGGGGAAGCCAGCTCAACAAAATGCCACATACCCAGGTGTAAGAAACAACATTGCCCAGGCATGGTCTAAGCCCCTCACCTCGTCCCTGTGCTTTGGGGAGTCGGAGGGACACCCGTGGCCCACGGCCCTGAGACCCCTTTGCAAAAAGCCGGCTTCCCACGGAAAGAGTTTTCCTGAGGTGCAGACCCTATCCCAAGTGGTTGTGGCAAGGTAAAGCAAATGCCCTCCTCTTCTCTGGAAGAAACCACAGTGCCCAGCCATGTTCTAAGCCCTCCCATCCTCCCTGGACTTCTGTCAGCAGGAGTGAAAAGAGAGGAGCAGAGCACTGGGACCCGTTTGACAAAAACCGGCTTCCCACGGGAAAGACTTTCTCCACGTGCAGACATGCTCCCAGGTGCCTGTGGCAAGGGGAAGGAAATGCCATACACTGACCTGGAAGAGACCACAGGGCCCAGGCACAGTCTGAACCCTTCCCTCAACCCGGCGGTTTTGCTAGCAGGAGTTCAACCCCAACGAACACAGCCCCGAGACCCCTGGGGCAAAAACGGCTTCAGACGATCAATAGGTGCTTGCTGTGGAACACTCATCCCAAGTGGGGGAAGCCAGCTCAACAAAATGCCACACACCCAGGTGTAAGAAACAACATTGCCCAGGCTTGGTCTAAGCCCCTCACCTCGTCCCTGTGCTTTGGGGAGCAGGAGGGACACCCGAGGCCCACGGCCCTGAGACCCCTTTGCAAAAAGCCGGCTTCCCACGGAAAGAGTTTTCCTGAGGTGCAGACCCTATCCCAAGTGGTTGTGGCAAGGTAAAGCAAATGCCCTCCACTTCTCTGGAAGAAACCAGAGTGCCCAGACATGTTCTAAGCCCGCCCATCCTCCCTGGGCTTCTGGCAGCAGGAGTGAAAAGAGAGGAGCAGAGCAATGGGACCCGTTTGACAAAACCCGGCTTCCAACGGGAAAGTCTTTCTCCACGTGCAGACATGCTCCCAGGTGCCTGTGGCAAGGGGAAGGAAATGCCATACACTGACCTGGAAGAGACCACAGGGCCCAGGCACAGTCTGAACCCTTCCCTCAACCCGGCGGTTTTGCTAGCAGGAGTTCAACCCCAACGAACACAGCCCGGAGACCCCTGGGGCAAAAACGGCTTCCGACGAACAATAGGTGCTTGCTGTGGAACACCTATCCCAAGTGGGGGTAGCCAGCTCAACAAAATGCCACACACCCAGGTGTAAGAAACAACATTGCCCAGGCATGGTCTAAGCCCCTCACCTCGTCCCTGTGCTTTGGGGAGCCGGAGGGACAGCCGAGGCACACGGCCCTGAGACCCCTTTGCAAAAAGCCGGCTTCCCACGGAAACAGTTTTCCTGAGGTGCAGACCCTATCCCAAGTGGTTGTGGCAAGGTAAAGCAAATGCCCTCCACTTCTCTGGAAGAAACCACAGTGCCCAGCCATGTTCTAAGCCCTCCCATCCTCCCTGGGCTTCTGGCAGCAGGAGTGAAAAGAGAGGAGCAGAGCACGGGGACCCGTTTGACAAAAACCGGCTTCCCACGGGAAAGTCTTTCTCCACGTGCAGACATGCTCCCAGGTGCCTGGGGCAAAGGGAAGGTAATGCCATACACTGACCTGGAAGAGAGCACAGGGCCCAGGCACAGTCTGAACCCTTCCCTCAACCCGGCGGTTTTGCTAGCAGGAGTTCAACCCCAACGAACATAGCCCGGAGACCCCTGGGGCAAAAACGGTTTCCGACGAACAATATGTGCTTGCTGTGGAACACCTAATCCAAGTGGGGGTAGCCAGCTCAACAAAATGCCACACACCCAGTGTAAGAAACAACATTGCCCAGGCATGGTCTAAGCCCCTCACCTCGTCCCTGTGCTTTGGGGAGCCGGAGGGACAGCCGAGGCACACGGCCCTGAGACCCCGTTGCAAAAAGCCGACTTCCCACGCAGACAGTTTTCCTGAGGTGCAGACCCTATCCCAAGTGGTTGTGGCAAGGTAAAGCAAATGCCCTCCACTTCTCTGGAAGAAACCACAGTGCCCAGCCATGTTCTAAGCCCTCCCATCCTCCCTGGGCTTCTGGCAGCAGGAGTGAAAAGAGAGGAGCAGAGCACGGGGACCCGTTTGACAAAAACCGGCTTCCCACGGGAAAGTCTTTCTCCACGTGCAGACATGCTCCCAGGTGCCTGGGGCAAGGTGAAGGTAATGCCATACACTGACCTGGAAGAGAGCACAGGTCCCAGGCACAGTCTGAACCCTTCCCTCAACCCGGCGGTTTTGCTAGCAGGAGTTCAACCCCAACGAACACAGCCCGGAGACCCCTGGGGCAAAAACGGCTTCCGAAGAACAATAGGTGCTTGCTGTGGAACACCTATCCCAAGTGGGGGTAGCCAGCTCAACAAAATGCCACACACCCAGTGTAAGAAACAACATTGCCCAGGCATGGTCTAAGCCCCTCACCTCGTCCCTGTGCTTTGGGGAGCCGGAGGGACAGCCGAGGCACACGGCGCTGAGACCCCTTTGCAAAAAGCCGGCTTCCCACGGAGACAGTTTTCCTGAGGTGCAGACCCTATCCCAAGTGGTTGTGGCAAGGTAAAGCAAATGCCCTCCACTTCTCTGGAAGAAACCACAGTGCCCAGCCATGTTCTAAGCCCTCCCATCCTCCCTGGGCTTCTGGCAGCAGGAGTGAAAAGAGAGGAGCAGAGCACTGGGACCCGTTTGACAAAACCCGGCTTCCCACGGGAAAGTCTTTCTCCACGTGCAGACATGCTCCCAGGTGCCTGGGGCAAGGGGAAGGAAATGCCATACACTGACCTGGAAGAGACCACAGGGCCCAGGCACAGTCTGAACCCTTCCCTCAACCCGGCGGTTTTCCTAGCAGGAGTTTCACCCCAACGAACACAGCCCGGAGACCCCTGGGGCCAAAACGGCTTCCGACGATCAATAGGTGCTTGCTGTGGAACACTCATCCCAAGTGGGGGAAGCCAGCTCAACAAAATTCCACACACCCAGTGTAAGAAACAACATTGCCCAGGCTTGGTCTAAGCCCCTCACCTCGTCCCTGTGCTTTGGGGAGCCGGAGGGACACCCGAGGCCCACGGCCCTGAGACCCCTTTGCAAAAAGCCGGCTTCCCACGGAAAGAGTTTTCCTGAGGTGCAGACCCTATCCCAAGTGGTTGTGGCAAGGTAAAGCAAATGCCCTCCACTTCTCTGGAAGAAACCACAGTGCCCAGCCATGTTCTAAGCCCTCCCATCCTCCCTGGGCTTCTGGCAGCAGGAGTGAAAAGAGAGGAGCAGAGCACTGAGACCCGTTTGACAAAACCCGGCTTCCCACGGGAAAGTCTTTCTTCACGTGCAGACATGCTCCCAGGTTCCTGTGGCAAGGGGAAGGAAATGCCATACACTGACCTGGAAGAGACCACCAGGGCCCAGGCACAGTCTGAACCCTTCCCTCAACCCGGCGGTTTTGCTAGCATGATTTCAACCCCAACGAACACAGCCCGGAGACCCCTGAGGCAAAAACGGGTTCCGACGTACAATAGGCGCTTGCTGTGGAAAACCAATCCCAAGTGGGGGTAGCCAGCTCAACAAAATGCCACACACCCAGGTGTAAGAAACAACATTGCCCAGGCATGCTCTAAGCCCCTCACCTCGTCCCTGTGCTTTGGGGAGCCGGAGGGACACCCGAGGCCCACGGCCCTGAGACCCCTTTGCAAAAAGCCGGCTTCCCACGGAAAGAGTTTTCCTGAGGTGCAGACCCTATCCCAAGTGGTTGTGGAAAGGTAAAGCAAATGCCCTCCACTTCTCTGGAAGAAACCACAGTGCCCAGCCATGTTCTAAGCCCTCCCATCCTCCCTGGGCTTCTGGCAGCAGGAGTGAAAGAGAGGAGCAGAGCACTGGGACCCGTTTGAAAAAAACCCGGGTTCCCACGGGAAAGTCTTTCTCCACGTGCAGACATGCTCCCAGGTGCCTGTGGCAAGGGGAAGGAAATGCCATACACTGACCTGGAAGAGACCACAGGGCCCAGGCACAGTCTGAACCCTTCCCTCAACCCGGCGGTTTTGCTAGCAGGAGTTCAACCCCAACGAACAGAGCCCCGAGACCCCTGGGGCAAAAACGGCTTCAGACGATCAATAGGTGCTTGCTGTGGAACACTCATCCCAAGTGGGGGAAGCCAGCTCAACAAAATGCCACACACCCAGGTGTAAGAAACAACATTACCCAGGCATGGTCTAAGCCCCTCACCTCGTCCCTGTGCTTTGGGGAGCCGGAGGGACAGCCGAAGCACACGGCGCTGAGACCCCTTTGCAAAAAGCGGGCTTCCCACGGAGACAGTTTTCCTGATGTGCAGACCCTATCCCAAGTGGTTGTGGCAAGGTAAAGCAAATGCCCTCCACTTCTCTGGAAGAAACCACAGTGCCCAGCCATGTTCTAAGCCCTCCCATCCTCCCTGGGCTTCTGGCAGCAGGAGTGAAAAGAGAGGAGCAGAGCACTGGGACCCGTTTGACAAAACCCGGCTTCTCACGGGAAGGTCTTTCTCCACGTGCAGACATGCTCCCAGGTGCCTGGGGCAAGGGGAAGGAAATGCCATACACTGACCTGGAAGAGACCACAGGGCCCAGGCACAGTCTGAACCCTTCCCTCAACTCGGCGGTTTTGCTAGAAGGAGTTCAACCCCAACGAACACAGCCCGGAGAACCCTGGGGCAAAAACTGCTTCCGATGATCAATAGGTGCTTGCTGTGGAACACTCATCCCAAGTGGGGGAAGCCAGCTCAACAAAATGCCACACACCCAGGTGTAAGAAACAACATTGCCCAGGCTTGGTCTCAGCCCCTCACCTCGTCCCTGTGTTTGGGGAGCAGGAGGGACACCCGAGGCCCACGGCCCTGAGACCCCTTTGCAAAAAGCCGGCTTCCCACGGAAAGAGTTTTCCTGAGGTGCAGACCCTATCCCAAGTGGTTGTGGCAAGGAAAAGCAAATGCCCTCCACTTCTCTGGAAGAAACCACAGTGCCCAGCCATGTTCTAAGCCCGCCCATCCTCCCTGGGCTTCTGGCAGCAGGAGTGAAAAGAGAGGAGCAGAGCAATGGGACCCGTTTGACAAAACCCGGCTTCCAACGGGAAAGTCTTTCTCCACGTGCAGACATGCTCCCAGGTGCCTGGGGCAAGGGGAAGTTAATGCCATACACTGACCTGGAAGAGACCACAGGGCCCAGGCACAGTCTGAACCCTTCCCTCAACCCGGCGGTTTTCCTAGCAGGAGTTCAACCCCAACGAACACAGCCCGGAGACCCCTGGGGCAAAAACGGCTTCCGACGAACAATAGGTGCTTGCTGTGGAACACCTATCCCAAGTGGGGGAAGCCAGCTCAACAAAATGCCACACACCCAGGTGTAAGAAACAACATTGCCCAGGCATGGTCTAAGCCCCTCACCTCGTCCCTGTGCTTTGGGGAGCCGGAGGGACACCCGAGGCCAACGGCCCTGAGACCCCTTTGCAAAAAGCCGGCTTCCCACGGAAAGCGTTTTCCCAGGGTGCAGACCCTATCCCAAGTGGTTGTGGCAAGGTAAAGCAAATGCCCTCCACTTCTCTGGAAGAAACCACAGTGCCCAGACATGTTCTAAGCCCTCCCATCCTCCCTGGGCTTCTGACAGCAGGAGTGAAAAGAGAGGAGCAGAGCACTGGGACCCGTTTGACAAAACCCGGCTTCCCACGGGAAAGTCTTTCTCCACGTGCAGACATGCTCCCAGGTGCCTGGGGCAAGGGGAAGGAAATGCCATACACTGACCTGGAAGAGACCACAGGGCCCAGGCACAGTCAGAACCCTTCCCTCAACCCGGCGGTTTTGCTAGCAGGAGTTCAACCCCAACGAACACAGCCCGGAGACCCCTGGGGCAAAAACGGCTTCCGACGAACAATAGGTGCTTGCTGTGGAACACCTATCCCAAGTGGGGGAAGCCAGCTCAACAAAATGCCACATACCCAGGTGTAAGAAACAACATTGCCCAGGCATGGTCTAAGCCCCTCACCTCGTCCCTGTGCTTTGGGGAGTCGGAGGGACACCCGAGGCCCACGGCCCTGAGACCCCTTTGCAAAAAGCCGGCTTCCCACGGAAAGAGTTTTCCTGAGGTGCAGACCCTATCCCAAGTGGTTGTGGCAAGGTAAAGCAAATGCCCTCCTCTTCTCTGGAAGAAACCACAGTGCCCAGCCATGTTCTAAGCCCTCCCATCCTCCCTGGACTTCTGGCAGCAGGAGTGAAAAGAGAGGAGCAGAGCACTGGGACCCGTTTGACAAAACCCGGGTTCCCACGGGAAAGTCTTTCTCCACGTGCAGACATGCTCCCAGGTGCCTGTGGCAAGGGGAAGGAAATGCCATACACTGACCTGGAAGAGACCACAGGGCCCAGGCACAGTCTGAACCCTTCCCTCAACCCGGCGGTTTTGCTAGCAGGAGTTCAACCCCAACGAACACAGCCCCGAGACCCCTGGGACAAAAACGGCTTCCGACGATCAATAGGTGCTTGCTGTGGAACACCTATCCCAAGTGGGGGAAGCCAGCTCAACAAAATGCCACACACCCAGGTGTAAGAAACAACATTGCCCAGGCTTGGTCTAAGCCCCTCACCTCGTCCCTGTGCTTTGGGGAGCCGGAGGGACACCCGAGGCCAACGGCCCTGAGACCCCTTTGCAAAAAGCCGGCTTCCCACGGAAAGAGTTTTCCTGAGGTGCAGACCCTATCCCAAGTGGTTGTGGCAAGGAAAAGCAAATGCCCTCCACTTCTCTGGAAGAAACCACAGTGCCCAGCCATGTTCTAAGCCCGCCCATCCTCCCTGGGCTTCTGGCAGCAGGAGTGAAAAGAGAGGAGCAGAGCAATGGGACCCGTTTGACAAAACCCGGCTTCCCACGGGAAAGTCTTTCTCCACGTGCAGACATGCTCCCAGGTGCCTGGGGCAAGGGGAAGGAAATGCCATACACTGACCTGGAAGAGACCACAGGGCCCAGGCACAGTCTGAACCCTTCCCTCAACCCGGCGGTTTTCCTAGCAGGAGTTCAACCCCAACGAACACAGCCCGGAGACCCCTGGGGCAAAAACGGCTTCCGACGAACAATAGGTGCTTGCTGTGGAACACCTATCCCAAGTGGGGGAAGCCAGCTCAACAAAATGCCACACACCCAGGTGTAAGAAACAACATTGCCCAGGCATGGTCTAAGCCCCTCACCTCGTCCCTGTGCTTTGGGGAGCCGGAGGGACACCCGAGGCCAACGGCCCTGAGACCCCTTTGCAAAAAGCCGGCTTCCCACGGAAAGCGTTTTCCCAGGGTGCAGACCCTATCCCAAGTGGTTGTGGCAAGGTAAAGCAACTGCCCTCCACTTCTCCGGAAGAAACCACAGTGTCCAGACATGTTCTAAGCCCTCCCATCCTCCCTGGGCTTCTGACAGCAGGAGTGAAAAGAGAGGAGCAGAGCACTGGGACCCGTTTGACAAAACCCGGCTTCCCACGGGAAAGTCTTTCTCCACGTGCAGACATGCTCCCAGGTGCCTGGGGCAAGGGGAAGGAAATGCCATACACTGACCTGGAAGAGACCACAGGGCCCAGGCACAGTCTGAACCCTTCCCTCAACCCGGCGGTTTTGCTAGCAGGAGTTCAACCCCAACGAACACAGCCCGGAGACCCCTGGGGCAAAAACGGCTTCCGACGAACAATAGGTGCTTGCTGTGGAACACCTATCCCAAGTGGGGGAAGCCAGCTCAACAAAATGCCACATACCCAGGTGTAAGAAACAACATTGCCCAGGCATGGTCTAAGCCCCTCACCTCGTCCCTGTGCTTTGGGGAGTCGGAGGGACACCCGTGGCCCACGGCCCTGAGACCCCTTTGCGAAAAGCCGGCTTCCCACGGAAAGAGTTTTCCTGAGGTGCAGACCCTATCCCAAGTGGTTGTGGCAAGGTAAAGCAAATGCCCTCCTCTTCTCTGGAAGAAACCACAGTGCCCAGCCATGTTCTAAGCCCTCCCATCCTCCCTGGATTTCTGTCAGCAGGAGTGAAAAGAGAGGAGCAGAGCACTGGGACCCGTTTGACAAAACCCGGGTTCCCACGGGAAAGACTTTCTCCACGTGCAGACATGCTCCCAGGTGCCTGTGGCAAGGGGAAGGAAATGCCATACACTGACCTGGAAGAGACCACAGGGCCCAGGCACAGTCTGAACCCTTCCCTCAACCCGGCGGTTTTGCTAGCAGGAGTTCAACCCCAACGAACACAGCCCCGAGACCCCTGGGGCAAAAACGGCTTCAGACGATCAATAGGTGCTTGCTGTGGAACACTCATCCCAAGTGGGGGAAGCCAGCTCAACAAAATGCCACACACCCAGGTGTAAGAAACAACATTGCCCAGGCTTGGTCTAAGCCCCTCACCTCGTCCCTGTGCTTTGGGGAGCAGGAGGGACACCCGAGGCCCACGGCCCTGAGACCCCTTTGCAAAAAGCCGGCTTCCCACGGAAAGAGTTTTCCTGAGGTGCAGACCCTATCCCAAGTGGTTGTGGCAAGGTAAAGCAAATGCCCTCCACTTCTCTGGAAGAAACCAGAGTGCCCAGACATGTTCTAAGCCCGCCCATCCTCCCTGGGCTTCTGGCAGCAGGAGTGAAAAGAGAGGAGCAGAGCAATGGGACCCGTTTGACAAAACCCGGCTTCCAACGGGAAAGTCTTTCTCCACGTGCAGACATGCTCCCAGGTGCCTGGGGCAAAGGGAAGGTAATGCCATACACTGACCTGGAAGAGAGCACAGGGCCCAGGCACAGTCTGAACCCTTCCCTCAACCCGGCGGTTTTGCTAGCAGGAGTTCAACCCCAACGAACATAGCCCGGAGACCCCTGGGGCAAAAACGGTTTCCGACGAACAATATGTGCTTGCTGTGGAACACCTATCCCAAGTGGGGGTAGCCAGCTCAACAAAATGCCACACACCCAGTGTAAGAAACAACATTGCCCAGGCATGGTCTAAGCCCCTCACCTCGTCCCTGTGCTTTGGGGAGCCGGAGGGACAGCCGAGGCACACGGCCCTGAGACCCCGTTGCAAAAAGCCGACTTCCCACGCAGACAGTTTTCCTGAGGTGCAGACCCTATCCCAAGTGGTTGTGGCAAGGTAAAGCAAATGCCCTCCACTTCTCTGGAAGAAACCACAGTGCCCAGCCATGTTCTAAGCCCTCCCATCCTCCCTGGGCTTCTGGCAGCAGGAGTGAAAAGAGAGGAGCAGAGCACGGGGACCCGTTTGACAAAAACCGGCTTCCCACGGGAAAGTCTTTCTCCACGTGCAGACATGCTCCCAGGTGCCTGGGGCAAGGTGAAGGTAATGCCATACACTGACCTGGAAGAGAGCACAGGTCCCAGGCACAGTCTGAACCCTTCCCTCAACCCGGCGGTTTTGCTAGCAGGAGTTCAACCCCAACGAACACAGCCCGGAGACCCCTGGGCCAAAACGGCTTCCGAAGAACAATAGGTGCTTGCTGTGGAACACCTATCCCAAGTGGGGGTAGCCAGCTCAACAAAATGCCACACACCCAGTGTAAGAAACAACATTGCCCAGGCATGGTCTAAGCCCCTCACCTCGTCCCTGTGCTTTGGGGAGCCGGAGGGACAGCCGAGGCACACGGCGCTGAGACCCCTTTGCAAAAAGCCGGCTTCCCACGGAGACAGTTTTCCTGAGGTGCAGACCCTATCCCAAGTGGTTGTGGCAAGGTAAAGCAAATGCCCTCCACTTCTCTGGAAGAAACCACAGTGCCCAGCCATGTTCTAAGCCCTCCCATCCTCCCTGGGCTTCTGGCAGCAGGAGTGAAAAGAGAGGAGCAGAGCACTGGGACCCGTTTGACAAAACCCGGCTTCCCACGGGAAAGTCTTTCTCCACGTGCAGACATGCTCCCAGGTGCCTGTGGCAAGGGGAAGGAAATGCCATACACTGACCTGGAAGAGACCACAGGGCCCAGGCACAGTCTGAACCCTTCCCTCAACCCGGCGGTTTTCCTAGCAGGAGTTTCACCCCAACGAACACAGCCCGGAGACCCCTGGGGCAAAAACGGCTTCCGACGATCAATAGGTGCTTGCTGTGGAACACTCATCCCAAGTGGGGGAAGCCAGCTCAACAAAATTCCACACACCCAGTGTAAGAAACAACATTGCCCAGGCTTGGTCTAAGCCCCTCACCTCGTCCCTGTGCTTTGGGGAGCCGGAGGGACACCCGAGGCCCACGGCCCTGAGACCCCTTTGCAAAAAGCCGGCTTCCCACGGAAAGAGTTTTCCTGAGGTGCAGACCCTATCCCAAGTGGTTGTGGCAAGGTAAAGCAAATGCCCTCCACTTCTCTGGAAGAAACCACAGTGCCCAGCCATGTTCTAAGCCCTCCCATCCTCCCTGGGCTTCTGGCAGCAGGAGTGAAAAGAGAGGAGCAGAGCACTGAGACCCGTTTGACAAAACCCGGCTTCCCACGGGAAAGTCTTTCTTCACGTGCAGACATGCTCCCAGGTGCCTGTGGCAAGGGGAAGGAAATGCCATACACTGACCTGGAAGAGACCACCAGGGCCCAGGCACAGTCTGAACCCTTCCCTCAACCCGGCGGTTTTGCTAGCATGATTTCAACCCCAACGAACACAGCCCGGAGACCCCTGAGGCAAAAACGGGTTCCGACGTACAATAGGCGCTTGCTGTGGAAAACCAATCCCAAGTGGGGGTAGCCAGCTCAACAAAATGCCACACACCCAGGTGTAAGAAACAACATTGCCCAGGCATGGTCTAAGCCCCTCACCTCGTCCCTGTGCTTTGGGGAGCCGGAGGGACAGCCGAGGCCCACGGCCCTGAGACCCCTTTGCAAAAAGCCGGCTTCCCACGGAAAGAGTTTTCCTGAGGTGCAGACCCTATCCCAAGTGGTTGTGGCAAGGTAAAGCAAATGCCCTCCACTTCTCTGGAAGAAACCACAGTGCCCAGCCATGTTCTAAGCCCTCCCATCCTCCCTGGGCTTCTGGCAGCAGGAGTGAAAAGAGAGGAGCAGAGCACTGGGACCCGTTTGACAAAACCCGGCTTCCCACGGGAAAGACTTTCTCCACGTGCAGACATGCTCCCAGGTGCCTGTGGCAAGGGGAAGGAAATGCCATACACTGACCTGGAAGAGACCACAGGGCCCAGGCACAGTCTGAACCCTTCCCTCAACCCGGCGGTTTTGCTAGCAGGAGTTCAACCCCAACGAACAGAGCCCCGAGACCCCTGGGGCAAAAACGGCTTCAGACGATCAATAGGTGCTTGCTGTGGAACACTCATCCCAAGTGGGGGAAGCCAGCTCAACAAAATGCCACATACCCAGGTGTAAGAAACAACATTGCCCAGGCATGGTCTAAGCCCCTCACCTCGTCCCTGTGCTTTGGGGAGCCGGAGGGACAGCCGAAGCACACGGCGCTGAGACCCCTTTGCAAAAAGCGGGCTTCCCACGGAGACAGTTTTCCTGATGTGCAGACCCTATCCCAAGTGGTTGTGGCAAGGTAAAGCAAATGCCCTCCACTTCTCTGGAAGAAACCACAGTGCCCAGCCATGTTCTAAGCCCTCCCATCCTCCCTGGGCTTCTGGCAGCAGGAGTGAAAAGAGAGGAGCAGAGCACTGGGACCCGTTTGACAAAACCCGGCTTCTCACTGGAAGGTCTTTCTCCACGTGCAGACATGCTCCCAGGTGCCTGGGGCAAGGGGAAGGAAATGCCATACACTGACCTGGAAGAGACCACAGGGCCCAGGCACAGTCTGAACCCTTCCCTCAACTCGGCGGTTTTGCTAGAAGGAGTTCAACCCCAACGAACACAGCCCGGAGAACCCTGGGGCAAAAACTGCTTCCGATGATCAATAGGTGCTTGCTGTGGAACACTCATCCCAAGTGGGGGAAGCCAGCTCAACAAAATGCCACACACCCAGGTGTAAGAAACAACATTGCCCAGGCTTGGTCTCAGCCCCTCACCTCGTCCCTGTGTTTGGGGAGCAGGAGGGACACCCGAGGCCCACGGCCCTGAGATCCCTTTGCAAAAAGCCGGCTTCCCACGGAAAGAGTTTTCCTGAGGTGCAGACCCTATCCCAAGTGGTTGTGGCAAGGAAAAGCAAATGCCCTCCACTTCTCTGGAAGAAACCACAGTGCCCAGCCATGTTCTAAGCCCGCCCATCCTCCCTGGGCTTCTGGCAGCAGGAGTGAAAAGAGAGGAGCAGAGCACTGGGACCCGTTTGACAAAACCCGGCTTCCAACGGGAAAGTCTTTCTCCACGTGCAGACATGCTCCCAGGTGCCTGGGGCAAGGGGAAGTTAATGCCATACACTGACCTGGAAGAGACCACAGGGCCCAGGCACAGTCTGAACCCTTCCCTCAACCCGGCGGTTTTCCTAGCAGGAGTTCAACCCCAACGAACACAGCCCGGAGACCCCTGGGGTAAAAACGGCTTCCGACGAACAATAGGTGCTTGCTGTGGAACACCTATCCCAAGTGGGGGAAGCCAGCTCAACAAAATGCCACACACCCAGGTGTAAGAAACAACATTGCCCAGGCATGGTCTAAGCCCCTCACCTCGTCCCTGTGCTTTGGGGAGCCGGAGGGACACCCGAGGCCAACGGCCCTGAGACCCCTTTGCAAAAAGCCGGCTTCCCACGGAAAGCGTTTTCCCAGGGTGCAGACCCTATCCCAAGTGGTTGTGGCAAGGTAAAGCAAATGCCCTCCACTTCTCTGGAAGAAACCACAGTGCCCAGACATGTTCTAAGCCCTCCCATCCTCCCTGGGCTTCTGACAGCAGGAGTGAAAAGAGAGGAGCAGAGCACTGGGACCCGTTTGACAAAACCCGGCTTCCCACGGGAAAGTCTTTCTCCGCGTGCAGACATTCTCCCAGGTGCCTGTGGCAAGGGGAAGGAAATGCCATACACTGACTTGGAAGAGACCACAGGGCCCAGGCACAGTCTGAACCCTTCCCTCAACCCGGCGGTTTTGCTAGCAGGAGTTCAACCCCAACGAACACAGCCCGGAGACCCCTGGGGCAAAAACGGCTTCCAACGAACAATAGGTGCTTGCTGTGGAACACCTATCCCAAGTGGGGGTAGCCAGCTCAACAAAATGCCACACACCCAAGTGTAAGAAACAACATTGCCCAGGCAATGTCTAAGCCCCTCACCTCGTCCCTGTGCTTTGGGGAGCCGGAGGGACAGCCGAGGCACACGGCCCTGAGACCCCTTTCCAAAAGGCGGTTTCCCACGGAAACAGTTTTCCTGAGGTGCAGACCCTATCCCAAGTGGTTGTGGCAAGGTAAAGCAAATGCCCTCAACTTCTCTGGAAGAAACCACAGTGCCCAGCCATGTTCTAAGCCCTCCCATCCTCCCTGGGCTTCTGGCAGCAGGAGTGAAAAGAGAGGAGCAGAGCACGGGGACCCGTTTGACAAAAACCGGCTTCCCACGGGAAAGTCTTTCTCCACGTGCAGACATGCTCCCAGGTACCTGTGGCAAGGGGAAGGAAATGCCATACACTGACCTGGAAGAGACCACAGGGCCCAGGCACAGTCTGAACCCTTCCCTCAACCCGGCGGTTTTCCTAGCAGGAGTTCAACCCCAACGAACACAGCCCGGAGACCCCTGGGGCAAAAACGGGTTCCGACGAACAATAGGCGCTTGCTGTGGAACACCTATCCCAAGTGGGGGAAGCCAGCTCAACAAAATGCCACACACCCAGGTGTAAGAAACAACATTGCCCAGGCTTGGTCTAAGCCCCTCACCTCGTCCCTGTGCTTTGGGGAGCCGGAGGGACAACCGAGGCCCACGAACCTGAGACCCCTTTGTAAAAAGTCGGCTTCCCACGGAAACAGTTTTCCTGAGGTGCAGAACCTATCCCAAGTGGTTGTGGCAAGGTAAAGCAAATGCCCTCCAGTTCTCTGGAAGAAACCACAGTGCCCAGCCATGTTCTAAGCCCTCCCATCCTCCCTGGGCTTCTGGCAGCAGGAGTGAAAAGAGAGGAGCAGAGCACGGGGAACCGCTTGACAAAAACCGGCTTCCCACGGGAAAGTCTTTGTCCACGTGCAGACATGCGCCCAGGTGCCTGGGGCAAGGGGAAGGAAATGCCATACACTGACCTGGAAGAGACCACAGGGCCCAGGCACAGTCTGAACCCTTCCGTCAAACCGGCGGTTTTGCTAGCAGGAGTTCAACCCCAACGAACACAGCCCGGAGACCCCTGGGGCAAAAACGGCTTCCGACGAACAATAGGTGCTTGCTGTGGAACACCTATCCCAAGTGGGGGTAGGCAGCTCAACAAAATGCCACACACCCAGTGTAAGTAACAACATTGCCCAGGCATGGTCTAAGCCCCTCACCTCGTCCCTGTGCTTTGGGGAGCCGGAGGGACAGCCGAGGCCCACGGCCCTGAGACCCCTTTGCAAAAAGCCGGCTTCCCACGGAAACAGTTTTCCTGAGGTGCAGACCCTATCCCAAGTGGTTGTGGCAAGGTAAAGCAGATGCCCTCCACTTCTCTGGAAGAAACCACAGTGCCCAGCCATGTTCTAAGCCCTCCCATCCTCCCTGGGCTTCTGGCAGCAGGAGTGAAAAGAGAGGAGCAGAGCACTGGGACCCGTTTGACAAAACCCGGCTTCCCACGGGAAAGTCTTTCTCCACGTGCAGACATGCTCCCAGGTGCCTGTGGCAAGGGGAAGGAAATGTCATACACTGACCTGGAAGAGACCACAGGGCCCAGACATGTTCTAAGTCCGCCCATCCTCCCTGGGCTTCTGGCAGCAGGAGTGAAAAGAGAGGAGCAGAGCACTGGGACCCGTTTGACAAAACCCGGCTTCTCACTGGAAGGTCTTTCTCCACGTGCAGACATGCTCCCAGGTGCCTGGGGCAAGGGGAAGGAAATGCCATACACTGACCTGGAAGAGACCACAGGGCCCAGGCACAGTCTGAACCCTTCCCTCAACTCGGCGGTTTTGCTAGAAGGAGTTCAACCCCAACGAACACAGCCCGGAGAACCCTGGGGCAAAAACTGCTTCCGATGATCAATAGGTGCTTGCTGTGGAACACTCATCCCAAGTGGGGGAAGCCAGCTCAACAAAATGCCACACACCCAGGTGTAAGAAACAACATTGCCCAGGCTTGGTCTCAGCCCCTCACCTCGTCCCTGTGTTTGGGGAGCAGGAGGGACACCCGAGGCCCACGGCCCTGAGATCCCTTTGCAAAAAGCCGGCTTCCCACGGAAAGAGTTTTCCTGAGGTGCAGACCCTATCCCAAGTGGTTGTGGCAAGGAAAAGCAAATGCCCTCCACTTCTCTGGAAGAAACCACAGTGCCCAGCCATGTTCTAAGCCCGCCCATCCTCCCTGGGCTTCTGGCAGCAGGAGTGAAAAGAGAGGAGCAGAGCACTGGGACCCGTTTGACAAAACCCGGCTTCCAACGGGAAAGTCTTTCTCCACGTGCAGACATGCTCCCAGGTGCCTGGGGCAAGGGGAAGTTAATGCCATACACTGACCTGGAAGAGACCACAGGGCCCAGGCACAGTCTGAACCCTTCCCTCAACCCGGCGGTTTTCCTAGCAGGAGTTCAACCCCAACGAACACAGCCCGGAGACCCCTGGGGTAAAAACGGCTTCCGACGAACAATAGGTGCTTGCTGTGGAACACCTATCCCAAGTGGGGGAAGCCAGCTCAACAAAATGCCACACACCCAGGTGTAAGAAACAACATTGCCCAGGCATGGTCTAAGCCCCTCACCTCGTCCCTGTGCTTTGGGGAGCCGGAGGGACACCCGAGGCCAACGGCCCTGAGACCCCTTTGCAAAAAGCCGGCTTCCCACGGAAAGCGTTTTCCCAGGGTGCAGACCCTATCCCAAGTGGTTGTGGCAAGGTAAAGCAAATGCCCTCCACTTCTCTGGAAGAAACCACAGTGCCCAGACATGTTCTAAGCCCTCCCATCCTCCCTGGGCTTCTGACAGCAGGAGTGAAAAGAGAGGAGCAGAGCACTGGGACCCGTTTGACAAAACCCGGCTTCCCACGGGAAAGTCTTTCTCCGCGTGCAGACATTCTCCCAGGTGCCTGTGGCAAGGGGAAGGAAATGCCATACACTGACTTGGAAGAGACCACAGGGCCCAGGCACAGTCTGAACCCTTCCCTCAACCCGGCGGTTTTGCTAGCAGGAGTTCAACCCCAACGAACACAGCCCGGAGACCCCTGGGGCAAAAACGGCTTCCAACGAACAATAGGTGCTTGCTGTGGAACACCTATCCCAAGTGGGGGTAGCCAGCTCAACAAAATGCCACACACCCAAGTGTAAGAAACAACATTGCCCAGGCAATGTCTAAGCCCCTCACCTCGTCCCTGTGCTTTGGGGAGCCGGAGGGACAGCCGAGGCACACGGCCCTGAGACCCCTTTCCAAAAGGCGGTTTCCCACGGAAACAGTTTTCCTGAGGTGCAGACCCTATCCCAAGTGGTTGTGGCAAGGTAAAGCAAATGCCCTCAACTTCTCTGGAAGAAACCACAGTGCCCAGCCATGTTCTAAGCCCTCCCATCCTCCCTGGGCTTCTGGCAGCAGGAGTGAAAAGAGAGGAGCAGAGCACGGGGACCCGTTTGACAAAAACCGGCTTCCCACGGGAAAGTCTTTCTCCACGTGCAGACATGCTCCCAGGTACCTGTGGCAAGGGGAAGGAAATGCCATACACTGACCTGGAAGAGACCACAGGGCCCAGGCACAGTCTGAACCCTTCCCTCAACCCGGCGGTTTTCCTAGCAGGAGTTCAACCCCAACGAACACAGCCCGGAGACCCCTGGGGCAAAAACGGGTTCCGACGAACAATAGGCGCTTGCTGTGGAACACCTATCCCAAGTGGGGGAAGCCAGCTCAACAAAATGCCACACACCCAGGTGTAAGAAACAACATTGCCCAGGCTTGGTCTAAGCCCCTCACCTCGTCCCTGTGCTTTGGGGAGCCGGAGGGACAACCGAGGCCCACGAACCTGAGACCCCTTTGTAAAAAGTCGGCTTCCCACGGAAACAGTTTTCCTGAGGTGCAGAACCTATCCCAAGTGGTTGTGGCAAGGTAAAGCAAATGCCCTCCAGTTCTCTGGAAGAAACCACAGTGCCCAGCCATGTTCTAAGCCCTCCCATCCTCCCTGGGCTTCTGGCAGCAGGAGTGAAAAGAGAGGAGCAGAGCACGGGGAACCGCTTGACAAAAACCGGCTTCCCACGGGAAAGTCTTTGTCCACGTGCAGACATGCGCCCAGGTGCCTGGGGCAAGGGGAAGGAAATGCCATACACTGACCTGGAAGAGACCACAGGGCCCAGGCACAGTCTGAACCCTTCCGTCAAACCGGCGGTTTTGCTAGCAGGAGTTCAACCCCAACGAACACAGCCCGGAGACCCCTGGGGCAAAAACGGCTTCCGACGAACAATAGGTGCTTGCTGTGGAACACCTATCCCAAGTGGGGGTAGGCAGCTCAACAAAATGCCACACACCCAGTGTAAGTAACAACATTGCCCAGGCATGGTCTAAGCCCCTCACCTCGTCCCTGTGCTTTGGGGAGCCGGAGGGACAGCCGAGGCCCACGGCCCTGAGACCCCTTTGCAAAAAGCCGGCTTCCCACGGAAACAGTTTTCCTGAGGTGCAGACCCTATCCCAAGTGGTTGTGGCAAGGTAAAGCAGATGCCCTCCACTTCTCTGGAAGAAACCACAGTGCCCAGCCATGTTCTAAGCCCTCCCATCCTCCCTGGGCTTCTGGCAGCAGGAGTGAAAAGAGAGGAGCAGAGCACTGGGACCCGTTTGACAAAACCCGGCTTCCCACGGGAAAGTCTTTCTCCACGTGCAGACATGCTCCCAGGTGCCTGTGGCAAGGGGAAGGAAATGTCATACACTGACCTGGAAGAGACCACAGGGCCCAGACATGTTCTAAGTCCGCCCATCCTCCCTGGGCTTCTGGCAGCAGGAGTGAAAAGAGAGGAGCAGAGCACTGGGACCCGTTTGACAAAACCCGGCTTCCCACGGGAAAGTCTTTCTCCACGTGCAGACATGCTCCCAGGTGCCTGTGGCAAGGGGAAGGAAATGCCATACACTGACCTGGAAGAGACCACAGGGCCCAGGCACAGTCTGAACCCTTCCCTCAACCCGGCGGTTTTGGTAGCAGGAGTTCAACCCCAAGGAACACAGCCCGGAGACCCCTGAGGCAAAAAAGCCTTCCGACGAACAATAAGCGCTTGCTGTGGAAAACCAATCCCAAGTCGGGGTAGCCAGCTCAACAAAATGCCACACACCCAGGTGTAAGAAACAACATTGCCCAGGCATGGTCTAAGCCCCTCACCTCGTCCCTGTGCTTTGGGGAGCCGGAGCGACACCCCAGGCCCACGGCCCTGAGACTCCTTTGCAAAAAGCAGGCTTCCCACGGAAACAGTTTTCCTGAGGTGCAGACCCTATCCCAAGTGGTTGTGGCAAGGTAAAACAGATGCCCTCCACTTCTCTGGAAGAAACCACAGTGCCCAGCCATGTTCTAAGCCCTCCCATCCTCCCTGGGCTTCTGGCAGCAGGAGTGAAAAGAGAGGAGCATAGCACTGGGACCCGTTTGACAAAAACCGGCTTCCCACGGGAAAGTCTTTCTCCGCGTGCAGACATGCTCCCAGGTGCCTGTGGCAAGGGGAAGGAAATGCCATACACTGACTTGGAAGAGACCACAGGGCCCAGGCACAGTCTGAACCCTTCCCTCAACCCGGCGGTTTTGCTAGCAGGAGTTCAACCCCAACGAACACAGCCCGGAGACCCCTGGGGCAAAAACGGCTTCCGACGAACAATAGGTGCTTGCTGTGGAACACCTATCCCAAGTGGGGGTAGCCAGCTCAACAAAATGCCACACACCCAGGTGTAAGAAACAACATTGCCCAGGCATGGTCTAAGCTCCTGACCTCGTCCATGTGCTTTGGGGAGCCGGAGGGACAGCCGAAGCACAGGGCGCTGAGACCCCTTTGCAAAAAGCGGGCTTCCCACGGAGACAGTTTTCCTGAGGTGCAGACCCTATCCCAAGTGGTTGTGGCAAGGTAAAGCAAATGCCCTCCACTTCTCTGGAAGAAACCACAGTGCCCAGCCATGTTCTAAGCCCTCCCATCCTCCCTGGGCTTCTGGCAGCAGGAGTGAAAAGAGAGGAGCAGAGCACGGGGACCCGTTTGACAAAAACCGGCTTCCCACGGGAAAGTCTTTCTCCACGTGCAGACATGCTCCCAGGTACCTGTGGCAAGGGGAAGGTAATGCCATACACTGACCTGGAAGAGAGCACAGGGCCCAGGCACAGTCTGAACCCTTCCCTCATCCCGGCGGTTTTGCTAGCAGGAGTTCAACCCCAACGAACACAGCCCGGAGACCCCTGGGGCAAGAACGGCTTCCGACGAACAATAGGTGCTTGCTGTGGAACACCTATCCCAAGTGGGGGTAGGCAGCTCAACAAAATGCCACACACCCAGTGTAAGAAACAACATTGCCCAGGCATGGTCTAAGCCCCTCAGCTCGTCCCTGTGCTTTGGGGAGCCGGAGGGACAGCCGAGGCCCACGGCCCTGAGACCCCTTTGCAAAAAGCCGGCTTCCCACGGAAAGAGTTTTCCTGAGGTGCAGACCCTATCCCAAGTGGTTGTGGCAAGGTAAAGCAAATGCCCTCCTCTTCTCTGGAAGAAACCACAGTGCCCAGCCATGTTCTAAGCCCTCCCATCCTCCCTGGGCTTCTGGCAGCAGGAGTGAAAAGAGAGGAGCAGAGCACTGGGACCCGTTTGACAACACCCGGCTTCCCACGGGAAAGTCTTTCTCCACGTGCAGACATGCTCCCAGGTGCCTGTGGCAAGGGGAAGGAAATGCCATACACTGACCTGGAAGAGACCACAGGGCCCAGGCACAGTCTGAACCCTTCCCTCAACCCGGCGGTTTTGCTAGCAGGAGTTCAACCCCAACGAACACAGCCCGGAGACCCCTGAGGCAAAAAAGGCTTCCGACGAACAATAAGCGCTTGCTGTGGAAAACGAATCCCAAGTCGGGGTAGCCAGCTCAACAAAATGCCACACACCCAGGTGTAAGAAACAACATTGCCCAGGCATGGTCTAAGCCCCTCACCTCGTCCCTGTGCTTTGGGGAGCCGGAACGACACCCCAGGCCCACGGCCCTGAGACCCCTTTGCAAAAAGCCGGCTTCCCAGGGAAACAGTTTTCCTGAGGTGCAGACCCTATCCCAAGTGGTTGTGGCAAGGTAAAGCAGATGCCCTCCACTTCTCTGGAAGAAATCACAGTGCCCAGCCATGTTCTAAGCCCTCCCATCCTCCCTGGGCTTCTGGCAGCAGGAGTGAAAAGAGAGGAGTAGAGCACTGGGACCCGTTTGACAAAACCCGGCTTCCCACGGGAAAGTCTTTCTCCGCGTGCAGACATGCTCCCAGGTGCCTGTGGCAAGGGGAAGGAAATGCCATACACTGACTTGGAAGAGACCACAGGGCCCAGGCACAGTCTGAACCCTTCCCTCAACCCGGCGGTTTTGCTAGCAGGAGTTCAACCCCAACGAACACAGCCCGGAGACCCCTGGGGCAAAAACGGCTTCCGACGAACAATAGGTGCTTGCTGTGGAACACCTATCCCAAGAGGGGGTAGCCAGCTCAACAAAATGCCACACACCCAGGTATAAGAAACAACATTGCCCAGGCATGGTCTAAGCCCCTCACCTCGTCCCTGTGCTTTGGGGATACGGAGGGACAGCCGAGGCACACGGCCCTGAGACCCCTTTGCAAAAAGCCGGCTTCCCACGGAAACAGTTTTCCTGAGGTGCAGACCCTATCCCAAGTGGTTGTGGCAAGGTAAAGCAAATGCCCTCCACTTCTCTGGAAGAAACCACAGTGCCCAGCCATGTTCTAAGCCCTCCCATCCTCCCTGGGCTTCTGGCAGCAGGAGTGAAAAGAGAGGAGCAGAGCACGGGGACCCGTTTGACAAAAACCGGCTTCCCACGGGAAAGTCTTTCTCCACGTGCAGACATGCTCCCAGGTACCTGTGGCAAGGGGAAGGAAATGCCATACACTGACATGGAAGAGACCACAGAGCCCAGGCACAGTCTGAACCCTTCCCTCAACCCGGCGGTTTTGCTAGCATGAGTTCAACCCCAACGAACACAGCCCGGAGACCCCTGAGGCAAAAAAGGCTTGCGACGAACAATAAGCGCTTGCTGTGGAACACCTATCCCAAGTGCGGGAAGCCAGCTCAACAAAATGCCACACACCCAGGTGTAAGAAACAACATTGCCCAGGCATGGTCTAAGCCCCTCACCTCGTCCCTGTGCTTTGGGGAGCCGGACGGACAGCCGAGGCACACAGCCCTGAGACCCCTTTGCAAAAAGCCGGTTTCCCACGGAAACAGTTTTCCTGAGTTGCAGACCCTATCCCAAGTGGTTGTGGCAAGGTAAAGCAAATGCCCTCCACTTCTCTGGAAGAAACCACAGTGCCCAGCCATGTTCTAAGCCCTCCCATCCTCCCTGGGCTTCTGGCAGCAGGAGTGAAAAGAGAGGAGCAGAGCACGGGGACCCGTTTGACAAAAACCGGCTTCCCACGGGAAAGTCTTTGTCCACGTGCAGACATGCGCCCAGGTGCCTGTGGCAAGGGGAAGGAAATGCCATACACTGACCTGGAAGAGACCACAGGGCCCAGGCACAGTCTGAACCCTTCCCTCAACCCGGCGGTTTTGCTAGCAGGAGTTCAACCCCAACGAACACAGCCCGGAGACCCCTGGGTCAAAAACAGCTTCCGACGAACAATAGGTGCTTGCTGTGGAAAACGAATCCCAAGTCGGGGTAGCCAGCTCAACAAAATGCCACACACCCAGGTGTAAGAAACAACATTGCCCAGGCATGGTCTAAGCCCCTCACCTCGTCCCTGTGCTTTGGGGAGCCGGAGCGACAGCCCAGGCCCACGGCCCTGAGACCCCTTTGCAAAAAGCCGGCTTCCCACGGAAACAGTTTTCCTGAGGTGCAGACCCTATCCCAAGTGGTTGTGGCAAGGTAAAGCAGATGCCCTCCACTTCTCTGGAAGAAACCACAGTGCCCAGCCATGTTCTAAGCCCTCCCATCCTCCCTGGGCTTCTGGCAGCAGGAGTGAAAAGAGAGGAGCAGAGCACTGGGACCCGTTTGACAAAACCCGGCTTCCCACGGGAAAGTCTTTCTCCACGTGCAGACATGCTCCCAGGTGCCTGGGGCAAGGGGAAGGTAATGCCATACACTGACCTGGAAGAGACCACAGGGCCCAGGCACAGTCTGAACCCTTCCCTCAACCCGGCGGTTTTGCTAGCAGGAGTTCAACCCCAACGAACATAGCCCGGAGACCCCTGGGGCAAAAACGGTTTCCGACGAACAATATGTGCTTGCTGTGGAACACCTATCCCAAGTGGGGGTAGCCAGCTCAACAAAATGCCACACACCCAGTGTAAGAAACAACATTGCCCAGGCATGGTCTAAGCCCCTCACCTCGTCCCTGTGCTTTGGGGAGCCGGAGGGACAGCCGAGGCACACGGCCCTGAGACCCCTTTGCAAAAAGCCGACTTCCCACGGAGACAGTTTTCCTGAGGTGCAGACCCTATCCCAAGTGGTTGTGGCAAGGTAAAGCAAATGCCCTCCACTTCTCTGGAAGAAACCACAGTGCCCAGCCATGTTCTAAGCCCTCCCATCCTCCCTGGGCTTCTGGCAGCCGGAGTGAAAAGAGAGGAGCAGAGCACTGGGACCCGTTTGACAAAAACCGGCTTCCCACGGGAAAGTCTTTCTCCACGTGCAGACATGCTCCCAGGTGCGTGGGGAAGGTAAAGGAAATGCCATACACTGACCTGGAAGAAACCACAGGGCCCAGGCACAGTCTGAACCCTTCCCTCAACCCGGCGGTTTTGCTAGCAGGAGTTCAACCCCAACGAACACAGCCCGGAGACCTCTGGGGCAAAAACGGCTTCCGATGATCAGTAGGTGCTTGCTGTGGAACACCTATCCCAAGTGGGGGTAGCCAGCTCAACAAAATGCCACACACCCAGTGTAAGAAACAACATTGCCCAGGCATGGTCTAAGCACCTCACCTCGTCCGTGTGCTTTGGGGAGCCGGAGGGACAGCCGAAGCACACGGCGCTGAGACCCCTTTGCAAAAAGCGGGCTTCCCACGGAGACAGTTTTCCTGATGTGCAGACCCTATCCCAAGTGGTTGTGGCAAGGTAAAGCAAATGCCCTCCACTTCTCTGGAAGAAACCAGAGTGCCCAGACATGTTCTAAGCCCGCCCATCCTCCCTGGGCCTCTGGCAGCGGGAGTGAAAAGAGAGGAGCAGAGCAATGGGACCCGTTTGACAAAACCCGGCTTCCAACGGGAAAGTCTTTCTCCACGTGCAGACATGCTCCCAGGTGCCTGGGGCAAGGGGAAGGAAATGCCATACACTGACCTGGAAGAGACCACAGGGCCCAGGCACAGTCTGAACCCTTCCCTCAACCCGGCGGTTTTGCTAGCAGGAGTTCAACCCCAACGAACACAGCCCGGAGACCCCTGGGGCAAAAACGGCTTCCGACGATCAATAGGTGCTTGCTGTGGAACACCTATCCCAAGTGGGGGAAGCCAGCGCAACAAAATGCCACACACCCAGGTGTAAGAAACAACATTACCCAGGCATGGTCTAAGCCCCTCACCTCGTCCCTGTGCTTTGGGGAGCCGGACCGACAGCCGAAGCACAGGGCGCTGAGACCCCTTTGCAAAAAGCGGGCTTCCCACGGAGACAGTTTTCCTGAGGTGCAGACCCTATCCCAAGTGGTTGTGGCAAGGTAAAGCAAATGCCCTCCACTTCTCTGGAAGAAACCACAGTGCCCAGCCATGTTCTAAGCCCTCCCATCCTCCCTGGGCTTCTGGCAGCAGGAGTGAAAAGAGAGGAACAGAGCACTGGGACCCGTTTGACAAAACCGGCTTCCCACGGGAAAGTCTTTCTCCACGTGCAGACATGCTCCCAGGTGCCTGGGGCAAGGGGAAGGTAATGCCATACACTGACCTGGAAGAGAGCACAGGGCCCAGGCACAGTCTGAACCCTTCCCTCAACCCGGCGGTTTTGCTAGCAGGAGTTCAACCCCAACGAACACAGCCCGGAGACCCCTGAGGCAAAAACGGCTTCCGATGATCAGTAGGTGCTTGCTGTGGAACACCTATCCCAAGTGGGGGTAGGCAGCTCAACAAAATGCCACACACCCAGTGTAAGAAACAACATTGCCCAGGCATGGTCTAAGCCCCTCACCTCGTCCCTGTGCTTTGGGGAGCCGGAGGGACAGCCGAGGCCCACGGCCCTGAGACCCCTTTGCAAAAAGCCGGCTTCCCACGGAAACAGTTTTCCTGAGGTGCAGAACCTATCCCAAGTGGTTGTGGCAAGGTAAAGCAAATGCCCTCCACTTCTCTGGAAGAAATCACAGTGCCCAGACATGTTTTAAGCCCGCCCATCCTCCCTGGGCTTCTGGCAGCAGGAGTGAAAAGAGAGGAGCAGAGCACTGGGACCCGTTTGACAAAACCCGGCTTCCCACGGGAAAGTCTTTCTCCACGTGCAGACATGCTCCCAGGTGCCTGTGGCAAGGGGAAGGAAATGCCATACACTGACCTGGAAGAGACCACAGGGCCCAGGCACAGTCTGAACCCTTCCCTCAACCCGGCGGTTTTGCTAGCAGGAGTTCAACCCCAACGAACACAGCCCGGAGACCCCTGAGGCAAAAAAGGCTTCCGACGAACAATAAGCGCTTGCTGTGGAAAACGAATCCCAAGTGGGGGTAGCCAGCTCAACAAAATGCCACACACCCAGGTGTAAGAAACAACATTGCCCAGGCATGGTCTAAGCCCCTCACCTCGGCCCTGTGCTTTGGGGAGCCGGAGCGACACCCCAGGCCCACGGCCCTGAGACCCCTTTGCAAAAAGCCGGCTTCCCACGGATACAGTTTTCCTGAGGTGCAGACCCTATCCCAAGTGGTTGTGGCAAGGTAAAACAGATGCCCTCCACTTCTCTGGAAGAAATCACAGTGCCCAGCCATGTTCTAAGCCCTCCCATCCTCCCTGGGCTTCTGGCAGCAGGAGTGAAAAGAGAGGAGCAGAGCACTGGGACCCGTTTGACAAAACCCGGCTTCCCACGGGAAAGTCTTTCTCCGCGTGCAGACATGCTCCCAGGTGCCTGTGGCAAGGGGAAGGAAATGCCATACACTGACCTGGAAGAGACCACAGGGCCCAGGCACAGTCTGAACCCTTCCCTCAACCCGGCGGTTTTGCTAGCAGGAGTTCAACCCCAACGAACACAGCCCGGAGACCCCTGGGGCAAAAACGGCTACCGACGAACAATAGGTGCTTGCTGTGGAACACCTATCCCAAGTGGGGGTAGCCAGCTCAACAAAATGCCACACACCCAGGTGTAAGAAACAACATTGCCCAGGCATGGTCTAAGCCCCTCACCTCGTCCCTGTGCTTTGGGGATACGGAGGGACAGCCGAGGCACACGTCCCTGAGACCCCTTTGCAAAAAGCCGGCTTCCCACGGAAACAGTTTTCCTGAGGTGCAGACCCTATTCCAAGTGGTTGTGGCAAGGTAAAGCAAATGCCCTCCACTTCTCTGGAAGAAACCACAGTGCCCAGCCATGTTCTAAGCCCTCCCATCCTCCCTGGGCTTCTGGCAGCAGGAGTGAAAAGAGAGGAGCAGAGCACGGGGACCCGTTTGACAAAAACCGGCTTCCCGCGGGGAAGTCTTTCTCCACGTGCAGACATGCTCCCAGGTACCTGTGGCAAGGGGAAGGAAATGCCATACACTGACCTGGAAGAGACCACAGGGCCCAGGCACAGTCTGAACCCTTCCCTCAACCCGGCGGTTTTGCTAGCAGGAGTTCAACCCCAACGAACACAGCCCGGAGACCCCTGAGGCAAAAAAGGCTTCCGACGAACAATAAGCGCTTGCTGTGGAAAACCAATCCCAAGTGGGGGTAGCCAGCTCAACAAAATGCCACACACCCAGGTGTAAGAACCAACATTGCCCAGGCATGGTCAAAGCCCCTCACCTCGTCCCTGTGCTTTGGGGAGCCGGAGCGACACCCCAGGCCCACGGCCCTGAGACCCCTTTGCAAAAAGCAGGCTTCCCACGGAAACAGTTTTCCTGAGGTGCAGACCCTATCCCAAGTGGTTGTGGCAAGGTAAAGCAGATGCCCTCCACTTCTCTGGAAGAAACCACAGTGCCCAACCATTTTCTAAGCCCTCCCATCCTCCCTGGGCTTCTGGCAGCAGGAGTGAAAAGAGAGGAGCAGAGCACTGGGACCCGTTTGACAAAAACCGGCTTCCCACGGCAAAGTCTTTCTCCGCGTGCAGACATGCTCCCAGGTGCCTGTGGCAAGGGGAAGGAAATGCCATACACTGACTTGGAAGAGACCACAGGGCCCAGGCACAGTCTGAACCCTTCCCTCAACCCGGCGGTTTTGCTAGCAGGAGTTCAACCCCAACGAACACAGCCCGGAGACCCCTGGGGCAAAAACGGCTTCCGACGAACAATAGGTGCTTGCTGTGGAACACCTATCCCAAGTGGGGGTACCCAGCTCAACAAAATGCCACACACCCAAGTGTAAGAAACAACATTGCCCAGGCAATGTCTACGCCCCTCACCTCGTCCCTGTGCTTTGGGGAGCCGGAGGGACAGCCGAGGCACACGGCCCTGAGACCCCTTTGCAAAAAGCCGGTTTCCCACGGAAACAGTTTTCCTGAGGTGCAGACCCTATCCCAAGTGGTTGTGGCAAGGTAAAGCAAATGCCCTCCACTTCTCTGGAAGAAACCACAGTGCCAGCCATGTTCTAAGCCCTCCCATCCTCCCTGGGCTTCTGGCAGCAGGAGTGAAAAGAGAGGAGCAGAGCACGGGGACCCGTTTGACAAAAACCGGCTTCCCACGGGAAAGTCTTTCTCCACGTGCAGACATGCTCCCAGGTGCCTGTGGCAAGGGGAAGGAAATGCCATACACTGACCTGGAAGAGACCACAGGGCCCAGGCACAGTCTGAACCCTTCCCTCAACCCGGCGGTTTTGCTAGCAGGAGTTCAACCCCAACGAACACAGCCCGGAGACCCCTGGGGCAAAAACGGCTTCCGACGAACAATAGGCGCTTGCTGTGGAACACCTATCCCAAGTGGGGGAAGCCAGCTCAACAAAATGCCACACACCCAGGTGTAAGAAACAACATTGCCCAGGCTTGGTCTAAGCCCCTCACCTCGTCCCTGTGCTTTGGGGAGCCGGAGGGACAACCGAGGCCCACGAACCTGAGACCCCTTTGCAAAAAGTCGGCTTCCCACGGAAACAGTTTTCCTGAGGTGCAGAACCTATCCCAAGTGGTTGTGGCAAGGTAAAGCAAATGCCCTCCAGTTCTCTGGAAGAAACCACAGTGCCCAGCCATGTTCTAAGCCCTTCCATCCTCCCTGGGCTTCTGGCAGCAGGAGTGAAAAGAGAGGAGTAGAGCACGGGGAACCGCTTGACAAAAACCGGCTTCCCACGGGAAAGTCTTTGTCCACGTGCAGACATGCGCCCAGGTGCCTGGGGCAAGGGGAAGGAAATGCCATACACTGACCTGGAAGAGACCACAGGGCCCAGGCACAGTCTGAACCCTTCCCTCAACCCGGCGGTTTTGCTAGCAGGAGTTCAACCCCAACGAACACAGCCCGGAGACCCCTGGGGCAAAAACGGCTTCCGACGAACAATAGGTGCTTGCTGTGGAACACCTATCCCAAGTGGGGTAGGCAGCTCAACAAAATGCCACACACCCAGTGTAAGAAACAACATTGCCCAGGCATGGTCTAAGCCCCTCACCTCGTCCCTGTGCTTTGGGGAGCCGGAGGGACAGCCGAGGCCCACGGCCCTGAGACCCCTTTGCAAAAAGCCGGCTTCCCACGGAAACAGTTTTCCTGAGGTGCAGACCCTATCCCAAGTGGTTGTGGCAAGGTAAAGCAAATGCCCTCCACTTCTCTGGAAGAAACCACAGTGCCCAGACATGTTCTAAGCCCGCCCATCCTCCCTGGGCTTCTGGCAGCAGGAGTGAAAAGAGAGGAGCAGAGCACTGGGACCCGTTTGACAAAACTCGGCTTCCCACGGGAAAGTCTTTCTCCACGTGCAGACATGCTCCCAGGTGCCTGTGGCAAGGGGAAGGAAATGCCATACACTGACCTGGAAGAGACCACAGGGCCCAGGCACAGTCTGAACCCTTCCCTCAACCCGGCGGTTTTGCTAGCAGGAGTTCAACCCCAACGAACACAGCCCGGAGACCCCTGAGGCAAAAAAGGCTTCCGACGAACAATAAGCGCTTGCTGTGGAAAACCAATCCCAAGTGGGGGTAGCCAGCTCAACAAAATGCCACACACCCAGGTGTAAGAAACAACATTGCCCAGGCATGGTCTAAGCCCCTCACCTCGTCCCTGTGCTTTGGGGAGCCGGAGCGACACCCCAGGCCCACGGCCCTGAGACCCCTTTGCAAAAAGCAGGCTTCCCACGGAAACAGTTTTCCTGAGGTGCAGACCCTATCCCAAGTGGTTGTGGCAAGGTAAAGCAGATGCCCTCCACTTCTCTGGAAGAAACCACAGTGCCCAACCATTTTCTAAGCCCTCCCATCCTCCCTGGGCTTCTGGCAGCAGGAGTGAAAAGAGAGGAGCAGAGCACTGGGACCCGTTTGACAAAACCCGGCTTCCCACGGGAAAGTCTTTCTCCGCGTGCAGACATTCTCCCAGGTGCCTGTGGCAAGGGAAGGAAATGCCATACACTGACTTGGAAGAGACCACAGGGCCCAGGCACAGTCTGAACCCTTCCCTCAACCCGGCGGTTTTGCTAGCAGGAGTTCAACCCCAACGAACACAGCCCGGAGACCCCTGGGGCAAAAACGGCTTCCAACGAACAATAGGTGCTTGCTGTGGAACACCTATCCCAAGTGGGGGTAGCCAGCTCAACAAAATGCCACACACCCAAGTGTAAGAAACAACATTGCCCAGGCAATGTCTAAGCCCCTCACCTCGTCCCTGTGCTTTGGGGAGCCGGAGGGACAGCCGAGGCACACGGCCCTGAGACCCCTTTCCAAAAGGCGGTTTCCCACGGAAACAGTTTTCCTGAGGTGCAGACCCTATCCCAAGTGGTTGTGGCAAGGTAAAGCAAATGCCCTCCACTTCTCTGGAAGAAACCACAGTGCCCAGCCATGTTCTAAGACCTCCCATCCTCCCTGGGCTTCTGGCAGCAGGAGTGAAAAGAGAGGAGCAGAGCACGGGGACCCGTTTGACAAAAACCGGCTTCCCACGGGAAAGACTTTCTCCACGTGCAGACATGCTCCCAGGTACCTGTGGCAAGGGGAAGGAAATGCCATACACTGACCTGGAAGAGACCACAGGGCCCAGGCACAGTCTGAACCCTTCCCTCAACCCGGCGGTTTTGCTAGCAGGAGTTCAACCCCAACGAACACAGCCCGGAGACCCCTGGGGCAAAAACGGGTTCCGACGAACAATAGGCGCTTGCTGTGGAACACCTATCCCAAGTGGGGGAAGCCAGCTCAACAAAATGCCACACACCCAGGTGTAAGAAACAACATTGCCCAGGCTTGGTCTAAGCCCCTCACCTCGTCCCTGTGCTTTGGGGAGCCGGAGGGACAACCGAGGCCCACGAACCTGAGACCCCTTTGTAAAAAGTCGGCTTCCCACGGAAACAGTTTTCCTGAGGTGCAGAACCTATCCCAAGTGGTTGTGGCAAGGTAAAGCAAATGCCCTCCAGTTCTCTGGAAGAAACCACAGTGCCCAGCCATGTTCTAAGCCCTCCCATCCTCCCTGGGCTTCTGGCAGCAGGAGTGAAAAGAGAGGAGCAGAGCACGGGGAACCGCTTGACAAAAACCGGCTTCCCACGGGAAAGTCTTTGTCCACGTGCAGACATGCGCCCAGGTGCCTGGGGCAAGGGGAAGGAAATGCCATACACTGACCTGGAAGAGACCACAGGGCCCAGGCACAGTCTGAACCCTTCCGTCAAACCGGCGGTTTTGCTAGCAGGAGTTCAACCCCAACGAACACAGCCCGGAGACCCCTGGGGCAAAAACGGCTTCCGACGAACAATAGGTGCTTGCTGTGGAACACCTATCCCAAGTGGGGGTAGGCAGCTCAACAAAATGCCACACACCCAGTGTAAGTAACAACATTGCCCAGGCATGGTCTAAGCCCCTCACCTCGTCCCTGTGCTTTGGGGAGCCGGAGGGACAGCCGAGGCCCACGGCCCTGAGACCCCTTTGCAAAAAGCCGGCTTCCCACGGAAACAGTTTTCCTGAGGTGCAGACCCTATCCCAAGTGGTTGTGGCAAGGTAAAGCAGATGCCCTCCACTTCTCTGGAAGAAACCACAGTGCCCAGCCATGTTCTAAGCCCGCCCATCCTCCCTGGGCTTCTGGCAGCAGGAGTGAAAAGAGAGGAGCAGAGCACTGGGACCCGTTTGACAAAACCCGGCTTCCCACGGGAAAGTCTTTCTCCACGTGCAGACATGCTCCCAGGTGCCTGTGGCAAGGGGAAGGAAATGTCATACACTGACCTGGAAGAGACCACAGGGCCCAGACATGTTCTAAGTCCGCCCATCCTCCCTGGGCTTCTGGCAGCAGGAGTGAAAAGAGAGGAGCAGAGCACTGGGACCCGTTTGACAAAACCCGGCTTCCCACGGGAAAGTCTTTCTCCACGTGCAGACATGCTCCCAGGTGCCTGTGGCAAGGGGAAGGAAATGCCATACACTGACCTGGAAGAGACCACAGGGCCCAGGCACAGTCTGAACCCTTCCCTCAACCCGGCGGTTTTGGTAGCAGGAGTTCAACCCCAACGAACACAGCCCGGAGACCCCTGAGGCAAAAAAGCCTTCCGACGAACAATAAGCGCTTGCTGTGGAAAACCAATCCCAAGTCGGGGTAGCCAGCTCAACAAAATGCCACACACCCAGGTGTAAGAAACAACATTGCCCAGGCATGGTCTAAGCCCCTCACCTCGTCCCTGTGCTTTGGGGAGCCGGAGCGACACCCCAGGCCCACGGCCCTGAGACTCCTTTGCAAAAAGCAGGCTTCCCACGGAAACAGTTTTCCTGAGGTGCAGACCCTATCCCAAGTGGTTGTGGCAAGGTAAAGCAAATGCCCTCCACTTCTCTGGAAGAAACCACAGTGCCCAGCCATGTTCTAAGCCCTCCCATCCTCCCTGGGCTTCTGGCAGCAGGAGTGAAAAGAGAGGAGCATAGCACTGGGACCCGTTTGACAAAAACCGGCTTCCCACGGGAAAGTCTTTCTCCGCGTGCAGACATGCTCCCAGGTGCCTGTGGCAAGGGGAAGGAAATGCCATACACTGACTTGGAAGAGACCACAGGGCCCAGGCACAGTCTGAACCCTTCCCTCAACCCGGCGGTTTTGCTAGCAGGAGTTCAACCCCAACGAACACAGCCCGGAGACCCCTGGGGCAAAAACGGCTTCCGACGAACAATAGGTGCTTGCTGTGGAACACCTATCCCAAGTGGGGGTAGCCAGCTCAACAAAATGCCACACACCCAGGTGTAAGAAACAACATTGCCCAGGCATGGTCTAAGCTCCTGACCTCGTCCATGTGCTTTGGGGAGCCGGAGGGACAGCCGAAGCACAGGGCGCTGAGACCCCTTTGCAAAAAGCGGGCTTCCCACGGAGACAGTTTTCCTGAGGTACAGACCCTATCCCAAGTGGTTGTGGCAAGGTAAAGCAAATGCCCTCCACTTCTCTGGAAGAAACCACAGTGCCCAGCCATGTTCTAAGCCCTCCCATCCTCCCTGGGCTTCTGGCAGCAGGAGTGAAAAGAGAGGAGCAGAGCACGGGGACCCGTTTGACAAAAACTGGCTTCCCACGGGAAAGTCTTTCTCCACGTGCAGACATGCTCCCAGGTGCCTGTGGCAAGGGGAAGGTAATGCCATACACTGACCTGGAAGAGAGCACAGGGCCCAGGCACAGTCTGAACCCTTCCCTCATCCCGGCGGTTTTGCTAGCAGGAGTTCAACCCCAACGAACACAGCCCGGAGACCCCTGGGGCAAGAACGGCCTCCGACGAACAATAGGTGCTTGCTGTGGAACACCTATCCCAAGTGGGGGTAGGCAGCTCAACAAAATGCCACACACCCAGTGTAAGAAACAACATTGCCCAGGCATGGTCTAAGCCCCTCACCTCGTCCCTGTGCTTTGGGGAGCCGGAGGGACAGCCGAGGCCCACGGCCCTGAGACCCCTTTGCAAAAAGCCGGCTTCCCACGGAAACAGTTTTCCTGAGGTGCAGACCCTATCCCAAGTGGTTGTGGCAAGGTAAAGCAAATGCCCTCCACTTCTCTGGAAGAAACCACAGTGCCCAGCCATGTTCTAAGCCCTCCCATCCTCCCTGGGCTTCTGGCAGCAGGAGTGAAAAGAGAGGAGCAGAACACGGGGACCCGTTTGACAAAAACCGGCTTCCCACGGGAAAGTCTTTCTCCACGTGCAGACATGCTCCCAGGTGCCTGGGGCAAGGGGAAGGAAATGCCATACACTGACCTGGAAGAGACCACAGGGCCCAGGCACAGTCTGAACCCTTCCCTCAACCCGGCGGTTTTCCTAGCAGGAGTTCAACCCCAACGAACACAGCCCGGAGACCCCTGGGGCAAAAACGGCTTCCGACGATCAATAGGTGCTTGCTGTGGAACACCTATCCCAAGTGGGGGTAGCCAGCTCAACAAAATGCCACACACCCAGGTGTAAGAAACAACATTGCCCAGGCATGGTCTAAGCCCCTCACCTCGTCCCTGTGCTTTGGGGAGCCGGAGGGACACCCGAGGCCAACGGCCCTGAGACCCCTTTGCAAAAAGCCGGCTTCCCACGGAAAGCGTTTTCCCAGGGTGCAGACCCTATCCCAAGTGGTTGTGGCAAGGTAAAGCAAATGCCCTCCACTTCTCTGGAAGAAACCACAGTGCCCAGCCATGTTCTAAGCCCTCCCATCCTCCCTGGGCTTCTGGCAGCAGGAGTGAAAAGAGAGGAGCAGAGCACTGGGACCCGTTTGACAAAACCCGGCTTCTCACGGGAAAGTCTTTCTCCACGTGCAGACATGCTCCCAGGTGCCTGGGGCAAGGGGAAGGAAATGCCATACACTGACCTGGAAGAGACCACAGGGCCCAGGCACAGTCTGAACCCTTCCCTCAACTCGGCGGTTTTGCTAGAAGGAGTTCAACCCCAACGAACACAGCCCGGAGACCCCTGGGGCAAAAACGGCTTCCGATGATCAATAGGTGCTTGCTGTGGAACACTCATCCCAAGTGGGGGAAGCCAGCTCAACAAAATGCCACACACCCAGGTGTAAGAAACAACATTGCCCAGGCTTGGTCTCAGCCCCTCACCTCGTCCCTGTGCTTTGGGGAGCAGGAGGGACACCCGAGGCCCACGGCCCTGAGACCCCTTTGCAAAAAGCCGGCTTCCCACGGAAAGAGTTTTCCTGAGGTGCAGACCCTATCCCAAGTGGTTGTGGCAAGGTAAAGCAAATGCCCTCCACTTCTCTGGAAGAAACCAGAGTGCCCAGACATGTTCTAAGCCCGCCCATCCTCCCTGGGCTTCTGGCAGCAGGAGTGAAAAGAGAGGAGCAGAGCAATGGGACCCGTTTGACAAAACCCGGCTTCCAACGGGAAAGTCTTTCTCCACGTGCAGACATGCTCCCAGGTGCCTGTGGCAAGGGGAAGGAAATGCCATACACTGACCTGGAAGAGACCACAGGGCCCAGGCACAGTCTGAACCCTTCCCTCAACCCGGCGGTTTTGCTTGCAGGAGTTCAACCCCAACGAACACAGCCCGGAGACCCCTGGGGCAAAAACGGCATCCGACGAACAATAGGTGCTTGCTGTGGAACACCTATCCCAAGTGGGGGTAGCCAGCTCAACAAAATGCCACACACCCAGGTGTAAGAAACAACATTGCCCAGGCATGGTCTAAGCCCCTCACCTCGTCCCTGTGCTTTGGGGAGCCGGAGGGACAGCCGAGGCACACGGCCCTGAGACCCCTTTGCAAAAAGCCGGCTTCCCACGGAAACAGTTTTCCTGAGGTGCAGACCCTATCCCAAGTGGTTGTGGCAAGGTAAAGCAAATGCCCTCCACTTCTCTGGAAGAAACCACAGTGCCCAGCCATGTTCTAAGCCCTCCCATCCTCCCTGGGCTTCTGGCAGCAGGAGTGAAAAGAGAGGAGCAGAGCACGGGGACCCGTTTGACAAAAACCGGCTTCCCACGGGAAAGTCTTTCTCCACGTGCAGACATGCTCCCAGGTGCCTGTGGCAAGGGGAAGGTAATGCCATACACTGACCTGGAAGAGAGCACAGGGCCCAGGCACAGTCTGAACCCTTCCCTCAACCCGGCGGTTTTGCTAGCAGGAGTTCAACCCCAACGAACACAGCCCGGAGACCCCTGGGGCAAAAACGGCTTCCGAAGAACAATAGGTGCTTGCTGTGGAACACCTATCCCAAGTGGGGGTAGCCTGCTCAACAAAATGCCACACACCCAGTGTAAGAAACAACATTGCCCAGGCATGGTCTAAGCCCCTCACCTCGTCCCTGTGCTTTGGGGAGCCGGAGGGACAGCCGAAGCACACGGCGCTGAGACCCCTTTGCAAAAAGCGGGCTTCCCACGGAGACAGTTTTCCTGATGTGCAGACCCTATCCCAAGTGGTGTGGCAAGGTAAAGCAAATGCCCTCCACTTCTCTGGAAGAAACCACAGTGCCCAGCCATGTTCTAAGCCCTCCCATCCTCCCTGGGCTTCTGGCAGCAGGAGTGAAAAGAGAGGAGCAGAGCACTGGGACCCGTTTGACAAAACCCGGCTTCTCACGGGAAAGTCTTTCTCCACGTGCAGACATGCTCCCAGGTGCTTGGGGCAAGGGGAAGGAAATGCCATACACTGACCTGGAAGAGACCACAGGGCCCAGGCACAGTCTGAACCCTTCCCTCAACTCGGCGGTTTTGCTAGAAGGAGTTCAACCCCAACGAACACAGCCCGGAGACCCCTGGGGCAAAAACGGCTTCCGATGATCAATAGGTGCTTGCTGTGGAACACTCATCCCAAGTGGGGGAAGCCAGCTCAACAAAATGCCACACACCCAGGTGTAAGAAACAACATTGCCCAGGCTTGGTCTCAGCCCCTCACCTCGTCCCTGTGCCTTGGGGAGCAGGAGGGACACCCGAGGCCCACGGCCCTGAGACCCCTTTGCAAAAAGCCGGCTTCCCACGGAAAGAGTTTTCCTGAGGTGCAGACCCTATCCCAAGTGGTTGTGGCAAGGAAAAGCAAATGCCCTCCACTTCTCTGGAAGAAACCACAGTGCCCAGCCATGTTCTAAGCCCGCCCATCCTCCCTGGGCTTCTGGCAGCAGGAGTGAAAAGAGAGGAGCAGAGCAATGGGACCCGTTTGACAAAACCCGGCTTCCAACGGGAAAGTCTTTCTCCACGTGCAGACATCCTCCCAGGTGCCTGGGGCAAGAGGAAGGAAATGCCATACACTGACCTGGAAGAGACCACAGGGCCCAGGCACAGTCTGAACCCTTCCCTCAACCCGGCGGTTTTGCTAGCAGGAGTTCAACCCCAACGAACACAGCCCGGAGACCCCTGGGGCAAAAACGGCTTCCGACGATCAATAGGTGCTTGCTGTGGAACACCTATCCCAAGCGGGGGAAGCCAGCGCAACAAAATGCCACACACCCAGGTGTAAGAAACAACATTACCCAGGCATGGTCTAAGCCCCTCACCTCGTCCCTGTGCTTTGGGGAGCCGGAGGGACAGCCGAAGCACAGGGCGCTGAGACCCCTTTGCAAAAAGCGGGCTTCCCACGGAGACAGTTTTCCTGAGGTGCAGACCCTATCCCAAGTGGTTGTGGCAAGGTAAAGCAAATGCCCTCCACTTCTCTGGAAGAAACCACAGTGCCCAGCCATGTTCTAAGCCCTCCCATCCTCCCTGGGCTTCTGGCAGCAGGAGTGAAAAGAGAGGAGCAGAGCACTGGGACCCGTTTGACAAAAACCGGCTTCCCACGGGAAAGTCTTTCTCCACGTGCAGACATGCTCCCAGGTGCCTGGGGCAAGGGGAAGGTAATGCCATACACTGACCTGGAAGAGAGCACAGGGCCCAGGCACAGTCTGAACCCTTCCCTCAACCCGGCGGTTTTGCTAGCAGGAGTTCAACCCCAACGAACACAGCCCGGAGACCCCTGAGGCAAAAACGGCTTCCGATGATCAGTAGGTGCTTGCTGTGGAACACCTATCCCAATTGGGGGTAGGCAGCTGAACAAAATGCCACACACCCAGTGTAAGAAACAACATTGCCCAGGCATGGTCTAAGCCCCTCACCTCGTCCCTGTGCTTTGGGGAGCCGGAGGGACAGCCGAGGCCCACGGCCCTGAGACCCCTTTGCAAAAAGCCGGCTTCCCACGGAAACAGTTTTCCTGAGGTGCAGACCCTATCCCAAGTGGTTGTGGCAAGGTAAAGCAAATGCCCTCCACTTCTCTGGAAGAAACCACAGTGCCCAGACATGTTCTAAGCCCGCCCATCCTCCCTGGGCTTCTGGCAGCAGGAGTGAAAAGAGAGGAGCAGAGCACTGGGACCCGTTTGACAAAACCCGGCTTCCCACGGGAAAGTCTTTCTCCACGTGCAGACATGCTCCCAGGTGCCTGTGGCAAGGGGAAGGAAATGCCATACACTGACCTGGAAGAGACCACAGGGCCCAGGCACAGTCTGAACCCTTCCCTCAACCCGGCGGTTTTGCTAGCAGGAGTTCAACCCCAACGAACACAGCCCGGAGACCCCTGAGGCAAAAAAGGCTTCCGACGAACAATAAGCGCTTGCTGTGGAAAACCAATCCCAAGTGGGGGTAGCCACCTCAACAAAATGCCACACACCCAGGTGTAAGAAACAACATTGCCCAGGCATGGTCTAAGCCCCTCACCTCGTCCCTGTGCTTTGGGGAGCCGGAGCGACACCCCAGGCCCACGGACCTGAGACCCCTTTGCAAAAAGCCGGCTTCCCACGGATACAGTTTTCCTGAGGTGCAGACCCTATCCCAAGTGGTTGTGGCAAGGTAAAACAGATGCCCTCCACTTCTCTGGAAGAAATCACAGTGCCCAGCCATGTTCTAAGCCCTCCCATCCTCCCTGGGCTTCTGGCAGCAGGAGTGAAAAGAGAGGAGCAGAGCACTGGGACCCGTTTGACAAAACCCGGCTTCCCACGGGAAAGTCTTTCTCCGCGTGCAGACATGTCCCAGGTGCCTGGGGCAAGGGGAAGGTAATGCCATACACTGACCTGGAAGAGACCACAGGGCCCAGGCACAGTCTGAACCCTTCCCTCAACCCGGCGGTTTTGCTAGCAGGAGTTCAACCCCAACGAACACAGCCCGGAGACCCCTGGGGCAAAAACGGCTTCCGACGAACAATAGGTGCTTGCTGTGGAACACCTATCCCAAGTGGGGGTAGCCAGCTCAACAAAATGCCACACACCCAGGTGTAAGAAACAACATTGCCCAGGCATGGTCTAAGCCCCTCACCTCGTCCCTGTGCTTTGGGGATACGGAGGGACAACCGAGGCACACGGCCCTGAGACCCCTTTGCAAAAAGCCGGCTTCCCACGGAAACAGTTTTCCTGAGGTGCAGACCCTATCCCAAGTGGTTGTGGCAAGGTAAAGCAAATGCCCTCCACTTCTCTGGAAGAAACCACAGTGCCCAGCCATGTTCTAAGCCCTCCCATCCTCCCTGGGTTTCTGGCAGCAGGAGTGAAAAGAGAGGAGCAGAGCACGGGGACCCGTTTGACAAAAACCGGCTTCCCACGGGAAAGTCTTTGTCCACGTGCAGACATGCTCCCAGGTGCCTGTGGCAAGGGGAAGGAAATGCCATACACTGACCTGGAAGAGACCACGGGGCCCAGGCACAGTCTGAACCCTTCCCTCAACCCGGCGGTTTTGCTAGCAGGAGTTCAACCCCAACGAACACAGCCCGGAGACCCCTGAGGCAAAAAAGGCTTCCGACGAACAATAAGCGCTTGCTGTGGAAAACCAATCCCAAGTGGGGGTAGCCAGCTCAACAAAATGCCACACACCCAGGTGTAAGAAACAACATTGCCCAGGCAATGTCTAAGCCCCTCACCTCGTCCCTGTGCTTTGGGGAGCCGGAGGGACAGCCGAGGCACACGGCCCTGAGACCCCTTTCCAAAAGGCGGTTTCCTACGGAAACAGTTTTCCTGAGGTGCAGACCCTATCCCAAGTGGTTGTGGCAAGGTAAAGCAAATGCCCTCCACTTCTCTGGAAGAAACCACAGTGCCCAGCCATGTTCTAAGCCCTCCCATCCTCCCTGGGCTTCTGGCAGCAGGAGTGAAAAGAGAGGAGCAGAGCACGGGGACCCGTTTGACAAAAACCGGCTTCCCACGGGAAAGTCTTTCTCCACGTGCAGACATGCTCCCAGGTACCTGTGGCAAGGGGAAGGAAATGCCATACACTGACCTGGAAGAGACCACAGGGCCCAGGCACAGTCTGAACCCTTCCCTCAACCCGGCGGTTTTGCTAGCAGGAGTTCAACCCCAACGAACACAGCCCGGAGACCCCTGGGGCAAAAACGGCTTCCGACGAACAATAGGCGCTTGCTGTGGAACACCTATCCCAAGTGGGGGAAGCCAGCTCAACAAAATGCCACACACCCAGGTGTAAGAAACAACATTGCCCAGGCTTGGTCTAAGCCCCTCACCTCGTCCCTGTGCTTTGGGGAGCCGGAGGGACAACCGAGGCCCACGAACCTGAGACCCCTTTGCAAAAAGTCGGCTTCCCACGGAAACAGTTTTCCTGAGGTGCAGAACCTATCCCAAGTGGTTGTGGCAAGGTAAAGCAAATGCCCTCCAGTTCTCTGGAAGAAACCACAGTGCCCAGCCATGTTCTAAGCCCTCCCATCCTCCCTGGGCTTCTGGCAGCAGGAGTGAAAAGAGAGGAGCAGAGCACGGGGAACCGCTTGACAAAAACCGGCTTCCCACGGGAAAGTCTTTGTCCACGTGCAGACATGCGCCCAGGTGCCTGGGGCAAGGGGAAGGAAATGCCATACACTGACCTGGAAGAGACCACAGGGCCCAGGCACAGTCTGAACCCTTCCCTCAAACCGGCGGTTTTGCTAGCAGGAGTTCAACCCCAACGAACACAGCCCGGAGACCCCTGGGGCAAAAACGGCTTCCGACGAACAATAGGTGCTTGCTGTGGAACACCTATCCCAAGTGGGGGTAGGCAGCTCAACAAAATGCCACACACCCAGTGTAAGTAACAACATTGCCCAGGCATGGTCTAAGCCCCTCACCTCGTCCCTGTGCTTTGGGGAGCCGGAGGGACAGCCGAAGCACACGGCGCTGAGACCCCTTTGCAAAAAGCGGGCTTCCCACGGAGACAGTTTTCCTGATGTGCAGACCCTATCCCAAGTGGTGTGGCAAGGTAAAGCAGATGCCCTCCACTTCTCTGGAAGAAACCACAGTGCCCAGCCATGTTCTAAGCCCTCCCATCCTCCCTGGGCTTCTGGCAGCAGGAGTGAAAAGAGAGGAGCAGAGCAATGGGACCCGTTTGACAAAACCCGGCTTCTCACGGGAAAGTCTTTCTCCACGTGCAGACATGCTCCCAGGTGCTTGGGGCAAGGGGAAGGAAATGCCATACACTGACCTGGAAGAGACCACAGGGACCAGGCACAGTCTGAACCCTTCCCTCAACTCGGCGGTTTTGCTAGAAGGAGTTCAACCCCAACGAACACAGCCCGGAGACCCCTGGGGCAAAAACGGCTTCCGATGATCAATAGGTGCTTGCTGTGGAACACTCATCCCAAGTGGGGGAAGCCAGCTCAACAAAATGCCACACACCCAGGTGTAAGAAACAACATTGCCCAGGCTTGGTCTCAGCCCCTCACCTCGTCCCTGTGCCTTGGGGAGCAGGAGGGACACCCGAGGCCCACGGCCCTGAGACCCCTTTGCAAAAAGCCGGCTTCCCACGGAAAGAGTTTTCCTGAGGTGCAGACCCTATCCCAAGTGGTTGTGGCAAGGAAAAGCAAATGCCCTCCACTTCTCTGGAAGAAACCACAGTGCCCAGCCATGTTCTAAGCCCGCCCATCCTCCCTGGGCTTCTGGCAGCAGGAGTGAAAAGAGAGGAGCAGAGCAATGGGACCCGTTTGACAAAACCCGGCTTCCAACGGGAAAGTCTTTCTCCACGTGCAGACATCCTCCCAGGTGCCTGGGGCAAGAGGAAGGAAATGCCATACACTGACCTGGAAGAGACCACAGGGCCCAGGCACAGTCTGAACCCTTCCCTCAACCCGGCGGTTTTGCTAGCAGGAGTTCAACCCCAACGAACACAGCCCGGAGACCCCTGGGGCAAAAACGGCTTCCGACGATCAATAGGTGCTTGCTGTGGAACACCTATCCCAAGCGGGGGAAGCCAGCGCAACAAAATGCCACACACCCAGGTGTAAGAAACAACATTACCCAGGCATGGTCTAAGCCCCTCACCTCGTCCCTGTGCTTTGGGGAGCCGGAGGGACAGCCGAAGCACAGGGCGCTGAGACCCCTTTGCAAAAAGCGGGCTTCCCACGGAGACAGTTTTCCTGAGGTGCAGACCCTATCCCAAGTGGTTGTGGCAAGGTAAAGCAAATGCCCTCCACTTCTCTGGAAGAAACCACAGTGCCCAGCCATGTTCTAAGCCCTCCCATCCTCCCTGGGCTTCTGGCAGCAGGAGTGAAAAGAGAGGAGCAGAGCACTGGGACCCGTTTGACAAAAACCGGCTTCCCACGGGAAAGTCTTTCTCCACGTGCAGACATGCTCCCAGGTGCCTGGGGCAAGGGGAAGGTAATGCCATACACTGACCTGGAAGAGAGCACAGGGCCCAGGCACAGTCTGAACCCTTCCCTCAACCCGGCGGTTTTGCTAGCAGGAGTTCAACCCCAACGAACACAGCCCGGAGACCCCTGAGGCAAAAACGGCTTCCGATGATCAGTAGGTGCTTGCTGTGGAACACCTATCCCAATTGGGGGTAGGCAGCTGAACAAAATGCCACACACCCAGTGTAAGAAACAACATTGCCCAGGCATGGTCTAAGCCCCTCACCTCGTCCCTGTGCTTTGGGGAGCCGGAGGGACAGCCGAGGCCCACGGCCCTGAGACCCCTTTGCAAAAAGCCGGCTTCCCACGGAAACAGTTTTCCTGAGGTGCAGACCCTATCCCAAGTGGTTGTGGCAAGGTAAAGCAAATGCCCTCCACTTCTCTGGAAGAAACCACAGTGCCCAGACATGTTCTAAGCCCGCCCATCCTCCCTGGGCTTCTGGCAGCAGGAGTGAAAAGAGAGGAGCAGAGCACTGGGACCCGTTTGACAAAACCCGGCTTCCCACGGGAAAGTCTTTCTCCACGTGCAGACATGCTCCCAGGTGCCTTTGGCAAGGGGAAGGAAATGCCATACACTGACCTGGAAGAGACCACAGGGCCCAGGCACAGTCTGAACCCTTCCCTCAACCCGGCGGTTTTGCTAGCAGGAGTTCAACCCCAACGAACACAGCCCGGAGACCCCTGAGGCAAAAAAGGCTTCCGACGAACAATAAGCGCTTGCTGTGGAAAACCAATCCCAAGTGGGGGTAGCCACCTCAACAAAATGCCACACACCCAGGTGTAAGAAACAACATTGCCCAGGCATGGTCTAAGCCCCTCACCTCGTCCCTGTGCTTTGGGGAGCCGGAGCGACACCCCAGGCCCACGGACCTGAGACCCCTTTGCAAAAAGCCGGCTTCCCACGGATACAGTTTTCCTGAGGTGCAGACCCTATCCCAAGTGGTTGTGGCAAGGTAAAACAGATGCCCTCCACTTCTCTGGAAGAAATCACAGTGCCCAGCCATGTTCTAAGCGCTCCCATCCTCCCTGGGCTTCTGGCAGCAGGAGTGAAAAGAGAGGAGCAGAGCACTGGGACCCGTTTGACAAAACCCGGCTTCCCACGGGAAAGTCTTTCTCCGCGTGCAGACATGTCCCAGGTGCCTGGGGCAAGGGGAAGGTAATGCCATACACTGACCTGGAAGAGACCACAGGGCCCAGGCACAGTCTGAACCCTTCCCTCAACCCGGCGGTTTTGCTAGCAGGAGTTCAACCCCAACGAACACAGCCCGGAGACCCCTGGGGCAAAAACGGCTTCCGACGAACAATAGGTGCTTGCTGTGGAACACCTATCCCAAGTGGGGGTAGCCAGCTCAACAAAATGCCACACACCCAGGTGTAAGAAACAACATTGCCCAGGCATGGTCTAAGCCCCTCACCTCGTCCCTGTGCTTTGGGGATACGGAGGGACAACCGAGGCACACGGCCCTGAGACCCCTTTGCAAAAAGCCGGCTTCCCACGGAAACAGTTTTCCTGAGGTGCAGACCCTATCCCAAGTGGTTGTGGCAAGGTAAAGCAAATGCCCTCCACTTCTCTGGAAGAAACCACAGTGCCCAGCCATGTTCTAAGCCCTCCCATCCTCCCTGGGTTTCTGGCAGCAGGAGTGAAAAGAGAGGAGCAGAGCACGGGGACCCGTTTGACAAAAACCGGCTTCCCACGGGAAAGTCTTTGTCCACGTGCAGACATGCTCCCAGGTACCTGTGGCAAGGGGAAGGAAATGCCATACACTGACCTGGAAGAGACCACGGGGCCCAGGCACAGTCTGAACCCTTCCCTCAACCCGGCGGTTTTGCTAGCAGGAGTTCAACCCCAACGAACACAGCCCGGAGACCCCTGAGGCAAAAAAGGCTTCCGACGAACAATAAGCGCTTGCTGTGGAAAACCAATCCCAAGTGGGGGTAGCCAGCTCAACAAAATGCCACACACCCAGGTGTAAGAAACAACATTGCCCAGGCAATGTCTAAGCCCCTCACCTCGTCCCTGTGCTTTGGGGAGCCGGAGGGACAGCCGAGGCACACGGCCCTGAGACCCCTTTCCAAAAGGCGGTTTCCCACGGAAACAGTTTTCCTGAGGTGCAGACCCTATCCCAAGTGGTTGTGGCAAGGTAAAGCAAATGCCCTCCACTTCTCTGGAAGAAACCACAGTGCCCAGCCATGTTCTAAGCCCTCCCATCCTCCCTGGGCTTCTGGCAGCAGGAGTGAAAAGAGAGGAGCAGAGCACGGGGACCCGTTTGACAAAAACCGGCTTCCCACGGGAAAGTCTTTCTCCACGTGCAGACATGCTCCCAGGTACCTGTGGCAAGGGGAAGGAAATGCCATACACTGACCTGGAAGAGACCACAGGGCCCAGGCACAGTCTGAACCCTTCCCTCAACCCGGCGGTTTTGCTAGCAGGAGTTCAACCCCAACGAACACAGCCCGGAGACCCCTGGGGCAAAAACGGCTTCCGACGAACAATAGGCGCTTGCTGTGGAACACCTATCCCAAGTGGGGGAAGCCAGCTCAACAAAATGCCACACACCCAGGTGTAAGAAACAACATTGCCCAGGCTTGGTCTAAGCCCCTCACCTCGTCCCTGTGCTTTGGGGAGCCGGAGGGACAACCGAGGCCCACGAACCTGAGACCCCTTTGCAAAAAGTCGGCTTCCCACGGAAACAGTTTTCCTGAGGTGCAGAACCTATCCCAAGTGGTTGTGGCAAGGTAAAGCAAATGCCCTCCAGTTCTCTGGAAGAAACCACAGTGCCCAGCCATGTTCTAAGCCCTCCCATCCTCCCTGGGCTTCTGGCAGCAGGAGTGAAAAGAGAGGAGCAGAGCACGGGGAACCGCTTGACAAAAACCGGCTTCCCACGGGAAAGTCTTTGTCCACGTGCAGACATGCGCCCAGGTGCCTGGGGCAAGGGGAAGGAAATGCCATACACTGACCTGGAAGAGACCACAGGGCCCAGGCACAGTCTGAACCCTTCCCTCAAACCGGCGGTTTTGCTAGCAGGAGTTCAACCCCAACGAACACAGCCCGGAGACCCCTGGGGCAAAAACGGCTTCCGACGAACAATAGGTGCTTGCTGTGGAACACCTATCCCAAGTGGGGGTAGGCAGCTCAACAAAATGCCACACACCCAGTGTAAGTAACAACATTGCCCAGGCATGGTCTAAGCCCCTCACCTCGTCCCTGTGCTTTGGGGAGCCGGAGGGACAGCCGAGGCCCACGGCCCTGAGACCCCTTTGCAAAAAGCCGGCTTCCCACGGAAACAGTTTTCCTGAGGTGCAGACCCTATCCCAAGTGGTTGTGGCAAGGTAAAGCAGATGCCCTCCACTTCTCTGGAAGAAACCACAGTGCCCAGCCATGTTCTAAGCCCGCCCATCCTCCCTGGGCTTCTGGCAGCAGGAGTGAAAAGAGAGGAGCAGAGCACTGGGACCCGTTTGACAAAACCCGGCTTCCCACGCGAAAGTCTTTCTCCACGTGCAGACAAGCTCCCAGGTGCCTGTGGCAAGGGGAAGGAAATGTCATACACTGACCTGGAAGAGACCACAGGGCCCAGACATGTTCTAAGTCCGCCCATCCTCCCTGGGCTTCTGGCAGCAGGAGTGAAAAGAGAGGAGCAGAGCACTGGGACCCGTTTGACAAAACCCGGCTTCCCACGGGAAAGTCTTTCTCCACGTGCAGACATTCTCCCAGGTGCCTGTGGCAAGGGGAAGGAAATGCCATACACTGACCTGGAAGAGACCACAGGGCCCAGGCACAGTCTGAACCCTTCCCTCAACCCGGCGGTTTTGGTAGCAGGAGTTCAACCCCAACGAACACAGCCCGGAGACCCCTGAGGCAAAAAAGGCTTCCGACGAACAATAAGCGCTTGCTGTGGAAAACCAATCCCAAGTCGGGGTAGCCAGCTCAACAAAATGCCACACACCCAGGTGTAAGAAACAACATTGCCCAGGCATGGTCTAAGCCCCTCACCTCGTCCCTGTGCTTTGGGGAGCCGGAGCGACACCCCAGGCCCACGGCCCTGAGACTCCTTTGCAAAAAGCAGGCTTCCCACGGAAACAGTTTTCCTGAGGTGCAGACACTATCCCAAGTGGTTGTGGCAAGGTAAAACAGATGCCCTCCACTTCTCTGGAAGAAACCACAGTGCCCAGCCATGTTCTAAGCCCTCCCATCCTCCCTGGGCTTCTGGCAGCAGGAGTGAAAAGAGAGGAGCATAGCACTGGGACCCGTTTGACAAAAACCGGCTTCCCACGGGAAAGTCTTTCTCCGCGTGCAGACATGCTCCCAGGTGCCTGTGGCAAGGGGAAGGAAATGCCATACACTGACTTGGAAGAGACCACAGGGCCCAGGCACAGTCTGAACCCTTCCCTCAACCCGGCGGTTTTGCTAGCAGGAGTTCAACCCCAACGAACACAGCCCGGAGACCCCTGGGGCAAAAACGGCTTCCGACGAACAATAGGTGCTTGCTGTGGAACACCTATCCCAAGTGGGGGTAGCCAGCTCAACAAAATGCCACACACCCAGGTGTAAGAAACAACATTGCCCAGGCATGGTCTAAGCCCCTGACCTCGTCCATGTGCTTTGGGGAGCCGGAGGGACAGCCGAAGCACAGGGCGCTGAGACCCCTTTGCAAAAAGCGGGCTTCCCACGGAGACAGTTTTCCTGAGGGTCAGACCCTATCCCAAGTGGTTGTGGCAAGGTAAAGCAAATGCCCTCCACTTCTCTGGAAGAAACCACAGTGCCCAGCCATGTTCTAAGCCCTCCCATCCTCCCTGGGCTTCTGGCAGCAGGAGTGAAAAGAGAGGAGCAGAGCACGGGGACCCGTTTGACAAAAACCGGCTTCCCACGGGAAAGTCTTTCTCCACGTGCAGACATGCTCCCAGGTGCCTGTGGCAAGGGGAAGGTAATGCCATACACTGACCTGGAAGAGACCACAGGGCCCAGGCACAGTCTGAACCCTTCCCTCAACCCGGCGGTTTTGCTAGCAGGAGTTCAACCCCAACGAACACAGCCCGGAGACCCCTGAGGCAAAAAAGGCTTCCGACGAACAATAAGCGCTTGCTGTGGAAAACCAATCCCAAGTGGGGGTAGCCACCTCAACAAAATGCCACACACCCAGGTGTAAGAAACAACATTGCCCAGGCATGGTCTAAGCCCCTCACCTCGTCCCTGTGCTTTGGGGAGCCGGAGCGACACCCCAGGCCCACGGACCTGAGACCCCTTTGCAAAAAGCCGGCTTCCCACGGATACAGTTTTCCTGAGGTGCAGACCCTATCCCAAGTGGTTGTGGCAAGGTAAAACAGATGCCCTCCACTTCTCTGGAAGAAATCACAGTGCCCAGCCATGTTCTAAGCCCTCCCATCCTCCCTGGGCTTCTGGCAGCAGGAGTGAAAAGAGAGGAGCAGAGCACTGGGACCCGTTTGACAAAACCCGGCTTCCCACGGGAAAGTCTTTCTCCGCGTGCAGACATGTCCCAGGTGCCTGTGGCAAGGGGAAGGAAATGCCATACACTGACCTGGAAGAGACCACAGGGCCCAGGCACAGTCTGAACCCTTCCCTCAACCCGGCGGTTTTGCTAGCAGGAGTTCAACCCCAACGAACACAGCCCGGAGACCCCTGGGGCAAAAACGGCTTCCGACGAACAATAGGTGCTTGCTGTGGAACACCTATCCCAAGTGGGGGTAGCCAGCTCAACAAAATGCCACACACCCAGGTGTAAGAAACAACATTGCCCAGGCATGGTCTAAGCCCCTCACCTCGTCCCTGTGCTTTGGGGATACGGAGGGACAGCCGAGGCACACGGCCCTGAGACCCCTTTGCAAAAAGCCGGCTTCCCACGGAAACAGTTTTCCTGAGGTGCAGACCCTATCCCAAGTGGTTGTGGCAAGGTAAAGCAAATGCCCTCCACTTCTCTGGAAGAAACCACAGTGCCCAGCCATGTTCTAAGCCCTCCCATCCTCCCTGGGTTTCTGGCAGCAGGAGTGAAAAGAGAGGAGCAGAGCACGGGGACCCGTTTGACAAAAACCGGCTTCCCACGGGAAAGTCTTTGTCCACGTGCAGACATGCTCCCAGGTACCTGTGGCAAGGGGAAGGAAATGCCATACACTGACCTGGAAGAGACCACGGGGCCCAGGCACAGTCTGAACCCTTCCCTCAACCCGGCGGTTTTGCTAGCAGGAGTTCAACCCCAACGAACACAGCCCGGAGACCCCTGAGGCAAAAAAGGCTTCCGACGAACAATAAGCGCTTGCTGTGGAAAACCAATCCCAAGTGGGGGTAGCCAGCTCAACAAAATGCCACACACCCAGGTGTAAGAAACAACATTGCCCAGGCAATGTCTAAGCCCCTCACCTCGTCCCTGTGCTTTGGGGAGCCGGAGGGACAGCCGAGGCACACGGCCCTGAGACCCCTTTCCAAAAGGCGGTTTCCCACGGAAACAGTTTTCCTGAGGTGCAGACCCTATCCCAAGTGGTTGTGGCAAGGTAAAGCAAATGCCCTCCACTTCTCTGGAAGAAACCACAGTGCCCAGCCATGTTCTAAGCCCTCCCATCCTCCCTGGGCTTCTGGCAGCAGGAGTGAAAAGAGAGGAGCAGAGCACGGGGACCCGTTTGACAAAAACCGGCTTCCCACGGGAAAGTCTTTCTCCACGTGCAGACATGCTCCCAGGTACCTGTGGCAAGGGGAAGGAAATGCCATACACTGACCTGGAAGAGACCACAGGGCCCAGGCACAGTCTGAACCCTTCCCTCAACCCGGCGGTTTTGCTAGCAGGAGTTCAACCCCAACGAACACAGCCCGGAGACCCCTGGGGCAAAAACGGCTTCTGACGAACAATAGGCGCTTGCTGTGGAACACCTATCCCAAGTGGGGGAAGCCAGCTCAACAAAATGCCACACACCCAGGTGTAAGAAACAACATTGCCCAGGCTTGGTCTAAGCCCCTCACCTCGTCCCTGTGCTTTGGGGAGCCGGAGGGACAACCGAGGCCCACGAACCTGAGACCCCTTTGCAAAAAGTCGGCTTCCCACGGAAACAGTTTTCCTGAGGTGCAGAACCTATCCCAAGTGGTTGTGGCAAGGTAAAGCAAATGCCCTCCAGTTCTCTGGAAGAAACCACAGTGCCCAGCCATGTTCTAAGCCCTCCCATCCTCCCTGGGCTTCTGGCAGCAGGAGTGAAAAGAGAGGAGCAGAGCACGGGGAACCGCTTGACAAAAACCGGCTTCCCACGGGAAAGTCTTTGTCCACGTGCAGACATGCGCCCAGGTGCCTGGGGCAAGGGGAAGGAAATGCCATACACTGACCTGGAAGAGACCACAGGGCCCAGGCACAGTCTGAACCCTTCCCTCAAACCGGCGGTTTTGCTAGCAGGAGTTCAACCCCAACGAACACAGCCCGGAGACCCCTGGGGCAAAAACGGCTTCCGACGAACAATAGGTGCTTGCTGTGGAACACCTATCCCAAGTGGGGGTAGGCAGCTCAACAAAATGCCACACACCCAGTGTAAGTAACAACATTGCCCAGGCATGGTCTAAGCCCCTCACCTCGTCCCTGTGCTTTGGGGAGCCGGAGGGACAGCCGAGGCCCACGGCCCTGAGACCCCTTTGCAAAAAGCCGGCTTCCCACGGAAACAGTTTTCCTGAGGTGCAGACCCTATCCCAAGTGGTTGTGGCAAGGTAAAGCAGATGCCCTCCACTTCTCTGGAAGAAACCACAGTGCCCAGCCATGTTCTAAGCCCGCCCATCCTCCCTGGGCTTCTGGCAGCAGGAGTGAAAAGAGAGGAGCAGAGCACTGGGACCCGTTTGACAAAACCCGGCTTCCCACGGGAAAGTCTTTCTCCACGTGCAGACAAGCTATCAGGTGCCTGTGGCAAGGGGAAGGAAATGTCATACACTGACCTGGAAGAGACCACAGGGCCCAGACATGTTCTAAGTCCTCCCATCCTCCCTGGGCTTCTGGCAGCAGGAGTGAAAAGAGAGGAGCAGAGCACTGGGACCCGTTTGACAAAACCCGGCTTCCCACGGGAAAGTCTTTCTCCACGTGCAGACATTCTCCCAGGTGCCTGTGGCAAGGGGAAGGAAATGCCATACACTGACCTGGAAGAGACCACAGGGCCCAGGCACAGTCTGAACCCTTCCCTCAACCCGGCGGTTTTGGTAGCAGGAGTTCAACCCCAACGAACACAGCCCGGAGACCCCTGGGGCAAAAACGGCTTCCGACGATCAATAGGTGCTTGCTGTGGAACACCTATCCCAAGTGGGGGAAGCCAGCTCAACAAAATGCCACACACCCAGGTGTAAGAAACAACATTGCCCAGGCATGGTCTAAGCCCCTCACCTCGTCCCTGTGCTTTGGGGAGCCGGAGGGACACCCGAGGCCAACGGCCCTGAGACCCCTTTGCAAAAAGCCGGCTTCCCACGGAAAGCGTTTTCCCAGGGTGCAGACCCTATCCCAAGTGGTTGTGGCAAGGTAAAGCAAATGCCCTCCACTTCTCTGGAAGAAACCACAGTGCCCAGCCATGTTCTAAGCCCTCCCATCCTCCCTGGGCTTCTGGCAGCAGGAGTGAAAAGAGAGGAGCAGAGCACTGGGACCCGTTTGACAAAACCCGGCTTCTCACGGGAAAGTCTTTCTCCACGTGCAGACATGCTCCCAGGTGCCTGGGGCAAGGGGAAGGAAATGCCATACACTGACCTGGAAGAGACCACAGGGCCCAGGCACAGTCTGAACCCTTCCCTCAACTCGGCGGTTTTGCTAGAAGGAGTTCAACCCCAACGAACACAGCCCGGAGACCCCTGGGGCAAAAACGGCTTCCGATGATCAATAGGTGCTTGCTGTGGAACACTCATCCCAAGTGGGGGAAGCCAGCTCAACAAAATGCCACACACCCAGGTGTAAGAAACAACATTGCCCAGGCTTGGTCTCAGCCCCTCACCTCGTCCCTGTGCTGTGGGGAGCCGGAGGGAGAGCCGAGGCCCACGGCCCTGGGACCCCTTTGCAAAAAGCCGGCTTCCCACGGAAAGAGTTTTCCTGAGGTGCAGACCCTATCCCAAGTGGTTGTGGCAAGGAAAAGCAAATGCCCTCCTCTTCTCTGGAAGAAACCACAGTGCCCAGCCATGTTCTAAGCCCTCCCATCCTCCCTGGACTTCTGGCAGCAGGAGTGAAAAGAGAGGAGCAGAGCACTGGGACCCGTTTGACAAAACCCGGCTTCCCACGGGAAAGTCTTTCTCCACGTGCAGACATGCTCCCAGGTGCCTGGGGCAAGGGGAAGGAAATGCCATACACTGACCTGGAAGAGACCACAGGGCCCAGGCACAGTCTGAACCCTTCCCTCAACCCGGCGGTTTTGCTAGCAGGAGTTCAACCCCAACGAACACAGCCCCGAGACCCCTGGGGCAAAAACGGCTTCAGACGATCAATAGGTGCTTGCTGTGGAACACTCATCCCAAGTGGGGGAAGCCAGCTCAACAAAATGCCACACACCCAGGTGTAAGAAACAACATTGCCCAGGCTTGGTCTAAGCCCCTCACCTCGTCCCTGTGCTTTGGGGAGCAGGAGGGACACCCGAGGCCCACGGACCTGAGACCCCTTTGCAAAAAGCCGGCTTCCCACGGAAAGAGTTTTCCTGAGGTGCAGACCCTATCCCAAGTGGTTGTGGCAAGGTAAAGCAAATGCCCTCCACTTCTCTGGAGGAAACCAGAGTGCCCAGACATGTTCTAAGCCCGCCCATCCTCCCTGGGCTTCTGGCAGCAGGAGTGAAAAGAGAGGAGCAGAGCAATGGGACCCGTTTGACAAAACCCGGCTTCCAACGGGAAAGTCTTTCTCCACGTGCAGACATGCTCCCAGGTGCCTGGGGCAAGGGGAAGGAAATGCCATACACTGACCTGGAAGAGACCACAGGGCCCAGGCACAGTCTGAACCCTTCCCTCAACCCGGCGGTTTTCCTAGCAGGAGTTCAACCCCAACGAACACAGCCCGGAGACCCCTGGGGCAAAAACGGCTTCCGACGATCAATAGGTGCTTGCTGTGGAACACCTATCCCAAGTGGGGGAAGCCAGCTCAACAAAATGCCACACACCCAGGTGTAAGAAACAACATTGCCCAGGCATGGTCTAAGCCCCTCACCTCGTCCCTGTGCTTTGGGGAGCCGGAGGGACACCCGAGGCCAACGGCCCTGAGACCCCTTTGCAAAAAGCCGGCTTCCCACGGAAAGCGTTTTCCCAGGGTGCAGACCCTATCCCAAGTGGTTGTGGCAAGGTAAAGCAAATGCCCTCCACTTCTCTGGAAGAAACCACAGTGCCCAGCCATGTTCTAAGCCCTCCCATCCTCCCTGGGCTTCTGGCAGCAGGAGTGAAAAGAGAGGAGCAGAGCACTGGGACCCGTTTGACAAAACCCGGCTTCTCACGGGAAAGTCTTTCTCCACGTGCAGACATGCTCCCAGGTGCCTGGGGCAAGGGGAAGGAAATGCCATACACTGACCTGGAAGAGACCACAGGGCCCAGGCACAGTCTGAACCCTTCCCTCAACTCGGCGGTTTTGCTAGAAGGAGTTCAACCCCAACGAACACAGCCCGGAGACCCCTGGGGCAAAAACGGCTTCCGATGATCAATAGGTGCTTGCTGTGGAACACTCATCCCAAGTGGGGGAAGCCAGCTCAACAAAATGCCACACACCCAGGTGTAAGAAACAACATTGCCCAGGCTTGGTCTCAGCCCCTCACCTCGTCCCTGTGCTGTGGGGAGCCGGAGGGAGAGCCGAGGCCCACGGCCCTGGGACCCCTTTGCAAAAAGCCGGCTTCCCACGGAAAGAGTTTTCCTGAGGTGCAGACCCTATCCCAAGTGGTTGTGGCAAGGAAAAGCAAATGCCCTCCTCTTCTCTGGAAGAAACCACAGTGCCCAGCCATGTTCTAAGCCCTCCCATCCTCCCTGGACTTCTGGCAGCAGGAGTGAAAAGAGAGGAGCAGAGCACTGGGACCCGTTTGACAAAACCCAGCTTCCCACGGGAAAGTCTTTCTCCACGTGCAGACATGCTCCCAGGTGCCTGGGGCAAGGGGAAGGAAATGCCATACACTGACCTGGAAGAGACCACAGGGCCCAGGCACAGTCTGAACCCTTCCCTCAACCCGGCGGTTTTGCTAGCAGGAGTTCAACCCCAACGAACACAGCCCCGAGACCCCTGGGGCAAAAACGGCTTCAGACGATCAATAGGTGCTTGCTGTGGAACACTCATCCCAAGTGGGGGAAGCCAGCTCAACAAAATGCCACACACCCAGGTGTAAGAAACAACATTGCCCAGGCTTGGTCTAAGCCCCTCACCTCGTCCCTGTGCTTTGGGGAGCAGGAGGGACACCCGAGGCCCACGGACCTGAGACCCCTTTGCAAAAAGCCGGCTTCCCACGGAAAGAGTTTTCCTGAGGTGCAGACCCTATCCCAAGTGGTTGTGGCAAGGTAAAGCAAATGCCCTCCACTTCTCTGGAGGAAACCAGAGTGCCCAGACATGTTCTAAGCCCGCCCATCCTCCCTGGGCTTCTGGCAGCAGGAGTGAAAAGAGAGGAGCAGAGCAATGGGACCCGTTTGACAAAACCCGGCTTCCAACGGGAAAGTCTTTCTCCACGTGCAGACATGCTCCCAGGTGCCTGGGGCAAGGGGAAGGAAATGCCATACACTGACCTGGAAGAGACCACAGGGCCCAGGCACAGTCTGAACCCTTCCCTCAACCCGGCGGTTTTGCTAGCAGGAGTTCAACCCCAACGAACACAGCCCGGAGACCCCTGGGGCAAAAACGGCTTCCGACGAACAATAGGTGCTTGCTGTGGAACACCTATCCCAAGTGGGGGTAGCCTGCTCAACAAAATGCCACACACCCAGTGTAAGAAACAACATTGCCCAGGCATGGTCTAAGCCCCTCACCTCGTCCCTGTGCTTTGGGGAGCCGGAGGGACAGCCGAAGCACACGGCGTTGAGACCCCTTTGCAAAAAGCGGGCTTCCCACGGAGACAGTTTTCCTGATGTGCAGACCCTATCCCAAGTGGTTGTGGCAAGGTAAAGCAAATGCCCTCCACTTCTCTGGAAGAAACCACAGTGCCCAGCCATGTTCTAAGCCCTCCCATCCTCCCTGGGCTTCTGGCAGCAGGAGTGAAAAGAGAGGAGCAGAGCACTGGGACCCGTTTGACAAAACCCGGCTTCTCACGGGAAAGTCTTTCTCCACGTGCAGACATGCTCCCAGGTGCCTGTTGCAAGGGGAAGGAAATGCCATACACTGACCTGGAAGAGACCACAGGGCCCAGGCACAGTCTGAACCCTTCCCTCAACTCGTCGGTTTTGCTAGAAGGAGTTCAACCCCAACGAACACAGCCCGGAGACCCCTGGGGCAAAAACGGCTTCCGACGATCAATAGGTGCTTGCTGTGGAACACTCATCCCAAGTGGGGGAAGCCAGCTCAACAAAATGCCACACACCCAGGTGTAAGAAACAACATTGCCCAGGCTTGGTCTCAGCCCCTCACCTCGTCCCTGTGCTTTGGGGAGCAGGAGGGACACCCGAGGCCCACAGCCCTGAGACCCCTTTGCAAAAAGCCGGCTTCCCACGGAAAGAGTTTTCCTGAGGTGCAGACCCTATCCCAAGTGGTTGTGGCAAGGAAAAGCAAATGCCCTCCACTTCTCTGGAAGAAACCACAGTGCCCAGCCATGTTCTAAGCCCGCCCATCCTCCCTGGGCTTCTGGCAGCAGGAGTGAAAAGAGAGGAGCAGAGCAATGGGACCCGTTTGACAAAACCCGGCTTCCAACGGGAAAGTCTTTCTCCACGTGCAGACATGCTCCCAGGTGCCTGGGGCAAGGGGAAGGAAATGCCATACACTGACCTGGAAGAGACCACAGGGCCCAGGCACAGTCTGAACCCTTCCCTCAACCCGGCGGTTTTCCTAGCAGGAGTTCAACCCCAACGAACACAGCCCGGAGACCCCTGGGGCAAAAACGGCTTCCGACGATCAATAGGTGCTTGCTGTGGAACACCTATCCCAAGTGGGGGAAGCCAGCTCAACAAAATGCCACACACCCAGGTGTAAGAAACAACATTGCCCAGGCATGGTCTAAGCCCCTCACCTCGTCCCTGTGCTTTGGGGAGCCGGAGGGACACCCGAGGCCCACGGCCCTGAGACCCCTTTGCAAAAAGCCGGCTTCCCATGGAAAGAGTTTTCCTTAGGTGCAGACCCTATCCCAAGTGGTTGTGGCAAGGTAAAGCAAATGCCCTCCACTTCTCTGGAAGAAACCAGAGTGCCCAGACATGTTCTAAGCCCGCCCATCCTCCCTGGGCTTCTGGCAGCAGGAGTGAAAAGAGAGGAGCAGAGCAATGGGACCCGTTTGACAAAACCCGGCTTCCAACGGGAAAGTCTTTCTCCACGTGCAGACATGCTCCCAGGTGCCTGGGGCAAGGGGAAGGAAATGCCATACACTGACCTGGAAGAGACCACAGGGCCCAGGCACAGTCTGAACCCTTCCCTCAACCCGGCGGTTTTGCTAGCAGGAGTTCAACCCCAACGAACACAGCCCGGAGACCCCTGGGGCAAAAACGGCATCCGACGAACAATAGGTGCTTGCTGTGGAACACCTATCCCAAGTGGGGGTAGCCAGCTCAACAAAATGCCACACACCCAGGTGTAAGAAACAACATTGCCCAGGCATGGTCTAAGCCCCTCACCTCGTCCCTGTGCTTTGGGGAGCCGGAGGGACAGCCGAGGCACACGGCCCTGAGACCCCTTTGCAAAAAGCCGGCTTCCCACGGAAACAGTTTTCCTGAGGTGCAGACCCTATCCCAAGTGGTTGTGGCAAGGTAAAGCAAATGCCCTCCACTTCTCTGGAAGAAACCACAGTGCCCAGCCATGTTCTAAGCCCTCCCATCCTCCCTGGGCTTCTGGCAGCAGGAGTGAAAAGAGAGGAGCAGAGCACGGGGACCCGTTTGACAAAAACCGGCTTCCCACGGGAAAGTCTTTCTCCACGTGCAGACATGCTCCCAGGTGCCTGTGGCAAGGGGAAGGTAATGCCATACACTGACCTGGAAGAGAGCACAGGGCCCAGGCACAGTCTGAACCCTTCCCTCAACCCGGCGGTTTTGCTAGCAGGAGTTCAACCCCAACGAACACAGCCCGGAGACCCCTGGGGCAAAAACGGCTTCCGAAGAACAATAGGTGCTTGCTGTGGAACACCTATCCCAAGTGGGGGTGGCCTGCTCAACAAAATGCCACACACCCAGTGTAAGAAACAACATTGCCCAGGCATGGTCTAAGCCCCTCACCTCCTCCCTGTGCTTTGGGGAGCCGGAGGGACAGCCGAAGCACACGGCGTTGAGACCCCTTTGCAAAAAGCGGGCTTCCCACGGAGACAGTTTTCCTGATGTGCAGACCCTATCCCAAGTGGTTGTGGCAAGGTAAAGCAAATGCCCTCCACTTCTCTGGAAGAAACCACAGTGCCCAGCCATGTTCTAAGCCCTCCCATCCTCCCTGGGCTTCTGGCAGCAGGAGTGAAAAGAGAGGAGCAGAGCACTGGGACCCGTTTGACAAAACCCGGCTTCTCACGGGAAAGTCTTTCTCCACGTGCAGACATGCTCCCAGGTGCCTGTGGCAAGGGGAAGGAAATGCCATACACTGACCTGGAAGAGACCACAGGGCCCAGGCACAGTCTGAACCCTTCCCTCAACTCGTCGGTTTTGCTAGAAGGAGTTCAACCCCAACGAACACAGCCCGGAGACCCCTGGGGCAAAAACGGCTTCCGACGATCAATAGGTGCTTGCTGTGGAACACTCATCCCAAGTGGGGGAAGCCAGCTCAACAAAATGCCACACACCCAGGTGTAAGAAACAACATTGCCCAGGCTTGGTCTCAGCCCCTCACCTCGTCCCTGTGCTTTGGGGAGCAGGAGGGACACCCGAGGCCCACAGCCCTGAGACCCCTTTGCAAAAAGCCGGCTTCCCACGGAAAGAGTTTTCCTGAGGTGCAGACCCTATCCCAAGTGGTTGTGGCAAGGAAAAGCAAATGCCCTCCACTTCTCTGGAAGAAACCACAGTGCCCAGCCATGTTCTAAGCCCGCCCATCCTCCCTGGGCTTCTGGCAGCAGGAGTGAAAAGAGAGGAGCAGAGCAATGGGACCCGTTTGACAAAACCCGGCTTCCAACGGGAAAGTCTTTCTCCACGTGCAGACATGCTCCCAGGTGCCTGGGGCAAGGGGAAGGAAATGCCATACACTGACCTGGAAGAGACCACAGGGCCCAGGCACAGTCTGAACCCTTCCCTCAACCCGGCGGTTTTGCTAGCAGGAGTTCAACCCCAACGAACACAGCCCGGAGACCCCTGGGGCAAAAACGGCTTCCGACGATCAATAGGTGCTTGCTGTGGAACACCTATCCCAAGTGGGGGAAGCCAGCTCAACAAAATGCCACACACCCAGGTGTAAGAAACAACATTGCCCAGGCATGGTCTAAGCCCCTCACCTCGTCCCTGTGCTTTGGGGAGCCGGAGGGACACCCGAGGCCCACGGCCCTGAGACCCCTTTGCAAAAAGCCGGCTTCCCACGGAAAGAGTTTTCCTGAGGTGCAGACCCTATCCCAAGTGGTTGTGGCAAGGTAAAGCAAATGCCCTCCACTTCTCTGGAAGAAACCACAGTGCCCAGCCATGTTCTAAGCCCTCCCATCCTCCCTGGGCTTCTGGCAGCAGGAGTGAAAAGAGAGGAGCAGAGCACGGGGACCCGTTTGACAAAAACCGGCTTCCCACGGGAAAGTCTTTCTCCACGTGCAGACATGCTCCCAGGTGCCTGTGGCAAGGGGAAGGTAATGCCATACACTGACCTGGAAGAGAGCACAGGGCCCAGGCACAGTCTGAACCCTTCCCTCAACCCGGCGGTTTTGCTAGCAGGAGTTCAACCCCAACGAACACAGCCCGGAGACCCCTGGGGCAAAAACGGCTTCCGAAGAACAATAGGTGCTTGCTGTGGAACACCTATCCCAAGTGGGGGTGGCCTGCTCAACAAAATGCCACACACCCAGTGTAAGAAACAACATTGCCCAGGCATGGTCTAAGCCCCTCACCTCCTCCCTGTGCTTTGGGGAGCCGGAGGGACAGCCGAAGCACACGGCGTTGAGACCCCTTTGCAAAAAGCGGGCTTCCCACGGAGACAGTTTTCCTGATGTGCAGACCCTATCCCAAGTGGTTGTGGCAAGGTAAAGCAAATGCCCTCCACTTCTCTGGAAGAAACCACAGTGCCCAGCCATGTTCTAAGCCCTCCCATCCTCCCTGGGCTTCTGGCAGCAGGAGTGAAAAGAGAGGAGCAGAGCACTGGGACCCGTTTGACAAAACCCGGCTTCTCACGGGAAAGTCTTTCTCCACGTGCAGACATGCTCCCAGGTGCCTGTGGCAAGGGGAAGGAAATGCCATACACTGACCTGGAAGAGACCACAGGGCCCAGGCACAGTCTGAACCCTTCCCTCAACTCGTCGGTTTTGCTAGAAGGAGTTCAACCCCAACGAACACAGCCCGGAGACCCCTGGGGCAAAAACGGCTTCCGACGATCAATAGGTGCTTGCTGTGGAACACTCATCCCAAGTGGGGGAAGCCAGCTCAACAAAATGCCACACACCCAGGTGTAAGAAACAACATTGCCCAGGCTTGGTCTCAGCCCCTCACCTCGTCCCTGTGCTTTGGGGAGCAGGAGGGACACCCGAGGCCCACGGCCCTGAGACCCCTTTGCAAAAAGCCGGCTTCCCACGGAAAGAGTTTTCCTGAGGTGCAGACCCTATCCCAAGTGGTTGTGGCAAGGAAAAGCAAATGCCCTCCACTTCTCTGGAAGAAACCACAGTGCCCAGCCATGTTCTAAGCCCGCCCATCCTCCCTGGGCTTCTGGCAGCAGGAGTGAAAAGAGAGGAGCAGAGCAATGGGACCCGTTTGACAAAACCCGGCTTCCAACGGGAAAGTCTTTCTCCACGTGCAGACATGCTCCCAGGTGCCTGGGGCAAGGGGAAGGAAATGCCATACACTGACCTGGAAGAGACCACAGGGCCCAGGCACAGTCTGAACCCTTCCCTCAACCCGGCGGTTTTGCTAGCAGGAGTTCAACCCCAACGAACACAGCCCGGAGACCCCTGGGGCAAAAACGGCTTCCGACGATCAATAGGTGCTTGCTGTGGAACACCTATCCCAAGTGGGGGAAGCCAGCTCAACAAAATGCCACACACCCAGGTGTAAGAAACAACATTGCCCAGGCATGGTCTAAGCCCCTCACCTCGTCCCTGTGCTTTGGGGAGCCGGAGGGACACCCGAGGCCCACGGCCCTGAGACCCCTTTGCAAAAAGCCGGCTTCCCACGGAAAGAGTTTTCCTGAGGTGCAGACCCTATCCCAAGTGGTTGTGGCAAGGTAAAGCAAATGCCCTCCACTTCTCTGGAAGAAACCAGAGTGCCCAGACATGTTCTAAGCCCGCCCATCCTCCCTGGGCTTCTGGCAGCAGGAGTGAAAAGAGAGGAGCAGAGCAATGGGACCCGTTTGACAAAACCCGGCTTTCAACGGGAAAGTCTTTCTCCACGTGCAGACATGCTCCCAGGTGCCTGTGGCAAGGGGAAGGAAATGCCATACACTGACCTGGAAGAGACCACAGGGCCCAGGCACAGTCTGAACCCTTCCCTCAACCCGGCGGTTTTGCTAGCAGGAGTTCAACCCCAACGAACACAGCCCGGAGACCCCTGGGGCAAAAACGGCATCCGACGAACAATAGGTGCTTGCTGTGGAACACCTATCCCAAGTGGGGGTAGCCAGCTCAACAAAATGCCACACACCCAGGTGTAAGAAACAACATTGCCCAGGCATGGTCTAAGCCCCTCACCTCGTCCCTGTGCTTTGGGGAGCCGGAGGGACAGCCGAGGCACACGGCCCTGAGACCCCTTTGCAAAAAGCCGGCTTCCCACGGAAACAGTTTTCCTGAGGTGCAGACCCTATCCCAAGTGGTTGTGGCAAGGTAAAGCAAATGCCCTCCACTTCTCTGGAAGAAACCACAGTGCCCAGCCATGTTCTAAGCCCTCCCATCCTCCCTGGGCTTCTGGCAGCAGGAGTGAAAAGAGAGGAGCAGAGCACTGGGACCCGTTTGACAAAACCCGGCTTCTCACGGGAAAGTCTTTCTCCACGTGCAGACATGCTCCCAGGTGCCTGGGGCAAGGGGAAGGAAATGCCATACACTGACCTGGAAGAGACCACAGGGCCCAGGCACAGTCTGAACCCTTCCCTCAACTCGGCGGTTTTGCTAGAAGGAGTTCAACCCCAACGAACACAGCCCGGAGACCCCTGGGGCAAAAACGGCTTCCGATGATCAATAGGTGCTTGCTGTGGAACACTCATCCCAAGTGGGGGAAGCCAGCTCAACAAAATGCCACACACCCAGGTGTAAGAAACAACATTGCCCAGGCTTGGTCTCAGCCCCTCACCTCGTCCCTGTGCCTTGGGGAGCAGGAGGGACACCCGAGGCCCACGGCCCTGAGACCCCTTTGCAAAAAGCAGGCTTCCCACGGAAAGAGTTTTCCTGAGGTGCAGACCCTATCCCAAGTGGTTGTGGCAAGGAAAAGCAAATGCCCTCCACTTCTCTGGAAGAAACCACAGTGCCCAGCCATGTTCTAAGCCCGCCCATCCTCCCTGGGCTTCTGGCAGCAGGAGTGAAAAGAGAGGAGCAGACCAATGGGACCCGTTTGACAAAACCCGGGTTCCCACGGGAAAGTCTTTGTCCACGTGCAGACATGCTCCCAGGTGCCTGGGGCAAGGGGAAGGAAATGCCATACACTGACCTGGAAGAGACCACAGGGCCCAGGCACAGTCTGAACCCTTCCCTCAACCCGGCGGTTTTGCTAGCAGGAGTTCAACCCCAACGAACACAGCCCGGAGACCCCTGGGGCAAAAACGGCTTCCGACGATCAATAGGTGCTTGCTGTGAAACACCTATCCCAAGTGGGGGAAGCCAGCGCAACAAAATGCCACACACCCAGGTGTAAGAAACAACATTACCCAGGCATGGTCTAAGCCCCTCACCTCGTCCCTGTGCTTTGGGGAGCCGGAGGGACAGCCGAAGCACAGGGCGCTGAGACCCCTTTGCAAAAAGCGGGCTTCCCACGGAGACAGTTTTCCTGAGGTGCAGACCCTATCCCAAGTGGTTGTGGCAAGGTAAAGCAAATGCCCTCCACTTCTCTGGAAGAAACCACAGTGCCCAGCCATGTTCTAAGCCCTCCCATCCTCCCTGGGCTTCTGGCAGCAGGAGTGAAAAGAGAGGAGCAGAGCACTGGGACCCGTTTGACAAAAACCGGCTTCCCACGGGAAAGTCTTTCTCCACGTGCAGACATGCTCCCAGGTGCCTGGGGCAAGGGGAAGGTAATGCCATACACTGACCTGGAAGAGAGCACAGGGCCCAGGCACAGTCTGAACCCTTCCCTCAACCCGGCGGTTTTGCTAGCAGGAGTTCAACCCCAACGAACACAGCCCGGAGACCCCTGAGGCAAAAACGGCTTCCGATGATCAGTAGGTGCTTGCTGTGGAACACCTATCCCAATTGGGGGTAGGCAGCTCAACAAAATGCCACACACCCAGTGTAAGAAACAACATTGCCCAGGCATGGTCTAAGCCCCTCACCTCGTCCCTGTGCTTTGGGGAGCCGGAGGGACAGCCGAGGCCCACGGCCCTGAGACTCCTTTGCAAAAAGCCGGCTTCCCACGGAAACAGTTTTCCTGAGGTGCAGACCCTATCCCAAGTGGTTGTGGCAAGGTAAAGCAAATGCCCTCCACTTCTCTGGAAGAAACCACAGTGCCCAGACATGTTCTAAGCCCGCCCATCCTCCCTGGGCTTTTGGCAGCAGGAGTGAAAAGAGAGGAGCAGAGCACTGGGACCCGTTTGACAAAACCCGGCTTCCCACGGGAAAGTCTTTCTCCACGTGCAGACATGCTCCCAGGTGCCTGTGGCAAGGGGAAGGAAATGCCATACACTGACCTGGAAGAGACCACAGGGCCCAGGCACAGTCTGAACCCTTCCCTCAACCCGGCGGTTTTGCTAGCAGGAGTTCAACCCCAACGAACACAGCCCGGAGACCCCTGAGGCAAAAAAGGCTTCCGACGAACAATAAGCGCTTGCTGTGGAAAACCAATCCCAAGTGGGGGTAGCCAGCTCAACAAAATGCCACACACCCAGGTGTAAGAAACAACATTGCCCAGGCATGGTCTAAGCCCCTCACCTCGTCCCTGTGCTTTGGGGAGCCGGAGCGACACCCCAGGCCCACGGACCTGAGACCCCTTTGCAAAAAGCCGGCTTCCCACGGATACAGTTTTCCTGAGGTGCAGACCCTATCCCAAGTGGTTGTGGCAAGGTAAAACAGATGCCCTCCACTTCTCTGGAAGAAATCACAGTGCCCAGCCATGTTCTAAGCCCTCCCATCCTCCCTGGGCTTCTGGCAGCAGGAGTGAAAAGAGAGGAGCAGAGCACTGGGACCCGTTTGACAAAACCCGGCTTCCCACGGGAAAGTCTTTCTCCGCGTGCAGACATGTCCCAGGTGCCTGTGGCAAGGGGAAGGAAATGCCATACACTGACCTGGAAGAGACCACAGGGCCCAGGCACAGTCTGAACCCTTCCCTCAACCCGGCGGTTTTGCTAGCAGGAGTTCAACCCCAACGAACACAGCCCGGAGACCCCTGGGGCAAAAACGGCTTCCGACGAACAATAGGTGCTTGCTGTGGAACACCTATCCCAAGTGGGGGTAGCCAGCTCAACAAAATGCCACACACCCAGGTGTAAGAAACAACATTGCCCAGGCATGGTCTAAGCCCCTCACCTCGTCCCTGTGCTTTGGGGATACGGAGGGACAGCCGAGGCACACGGCCCTGAGACCCCTTTGCAAAAAGCCGGCTTCCCACGGAAACAGTTTTCCTGAGGTGCAGACCCTATCCCAAGTGGTTGTGGCAAGGTAAAGCAGATGCCCTCCACTTCTCTGGAAGAAACCACAGTGCCCAACCATTTTCTAAGCCCTCCCATCCTCCCTGGGCTTCTGGCAGCAGGAGTGAAAAGAGACGAGCAGAGCACTGGGACCCGTTTGACAAAACCCGGCTTCCCACGGGAAAGTCTTTCTCCACGTGCAGACATGCTCCCAGGTGCCTGGGGCAAGGGGAAGGTAATGCCATACACTGACCTGGAAGAGACCACAGGGCCCAGGCACAGTCTGAACCCTTCCCTCAACCCGGCGGTTTTGCTAGCAGGAGTTCAACCCCAACGAACATAGCCCGGAGACCCCTGGGGCAAAAACGGTTTCCGACGAACAATATGTGCTTGCTGTGGAACACCTATCCCAAGTGGGGGTAGCCAGCTCAACAAAATGCCACACACCCAGTGTAAGAAACAACATTGCCCAGGCATGGTCTAAGCCCCTCACCTCGTCCCTGTGCTTTGGGGAGCCGGAGGGACAGCCGAGGCACACGGCCCTGAGACCCCTTTGCAAAAAGCCGACTTCCCACGGAGACAGTTTTCCTGAGGTGCAGACCCTATCCCAATTGGTTGTGGCAAGGTAAAGCAAATGCCCTCCACTTCTCTGGAAGAAACCACAGTGCCCAGCCATGTTCTAAGCCCTCCCATCCTCCCTGGGCTTCTGGCAGCCGGAGTGAAAAGAGAGGAGCAGAGCACTGGGACCCGTTTGACAAAAACCGGCTTCCCACGGGAAAGTCTTTCTCCACGTGCAGACATGCTCCCAGGTGCCTGGGGAAGGTAAAGGAAATGCCATACACTGACCTGGAAGAAACCACAGGGCCCAGGCACAGTCTGAACCCTTCCCTCAACCCGGCGGTTTTGCTAGCAGGAGTTCAACCCCAACGAACACAGCCCGGAGACCTCTGGGGCAAAAACGGCTTCCGATGATCAGTAGGTGCTTGCTGTGGAACACCTATCCCAAGTGGGGGAAGCCAGCTCAACAAAATGCCACACACCCAGGTGTAAGAAACAACATTGCCCAGGCATGGTCTAAGCCCCTCACCTCGTCCCTGTGCTTTGGGGAGCAGGAGGGACACCCGAGGCCCACGGCCCTGAGACCCCTTTGCAAAAAGCCGGCTTCCCACGGAAAGAGTTTTCCTGAGGTGCAGACCCTATGCCAAGTGGTTGTGGCAAGGTAAAGCAAATGCCCTCCTCTTCTCTGGAAGAAACCACAGTGCCCAGCCATGTTCTAAGCCCTCCCATCCTCCCTGGGCTTCTGGCAGCAGGAGTGAAAAGAGAGGAGCAGAGCACTGGGACCCGTTTGACAAAACCCGGCTTCCCACGGGAAAGTCTTTCTCCGCGTGCAGACATGCTCCCAGGTGCCTGTGGCAAGGGGAAGGAAATGCCATACACTGACCTGGAAGAGACCACAGGGCCCAGGCACAGTCTGAACCCTTCCCTCAACCCGGCGGTTTTGCTAGCAGGAGTTCAACCCCAACGAACACAGCCCGGAGACCCCTGGGGCAAAAACGGCTTCCGAAGAACAATAGGTGCTTGCTGTGGAACACCTATCCCAAGTGGGGGTAGCCAGCTCAACAAAATGCCACACACCCAGTGTAAGAAACAACATTGCCCAGGCATGGTCTAAGCCCCTCACCTCGTCCCTGTGCTTTGGGGAGCCGGAGGGACAGCCGAAGCACACGGCGCTGAGACCCCTTTGCAAAAAGCGGGCTTCCCACGGAGACAGTTTTCCTGATGTGCAGACCCTATCCCAAGTGGTTGTGGCAAGGTAAAGCAAATGCCCTCCACTTCTCTGGAAGAAACCACAGTGCCCAGCCATGTTCTAAGCCCGCCCATCCTCCCTGGGCTTCTGGCAGCAGGAGTGAAAAGAGAGGAGCAGAGCACTGGGACCCGTTTGACAAAACCCGGCTTCCCACGGGAAAGTCTTTCTCCGCGTGCAGACATGCTCCCAGGTGCCTGGGGCAAGGGGAAGGAAATGCCATACACTGACCTGGAAGAGACCACAGGGCCCAGGCACAGTCTGAACCCTTCCCTCAACCCGGCGGTTTTGCTAGCAGGAGTTCAACCCCAACGAACACAGCCCGGAGACCCCTGAGGCAAAAACGGCTTCCGACGAACAATAGGTGCTTGCTGTGGAACACCTATCCCAAGTGGGGGTAGCCAGCTCAACAAAATGCCACACACCCAGTGTAAGAAACAACATTGCCCAGGCATGGTCTAAGCCCCTCACCTCGTCCCTGTGCTTTGGGGATACGGAGGGACAGCCGAGGCACACGGCCCTGAGACCCCTTTGCAAAAAGCCGGCTTCCCACGGAAACAGTTTTCCTGAGGTGCAGACCCTATCCCAAGTGGTTGTGGCAAGGTAAAGCAAATGCCCTCCACTTCTCTGGAAGAAACCACAGTGCCCAGCCATGTTCTAAGCCCTCCCATCCTCCCTGGGCTTCTGGCAGCAGGAGTGAAAAGAGAGGAGCAGAGCACGGGGACCCGTTTGACAAAAACCGGCTTCCCACGGGAAAGTCTTTCTCCACGTGCAGACATGCTCCCAGGTACCTGTGGCAAGGGGAAGGAAATGCCATACACTGACCTGGAAGAGACCACAGGGCCCAGGCACAGTCTGAACCCTTCCCTCAACCCGGCGGTTTTGCTAGCAGGAGTTCAACCCCAACGAACACAGCCCGGAGACCCCTGAGGCAAAAAAGGCATCCGACGAACAATAAGCGCTTGCTGTGGAAAACCAATCCCAAGTGGGGGTAGCCAGCTCAACAAAATGCCACACACCCAGGTGTAAGAAACAACATTGCCCAGGCATGGTCTAAGCCCCTCACCTCGTCCCTGTGCTTTGGGGAGCCGGAGCGACACCCCAGGCCCACGGCCCTGAGACCCCTTTGCAAAAAGCAGGCTTCCCACGGAAACAGTTTTCCTGAGGTGCAGACCCTATCCCAAGTGGTTGTGGCAAGGTAAAGCAGATGCCCTCCACTTCTCTGGAAGAAACCACAGTGCCCAACCATTTTCTAAGCCCTCCCATCCTCCCTGGGCTTCTGGCAGCAGGAGTGAAAAGAGAGGAGCAGAGCACTGGGACCCGTTTGACAAAACCCGGGTTCCCACGGGAAAGTCTTTCTCCGCGTGCAGACATGCTCCCAGGTGCCTGTGGCAAGGGGAAGGAAATGCCATACACTGACTTGGAAGAGACCACAGGGCCCAGGCACAGTCTGAACCCTTCCCTCAACCCGGCGGTTTTGCTAGCAGGAGTTCAACCCCAACGAACACAGCCCGGAGACCCCTGGGGCAAAAACGGCTTCCGACGAACAATAGGCGCTTGCTGTGGAACACCTATCCCAAGTAGGGGAAGCCAGCTCAACAAAATGCCACACACCCAGGTGTAAGAAACAACATTGCCCAGGCTTGGTCTAAGCCCCTCACCTCGTCCCTGTGCTTTGGGGAGCCGGAGGGACAACCGAGGCCCACGAACCTGAGACCCCTTTGCAAAAAGTCGGCTTCCCACGGAAACAGTTTTCCTGAGGTGCAGAACCTATCCCAAGTGGTTGTGGCAAGGTAAAGCAAATGCCCTCCACTTCTCTGGAAGAAACCACAGTGCCCAGCCATGTTCTAAGCCCTCCCATCCTCCCTGGGCTTCTGGCAGCAGGAGTGAAAAGAGAGGAGCAGAGCACTGGGACCCGTTTGACAAAACCCGGCTTCTCACGGGAAAGTCTTTCTCCACGTGCAGACATGCTCCCAGGTGCCTGGGGCAAGGGGAAGGAAATGCCATACACTGACCTGGAAGAGACCACAGGGCCCAGGCACAGTCTGAACCCTTCCCTCAACTCGGCGGTTTTGCTAGAAGGAGTTCAACCCCAACGAACACAGCCCGGAGACCCCTGGGGCAAAAACGGCTTCCGACGATCAATAGGTGCTTGCTGTGGAACACTCATCCCAAGTGGGGGTAGCCAGCTCAACAAAATGCCACACACCCAGGTGTAAGAAACAACATTGCCCAGGCTTGGTCTAAGCCCCTCACCTCGTCCCTGTGCTTTGGGGAGCAGGAGGGACACCCGAGGCCCACGGCCCTGAGACCCCTTTGCAAAAAGCCGGCTTCCCACGGAAAGAGTTTTCCTGAGGTGCAGACCCTATCCCAAGTGGTTGTGGCAAAGTAAAGCAAATGCCCTCCACTTCTCTGGAAGAAACCAGAGTGCCCAGACATGTTCTAAGCCCGCCCAACCTCCCTGGGCTTCTGGCAGCAGGAGTGAAAAGAGAGGAGCAGAGCAATGGGACCCGTTTGACAAAACCCGGCTTCCAACGGGAAAGTCTTTCTCCACGTGCAGACATGCTCCCAGGTGCCTGTGGCAAGGGGAAGGAAATGCCATACACTGACCTGGAAGAGACCACAGGGCCCAGGCACAGTCTGAACCCTTCCCTCAACCCGGCGGTTTTGCTAGCAGGAGTTCAACCCCAACGAACACAGCCCGGAGACCCCTGGGGCAAAAACGGCTTCCGATGATCAATAGGTGCTTGCTGTGGAACACTCATCCCAAGTGGGGGAAGCCAGCTCAACAAAATGCCACACACCCAGGTGTAAGAAACAACATTGCCCAGGCTTGGTCTCAGCCCCTCACCTCGTCCCTGTGCTTTGGGGAGCAGGAGGGACACCCGAGGCCCACGGCCCTGAGACCCCTTTGCAAAAAGCCGGCTTCCCACGGAAAGAGTTTTCCTGAGGTGCAGACCCTATCCCAAGTGGTTGTGGCAAGGAAAAGCAAATGCCCTCCACTTCTCTGGAAGAAACCACAGTGCCCAGCCATGTTCTAAGCCCGCCCATCCTCCCTGGGCTTCTGGCAGCAGGAGTGAAAAGAGAGGAGCAGAGCAATGGGACCCGTTTGACAAAACCCGGCTTCCAACGGGAAAGTCTTTCTCCACGTGCAGACATGCTCCCAGGTGCCTGTGGCAAGGGGAAGGAAATGCCATACACTGACCTGGAAGAGACCACAGGGCCCAGGCACAGTCTGAACCCTTCCCTCAACCCGGCGGTTTTCCTAGCAGGAGTTCAACCCCAACGAACACAGCCCGGAGACCCCTGGGGCAAAAACGGCTACCGACGATCAATAGGTGCTTGCTGTGGAACACCTATCCCAAGTGGGGGAAGCCAGCTCAACAAAATGCCACACACCCAGGTGTAAGAAACAACATTGCCCAGGCATGGTCTAAGCCCCTCACCTCGTCCCTGTGCTTAGGGGAGCCGGAGGGACACCCGAGGCCAACGGCCCTGAGACCCCTTTGCAAAAAGCCGGCTTCCCACGGAAAGCGTTTTCCCAGGGTGCAGACCCTATCCCAAGTGGTTGTGGCAAGGTAAAGCAAATGCCCTCCACTTCTCTGGAAGAAACCACAGTGCCCAGCCATGTTCTAAGCCCTCCCATCCTCCCTGGGCTTCTGGCAGCAGGAGTGAAAAGAGAGGAGCAGAGCACTGGGACCCGTTTGACAAAACCCGGCTTCTCACGGGAAAGTCTTTCTCCACGTGCAGACATGCTCCCAGGTGCCTGGGGCAAGGGGAAGGAAATGCCATACACTGACCTGGAAGAGACCACAGGGCCCAGGCACAGTCTGAACCCTTCCCTCAACCCGGCGGTTTTGCTAGATGGAGTTCAACCCCAACGAACACAGCCCGGAGACCCCTGGGGCAAAAACGGCTTCCGATGATCAATAGGTGCTTGCTGTGGAACACTCATCCCAAGTGGGGGAAGCCACCTCAACAAAATGCCACACACCCAGGTGTAAGAAACAACATTGCCCAGGCTTGGTCTCAGCCCCTCACCTCGTCCCTGTGCTGTGGGGAGCCGGAGGGAGAGCCGAGGCCCACGGCCCTGAGACCCCTTTGCAAAACCCGGCTTCCCACGGAAAGAGTTTTCCTGAGGTGCAGACCCTATCCCAAGTGGTTGTGGCAAGGAAAAGCAAATGCCCTCCACTTCTCTGGAAGAAACCACAGTGCCCAGCCATGTTCTAAGCCCTCCCATCCTCCCTGGGCTTCTGGCAGCAGGAGTGAAAAGAGAGGAGCAGAGCACTGGGACCCGTTTGACAAAACCCGGCTTCTCACGGGAAAGTCTTTCTCCACGTGCAGACATGCTCCCAGGTGCCTGGGGCAAGGGGAAGGAAATGCCATACACTGACCTGGAAGAAACCACAGGGCCCAGGCACAGTCTGAACCCTTCCCTCAACCCGGCGGTTTTGCTAGCAGGAGTTCAACCCCAACGAACACAGCCCGGAGACCTCTGGGGCAAAAACGGCTTCCGATGATCAGTAGGTGCTTGCTGTGGAACACCTATCCCAAGTGGGGGAAGCCAGCTCAACAAAATGCCACACACCCAGGTGTAAGAAACAACATTGCCCAGGCATGGTCTAAGCCCCTCACCTCGTCCCTGTGCTTTGGGGAGCAGGAGGGACACCCGAGGCCCACGGCCCTGAGACCCCTTTGCAAAAAGCCGGCTTCCCACGGAAAGAGTTTTCCGGAGGTGCAGACCCTATCCCAAGTGGTTGTGGCAAGGTAAAGCAAATGCCCTCCTCTTCTCTGGAAGAAACCACAGTGCCCAGCCATGTTCTAAGCCCTCCCATCCTCCCTGGGCTTCTGGCAGCAGGAGTGAAAAGAGAGGAGCAGAGCACTGGGACCCGTTTGACAAAACCCGGCTTCCCACGGGAAAGTCTTTCTCCGCGTGCAGACATGCTCCCAGGTGCCTGTGGCAAGGGGAAGGAAATGCCATACACTGACCTGGAAGAGACCACAGGGCCCAGGCACAGTCTGAACCCTTCCCTCAACCCGGCGGTTTTGCTAGAAGGAGTTCAACCCCAACGAACACAGCCCGGAGACCCCTGGGGCAAAAACGGCTTCCGACGATCAATAGGTGCTTGCTGTGGAACACTCATCCCAAGTGGGGGAAGCCAGCTCAACAAAATGCCACACACCCAGGTGTAAGAAACAACATTGCCCAGGCTTGGTCTCAGCCCCTCACCTCGTCCCTGTGCTTTGGGGAGCAGGAGGGACACCCGAGGCCCACGGCCCTGAGACCCCTTTGCAAAAAGCCGGCTTCCCACGGAAAGAGTTTTCCTGAGGTGCAGACCCTATCCCAAGTGTTTGTGGCAAGGAAAACAAATGCCCTCCACTTCTCTGGAAGAAACCACAGTGCCCAGCCATGTTCTAAGCCCGCCCATCCTCCCTGGGCTTCTGGCAGCAGGAGTGAAAAGAGAGGAGCAGAGCAATGGGACCCGTTTGACAAAACCCGGCTTCCAACGGGAAAGTCTTTCTCCACGTGCAGACATGCTCCCAGGTGCCTGGGGCAAGGGGAAGGAAATGCCATACACTGACCTGGAAGAGACCACAGGGCCCAGGCACAGTCTGAACCCTTCCCTCAACCCGGCGGTTTTCCTAGCAGGAGTTCAACCCCAACGAACACAGCCCGGAGACCCCTGGGGCAAAAACGGCTTCCGACGATCAATAGGTGCTTGCTGTGGAACACCTATCCCAAGTGGGGGAAGCAAGCTCAACAAAATGCCACACACCCAGGTGTAAGAAACAACATTGCCCAGGCATGGTCTAAGCCCCTCACCTCGTCCCTGTGCTTTGGGGAGCCGGAGGGACAACCGAGGCCAACGGCCCTGAGACGCCTTTGCAAAAAGCCGGCTTCCCACGGAAAGCGTTTTCCCAGGGTGCAGACCCTATCCCAAGTGGTTGTGGCAAGGTAAAGCAAATGCCCTCCACTTCTCTGGAAGAAACCACAGTGCCCAGCCATGTTCTAAGCCCTCCCATCCTCCCTGGGCTTCTGGCAGCAGGAGTGAAAAGAGAGGAGCAGAGCACTGGGACCCGTTTGACAAAACCCGGCTTCTCACGGGAAAGTCTTTCTCCACGTGCAGACATGCTCCCAGGTGCCTGGGGCAAGGGGAAGGAAATGCCATACACTGACCTGGAAGAGACCACAGGGCCCAGGCACAGTCTGAACCCTTCCCTCAACTCGGCGGTTTTGCTAGAAGGAGTTCAACCCCAACGAACACAGCCCGGAGACCCCTGGGGCAAAAACGGCTTCCGATGATCAATAGGTGCTTGCTGTGGAACACTCATCCCAAGTGGGGGAAGCCAGCTCAACAAAATGCCACACACCCAGGTGTAAGAAACAACATTGCCCAGGCTTGGTCTAAGCCCCTCACCTCGTCCCTGTGCTTTGGGGAGCAGGAGGGACACCCGAGGCCCACGGCCCTGAGACCCCTTTGCAAAAAGCCGGCTTCCCACGGAAACAGTTTTCCTGAGGTGCAGACCCTATCCCAAGTGGTTGTGGCAAGGTAAAGCAAATGCCCTCCACTTCTCTGGAAGAAACCACAGTGCCCAGACATGTTCTAAGCCCGCCCATCCTCCCTGGGCTTCTGGCAGCAGGAGTGAAAAGAGAGGAGCAGAGCAATGGGACCCGTTTGACAAAACCCGGCTTCCCACGGGAAAGTCTTTCTCCACGTGCAGACATGCTCCCAGGTGCCTGTGGCAAGGGGAAGGAAATGCCATACACTTACCTGGAAGAGACCACAGGGCCCAGGCACAGTCTGAACCCTTCCCTCAACCCGGCGGTTTTGCTAGCAGGAGTTCAACCCCAACGAACACAGCCCGGAGACCCCTGGGGCAAAAACGGCATCCGACGAACAATAGGTGCTTGCTGTGGAACACCTATCCCAAGTGGGGGTAGCCAGCTCAACAAAATGCCACACACCCAGGTGTAAGAAACAACATTGCCCAGGCATGGTCTAAGCCCCTCACCTCGTCCCTGTGCTTTGGGGAGCCGGAGGGACAGCCGAGGCACACGGCCCTGAGACCCCTTTGCAAAAAGCCGGCTTCCCACGGAAACAGTTTTCCTGAGGTGCAGACCCTATCCCAAGTGGTTGTGGCAAGGTAAAGCAAATGCCCTCCACTTCTCTGGAAGAAACCACAGTGCCCAGCCATGTTCTAAGCCCTCCCATCCTCCCTGGGCTTCTGGCAGCAGGAGTGAAAAGAGAGGAGCAGAGCACGGGGACCCGTTTGACAAAAACCGGCTTCCCACGGGAAAGTCTTTCTCCACGTGCAGACATGCTCCCAGGTGCCTGTGGCAAGGGGAAGGTAATGCCATACACTGACCTGGAAGAGAGCACAGGGCCCAGGCACAGTCTGAACCCTTCCCTCAACCCGGCGGTTTTGCTAGCAGGAGTTCAACCCCAAGGAACACAGCCCGGAGACCCCTGGGGCAAAAACGGCTTCCGAAGAACAATAGGTGCTTGCTGTGGAACACCTATCCCAAGTGGGGGTAGCCTGCTCAACAAAATGCCACACACCCAGTGTAAGAAACAACATTGCCCAGGCATGGTCTAAGCCCCTCACCTCGTCCCTGTGCTTTGGGGAGCCGGAGGGACAGCCGAAGCACACGGCGCTGAGACCCCTTTGCAAAAAGCGGGCTTCCCACGGAGACAGTTTTCCTGATGTGCAGACCCTATCCCAAGTGGTTGTGGCAAGGTAAAGCAAATGCCCTCCACTTCTCTGGAAGAAACCACAGTGCCCAGCCATGTTCTAAGCCCTCCCATCCTCCCTGGGCTTCTGGCAGCAGGAGTGAAAAGAGAGGAGCAGAGCACTGGGACCCGTTTGACAAAACCCGGCTTCTCACGGGAAAGTCTTTCTCCACGTGCAGACATGCTCCCAGGTGCCTGTGGCAAGGGGAAGGAAATGCCATACACTGACCTGGAAGAGACCACAGGGCCCAGGCACAGTCTGAACCCTTCCCTCAACTCGGCGGTTTTGCTAGAAGGAGTTCAACCCCAACGAACACAGCCCGGAGACCCCTGGGGCAAAAACGGCTTCCGATGATCAATAGGTGCTTGCTGTGGAACACTCATCCCAAGTGGGGGAAGCCAGCTCAACAAAATGCCACACACCCAGGTGTAAGAAACAACATTGCCCAGGCTTGGTCTCAGCCCCTCACCTCGTCCCTGTCCCTGGGGGAGCAGGAGGGACACCCGAGGCCCACGGCCCTGAGACCCCTTTGCAAAAAGCCGGCTTCCCACGGAAAGAGTTTTCCTGAGGTGCAGACCCTATCCCAAGTGGTTGTGGCAAGGAAAAGCAAATGCCCTCCACTTCTCTGGAAGAAACCACAGTGCCCAGCCATGTTCTAAGCCCGCCCATCCTCCCTGGGCTTCTGGCAGCAGGAGTGAAAAGAGAGGAGCAGAGCAATGGGACCCGTTTGACAAAACCCGGCTTCCAACGGGAAAGTCTTTCTCCACGTGCAGACATGCTCCCAGGTGCCTGGGGCAAGGGGAAGGAAATGCCATACACTGACCTGGAAGAGACCACAGGGCCCAGGCACAGTCTGAACCCTTCCCTCAACCCGGCGGTTTTCCTAGCAGGAGTTCAACCCCAACGAACACAGCCCGGAGACCCCTGGGGCAAAAACGGCTTCCGACGATCAATAGGTGCTTACTGTGGAACACCTATCCCAAGTGGGGGAAGCAAGCTCAACAAAATGCCACACACCCAGGTGTAAGAAACAACATTGCCCAGGCATGGTCTAAGCCCCTCACCTCGTCCCTGTGCTTTGGGGAGCCGGAGGGACACCCGAGGCCAACGGCCCTGAGACCCCTTTGCAAAAAGCCGGCTTCCCACGGAAAGCGTTTTCCCAGGGTGCAGACCCTATCCCAAGTGGTTGTGGCAAGGTAAAGCAAATGCCCTCCACTTCTCTGGAAGAAACCACAGTGCCCAGACATGTTCTAAGCCCTCCCATCCTCCCTGGGCTTCTGACAGCAGGAGTGAAAAGAGAGGAGCAGAGCACTGGGACCCGTTTGACAAAACCCGGCTTCCCACCGGAAAGTCTTTCTCCACGTGCAGACATGCTCCCAGGTGACTGGGGCAAGGGGAAGGAAATGCCATACACTGACCTGGAAGAGACCACAGGGCCCAGGCACAGTCTGAACCCTTCCCTCAACCCGGCGGTTTTGCTAGCAGGAGTTCAACCCCAACGAACACAGCCCGGAGACCCCTGGGGCAAAAACGGCTTCCGACGAACAATAGGTGCTTGCTGTGGAACACCTATCCCAAGTGGGGGAAGCCAGCTCAACAAAATGCCACATACCCAGGTGTAAGAAACAACATTGCCCAGGCATGGTCTAAGCCCCTCACCTCGTCCCTGTGCTTTGGGGAGTCGGAGGGACACCCGAGGCCCACGGCCCTGAGACCCCTTTGCAAAAAGCCGGCTTCCCACGGAAAGAGTTTTCCTGAGGTGCAGACCCTATCCCAAGTGGTTGTGGCAAGGTAAAGCAAATGCCCTCCTCTTCTCTGGAAGAAACCACAGTGCCCAGCCATGTTCTAAGCCCTCCCATCCTCCCTGGACTTCTGGCAGCAGGAGTGAAAAGAGAGGAGCAGAGCACTGGGTCCCGTTTGACAGAACCCGGCTACCCACGGGAAAGTCTTTCTCCACGTGCAGACATGCTCCCAGGTGCCTGTGGCAAGGGGAAGGAAATGCCATACACTGACCTGGAAGAGACCACAGGGCCCAGGCACAGTCTGAACCCTTCCCTCAACCCGGCGGTTTTGCTAGCAGGAGTTCAACCCCAACGAACACAGCCCCGAGACCCCTGGGGCAAAAACGGCTTCAGACGATCAATAGGTGCTTGCTGTGGAACACCTATCCCAAGTGGGGGTAGCCAGCTCAACAAAATGCCACACACCCAGGTGTAAGAAACAACATTGCCCAGGCATGGTCTAAGCCCCTCACCTCGTCCCTGTGCTTTGGGGAGCCGGAGGGACAGCCGAGGCACACGGCCCTGAGACCCCTTTGCAAAAAGCCGGCTTCCCACGGAAACAGTTTTCCTGAGGTGCAGACCCTATCCCAAGTGGTTGTGGCAAGGTAAAGCAAATGCCCTCCACTTCTCTGGAAGAAACCACAGTGCCCAGCCATGTTCTAAGCCCTCCCATCCTCCCTGGGCTTCTGGCAGCAGGAGTGAAAAGAGAGGAGCAGAGCACTGGGACCCGTTTGACAAAACCCGGCTTCTCACGGGAAAGTCTTTCTCCACGTGCAGACATGCTCCCAGGTGCCTGGGGCAAGGGGAAGGAAATGCCATACACTGACCTGGAAGAGACCACAGGGCCCAGGCACAGTCTGAACCCTTCCCTCAACTCGGCGGTTTTGCTAGAAGGAGTTCAACCCCAACGAACACAGCCCGGAGACCCCTGGGGCAAAAACGGCTTCCGATGATCAATAGGTGCTTGCTGTGGAACACTCATCCCAAGTGGGGGAAGCCAGCTCAACAAAATGCCACACACCCAGGTGTAAGAAACAACATTGCCCAGGCTTGGTCTCAGCCCCTCACCTCGTCCCTGTGCCTTGGGGAGCAGGAGGGACACCCGAGGCCCACGGCCCTGAGACCCCTTTGCAAAAAGCCGGCTTCCCACGGAAAGAGTTTTCCTGAGGTGCAGACCCTATCCCAAGTGGTTGTGGCAAGGAAAAGCAAATGCCCTCCACTTCTCTGGAAGAAACCACAGTGCCCAGCCATGTTCTAAGCCCGCCCATCCTCCCTGGGCTTCTGGCAGCAGGAGTGAAAAGAGAGGAGCAGAGCAATGGGACCCGTTTGACAAAACCCGGCTTCCAACGGGAAAGTCTTTCTCCACGTGCAGACATGCTCCCAGGTGCCTGGGGCAAGGGGAAGGAAATGCCATACACTGACCTGGAAGAGACCACAGGGCCCAGGCACAGTCTGAACCCTTCCCTCAACCCGGCGGTTTTGCTAGCAGGAGTTCAACCCCAACGAACACAGCCCGGAGACCCCTGGGGCAAAAACGGCTTCCGACGATCAATAGGTGCTTGCTGTGGAACACCTATCCCAAGTGGGGGAAGCCAGCGCAACAAAATGCCACACACCCAGGTGTAAGAAACAACATTACCCAGGCATGGTCTAAGCCCCTCACCTCGTCCCTGTGCTTTGGGGAGCCGGAGGGACAGCCGAAGCACAGGGCGCTGAGACCCCTTTGCAAAAAGCGGGCTTCCCACGGAGACAGTTTTCCTGAGGTGCAGACCCTATCCCAAGTGGTTGTGGCAAGGTAAAGCAGATGCCCTCCACTTCTCTGGAAGAAACCACAGTGCCCAGCCATGTTCTAAGCCCTCCCATCCTCCCTGGGCTTCTGGCAGCAGGAGTGAAAAGAGAGGAGCAGAGCACTGGGACCCGTTTGACAAAAACCGGCTTCCCACGGGAAAGTCTTTCTCCACGTGCAGACATGCTCCCAGGTGCCTGGGGCAAGGGGAAGGTAATGCCATACACTGACCTGGAAGAGAGCACAGGGCCCAGGCACAGTCTGAACCCTTCCCTCAACCCGGCGGTTTTGCTAGCAGGAGTTCAACCACAAAGAACACAGCCCGGAGACCCCTGAGGCAAAAACGGCTTCCGATGATCAGTAGGTGCTTGCTGTGGAACACCTATCCCAATTGGGGGTAGGCAGCTCAACAAAATGCCACACACCCAGTGTAAGAAACAACATTGCCCAGGCATGGTCTAAGCCCCTCACCTCGTCCCTGTGCTTTGGGGAGCCGGAGGGACAGCCGAGGCCCACGGCCCTGAGACTCCTTTGCAAAAAGCCGGCTTCCCACGGAAACAGTTTTCCTGAGGTGCAGACCCTATCCCAAGTGGTTGTGGCAAGGTAAAGCAGATGCCCTCCACTTCTCTGGAAGAAACCACAGTGCCCAACCATTTTCTAAGCCCTCCCATCCTCCCTGGGCTTCTGGCAGCAGGAGTGAAAAGAGAGGAGCAGAGCACTGGGACCCGTTTGACAAAACCCGGCTTCCCACGGGAAAGTCTTTCTCCGCGTGCAGACATGCTCCCAGGTGCCTGTGGCAAGGGGAAGGAAATGCCATACACTGACTTGGAAGAGACCACAGGGCCCAGGCACAGTCTGAACCCTTCCCTCAACCCGGCGGTTTTGCTAGCAGGAGTTCAACCCCAACGAACACAGCCCGGAGACCCCTGGGGCAAAAACGGCTTCCGACGAACAATAGGCGCTTGCTGTGGAACACCTATCCCAAGTAGGGGAAGCCAGCTCAACAAAATGCCACACACCCAGGTGTAAGAAACAACATTGCCCAGGCTTGGTCTAAGCCCCTCACCTCGTCCCTGTGCTTTGGGGAGCAGGAGGGACACCCGAGGCCCACGGCCCTGAGACCCCTTTGCAAAAAGCCGGCTTCCCATGGAAAGAGTTTTCCTGAGGTGCAGACCCTATCCCAAGTGGTTGTGGCAAGGTAAAGCAAATGCCCTCCACTTCTCTGGAAGAAACCAGAGTGCCCAGACATGTTCTAAGCCCGCCCATCCTCCCTGGGCTTCTGGCAGCAGGAGTGAAAAGAGAGGAGCAGAGCAATGGGACCCGTTTGACAAAACCCGGCTTCCAACGGGAAAGTCTTTCTCCACGTGCAAACATGCTCCCAGGTGCCTGTGGCAAGGGGAAGGAAATGCCATACACTGACCTGGAAGAGACCACAGGGCCCAGGCACAGTCTGAACCCTTCCCTCAACCCGGCGGTTTTGCTAGCAGGAGTTCAACCCCAACGAACACAGCCCGGAGACCCCTGGGGCAAAAACGGCTTCCGATGATCAATAGGTGCTTGCTGTGGAAAACTCATCCCAAGTGGGGGAAGCCAGCTCAACAAAATGCCACACACCCAGGTGTAAGAAACAACATTGCCCAGGCTTGGTCTCAGCCCCTCACCTCGTCCCTGTGCTGTGGGGAGCCGGAGGGAGAGCCGAGGCCCACGGCCCTGAGACCCCTTTGCAAAAAGCCGGCTTCCCACGGAAAGAGTTTTCCTGAGGTGCAGACCCTATCCCAAGTGGTTGTGGCAAGGAAAAGCAAATGCCCTCCACTTCTCTGGAAGAAACCACAGTGCCCAGCCATGTTCTAAGCCCGCCCATCCTCCCTGGGCTTCTGGCAGCAGGAGTGAAAAGAGAGGAGCAGAGCAATGGGACCCGTTTGACAAAACCCGGCTTCCAACGGGAAAGTCTTTCTCCACGTGCAGACATGCTCCCAGGTGCCTGGGGCAAGGGGAAGGAAATGCCATACACTGACCTGGAAGAGACCACAGGGCCCAGGCACAGTCTGAACCCTTCCCTCAACCCGGCGGTTTTCCTAGCAGGAGTTCAACCCCAACGAACACAGCCCGGAGACCCCTGGGGCAAAAACGGCTTCCGACGATCAATAGGTGCTTGCTGTGGAACACCTATCCCAAGTGGGGGAAGCCAGCTCAACAAAATGCCACACACCCAGGTGTAAGAAACAACATTGCCCAGGCATGGTCTAAGCCCCTCACCTCGTCCCTGTGCTTTGGGGATACGGAGGGACAGCCGAGGCCAACGGCCCTGAGACCCCTTTGCAAAAAGCCGGCTTCCCACGGAAAGCGTTTTCCCAGGGTGCAGACCCTATCCCAAGTGGTTGTGGCAAGGTAAAGCAAATGCCCTCCACTTCTCTGGAAGAAACCACAGTGCCCAGCCATGTTCTAAGCCCTCCCATCCTCCCTGGGCTTCTGGCAGCAGGAGTGAAAAGAGAGGAGCAGAGCACTGGGACCCGTTTGACAAAACCCGGCTTCTCACGGGAAAGTCTTTCTCCACGTGCAGACATGCTCCCAGGTGCCTGGGGCAAGGGGAAGGAAATGCCATACACTGACCTGGAAGAGACCACAGGGCCCAGGCACAGTCTGAACCCTTCCCTCAACTCGGCGGTTTTGCTAGAAGGAGTTCAACCCCAACGAACACAGCCCGGAGACCCCTGGGGCAAAAACGGCTTCCGATGATCAATAGGTGCTTGCTGTGGAACACTCATCCCAAGTGGGGGAAGCCAGCTCAACAAAATGCCACACACCCAGGTGTAAGAAACAACATTGCCCAGGCTTGGTCTCAGCCCCTCACCTCGTCCCTGTGCTGTGGGGAGCCGGAGGGAGAGCCGAGGCCCACGGCCCTGAGACCCCTTTGCAAAAAGCCGGCTTCCCACGGAAAGAGTTTTCCTGAGGTGCAGACCCTATCCCAAGTGGTTGTGGCAAGGAAAAGCAAATGCCCTCCACTTCTCTGGAAGAAACCACAGTGCCCAGCCATGTTCTAAGCCCTCCCATCCTCCCTTGGCTTCTGGCAGCAGGACTGAAAAGAGAGGAGCAGAGCACTGGGACCCGTTTGACAAAACCCGGCTTCTCACGGGAAAGTCTTTCTCCACGTGCAGACATGCTCCCAGGTGCCTGTGGCAAGGGGAAGGAAATGCCATACACTGACCTGGAAGAGACCACAGGGCCCAGGCACAGTCTGAACCCTTCCCTCAACTCGGCGGTTTTGCTAGAAGGAGTTCAACCCCAACGAACACAGCCCGGAGACCCCTGGGGCAAAAACGGCTTCCGACGATCAATAGGTGCTTGCTGTGGAACACTCATCCCAAGTGGGGGAAGCCAGCTCAACAAAATGCCACACACCCAGGTGTAAGAAACAACATTGCCCAGGCTTGGTCTCAGCCCCTCACCTCGTCCCTGTGCTTTGGGGAGCAGGAGGGACACCCGAGGCCCACGGCCCTGAGACCCCTTTGCAAAAAGCCGGCTTCCCACGGAAAGAGTTTTCCTGAGGTGCAGACCCTATCCCAAGTGGTTGTGGCAAGGAAAAGCAAATGCCCTCCACTTCTCTGGAAGAAACCACAGTGCCCAGCCATGTTCTAAGCCCGCCCATCCTCCCTGGGCTTCTGGCAGCAGGAGTGAAAAGAGAGGAGCAGAGCAATGGGACCCGTTTGACAAAACCCGGCTTCCAACGGGAAAGTCTTTCTCCACGTGCAGACATGCTCCCAGGTGCCTGGGGCAAGGGGAAGGAAATGCCATACACTGACCTGGAAGAGACCACAGGGCCCAGGCACAGTCTGAACCCTTCCCTCAACCCGGCGGTTTTCCTAGCAGGAGTTCAACCCCAACGAACACAGCCCGGAGACCCCTGGGGCAAAAACGGCTTCCGACGATCAATAGGTGCTTGCTGTGGAACACCTATCCCAAGTGGGGGAAGCCAGCTCAACAAAATGCCACACACCCAGGTGTAAGAAACAACATTGCCCAGGCATGGTCTAAGCCCCTCACCTCGTCCCTGTGCTTTGGGGAGCCGGAGGGACACCCGAGGCCAACGGCCCTGAGACCCCTTTGCAAAAAGCCGGCTTCCCACGGAAAGCGTTTTCCCAGGGTGCAGACCCTATCCCAAGTGGTTGTGGCAAGGTAAAGCAAATGCCCTCCACTTCTCTGGAAGAAACCACAGTGCCCAGACATGTTCTAAGCCCTCCCATCCTCCCTGGGCTTCTGACAGCAGGAGTGAAAAGAGAGGAGCAGAGCACTGGGACCCGTTTGACAAAACCCGGCTTCCCACCGGAAAGTCTTTCTCCACGTGCAGACATGCTCCCAGGTGCCTGTGGCAAGGGGAAGGAAATGCCATACACTGACCTGGAAGAGACCACAGGGCCCAGGCACAGTCTGAACCCTTCCCTCAACCCGGCGGTTTTGCTAGCAGGAGTTCAACCCCAACGAACACAGCCCGGAGACCCCTGGGGCAAAAACGGCATCCGACGAACAATAGGTGCTTGCTGTGGAACACCTATCCCAAGTGGGGGTAGCCAGCTCAACAAAATGCCACACACCCAGGTGTAAGAAACAACATTGCCCAGGCATGGTCTAAGCCCCTCACCTCGTCCCTGTGCTTTGGGGAGCCGGAGGGACAGCCGAGGCACACGGCCCTGAGACCCCTTTGCAAAAAGCCGGCTTCCCACGGAAACAGTTTTCCTGAGGTGCAGACCCTATCCCAAGTGGTTGTGGCAAGGTAAAGCAAATGCCCTCCACTTCTCTGGAAGAAACCACAGTGCCCAGCCATGTTCTAAGCCCTCCCATCCTCCCTGGGCTTCTGGCAGCAGGAGTGAAAAGAGAGGAGCAGAGCACTGGGACCCGTTTGACAAAACCCGGCTTCTCACGGGAAAGTCTTTCTCCACGTGCAGACATGCTCCCAGGTGCCTGGGGCAAGGGGAAGGAAATGCCATACACTGACCTGGAAGAGACCACAGGGCCCAGGCACAGTCTGAACCCTTCCCTCAACTCGGCGGTTTTGCTAGAAGGAGTTCAACCCCAACGAACACAGCCCGGAGACCCCTGGGGCAAAAACGGCTTCCGATGATCAATAGGTGCTTGCTGTGGAACACTCATCCCAAGTGGGGGAAGCCAGCTCAACAAAATGCCACACACCCAGGTGTAAGAAACAACATTGCCCAGGCTTGGTCTCAGCCCCTCACCTCGTCCCTGTGCCTTGGGGAGCAGGAGGGACACCCGAGGCCCACGGCCCTGAGACCCCTTTGCAAAAAGCCGGCTTCCCACGGAAAGAGTTTTCCTGAGGTGCAGACCCTATCCCAAGTGGTTGTGGCAAGGAAAAGCAAATGCCCTCCACTTCTCTGGAAGAAACCACAGTGCCCAGCCATGTTCTAAGCCCGCCCATCCTCCCTGGGCTTCTGGCAGCAGGAGTGAAAAGAGAGGAGCAGAGCAATGGGACCCGTTTGACAAAACCCGGCTTCCAACGGGAAAGTCTTTCTCCACGTGCAGACATGCTCCCAGGTGCCTGGGGCAAGGGGAAGGAAATGCCATACACTGACCTGGAAGAGACCACAGGGCCCAGGCACAGTCTGAACCCTTCCCTCAACCCGGCGGTTTTGCTAGCAGGAGTTCAACCCCAACGAACACAGCCCGGAGACCCCTGGGGCAAAAACGGCTTCCGACGATCAATAGGTGCTTGCTGTGGAACACCTATCCCAAGTGGGGGAAGCCAGCGCAACAAAATGCCACACACCCAGGTGTAAGAAACAACATTACCCAGGCATGGTCTAAGCCCCTCACCTCGTCCCTGTGCTTTGGGGAGCCGGAGGGACAGCCGAAGCACAGGGCGCTGAGACTCCTTTGCAAAATGCCGGCTTCCCACGGAAACAGTTTTCCTGAGGTGCAGACCCTATCCCAAGTGGTTGTGGCAAGGTAAAGCAAATGCCCTCCACTTCTCTGGAAGAAACCACAGTGCCCAGACATGTTCTAAGCCCGCCCATCCTCCCTGGGCTTCTGGCAGCAGGAGTGAAAAGAGAGGAGCAGAGCACTGGGACCCGTTTGACAAAACCCGGCTTCCCACGGGAAAGTCTTTCTCCACGTGCAGACATGCTCCCAGGTGCCTGTGGCAAGGGGAAGGAAATGCCATACACTGACCTGGAAGAGACCACAGGGCCCAGGCACAGTCTGAACCCTTCCCTCAACCCGGCGGTTTTGCTAGCAGGAGTTCAACCCCAACGAACACAGCCCGGAGACCCCTGGGGCAAAAACGGCATCCGACGAACAATAGGTGCTTGCTGTGGAACACCTATCCCAAGTGGGGGTAGCCAGCTCAACAAAATGCCACACACCCAGGTGTAAGAAACAACATTGCCCAGGCATGGTCTAAGCCCCTCACCTCGTCCCTGTGCTTTGGGGAGCCGGAGGGACAGCCGAGGCACACGGCCCTGAGACCCCTTTGCAAAAAGCCGGCTTCCCACGGAAACAGTTTTCCTGAGGTGCAGACCCTATCCCAAGTGGTTGTGGCAAGGTAAAGCAAATGCCCTCCACTTCTCTGGAAGAAACCACAGTGCCCAGCCATGTTCTAAGCCCTCCCATCCTCCCTGGGCTTCTGGCAGCAGGAGTGAAAAGAGAGGAGCAGAGCACTGGGACCCGTTTGACAAAACCCGGCTTCTCACGGGAAAGTCTTTCTCCACGTGCAGACATGCTCCCAGGTGCCTGGGGCAAGGGGAAGGAAATGCCATACACTGACCTGGAAGAGACCACAGGGCCCAGGCACAGTCTGAACCCTTCCCTCAACTCGGCGGTTTTGCTAGAAGGAGTTCAACCCCAACGAACACAGCCCGGAGACCCCTGGGGCAAAAACGGCTTCCGATGATCAATAGGTGCTTGCTGTGGAACACTCATCCCAAGTGGGGGAAGCCAGCTCAACAAAATGCCACACACCCAGGTGTAAGAAACAACATTGCCCAGGCTTGGTCTCAGCCCCTCACCTCGTCCCTGTGCCTTGGGGAGCAGGAGGGACACCCGAGGCCCACGGCCCTGAGACCCCTTTGCAAAAAGCCGGCTTCCCACGGAAAGAGTTTTCCTGAGGTGCAGACCCTATCCCAAGTGGTTGTGGCAAGGAAAAGCAAATGCCCTCCACTTCTCTGGAAGAAACCACAGTGCCCAGCCATGTTCTAAGCCCGCCCATCCTCCCTGGGCTTCTGGCAGCAGGAGTGAAAAGAGAGGAGCAGAGCAATGGGACCCGTTTGACAAAACCCGGCTTCCAACGGGAAAGTCTTTCTCCACGTGCAGACATGCTCCCAGGTGCCTGGGGCAAGGGGAAGGAAATGCCATACACTGACCTGGAAGAGACCACAGGGCCCAGGCACAGTCTGAACCCTTCCCTCAACCCGGCGGTTTTGCTAGCAGGAGTTCAACCCCAACGAACACAGCCCGGAGACCCCTGGGGCAAAAACGGCTTCCGACGATCAATAGGTGCTTGCTGTGGAACACCTATCCCAAGTGGGGGAAGCCAGCGCAACAAAATGCCACACACCCAGGTGTAAGAAACAACATTACCCAGGCATGGTCTAAGCCCCTCACCTCGTCCCTGTGCTTTGGGGAGCCGGAGGGACAGCCGAAGCACAGGGCGCTGAGACTCCTTTGCAAAATGCCGGCTTCCCACGGAAACAGTTTTCCTGAGGTGCAGACCCTATCCCAAGTGGTTGTGGCAAGGTAAAGCAAATGCCCTCCACTTCTCTGGAAGAAACCACAGTGCCCAGACATGTTCTAAGCCCGCCCATCCTCCCTGGGCTTCTGGCAGCAGGAGTGAAAAGAGAGGAGCAGAGCACTGGGACCCGTTTGACAAAACCCGGCTTCCCACGGGAAAGTCTTTCTCCACGTGCAGACATGCTCCCAGGTGCCTGTGGCAAGGGGAAGGAAATGCCATACACTGACCTGGAAGAGACCACAGGGCCCAGGCACAGTCTGAACCCTTCCCTCAACCCGGCGGTTTTGCTAGCAGGAGTTCAACCCCAACGAACACAGCCCGGAGACCCCTGATGCAAAAAAGGCTTCCGACGAACAATAAGCGCTTGCTGTGGAAAACCAATCCCAAGTGGGGGTAGCCAGCTCAACAAAATGCCACAAACCCAGGTGTAAGAAACAACATTGCCCAGGCATGGTCTAAGCCCCTCACCTCGTCCCTGTGCTTTGGGGAGCCGGAGCGACACCCCAGGCCCACGGACCTGAGACCCCTTTGCAAAAAGCCGGCTTCCCACGGATACAGTTTTCCTGAGGTGCAGACCCTATCCCAAGTGGTTGTGGCAAGGTAAAACAGATGCCCTCCACTTCTCTGGAAGAAATCACAGTGCCCAGCCATGTTCTAAGCCCTCCCATCCTCCCTGGGCTTCTGGCAGCAGGAGTGAAAAGAGAGGAGCAGAGCACGGGGACCCGTTTGACAAAACCCGGCTTCCCACGGGAAAGTCTTTCTCCGCGTGCAGACATGTCCCAGGTGCCTGTGGCAAGGGGAAGGAAATGCCATACACTGACCTGGAAGAGACCACAGGGCCCAGGCACAGTCTGAACCCTTCCCTCAACCCGGCGGTTTTGCTAGCAGGAGTTCAACCCCAACGAACACAGCCCGGAGACCCCTGGGGCAAAAACGGCTTCCGACGAACAATAGGTGCTTGCTGTGGAACACCTATCCCAAGTGGGGGTAGCCAGCTCAACAAAATGCCACACACCCAGGTGTAAGAAACAACATTGCCCAGGCATGGTCTAAGCCCCTCACCTCGTCCCTGTGCTTTGGGGATACGGAGGGACAGCCGAGGCACACGGCCCTGAGACCCCTTTGCAAAAAGCCGGCTTCCCACGGAAACAGTTTTCCTGAGGTGCAGACCCTATCCCAAGTGGTTGTGGCAAGGTAAAGCAAATGCCCTCCACTTCTCTGGAAGAAACCACAGTGCCCAGCCATGTTCTAAGCCCTCCCATCCTCCCTGGGTTTCTGGCAGCAGGAGTGAAAAGAGAGGAGCAGAGCACGGGGACCCGTTTGACAAAAACCGGCTTCCCACGGGAAAGTCTTTGTCCACGTGCAGACATGCTCCCAGGTACCTGTGGCAAGGGGAAGGAAATGCCATACACTGACCTGGAAGAGACCACGGGGCCCAGGCACAGTCTGAACCCTTCCCTCAACCCGGCGGTTTTGCTAGCAGGAGTTCAACCCCAACGAACACAGCCCGGAGACCCCTGAGGCAAAAAAGGCTACCGACGAACAATAAGCGCTTGCTGTGGAAAACCAATCCCAAGTGGGGGTAGCCAGCTCAACAAAATGCCACACACCCAGGTGTAAGAAACAACATTGCCCAGGCATGGTCTAAGCCCCTCACCTCGTCCCTGTGCTTTGGGGAGCCGGAGCGACACCCCAGGCCCAAGGCCCTGAGACCCCTTTGCAAAAAGCAGGCTTCCCACGGAAACAGTTTTCCTGAGGTGCAGACCCTATCCCAAGTGGTTGTGGCAAGGTAAAGCAGATGCCCTCCACTTCTCTGGAAGAAACCACAGTGCCCAACCATTTTCTAAGCCCTCCCATCCTCCCTGGGCTTCTGGCAGCAGGAGTGAAAAGAGACGAGCAGAGCACTGGGACCCGTTTGACAAAACCCGGCTTCCCACGGGAAAGTCTTTCTCCACGTGCAGACATGCTCCCAGGTGCCTGGGGAAGGTAAAGGAAATGCCATACACTGACCTGGAAGAAACCACAGGGCCCAGGCACAGTCTGAACCCTTCCCTCAACCCGGCGGTTTTGCTAGCAGGAGTTCAACCCCAACGAACACAGCCCGGAGACCTCTGGGGCAAAAACGGCTTCCGATGATCAGTAGGTGCTTGCTGTGGAACACCTATCCCAAGTGGGGGAAGCCAGCTCAACAAAATGCCACACACCCAGGTGTAAGAAACAACATTGCCCAGGCATAGTCTAAGCCCCTCACCTCGTCCCTGTGCTTTGGGGAGCAGGAGGGACACCCGAGGCCCACGGCCCTGAGACCCCTTTGCAAAAAGCCGGCTTCCCACGGAAAGAGTTTTCCTGAGGTGCAGACCCTATCCCAAGTGGTTGTGGCAAGGTAAAGCAAATGCCCTCCTCTTCTCTGGAAGAAACCACAGTGCCCAGCCATGTTCTAAGCCCTCCCATCCTCCCTGGGCTTCTGGCAGCAGGAGTGAAAAGAGAGGAGCAGAGCACTGGGACCCGTTTGACAAAACCCGGCTTCCCACGGGAAAGTCTTTCTCCGCGTGCAGACATGCTCCCAGGTGCCTGTGGCAAGGGGAAGGAAATGCCATACACTGACCTGGAAGAGACCACTGGGCCCAGGCACAGTCTGAACCCTTCCCTCAACCCGGCGGTTTTGCTAGCAGGAGTTCAACCCCAACGAACACAGCCCGGAGACCCCTGGGGCAAAAACGGCTTCCGAAGAACAATAGGTGCTTGCTGTGGAACACCTATCCCAAGTGGGGGTAGCCAGCTCAACAAAATGCCACACACCCAGTGTAAGAAACAACATTGCCCAGGCATGGTCTAAGCCCCTCACCTCGTCCCTGTGCTTTGGGGAGCCGGAGGGACAGCCGAAGCACACGGCGCTGAGACCCCTTTGCAAAAAGCGGGCTTCCCACGGAGACAGTTTTCCTGATGTGCAGACCCTATCCCAAGTGGTTGTGGCAAGGTAAAGCAAATGCCCTCCACTTCTCTGGAAGAAACCACAGTGCCCAGCCATGTTCTAAGCCCTCCCATCCTCCCTGGGCTTCTGGCAGCAGGAGTGAAAAGAGAGGAGCAGAGCACTGGGACCCGTTTGACAAAACCCGGCTTCCCACGGGAAAGTCTTTCTCCGCGTGCAGACATGCTCCCAGGTGCCTGTCGCAAGGGGAAGGAAATGCCATACACTGACCTGGAAGAGACCACAGGGCCCAGGCACAGTCTGAACCCTTCCCTCAACCCGGCGGTTTTGCTAGCAGGAGTTCAACCCCAACGAACACAGCCCGGAGACCCCTGAGGCAAAAAAGGCTTCCGACGAACAATAAGCGCTTGCTGTGGAAAACCAATCCCAAGTGGGGGTAGCCAGCTCAACAAAATGCCACACACCCAGGTGTAAGAAACAACATTGCCCAGGCATGGTCTAAGCCCCTCACCTCGTCCCTGTGCTTTGGGGAGCCGGAGCGACACCCCAGGCCCACGGCCCTGAGACCCCTTTGCAAAAAGCAGGCTTCCCACGGAAACAGTTTTCCTGAGGTGCAGACCCTATCCCAAGTGGTTGTGGCAAGGTAAAGCAGATGCCCTCCACTTCTCTGGAAGAAACCACAGTGCCCAACCATTTTCTAAGCCCTCCCATCCTCCCTGGGCTTCTGGCAGCAGGAGTGAAAAGAGAGGAGCAGAGCACTGGGACCCGTTTGACAAAACCCGGGTTCCCACGGGAAAGTCTTTCTCCGCGTGCAGACATGCTCCCAGGTGCCTGTGGCAAGGGGAAGGAAATGCCATACACTGACTTGGAAGAGACCACAGGGCCCAGGCACAGTCTGAACCCTTCCCTCAACCCGGCGGTTTTGCTAGCAGGAGTTCAACCCCAACGAACACAGCCCGGAGACCCCTGGGGCAAAAACGGCTTCCGACGAACAATAGGCGCTTGCTGTGGAACACCTATCCCAAGTAGGGGAAGCCAGCTCAACAAAATGCCACACACCCAGGTGTAAGAAACAACATTGCCCAGGCTTGGTCTAAGCCCCTCACCTCGTCCCTGTACTTTGGGGAGCCGGAGGGACAACCGAGGCCCACGAACCTGAGACCCCTTTGCAAAATGTCGGCTTCCCACGGAAACAGTTTTCCTGAGGTGCAGAACCTATCCCAAGTGGTTGTGGCAAGGTAAAGCAAATGCCCTCCACTTCTCTGGAAGAAACCACAGTGCCCAGCCATGTTCTAAGCCCTCCCATCCTCCCTGGGCTTCTGGCAGCAGGAGTGAAAAGAGAGGAGCAGAGCACTGGGACCCGTTTGACAAAACCCGGCTTCTCACGGGAAAGTCTTTCTCCACGTGCAGACATGCTCCCAGGTGCCTGGGGCAAGGGGAAGGAAATGCCATACACTGACCTGGAAGAGACCACAGGGCCCAGGCACAGTCTGAACCCTTCCCTCAACTCGGCGGTTTTGCTAGAAGGAGTTCAACCCCAACGAACACAGCCCGGAGACCCCTGGGGCAAAAACGGCTTCCGACGATCAATAGGTGCTTGCTGTGGAACACTCATCCCAAGTGGGGGTAGCCAGCTCAACAAAATGCCACACACCCAGGTGTAAGAAACAACATTGCCCAGGCTTGGTCTAAGCCCCTCACCTCGTCCCTGTGCTTTGGGGAGCAGGAGGGACACCCGAGGCCCACGGCCCTGAGACCCCTTTGCAAAAAGCCGGCTTCCCACGGAAAGAGTTTTCCTGAGGTGCAGACCCTATCCCAAGTGGTTGTGGCAAAGTAAAGCAAATGCCCTCCACTTCTCTGGGAGAAACCAGAGTGCCCAGACATGTTCTAAGCCCGCCCAACCTCCCTGGGCTTCTGGCAGCAGGAGTGAAAAGAGAGGAGCAGAGCAATGGGACCCGTTTGACAAAACCCGGCTTCCAACGGGAAGGTCTTTCTCCACGTGCAGACATGCTCCCAGGTGCCTGTGGCAAGGGGAAGGAAATGCCATACACTGACCTGGAAGAGACCACAGGGCCCAGGCACAGTCTGAACCCTTCCCTCAACCCGGCGGTTTTGCTAGCAGGAGTTCAACCCCAACGAACACAGCCCGGAGACCCCTGGGGCAAAAACGGCTTCCGATGATCAATAGGTGCTTGCTGTGGAACACTCATCCCAAGTGGGGGAAGCCAGCTCAACAAAATGCCACACACCCAGGTGTAAGAAACAACATTGCCCAGGCTTGGTCTCAGCCCCTCACCTCGTCCCTGTGCTTTGGGGAGCAGGAGGGACACCCGAGGCCCACGGCCCTGAGACCCCTTTGCAAAAAGCCGGCTTCCCACGGAAAGAGTTTTCCTGAGGTGCAGACCCTATCCCAAGTGGTTGTGGCAAGGAAAAGCAAATGCCCTCCACTTCTCTGGAAGAAACCACAGTGCCCAGCCATGTTCTAAGCCCGCCCATCCTCCCTGGGCTTCTGGCAGCAGGAGTGAAAAGAGAGGAGCAGAGCAATGGGACCCGTTTGACAAAACCCGGCTTCCAACGGGAAAGTCTTTCTCCACGTGCAGACATGCTCCCAGGTGCCTGGGGCAAGGGGAAGGAAATGCCATACACTGACCTGGAAGAGACCACAGGGCCCAGGCACAGTCTGAACCCTTCCCTCAACCCGGCGGTTTTCCTAGCAGGAGTTCAACCCCAACGAACACAGCCCGGAGACCCCTGGGGCAAAAACGGCTTCCGACGATCAATAGGTGCTTGCTGTGGAACACCTATCCCAAGTGGGGGAAGCCAGCTCAACAAAATGCCACACACCCAGGTGTAAGAAACAACATTGCCCAGGCATGGTCTAAGCCCCTCACCTCGTCCCTGTGCTTAGGGGAGCCGGAGGGACACCCGAGGCCAACGGCCCTGAGACCCCTTTGCAAAAAGCCGGCTTCCCACGGAAAGCGTTTTCCCAGGGTGCAGACCCTATCCCAAGTGGTTGTGGCAAGGTAAAGCAAATGCCCTCCACTTCTCTGGAAGAAACCACAGTGCCCAGCCATGTTCTAAGCCCTCCCATCCTCCCTGGGCTTCTGGCAGCAGGAGTGAAAAGAGAGGAGCAGAGCACTGGGACCCGTTTGACAAAACCCGGCTTCTCACGGGAAAGTCTTTCTCCACGTGCAGACATGCTCCCAGGTGCCTGGGGCAAGGGGAAGGAAATGCCATACACTGACCTGGAAGAGACCACAGGGCCCAGGCACAGTCTGAACCCTTCCCTCAACTCGGCGGTTTTGCTAGAAGGAGTTCAACCCCAACGAACACAGCCCGGAGACCCCTGGGGCAAAAACGGCTTCCGATGATCAATAGGTGCTTGCTGTGGAACACTCATCCCAAGTGGGGGAAGCCAGCTCAACAAAATGCCACACACCCAGGTGTAAGAAACAACATTGCCCAGGCTTGGTCTCAGCCCCTCACCTCGTCCCTGTGCTGTGGGGAGCCGGAGGGAGAGCCGAGGCCCACGGCCCTGAGACCCCTTTGCAAAAAGCCGGCTTCCCACGGATACAGTTTTCCTGAGGTGCAGACCCTATCCCAAGTGGTTGTGGCAAGGAAAAGCAAATGCCCTCCACTTCTCTGGAAGAAACCACAGTGCCCAGCCATGTTCTAAGCCCTCCCATCCTCCCTGGGCTTCTGGCAGCAGGAGTGAAAAGAGAGGAGCAGAGCACTGGGACCCGTTTGACAAAACCCGGCTTCTCACGGGAAAGTCTTTCTCCACGTGCAGACATGCTCCCAGGTGCCTGGGGCAAGGGGAAGGAAATGCCATACACTGACCTGGAAGAGACCACAGGGCCCAGGCACAGTCTGAACCCTTCCCTCAACCCGGCGGTTTTGCTAGCAGGAGTTCAACCCCAACGAACACAGCCCGGAGACCTCTGGGGCAAAAACGGCTTCCGATGATCAGTAGGTGTTTGCTGTGGAACACCTATCCCAAGTGGGGGAAGCCAGCTCAACAAAATGCCACACACCCAGGTGTAAGAAACAACATTGCCCAGGCATGGTCTAAGCCCCTCACCTCGTCCCTGTGCTTTGGGGAGCAGGAGGGACACCCGAGGCCCACGGCCCTGAGACCCCTTTGCAAAAAGCCGGCTTCCCACGGAAAGAGTTTTCCTGAGGTGCAGACCCTATCCCAAGTGGTTGTGGCAAGGTAAAGCAAATGCCCTCCTCTTCTCTGGAAGAAACCACAGTGCCCAGCCATGTTCTAAGCCCTCCCATCCTCCCTGGGCTTCTGGCAGCAGGAGTGAAAAGAGAGGAGCAGAGCACTGGGACCCGTTTGACAAAACCCGGCTTCCCACGGGAAAGTCTTTCTCCGCGTGCAGACATGCTCCCAGGTGCCTGTGGCAAGGGGAAGGAAATGCCATACACTGACCTGGAAGAGACCACAGGGCCCAGGCACAGTCTGAACCCTTCCCTCAACCCGGCGGTTTTGCTAGCAGGAGTTCAACCCCAACGAACACAGCCCGGAGACCCCTGGGGCAAAAACGGCTTCCGAAGAACAATAGGTGCTTGCTGTGGAACACCTATCCCAAGTGGGGGTAGCCAGCTCAACAAAATGCCACACACCCAGTGTAAGAAACAACATTGCCCAGGCATGGTCTAAGCCCCTCACCTCGTCCCTGTGCTTTGGGGAGCCGGAGGGACAGCCGAAGCACACGGCGCTGAGACCCCTTTGCAAAAAGCGGGCTTCCCACGGAGACAGTTTTCCTGATGTGCAGACCCTATCCCAAGTGGTTGTGGCAAGGTAAAGCAAATGCCCTCCACTTCTCTGGAAGAAACCACAGTGCCCAGCCATGTTCTAAGCCCTCCCATCCTCCCTGGGCTTCTGGCAGCAGGAGTGAAAAGAGAGGAGCAGAGCACTGGGACCCGTTTGACAAAACCCGGCTTCCCACGGGAAAGTCTTTCTCCGCGTGCAGACATGCTCCCAGATGCCTGGGGCAAGGGGAAGGAAATGCCATACACTGACCTGGAAGAGACCACAGGGCCCAGGCACAGTCTGAACCCTTCCCTCAACCCGGCGGTTTTGCTAGCAGGAGTTCAACCCCAACGAACACAGCCCGGAGACCCCTGAGGCAAAAACGGCTTCCGACGAACAATAGGTGCTTGCTGTGGAACACCTATCCCAAGTGGGGGTAGCCAGCTCAACAAAATGCCACACACCCAGGTGTAAGAAACAACATTGCCCAGGCATGGTCTAAGCCCCTCACCTCGTCCCTGTGCTTTGGGGATACGGAGGGACAGCCGAGGCACACGGCCCTGAGACCCCTTTGCAAAAAGCCGGCTTCCCACGGAAACAGTTTTCCTGAGGTGCAGACCCTATCCCAAGTGGTTGTGGCAAGGTAAAGCAAATGCCCTCCACTTCTCTGGAAGAAACCACAGTGCCCAGCCATGTTCTAAGCCCTCCCATCCTCCCTGGGCTTCTGGCAGCAGGAGTGAAAAGAGAGGAGCAGAGCACGGGGACCCGTTTGACAAAAACCGGCTTCCCACGGGAAAGTCTTTCTCCACGTGCAGACATGCTCCCAGGTACCTGTGGCAAGGGGAAGGAAATGCCATACACTGACCTGGAAGAGACCACAGGGCCCAGGCACAGTCTGAACCCTTCCCTCAACCCGGCGGTTTTGCTAGCAGGAGTTCAACCCCAACGAACACAGCCCGGAGACCCCTGAGGCAAAAAAGGCTTCCGACGAACAATAAGCGCTTGCTGTGGAAAACCAATCCCAAGTGGGGGTAGCCAGCTCAACAAAATGCCACACACCCAGGTGTAAGAAACAACATTGCCCAGGCATGGTCTAAGCCCCTCACCTCGTCCCTGTGCTTTGGGGAGCCGGAGCGACACCCCAGGCCCACGGCCCTGAGACCCCTTTGCAAAAAGCAGGCTTCCCACGGAAACAGTTTTCCTGAGGTGCAGACCCTATCCCAAGTGGTTGTGGCAAGGTAAAGCAGATGCCCTCCACTTCTCTGGAAGAAACCACAGTGCCCAACCATTTTCTAAGCCCTCCCATCCTCCCTGGGCTTCTGGCAGCAGGAGTGAAAAGAGAGGAGCAGAGCACTGGGACCCGTTTGACAAAACCCGGCTTCCCACGGGAAAGTCTTTCTCCGCGTGCAGACATGCTCCCAGGTGCCTGTGGCAAGGGGAAGGAAATGCCATACACTGACTTGGAAGAGACCACAGGGCCCAGGCACAGTCTGAACCCTTCCCTCAACCCGGCGGTTTTGCTAGCAGGAGTTCAACCCCAACGAACACAGCCCGGAGACCCCTGGGGCAAAAACGGCTTCCGACGATCAATAGGTGCTTGCTGTGGAACACCTATCCCAAGTGGGGGAAGCCAGCTCAACAAAATGCCACACACCCAGGTGTAAGAAACAACATTGCCCAGGCATGGTCTAAGCCCCTCACCTCGTCCCTGTGCTTTGGGGAGCCGGAGGGACACCCGAGGCCCACGGTCCTGAGACCCCTTTGCAAAAAGCCGGCTTCCCACGGAAAGCGTTTTCCCAGGGTGCAGACCCTATCCCAAGTGGTTGTGGCAAGGTAAAGCAAATGCCCTCCACTTCTCTGGAAGAAACCACAGTGCCCAGCCATGTTCTAAGCCCTCCCATCCTCCCTGGGCTTCTGGCAGCAGGAGTGAAAAGAGAGGAGCAGAGCACTGGGACCCGTTTGACAAAACCCGGCTTCTCACGGGAAAGTCTTTCTCCACGTGCAGACATGCTCCCAGGTGCCTGGGGCAAGGGGAAGGAAATGCCATACACTGACCTGGAAGAAACCACAGGGCCCAGGCACAGTCTGAACCCTTCCCTCAACCCGGCGGTTTTGCTAGCAGGAGTTCAACCCCAACGAACACAGCCCGGAGACCCCTGAGGCAAAAAAGGCTTCCGACGAACAATAAGCGCTTGCTGTGGAAAACCAATCCCAAGTGGGGGTAGCCAGCTCAACAAAATGCCACACACCGAGGTGTAAGAAACAACATTGCCCAGGCATGGTCTAAGCCCCTCACCTCGTCCCTGTGCTTTGGGGAGCCGGAGCGACACCCCAGGCCCACGGCCCTGAGACCCCTTTGCAAAAAGCAGGCTTCCCACGGAAACAGTTTTCCTGAGGTGCAGACCCTATCCCAAGTGGTTGTGGCAAGGTAAAGCAGATGCCCTCCACTTCTCTGGAAGAAACCACAGTGCCCAACCATTTTCTAAGCCCTCCCATCCTCCCTGGGCTTCTGGCAGCAGGAGTGAAAAGAGAGGAGCAGAGCACTGGGACCCGTTTGACAAAACCCGGCTTCCCACGGGAAAGTCTTTCTCCGCGTGCAGACATGCTCCCAGGTGCCTGTGGCAAGGGGAAGGAAATGCCATACACTGACTTGGAAGAGACCACAGGGCCCAGGCACAGTCTGAACCCTTCCCTCAACCCGGCGGTTTTGCTAGCAGGAGTTCAACCCCAACGAACACAGCCCGGAGACCCCTGGGGCAAAAACGGCTTCCGACGATCAATAGGTGCTTGCTGTGGAACACCTATCCCAAGTGGGGGTAGCCAGCTCAACAAAATGCCACACACCCAGGTGTAAGAAACAACATTGCCCAGGCATGGTCTAAGCCCCTCACCTCGTCCCTGTGTTTTGGGGAGCCGGAGGGACAGCCGAGGCACACGGCCCTGAGAACCCGTTGCAAAAAGCCGGCTTCCCACGGAAACAGTTTTCCTGAGGTGCAGACCCTATCCCAAGTGGTTGTGGCAAGGTAAAGCAAATGCCCTCCACTTCTCTGGAAGAAACCACAGTGCCCAGCCATGTTCTAAGCCCTCCCATCCTCCCTGGGCTTCTGGCAGCAGGAGTGAAAAGAGAGGAGCAGAGCACGGGGACCCGTTTGACAAAAACCGGCTTCCCACGGGAAAGTCTTTCTCCACGTGCAGACATGCTCCCAGGTGCCTGTGGCAAGGGGAAGGTAATGCCATACACTGACCTGGAAGAGAGCACAGGGCCCAGGCACAGTCTGAACCCTTCCCTCAACCCGGCGGTTTTGCTAGCAGGAGTTCAACCCCAACGAACACAGCCCGGAGACCCCTGGGGCAAAAACGGCTTCCGAAGAACAATAGGTGCTTGCTGTGGAACACCTATCCCAAGTGGGGGTAGCCTGCTCAACAAAATGCCACACACCCAGTGTAAGAAACAACATTGCCCAGGCATGGTCTAAGCCCCTCACCTCGTCCCTGTGCTTTGGGGAGCCGGAGGGACAGCCGAAGCACACGGCGCTGAGACCCCTTTGCAAAAAGCGGGCTTCCCACGGAGACAGTTTTCCTGATGTGCAAACCCTATCCCAAGTGGTTGTGGCAAGGTAAAGCAAATGCCCTCCACTTCTCTGGAAGAAACCACAGTGCCCAGCCATGTTCTAAGCCCTCCCATCCTCCCTGGGCTTCTGGCAGCAGGAGTGAAAAGAGAGGAGCAGAGCACTGGGACCCGTTTGACAAAACCCGGCTTCTCACGGGAAAGTCTTTCTCCACGTGCAGACATGCTCCCAGGTGCCTGGGGCAAGGGGAAGGAAATGCCATACACTGACCTGGAAGAGACCACAGGGCCCAGGCACAGTCTGAACCCTTCCCTCAACTCGGCGGTTTTGCTAGAAGGAGTTCAACCCCAACGAACACAGCCCGGAGACCCCTGGGGCAAAAACTGCTTCCGATGATCAATAGGTGCTTGCTGTGGAACACTCATCCCAAGTGGGGGAAGCCAGCTCAACAAAATGCCACACACCCAGGTGTAAGAAACAACATTGCCAGGGCTTGGTCTCAGCCCCTCACCTCGTCCCTGTGTTTGGGGAGCAGGAGAGACACCCGAGGCCCACGGCCCTGAGACCCCTTTGCAAAAAGCCGGCTTCCCACGGAAAGAGTTTTCCTGAGGTGCAGACCTTATCCCAAGTGGTTGTGGCAAGGAAAAGCAAATGCCCTCCACTTCTCTGGAAGAAACCACAGTGCCCAGCCATGTTCTAAGCCCGCCCATCCTCCCTGGGCTTCTGGCAGCAGGAGTGAAAAGAGAGGAGCAGAGCAATGGGACCCGTTTGACAAAACCCGGCTTCCTACGGGAAAGTCTTTCTCCACGTGCAGACATGCTCCCAGGTGCCTGGGGCAAGGGGAAGGAAATGCCATACACTGACCTGGAAGAGACCACAGGGCCCAGGCACAGTCTGAACCCTTCCCTCAACCCGGCGGTTTTCCTAGCAGGAGTTCAACCCCAACGAACACAGCCCGGAGACCCCTGGGGCAAAAACGGCTTCCGACGTACAATAGGTGCTTGCTGTGGAACACCTATCCCAAGTGGGGGAAGCCAGCTCAACAAAATGCCACACACCCAGGTGTAAGAAACAACATTGCCCAGGCTTGGTCTAAGCCCCTCACCTCGTCCCTGTGCTTTGGGGAGCAGGAGGGACACCCGAGGCCCACGGCCCTGAGACCCCTTTGCAAAAAGCCGGCTTCCCACGGAAAGAGTTTTCCTGAGGTGCAGACCCTATCCCAAGTGGTTGTGGCAAGGTAAAGCAAATGCCCTCCACTTCTCTGGAAGAAACCACAGTGCCCAGACATGTTCTAAGCCCTCCCATCCTCCCTGGGCTTCTGACAGCAGGAGTGAAAAGAGAGGAGCAGAGCACTGGGACCCGTTTGACAAAACCCGGCTTCCCACGGGAAAGTCTTTCTCCACGTGCAGACATGCTCCCAGGTGCCTGGGGCAAGGGGAAGGAAATGCCATACACTGACCTGGAAGAGACCACAGGGCCCAGGCACAGTCTGAACCCTTCCCTCAACCTGGCGGTTTTGCTAGCAGGAGTTCAACCCCAACGAACACAGCCCGGAGACCCCTGGGGCAAAAACGGCTTCCGACGAACAATAGGTGCTTGCTGTGGAACACCTATCCCAAGTGGGGGAAGCCAGCTCAACAAAATGCCACATACCCAGGTGTAAGAAACAACATTGCCCAGGCATGGTCTAAGCCCCTCACCTCGTCCCTGTGCTTTGGGGAGTCGGAGGGACACCCGAGGCCCACGGCCCTGAGACCCCTTTGCAAAAAGCCGGCTTCCCACGGAAAGAGTTTTCCTGAGGTGCAGACCCTATCCCAAGTGGTTGTGGCAAGGTAAAGCAAATGCCCTCCTCTTCTCTGGAAGAAACCACAGTGCCCAGCCATGTTCTAAGCCCTCCCATCCTCCCTGGACTTCTGGCAGCAGGAGTGAAAAGAGAGGAGCAGAGCACTGGGACCCGTTTGACAAAACCCGGGTTCCCACGGGAAAGTGTTTCTCCACGTGCAGACATGCTCCCAGGTGCCTGTGGCAAGGGGAAGGAAATGCCATACACTGACCTGGAAGAGACCACAGGGCCCAGGCACAGTCTGACCCCTTCCCTCAACCCGGCGGTTTTGCTAGCAGGAGTTCAACCCCAACGAACACAGCCCCGAGACCCCTGGGGCAAAAACGGCTTCAGACGATCAATAGGTGCTTGCTGTGGAACACTCATCCCAAGTGGGGGAAGCCAGCTCAACAAAATGCCACACACCCAGGTGTAAGAAACAACATTGCCCAGGCTTGGTCTAAGCCCCTCACCTCGTCCCTGTGCTTTGGGGAGCAGGAGGGACACCCGAGGCCCATGGCCCTGAGACCCCTTTGCAAAAAGCCGGCTTCCCACGGAAAGAGTTTTCCTGAGGTGCAGACCCTATCCCAAGTGGTTGTGGCAAGGTAAAGCAAATGCCCTCCACTTCTCTGGAAGAAACCAGAGTGCCCAGACATGTTCTAAGCCCGCCCATCCTCCCTGGGCTTCTGGCAGCAGGAGTGAAAAGAGAGGAGCAGAGCAATGGGACCCGTTTGACAAAACCCGGCTACCAACGGGAAAGTCTTTCTCCACGTGCAGACATGCTCCCATGTGCCTGTGGCAAGGGGAAGGAAATGCCATACACTGACCTGGAAGAGACCACAGGGCCCAGGCACAGTCTGAACCCTTCCCTCAACCCGGCGGTTTTGCTAGCAGGAGTTCAACCCCAACGAACACAGCCCGGAGACCCCTGGGGCAAAAACGGCTTCCGACGAACAATAGGTGCTTGCTGTGGAACACCTATCCCAAGTGGGGGTAGCCAGCTCAACAAAATGCCACACACCCAGGTGTAAGAAACAACATTGCCCAGGCATGGTCTAAGCCCCTCACCTCGTCCCTGTGCTTTGGGGAGCCGGAGGGACAGCCGAGGCACACGGCCCTGAGACCCCTTTGCAAAAAGCCGGCTTCCCACCGAAACAGTTTTCCTGAGGTGCAGACCCTATCCCAAGTGGTTGTGGCAAGGTAAAGCAAATGCCCTCCACTTCTCTGGAAGAAACCACAGTGCCCAGCCATGTTCTAAGCCCTCCCATCCTCCCTGGGCTTCTGGCAGCAGGAGTGAAAAGAGAGGAGCAGAGCACGGGGACCCGTTTGACAAAAACCGGCTTCCCACGGGAAAGTCTTTCTCCACGTGCAGACATGCTCCCAGGTGCCTGGGGCAAGGGGAAGGTAATGCCATACACTGACCTGGAAGAGAGCACAGGGCCCAGGCACAGTCTGAACCCTTCCCTCAACCCGGCGGTTTTGCTAGCAGGAGTTCAACCCCAACGAACATAGCCCGGAGACCCCTGGGGCAAAAACGGTTTCCGACGAACAATATGTGCTTGCTGTGGAACACCTATCCCAAGTGGGGGTAGCCAGCTCAACAAAATGCCACACACCCAGTGTAAGAAACAACATTGCCCAGGCATGGTCTAAGCCCCTCACCTCGTCCGTGTGCTTTGGGGAGCCGGAGGGACAGCCGAGGCACACGGCCCTGAGACCCCTTTGCAAAAAGCCGACTTCCCACGGAGACAGTTTTCCTGAGGTGCAGACCCTATCCCAAGTGGTTGTGGCAAGGTAAAGCAAATGCCCTCCACTTCTCTGGAAGAAACCACAGTGCCCAGCCATGTTCTAAGCCCTCCCATCCTCCCTGGGCTTCTGGCAGCAGGAGTGAAAAGAGAGGAGCAGAGCACGGGGAATCTTTTGACAAAATCCGGCTTCCCACGGGAAAGTCTTTGTCCACGTGCAGACATGCGCCCAGGTGCCTGGGGCAAGGGGAAGGAAAAGCCATACACTGACCTGGAAGAGACCACAGGGCCCAGGCACAGTCTGAACCCTTCCCTCAACCCGGCGGTTTTGCTAGCAGGAGTTCAACCCCAACGAACACAGCCCGGAGACCCCTGGGGCAAAAACGGCTTCCGACGAACAATAGGTGCTTGCTGTGGAACACCAATCCCAAGTGGGGGAAGCCAGCTCAACAAAATGCCACATAGCCAGGTGTAAGAAACAACATTGCCCAGGCATGGTCTAAGCCCCTCACCTCGTCCCTGTGCTTTGGGGAGTCGGAGGGACACCCGAGGCCCACGGCCCTGAGACCCCTTTGCAAAAAGCCGGCTTCCCACGGAAAGAGTTTTCCTGAGGTGCAGACCCTATCCCAAGTGGTTGTGGCAAGGTAAAGCAAATGCCCTCCTCTTCTCTGGAAGAAACCACAGTGCCCAGCCATGTTCTAAGCCCTCCCATCCTCCCTGGACTTCTGGCAGCAGGAGTGAAAAGAGAGGAGCAGAGCACTGGGACCCGTTTGACAAAACCCGGGTTCCCACGGGAAAGTCTTTCTCCACGTGCAGACATGCTCCCAGGTGCCTGTGGCAAGGGGAAGGAAATGCCATACACTGACCTGGAAGAGACCACAGGGCCCAGGCACAGTCTGAACCCTTCCCTCAACCCGGCGGTTTTGCTAGCAGGAGTTCAACCCCAACGAACACAGCCCCGAGACCCCTGGGGCAAAAACGGCTTCCGACGATCAATAGGTGCTTGCTGTGGAACACTCATCCCAAGTGGGGGAAGCCAGCTCAACAAAATGCCACACACCCAGGTGTAAGAAACAACATTGCCCAGGCATGGTCTAAGCCCCTCACCTCGTCCCTGTGCTTTGGGGAGTCGGAGGGACACCCGAGGCCCACGGCCCTGAGACCCCTTTGCAAAAAGCCGGCTTCCCACGGAAAGAGTTTTCCTGAGGTGCAGACCCTATCCCAAGTGGTTGTGGCAAGGTAAAGCAAATGCCCTCCACTTCTCTGGAAGAAACCAGAGTGCCCAGACATGTTCTAAGCCCGCCCATCCTCCCTGGGCTTCTGGCAGCAGGAGTGAAAAGAGAGGAGCAGAGCAATGGGACCCGTTTGACAAAACCCGGCTTCCAACGGGAAAGTCTTTCTCCACGTGCAGACATGCTCCCAGGTGCCTGTGGCAAGGGGAAGGAAATGCCATATACTGACCTGGAAGAGACCACAGGGCCCAGGCACAGTCTGAACCCTTCCCTCAACCCGGCGGTTTTGCTAGCAGGAGTTCAACCCCAACGAACACAGCCCGGAGACCCCTGGGGCAAAAACGGCTTCCGACGAACAATAGGTGCTTGCTGTGGAACACCTATCCCAAGTGGGGGTAGCCAGCTCAACAAAATGCCACACACCCAGGTGTAAGAAACAACATTGCCCAGGCATGGTCTAAGCCCCTCACCTCGTCCCTGCGTTTTGGGGAGCCGGAGGGACAGCCGAGGCACACGGCCCTGAGAACCCGTTGCAAAAAGCCGGCTTCCCACGGAAACAGTTTTCCTGAGGTGCAGACCCTATCCCAAGTGGTTGTGGCAAGGTAAAGCAAATGCCCTCCACTTCTCTGGAAGAAACCACAGTGCCCAGCCATGTTCTAAGCCCTCCCATCCTCCCTGGGCTTCTGGCAGCAGGAGTGAAAAGAGAGGAGCAGAGCACGGGGACCCGTTTGACAAAAACCGGCTTCCCACGGGAAAGTCTTTCTCCACGTGCAGACATGCTCCCAGGTGCCTGTGGCAAGGGGAAGGTAATGCCATACACTGACCTGGAAGAGAGCACAGGGCCCAGGCACAGTCTGAACCCTTCCCTCACCCGGCGGTTTTGCTAGCAGGAGTTCAACCCCAACGAACACAGCCCGGAGACCCCTGGGGCAAAAACGGCTTCCGAAGAACAATAGGTGCTTGCTGTGGAACACCTATCCCAAGTGGGGGTAGCCTGCTCAACAAAATGCCACACACCCAGTGTAAGAAACAACATTGCCCAGGCATGGTCTAAGCCCCTCACCTCGTCCCTGTGCTTTGGGGAGCCGGAGGGACAACCGAAGCACACGGCGCTGAGACCCCTTTGCAAAAAGCGGGCTTCCCACGGAGACAGTTTTCCTGATGTGCAAACCCTATCCCAAGTGGTTGTGGCAAGGTAAAGCAAATGCCCTCCACTTCTCTGGAAGAAACCACAGTGCCCAGCCATGTTCTAAGCCCTCCCATCCTCCCTGGGCTTCTGGCAGCAGGAGTGAAAAGAGAGGAGCAGAGCACTGGGACCCGTTTGACAAAACCCGGCTTCTCACGGGAAAGTCTTTCTCCACGTGCAGACATGCTCCCAGGTGCCTGGGGCAAGGGGAAGGAAATGCCATACACTGACCTGGAAGAGACCACAGGGCCCAGGCACAGTCTGAACCCTTCCCTCAACTCGGCGGTTTTGCTAGAAGGAGTTCAACCCCAACGAACACAGCCCGGAGACCCCTGGGGCAAAAACTGCTTCCGATGATCAATAGGTGCTTGCTGTGGAACACTCATCCCAAGTGGGGGAAGCCAGCTCAACAAAATGCCACACACCCAGGTGTAAGAAACAACATTGCCAAGGCTTGGTCTCAGCCCCTCACCTCGTCCCTGTGTTTGGGGAGCAGGAGGGACACCCGAGGCCCACGGCCCTGAGACCCCTTTGCAAAAAGCCGGCTTCCCACGGAAAGAGTTTTCCTGAGGTGCAGACCCTATCCCAAGTGGTTGTGGCAAGGAAAAGCAAATGCCCTCCACTTCTCTGGAAGAAACCACAGTGCCCAGCCATGTTCTAAGCCCGCCCATCCTCCCTGGGCTTCTGGCAGCAGGAGTGAAAAGAGAGGAGCAGAGCAATGGGACCCGTTTGACAAAACCCGGCTTCCAACGGGAAAGTCTTTCTCCACGTGCAGACATGCTCCCAGGTGCCTGGGGCAAGGGGAAGGAAATGCCATACACTGACCTGGAGGAGACCACAGGGCCCAGGCACAGTCTGAACCCTTCCCTCAACCCGGCGGTTTTCCTAGCAGGAGTTCAACCCCAACGAACACAGCCCGGAGACCCCTGGGGCAAAAACGGCTTCCGACGTACAATAGGTGCTTGCTGTGGAACACCTATCCCAAGTGGGGGAAGCCAGCTCAACAAAATGCCACACACCCAGGTGTAAGAAACAACATTGCCCAGGCATGGTCTAAGCCCCTCACCTCGTCCCTGTGCTTTGGGGAGCCGGAGGGACACCCGAGGCCAACGGCCCTGAGACCCCTTTGCAAAAAGCCGGCTTCCCACGGAAAGCGTTTTCCCAGGGTGCAGACCCTATCCCAAGTGGTTGTGGCAAGGTAAAGCAAATGCCCTCCACTTCTCTGGAAGAAACCACAGTGCCCAGATATGTTCTAAGCCCTCCCTTCCTCCCTGGGCTTCTGACAGCAGGAGTGAAAAGAGAGGAGCAGAGCACTGGGACCCGTTTGACAAAACCCGGCTTCCCACGGGAAAGTCTTTCTCCACGTGCAGACATGCTCCCAGGTGCCTGGGGCAAGGGGAAGGAAATGCCATACACTGACCTGGAAGAGACCACAGGGCCCAGGCACAGTCTGAACCCTTCCCTCAACCCGGCGGTTTTGCTAGCAGGAGTTCAACCCCAACGAACACAGCCCGGAGACCCCTGGGGCAAAAACGGCTTCCGACGAACAATAGGTGCTTGCTGTGGAACACCTATCCCAAGTGGGGGAAGCCAGCTCAACAAAATGCCACATACCCAGGTGTAAGAAACAACATTTCCCAGGCATGGTCTAAGCCCCTCACCTCGTCCCTGTGCTTTGGGGAGTCGGAGGGACACCCGAGGCCCACGGCCCTGAAACCCCTTTGCAAAAAGCCGGCTTCCCACGGAAAGAGTTTTCCTGAGGTGCAGACCCTATCCCAAGTGGTTGTGGCAAGGTAAAGCAAATGCCCTCCTCTTCTCTGGAAGAAACCACAGTGCCCAGCCATGTTCTAAGCCCTCCCATCCTCCCTGGACTTCTGGCAGCAGGAGTGAAAAGAGAGGAGCAGAGCACTGGGACCCGTTTGACAAAACCCGGGTTCCCACGGGAAAGTCTTTCTCCACGTGCAGACATACTCCCAGGTGCCTGTGGCAAGGGGAAGGAAATGCCATACACTGACCTGAAAGAGACCACAGGGCCCAGGCACAGTCTGAACCCTTCCCTCAACCCGGCGGTTTTGCTAGCAGGAGTTCAACCCCAACGAACACAGCCCCGAGACCCCTGGGGCAAAAACGGCTTCAGACGATCAATAGGTGCTTGCTGTGGAACACTCATCACAAGTGGGGGAAGCCAGCTCAACAAAATGCCACACACCCAGGTGTAAGAAACAACATTGCCCAGGCTTGGTCTCAGCCCCTCACCTCGTCCCTGTGCTTTGGGGAGCAGGAGGGACACCCGAGGCCCACGGCCCTGAGACCCCTTTGCAAAAAGCCGGCTTCCCACGGAAAGAGTTTTCCTGAGGTGCAGACCCTATCCCAAGTGGTTGTGGCAAGGTAAAGCAAATGCCCTCCTCTTCTCTGGAAGAAACCACAGTGCCCAGCCATGTTCTAAGCCCTCCCATCCTCCCTGGACTTCTGGCAGCAGGAGTGAAAAGAGAGGAGCAGAGCACGGGGACCCGTTTGACAAAACCCGGGTTCCCACGGGAAAGTCTTTCTCCACGTGCAGACATGCTCCCAGGTGCCTGTGGCAAGGGGAAGGAAATGCCATACACTGACCTGGAAGAGACCACAGGGCCCAGGCACAGTCTGAACCCTTCCCTCAACCCGGCGGTTTTGCTAGCAGGAGTTCAACCCCAACGAACACAGCCCCGAGACCCCTGGGGCAAAAACGGCTTCAGACGATCAATAGGTGCTTGCTGTGGAACACTCATCCCAAGTGGGGGAAGCCAGCTCAACAAAATGCCACACACCCAGGTGTAAGAAACAACATTGCCCAGGCTTGGTCTAAGCCCCTCACCTCGTCCCTGTGCTTTGGGGAGCAGGAGGGACACCCGAGGCCCACGGCCCTGAGACCCCTTTGCAAAAAGCCGGCTTCCCACGGAAAGAGTTTTCCTGAGGTGCAGACCCTATCCCAAGTGGTTGTGGCAAGGTAAAGCAAATGCCCTCCACTTCTCTGGAAGAAACCAGAGTGCCCAGACATGTTCTAAGCCCGCCCATCCTCCCTGGGCTTCTGGCAGCAGGAGTGAAAAGAGAGGAGCAGAGCAATGGGACCCGTTTGACAAAACCCGGCTACCAACGGGAAAGTCTTTCTCCACGTGCAGACATGCTCCCATGTGCCTGTGGCAAGGGGAAGGAAATGCCATACACTGACCTGGAAGAGACCACAGGGCCCAGGCACAGTCTGAACCCTTCCCTCAACCCGGCGGTTTTGCTAGCAGGAGTTCAACCCCAACGAACACAGCCCGGAGACCCCTGGGGCAAAAACGGCTTCCGACAAACAATAGGTGCTTGCTGTGGAACACCTATCCCAAGTGGGGGTAGCCAGCTCAACAAAATGCCACACACCCAGGTGTAAGAAACAACATTGCCCAGGCATGGTCTAAGCCCCTCACCTCGTCCCTGTGCTTTGGGGAGCCGGAAGGACAGCCGAGGCACACGGCCCTGAGACCCCTTTGCAAAAAGCCGGCTTCCCACGGAAACAGTTTTCCTGAGGTGCAGACCCTATCCCAAGTGGTTGTGGCAAGGTAAAGCAAATGCCCTCCACTTCTCTGGAAGAAACCACAGTGCCCAGCCATGTTCTAAGCCCTCCCATCCTCCCTGGGCTTCTGGCAGCAGGAGTGAAAAGAGAGGAGCAGAGCACGGGGACCCGTTTGACAAAAACCGGCTTCCCACGGGAAAGTCTTTCTCCACGTGCAGACATGCTCCCAGGTGCCTGGGGCAAGGGGAAGGTAATGCCATACACTGACCTGGAAGAGAGCACAGGGCCCAGGCACAGTCTGAACCCTTCCCTCAACCCGGCGGTTTTGCTAGCAGGAGTTCAACCCCAACGAACATAGCCCGGAGACCCCTGGGGCAAAAACGGTTTCCGACGAACAATATGTGCTTGCTGTGGAACACCTATCCCAAGTGGGGGTAGCCAGCTCAACAAAATGCCACACACCCAGTGTAAGAAACAACATTGCCCAGGCATGGTCTAAGCCCCTCACCTCGTCCGTGTGCTTTGGGGAGCCGGAGGGACAGCCGAGGCACACGGCCCTGAGACCCCTTTGCAAAAAGCCGACTTCCCACGGAGACAGTTTTCCTGAGGTGCAGACCCTATCCCAAGTGGTTGTGGCAAGGTAAAGCAAATGCCCTCCACTTCTCTGGAAGAAACCACAGTGCCCAGCCATGTTCTAAGCCCTCCCATCCTCCCTGGGCTTCTGGCAGCAGGAGTGAAAAGAGAGGAGCAGAGCACGGGGAATCTTTTGACAAAAACCGGCTTCCCACGGGAAAGTCTTTGTCCACGTGCAGACATGCGCCCAGGTGCCTGGGGCAAGGGGAAGGAAAAGCCATACACTGACCTGGAAGAGACCACAGGGCCCAGGCACAGTCTGAACCCTTCCCTCAACCCGGCGGTTTTGCTAGCAGGAGTTCAACCCCAACGAACACAGCCCGGAGACCCCTGGGGCAAAAACGGCTTCCGACGAACAATAGGTGCTTGCTGTGGAACACCAATCCCAAGTGGGGGAAGCCAGCTCAACAAAATGCCACATAGCCAGGTGTAAGAAACAACATTGCCCAGGCATGGTCTAAGCCCCTCACCTCGTCCCTGTGCTTTGGGGAGTCGGAGGGACACCCGAGGCCCACGGCCCTGAGACCCCTTTGCAAAAAGCCGGCTTCCGACGGAAAGAGTTTTCCTGAGGTGCAGACCCTATCCCAAGTGGTTGTGGCAAGGTAAAGCAAATGCCCTCCTCTTCTCTGGAAGAAACCACAGTGCCCAGCCATGTTCTAAGCCCTCCCATCCTCCCTGGACTTCTGGCAGCAGGAGTGAAAAGAGAGGAGCAGAGCACTGGGACCCGTTTGACAAAACCCGGGTTCCCACGGGAAAGTCTTTCTCCACGTGCAGACATGCTCCCAGGTGCCTGTGGCAAGGGGAAGGAAATGCCATACACTGACCTGGAAGAGACCACAGGGCCCAGGCACAGTCTGAACCGTTCCCTCAACCCGGCGGTTTTGCTAGCAGGAGTTCAACCCCAACGAACACAGCCCCGAGACCCCTGGGGCAAAAACGGCTTCCGACGATCAATAGGTGCTTGCTGTGGAACACTCATCCCAAGTGGGGGAAGCCAGCTCAACAAAATGCCACACACCCAGGTGTAAGAAACAACATTGCCCAGGCTTGGTCTAAGCCCCTCACCTCGTCCCTGTGCTTTGGGGAGTCGGAGGGACACCCGAGGCCCACGGCCCTGAGACCCCTTTGCAAAAAGCCGGCTTCCCACGGAAAGAGTTTTCCTGAGGTGCAGACCCTATCCCAAGTGGTTGTGGCAAGGTAAAGCAAATGCCCTCCACTTCTCTGGAAGAAACCAGAGTGCCCAGACATGTTCTAAGCCCGCCCATCCTCCCTGGGCTTCTGGCAGCAGGAGTGAAAAGAGAGGAGCAGAGCAATGGGACCCGTTTGACAAAACCCGGCTTCCAACGGGAAAGTCTTTCTCCACGTGCAGACATGCTCCCAGGTGCCTGTGGCAAGGGGAAGGAAATGCCATATACTGACCTGGAAGAGACCACAGGGCCCAGGCACAGTCTGAACCCTTCCCTCAACCCGGTGGTTTTGCTAGCAGGAGTTCAACCCCAACGAACACAGCCCGGAGACCCCTGGGGCAAAAACGGCTTCCGACGAACAATAGGTGCTTGCTGTGGAACACCTATCCCAAGTGGGGGTAGCCAGCTCAACAAAATGCCACACACCCAGGTGTAAGAAACAACATTGCCCAGGCATGGTCTAAGCCCCTCACCTCGTCCCTGTGTTTTGGGGAGCCGGAGGGACAGCCGAGGCACACGGCCCTGAGAACCCGTTGCAAAAAGCCGGCTTCCCACGGAAACAGTTTTCCTGAGGTGCAGACCCTATCCCAAGTGGTTGTGGCAAGGTAAAGCAAATGCCCTCCACTTCTCTGGAAGAAACCACAGTGCCCAGCCATGTTCTAAGCCCTCCCATCCTCCCTGGGCTTCTGGCAGCAGGAGTGAAAAGAGAGGAGCAGAGCACGGGGACCCGTTTGACAAAAACCGGCTTCCCACGGGAAAGTCTTTCTCCACGTGCAGACATGCTCCCAGGTGCCTGTGGCAAGGGGAAGGTAATGCCATACACTGACCTGGAAGAGAGCACAGGGCCCAGGCACAGTCTGAACCCTTCCCTCAACCCGGCGGTTTTGCTAGCAGGAGTTCAACCCCAACGAACACAGCCCGGAGACCCCTGGGGCAAAAACGGCTTCCGAAGAACAATAGGTGCTTGCTGTGGAACACCTATCCCAAGTGGGGGTAGCCTGCTCAACAAAATGCCACACACCCAGTGTAAGAAACAACATTGCCCAGGCATGGTCTAAGCCCCTCACCTCGTCCCTGTGCTTTGGGGAGCCGGAGGGACAGCCGAAGCACACGGCGCTGAGACCCCTTTGCAAAAAGCGGGCTTCCCACGGAGACAGTTTTCCTGATGTGCAAACCCTATCCCAAGTGGTTGTGGCAAGGTAAAGCAAATGCCCTCCACTTCTCTGGAAGAAACCACAGTGCCCAGCCATGTTCTAAGCCCTCCCATCCTCCCTGGGCTTCTGGCAGCAGGAGTGAAAAGAGAGGAGCAGAGCACTGGGACCCGTTTGACAAAACCCGGCTTCTCACGGGAAAGTCTTTCTCCACGTGCAGACATGCTCCCAGGTGCCTGGGGCAAGGGGAAGGAAATGCCATACACTGACCTGGAAGAGACCACAGGGCCCAGGCACAGTCTGAACCCTTCCCTCAACTCGGCGGTTTTGCTAGAAGGAGTTCAACCCCAACGAACACAGCCCGGAGACCCCTGGGGCAAAAACTGCTTCCGATGATCAATAGGTGCTTGCTGTGGAACACTCATCCCAAGTGGGGGAAGCCAGCTCAACAAAATGCCACACACCCAGGTGTAAGAAACAACATTGCCAAGGCTTGGTCTCAGCCCCTCACCTCGTCCCTGTGTTTGGGGAGCAGGAGGGACACCCGAGGCCCACGGCCCTGAGACCCCTTTGCAAAAAGCCGGCTTCCCACGGAAAGAGTTTTCCTGAGGTGCAGACCCTATCCCAAGTGGTTGTGGCAAGGAAAAGCAAATGCCCTCCACTTCTCTGGAAGAAACCACAGTGCCCAGCCATGTTCTAAGCCCGCCCATCCTCCCTGGGCTTCTGGCAGCAGGAGTGAAAAGAGAGGAGCAGAGCAATGGGACCCGTTTGACAAAACCCGGCTTCCAATGGGAAAGTCTTTCTCCACGTGCAGACATGCTCCCAGGTGCCTGGGGCAAGGGGAAGGAAATGCCATACACTGACCTGGAAGAGACCACAGGGCCCAGGCACAGTCTGAACCCTTCCCTCAACCCGGCGGTTTTCCTAGCAGGAGTTCAACCCCAACGAACACAGCCCGGAGACCCCTGGGGCAAAAACGGCTTCCGACGTACAATAGGTGCTTGCTGTGGAACACCTATCCCAAGTGGGGGAAGCCAGCTCAACAAAATGCCACACACCCAGGTGTAAGAAACAACATTGCCCAGGCATGGTCTAAGCCCCTCACCTCGTCCCTGTGCTTTGGGGAGCCGGAGGGACACCCGAGGCCAACGGCCCTGAGACCCCTTTGCAAAAAGCCGGCTTCCCACGGAAAGAGTTTTCCTGAGGTGCAGACCCTATCCCAAGTGGTTGTGGCAAGGTAAAGCAAATGCCCTCCACTTCTCTGGAAGAAACCACAGTGCCCAGACATGTTCTAAGCCCTCCCATCCTCCCTGGGCTTCTGACAGCAGGAGTGAAAAGAGAGGAGCAGAGCACTGGGACCCGTTTGACAAAACCCGGCTTCCCACGGGAAAGTCTTTCTCCACGTGCAGACATGCTCCCAGGTGCCTGGGGCAAGGGGAAGGATATGCCATACACTGACCTGGAAGAGACCACAGGGCCCAGGCACAGTCTGAACCCTTCCCTCAACCTGGCGGTTTTGCTAGCAGGAGTTCAACCCCAACGAACACAGCCCGGAGACCCCTGGGGCAAAAACGGCTTCCGACGAACAATAGGTGCTTGCTGTGGAACACCTATCCCAAGTGGGGGAAGCCAGCTCAACAAAATGCCACATACCCAGGTGTAAGAAACAACATTGCCCAGGCATGGTCTAAGCCCCTCACCTCGTCCCTGTGCTTTGGGGAGTCGGAGGGACACCCGAGGCCCACGGCCCTGAGACCCCTTTGCAAAAAGCCGGCTTCCCACGGAAAGAGTTTTCCTGAGGTGCAGACCCTATCCCAAGTGGTTGTGGCAAGGTAAAGCAAATGCCCTCCTCTTCTCTGGAAGAAACCACAGTGCCCAGCCATGTTCTAAGCCCTCCCATCCTCCCTGGACTTCTGGCAGCAGGAGTGAAAAGAGAGGAGCAGAGCACTGGGACCCGTTTGACAAAACCCGGGTTCCCACGGGAAAGTCTTTCTCCACGTGCAGACATGCTCCCAGGTGCCTGTGGCAAGGGGAAGGAAATGCCATACACTGACCTGGAAGAGACCACAGGGCCCAGGCACAGTCTGAACCCTTCCCTCAACCCGGCGGTTTTGCTAGCAGGAGTTCAACCCCAACGAACACAGCCCCGAGACCCCTGGGGCAAAAACGGCTTCCGACGATCAATAGGTGCTTGCTGTGGAACACTCATCCCAAGTGGGGGAAGCCAGCTCAACAAAATGCCACACACCCAGGTGTAAGAAACAACATTGCCCAGGCTTGGTCTAAGCCCCTCACCTCGTCCCTGTGCTTTGGGGAGCAGGAGGGACACCCGAGGCCCACGGCCCTGAGACCCCTTTGCAAAAAGCCGGCTTCCCACGGAAAGAGTTTTCCTGAGGTGCAGACCCTATCCCAAGTGGTTGTGGCAAGGTAGAGCAAATGCCCTCCACTTCTCTGGAAGAAACCACAGTGCCCAGACATGTTCTAAGCCCGCCCATCCTCCCTGGGCTTCTGGCAGCAGGAGTGAAAAGAGAGGAGCAGAGCAATGGGACCCGTTTGACAAAACCCGGCTTCCAACGGGAAAGTCTTTCTCCACGTGCAGACATGCTCCCAGGTGCCTGTGGCAAGGGGAAGGAAATGCCATATACTGACCTGGAAGAGACCACAGGGCCCAGGCACAGTCTGAACCCTTCCCTCAACCCGGCGGTTTTGCTAGCAGGAGTTCAACCCCAACGAACACAGCCCGGAGACCCCTGGGGCAAAAACGGCTTCCGACGAACAATAGGTGCTTGCTGTGGAACACCTATCCCAAGTGGGGGTAGCCAGCTCAACAAAATGCCACACACCCAGGTGTAAGAAACAACATTGCCCAGGCATGGTCTAAGCCCCTCACCTCGTCCCTGTGCTTTGGGGAGCCGGAGGGACACCCGAGTCCCATGGCCCTGAGAACCCTTTGCAAAAAGCCGGCTTCCCACGGAAACAGTTTTCCTGAGGTGCAGACCCTATCCCAAGTGGTTGTGGCAAGGTAAAGCAAATGCCCTCCACTTCTCTGGAAGAAACCACAGTGCCCAGCCATGTTCTAAGCCCTCCCATCCTCCCTGGGCTTCTGGCAGCAGGAGTGAAAAGAGAGGAGCAGAGCACGGGGACCCGTTTGACAAAAACCGGCTTCCCACGGGAAAGTCTTTCTCCACGTGCAGACATGCTCCCAGGTGCCTGTGGCAAGGGGAAGGTAATGCCATACACTGACCTGGAAGAGAGCACAGGGCCCAGGCACAGTCTGAACCCTTCCCTCAACCCGGCGGTTTTGCTAGCAGGAGTTCAACCCCAACGAACACAGCCCGGAGACCCCTGGGGCAAAAACGGCTTCCGAAGAACAATAGGTGCTTGCTGTGGAACACCTATCCCAAGTGGGGGTAGCCTGCTCAACAAAATGCCACACACCCAGTGTAAGAAACAACATTGCCCAGGCATGGTCTAAGCCCCTCACCTCGTCCCTGTGCTTTGGGGAGCCGGAGGGACAGCCGAAGCACAAGGCGCTGAGACCCCTTTGCAAAAAGCGGGCTTCCCACGGAGACAGTTTTCCTGATGTGCAGACCCTATCCCAAGTGGTTGTGGCAAGGTAAAGCAAATGCCCTCCACTTCTCTGGAAGAAACCACAGTGCCCAGCCATGTTCTAAGCCCTCCCATCCTCCCTGGGCTTCTGGCAGCAGGAGTGAAAAGAGAGGAGCAGAGCACTGGGACCCGTTTGACAAAACCCGGCTTCTCACGGGAAAGTCTTTCTCCACGTGCAGACATGCTCCCAGGTGCCTGGGGCAAGGGGAAGGAAATGCCATACACTGACCTGGAAGAGACCACAGGGCCCAGGCACAGTCTGAACCCTTCCCTCAACTCGGCGGTTTTGCTAGAAGGAGTTCAACCCCAACGAACACAGCCCGGAGACCCCTGGGGCAAAAACTGCTTCCGATGATCAATAGGTGCTTGCTGTGGAACACTCATCCCAAGTGGGGGAAGCCAGCTCAACAAAATGCCACACACCCAGGTGTAAGAAACAACATTGCCCAGGCTTGGTCTCAGCCCCTCACCTCGTCCCTGTGTTTGGGGAGCAGGAGGGACACCCGAGGCCCACGGCCCTGAGACCCCTTTGCAAAAAGCCGGCTTCCCACAGAAAGAGTTTTCCTGAGGTGCAGACCCTATCCCAAGTGGTTGTGGCAAGGAAAAGCAAATGCCCTCCACTTCTCTGGAAGAAACCACAGTGCCCAGCCATGTTCTAAGCCCGCCCATCCTCCCTGGGCTTCTGGCAGCAGGAGTGAAAAGAGAGGAGCAGAGCAATGGGACCCGTTTGACAAAACCCGGCTTCCAACGGGAAAGTCTTTCTCCACGTGCAGACATGCTCCCAGGTGCCTGGGGCAAGGGGAAGGAAATGCCATACACTGACCTGGAAGAGACCACAGGGCCCAGGCACAGTCTGAACCCTTCCCTCAACCCGGCGGTTTTCCTAGCAGGAGTTCAACCCCAACGAACACAGCCCGGAGACCCCTGGGGCAAAAACGGCTTCCGACGAACAATAGGTGCTTGCTGTGGAACACCTATCCCAAGTGGGGGAAGCCAGCTCAACAAAATGCCACACACCCAGGTGTAAGAAACAACATTGCCCAGGCATGGTCTAAGCCCCTCACCTCGTCCCTGTGCTTTGGGGAGCCGGAGGGACACCCGAGGCCAACGGCCCTGAGACCCCTTTGCAAAAAGCCGGCTTCCCACGGAAAGCGTTTTCCCAGGGTGCAGACCCTATCCCAAGTGGTTGTGGCAAGGTAAAGCAAATGCCCTCCACTTCTCTGGAAGAAACCACAGTGCCCAGACATGTTCTAAGCCCTCCCATCCTCCCTGGGCTTCTGACAGCAGGAGTGAAAAGAGAGGAGCAGAGCACTGGGACCCGTTTGACAAAACCCGGCTTCCCACGGGAAAGTCTTTCTCCACGTGCAGACATGCTCCCAGGTGCCTGGGGCAAGGGGAAGGAAATGCCATACACTGACCTGGAAGAGACCACAGGGCCCAGGCACAGTCTGAACCCTTCCCTCAACCCGGCGGTTTTGCTAGCAGGAGTTCAACCCCAACGAACACAGCCCGGAGACCCCTGGGGCAAAAACGGCTTCCGACGAACAATAGGTGCTTGCTGTGGAACACCTATCCCAAGTGGGGGAAGCCAGCTCAACAAAATGCCACATACCCAGGTGTAAGAAACAACATTGCCCAGGCATGGTCTAAGCCCCTCACCTCGTCCCTGTGCTTTGGGGAGTCGGAGGGACACCCGAGGCCCACGGCCCTGAGACCCCTTTGCAAAAAGCCGGCTTCCCACGGAAAGAGTTTTCCTGAGGTGCAGACCCTATCCCAAGTGGTTGTGGCAAGGTAAAGCAAATGCCCTCCTCTTCTCTGGAAGAAACCACAGTGCCCAGCCATGTTCTAAGCCCTCCCATCCTCCCTGGACTTCTGGCAGCAGGAGTGAAAAGAGAGGAGCAGAGCACTGGGACCCGTTTGACAAAACCCGGGTTCCCACGGGAAAGTCTTTCTCCACGTGCAGACATGCTCCCAGGTGCCTGTGGCAAGGGGAAGGAAATGCCATACACTGACCTGGAAGAGACCACAGGGCCCAGGCACAGTCTGAACCCTTCCCTCAACCCGGCGGTTTTGCTAGCAGGAGTTCAACCCCAACGAACACAGCCCCGAGACCCCTGGAGCAAAAACGGCTTCAGACGATCAATAGGTGCTTGCTGTGGAACACTCATCCCAAGTGGGGGAAGCCAGCTCAACAAAATGCCACACACCCAGGTGTAAGAAACAACATTGCCCAGGCATGGTCTAAGCCCCTCACCTCGTCCCTGTGCTTTGGGGAGCTGGAGGGACACCCGAGGCCCACGGCCCTGAGACCCCTTTGCAAAAAGCCGGCTTCCCACGGAAAGAGTTTTCCTGAGGTGCAGACCCTATCCCAAGTGGTTGTGGCAAGGTAAAGCAAATGCCCTCCACTTCTCTGGAAGAAACCAGAGTGCCCAGACATGTTCTAAGCCCGCCCATCCTCCCTGGGCTTCTGGCAGCAGGAGTGAAAAGAGAGGAGCAGAGCAATGGGACCCGTTTGACAAAACCCGGCTTCCAACGGGAAAGTCTTTCTCCACGTGCAGACATGCTCCCAGGTGCCTGGGGCAAGGGGAAGGAAATGCCATACACTGACCTGGAAGAGACCACAGGGCCCAGGCACAGTCTGAACCCTTCCCTCAACCCGGCGGTTTTCCTAGCAGGAGTTCAACCCCAACGAACACAGCCCGGAGACCCCTGGGGCAAAAACGGCTTCCGACGATCAATAGGTGCTTGCTGTGGAACACCTATCCCAAGTGGGGGAAGCCAGCTCAACAAAATGCCACATACCCAGGTGTAAGAAACAACATTGCCCAGGCATGGTCTAAGCCCCTCACCTCGTCCCTGTGCTTTGGGGAGTCGGAGGGACACCCAAGGCCCACGGCCCTGAGACCCCTTTGCAAAAAGCCGGCTTCCCACGGAAAGAGTTTTCCTGAGGTGCAGACCCTATCCCAAGTGGTTGTGGCAAGGTAAAGCAAATGCCCTCCTCTTCTCTGGAAGAAACCACAGTGCCCAGCCATGTTCTAAGCCCTCCCATCCTCCCTGGGCTTCTGGCAGCAGGAGTGAAAAGAGAGGAGCAGAGCACTGGGACCCGTTTGACAAAACCCGGCTTCCCACCGGAAAGTCTTTCTCCACGTGCAGACATGCTCCCAGGTGCCTGGGGCAAGGGGAAGGAAATGCCATACACTGACCTGGAAGAGACCACAGGGCCCAGGCACAGTCTGAACCCCTCCCTCAACCCGGCGGTTTTGCTAGCAGGAGTTCAACCCCAACGAACACAGCCCCGAGACCCCTGGGGCAAAAACGGCTTCAGACGATCAATAGGTGCTTGCTGTGGAACACTCATCCCAAGTGGGGGAAGCCAGCTCAACAAAATGCCACACACCCAGGTGTAAGAAACAACATTGCCCAGGCTTGGTCTAAGCCCCTCACCTCGTCCCTGTGCTTTGGGGAGCAGGAGGGACACCCGAGGCCCACGGCCCTGAGACCCCTTTGCAAAAAGCCGGCTTCCCACGGAAAGAGTTTTCCTGAGGTGCAGACCCTATCCCAAGTGGTTGTGGCAAGGTAAAGCAAATGCCCTCCACTTCTCTGGAAGAAACCAGAGTGCCCAGACATGTTCTAAGCCCGCCCATCCTCCCTGGGCTTCTGGCAGCAGGAGTGAAAAGAGAGGAGCAGAGCAATGGGACCCGTTTGACAAAACCCGGCTTCCAACGGGAAAGTCTTTCTCCACGTGCAGACATGCTCCCAGGTGCCTGGGGCAAGGGGAAGGAAATGCCATACACTGACCTGGAAGAGACCACAGGGCCCAGGCACAGTCTGAACCCTTCCCTCAACCCGGCGGTTTTGCTAGCAGGAGTTCAACCCCAACGAACACAGCCCGGAGACCCCTGGGGCAAAAACGGCTTCCGACGAACAATAGGTGCTTGCTGTGGAACACCTATCCCAAGTGGGGGTAGCCTGCTCAACAAAATGCCACACACCCAGTGTAAGAAACAACATTGCCCAGGCATGGTCTAAGCCCCTCACCTCGTCCCTGTGCTTTGGGGAGCCGGAGGGACAGCCGAAGCACACGGCGCTGAGACCCCTTTGCAAAAAGCCGGCTTCCCACGGAAACAGTTTTCCTGAGGTGCAGACCCTATCCCAAGTGGTTGTGGCAAGGTAAAGCAAATGCCCTCCACTTGTCTGGAAGAAACCACAGTGCCCAGCCATGTTCTAAGCCCTCCCATCCTCCCTGGGCTTCTGACAGCAGGAGTGAAAAGAGAGGAGCAGAGCACGGGGACCCGTTTGACAAAAACCGGCTTCCCACGGGAAAGTCTTTCTCCACGTGCAGACATGCTCCCAGGTGCCTGTGGCAAGGGGAAGGTAATGCCATACACTGACCTGGAAGAGAGCACAGGGCCCAGGCACAGTCTGAACCCTTCCCTCAACCCGGCGGTTTTGCTAGCAGGAGTTCAACCCCAACGAACACAGCCCGGAGACCCCTGGGGCAAAAACGGCTTCCGAAGAACAATAGGTGCTTGCTGTGGAACACCTATCCCAAGTGGGGGTAGCCTGCTCAACAAAATGCCACACACCCAGTGTAAGAAACAACATTGCCCAGGCATGGTCTAAGCCCCTCACCTCGTCCCTGTGCTTTGGGGAGCCGGAGGGACAGCCGAAGCACACGGCGCTGAGACCCCTTTGCAAAAAGCGGGCTTCCCACGGAGACAGTTTTCCTGATGTGCAGACCCTATCCCAAGTGGTTGTGGCAAGGTAAAGCAAATGCCCTCCACTTCTCTGGAAGAAACCACAGTGCCCAGCCATGTTCTAAGCCCTCCCATCCTCCCTGGGCTTCTGGCAGCAGGAGTGAAAAGAGAGGAGCAGAGCACTGGGACCCTTTTGACAAAACCCGGCTTCTCACGGGAAAGTCTTTCTCCACGTGCAGACATGCTCCCAGGTGCCTGGGGCAAGGGGAAGGAAATGCCATACACTGACCTGGAAGAGACCACAGGGCCCAGGCACAGTCTGAACCCTTCCCTCAACTCGGCGGTTTTGCTAGAAGGAGTTCAACCCCAACGAACACAGCCCGGAGACCCCTGGGGCAAAAACGGCTTCCGATGATCAATAGGTGCTTGCTGTGGAACACTCATCCCAAGTGGGGGAAGCCAGCTCAACAAAATGCCACACACCCAGGTGTAAGAAACAACATTGCCCAGGCTTGGTCTCAGCCCCTCACCTCGTCCCTGTGCTTTGGGGAGCAGGAGGGACACCCGAGGCCCACGGCCCTGAGACCCCTTTGCAAAAAGCCGGCTTCCCACGGAAAGAGTTTTCCTGAGGTGCAGACCCTATCCCAAGTGGTTGTGGCAAGGAAAAGCAAATGCCCTCCACTTCTCTGGAAGAAACCACAGTGCCCAGCCATGTTCTAAGCCCGCCCATCCTCCCTGGGCTTCTGGCAGCAGGAGTGAAAAGAGAGGAGCAGAGCAATGGGACCCGTTTGACAAAACCCGGCTTCCCACGGGAAAGTCTTTCTCCACGTGCAGACATGCTCCCAGGTGCCTGGGGCAAGGGGAAGGAAATGCCATACACTGACCTGGAAGAGACCACAGGGCCCAGGCACAGTCTGAACCCTTCCCTCAACCCGGCGGTTTTCCTAGCAGGAGTTCAACCCCAACGAACACAGCCCGGAGACCCCTGGGGCAAAAACGGCTTCCGACGAACAATAGGTGCTTGCTGTGGAACACCTATCCCAAGTGGGGGAAGCCAGCTCAACAAAATGCCACATACCCAGGTGTAAGAAACAACATTGCCCAGGCATGGTCTAAGCCCCTCACCTCGTCCCTGTGCTTTGGGGAGTCGGAGGGACACCCGAGGCCCACGGCCCTGAGACCCCTTTGCAAAAAGCCGGCTTCCCACGGAAAGAGTTTTCCTGAGGTGCAGACCCTATCCCAAGTGGTTGTGGCAAGGTAAAGCAAATGCCCTCCTCTTCTCTGGAAGAAACCACAGTGCCCAGCCATGTTCTAAGCCCTCCCATCCTCCCTGGACTTCTGGCAGCAGGAGTGAAAAGAGAGGAGCAGAGCACTGGGACCCGTTTGACAAAACCCGGGTTCCCACGGGAAAGTCTTTCTCCACGTGCAGACATGCTCCCAGGTGCCTGTGGCAAGGGGAAGGAAATGCCATACACTGACCTGGAAGAGACCACAGGGCCCAGGCACAGTCTGAACCCTTCCCTCAACCCGGCGGTTTTGCTAGCAGGAGTTCAACCCCAACGAACACAGCCCCGAGACCCCTGGGGCAAAAACGGCTTCCGACGATCAATAGGTGCTTGCTGTGGAACACTCATCCCAAGTGGGGGAAGCCAGCTCAACAAAATGCCACACACCCAGGTGTAAGAAACAACATTGCCCAGGCATGGTCTAAGCCCCTCACCTCGTCCCTGTGCTTTGGGGAGCTGGAGGGACACCCGAGGCCCACGGCCCTGAGACCCCTTTGCAAAAAGCCGGCTTCCCACGGAAAGAGTTTTCCTGAGGTGCAGACCCTATCCCAAGTGGTTGTGGCAAGGTAAAGCAAATGCCCTCCACTTCTCTGGAAGAAACCAGAGTGCCCAGACATGTTCTAAGCCCGCCCATCCTCCCTGGGCTTCTGGCAGCAGGAGTGAAAAGAGAGGAGCAGAGCAATGGGACCCGTTTGACAAAACCCGGCTTCCAACGGGAAAGTCTTTCTCCACGTGCAGACATGCTCCCAGGTGCCTGGGGCAAGGGGAAGGAAATGCCATACACTGACCTGGAAGAGACCACAGGGCCCAGGCACAGTCTGAACCCTTCCCTCAACCCGGCGGTTTTCCTAGCAGGAGTTCAACCCCAACGAACACAGCCCGGAGACCCCTGGGGCAAAAACGGCTTCCGACGATCAATAGGTGCTTGCTGTGGAACACCTATCCCAAGTGGGGGAAGCCAGCTCAACAAAATGCCACATACCCAGGTGTAAGAAACAACATTGCCCAGGCATGGTCTAAGCCCCTCACCTCGTCCCTGTGCTTTGGGGAGTCGGAGGGACACCCGAGGCCCACGGCCCTGAGACCCCTTTGCAAAAAGCCGGCTTCCCACGGAAAGAGTTTTCCTGAGGTGCAGACCCTATCCCAAGTGGTTGTGGCAAGGTAAAGCAAATGCCCTCCTCTTCTCTGGAAGAAACCACAGTGCCCAGCCATGTTCTAAGCCCTCCCATCCTCCCTGGGCTTCTGGCAGCAGGAGTGAAAAGAGAGGAGCAGAGCACTGGGACCCGTTTGACAAAACCCGGCTTCCCACCGGAAAGTCTTTCTCCACGTGCAGACATGCTCCCAGGTGCCTGGGGCAAGGGGAAGGAAATGCCATACACTGACCTGGAAGAGACCACAGGGCCCAGGCACAGTCTGAACCCCTCCCTCAACCCGGCGGTTTTGCTAGCAGGAGTTCAACCCCAACGAACACAGCCCCGAGACCCCTGGGGCAAAAACGGCTTCAGACGATCAATAGGTGCTTGCTGTGGAACACTCATCCCAAGTGGGGGAAGCCAGCTCAACAAAATGCCACACACCCAGGTGTAAGAAACAACATTGCCCAGGCTTGGTCTAAGCCCCTCACCTCGTCCCTGTGCTTTGGGGAGCAGGAGGGACACCCGAGGCCCACGGCCCTGAGACCCCTTTGCAAAAAGCCGGCTTCCCACGGAAAGAGTTTTCCTGAGGTGCAGACCCTATCCCAAGTGGTTGTGGCAAGGTAAAGCAAATGCCCTCCACTTCTCTGGAAGAAACCAGAGTGCCCAGACATGTTCTAAGCCCGCCCATCCTCCCTGGGCTTCTGGCAGCAGGAGTGAAAAGAGAGGAGCAGAGCAATGGGACCCGTTTGACAAAACCCGGCTTCCAACGGGAAAGTCTTTCTCCACGTGCAGACATGCTCCCAGGTGCCTGGGGCAAGGGGAAGGAAATGCCATACACTGACCTGGAAGAGACCACAGGGCCCAGGCACAGTCTGAACCCTTCCCTCAACCCGGCGGTTTTGCTAGCAGGAGTTCAACCCCAACGAACACAGCCCGGAGACCCCTGGGGCAAAAACGGCTTCCGACGAACAATAGGTGCTTGCTGTGGAACACCTATCCCAAGTGGGGGTAGCCTGCTCAACAAAATGCCACACACCCAGTGTAAGAAACAACATTGCCCAGGCATGGTCTAAGCCCCTCACCTCGTCCCTGTGCTTTGGGGAGCCGGAGGGACAGCCGAAGCACACGGCGCTGAGACCCCTTTGCAAAAAGCCGGCTTCCCACGGAAACAGTTTTCCTGAGGTGCAGACCCTATCCCAAGTGGTTGTGGCAAGGTAAAGCAAATGCCCTCCACTTGTCTGGAAGAAACCACAGTGCCCAGCCATGTTCTAAGCCCTCCCATCCTCCCTGGGCTTCTGACAGCAGGAGTGAAAAGAGAGGAGCAGAGCACGGGGACCCGTTTGACAAAAACCGGCTTCCCACGGGAAAGTCTTTCTCCACGTGCAGACATGCTCCCAGGTGCCTGTGGCAAGGGGAAGGTAATGCCATACACTGACCTGGAAGAGAGCACAGGGCCCAGGCACAGTCTGAACCCTTCCCTCAACCCGGCGGTTTTCCTAGCAGGAGTTCAACCCCAAGGAACACAGCCCGGAGACCCCTGGGGCAAAAACGGCTTCCGAAGAACAATAGGTGCTTGCTGTGGAACACCTATCCCAAGTGGGGGTAGCCTGCTCAACAAAATGCCACACACCCAGTGTAAGAAACAACATTGCCCAGGCATGGTCTAAGCCCCTCACCTCGTCCCTGTGCTTTGGGGAGCCGGAGGGACAGCCGAAGCACACGGCGCTGAGACCCCTTTGCAAAAAGCGGGCTTCCCACGGAGACAGTTTTCCTGATGTGCAGACCCTATCCCAAGTGGTTGTGGCAAGGTAAAGCAAATGCCCTCCACTTCTCTGGAAGAAACCACAGTGCCCAGCCATGTTCTAAGCCCTCCCATCCTCCCTGGGCTTCTGGCAGCAGGAGTGAAAAGAGAGGAGCAGAGCACTGGGACCCTTTTGACAAAACCCGGCTTCTCACGGGAAAGTCTTTCTCCACGTGCAGACATGCTCCCAGGTGCCTGGGGCAAGGGGAAGGAAATGCCATACACTGACCTGGAAGAGACCACAGGGCCCAGGCACAGTCTGAACCCTTCCCTCAACTCGGCGGTTTTGCTAGAAGGAGTTCAACCCCAACGAACACAGCCCGGAGACCCCTGGGGCAAAAACGGCTTCCGATGATCAATAGGTGCTTGCTGTGGAACACTCATCCCAAGTGGGGGAAGCCAGCTCAACAAAATGCCACACACCCAGGTGTAAGAAACAACATTGCCCAGGCTTGGTCTCAGCCCCTCACCTCGTCCCTGTGCTTTGGGGAGCAGGAGGGACACCCGAGGCCCACGGCCCTGAGACCCCTTTGCAAAAAGCCGGTTTCCCACGGAAACAGTTTTCCTGAGGTGCAGACCCTATCCCAAGTGGTTGTGGCAAGGTAAAGCAAATGCCCTCCACTTCTCTGGAAGAAAACACAGTGCCTAGCCATGTTCTAAGCCCTCCCATCCTCCCTGGGCTTCTGGCAGCAGGAGTGAAAAGAGAGGAGCAGAGCACGGGGACCCGTTTGACAAAAACCGGCTTCCCACGGGAAAGTCTTTCTCCACGTGCAGACATGCTCCCAGGTGCCTGGGGCAAGGGGAAGGTAATGCCATACACTGACCTGGAAGAGAGCACAGGGCCCAGGCACAGTCTGAACCCTTCCCTCAACCCGGCGGTTTTGCTAGCAGAAGTTCAACCCCAACGAACACAGCCCGGAGACCCCTGGGGCAAAAACGGCTTCTGACGAACAATAGGTGCTTGCTGTGGAACACCTATCCCAAGTGGGGGAAGCCAGCTCAACAAAATGCCACACACCCAGTGTAAGAAACAACATTGCCCAGGCATGGTCTAAGCCCCTCACCTCGTCCCTGTGCTTTGGGGAGCCGGAGGGACAGCCGAGGCACATGGCCCTGAGACCCCTTTGCAAAAAGCCGGCTTCCCACGGAGACAGTTTTCCTGAGGTGCAGACCCTATCCCAAGTGGTTGTGGCAAGGTAAAGCAAATGCCCTCCACTTCTCTGGAAGAAACCACAGTGCCCAGCCATGTTCTAAGCCCTCCCATCCTCCCTGGGCTTCTGGCAGCAGGAGTGAAAAGAGAGGAGCAGAGCACTGGGACCCGTTTGACAAAACCCGGCTTCCCACGGGAAAGTCTTTCTCCGCGTGCAGACATGCTCCCAGGTACCTGTGGCAAGGGGAAGGAAATGCCATACACTGACCTGGAAGAGACCACAGGGCCCAGGCACAGTCTGAACCCTTCCCTCAACCCGGCGGTTTTGCTAGCAGGAGTTCAACCCCAACGAACACAGCCCGGAGACCCCTGGGGCAAAAACGGCTTCCGACGAACAATAGGCCCTTGCTGTGGAAAACCAATCCCAAGTGGGGGTAGCCAGCTCAACAAAATGCCACACACCCAGGTGTAAGAAACAACATTGCCCAGGCATGGTCTAAGCCCCTCACCTCGTCCCTGTGCTTTGGGGAGCCGGAGCGACACCCGAGGCCCACGGCCCTGAGACCCCTTTGCAAAAAGCCGGCTTCCCATCGAAACAGTTTTCCTGAGGTGCAGACCCTATCCCAAGTGGTTGTGGCAAGGTAAAGCAAATGCCCTCCACTTCTCTGGAAGAAACCACAGTGCCCAACCATGTTCTAAGCCCTCCCATCCTCCCTGGGCTTCTGGCAGCAGGAGTGAAAAGAGAGGAGCAGAGCACTGGGACCCGTTTGACAAAACCCGGCTTCCCACGGGAAAGTCTTTCTCCGCGTGCAGACATGCTCCCAGGTACCTGTGGCAAGGGGAAGGAAATGCCATACACTGACCTGGAAGAGACCACAGGGCCCAGGCACAGTCTGAACCCTTCCCTCAACCCGGCGGTTTTGCTAGCAGGAGTTCAACCCCAACGAACACAGCCCGGAGACCCCTGGGGCAAAAACGGCTTCCGACGAACAATAGGCGCTTGCTGTGGAACACCTATCCCAAGTGGGGGAAGCCAGCTCAACAAAATGCCACACACCCAGGTGTAAGAAACAACATTGCCCAGGCTTGGTCTAAGCCCCTCACCTCGTCCCGGTGCTTTGGGGAGCCGGAGGGACAACCGAGGCTCACGAACCTGAGACCCCTTTGCAAAAAGTCGGCTTCCCACGGAAACAGTTTTCCTGAGGTGCAGAACCTATCCCAAGTGGTTGTGGCAAGGTAAAGCAAATGCCCTCCAGTTCTCTGGAAGAAACCACAGTGCCCAGCCATGTTCTAAGCCCTCCCATCCTCCCTGGGCTTCTGGCAGCAGGAGTGAAAAGAGAGGAGCAGAGCACGGGGAATCGTTTGACAAAAACCGGCTTCCCACGGGAAAGTCTTTGTCCACGTGCAGACATGCGCCCAGGTGCCTGGGGCAAGGGGAAGGAAATGCCATACACTGACCTGGAAGTGACCACAGGGCCCAGGCACAGTCTGAACCCTTCCCTCAACCCGGCGGTTTTGCTAGCAGGAGTTCAACCCCAACGAACACAGCCCGGAGACCCCTGGGGCAAAAACGGCTTCCGATGATCAGTAGGTGCTTGCTGTGGAACACCTATCCCAAGTGGGGGAAGCCAGCTCAACAAAATGCCACACACCCAGGTGTAAGACACAACATTGCCCAGGCATGGTCTAAGCCCCTCACCTCGTCCCTGTGCTTTGGGGAGCCGGAGGAACAGCCGAGGCCCACGGCCCTGAGACCCCTTTGCAAAAAGCCGGTTTCCCACGGAAACAGTTTTCCTGAGGTGCAGACCCTATCCCAAGTGGTTGTGGCAAGGTAAAGCAAATGCCCTCCACTTCTCTGGAAGAAACCACAGTGCCTAGCCATGTTCTAAGCCCTCCCATCCTCCCTGGGCTTCTGGCAGCAGGAGTGAAAAGAGAGGAGCAGAGCACGGGGACCCGTTTGACAAAAACCGGCTTCCCACGGGAAAGTCTTTCTCCACGTGCAGACATGCTCCCAGGTGCCTGGGGCAAGGGGAAGGTAATGCCATACACTGACCTGGAAGAGAGCACAGGGCCCAGGCACAGTCTGAACCCTTCCCTCAACCCGGCGGTTTTGCTAGCAGAAGTTCAACCCCAACGAACACAGCCCGGAGACCCCTGGGGCAAAAACGGCTTCTGACGAACAATAGGTGCTTGCTGTGGAACACCTATCCCAACTGGGGGAAGCCAGCTCAACAAAATGCCACACACCCAGTGTAAGAAACAACATTGCCCAGGCATGGTCTAAGCCCCTCACCTCGTCCCTGTGCTTTGGGGAGCCGGAGGGACAGCCGAGGCACATGGCCCTGAGACCCCTTTGCAAAAAGCCGGCTTCCCACGGAGACAGTTTTCCTGAGGTGCAGACCCTATCCCAAGTGGTTGTGGCAAGGTAAAGCAAATGCCCTCCACTTCTCTGGAAGAAACCACAGTGCAAGGCCATGTTCTAAGCCCTCCCATCCTCCCTGGGCTTCTGGCAGCAGGAGTGAAAAGAGAGGAGCAGAGCACTGGGACCCGTTTGACACACCCGGCTTCCCACGGGAAAGTCTTTCTCAACGTGCAGACATGCTCCCAGGTGCCTGTGGCAAGGGGAAGGAAATGCCATACCCTGACCTGGAAGAGACCACAGGGCCCAGGCACAGTCTGAACCCTTCCCTCAACCCGGCGGTTTTGCTAGCAGGAGTTCAACCCCAACGAACACAGCCCGGAGACCCCTGGGGCAAAAACGGCTTCCGACGAACAATAGGCCCTTGCTGTGGAAAACCAATCCCAAGTGGGGGTAGCCAGCTCAACAAAATGCCACACACCCAGGTGTAAGAAACAACATTGCCCAGGCATGGTCTAAGCCCCTCACCTCATCCCTGTGCTTTGGGGAGCCGGAGCGACACCCGAGGCCCACGGCCCTGAGACCCCTTTGCAAAAAGCCGGCTTCCCATCGAAACAGTTTTCCTGAGGTGCAGACCCTATCCCAAGTGGTTGTGGCAAGGTAAAGCAAATGCCCTCCACTTCTCTGGAAGAAACCACAGTGCCCAACCATGTTCTAAGCCCTCCCATCCTCCCTGGGCTTCTGGCAGCAGGAGTGAAAAGAGAGGAGCAGAGCACTGGGACCCGTTTGACAAAACCCGGCTTCCCACGGGAAAGTCTTTCTCCGCGTGCAGACATGCTCCCAGGTACCTGTGGCAAGGGGAAGGAAATGCCATACACTGACCTGGAAGAGACCACAGGGCCCAGGCACAGTCTGAACCCTTCCCTCAACCCGGCGGTTTTGCTAGCAGGAGTTCAACCCCAACGAACACAGCCCGGAGACCCCTGGGGCAAAAACGGCTTCCGACGAACAATAGGCGCTTGCTGTGGAACACCTATCCCAAGTGGGGGAAGCCAGCTCAACAAAATGCCACACACCCAGGTGTAAGAAACAACATTGCCCAGGCTTGGTCTAAGCCCCTCACCTCGTCCCGGTGCTTTGGGGAGCCGGAGGGACAACCGAGGCTCACGAACCTGAGACCCCTTTGCAAAAAGTCGGCTTCCCACGGAAACAGTTTTCCTGAGGTGCAGAACCTATCCCAAGTGGTTGTGGCAAGGTAAAGCAAATGCCCTCCACTTCTCTGGAAGAAACCACAGTGCCCAGCCATGTTCTAAGCCCTCCCATCCTCCCTGGGCTTCTGGCAGCAGGAGTGAAAAGAGAGGAGCAGAGCACGGGGAATCGTTTGACAAAAACCGGCTTCCCACGGGAAAGTCTTTGTCCACGTGCAGACATGCGCCCAGGTGCCTGGGGCAAGGGGAAGGAAATGCCATACACTGACCTGGAAGTGACCACAGGGCCCAGGCACAGTCTGAACCCTTCCCTCAACCCGGCGGTTTTGCTAGCAGGAGTTCAACCCCAACGAACACAGCCCGGAGACCCCTGGGGCAAAAACGGCTTCCGATGATCAGTAGGTGCTTGCTGTGGAACACCTATCCCAAGTGGGGGAAGCCAGCTCAACAAAATGCCACACACCCAGGTGTAAGACACAACATTGCCCAGGCATGGTCTAAGCCCCTCACCTCGTCCCTGTGCTTTGGGGAGCCGGAGGGACAGCCGAGGCCCACGGCCCTGAGACCCCTTTGCAAAAAGCCGGTTTCCCACGGAAACAGTTTTCCTGAGGTGCAGACCCTATCCCAAGTGGTTGTGGCAAGGTAAAGCAAATGCCCTCCACTTCTCTGGAAGAAACCACAGTGCCTAGCCATGTTCTAAGCCCTCCCATCCTCCCTGGGCTTCTGGCAGCAGGAGTGAAAAGAGAGGAGCAGAGCACGGGGACCCGTTTGACAAAAACCGGCTTCCCACGGGAAAGTCTTTCTCCACGTGCAGACATGCTCCCAGGTGCCTGGGGCAAGGGGAAGGTAATGCCATACACTGACCTGGAAGAGAGCACAGGGCCCAGGCACAGTCTAAACCCTTCCCTCAACCCGGCGGTTTTGCTAGCAGAAGTTCAACCCCAACGAACACAGACCGGAGACCCCTGGGGCAAAAACGGCTTCTGACGAACAATAGGTGCTTGCTGTGGAACACCTATCCCAAGTGGGGGAAGCCAGCTCAACAAAATGCCACACACCCAGTGTAAGAAACAACATTGCCCAGGCATGGTCTAAGCCCCTCACCTCGTCCCTGTGCTTTGGGGAGCCGGAGGGACAGCCGAGGCACATGGCCCTGAGACCCCTTTGCAAAAAGCCGGCTTCCCACGGAGACAGTTTTCCTGAGGTGCAGACCCTATCCCAAGTGGTTGTGGCAAGGTAAAGCAAATGCCCTCCACTTCTCTGGAAGAAACCACAGTGCAAGGCCATGTTCTAAGCCCTCCCATCCTCCCTGGGCTTCTGGCAGCAGGAGTGAAAAGAGAGGAGCAGAGCACTGGGACCCGTTTGACAAAACCCGGCTTCCCACGGGAAAGTCTTTCTCCGCGTGCAGACATGCTCCCAGGTACCTGTGGCAAGGGGAAGGAAATGCCATACACTGACCTGGAAGAGACCACAGGGCCCAGGCACAGTCTGAACCCTTCCCTCAACCCGGCGGTTTTGCTAGCAGGAGTTCAACCCCAACGAACACAGCCCGGAGACCCCTGGGGCAAAAACGGCTTCCGACGAACAATAGGCGCTTGCTGTGGAACACCTATCCCAAGTGGGGGAAGCCAGCTCAACAAAATGCCACACACCCAGGTGTAAGAAACAACATTGCCCAGGCTTGGTCTAAGCCCCTCACCTCGTCCCGGTGCTTTGGGGAGCCGGAGGGACAACCGAGGCTCACGAACCTGAGACCCCTTTGCAAAAAGTCGGCTTCCCACGGAAACAGTTTTCCTGAGGTGCAGAATCTATCCCAAGTGGTTGTGGCAAGGTAAAGCAAATGCCCTCCAGTTCTCTGGAAGAAACCACAGTGCCCAGCCATGTTCTAAGCCCTCCCATCCTCCCTGGGCTTCTGGCAGCAGGAGTGAAAAGAGAGGAGCAGAGCACGGGGAATCGTTTGACAAAAACCGGCTTCCCACGGGAAAGTCTTTGTCCACGTGCAGACATGCGCCCAGGTGCCTGGGGCAAGGGGAAGGAAATGCCATACACTGACCTGGAAGTGACCACAGGGCCCAGGCACAGTCTGAACCCTTCCCTCAACCCGGCGGTTTTGCTAGCAGGAGTTCAACCCCAACGAACACAGCCCGGAGACCCCTGGGGCAAAAACGGCTTCCGATGATCAGTAGGTGCTTGCTGTGGAACACCTATCCCAAGTGGGGGAAGCCAGCTCAACAAAATGCCACACACCCAGGTGTAAGACACAACATTGCCCAGGCATGGTCTAAGCCCCTCACCTCGTCCCTGTGCTTTGGGGAGCCGGAGGGACAGCCGAGGCCCACGGCCCTGAGACCCCTTTGCAAAAAGCCGGTTTCCCACGGAAACAGTTTTCCTGAGGTGCAGACCCTATCCCAAGTGGTTGTGGCAAGGTAAAGCAAATGCCCTCCACTTCTCTGGAAGAAACCACAGTGCCTAGCCATGTTCTAAGCCCTCCCATCCTCCCTGGGCTTCTGGCAGCAGGAGTGAAAAGAGAGGAGCAGAGCACGGGGACCCGTTTGACAAAAACCGGCTTCCCACGGGAAAGTCTTTCTCCACGTGCAGACATGCTCCCAGGTGCCTGGGGCAAGGGGAAGGTAATGCCATACACTGACCTGGAAGAGAGCACAGGGCCCAGGCACAGTCTGAACCCTTCCCTCAACCCGGCGGTTTTGCTAGCAGAAGTTCAACCCCAACGAACACAGCCCGGAGACCCCTGGGGCAAAAACGGCTTCTGACGAACAATAGGTGCTTGCTGTGGAACACCTATCCCAAGTGGGGGAAGCCAGCTCAACAAAATGCCACACACCCAGTGTGAGAAACAACATTGCCCAGGCATGGTCTAAGCCCCTCACCTCGTCCCTGTGCTTTGGGGAGCCGGAGGGACAGCCGAGGCCCACGGCCCTGAGACCCCTTTGCAAAAAGCCGGCTTCCCACGGAGACAGTTTTCCTGAGGTGCAGACCCTATCCCAAGTGGTTGTGGCAAGGTAAAGCAAATGCCCTCCACTTCTCTGGAAGAAACCACAGTGCAAGGCCATGTTCTAAGCCCTCCCATCCTCCCTGGGCTTCTGGCAGCAGGAGTGAAAAGAGAGGAGCAGAGCACTGGGACCCGTTTGACACACCCGGCTTCCCACGGGAAAGTCTTTCTCAACGTGCAGACATGCTCCCAGGTGCCTGTGGCAAGGGGAAGGAAATGCCATACCCTGACCTGGAAGAGACCACAGTGCCCAGGCACAGTCTGAACCCTTCCCTCAACCCGGCGGTTTTGCTAGCAGGAGTTCAACCCCAACGAACACAGCCCGGAGACCCCTGGGGCAAAAACGGCTTCCGACGAACAATAGGCCCTTGCTGTGGAAAACCAATCCCAAGTGGGGGTAGCCAGCTCAACAAAATGCCACACACCCAGGTGTAAGAAACAACATTGCCCAGGCATGGTCTAAGCCCCTCACCTCGTCCCTGTGCTTTGGGGAGCCGGAGCGACACCCGAGGCCCACGGCCCTGAGACCCCTTTGCAAAAAGCCGGCTTCCCATCGAAACAGTTTTCCTGAGGTGCAGACCCTATCCCAAGTGGTTGTGGCAAGGTAAAGCAAATGCCCTCCACTTCTCTGGAAGAAACCACAGTGCCCAACCATGTTCTAAGCCCTCCCATCCTCCCTGGGCTTCTGGCAGCAGGAGTGAAAAGAGAGGAGCAGAGCACTGGGACCCGTTTGACAAAACCCGGCTTCCCACGGGAAAGTCTTTCTCCGCGTGCAGACATGCTCCCAGGTACCTGTGGCAAGGGGAAGGAAATGCCATACACTGACCTGGAAGAGACCACAGGGCCCAGGCACAGTCTGAACCCTTCCCTCAACCCGGCGGTTTTGCTAGCAGGAGTTCAACCCCAACGAACACAGCCCGGAGACCCCTGGGGCAAAAACGGCTTCCGACGAACAATAGGCGCTTGCTGTGGAACACCTATCCCAAGTGGGGGAAGCCAGCTCAACAAAATGCCACACACCCAGGTGTAAGAAACAACATTGCCCAGGCTTGGTCTAAGCCCCTCACCTCGTCCCGGTGCTTTGGGGAGCCGGAGGGACAACCGAGGCTCACGAACCTGAGACCCCTTTGCAAAAAGTCGGCTTCCCACGGAAACAGTTTTCCTGAGGTGCAGAACCTATCCCAAGTGGTTGTGGCAAGGTAAAGCAAATGCCCTCCAGTTCTCTGGAAGAAACCACAGTGCCCAGCCATGTTCTAAGCCCTCCCATCCTCCCTGGGCTTCTGGCAGCAGGAGTGAAAAGAGAGGAGCAGAGCACGGGGAATCGTTTGACAAAAACCGGCTTCCCACGGGAAAGTCTTTGTCCACGTGCAGACATGCGCCCAGGTGCCTGGGGCAAGGGGAAGGAAATGCCATACACTGACCTGGAAGTGACCACAGGGCCCAGGCACAGTCTGAACCCTTCCCTCAACCCGGCGGTTTTGCTAGCAGGAGTTCAACCCCAACGAACACAGCCCGGAGACCCCTGGGGCAAAAACGGCTTCCGATGATCAGTAGGTGCTTGCTGTGGAACACCTATCCCAAGTGGGGGAAGCCAGCTCAACAAAATGCCACACACCCAGGTGTAAGACACAACATTGCCCAGGCATGGTCTAAGCCCCTCACCTCGTCCCTGTGCTTTGGGGAGCCGGAGGGACAGCCGAGGCCCACGGCCCTGAGACCCCTTTGCAAAAAGCCGGTTTCCCACGGAAACAGTTTTCCTGAGGTGCAGACCCTATCCCAAGTGGTTGTGGCAAGGTAAAGCAAATGCCCTCCACTTCTCTGGAAGAAACCACAGTGCCTAGCCATGTTCTAAGCCCTCCCATCTTCCCTGGGCTTCTGGCAGCAGGAGTGAAAAGAGAGGAGCAGAGCACGGGGACCCGTTTGACAAAAACCGGCTTCCCACGGGAAAGTCTTTCTCCACGTGCAGACATGCTCCCAGGTGCCTGGGGCAAGGGGAAGGTAATGCCATACACTGACCTGGAAGAGAGCACAGGGCCCAGGCACAGTCTGAACCCTTCCCTCAACCCGGCGGTTTTGCTAGCAGAAGTTCAACCCCAACGAACACAGCCCGGAGACCCCTGGGGCAAAAACGGCTTCTGACGAACAATAGGTGCTTGCTGTGGAACACCTATCCCAAGTGGGGGAAGCCAGCTCAACAAAATGCCACACACCCAGTGTAAGAAACAACATTGCCCAGGCATGGTCTAAGCCCCTCACCTCGTCCCTGTGCTTTGGGGAGCCGGAGGGACAGCCGAGGCACACGGCCCTGAGACCCCTTTGCAAAAAGCCGGCTTCCCACGGAGACAGTTTTCCTGAGGTGCAGACCCTATCCCAAGTGGTTGTGGCAAGGTAAAGCAAATGCCCTCCACTTCTCTGGAAGAAACCACAGTGCAAGGCCATGTTCTAAGCCCTCCCATCCTCCCTGGGCTTCTGGCAGCAGGAGTGAAAAGAGAGGAGCAGAGCACTGGGACCCGTTTGACACACCCGGCTTCCCACGGGAAAGTCTTTCTCAACGTGCAGACATGCTCCCAGGTGCCTGTGGCAAGGGGAAGGAAATGCCATACACTGACCTGGAAGAGACCACAGGGCCCAGGCACAGTCTGAACCCTTCCCTCAACCCGGCGGTTTTGCTAGCAGGAGTTCAACCCCAACGAACACAGCCCGGAGACCCCTGGGGCAAAAACGGCTTCCGACGAACAATAGGCCCTTGCTGTGGAAAACCAATCCCAAGTGGGGGTAGCCAGCTCAACAAAATGCCACACACCCAGGTGTAAGAAACAACATTGCCCAGGCATGGTCTAAGCCCCTCACCTCGTCCCTGTGCTTTGGGGAGCCGGAGCGACACCCGAGGCCCACGGCCCTGAGACCCCTTTGCAAAAAGCCGGCTTCCCATCGAAACAGTTTTCCTGAGGTGCAGACCCTATCCCAAGTGGTTGTGGCAAGGTAAAGCAAATGCCCTCCACTTCTCTGGAAGAAACCACAGTGCCCAACCATGTTCTAAGCCCTCCCATCCTCCCTGGGCTTCTGGCAGCAGGAGTGAAAAGAGAGGAGCAGAGCACTGGGACCCGTTTGACAAAACCCGGCTTCCCACGGGAAAGTCTTTCTCCGCGTGCAGACATGCTCCCAGGTACCTGTGGCAAGGGGAAGGAAATGCCATACACTGACCTGGAAGAGACCACAGGGCCCAGGCACAGTCTGAACCCTTCCCTCAACCCGGCGGTTTTGCTAGCAGGAGTTCAACCCCAACGAACACAGCCCGGAGACCCCTGGGGCAAAAACGGCTTCCGACGAACAATAGGCGCTTGCTGTGGAACACCTATCCCAAGTGGGGGAAGCCAGCTCAACAAAATGCCACACACCCAGGTGTAAGAAACAACATTGCCCAGGCTTGGTCTAAGCCCCTCACCTCGTCCCGGTGCTTTGGGGAGCCGGAGGGACAACCGAGGCTCACGAACCTGAGACCCCTTTGCAAAAAGTCGGCTTCCCACGGAAACAGTTTTCCTGAGGTGCAGAACCTATCCCAAGTGGTTGTGGCAAGGTAAAGCAAATGCCCTCTGGTTCTCTGGAAGAAACCACAGTGCCCAGCCATGTTCTAAGCCCTCCCATCCTCCCTGGGCTTCTGGCAGCAGGAGTGAAAAGAGAGGAGCAGAGCACGGGGAATCGTTTGACAAAAACCGGCTTCCCACGGGAAAGTCTTTGTCCACGTGCAGACATGCGCCCAGGTGCCTGGGGCAAGGGGAAGGAAATGCCATACACTGACCTGGAAGTGACCACAGGGCCCAGGCACAGTCTGAACCCTTCCCTCAACCCGGCGGTTTTGCTAGCAGGAGTTCAACCCCAACGAACACAGCCCGGAGACCCCTGGGGCAAAAACGGCTTCCGATGATCAGTAGGTGCTTGCTGTGGAACACCTATCCCAAGTGGGGGAAGCCAGCTCAACAAAATGCCACACACCCAGGTGTAAGACACAACATTGCCCAGGCATGGTCTAAGCCCCTCACCTCGTCCCTGTGCTTTGGGGAGCCGGAGGGACAGCCGAGGCCCACGGCCCTGAGACCCCTTTGCAAAAAGCCGGTTTCCCACGGAAACAGTTTTCCTGAGGTGCAGACCCTATCCCAAGTGGTTGTGGCAAGGTAAAGCAAATGCCCTCCACTTCTCTGGAAGAAACCACAGTGCCTAGCCATGTTCTAAGCCCTCCCATCCTCCCTGGGCTTCTGGCAGCAGGAGTGAAAAGAGAGGAGCAGAGCACGGGGACCCGTTTGACAAAAACCGGCTTCCCACGGGAAAGTCTTTCTCCACGTGCAGACATGCTCCCAGGTGCCTGGGGCAAGGGGAAGGTAATGCCATACACTGACCTGGAAGAGAGCACAGGGCCCAGGCACAGTCTGAACCCTTCCCTCAACCCGGCGGTTTTGCTAGCAGAAGTTCAACCCCAACGAACACAGCCCGGAGACCCCTGGGGCAAAAACGGCTTCTGACGAACAATAGGTGCTTGCTGTGGAACACCTATTCCAAGTGGGGGAAGCCAGCTCAACAAAATGCCACACACCCAGTGTAAGAAACAACATTGCCCAGGCATGGTCTAAGCCCCTCACCTCGTCCCTGTGCTTTGGGGAGCCGGAGGGACAGCCGAGGCACACGGCCCTGAGACCCCTTTGCAAAAAGCCGGCTTCCCACGGAGACAGTTTTCCTGAGGTGCAGACCCTATCCCAAGTGGTTGTGGCAAGGTAAAGCAAATGCCCTCCACTTCTCTGGAAGAAACCACAGTGCAAGGCCATGTTCTAAGCCCTCCCATCCTCCCTGGGCTTCTGGCAGCAGGAGTGAAAAGAGAGGAGCAGAGCACTGGGACCCGTTTGACACACCCGGCTTCCCACGGGAAAGTCTTTCTCCGCGTGCAGACATGCTCCCAGGTACCTGTGGCAAGGGGAAGGAAATGCCATACACTGACCTGGAAGAGACCACAGGGCCCAGGCACAGTCTGAACCCTTCCCTCAACCCGGCGGTTTTGCTAGCAGGAGTTCAACCCCAACGAACACAGCCCGGAGACCCCTGGGGCAAAAACGGCTTCCGACGAACAATAGGCGCTTGCTGTGGAACACCTATCCCAAGTGGGGGAAGCCAGCTCAACAAAATGCCACACACCCAGGTGTAAGAAACAACATTGCCCAGGCTTGGTCTAAGCCCCTCACCTCGTCCCGGTGCTTTGGGGAGCCGGAGGGACAACCGAGGCTCACGAACCTGAGACCCCTTTGCAAAAAGTCGGCTTCCCACGGAAACAGTTTTCCTGAGGTGCAGAACCTATCCCAAGTGGTTGTGGCAAGGTAAAGCAAATGCCCTCCAGTTCTCTGGAAGAAACCACAGTGCCCAGCCATGTTCTAAGCCCTCCCATCCTCCCTGGGCTTCTGGCAGCAGGAGTGAAAAGAGAGGAGCAGAGCACGGGGAATCGTTTGACAAAAACCGGCTTCCCACGGGAAAGTCTTTGTCCACGTGCAGACATGCGCCCAGGTGCCTGGGGCAAGGGGAAGGAAATGCCATACACTGACCTGGAAGTGACCACAGGGCCCAGGCACAGTCTGAACCCTTCCCTCAACCCGGCGGTTTTGCTAGCAGGAGTTCAACCCCAACGAACACAGCCCGGAGACCCCTGGGGCAAAAACGGCTTCCGATGATCAGTAGGTGCTTGCTGTGGAACACCTATCCCAAGTGGGGGAAGCCAGCTCAACAAAATGCCACACACCCAGGTGTAAGACACAACATTGCCCAGGCATGGTCTAAGCCCCTCACCTCGTCCCTGTGCTTTGGGGAGCCGGAGGGACAGCCGAGGCCCACGGCCCTGAGACCCCTTTGCAAAAAGCCGGTTTCCCACGGAAACAGTTTTCCTGAGGTGCAGACCCTATCCCAAGTGGTTGTGGCAAGGTAAAGCAAATGCCCTCCACTTCTCTGGAAGAAACCACAGTGCCTAACCATGTTCTAAGCCCTCCCATCCTCCCTGGGCTTCTGGCAGCAGGAGTGAAAAGAGAGGAGCAGAGCACGGGGACCCGTTTGACAAAAACCGGCTTCCCACGGGAAAGTCTTTCTCCACGTGCAGACATGCTCCCAGGTGCCTGGGGCAAGGGGAAGGTAATGCCATACACTGACCTGGAAGAGAGCACAGGGCCCAGGCACAGTCTGAACCCTTCCCTCAACCCGGCGTTTTTGCTAGCAGAAGTTCAACCCCAACAAACACAGCCCGGAGACCCCTGGGGCAAAAACGGCTTCTGACGAACAATAGGTGCTTGCTGTGGAACACCTATCCCAAGTGGGGGAAGCCAGCTCAACAAAATGCCACACACCCAGTGTAAGAAACAACATTGCCCAGGCATGGTCTAAGCCCCTCACCTCGTCCCTGTGCTTTGGGGAGCCGGAGGGACAGCCGAGGCCCACGGCCCTGAGACCCCTTTGCAAAAAGCCGGCTTCCCACGGAGACAGTTTTCCTGAGGTGCAGACCCTATCCCAAGTGGTTGTGGCAAGGTAAAGCAAATGCCCTCCACTTCTCTGGAAGAAACCACAGTGCAAGGCCATGTTCTAAGCCCTCCCATCCTCCCTGGGCTTCTGGCAGCAGGAGTGAAAAGAGAGGAGCAGAGCACTGGGACCCGTTTGACACACCCGGCTTCCCACGGGAAAGTCTTTCTCAACGTGCAGACATGCTCCCAGGTGCCTGTGGCAAAGGGAAGGAAATGCCATACACTGACCTGGAAGAGACCACAGGGCCCAGGCACAGTCTGAACCCTTCCCTCAACCCGGCGGTTTTGCTAGCAGGAGTTCAACCCCAACGAACACAGCCCGGAGACCCCTGGGGCAAAAACGGCTTCCGACGAACAATAGGCCCTTGCTGTGGAAAACCAATCCCAAGTGGGGGTAGCCAGCTCAACAAAATGCCACACACCCAGGTGTAAGAAACAACATTGCCCAGGCATGGTCTAAGCCCCTCACCTCGTCCCTGTGCTTTGGGGAGCCGGAGCGACACCCGAGGCCCACGGCCCTGAGACCCCTTTGCAAAAAGCCGGCTTCCCATCGAAACAGTTTTCCTGAGGTGCAGACCCTATCCCAAGTGGTTGTGGCAAGGTAAAGCAAATGCCCTCCACTTCTCTGGAAGAAACCACAGTGCCCAACCATGTTCTAAGCCCTCCCATCCTCCCTGGGCTTCTGGCAGCAGGAGTGAAAAGAGAGGAGCAGAGCACTGGGACCCGTTTGACAAAACCCGGCTTCCCACGGGAAAGTCTTTCTCCGCGTGCAGACATGCTCCCAGGTACCTGTGGCAAGGGGAAGGAAATGCCATACACTGACCTGGAAGAGACCACAGGGCCCAGGCACAGTCTGAACCCTTCCCTCAACCCGGCGGTTTTGCTAGCAGGAGTTCAACCCCAACGAACACAGCCCGGAGACCCCTGGGGCAAAAACGGCTTCCGAGGAACAATAGGCGCTTGCTGTGGAACACCTATCCCAAGTGGGGGAAGCCAGCTCAACAAAATGCCACACACCCAGGTGTAAGAAACAACATTGCCCAGGCTTGGTCTAAGCCCCTCACCTCGTCCCGGTGCTTTGGGGAGCCGGAGGGACAACCGAGGCTCACGAACCTGAGACCCCTTTGCAAAAAGTCGGCTTCCCACGGAAACAGTTTTCCTGAGGTGCAGAACCTATCCCAAGTGGTTGTGGCAAGGTAAAGCAAATGCCCTCCAGTTCTCTGGAAGAAACCACAGTGCCCAGCCATGTTCTAAGCCCTCCCATCCTCCCTGGGCTTCTGGCAGCAGGAGTGAAAAGAGAGGAGCAGAGCACGGGGAATCGTTTGACAAAAACCGGCTTCCCACGGGAAAGTCTTTGTCCACGTGCAGACATGCGCCCAGGTGCCTGGGGCAAGGGGAAGGAAATGCCATACACTGACCTGGAAGTGACCACAGGGCCCAGGCACAGTCTGAACCCTTCCCTCAACCCGGCGGTTTTGCTAGCAGGAGTTCAACCCCAACGAACACAGCCCGGAGACCCCTGGGGCAAAAACGGCTTCCGATGATCAGTAGGTGCTTGCTGTGGAACACCTATCCCAAGTGGGGGAAGCCAGCTCAACAAAATGCCACACACCCAGGTGTAAGACACAACATTGCCCAGGCATGGTCTAAGCCCCTCACCTCGTCCCTGTGCTTTGGGGAGCCGGAGGGACAGCCGAGGCCCACGGCCCTGAGACCCCTTTGCAAAAAGCCGTTTTCCCACGGAAACAGTTTTCCTGAGGTGCAGACCCTATCCCAAGTGGTTGTGGCAAGGTAAAGCAAATGCCCTCCACTTCTCTGGAAGAAACCACAGTGCCTAGCCATGTTCTAAGCCCTCCCATCCTCCCTGGGCTTCTGGCAGCAGGAGTGAAAAGAGAGGAGCAGAGCACGGGGACCCGTTTGACAAAAACCGGCTTCCCACGGGAAAGTCTTTCTCCACGTGCAGACATGCTCCCAGGTGCCTGGGGCAAGGGGAAGGTAATGCCATACACTGACCTGGAAGAGAGCACAGGGCCCAGGCACAGTCTGAACCCTTCCCTCAACCCGGCGGTTTTGCTAGCAGAAGTTCAACCCCAACGAACACAGCCCGGAGACCCCTGGGGCAAAAACGGCTTCTGACGAACAATAGGTGCTTGCTGTGGAACACCTATTCCAAGTGGGGGAAGCCAGCTCAACAAAATGCCACACACCCAGTGTAAGAAACAACATTGCCCAGGCATGGTCTAAGCCCCTCACCTCGTCCCTGTGCTTTGGGGAGCCGGAGGGACAGCCGAGGCACACGGCCCTGAGACCCCTTTGCAAAAAGCCGGCTTCCCACGGAGACAGTTTTCCTGAGGTGCAGACCCTATCCCAAGTGGTTGTGGCAAGGTAAAGCAAATGCCCTCCACTTCTCTGGAAGAAACCACAGTGCAAGGCCATGTTCTAAGCCCTCCCATCCTCCCTGGGCTTCTGGCAGCAGGAGTGAAAAGAGAGGAGCAGAGCACTGGGACCCGTTTGACACACCCGGCTTCCCACGGGAAAGTCTTTCTCAACGTGCAGACATGCTCCCAGGTGCCTGGGGCAAGGGGAAGGAAATGCCATACACTGACCTGGAAGAGACCACAGGGCCCAGGCACAGTCTGAACCCTTCCCTCAACCCGGCGGTTTTGCTAGCAGGAGTTCAACCCCAACGAACACAGCCCGGAGACCCCTGGGGCAAAAACGGCTTCCGACGAACAATAGGCCCTTGCTGTGGAAAACCAATCCCAAGTGGGGGTAGCCAGCTCAACAAAATGCCACACACGCAGGTGTAAGAAACAACATTGCCCAGGCATGGTCTAAGCCCCTCACCTCGTCCCTGTGCTTTGGGGAGCCGGAGCGACACCCGAGGCCCACGGCCCTGAGACCCCTTTGCAAAAAGCCGGCTTCCCATCGAAACAGTTTTCCTGAGGTGCAGACCCTATCCCAAGTGGTTGTGGCAAGGTAAAGCAAATGCCCTCCACTTCTCTGGAAGAAACCACAGTGCCCAACCATGTTCTAAGCCCTCCCATCCTCCCTGGGCTTCTGGCAGCAGGAGTGAAAAGAGAGGAGCAGAGCACTGGGACCCGTTTGACAAAACCCGGCTTCCCACGGGAAAGTCTTTCTCCGCGTGCAGACATGCTCCCAGGTACCTGTGGCAAGGGGAAGGAAATGCCATACACTGACCTGGAAGAGACCACAGGGCCCAGGCACAGTCTGAACCCTTCCCTCAACCCGGCGGTTTTGCTAGCAGGAGTTCAACCCCAACGAACACAGCCCGGAGACCCCTGGGGCAAAAACGGCTTCCGACGAACAATAGGCGCTTGCTGTGGAACACCTATCCCAAGTGGGGGAAGCCAGCTCAACAAAATGCCACACACCCAGGTGTAAGAAACAACATTGCCCAGGCTTGGTCTAAGCCCCTCACCTCGTCCCGGTGCTTTGGGGAGCCGGAGGGACAACCGAGGCTCACGAACCTGAGACCCCTTTGCAAAAAGTCGGCTTCCCACGGAAACAGTTTTCCTGAGGTGCAGAACCTATCCCAAGTGGTTGTGGCAAGGTAAAGCAAATGCCCTCCAGTTCTCTGGAAGAAACCACAGTGCCCAGCCATGTTCTAAGCCCTCCCATCCTCCCTGGGCTTCTGGCAGCAGGAGTGAAAAGAGAGGAGCAGAGCACTGGGACCCGTTTGACAAAACCCGGCTTCCCACGGGAAAGTCTTTCTCCGCGTGCAGACATGCTCCCAGGTACCTGTGGCAAGGGGAAGGAAATGCCATACACTGACCTGGAAGAGACCACAGGGCCCAGGCACAGTCTGAACCCTTCCCTCAACCCGGCGGTTTTGCTAGCAGGAGTTCAACCCCAACGAACACAGCCCGGAGACCCCTGGGGCAAAAATGGCCTCCGATGAACAATAGGCGCTTGCTGTGGAACACCTATCCCAAGTGGGGGAAGCCAGCTCAACAAAATGCCACACACCCAGGTGTAAGAAACAACATTGCCCAGGCTTGGTCTAAGCCCCTCACCTCGTCCCTGTGCTTTGGGGAGCCGGAGGGACAACCGAGGCCCACGAACCTGAGACCGCTTTGCAAAAAGTCGGCTTCCCACGGAAACAGTTTTCCTGAGGTGCAGAACCTATCCCAAGTGGTTGTGGCAAGGTAAAGCAAATGCCCTCCAGTTCTCTGGAAGAAACCACAGTGCCCAGCCATGTTCTAAGCCCTCCCATCCTCCCTGGGCTTCTGGCAGCAAGAGTGAAAAGAGAGGAGCAGAGCACGGGGAATCGTTTGACAAAAACCGGCTTCCCACGGGAAAGTCTTTGTCCACGTGCAGACATGCGCCCAGGTGCCTGGGGCAAGGGGAAGGAAATGCCATACACTGACCTGGAAGAGACCACAGGGCCCAGGCACAGTCTGAACCCTTCCCTCAACCCGGCGGTTTTGCTAGCAGGAGTTCAACCCCAACGAACACAGCCCGGAGACCCCTGGGGCAAAAACGGCTTCTGACGAACAATAGGTGCTTGCTGTGGAACACCTATCCCAAGTGGGGGAAGCCAGCTCAACAAAATGCCACACACCCAGTGTAAGAAACAACATTGCCCAGGCATGGTCTAAGCCCCTCACCTCGTCCCTGTGCTTTGGGGAGCCGGAGGGACAGCCGAGGCCCACGGCCCTGAGACCCCTTTGCAAAAAGCCGGCTTCCCACGGAGACAGTTTTCCTGAGGTGCAGACCCTATCCCAAGTGGTTGTGGCAAGGTAAAGCAAATGCCCTCCACTTCTCTGGAAGAAACCACAGTGCAAGGCCATGTTCTAAGCCCTCCCATCCTCCCTGGGCTTCTGGCAGCAGGAGTGAAAAGAGAGGAGCAGAGCACTGGGACCCGTTTGACACACCCGGCTTCCCACGGGAAAGTCTTTCTCAACGTGCAGACATGCTCCCAGGTGCCTGTGGCAAAGGGAAGGAAATGCCATACACTGACCTGGAAGAGACCACAGGGCCCAGGCACAGTCTGAACCCTTCCCTCAACCCGGCGGTTTTGCTAGCAGGAGTTCAACCCCAACGAACACAGCCCGGAGACCCCTGGGGCAAAAACGGCTTCCGACGAACAATAGGCCCTTGCTGTGGAAAACCAATCCCAAGTGGGGGTAGCCAGCTCAACAAAATGCCACACACCCAGGTGTAAGAAACAACATTGCCCAGGCATGGTCTAAGCCCCTCACCTCGTCCCTGTGCTTTGGGGAGCCGGAGCGACACCCGAGGCCCACGGCCCTGAGACCCCTTTGCAAAAAGCCGGCTTCCCATCGAAACAGTTTTCCTGAGGTGCAGACCCTATCCCAAGTGGTTGTGGCAAGGTTAAGGAAATGCCCTCCACTTCTCTGGAAGAAACCACAGTGCCCAACCATGTTCTAAGCCCTCCCATCCTCCCTGGGCTTCTGGCAGCAGGAGTGAAAAGAGAGGAGCAGAGCACTGGGACCCGTTTGACAAAACCCGGCTTCCCACGGGAAAGTCTTTCTCCGCGTGCAGACATGCTCCCAGGTACCTGTGGCAAGGGGAAGGAAATGCCATACACTGACCTGGAAGAGACCACAGGGCCCAGGCACAGTCTGAACCCTTCCCTCAACCCGGCGGTTTTGCTAGCAGGAGTTCAACCCCAACGAACACAGCCCGGAGACCCCTGGGGCAAAAACGGCTTCCGACGAACAATAGGCGCTTGCTGTGGAACACCTATCCCAAGTGGGGGAAGCCAGCTCAACAAAATGCCACACACCCAGGTGTAAGAAACAACATTGCCCAGGCTTGGTCTAAGCCCCTCACCTCGTCCCGGTGCTTTGGGGAGCCGGAGGGACAACCGAGGCTCACGAACCTGAGACCCCTTTGCAAAAAGTCGGCTTCCCACGGAAACAGTTTTCCTGAGGTGCAGAACCTATCCCAAGTGGTTGTGGCAAGGTAAAGCAAATGCCCTCCAGTTCTCTGGAAGAAACCACAGTGCCCAGCCATGTTCTAAGCCCTCCCATCCTCCCTGGGCTTCTGGCAGCAGGAGTGAAAAGAGAGGAGCAGAGCACGGGGAATCGTTTGACAAAAACCGGCTTCCCACGGGAAAGTCTTTGTCCACGTGCAGACATGCGCCCAGGTGCCTGGGGCAAGGGGAAGGAAATGCCATACACTGACCTGGAAGTGACCACAGGGCCCAGGCACAGTCTGAACCCTTCCCTCAACCCGGCGGTTTTGCTAGCAGGAGTTCAACCCCAACGAACACAGCCCGGAGACCCCTGGGTCAAAAACGGCTTCCGACGAACAATAGGTGCTTGCTGTGGAACACCTATGCCAAGTGGGGGTAGGCAGCTCAACAAAATGCCACACACCCAGTGTAAGAAACAACATTGCCCAGGCATGGTCAAAGCCCCTCAGCTCGTCCCTGTGCTTTGGGGAGCCGGAGGGACAGCCGAGGCCCACGGCCCTGAGACCCCTTTGCAAAAAGCCGGCTTCCCACGGAAAGAGTTTTCCTGAGGTGCAGACCCTATCCCAAGTGGTTGTGGCAAGGTAAAGCAAATGCCCTCCTCTTCTCTGGAAGAAACCACAGTGCCCAGCCATGTTCTAAGCCCTCCCATCCTCCCTGGGCTTCTGGCAGCAGGAGTGAAAAGAGAGGAGCAGAGCACTGGGACCCGTTTGACAACACCCGGCTTCCCACGGGAAAGTCTTTCTCCACGTGCAGACATGCTCCCAGGTGCCTGTGGCAAGGGGAAGGAAATGCCATACACTGACCTGGAAGAGACCACAGGGCCCAGGCACAGTCTGAACCCTTCCCTCAACCCGGCGGTTTTGCTAGCAGGAGTTCAACCCCAACGAACACAGCCCGGAGACCCCTGGGGCAAAAACGGCTTCCGAAGAACAATAGGTGCTTGCTGTGGAACACCTATCCCAAGTGGGGGTAGCCAGCTCAACAAAATGCCACACACGCAGTGTAAGAAACAACATTGCCCAGGCATGGTCTAAGCCCCTCACCTCGTCCCTGTGCTTTGGGGAGCCGGAGGGACAGCCGAAGCACAGGGCGCTGAGACCCCTTTGCAAAAAGCGGGCTTCCCACGGAGACAGTTTTCCTGAGGTGCAGACCCTATCCCAAGTGGTTGTGGCAAGGTAAAGCAAATGCCCTCCACTTCTCTGGAAGAAACCACAGTGCCCAGCCATGTTCTAAGCCCTCCCATCCTCCCTGGGCTTCTGGCAGCAGGAGTGAAAAGAGAGGAGCAGAGCACTGGGACCCGTTTGACAAAAACCGGCTTCCCACGGGAAAGTCTTTCTCCACGTGCAGACATGCTCCCAGGTGCCTGGGGCAAGGGGAAGGTAATGCCATACACTGACCTGGAAGAGAGCACAGGGCCCAGGCACAGTCTGAACACTTCCCTCAACCCGGCGGTTTTGCTAGCAGGAGTTCAACCCCAACGAACACAGCCCGGAGACCCCTGGGGCAAAAACGGCTTCCGATGATCAGTAGGTGCTTGCTGTGGAACACCTATCCCAAGTGGGGGAAGCCAGCTCAACAAAATGCCACACACCCAGTGTAAGAAACAACATTGCCCAGGCATGGTCTAAGCCCCTCACCTCGTCCCTGTGCTTTGGGGAGCCGGAGGGACAGCCGAGGCCCACGGCCCTGAGACCCCTTTGCAAAAAGCCGGTTTCCCACGGAAACAGTTTTCCTGAGGTGCAGACCCTATCCCAAGTGGTTGTGGCAAGGTAAAGCAAATGCCCTCCACTTCTCTGGAAGAAACCACAGTGCCTAGCCATGTTCTAAGCCCTCCCATCCTCCCTGGGCTTCTGGCAGCAGGAGTGAAAAGAGAGGAGCAGAGCACGGGGACCAGTTTGACAAAAACCGGCTTCCCACGGGAAAGTCTTTCTCCACGTGCAGACATACTCCCAGGTACCTGTGGCAAGGGGAAGGAAATGCCATACACTGACCTGGAAGAGACCACAGGGCCCAGGCACAGTCTGAACCCTTCCCTCAACCCGGCGGTTTTGCTAGCAGGAGTTCAACCCCAACGAACACAGCCCGGAGACCCCTGAGGCAAAAAAGGCTTCCGACGAACAATAAGCGCTTGCTGTGGAAAACCAATCCCAAGTGGGGGTAGCCAGCTCAACAAAATGCCACACACCCAGGTGTAAGAAACAACATTGCCCAGGCATGGTCTAAGCCCCTCACCTCGTCCCTGTGCTTTGGGGAGCCGGAGCGACACCCCAGGCCCACGGCCCTGAGACCCCTTTGCAAAAAGCAGGCTTCCCACGGAAACAGTTTTCCTGAGGTGCAGACCCTATCCCAAGTGGTTGTGGCAAGGTAAAGCAGATGCCCTCCACTTCTCTGGAAGAAACCACAGTGCCCAACCATTTTCTAAGCCCTCCCATCCTCCCTGGGCTTCTGGCAGCAGGAGTGAAAAGAGAGGAGCAGAGCACTGGGACCCGTTTGACAAAACCCGGCTTCCCACGGGAAAGTCTTTCTCCGCGTGCAGACATGCTCCCAGGTGCCTGTGGCAAGGGGAAGGAAATGCCATACACTGACTTGGAAGAGACCACAGGGCCCAGGCACAGTCTGAACCCTTCCCTCAACCCGGCGGTTTTGCTAGCAGGAGTTCAACCCCAACGAACACAGCCCGGAGACCCCTGGGGCAAAAACGCCTTCCGACGAACAATAGGTGCTTGCTGTGGAACACCTATCCCAAGTGGGGGTAGCCAGCTCAACAAAATGCCACACACCCAAGTGTAAGAAACAACATTGCCCAGGCAATGTCTAAGCCCCTCACCTCGTCCCTGTGCTTTGGGGAGCCGGAGGGACAGCCGAGGCCCACGGCCCTGAGACCCCTTTGCAAAAAGCCGGTTTCCCACGGAAACAGTTTTCCTGAGGTGCAGACCCTATCCCAAGTGGTTGTGGCAAGGTAAAGCAAATGCCCTCCACTTCTCTGGAAGAAACCACAGTGCCTAGCCATGTTCTAAGCCCTCCCATCCTCCCTGGGCTTCTGGCAGCAGGAGTGAAAAGAGAGGAGCAGAGCACGGGGACCCGTTTGACAAAAACCGGCTTCCCACGGGAAAGTCTTTCTCCACGTGCAGACATGCTCCCAGGTGCCTGGGGCAAGGGGAAGGTAATGCCATACACTGACCTGGAAGAGAGCACAGGGCCCAGGCACAGTCTGAACCCTTCCCTCAACCCGGCGTTTTTGCTAGCAGAAGTTCAACCCCAACAAACACAGCCCGGAGACCCCTGGGGCAAAAACGGCTTCTGACGAACAATAGGTGCTTGCTGTGGAACACCTATCCCAAGTGGGGGAAGCCAGCTCAACAAAATGCCACACACCCAGTGTAAGAAACAACATTGCCCAGGCATGGTCTAAGCCCCTCACCTCGTCCCTGTGCTTTGGGGAGCCGGAGGGACAGCCGAGGCCCACGGCCCTGAGACCCCTTTGCAAAAAGCCGGCTTCCCACGGAGACAGTTTTCCTGAGGTGCAGACCCTATCCCAAGTGGTTGTGGCAAGGTAAAGCAAATGCCCTCCACTTCTCTGGAAGAAACCACAGTGCAAGGCCATGTTCTAAGCCCTCCCATCCTCCCTGGGCTTCTGGCAGCAGGAGTGAAAAGAGAGGAGCAGAGCACTGGGACCCGTTTGACACACCCGGCTTCCCACGGGAAAGTCTTTCTCAACGTGCAGACATGCTCCCAGGTGCCTGTGGCAAAGGGAAGGAAATGCCATACACTGACCTGGAAGAGACCACAGGGCCCAGGCACAGTCTGAACCCTTCCCTCAACCCGGCGGTTTTGCTAGCAGGAGTTCAACCCCAACGAACACAGCCCGGAGACCCCTGGGGCAAAAACGGCTTCCGACGAACAATAGGCCCTTGCTGTGGAAAACCAATCCCAAGTGGGGGTAGCCAGCTCAACAAAATGCCACACACCCAGGTGTAAGAAACAACATTGCCCAGGCATGGTCTAAGCCCCTCACCTCGTCCCTGTGCTTTGGGGAGCCGGAGCGACACCCGAGGCCCACGGCCCTGAGACCCCTTTGCAAAAAGCCGGCTTCCCATCGAAACAGTTTTCCTGAGGTGCAGACCCTATCCCAAGTGGTTGTGGCAAGGTAAAGCAAATGCCCTCCACTTCTCTGGAAGAAACCACAGTGCCCAACCATGTTCTAAGCCCTCCCATCCTCCCTGGGCTTCTGGCAGCAGGAGTGAAAAGAGAGGAGCAGAGCACTGGGACCCGTTTGACAAAACCCGGCTTCCCACGGGAAAGTCTTTCTCCGCGTGCAGACATGCTCCCAGGTACCTGTGGCAAGGGGAAGGAAATGCCATACACTGACCTGGAAGAGACCACAGGGCCCAGGCACAGTCTGAACCCTTCCCTCAACCCGGCGGTTTTGCTAGCAGGAGTTCAACCCCAACGAACACAGCCCGGAGACCCCTGGGGCAAAAACGGCTTCCGACGAACAATAGGCACTTGCTGTGGAACACCTATCCCAAGTGGGGGAAGCCAGCTCAACAAAATGCCACACACCCAGGTGTAAGAAACAACATTGCCCAGGCTTGGTCTAAGCCCCTCACCTCGTCCCGGTGCTTTGGGGAGCCGGAGGGACAACCGAGGCTCACGAACCTGAGACCCCTTTGCAAAAAGTCGGCTTCCCACGGAAACAGTTTTCCTGAGGTGCAGAACCTATCCCAAGTGGTTGTGGCAAGGTAAAGCAAATGCCCTCCAGTTCTCTGGAAGAAACCACAGTGCCCAGCCATGTTCTAAGCCCTCCCATCCTCCCTGGGCTTCTGGCAGCAGGAGTGAAAAGAGAGGAGCAGAGCACGGGGAATCGTTTGACAAAAACCGGCTTCCCACGGGAAAGTCTTTGTCCACGTGCAGACATGCGCCCAGGTGCCTGGGGCAAGGGGAAGGAAATGCCATACACTGACCTGGAAGTGACCACAGGGCCCAGGCACAGTCTGAACCCTTCCCTCAACCCGGCGGTTTTGCTAGCAGGAGTTCAACCCCAACGAACACAGCCCGGAGACCCCTGGGGCAAAAACGGCTTCCGATGATCAGTAGGTGCTTGCTGTGGAACACCTATCCCAAGTGGGGGAAGCCAGCTCAACAAAATGCCACACACCCAGGTGTAAGACACAACATTGCCCAGGCATGGTCTAAGCCCCTCACCTCGTCCCTGTGCTTTGGGGAGCCGGAGGGACAGCCGAGGCCCACGGCCCTGAGACCCCTTTGCAAAAAGCCGGTTTCCCACGGAAACAGTTTTCCTGAGGTGCAGACCCTATCCCAAGTGGTTGTGGCAAGGTAAAGCAAATGCCCTCCACTTCTCTGGAAGAAACCACAGTGCCTAGCCATGTTCTAAGCCCTCCCATCCTCCCTGGGCTTCTGGCAGCAGGAGTGAAAAGAGAGGAGCAGAGCACGGGGACCCGTTTGACAAAAACCGGCTTCCCACGGGAAAGTCTTTCTCCACGTGCAGACATGCTCCCAGGTGCCTGGGGCAAGGGGAAGGTAATGCCATACACTGACCTGGAAGAGAGCACAGGGCCCAGGCACAGTCTGAACCCTTCCCTCAACCCGGCGGTTTTGCTAGCAGAAGTTCAACCCCAACGAACACAGCCCGGAGACCCCTGGGGCAAAAACGGCTTCTGACGAACAATAGGTGCTTGCTGTGGAACACCTATTCCAAGTGGGGGAAGCCAGCTCAACAAAATGCCACACACCCAGTGTAAGAAACAACATTGCCCAGGCATGGTCTAAGCCCCTCACCTCGTCCCTGTGCTTTGGGGAGCCGGAGGGACAGCCGAGGCACACGGCCCTGAGACCCCTTTGCAAAAAGCCGGCTTCCCACGGAGACAGTTTTCCTGAGGTGCAGACCCTATCCCAAGTGGTTGTGGCAAGGTAAAGCAAATGCCCTCCACTTCTCTGGAAGAAACCACAGTGCAAGGCCATGTTCTAAGCCCTCCCATCCTCCCTGGGCTTCTGGCAGCAGGAGTGAAAAGAGAGGAGCAGAGCACTGGGACCCGTTTGACACACCCGGCTTCCCACGGGAAAGTCTTTCTCAACGTGCAGACATGCTCCCAGGTGCCTGGGGCAAGGGGAAGGAAATGCCATACACTGACCTGGAAGAGACCACAGGGCCCAGGCACAGTCTGAACCCTTCCCTCAACCCGGCGGTTTTGCTAGCAGGAGTTCAACCCCAACGAACACAGCCCGGAGACCCCTGGGGCAAAAACGGCTTCCGACGAACAATAGGCCCTTGCTGTGGAAAACCAATCCCAAGTGGGGGTAGCCAGCTCAACAAAATGCCACACACCCAGGTGTAAGAAACAACATTGCCCAGGCATGGTCTAAGCCCCTCACCTCGTCCCTGTGCTTTGGGGAGCCGGAGCGACACCCGAGGCCCACGGCCCTGAGACCCCTTTGCAAAAAGCCGGCTTCCCATCGAAACAGTTTTCCTGAGGTGCAGACCCTATCCCAAGTGGTTGTGGCAAGGTAAAGCAAATGCCCTCCACTTCTCTGGAAGAAACCACAGTGCCCAACCATGTTCTAAGCCCTCCCATCCTCCCTGGGCTTCTGGCAGCAGGAGTGAAAAGAGAGGAGCAGAGCACTGGGACCCGTTTGACAAAACCCGGCTTCCCACGGGAAAGTCTTTCTCCGCGTGCAGACATGCTCCCAGGTACCTGTGGCAAGGGGAAGGAAATGCCATACACTGACCTGGAAGAGACCACAGGGCCCAGGCACAGTCTGAACCCTTCCCTCAACCCGGCGGTTTTGCTAGCAGGAGTTCAACCCCAACGAACACAGCCCGGAGACCCCTGGGGCAAAAACGGCTTCCGACGAACAATAGGCGCTTGCTGTGGAACACCTATCCCAAGTGGGGGAAGCCAGCTCAACAAAATGCCACACACCCAGGTGTAAGAAACAACATTGCCCAGGCTTGGTCTAAGCCCCTCACCTCGTCCCGGTGCTTTGGGGAGCCGGAGGGACAACCGAGGCTCACGAACCTGAGACCCCTTTGCAAAAAGTCGGCTTCCCACGGAAACAGTTTTCCTGAGGTGCAGACCCTATCCCAAGTGGTTGTGGCAAGGTAAAGCAAATGCCCTCCAGTTCTCTGGAAGAAACCACAGTGCCCAGCCATGTTCTAAGCCCTCCCATCCTCCCTGGGCTTCTGGCAGCAGGAGTGAAAAGAGAGGAGCAGAGCAATGGGACCCGTTTGACAAAACCCGGCTTCCCACGGGAAAGTCTTTCTCCGCGTGCAGACATGCTCCCAGGTACCTGTGGCAAGGGGAAGGAAATGCCATACACTGACCTGGAAGAGACCACAGGGCCCAGGCACAGTCTGAACCCTTCCCTCAACCCGGCGGTTTTGCTAGCAGGAGTTCAACCCCAACGAACACAGCCCGGAGACCCCTGGGGCAAAAACGGCTTCCGACGAACAATAGGCACTTGCTGTGGAACACCTATCCCAAGTGGGGGAAGCCAGCTCAACAAAATGCCACACACCCAGGTGTAAGAAACAACATTGCCCAGGCTTGGTCTAAGCCCCTCACCTCGTCCCGGTGCTTTGGGGAGCCGGAGGGACAACCGAGGCTCACGAACCTGAGACCCCTTTGCAAAAAGTCGGCTTCCCACGGAAACAGTTTTCCTGAGGTGCAGAACCTATCCCAAGTGGTTGTGGCAAGGTAAAGCAAATGCCCTCCAGTTCTCTGGAAGAAACCACAGTGCCCAGCCATGTTCTAAGCCCTCCCATCCTCCCTGGGCTTCTGGCAGCAGGAGTGAAAAGAGAGGAGCAGAGCACGGGGAATCGTTTGACAAAAACCGGCTTCCCACGGGAAAGTCTTTGTCCACGTGCAGACATGCGCCCAGGTGCCTGGGGCAAGGGGAAGGAAATGCCATACACTGACCTGGAAGTGACCACAGGGCCCAGGCACAGTCTGAACCCTTCCCTCAACCCGGCGGTTTTGCTAGCAGGAGTTCAACCCCAACGAACACAGCCCGGAGACCCCTGGGGCAAAAACGGCTTCCGATGATCAGTAGGTGCTTGCTGTGGAACACCTATCCCAAGTGGGGGAAGCCAGCTCAACAAAATGCCACACACCCAGGTGTAAGACACAACATTGCCCAGGCATGGTCTAAGCCCCTCACCTCGTCCCTGTGCTTTGGGGAGCCGGAGGGACAGCCGAGGCCCACGGCCCTGAGACCCCTTTGCAAAAAGCCGGTTTCCCACGGAAACAGTTTTCCTGAGGTGCAGACCCTATCCCAAGTGGTTGTGGCAAGGTAAAGCAAATGCCCTCCACTTCTCTGGAAGAAACCACAGTGCCTAGCCATGTTCTAAGCCCTCCCATCCTCCCTGGGCTTCTGGCAGCAGGAGTGAAAAGAGAGGAGCAGAGCACGGGGACCCGTTTGACAAAAACCGGCTTCCCACGGGAAAGTCTTTCTCCACGTGCAGACATGCTCCCAGGTGCCTGGGGCAAGGGGAAGGTAATGCCATACACTGACCTGGAAGAGAGCACAGGGCCCAGGCACAGTCTGAACCCTTCCCTCAACCCGGCGGTTTTGCTAGCAGAAGTTCAACCCCAACGAACACAGCCCGGAGACCCCTGGGGCAAAAACGGCTTCTGACGAACAATAGGTGCTTGCTGTGGAACACCTATTCCAAGTGGGGGAAGCCAGCTCAACAAAATGCCACACACCCAGTGTAAGAAACAACATTGCCCAGGCATGGTCTAAGCCCCTCACCTCGTCCCTGTGCTTTGGGGAGCCGGAGGGACAGCCGAGGCACACGGCCCTGAGACCCCTTTGCAAAAAGCCGGCTTCCCACGGAGACAGTTTTCCTGAGGTGCAGACCCTATCCCAAGTGGTTGTGGCAAGGTAAAGCAAATGCCCTCCACTTCTCTGGAAGAAACCACAGTGCAAGGCCATGTTCTAAGCCCTCCCATCCTCCCTGGGCTTCTGGCAGCAGGAGTGAAAAGAGAGGAGCAGAGCACTGGGACCCGTTTGACACACCCGGCTTCCCACGGGAAAGTCTTTCTCAACGTGCAGACATGCTCCCAGGTGCCTGGGGCAAGGGGAAGGAAATGCCATACACTGACCTGGAAGAGACCACAGGGCCCAGGCACAGTCTGAACCCTTCCCTCAACCCGGCGGTTTTGCTAGCAGGAGTTCAACCCCAACGAACACAGCCCGGAGACCCCTGGGGCAAAAACGGCTTCCGACGAACAATAGGCCCTTGCTGTGGAAAACCAATCCCAAGTGGGGGTAGCCAGCTCAACAAAATGCCACACACCCAGGTGTAAGAAACAACATTGCCCAGGCATGGTCTAAGCCCCTCACCTCGTCCTTGTGCTTTGGGGAGCCGGAGCGACACCCGAGGCCCACGGCCCTGAGACCCCTTTGCAAAAAGCCGGCTTCCCATCGAAACAGTTTTCCTGAGGTGCAGACCCTATCCCAAGTGGTTGTGGCAAGGTAAAGCAAATGCCCTCCACTTCTCTGGAAGAAACCACAGTGCCCAACCATGTTCTAAGCCCTCCCATCCTCCCTGGGCTTCTGGCAGCAGGAGTGAAAAGAGAGGAGCAGAGCACTGGGACCCGTTTGACAAAACCCGGCTTCCCACGGGAAAGTCTTTCTCCGCGTGCAGACATGCTCCCAGGTACCTGTGGCAAGGGGAAGGAAATGCCATACACTGACCTGGAAGAGACCACAGGGCCCAGGCACAGTCTGAACCCTTCCCTCAACCCGGCGGTTTTGCTAGCAGGAGTTCAACCCCAACGAACACAGCCCGGAGACCCCTGGGGCAAAAACGGCTTCCGACGAACAATAGGCGCTTGCTGTGGAACACCTATCCCAAGTGGGGGAAGCCAGCTCAACAAAATGCCACACACCCAGGTGTAAGAAACAACATTGCCCAGGCTTGGTCTAAGCCCCTCACCTCGTCCCGGTGCTTTGGGGAGCCGGAGGGACAACCGAGGCTCACGAACCTGAGACCCCTTTGCAAAAAGTCGGCTTCCCACGGAAACAGTTTTCCTGAGGTGCAGAACCTATCCCAAGTGGTTGTGGCAAGGTAAAGCAAATGCCCTCCAGTTCTCTGGAAGAAACCACAGTGCCCAGCCATGTTCTAAGCCCTCCCATCCTCCCTGGGCTTCTGGCAGCAGGAGTGAAAAGAGAGGAGCAGAGCACTGGGACCCGTTTGACAAAACCCGGCTTCCCACGGGAAAGTCTTTCTCCGCGTGCAGACATGCTCCCAGGTACCTGTGGCAAGGGGAAGGAAATGCCATACACTGACCTGGAAGAGACCACAGGGCCCAGGCACAGTCTGAACCCTTCCCTCAACCCGGCGGTTTTGCTAGCAGGAGTTCAACCCCAACGAACACAGCCCGGAGACCCCTGGGGCAAAAATGGCCTCCGATGAACAATAGGCGCTTGCTGTGGAACACCTATCCCAAGTGGGGGAAGCCAGCTCAACAAAATGCCACACACCCAGGTGTAAGAAACAACATTGCCCAGGCTTGGTCTAAGCCCCTCACCTCGTCCCTGTGCTTTGGGGAGCCGGAGGGACAACCGAGGCCCACGAACCTGAGACCGCTTTGCAAAAAGTCGGCTTCCCACGGAAACAGTTTTCCTGAGGTGCAGAACCTATCCCAAGTGGTTGTGGCAAGGTAAAGCAAATGCCCTCCAGTTCTCTGGAAGAAACCACAGTGCCCAGCCATGTTCTAAGCCCTCCCATCCTCCCTGGGCTTCTGGCAGCAAGAGTGAAAAGAGAGGAGCAGAGCACGGGGAATCGTTTGACAAAAACCGGCTTCCCACGGGAAAGTCTTTGTCCACGTGCAGACATGCGCCCAGGTGCCTGGGGCAAGGGGAAGGAAATGCCATACACTGACCTGGAAGAGACCACAGGGCCCAGGCACAGTCTGAACCCTTCCCTCAACCCGGCGGTTTTGCTAGCAGGAGTTCAACCCCAACGAACACAGCCCGGAGACCCCTGGGGCAAAAACGGCTTCTGACGAACAATAGGTGCTTGCTGTGGAACACCTATCCCAAGTGGGGGAAGCCAGCTCAACAAAATGCCACACACCCAGTGTAAGAAACAACATTGCCCAGGCATGGTCTAAGCCCCTCACCTCGTCCCTGTGCTTTGGGGAGCCGGAGGGACAGCCGAGGCCCACGGCCCTGAGACCCCTTTGCAAAAAGCCGGCTTCCCACGGAGACAGTTTTCCTGAGGTGCAGACCCTATCCCAAGTGGTTGTGGCAAGGTAAAGCAAATGCCCTCCACTTCTCTGGAAGAAACCACAGTGCAAGGCCATGTTCTAAGCCCTCCCATCCTCCCTGGGCTTCTGGCAGCAGGAGTGAAAAGAGAGGAGCAGAGCACTGGGACCCGTTTGACACACCCGGCTTCCCACGGGAAAGTCTTTCTCAACGTGCAGACATGCTCCCAGGTGCCTGTGGCAAAGGGAAGGAAATGCCATACACTGACCTGGAAGAGACCACAGGGCCCAGGCACAGTCTGAACCCTTCCCTCAACCCGGCGGTTTTGCTAGCAGGAGTTCAACCCCAACGAACACAGCCCGGAGACCCCTGGGGCAAAAACGGCTTCCGACGAACAATAGGCCCTTGCTGTGGAAAACCAATCCCAAGTGGGGGTAGCCAGCTCAACAAAATGCCACACACCCAGGTGTAAGAAACAACATTGCCCAGGCATGGTCTAAGCCCCTCACCTCGTCCCTGTGCTTTGGGGAGCCGGAGCGACACCCGAGGCCCACGGCCCTGAGACCCCTTTGCAAAAAGCCGGCTTCCCATCGAAACAGTTTTCCTGAGGTGCAGACCCTATCCCAAGTGGTTGTGGCAAGGTAAAGCAAATGCCCTCCACTTCTCTGGAAGAAACCACAGTGCCCAACCATGTTCTAAGCCCTCCCATCCTCCCTGGGCTTCTGGCAGCAGGAGTGAAAAGAGAGGAGCAGAGCACTGGGACCCGTTTGACAAAACCCGGCTTCCCACGGGAAAGTCTTTCTCCGCGTGCAGACATGCTCCCAGGTACCTGTGGCAAGGGGAAGGAAATGCCATACACTGACCTGGAAGAGACCACAGGGCCCAGGCACAGTCTGAACCCTTCCCTCAACCCGGCGGTTTTGCTAGCAGGAGTTCAACCCCAACGAACACAGCCCGGAGACCCCTGGGGCAAAAACGGCTTCCGACGAACAATAGGCGCTTGCTGTGGAACACCTATCCCAAGTGGGGGAAGCCAGCTCAACAAAATGCCACACACCCAGGTGTAAGAAACAACATTGCCCAGGCTTGGTCTAAGCCCCTCACCTCGTCCCGGTGCTTTGGGGAGCCAGAGGGACAACCGAGGCTCACGAACCTGAGACCCCTTTGCAAAAAGTCGGCTTCCCACGGAAACAGTTTTCCTGAGGTGCAGAACCTATCCCAAGTGGTTGTGGCAAGGTAAAGCAAATGCCCTCCAGTTCTCTGGAAGAAACCACAGTGCCCAGCCATGTTCTAAGCCCTCCCATCCTCCCTGGGCTTCTGGCAGCAGGAGTGAAAAGAGAGGAGCAGAGCACGGGGAATCGTTTGACAAAAACCGGCTTCCCACGGGAAAGTCTTTGTCCACGTGCAGACATGCGCCCAGGTGCCTGGGGCAAGGGGAAGGAAATGCCATACACTGACCTGGAAGTGACCACAGGGCCCAGGCACAGTCTGAACCCTTCCCTCAACCCGGCGGTTTTGCTAGCAGGAGTTCAACCCCAACGAACACAGCCCGGAGACCCCTGGGTCAAAAACGGCTTCCGACGAACAATAGGTGCTTGCTGTGGAACACCTATGCCAAGTGGGGGAAGCCAGCTCAACAAAATGCCACACACCCAGTGTAAGAAACAACATTGCCCAGGCATGGTCAAAGCCCCTCAGCTCGTCCCTGTGCTTTGGGGAGCCGGAGGGACAGCCGAGGCCCACGGCCCTGAGACCCCTTTGCAAAAAGCCGGCTTCCCACGGAAAGAGTTTTCCTGAGGTGCAGACCCTATCCCAAGTGGTTGTGGCAAGGTAAAGCAAATGCCCTCCTCTTCTCTGGAAGAAACCACAGTGCCCAGCCATGTTCTAAGCCCTCCCATCCTCCCTGGGCTTCTGGCAGCAGGAGTGAAAAGAGAGGAGCAGAGCACTGGGACCCGTTTGACAACACCCGGCTTCCCACGGGAAAGTCTTTCTCCACGTGCAGACATGCTCCCAGGTGCCTGTGGCAAGGGGAAGGAAATGCCATACACTGACCTGGAAGAGACCACAGGGCCCAGGCACAGTCTGAACCCTTCCCTCAACCCGGCGGTTTTGCTAGCAGGAGTTCAACCCCAACGAACACAGCCCGGAGACCCCTGGGGCAAAAACGGCTTCCGAAGAACAATAGGTGCTTGCTGTGGAACACCTATCCCAAGTGGGGGTAGCCAGCTCAACAAAATGCCACACACGCAGTGTAAGAAACAACATTGCCCAGGCATGGTCTAAGCCCCTCACCTCGTCCCTGTGCTTTGGGGAGCCGGAGGGACAGCCGAAGCACAGGGCGCTGAGACCCCTTTGCAAAAAGCGGGCTTCCCACGGAGACAGTTTTCCTGAGGTGCAGACCCTATCCCAAGTGGTTGTGGCAAGGTAAAGCAAATGCCCTCCACTTCTCTGGAAGAAACCACAGTGCCCAGCCATGTTCTAAGCCCTCCCATCCTCCCTGGGCTTCTGGCAGCAGGAGTGAAAAGAGAGGAGCAGAGCACTGGGACCCGTTTGACAAAAACCGGCTTCCCACGGGAAAGTCTTTCTCCACGTGCAGACATGCTCCCAGGTGCCTGGGGCAAGGGGAAGGTAATGCCATACACTGACCTGGAAGAGAGCACAGGGCCCAGGCACAGTCTGAACACTTCCCTCAACCCGGCGGTTTTGCTAGCAGGAGTTCAACCCCAACGAACACAGCCCGGAGACCCCTGGGGCAAAAACGGCTTCCGATGATCAGTAGGTGCTTGCTGTGGAACACCTATCCCAAGTGGGGGAAGCCAGCTCAACAAAATGCCACACACCCAGTGTAAGAAACAACATTGCCCAGGCATGGTCTAAGCCCCTCACCTCGTCCCTGTGCTTTGGGGAGCCGGAGGGACAGCCGAGGCCCACGGCCCTGAGACCCCTTTGCAAAAAGCCGGTTTCCCACGGAAACAGTTTTCCTGAGGTGCAGACCCTATCCCAAGTGGTTGTGGCAAGGTAAAGCAAATGCCCTCCACTTCTCTGGAAGAAACCACAGTGCCTAGCCATGTTCTAAGCCCTCCCATCCTCCCTGGGCTTCTGGCAGCAGGAGTGAAAAGAGAGGAGCAGAGCACGGGGACCAGTTTGACAAAAACCGGCTTCCCACGGGAAAGTCTTTCTCCACGTGCAGACATACTCCCAGGTACCTGTGGCAAGGGGAAGGAAATGCCATACACTGACCTGGAAGAGACCACAGGGCCCAGGCACAGTCTGAACCCTTCCCTCAACCCGGCGGTTTTGCTAGCAGGAGTTCAACCCCAACGAACACAGCCCGGAGACCCCTGAGGCAAAAAAGGCTTCCGACGAACAATAAGCGCTTGCTGTGGAAAACCAATCCCAAGTGGGGGTAGCCAGCTCAACAAAATGCCACACACCCAGGTGTAAGAAACAACATTGCCCAGGCATGGTCTAAGCCCCTCACCTCGTCCCTGTGCTTTGGGGAGCCGGAGCGACACCCCAGGCCCACGGCCCTGAGACCCCTTTGCAAAAAGCAGGCTTCCCACGGAAACAGTTTTCCTGAGGTGCAGACCCTATCCCAAGTGGTTGTGGCAAGGTAAAGCAGATGCCCTCCACTTCTCTGGAAGAAACCACAGTGCCCAACCATTTTCTAAGCCCTCCCATCCTCCCTGGGCTTCTGGCAGCAGGAGTGAAAAGAGAGGAGCAGAGCACTGGGACCCGTTTGACAAAACCCGGCTTCCCACGGGAAAGTCTTTCTCCGCGTGCAGACATGCTCCCAGGTGCCTGTGGCAAGGGGAAGGAAATGCCATACACTGACTTGGAAGAGACCACAGGGCCCAGGCACAGTCTGAACCCTTCCCTCAACCCGGCGGTTTTGCTAGCAGGAGTTCAACCCCAACGAACACAGCCCGGAGACCCCTGGGGCAAAAACGCCTTCCGACGAACAATAGGTGCTTGCTGTGGAACACCTATCCCAAGTGGGGGTAGCCAGCTCAACAAAATGCCACACACCCAAGTGTAAGAAACAACATTGCCCAGGCAATGTCTAAGCCCCTCACCTCGTCCCTGTGCTTTGGGGAGCCGGAGGGACAGCCGAGGCACACGGCCCTGAGACCCCTTTGCAAAAAGCCGGTTTCCCACGGAAACAGTTTTCCTGAGGTGCAGACCCTATCCCAAGTGGTTGTGGCAAGGTAAAGCAAATGCCCTCCACTTCTCTGGAAGAAACCACAGTGCCCAGCCATGTTCTAAGCCCTCCCATCCTCCCTGGGCTTCTGGCAGCAGGAGTGAAAAGAGAGGAGCAGAGCACTGGGACCCGTTTGACAAAAACCGGCTTCCCACGGGAAAGTCTTTCTCCACGTGCAGACATGCTCCCAGGTACCTGTGGCAAGGGGAAGGAAATGCCATACACTGACCTGGAAGAGAGCACAGGGCCCAGGCACAGTCTGAACCCTTCCCTCAACCCGGCGGTTTTGCTAGCAGGAGTTCAACCCCAACGAACACAGCCCGGAGACCCCTGGGGCAAAAACGCCTTCCGACGAACAATAGGTGCTTGCTGTGGAACACCTATCCCAAGTGGGGGAAGCCAGCTCAACAAAATGCCACACACCCAGGTGTAAGAAACAACATTGCCCAGGCATGGTCTAAGCCCCTCACCTCGTCCCTGTGCTTTGGGGAGCCGGAGGGACACCCGAGGCCAACGGCCCTGAGACCCCTTTGCAAAAAGCCGGCTTCCCACGGAAAGAGTTTTCCTGAGGTGCAGACCCTATCCCAAGTGGTTGTGGCAAGGTAAAGCAAATGCCCTCCACTTCTCTGGAAGAAACCACAGTGCCCAGACATGTTCTAAGCCCTCCCATCCTCCCTGGGCTTCTGACAGCAGGAGTGAAAAGAGAGGAGCAGAGCACTGGGACCCGTTTGACAAAACCCGGCTTCCCACGGGAAAGTCTTTCTCCACGTGCAGACATGCTCCCAGGTGCCTGGGGCAAGGGGAAGGATATGCCATACACTGACCTGGAAGAGACCACAGGGCCCAGGCACAGTCTGAACCCTTCCCTCAACCTGGCGGTTTTGCTAGCAGGAGTTCAACCCCAACGAACACAGCCCGGAGACCCCTGGGGCAAAAACGGCTTCCGACGAACAATAGGTGCTTGCTGTGGAACACCTATCCCAAGTGGGGGAAGCCAGCTCAACAAAATGCCACATACCCAGGTGTAAGAAACAACATTGCCCAGGCATGGTCTAAGCCCCTCACCTCGTCCCTGTGCTTTGGGGAGTCGGAGGGACACCCGAGGCCCACGGCCCTGAGACCCCTTTGCAAAAAGCCGGCTTCCCACGGAAAGAGTTTTCCTGAGGTGCAGACCCTATCCCAAGTGGTTGTGGCAAGGTAAAGCAAATGCCCTCCTCTTCTCTGGAAGAAACCACAGTGCCCAGCCATGTTCTAAGCCCTCCCATCCTCCCTGGACTTCTGGCAGCAGGAGTGAAAAGAGAGGAGCAGAGCACTGGGACCCGTTTGACAAAACCCGGGTTCCCACGGGAAAGTCTTTCTCCACGTGCAGACATGCTCCCAGGTGCCTGTGGCAAGGGGAAGGAAATGCCATACACTGACCTGGAAGAGACCACAGGGCCCAGGCACAGTCTGAACCCTTCCCTCAACCCGGCGGTTTTGCTAGCAGGAGTTCAACCCCAACGAACACAGCCCCGAGACCCCTGGGGCAAAAACGGCTTCCGACGATCAATAGGTGCTTGCTGTGGAACACTCATCCCAAGTGGGGGAAGCCAGCTCAACAAAATGCCACACACCCAGGTGTAAGAAACAACATTGCCCAGGCTTGGTCTAAGCCCCTCACCTCGTCCCTGTGCTTTGGGGAGCAGGAGGGACACCCGAGGCCCACGGCCCTGAGACCCCTTTGCAAAAAGCCGGCTTCCCACGGAAAGAGTTTTCCTGAGGTGCAGACCCTATCCCAAGTGGTTGTGGCAAGGTAGAGCAAATGCCCTCCACTTCTCTGGAAGAAACCACAGTGCCCAGACATGTTCTAAGCCCGCCCATCCTCCCTGGGCTTCTGGCAGCAGGAGTGAAAAGAGAGGAGCAGAGCAATGGGACCCGTTTGACAAAACCCGGCTTCCAACGGGAAAGTCTTTCTCCACGTGCAGACATGCTCCCAGGTGCCTGTGGCAAGGGGAAGGAAATGCCATATACTGACCTGGAAGAGACCACAGGGCCCAGGCACAGTCTGAACCCTTCCCTCAACCCGGCGGTTTTGCTAGCAGGAGTTCAACCCCAACGAACACAGCCCGGAGACCCCTGGGGCAAAAACGGCTTCCGACGAACAATAGGTGCTTGCTGTGGAACACCTATCCCAAGTGGGGGTAGCCAGCTCAACAAAATGCCACACACCCAGGTGTAAGAAACAACATTGCCCAGGCATGGTCTAAGCCCCTCACCTCGTCCCTGTGCTTTGGGGAGCCGGAGGGACACCCGAGTCCCATGGCCCTGAGAACCCTTTGCAAAAAGCCGGCTTCCCACGGAAACAGTTTTCCTGAGGTGCAGACCCTATCCCAAGTGGTTGTGGCAAGGTAAAGCAAATGCCCTCCACTTCTCTGGAAGAAACCACAGTGCCCAGCCATGTTCTAAGCCCTCCCATCCTCCCTGGGCTTCTGGCAGCAGGAGTGAAAAGAGAGGAGCAGAGCACGGGGACCCGTTTGACAAAAACCGGCTTCCCACGGGAAAGTCTTTCTCCACGTGCAGACATGCTCCCAGGTGCCTGTGGCAAGGGGAAGGTAATGCCATACACTGACCTGGAAGAGAGCACAGGGCCCAGGCACAGTCTGAACCCTTCCCTCAACCCGGCGGTTTTGCTAGCAGGAGTTCAACCCCAACGAACACAGCCCGGAGACCCCTGGGGCAAAAACGGCTTCCGAAGAACAATAGGTGCTTGCTGTGGAACACCTATCCCAAGTGGGGGTAGCCTGCTCAACAAAATGCCACACACCCAGTGTAAGAAACAACATTGCCCAGGCATGGTCTAAGCCCCTCACCTCGTCCCTGTGCTTTGGGGAGCCGGAGGGACAGCCGAAGCACAAGGCGCTGAGACCCCTTTGCAAAAAGCGGGCTTCCCACGGAGACAGTTTTCCTGATGTGCAGACCCTATCCCAAGTGGTTGTGGCAAGGTAAAGCAAATGCCCTCCACTTCTCTGGAAGAAACCACAGTGCCCAGCCATGTTCTAAGCCCTCCCATCCTCCCTGGGCTTCTGGCAGCAGGAGTGAAAAGAGAGGAGCAGAGCACTGGGACCCGTTTGACAAAACCCGGCTTCTCACGGGAAAGTCTTTCTCCACGTGCAGACATGCTCCCAGGTGCCTGGGGCAAGGGGAAGGAAATGCCATACACTGACCTGGAAGAGACCACAGGGCCCAGGCACAGTCTGAACCCTTCCCTCAACTCGGCGGTTTTGCTAGAAGGAGTTCAACCCCAACGAACACAGCCCGGAGACCCCTGGGGCAAAAACTGCTTCCGATGATCAATAGGTGCTTGCTGTGGAACACTCATCCCAAGTGGGGGAAGCCAGCTCAACAAAATGCCACACACCCAGGTGTAAGAAACAACATTGCCCAGGCTTGGTCTCAGCCCCTCACCTCGTCCCTGTGTTTGGGGAGCAGGAGGGACACCCGAGGCCCACGGCCCTGAGACCCCTTTGCAAAAAGCCGGCTTCCCACAGAAAGAGTTTTCCTGAGGTGCAGACCCTATCCCAAGTGGTTGTGGCAAGGAAAAGCAAATGCCCTCCACTTCTCTGGAAGAAACCACAGTGCCCAGCCATGTTCTAAGCCCGCCCATCCTCCCTGGGCTTCTGGCAGCAGGAGTGAAAAGAGAGGAGCAGAGCAATGGGACCCGTTTGACAAAACCCGGCTTCCAACGGGAAAGTCTTTCTCCACGTGCAGACATGCTCCCAGGTGCCTGGGGCAAGGGGAAGGAAATGCCATACACTGACCTGGAAGAGACCACAGGGCCCAGGCACAGTCTGAACCCTTCCCTCAACCCGGCGGTTTTCCTAGCAGGAGTTCAACCCCAACGAACACAGCCCGGAGACCCCTGGGGCAAAAACGGCTTCCGACGAACAATAGGTGCTTGCTGTGGAACACCTATCCCAAGTGGGGGAAGCCAGCTCAACAAAATGCCACACACCCAGGTGTAAGAAACAACATTGCCCAGGCATGGTCTAAGCCCCTCACCTCGTCCCTGTGCTTTGGGGAGCCGGAGGGACACCCGAGGCCAACGGCCCTGAGACCCCTTTGCAAAAAGCCGGCTTCCCACGGAAAGCGTTTTCCCAGGGTGCAGACCCTATCCCAAGTGGTTGTGGCAAGGTAAAGCAAATGCCCTCCACTTCTCTGGAAGAAACCACAGTGCCCAGACATGTTCTAAGCCCTCCCATCCTCCCTGGGCTTCTGACAGCAGGAGTGAAAAGAGAGGAGCAGAGCACTGGGACCCGTTTGACAAAACCCGGCTTCCCACGGGAAAGTCTTTCTCCACGTGCAGACATGCTCCCAGGTGCCTGGGGCAAGGGGAAGGAAATGCCATACACTGACCTGGAAGAGACCACAGGGCCCAGGCACAGTCTGAACCCTTCCCTCAACCCGGCGGTTTTGCTAGCAGGAGTTCAACCCCAACGAACACAGCCCGGAGACCCCTGGGGCAAAAACGGCTTCCGACGAACAATAGGTGCTTGCTGTGGAACACCTATCCCAAGTGGGGGAAGCCAGCTCAACAAAATGCCACATACCCAGGTGTAAGAAACAACATTGCCCAGGCATGGTCTAAGCCCCTCACCTCGTCCCTGTGCTTTGGGGAGTCGGAGGGACACCCGAGGCCCACGGCCCTGAGACCCCTTTGCAAAAAGCCGGCTTCCCACGGAAAGAGTTTTCCTGAGGTGCAGACCCTATCCCAAGTGGTTGTGGCAAGGTAAAGCAAATGCCCTCCTCTTCTCTGGAAGAAACCACAGTGCCCAGCCATGTTCTAAGCCCTCCCATCCTCCCTGGACTTCTGGCAGCAGGAGTGAAAAGAGAGGAGCAGAGCACTGGGACCCGTTTGACAAAACCCGGGTTCCCACGGGAAAGTCTTTCTCCACGTGCAGACATGCTCCCAGGTGCCTGTGGCAAGGGGAAGGAAATGCCATACACTGACCTGGAAGAGACCACAGGGCCCAGGCACAGTCTGAACCCTTCCCTCAACCCGGCGGTTTTGCTAGCAGGAGTTCAACCCCAACGAACACAGCCCCGAGACCCCTGGAGCAAAAACGGCTTCAGACGATCAATAGGTGCTTGCTGTGGAACACTCATCCCAAGTGGGGGAAGCCAGCTCAACAAAATGCCACACACCCAGGTGTAAGAAACAACATTGCCCAGGCATGGTCTAAGCCCCTCACCTCGTCCCTGTGCTTTGGGGAGCTGGAGGGACACCCGAGGCCCACGGCCCTGAGACCCCTTTGCAAAAAGCCGGCTTCCCACGGAAAGAGTTTTCCTGAGGTGCAGACCCTATCCCAAGTGGTTGTGGCAAGGTAAAGCAAATGCCCTCCACTTCTCTGGAAGAAACCAGAGTGCCCAGACATGTTCTAAGCCCGCCCATCCTCCCTGGGCTTCTGGCAGCAGGAGTGAAAAGAGAGGAGCAGAGCAATGGGACCCGTTTGACAAAACCCGGCTTCCAACGGGAAAGTCTTTCTCCACGTGCAGACATGCTCCCAGGTGCCTGGGGCAAGGGGAAGGAAATGCCATACACTGACCTGGAAGAGACCACAGGGCCCAGGCACAGTCTGAACCCTTCCCTCAACCCGGCGGTTTTCCTAGCAGGAGTTCAACCCCAACGAACACAGCCCGGAGACCCCTGGGGCAAAAACGGCTTCCGACGATCAATAGGTGCTTGCTGTGGAACACCTATCCCAAGTGGGGGAAGCCAGCTCAACAAAATGCCACATACCCAGGTGTAAGAAACAACATTGCCCAGGCATGGTCTAAGCCCCTCACCTCGTCCCTGTGCTTTGGGGAGTCGGAGGGACACCCAAGGCCCACGGCCCTGAGACCCCTTTGCAAAAAGCCGGCTTCCCACGGAAAGAGTTTTCCTGAGGTGCAGACCCTATCCCAAGTGGTTGTGGCAAGGTAAAGCAAATGCCCTCCTCTTCTCTGGAAGAAACCACAGTGCCCAGCCATGTTCTAAGCCCTCCCATCCTCCCTGGGCTTCTGGCAGCAGGAGTGAAAAGAGAGGAGCAGAGCACTGGGACCCGTTTGACAAAACCCGGCTTCCCACCGGAAAGTCTTTCTCCACGTGCAGACATGCTCCCAGGTGCCTGGGGCAAGGGGAAGGAAATGCCATACACTGACCTGGAAGAGACCACAGGGCCCAGGCACAGTCTGAACCCCTCCCTCAACCCGGCGGTTTTGCTAGCAGGAGTTCAACCCCAACGAACACAGCCCCGAGACCCCTGGGGCAAAAACGGCTTCAGACGATCAATAGGTGCTTGCTGTGGAACACTCATCCCAAGTGGGGGAAGCCAGCTCAACAAAATGCCACACACCCAGGTGTAAGAAACAACATTGCCCAGGCTTGGTCTAAGCCCCTCACCTCGTCCCTGTGCTTTGGGGAGCAGGAGGGACACCCGAGGCCCACGGCCCTGAGACCCCTTTGCAAAAAGCCGGCTTCCCACGGAAAGAGTTTTCCTGAGGTGCAGACCCTATCCCAAGTGGTTGTGGCAAGGTAAAGCAAATGCCCTCCACTTCTCTGGAAGAAACCAGAGTGCCCAGACATGTTCTAAGCCCGCCCATCCTCCCTGGGCTTCTGGCAGCAGGAGTGAAAAGAGAGGAGCAGAGCAATGGGACCCGTTTGACAAAACCCGGCTTCCAACGGGAAAGTCTTTCTCCACGTGCAGACATGCTCCCAGGTGCCTGGGGCAAGGGGAAGGAAATGCCATACACTGACCTGGAAGAGACCACAGGGCCCAGGCACAGTCTGAACCCTTCCCTCAACCCGGCGGTTTTGCTAGCAGGAGTTCAACCCCAACGAACACAGCCCGGAGACCCCTGGGGCAAAAACGGCTTCCGACGAACAATAGGTGCTTGCTGTGGAACACCTATCCCAAGTGGGGGAAGCCAGCTCAACAAAATGCCACATACCCAGGTGTAAGAAACAACATTGCCCAGGCATGGTCTAAGCCCCTCACCTCGTCCCTGTGCTTTGGGGAGTCGGAGGGACACCCGAGGCCCACGGCCCTGAGACCCCTTTGCAAAAAGCCGGCTTCCCACGGAAAGAGTTTTCCTGAGGTGCAGACCCTATCCCAAGTGGTTGTGGCAAGGTAAAGCAAATGCCCTCCTCTTCTCTGGAAGAAACCACAGTGCCCAGCCATGTTCTAAGCCCTCCCATCCTCCCTGGACTTCTGGCAGCAGGAGTGAAAAGAGAGGAGCAGAGCACTGGGACCCGTTTGACAAAACCCGGGTTCCCACGGGAAAGTCTTTCTCCACGTGCAGACATGCTCCCAGGTGCCTGTGGCAAGGGGAAGGAAATGCCATACACTGACCTGGAAGAGACCACAGGGCCCAGGCACAGTCTGAACCCTTCCCTCAACCCGGCGGTTTTGCTAGCAGGAGTTCAACCCCAACGAACACAGCCCCGAGACCCCTGGAGCAAAAACGGCTTCAGACGATCAATAGGTGCTTGCTGTGGAACACTCATCCCAAGTGGGGGAAGCCAGCTCAACAAAATGCCACACACCCAGGTGTAAGAAACAACATTGCCCAGGCATGGTCTAAGCCCCTCACCTCGTCCCTGTGCTTTGGGGAGCTGGAGGGACACCCGAGGCCCACGGCCCTGAGACCCCTTTGCAAAAAGCCGGCTTCCCACGGAAAGAGTTTTCCTGAGGTGCAGACCCTATCCCAAGTGGTTGTGGCAAGGTAAAGCAAATGCCCTCCACTTCTCTGGAAGAAACCAGAGTGCCCAGACATGTTCTAAGCCCGCCCATCCTCCCTGGGCTTCTGGCAGCAGGAGTGAAAAGAGAGGAGCAGAGCAATGGGACCCGTTTGACAAAACCCGGCTTCCAACGGGAAAGTCTTTCTCCACGTGCAGACATGCTCCCAGGTGCCTGGGGCAAGGGGAAGGAAATGCCATACACTGACCTGGAAGAGACCACAGGGCCCAGGCACAGTCTGAACCCTTCCCTCAACCCGGCGGTTTTCCTAGCAGGAGTTCAACCCCAACGAACACAGCCCGGAGACCCCTGGGGCAAAAACGGCTTCCGACGATCAATAGGTGCTTGCTGTGGAACACCTATCCCAAGTGGGGGAAGCCAGCTCAACAAAATGCCACATACCCAGGTGTAAGAAACAACATTGCCCAGGCATGGTCTAAGCCCCTCACCTCGTCCCTGTGCTTTGGGGAGTCGGAGGGACACCCAAGGCCCACGGCCCTGAGACCCCTTTGCAAAAAGCCGGCTTCCCACGGAAAGAGTTTTCCTGAGGTGCAGACCCTATCCCAAGTGGTTGTGGCAAGGTAAAGCAAATGCCCTCCTCTTCTCTGGAAGAAACCACAGTGCCCAGCCATGTTCTAAGCCCTCCCATCCTCCCTGGGCTTCTGGCAGCAGGAGTGAAAAGAGAGGAGCAGAGCACTGGGACCCGTTTGACAAAACCCGGCTTCCCACCGGAAAGTCTTTCTCCACGTGCAGACATGCTCCCAGGTGCCTGGGGCAAGGGGAAGGAAATGCCATACACTGACCTGGAAGAGACCACAGGGCCCAGGCACAGTCTGAACCCCTCCCTCAACCCGGCGGTTTTGCTAGCAGGAGTTCAACCCCAACGAACACAGCCCCGAGACCCCTGGGGCAAAAACGGCTTCAGACGATCAATAGGTGCTTGCTGTGGAACACTCATCCCAAGTGGGGGAAGCCAGCTCAACAAAATGCCACACACCCAGGTGTAAGAAACAACATTGCCCAGGCTTGGTCTAAGCCCCTCACCTCGTCCCTGTGCTTTGGGGAGCAGGAGGGACACCCGAGGCCCACGGCCCTGAGACCCCTTTGCAAAAAGCCGGCTTCCCACGGAAAGAGTTTTCCTGAGGTGCAGACCCTATCCCAAGTGGTTGTGGCAAGGTAAAGCAAATGCCCTCCACTTCTCTGGAAGAAACCAGAGTGCCCAGACATGTTCTAAGCCCGCCCATCCTCCCTGGGCTTCTGGCAGCAGGAGTGAAAAGAGAGGAGCAGAGCAATGGGACCCGTTTGACAAAACCCGGCTTCCAACGGGAAAGTCTTTCTCCACGTGCAGACATGCTCCCAGGTGCCTGGGGCAAGGGGAAGGAAATGCCATACACTGACCTGGAAGAGACCACAGGGCCCAGGCACAGTCTGAACCCTTCCCTCAACCCGGCGGTTTTGCTAGCAGGAGTTCAACCCCAACGAACACAGCCCGGAGACCCCTGGGGCAAAAACGGCTTCCGACGAACAATAGGTGCTTGCTGTGGAACACCTATCCCAAGTGGGGGTAGCCTGCTCAACAAAATGCCACACACCCAGTGTAAGAAACAACATTGCCCAGGCATGGTCTAAGCCCCTCACCTCGTCCCTGTGCTTTGGGGAGCCGGAGGGACAGCCGAAGCACACGGCGCTGAGACCCCTTTGCAAAAAGCCGGCTTCCCACGGAAACAGTTTTCCTGAGGTGCAGACCCTATCCCAAGTGGTTGTGGCAAGGTAAAGCAAATGCCCTCCACTTGTCTGGAAGAAACCACAGTGCCCAGCCATGTTCTAAGCCCTCCCATCCTCCCTGGGCTTCTGACAGCAGGAGTGAAAAGAGAGGAGCAGAGCACGGGGACCCGTTTGACAAAAACCGGCTTCCCACGGGAAAGTCTTTCTCCACGTGCAGACATGCTCCCAGGTGCCTGTGGCAAGGGGAAGGTAATGCCATACACTGACCTGGAAGAGAGCACAGGGCCCAGGCACAGTCTGAACCCTTCCCTCAACCCGGCGGTTTTGCTAGCAGGAGTTCAACCCCAACGAACACAGCCCGGAGACCCCTGGGGCAAAAACGGCTTCCGAAGAACAATAGGTGCTTGCTGTGGAACACCTATCCCAAGTGGGGGTAGCCTGCTCAACAAAATGCCACACACCCAGTGTAAGAAACAACATTGCCCAGGCATGGTCTAAGCCCCTCACCTCGTCCCTGTGCTTTGGGGAGCCGGAGGGACAGCCGAAGCACACGGCGCTGAGACCCCTTTGCAAAAAGCGGGCTTCCCACGGAGACAGTTTTCCTGATGTGCAGACCCTATCCCAAGTGGTTGTGGCAAGGTAAAGCAAATGCCCTCCACTTCTCTGGAAGAAACCACAGTGCCCAGCCATGTTCTAAGCCCTCCCATCCTCCCTGGGCTTCTGGCAGCAGGAGTGAAAAGAGAGGAGCAGAGCACTGGGACCCTTTTGACAAAACCCGGCTTCTCACGGGAAAGTCTTTCTCCACGTGCAGACATGCTCCCAGGTGCCTGGGGCAAGGGGAAGGAAATGCCATACACTGACCTGGAAGAGACCACAGGGCCCAGGCACAGTCTGAACCCTTCCCTCAACTCGGCGGTTTTGCTAGAAGGAGTTCAACCCCAACGAACACAGCCCGGAGACCCCTGGGGCAAAAACGGCTTCCGATGATCAATAGGTGCTTGCTGTGGAACACTCATCCCAAGTGGGGGAAGCCAGCTCAACAAAATGCCACACACCCAGGTGTAAGAAACAACATTGCCCAGGCTTGGTCTCAGCCCCTCACCTCGTCCCTGTGCTTTGGGGAGCAGGAGGGACACCCGAGGCCCACGGCCCTGAGACCCCTTTGCAAAAAGCCGGCTTCCCACGGAAAGAGTTTTCCTGAGGTGCAGACCCTATCCCAAGTGGTTGTGGCAAGGAAAAGCAAATGCCCTCCACTTCTCTGGAAGAAACCACAGTGCCCAGCCATGTTCTAAGCCCGCCCATCCTCCCTGGGCTTCTGGCAGCAGGAGTGAAAAGAGAGGAGCAGAGCAATGGGACCCGTTTGACAAAACCCGGCTTCCCACGGGAAAGTCTTTCTCCACGTGCAGACATGCTCCCAGGTGCCTGGGGCAAGGGGAAGGAAATGCCATACACTGACCTGGAAGAGACCACAGGGCCCAGGCACAGTCTGAACCCTTCCCTCAACCCGGCGGTTTTCCTAGCAGGAGTTCAACCCCAACGAACACAGCCCGGAGACCCCTGGGGCAAAAACGGCTTCCGACGAACAATAGGTGCTTGCTGTGGAACACCTATCCCAAGTGGGGGAAGCCAGCTCAACAAAATGCCACATACCCAGGTGTAAGAAACAACATTGCCCAGGCATGGTCTAAGCCCCTCACCTCGTCCCTGTGCTTTGGGGAGTCGGAGGGACACCCGAGGCCCACGGCCCTGAGACCCCTTTGCAAAAAGCCGGCTTCCCACGGAAAGAGTTTTCCTGAGGTGCAGACCCTATCCCAAGTGGTTGTGGCAAGGTAAAGCAAATGCCCTCCTCTTCTCTGGAAGAAACCACAGTGCCCAGCCATGTTCTAAGCCCTCCCATCCTCCCTGGACTTCTGGCAGCAGGAGTGAAAAGAGAGGAGCAGAGCACTGGGACCCGTTTGACAAAACCCGGGTTCCCACGGGAAAGTCTTTCTCCACGTGCAGACATGCTCCCAGGTGCCTGTGGCAAGGGGAAGGAAATGCCATACACTGACCTGGAAGAGACCACAGGGCCCAGGCACAGTCTGAACCCTTCCCTCAACCCGGCGGTTTTGCTAGCAGGAGTTCAACCCCAACGAACACAGCCCCGAGACCCCTGGGGCAAAAACGGCTTCCGACGATCAATAGGTGCTTGCTGTGGAACACTCATCCCAAGTGGGGGAAGCCAGCTCAACAAAATGCCACACACCCAGGTGTAAGAAACAACATTGCCCAGGCATGGTCTAAGCCCCTCACCTCGTCCCTGTGCTTTGGGGAGCTGGAGGGACACCCGAGGCCCACGGCCCTGAGACCCCTTTGCAAAAAGCCGGCTTCCCACGGAAAGAGTTTTCCTGAGGTGCAGACCCTATCCCAAGTGGTTGTGGCAAGGTAAAGCAAATGCCCTCCACTTCTCTGGAAGAAACCAGAGTGCCCAGACATGTTCTAAGCCCGCCCATCCTCCCTGGGCTTCTGGCAGCAGGAGTGAAAAGAGAGGAGCAGAGCAATGGGACCCGTTTGACAAAACCCGGCTTCCAACGGGAAAGTCTTTCTCCACGTGCAGACATGCTCCCAGGTGCCTGGGGCAAGGGGAAGGAAATGCCATACACTGACCTGGAAGAGACCACAGGGCCCAGGCACAGTCTGAACCCTTCCCTCAACCCGGCGGTTTTCCTAGCAGGAGTTCAACCCCAACGAACACAGCCCGGAGACCCCTGGGGCAAAAACGGCTTCCGACGATCAATAGGTGCTTGCTGTGGAACACCTATCCCAAGTGGGGGAAGCCAGCTCAACAAAATGCCACATACCCAGGTGTAAGAAACAACATTGCCCAGGCATGGTCTAAGCCCCTCACCTCGTCCCTGTGCTTTGGGGAGTCGGAGGGACACCCGAGGCCCACGGCCCTGAGACCCCTTTGCAAAAAGCCGGCTTCCCACGGAAAGAGTTTTCCTGAGGTGCAGACCCTATCCCAAGTGGTTGTGGCAAGGTAAAGCAAATGCCCTCCTCTTCTCTGGAAGAAACCACAGTGCCCAGCCATGTTCTAAGCCCTCCCATCCTCCCTGGGCTTCTGGCAGCAGGAGTGAAAAGAGAGGAGCAGAGCACTGGGACCCGTTTGACAAAACCCGGCTTCCCACCGGAAAGTCTTTCTCCACGTGCAGACATGCTCCCAGGTGCCTGGGGCAAGGGGAAGGAAATGCCATACACTGACCTGGAAGAGACCACAGGGCCCAGGCACAGTCTGAACCCCTCCCTCAACCCGGCGGTTTTGCTAGCAGGAGTTCAACCCCAACGAACACAGCCCCGAGACCCCTGGGGCAAAAACGGCTTCAGACGATCAATAGGTGCTTGCTGTGGAACACTCATCCCAAGTGGGGGAAGCCAGCTCAACAAAATGCCACACACCCAGGTGTAAGAAACAACATTGCCCAGGCTTGGTCTAAGCCCCTCACCTCGTCCCTGTGCTTTGGGGAGCAGGAGGGACACCCGAGGCCCACGGCCCTGAGACCCCTTTGCAAAAAGCCGGCTTCCCACGGAAAGAGTTTTCCTGAGGTGCAGACCCTATCCCAAGTGGTTGTGGCAAGGTAAAGCAAATGCCCTCCACTTCTCTGGAAGAAACCAGAGTGCCCAGACATGTTCTAAGCCCGCCCATCCTCCCTGGGCTTCTGGCAGCAGGAGTGAAAAGAGAGGAGCAGAGCAATGGGACCCGTTTGACAAAACCCGGCTTCCAACGGGAAAGTCTTTCTCCACGTGCAGACATGCTCCCAGGTGCCTGGGGCAAGGGGAAGGAAATGCCATACACTGACCTGGAAGAGACCACAGGGCCCAGGCACAGTCTGAACCCTTCCCTCAACCCGGCGGTTTTGCTAGCAGGAGTTCAACCCCAACGAACACAGCCCGGAGACCCCTGGGGCAAAAACGGCTTCCGACGAACAATAGGTGCTTGCTGTGGAACACCTATCCCAAGTGGGGGTAGCCTGCTCAACAAAATGCCACACACCCAGTGTAAGAAACAACATTGCCCAGGCATGGTCTAAGCCCCTCACCTCGTCCCTGTGCTTTGGGGAGCCGGAGGGACAGCCGAAGCACACGGCGCTGAGACCCCTTTGCAAAAAGCCGGCTTCCCACGGAAACAGTTTTCCTGAGGTGCAGACCCTATCCCAAGTGGTTGTGGCAAGGTAAAGCAAATGCCCTCCACTTGTCTGGAAGAAACCACAGTGCCCAGCCATGTTCTAAGCCCTCCCATCCTCCCTGGGCTTCTGACAGCAGGAGTGAAAAGAGAGGAGCAGAGCACGGGGACCCGTTTGACAAAAACCGGCTTCCCACGGGAAAGTCTTTCTCCACGTGCAGACATGCTCCCAGGTGCCTGTGGCAAGGGGAAGGTAATGCCATACACTGACCTGGAAGAGAGCACAGGGCCCAGGCACAGTCTGAACCCTTCCCTCAACCCGGCGGTTTTCCTAGCAGGAGTTCAACCCCAAGGAACACAGCCCGGAGACCCCTGGGGCAAAAACGGCTTCCGAAGAACAATAGGTGCTTGCTGTGGAACACCTATCCCAAGTGGGGGTAGCCTGCTCAACAAAATGCCACACACCCAGTGTAAGAAACAACATTGCCCAGGCATGGTCTAAGCCCCTCACCTCGTCCCTGTGCTTTGGGGAGCCGGAGGGACAGCCGAAGCACACGGCGCTGAGACCCCTTTGCAAAAAGCGGGCTTCCCACGGAGACAGTTTTCCTGATGTGCAGACCCTATCCCAAGTGGTTGTGGCAAGGTAAAGCAAATGCCCTCCACTTCTCTGGAAGAAACCACAGTGCCCAGCCATGTTCTAAGCCCTCCCATCCTCCCTGGGCTTCTGGCAGCAGGAGTGAAAAGAGAGGAGCAGAGCACTGGGACCCTTTTGACAAAACCCGGCTTCTCACGGGAAAGTCTTTCTCCACGTGCAGACATGCTCCCAGGTGCCTGGGGCAAGGGGAAGGAAATGCCATACACTGACCTGGAAGAGACCACAGGGCCCAGGCACAGTCTGAACCCTTCCCTCAACTCGGCGGTTTTGCTAGAAGGAGTTCAACCCCAACGAACACAGCCCGGAGACCCCTGGGGCAAAAACGGCTTCCGATGATCAATAGGTGCTTGCTGTGGAACACTCATCCCAAGTGGGGGAAGCCAGCTCAACAAAATGCCACACACCCAGGTGTAAGAAACAACATTGCCCAGGCTTGGTCTCAGCCCCTCACCTCGTCCCTGTGCTTTGGGGAGCAGGAGGGACACCCGAGGCCCACGGCCCTGAGACCCCTTTGCAAAAAGCCGGTTTCCCACGGAAACAGTTTTCCTGAGGTGCAGACCCTATCCCAAGTGGTTGTGGCAAGGTAAAGCAAATGCCCTCCACTTCTCTGGAAGAAAACACAGTGCCTAGCCATGTTCTAAGCCCTCCCATCCTCCCTGGGCTTCTGGCAGCAGGAGTGAAAAGAGAGGAGCAGAGCACGGGGACCCGTTTGACAAAAACCGGCTTCCCACGGGAAAGTCTTTCTCCACGTGCAGACATGCTCCCAGGTGCCTGGGGCAAGGGGAAGGTAATGCCATACACTGACCTGGAAGAGAGCACAGGGCCCAGGCACAGTCTGAACCCTTCCCTCAACCCGGCGGTTTTGCTAGCAGAAGTTCAACCCCAACGAACACAGCCCGGAGACCCCTGGGGCAAAAACGGCTTCTGACGAACAATAGGTGCTTGCTGTGGAACACCTATCCCAAGTGGGGGAAGCCAGCTCAACAAAATGCCACACACCCAGTGTAAGAAACAACATTGCCCAGGCATGGTCTAAGCCCCTCACCTCGTCCCTGTGCTTTGGGGAGCCGGAGGGACAGCCGAGGCACATGGCCCTGAGACCCCTTTGCAAAAAGCCGGCTTCCCACGGAGACAGTTTTCCTGAGGTGCAGACCCTATCCCAAGTGGTTGTGGCAAGGTAAAGCAAATGCCCTCCACTTCTCTGGAAGAAACCACAGTGCCCAGCCATGTTCTAAGCCCTCCCATCCTCCCTGGGCTTCTGGCAGCAGGAGTGAAAAGAGAGGAGCAGAGCACTGGGACCCGTTTGACAAAACCCGGCTTCCCACGGGAAAGTCTTTCTCCGCGTGCAGACATGCTCCCAGGTACCTGTGGCAAGGGGAAGGAAATGCCATACACTGACCTGGAAGAGACCACAGGGCCCAGGCACAGTCTGAACCCTTCCCTCAACCCGGCGGTTTTGCTAGCAGGAGTTCAACCCCAACGAACACAGCCCGGAGACCCCTGGGGCAAAAACGGCTTCCGACGAACAATAGGCCCTTGCTGTGGAAAACCAATCCCAAGTGGGGGTAGCCAGCTCAACAAAATGCCACACACCCAGGTGTAAGAAACAACATTGCCCAGGCATGGTCTAAGCCCCTCACCTCGTCCCTGTGCTTTGGGGAGCCGGAGCGACACCCGAGGCCCACGGCCCTGAGACCCCTTTGCAAAAAGCCGGCTTCCCATCGAAACAGTTTTCCTGAGGTGCAGACCCTATCCCAAGTGGTTGTGGCAAGGTAAAGCAAATGCCCTCCACTTCTCTGGAAGAAACCACAGTGCCCAACCATGTTCTAAGCCCTCCCATCCTCCCTGGGCTTCTGGCAGCAGGAGTGAAAAGAGAGGAGCAGAGCACTGGGACCCGTTTGACAAAACCCGGCTTCCCACGGGAAAGTCTTTCTCCGCGTGCAGACATGCTCCCAGGTACCTGTGGCAAGGGGAAGGAAATGCCATACACTGACCTGGAAGAGACCACAGGGCCCAGGCACAGTCTGAACCCTTCCCTCAACCCGGCGGTTTTGCTAGCAGGAGTTCAACCCCAACGAACACAGCCCGGAGACCCCTGGGGCAAAAACGGCTTCCGACGAACAATAGGCGCTTGCTGTGGAACACCTATCCCAAGTGGGGGAAGCCAGCTCAACAAAATGCCACACACCCAGGTGTAAGAAACAACATTGCCCAGGCTTGGTCTAAGCCCCTCACCTCGTCCCGGTGCTTTGGGGAGCCGGAGGGACAACCGAGGCTCACGAACCTGAGACCCCTTTGCAAAAAGTCGGCTTCCCACGGAAACAGTTTTCCTGAGGTGCAGAACCTATCCCAAGTGGTTGTGGCAAGGTAAAGCAAATGCCCTCCAGTTCTCTGGAAGAAACCACAGTGCCCAGCCATGTTCTAAGCCCTCCCATCCTCCCTGGGCTTCTGGCAGCAGGAGTGAAAAGAGAGGAGCAGAGCACGGGGAATCGTTTGACAAAAACCGGCTTCCCACGGGAAAGTCTTTGTCCACGTGCAGACATGCGCCCAGGTGCCTGGGGCAAGGGGAAGGAAATGCCATACACTGACCTGGAAGTGACCACAGGGCCCAGGCACAGTCTGAACCCTTCCCTCAACCCGGCGGTTTTGCTAGCAGGAGTTCAACCCCAACGAACACAGCCCGGAGACCCCTGGGGCAAAAACGGCTTCCGATGATCAGTAGGTGCTTGCTGTGGAACACCTATCCCAAGTGGGGGAAGCCAGCTCAACAAAATGCCACACACCCAGGTGTAAGACACAACATTGCCCAGGCATGGTCTAAGCCCCTCACCTCGTCCCTGTGCTTTGGGGAGCCGGAGGAACAGCCGAGGCCCACGGCCCTGAGACCCCTTTGCAAAAAGCCGGTTTCCCACGGAAACAGTTTTCCTGAGGTGCAGACCCTATCCCAAGTGGTTGTGGCAAGGTAAAGCAAATGCCCTCCACTTCTCTGGAAGAAACCACAGTGCCTAGCCATGTTCTAAGCCCTCCCATCCTCCCTGGGCTTCTGGCAGCAGGAGTGAAAAGAGAGGAGCAGAGCACGGGGACCCGTTTGACAAAAACCGGCTTCCCACGGGAAAGTCTTTCTCCACGTGCAGACATGCTCCCAGGTGCCTGGGGCAAGGGGAAGGTAATGCCATACACTGACCTGGAAGAGAGCACAGGGCCCAGGCACAGTCTGAACCCTTCCCTCAACCCGGCGGTTTTGCTAGCAGAAGTTCAACCCCAACGAACACAGCCCGGAGACCCCTGGGGCAAAAACGGCTTCTGACGAACAATAGGTGCTTGCTGTGGAACACCTATCCCAACTGGGGGAAGCCAGCTCAACAAAATGCCACACACCCAGTGTAAGAAACAACATTGCCCAGGCATGGTCTAAGCCCCTCACCTCGTCCCTGTGCTTTGGGGAGCCGGAGGGACAGCCGAGGCACATGGCCCTGAGACCCCTTTGCAAAAAGCCGGCTTCCCACGGAGACAGTTTTCCTGAGGTGCAGACCCTATCCCAAGTGGTTGTGGCAAGGTAAAGCAAATGCCCTCCACTTCTCTGGAAGAAACCACAGTGCAAGGCCATGTTCTAAGCCCTCCCATCCTCCCTGGGCTTCTGGCAGCAGGAGTGAAAAGAGAGGAGCAGAGCACTGGGACCCGTTTGACACACCCGGCTTCCCACGGGAAAGTCTTTCTCAACGTGCAGACATGCTCCCAGGTGCCTGTGGCAAGGGGAAGGAAATGCCATACCCTGACCTGGAAGAGACCACAGGGCCCAGGCACAGTCTGAACCCTTCCCTCAACCCGGCGGTTTTGCTAGCAGGAGTTCAACCCCAACGAACACAGCCCGGAGACCCCTGGGGCAAAAACGGCTTCCGACGAACAATAGGCCCTTGCTGTGGAAAACCAATCCCAAGTGGGGGTAGCCAGCTCAACAAAATGCCACACACCCAGGTGTAAGAAACAACATTGCCCAGGCATGGTCTAAGCCCCTCACCTCATCCCTGTGCTTTGGGGAGCCGGAGCGACACCCGAGGCCCACGGCCCTGAGACCCCTTTGCAAAAAGCCGGCTTCCCATCGAAACAGTTTTCCTGAGGTGCAGACCCTATCCCAAGTGGTTGTGGCAAGGTAAAGCAAATGCCCTCCACTTCTCTGGAAGAAACCACAGTGCCCAACCATGTTCTAAGCCCTCCCATCCTCCCTGGGCTTCTGGCAGCAGGAGTGAAAAGAGAGGAGCAGAGCACTGGGACCCGTTTGACAAAACCCGGCTTCCCACGGGAAAGTCTTTCTCCGCGTGCAGACATGCTCCCAGGTACCTGTGGCAAGGGGAAGGAAATGCCATACACTGACCTGGAAGAGACCACAGGGCCCAGGCACAGTCTGAACCCTTCCCTCAACCCGGCGGTTTTGCTAGCAGGAGTTCAACCCCAACGAACACAGCCCGGAGACCCCTGGGGCAAAAACGGCTTCCGACGAACAATAGGCGCTTGCTGTGGAACACCTATCCCAAGTGGGGGAAGCCAGCTCAACAAAATGCCACACACCCAGGTGTAAGAAACAACATTGCCCAGGCTTGGTCTAAGCCCCTCACCTCGTCCCGGTGCTTTGGGGAGCCGGAGGGACAACCGAGGCTCACGAACCTGAGACCCCTTTGCAAAAAGTCGGCTTCCCACGGAAACAGTTTTCCTGAGGTGCAGAACCTATCCCAAGTGGTTGTGGCAAGGTAAAGCAAATGCCCTCCACTTCTCTGGAAGAAACCACAGTGCCCAGCCATGTTCTAAGCCCTCCCATCCTCCCTGGGCTTCTGGCAGCAGGAGTGAAAAGAGAGGAGCAGAGCACGGGGAATCGTTTGACAAAAACCGGCTTCCCACGGGAAAGTCTTTGTCCACGTGCAGACATGCGCCCAGGTGCCTGGGGCAAGGGGAAGGAAATGCCATACACTGACCTGGAAGTGACCACAGGGCCCAGGCACAGTCTGAACCCTTCCCTCAACCCGGCGGTTTTGCTAGCAGGAGTTCAACCCCAACGAACACAGCCCGGAGACCCCTGGGGCAAAAACGGCTTCCGATGATCAGTAGGTGCTTGCTGTGGAACACCTATCCCAAGTGGGGGAAGCCAGCTCAACAAAATGCCACACACCCAGGTGTAAGACACAACATTGCCCAGGCATGGTCTAAGCCCCTCACCTCGTCCCTGTGCTTTGGGGAGCCGGAGGGACAGCCGAGGCCCACGGCCCTGAGACCCCTTTGCAAAAAGCCGGTTTCCCACGGAAACAGTTTTCCTGAGGTGCAGACCCTATCCCAAGTGGTTGTGGCAAGGTAAAGCAAATGCCCTCCACTTCTCTGGAAGAAACCACAGTGCCTAGCCATGTTCTAAGCCCTCCCATCCTCCCTGGGCTTCTGGCAGCAGGAGTGAAAAGAGAGGAGCAGAGCACGGGGACCCGTTTGACAAAAACCGGCTTCCCACGGGAAAGTCTTTCTCCACGTGCAGACATGCTCCCAGGTGCCTGGGGCAAGGGGAAGGTAATGCCATACACTGACCTGGAAGAGAGCACAGGGCCCAGGCACAGTCTAAACCCTTCCCTCAACCCGGCGGTTTTGCTAGCAGAAGTTCAACCCCAACGAACACAGACCGGAGACCCCTGGGGCAAAAACGGCTTCTGACGAACAATAGGTGCTTGCTGTGGAACACCTATCCCAAGTGGGGGAAGCCAGCTCAACAAAATGCCACACACCCAGTGTAAGAAACAACATTGCCCAGGCATGGTCTAAGCCCCTCACCTCGTCCCTGTGCTTTGGGGAGCCGGAGGGACAGCCGAGGCACATGGCCCTGAGACCCCTTTGCAAAAAGCCGGCTTCCCACGGAGACAGTTTTCCTGAGGTGCAGACCCTATCCCAAGTGGTTGTGGCAAGGTAAAGCAAATGCCCTCCACTTCTCTGGAAGAAACCACAGTGCAAGGCCATGTTCTAAGCCCTCCCATCCTCCCTGGGCTTCTGGCAGCAGGAGTGAAAAGAGAGGAGCAGAGCACTGGGACCCGTTTGACAAAACCCGGCTTCCCACGGGAAAGTCTTTCTCCGCGTGCAGACATGCTCCCAGGTACCTGTGGCAAGGGGAAGGAAATGCCATACACTGACCTGGAAGAGACCACAGGGCCCAGGCACAGTCTGAACCCTTCCCTCAACCCGGCGGTTTTGCTAGCAGGAGTTCAACCCCAACGAACACAGCCCGGAGACCCCTGGGGCAAAAACGGCTTCCGACGAACAATAGGCGCTTGCTGTGGAACACCTATCCCAAGTGGGGGAAGCCAGCTCAACAAAATGCCACACACCCAGGTGTAAGAAACAACATTGCCCAGGCTTGGTCTAAGCCCCTCACCTCGTCCCGGTGCTTTGGGGAGCCGGAGGGACAACCGAGGCTCACGAACCTGAGACCCCTTTGCAAAAAGTCGGCTTCCCACGGAAACAGTTTTCCTGAGGTGCAGAATCTATCCCAAGTGGTTGTGGCAAGGTAAAGCAAATGCCCTCCAGTTCTCTGGAAGAAACCACAGTGCCCAGCCATGTTCTAAGCCCTCCCATCCTCCCTGGGCTTCTGGCAGCAGGAGTGAAAAGAGAGGAGCAGAGCACGGGGAATCGTTTGACAAAAACCGGCTTCCCACGGGAAAGTCTTTGTCCACGTGCAGACATGCGCCCAGGTGCCTGGGGCAAGGGGAAGGAAATGCCATACACTGACCTGGAAGTGACCACAGGGCCCAGGCACAGTCTGAACCCTTCCCTCAACCCGGCGGTTTTGCTAGCAGGAGTTCAACCCCAACGAACACAGCCCGGAGACCCCTGGGGCAAAAACGGCTTCCGATGATCAGTAGGTGCTTGCTGTGGAACACCTATCCCAAGTGGGGGAAGCCAGCTCAACAAAATGCCACACACCCAGGTGTAAGACACAACATTGCCCAGGCATGGTCTAAGCCCCTCACCTCGTCCCTGTGCTTTGGGGAGCCGGAGGGACAGCCGAGGCCCACGGCCCTGAGACCCCTTTGCAAAAAGCCGGTTTCCCACGGAAACAGTTTTCCTGAGGTGCAGACCCTATCCCAAGTGGTTGTGGCAAGGTAAAGCAAATGCCCTCCACTTCTCTGGAAGAAACCACAGTGCCTAGCCATGTTCTAAGCCCTCCCATCCTCCCTGGGCTTCTGGCAGCAGGAGTGAAAAGAGAGGAGCAGAGCACGGGGACCCGTTTGACAAAAACCGGCTTCCCACGGGAAAGTCTTTCTCCACGTGCAGACATGCTCCCAGGTGCCTGGGGCAAGGGGAAGGTAATGCCATACACTGACCTGGAAGAGAGCACAGGGCCCAGGCACAGTCTGAACCCTTCCCTCAACCCGGCGGTTTTGCTAGCAGAAGTTCAACCCCAACGAACACAGCCCGGAGACCCCTGGGGCAAAAACGGCTTCTGACGAACAATAGGTGCTTGCTGTGGAACACCTATCCCAAGTGGGGGAAGCCAGCTCAACAAAATGCCACACACCCAGTGTAAGAAACAACATTGCCCAGGCATGGTCTAAGCCCCTCACCTCGTCCCTGTGCTTTGGGGAGCCGGAGGGACAGCCGAGGCCCACGGCCCTGAGACCCCTTTGCAAAAAGCCGGCTTCCCACGGAGACAGTTTTCCTGAGGTGCAGACCCTATCCCAAGTGGTTGTGGCAAGGTAAAGCAAATGCCCTCCACTTCTCTGGAAGAAACCACAGTGCAAGGCCATGTTCTAAGCCCTCCCATCCTCCCTGGGCTTCTGGCAGCAGGAGTGAAAAGAGAGGAGCAGAGCACTGGGACCCGTTTGACACACCCGGCTTCCCACGGGAAAGTCTTTCTCAACGTGCAGACATGCTCCCAGGTGCCTGTGGCAAGGGGAAGGAAATGCCATACCCTGACCTGGAAGAGACCACAGTGCCCAGGCACAGTCTGAACCCTTCCCTCAACCCGGCGGTTTTGCTAGCAGGAGTTCAACCCCAACGAACACAGCCCGGAGACCCCTGGGGCAAAAACGGCTTCCGACGAACAATAGGCCCTTGCTGTGGAAAACCAATCCCAAGTGGGGGTAGCCAGCTCAACAAAATGCCACACACCCAGGTGTAAGAAACAACATTGCCCAGGCATGGTCTAAGCCCCTCACCTCGTCCCTGTGCTTTGGGGAGCCGGAGCGACACCCGAGGCCCACGGCCCTGAGACCCCTTTGCAAAAAGCCGGCTTCCCATCGAAACAGTTTTCCTGAGGTGCAGACCCTATCCCAAGTGGTTGTGGCAAGGTAAAGCAAATGCCCTCCACTTCTCTGGAAGAAACCACAGTGCCCAACCATGTTCTAAGCCCTCCCATCCTCCCTGGGCTTCTGGCAGCAGGAGTGAAAAGAGAGGAGCAGAGCACTGGGACCCGTTTGACAAAACCCGGCTTCCCACGGGAAAGTCTTTCTCCGCGTGCAGACATGCTCCCAGGTACCTGTGGCAAGGGGAAGGAAATGCCATACACTGACCTGGAAGAGACCACAGGGCCCAGGCACAGTCTGAACCCTTCCCTCAACCCGGCGGTTTTGCTAGCAGGAGTTCAACCCCAACGAACACAGCCCGGAGACCCCTGGGGCAAAAACGGCTTCCGACGAACAATAGGCGCTTGCTGTGGAACACCTATCCCAAGTGGGGGAAGCCAGCTCAACAAAATGCCACACACCCAGGTGTAAGAAACAACATTGCCCAGGCTTGGTCTAAGCCCCTCACCTCGTCCCGGTGCTTTGGGGAGCCGGAGGGACAACCGAGGCTCACGAACCTGAGACCCCTTTGCAAAAAGTCGGCTTCCCACGGAAACAGTTTTCCTGAGGTGCAGAACCTATCCCAAGTGGTTGTGGCAAGGTAAAGCAAATGCCCTCCAGTTCTCTGGAAGAAACCACAGTGCCCAGCCATGTTCTAAGCCCTCCCATCCTCCCTGGGCTTCTGGCAGCAGGAGTGAAAAGAGAGGAGCAGAGCACGGGGAATCGTTTGACAAAAACCGGCTTCCCACGGGAAAGTCTTTGTCCACGTGCAGACATGCGCCCAGGTGCCTGGGGCAAGGGGAAGGAAATGCCATACACTGACCTGGAAGTGACCACAGGGCCCAGGCACAGTCTGAACCCTTCCCTCAACCCGGCGGTTTTGCTAGCAGGAGTTCAACCCCAACGAACACAGCCCGGAGACCCCTGGGGCAAAAACGGCTTCCGATGATCAGTAGGTGCTTGCTGTGGAACACCTATCCCAAGTGGGGGAAGCCAGCTCAACAAAATGCCACACACCCAGGTGTAAGACACAACATTGCCCAGGCATGGTCTAAGCCCCTCACCTCGTCCCTGTGCTTTGGGGAGCCGGAGGGACAGCCGAGGCCCACGGCCCTGAGACCCCTTTGCAAAAAGCCGGTTTCCCACGGAAACAGTTTTCCTGAGGTGCAGACCCTATCCCAAGTGGTTGTGGCAAGGTAAAGCAAATGCCCTCCACTTCTCTGGAAGAAACCACAGTGCCTAGCCATGTTCTAAGCCCTCCCATCTTCCCTGGGCTTCTGGCAGCAGGAGTGAAAAGAGAGGAGCAGAGCACGGGGACCCGTTTGACAAAAACCGGCTTCCCACGGGAAAGTCTTTCTCCACGTGCAGACATGCTCCCAGGTGCCTGGGGCAAGGGGAAGGTAATGCCATACACTGACCTGGAAGAGAGCACAGGGCCCAGGCACAGTCTGAACCCTTCCCTCAACCCGGCGGTTTTGCTAGCAGAAGTTCAACCCCAACGAACACAGCCCGGAGACCCCTGGGGCAAAAACGGCTTCTGACGAACAATAGGTGCTTGCTGTGGAACACCTATCCCAAGTGGGGGAAGCCAGCTCAACAAAATGCCACACACCCAGTGTAAGAAACAACATTGCCCAGGCATGGTCTAAGCCCCTCACCTCGTCCCTGTGCTTTGGGGAGCCGGAGGGACAGCCGAGGCACACGGCCCTGAGACCCCTTTGCAAAAAGCCGGCTTCCCACGGAGACAGTTTTCCTGAGGTGCAGACCCTATCCCAAGTGGTTGTGGCAAGGTAAAGCAAATGCCCTCCACTTCTCTGGAAGAAACCACAGTGCAAGGCCATGTTCTAAGCCCTCCCATCCTCCCTGGGCTTCTGGCAGCAGGAGTGAAAAGAGAGGAGCAGAGCACTGGGACCCGTTTGACACACCCGGCTTCCCACGGGAAAGTCTTTCTCAACGTGCAGACATGCTCCCAGGTGCCTGTGGCAAGGGGAAGGAAATGCCATACACTGACCTGGAAGAGACCACAGGGCCCAGGCACAGTCTGAACCCTTCCCTCAACCCGGCGGTTTTGCTAGCAGGAGTTCAACCCCAACGAACACAGCCCGGAGACCCCTGGGGCAAAAACGGCTTCCGACGAACAATAGGCCCTTGCTGTGGAAAACCAATCCCAAGTGGGGGTAGCCAGCTCAACAAAATGCCACACACCCAGGTGTAAGAAACAACATTGCCCAGGCATGGTCTAAGCCCCTCACCTCGTCCCTGTGCTTTGGGGAGCCGGAGCGACACCCGAGGCCCACGGCCCTGAGACCCCTTTGCAAAAAGCCGGCTTCCCATCGAAACAGTTTTCCTGAGGTGCAGACCCTATCCCAAGTGGTTGTGGCAAGGTAAAGCAAATGCCCTCCACTTCTCTGGAAGAAACCACAGTGCCCAACCATGTTCTAAGCCCTCCCATCCTCCCTGGGCTTCTGGCAGCAGGAGTGAAAAGAGAGGAGCAGAGCACTGGGACCCGTTTGACAAAACCCGGCTTCCCACGGGAAAGTCTTTCTCCGCGTGCAGACATGCTCCCAGGTACCTGTGGCAAGGGGAAGGAAATGCCATACACTGACCTGGAAGAGACCACAGGGCCCAGGCACAGTCTGAACCCTTCCCTCAACCCGGCGGTTTTGCTAGCAGGAGTTCAACCCCAACGAACACAGCCCGGAGACCCCTGGGGCAAAAACGGCTTCCGACGAACAATAGGCGCTTGCTGTGGAACACCTATCCCAAGTGGGGGAAGCCAGCTCAACAAAATGCCACACACCCAGGTGTAAGAAACAACATTGCCCAGGCTTGGTCTAAGCCCCTCACCTCGTCCCGGTGCTTTGGGGAGCCGGAGGGACAACCGAGGCTCACGAACCTGAGACCCCTTTGCAAAAAGTCGGCTTCCCACGGAAACAGTTTTCCTGAGGTGCAGAACCTATCCCAAGTGGTTGTGGCAAGGTAAAGCAAATGCCCTCTGGTTCTCTGGAAGAAACCACAGTGCCCAGCCATGTTCTAAGCCCTCCCATCCTCCCTGGGCTTCTGGCAGCAGGAGTGAAAAGAGAGGAGCAGAGCACGGGGAATCGTTTGACAAAAACCGGCTTCCCACGGGAAAGTCTTTGTCCACGTGCAGACATGCGCCCAGGTGCCTGGGGCAAGGGGAAGGAAATGCCATACACTGACCTGGAAGTGACCACAGGGCCCAGGCACAGTCTGAACCCTTCCCTCAACCCGGCGGTTTTGCTAGCAGGAGTTCAACCCCAACGAACACAGCCCGGAGACCCCTGGGGCAAAAACGGCTTCCGATGATCAGTAGGTGCTTGCTGTGGAACACCTATCCCAAGTGGGGGAAGCCAGCTCAACAAAATGCCACACACCCAGGTGTAAGACACAACATTGCCCAGGCATGGTCTAAGCCCCTCACCTCGTCCCTGTGCTTTGGGGAGCCGGAGGGACAGCCGAGGCCCACGGCCCTGAGACCCCTTTGCAAAAAGCCGGTTTCCCACGGAAACAGTTTTCCTGAGGTGCAGACCCTATCCCAAGTGGTTGTGGCAAGGTAAAGCAAATGCCCTCCACTTCTCTGGAAGAAACCACAGTGCCTAGCCATGTTCTAAGCCCTCCCATCCTCCCTGGGCTTCTGGCAGCAGGAGTGAAAAGAGAGGAGCAGAGCACGGGGACCCGTTTGACAAAAACCGGCTTCCCACGGGAAAGTCTTTCTCCACGTGCAGACATGCTCCCAGGTGCCTGGGGCAAGGGGAAGGTAATGCCATACACTGACCTGGAAGAGAGCACAGGGCCCAGGCACAGTCTGAACCCTTCCCTCAACCCGGCGGTTTTGCTAGCAGAAGTTCAACCCCAACGAACACAGCCCGGAGACCCCTGGGGCAAAAACGGCTTCTGACGAACAATAGGTGCTTGCTGTGGAACACCTATTCCAAGTGGGGGAAGCCAGCTCAACAAAATGCCACACACCCAGTGTAAGAAACAACATTGCCCAGGCATGGTCTAAGCCCCTCACCTCGTCCCTGTGCTTTGGGGAGCCGGAGGGACAGCCGAGGCACACGGCCCTGAGACCCCTTTGCAAAAAGCCGGCTTCCCACGGAGACAGTTTTCCTGAGGTGCAGACCCTATCCCAAGTGGTTGTGGCAAGGTAAAGCAAATGCCCTCCACTTCTCTGGAAGAAACCACAGTGCAAGGCCATGTTCTAAGCCCTCCCATCCTCCCTGGGCTTCTGGCAGCAGGAGTGAAAAGAGAGGAGCAGAGCACTGGGACCCGTTTGACACACCCGGCTTCCCACGGGAAAGTCTTTCTCCGCGTGCAGACATGCTCCCAGGTACCTGTGGCAAGGGGAAGGAAATGCCATACACTGACCTGGAAGAGACCACAGGGCCCAGGCACAGTCTGAACCCTTCCCTCAACCCGGCGGTTTTGCTAGCAGGAGTTCAACCCCAACGAACACAGCCCGGAGACCCCTGGGGCAAAAACGGCTTCCGACGAACAATAGGCGCTTGCTGTGGAACACCTATCCCAAGTGGGGGAAGCCAGCTCAACAAAATGCCACACACCCAGGTGTAAGAAACAACATTGCCCAGGCTTGGTCTAAGCCCCTCACCTCGTCCCGGTGCTTTGGGGAGCCGGAGGGACAACCGAGGCTCACGAACCTGAGACCCCTTTGCAAAAAGTCGGCTTCCCACGGAAACAGTTTTCCTGAGGTGCAGAACCTATCCCAAGTGGTTGTGGCAAGGTAAAGCAAATGCCCTCCAGTTCTCTGGAAGAAACCACAGTGCCCAGCCATGTTCTAAGCCCTCCCATCCTCCCTGGGCTTCTGGCAGCAGGAGTGAAAAGAGAGGAGCAGAGCACGGGGAATCGTTTGACAAAAACCGGCTTCCCACGGGAAAGTCTTTGTCCACGTGCAGACATGCGCCCAGGTGCCTGGGGCAAGGGGAAGGAAATGCCATACACTGACCTGGAAGTGACCACAGGGCCCAGGCACAGTCTGAACCCTTCCCTCAACCCGGCGGTTTTGCTAGCAGGAGTTCAACCCCAACGAACACAGCCCGGAGACCCCTGGGGCAAAAACGGCTTCCGATGATCAGTAGGTGCTTGCTGTGGAACACCTATCCCAAGTGGGGGAAGCCAGCTCAACAAAATGCCACACACCCAGGTGTAAGACACAACATTGCCCAGGCATGGTCTAAGCCCCTCACCTCGTCCCTGTGCTTTGGGGAGCCGGAGGGACAGCCGAGGCCCACGGCCCTGAGACCCCTTTGCAAAAAGCCGGTTTCCCACGGAAACAGTTTTCCTGAGGTGCAGACCCTATCCCAAGTGGTTGTGGCAAGGTAAAGCAAATGCCCTCCACTTCTCTGGAAGAAACCACAGTGCCTAACCATGTTCTAAGCCCTCCCATCCTCCCTGGGCTTCTGGCAGCAGGAGTGAAAAGAGAGGAGCAGAGCACGGGGACCCGTTTGACAAAAACCGGCTTCCCACGGGAAAGTCTTTCTCCACGTGCAGACATGCTCCCAGGTGCCTGGGGCAAGGGGAAGGTAATGCCATACACTGACCTGGAAGAGAGCACAGGGCCCAGGCACAGTCTGAACCCTTCCCTCAACCCGGCGTTTTTGCTAGCAGAAGTTCAACCCCAACAAACACAGCCCGGAGACCCCTGGGGCAAAAACGGCTTCTGACGAACAATAGGTGCTTGCTGTGGAACACCTATCCCAAGTGGGGGAAGCCAGCTCAACAAAATGCCACACACCCAGTGTAAGAAACAACATTGCCCAGGCATGGTCTAAGCCCCTCACCTCGTCCCTGTGCTTTGGGGAGCCGGAGGGACAGCCGAGGCCCACGGCCCTGAGACCCCTTTGCAAAAAGCCGGCTTCCCACGGAGACAGTTTTCCTGAGGTGCAGACCCTATCCCAAGTGGTTGTGGCAAGGTAAAGCAAATGCCCTCCACTTCTCTGGAAGAAACCACAGTGCAAGGCCATGTTCTAAGCCCTCCCATCCTCCCTGGGCTTCTGGCAGCAGGAGTGAAAAGAGAGGAGCAGAGCACTGGGACCCGTTTGACACACCCGGCTTCCCACGGGAAAGTCTTTCTCAACGTGCAGACATGCTCCCAGGTGCCTGTGGCAAAGGGAAGGAAATGCCATACACTGACCTGGAAGAGACCACAGGGCCCAGGCACAGTCTGAACCCTTCCCTCAACCCGGCGGTTTTGCTAGCAGGAGTTCAACCCCAACGAACACAGCCCGGAGACCCCTGGGGCAAAAACGGCTTCCGACGAACAATAGGCCCTTGCTGTGGAAAACCAATCCCAAGTGGGGGTAGCCAGCTCAACAAAATGCCACACACCCAGGTGTAAGAAACAACATTGCCCAGGCATGGTCTAAGCCCCTCACCTCGTCCCTGTGCTTTGGGGAGCCGGAGCGACACCCGAGGCCCACGGCCCTGAGACCCCTTTGCAAAAAGCCGGCTTCCCATCGAAACAGTTTTCCTGAGGTGCAGACCCTATCCCAAGTGGTTGTGGCAAGGTAAAGCAAATGCCCTCCACTTCTCTGGAAGAAACCACAGTGCCCAACCATGTTCTAAGCCCTCCCATCCTCCCTGGGCTTCTGGCAGCAGGAGTGAAAAGAGAGGAGCAGAGCACTGGGACCCGTTTGACAAAACCCGGCTTCCCACGGGAAAGTCTTTCTCCGCGTGCAGACATGCTCCCAGGTACCTGTGGCAAGGGGAAGGAAATGCCATACACTGACCTGGAAGAGACCACAGGGCCCAGGCACAGTCTGAACCCTTCCCTCAACCCGGCGGTTTTGCTAGCAGGAGTTCAACCCCAACGAACACAGCCCGGAGACCCCTGGGGCAAAAACGGCTTCCGAGGAACAATAGGCGCTTGCTGTGGAACACCTATCCCAAGTGGGGGAAGCCAGCTCAACAAAATGCCACACACCCAGGTGTAAGAAACAACATTGCCCAGGCTTGGTCTAAGCCCCTCACCTCGTCCCGGTGCTTTGGGGAGCCGGAGGGACAACCGAGGCTCACGAACCTGAGACCCCTTTGCAAAAAGTCGGCTTCCCACGGAAACAGTTTTCCTGAGGTGCAGAACCTATCCCAAGTGGTTGTGGCAAGGTAAAGCAAATGCCCTCCAGTTCTCTGGAAGAAACCACAGTGCCCAGCCATGTTCTAAGCCCTCCCATCCTCCCTGGGCTTCTGGCAGCAGGAGTGAAAAGAGAGGAGCAGAGCACGGGGAATCGTTTGACAAAAACCGGCTTCCCACGGGAAAGTCTTTGTCCACGTGCAGACATGCGCCCAGGTGCCTGGGGCAAGGGGAAGGAAATGCCATACACTGACCTGGAAGTGACCACAGGGCCCAGGCACAGTCTGAACCCTTCCCTCAACCCGGCGGTTTTGCTAGCAGGAGTTCAACCCCAACGAACACAGCCCGGAGACCCCTGGGGCAAAAACGGCTTCCGATGATCAGTAGGTGCTTGCTGTGGAACACCTATCCCAAGTGGGGGAAGCCAGCTCAACAAAATGCCACACACCCAGGTGTAAGACACAACATTGCCCAGGCATGGTCTAAGCCCCTCACCTCGTCCCTGTGCTTTGGGGAGCCGGAGGGACAGCCGAGGCCCACGGCCCTGAGACCCCTTTGCAAAAAGCCGTTTTCCCACGGAAACAGTTTTCCTGAGGTGCAGACCCTATCCCAAGTGGTTGTGGCAAGGTAAAGCAAATGCCCTCCACTTCTCTGGAAGAAACCACAGTGCCTAGCCATGTTCTAAGCCCTCCCATCCTCCCTGGGCTTCTGGCAGCAGGAGTGAAAAGAGAGGAGCAGAGCACGGGGACCCGTTTGACAAAAACCGGCTTCCCACGGGAAAGTCTTTCTCCACGTGCAGACATGCTCCCAGGTGCCTGGGGCAAGGGGAAGGTAATGCCATACACTGACCTGGAAGAGAGCACAGGGCCCAGGCACAGTCTGAACCCTTCCCTCAACCCGGCGGTTTTGCTAGCAGAAGTTCAACCCCAACGAACACAGCCCGGAGACCCCTGGGGCAAAAACGGCTTCTGACGAACAATAGGTGCTTGCTGTGGAACACCTATTCCAAGTGGGGGAAGCCAGCTCAACAAAATGCCACACACCCAGTGTAAGAAACAACATTGCCCAGGCATGGTCTAAGCCCCTCACCTCGTCCCTGTGCTTTGGGGAGCCGGAGGGACAGCCGAGGCACACGGCCCTGAGACCCCTTTGCAAAAAGCCGGCTTCCCACGGAGACAGTTTTCCTGAGGTGCAGACCCTATCCCAAGTGGTTGTGGCAAGGTAAAGCAAATGCCCTCCACTTCTCTGGAAGAAACCACAGTGCAAGGCCATGTTCTAAGCCCTCCCATCCTCCCTGGGCTTCTGGCAGCAGGAGTGAAAAGAGAGGAGCAGAGCACTGGGACCCGTTTGACACACCCGGCTTCCCACGGGAAAGTCTTTCTCAACGTGCAGACATGCTCCCAGGTGCCTGGGGCAAGGGGAAGGAAATGCCATACACTGACCTGGAAGAGACCACAGGGCCCAGGCACAGTCTGAACCCTTCCCTCAACCCGGCGGTTTTGCTAGCAGGAGTTCAACCCCAACGAACACAGCCCGGAGACCCCTGGGGCAAAAACGGCTTCCGACGAACAATAGGCCCTTGCTGTGGAAAACCAATCCCAAGTGGGGGTAGCCAGCTCAACAAAATGCCACACACGCAGGTGTAAGAAACAACATTGCCCAGGCATGGTCTAAGCCCCTCACCTCGTCCCTGTGCTTTGGGGAGCCGGAGCGACACCCGAGGCCCACGGCCCTGAGACCCCTTTGCAAAAAGCCGGCTTCCCATCGAAACAGTTTTCCTGAGGTGCAGACCCTATCCCAAGTGGTTGTGGCAAGGTAAAGCAAATGCCCTCCACTTCTCTGGAAGAAACCACAGTGCCCAACCATGTTCTAAGCCCTCCCATCCTCCCTGGGCTTCTGGCAGCAGGAGTGAAAAGAGAGGAGCAGAGCACTGGGACCCGTTTGACAAAACCCGGCTTCCCACGGGAAAGTCTTTCTCCGCGTGCAGACATGCTCCCAGGTACCTGTGGCAAGGGGAAGGAAATGCCATACACTGACCTGGAAGAGACCACAGGGCCCAGGCACAGTCTGAACCCTTCCCTCAACCCGGCGGTTTTGCTAGCAGGAGTTCAACCCCAACGAACACAGCCCGGAGACCCCTGGGGCAAAAACGGCTTCCGACGAACAATAGGCGCTTGCTGTGGAACACCTATCCCAAGTGGGGGAAGCCAGCTCAACAAAATGCCACACACCCAGGTGTAAGAAACAACATTGCCCAGGCTTGGTCTAAGCCCCTCACCTCGTCCCGGTGCTTTGGGGAGCCGGAGGGACAACCGAGGCTCACGAACCTGAGACCCCTTTGCAAAAAGTCGGCTTCCCACGGAAACAGTTTTCCTGAGGTGCAGAACCTATCCCAAGTGGTTGTGGCAAGGTAAAGCAAATGCCCTCCAGTTCTCTGGAAGAAACCACAGTGCCCAGCCATGTTCTAAGCCCTCCCATCCTCCCTGGGCTTCTGGCAGCAGGAGTGAAAAGAGAGGAGCAGAGCACTGGGACCCGTTTGACAAAACCCGGCTTCCCACGGGAAAGTCTTTCTCCGCGTGCAGACATGCTCCCAGGTACCTGTGGCAAGGGGAAGGAAATGCCATACACTGACCTGGAAGAGACCACAGGGCCCAGGCACAGTCTGAACCCTTCCCTCAACCCGGCGGTTTTGCTAGCAGGAGTTCAACCCCAACGAACACAGCCCGGAGACCCCTGGGGCAAAAATGGCCTCCGATGAACAATAGGCGCTTGCTGTGGAACACCTATCCCAAGTGGGGGAAGCCAGCTCAACAAAATGCCACACACCCAGGTGTAAGAAACAACATTGCCCAGGCTTGGTCTAAGCCCCTCACCTCGTCCCTGTGCTTTGGGGAGCCGGAGGGACAACCGAGGCCCACGAACCTGAGACCGCTTTGCAAAAAGTCGGCTTCCCACGGAAACAGTTTTCCTGAGGTGCAGAACCTATCCCAAGTGGTTGTGGCAAGGTAAAGCAAATGCCCTCCAGTTCTCTGGAAGAAACCACAGTGCCCAGCCATGTTCTAAGCCCTCCCATCCTCCCTGGGCTTCTGGCAGCAAGAGTGAAAAGAGAGGAGCAGAGCACGGGGAATCGTTTGACAAAAACCGGCTTCCCACGGGAAAGTCTTTGTCCACGTGCAGACATGCGCCCAGGTGCCTGGGGCAAGGGGAAGGAAATGCCATACACTGACCTGGAAGAGACCACAGGGCCCAGGCACAGTCTGAACCCTTCCCTCAACCCGGCGGTTTTGCTAGCAGGAGTTCAACCCCAACGAACACAGCCCGGAGACCCCTGGGGCAAAAACGGCTTCTGACGAACAATAGGTGCTTGCTGTGGAACACCTATCCCAAGTGGGGGAAGCCAGCTCAACAAAATGCCACACACCCAGTGTAAGAAACAACATTGCCCAGGCATGGTCTAAGCCCCTCACCTCGTCCCTGTGCTTTGGGGAGCCGGAGGGACAGCCGAGGCCCACGGCCCTGAGACCCCTTTGCAAAAAGCCGGCTTCCCACGGAGACAGTTTTCCTGAGGTGCAGACCCTATCCCAAGTGGTTGTGGCAAGGTAAAGCAAATGCCCTCCACTTCTCTGGAAGAAACCACAGTGCAAGGCCATGTTCTAAGCCCTCCCATCCTCCCTGGGCTTCTGGCAGCAGGAGTGAAAAGAGAGGAGCAGAGCACTGGGACCCGTTTGACACACCCGGCTTCCCACGGGAAAGTCTTTCTCAACGTGCAGACATGCTCCCAGGTGCCTGTGGCAAAGGGAAGGAAATGCCATACACTGACCTGGAAGAGACCACAGGGCCCAGGCACAGTCTGAACCCTTCCCTCAACCCGGCGGTTTTGCTAGCAGGAGTTCAACCCCAACGAACACAGCCCGGAGACCCCTGGGGCAAAAACGGCTTCCGACGAACAATAGGCCCTTGCTGTGGAAAACCAATCCCAAGTGGGGGTAGCCAGCTCAACAAAATGCCACACACCCAGGTGTAAGAAACAACATTGCCCAGGCATGGTCTAAGCCCCTCACCTCGTCCCTGTGCTTTGGGGAGCCGGAGCGACACCCGAGGCCCACGGCCCTGAGACCCCTTTGCAAAAAGCCGGCTTCCCATCGAAACAGTTTTCCTGAGGTGCAGACCCTATCCCAAGTGGTTGTGGCAAGGTTAAGGAAATGCCCTCCACTTCTCTGGAAGAAACCACAGTGCCCAACCATGTTCTAAGCCCTCCCATCCTCCCTGGGCTTCTGGCAGCAGGAGTGAAAAGAGAGGAGCAGAGCACTGGGACCCGTTTGACAAAACCCGGCTTCCCACGGGAAAGTCTTTCTCCGCGTGCAGACATGCTCCCAGGTACCTGTGGCAAGGGGAAGGAAATGCCATACACTGACCTGGAAGAGACCACAGGGCCCAGGCACAGTCTGAACCCTTCCCTCAACCCGGCGGTTTTGCTAGCAGGAGTTCAACCCCAACGAACACAGCCCGGAGACCCCTGGGGCAAAAACGGCTTCCGACGAACAATAGGCGCTTGCTGTGGAACACCTATCCCAAGTGGGGGAAGCCAGCTCAACAAAATGCCACACACCCAGGTGTAAGAAACAACATTGCCCAGGCTTGGTCTAAGCCCCTCACCTCGTCCCGGTGCTTTGGGGAGCCGGAGGGACAACCGAGGCTCACGAACCTGAGACCCCTTTGCAAAAAGTCGGCTTCCCACGGAAACAGTTTTCCTGAGGTGCAGAACCTATCCCAAGTGGTTGTGGCAAGGTAAAGCAAATGCCCTCCAGTTCTCTGGAAGAAACCACAGTGCCCAGCCATGTTCTAAGCCCTCCCATCCTCCCTGGGCTTCTGGCAGCAGGAGTGAAAAGAGAGGAGCAGAGCACGGGGAATCGTTTGACAAAAACCGGCTTCCCACGGGAAAGTCTTTGTCCACGTGCAGACATGCGCCCAGGTGCCTGGGGCAAGGGGAAGGAAATGCCATACACTGACCTGGAAGTGACCACAGGGCCCAGGCACAGTCTGAACCCTTCCCTCAACCCGGCGGTTTTGCTAGCAGGAGTTCAACCCCAACGAACACAGCCCGGAGACCCCTGGGTCAAAAACGGCTTCCGACGAACAATAGGTGCTTGCTGTGGAACACCTATGCCAAGTGGGGGTAGGCAGCTCAACAAAATGCCACACACCCAGTGTAAGAAACAACATTGCCCAGGCATGGTCAAAGCCCCTCAGCTCGTCCCTGTGCTTTGGGGAGCCGGAGGGACAGCCGAGGCCCACGGCCCTGAGACCCCTTTGCAAAAAGCCGGCTTCCCACGGAAAGAGTTTTCCTGAGGTGCAGACCCTATCCCAAGTGGTTGTGGCAAGGTAAAGCAAATGCCCTCCTCTTCTCTGGAAGAAACCACAGTGCCCAGCCATGTTCTAAGCCCTCCCATCCTCCCTGGGCTTCTGGCAGCAGGAGTGAAAAGAGAGGAGCAGAGCACTGGGACCCGTTTGACAACACCCGGCTTCCCACGGGAAAGTCTTTCTCCACGTGCAGACATGCTCCCAGGTGCCTGTGGCAAGGGGAAGGAAATGCCATACACTGACCTGGAAGAGACCACAGGGCCCAGGCACAGTCTGAACCCTTCCCTCAACCCGGCGGTTTTGCTAGCAGGAGTTCAACCCCAACGAACACAGCCCGGAGACCCCTGGGGCAAAAACGGCTTCCGAAGAACAATAGGTGCTTGCTGTGGAACACCTATCCCAAGTGGGGGTAGCCAGCTCAACAAAATGCCACACACGCAGTGTAAGAAACAACATTGCCCAGGCATGGTCTAAGCCCCTCACCTCGTCCCTGTGCTTTGGGGAGCCGGAGGGACAGCCGAAGCACAGGGCGCTGAGACCCCTTTGCAAAAAGCGGGCTTCCCACGGAGACAGTTTTCCTGAGGTGCAGACCCTATCCCAAGTGGTTGTGGCAAGGTAAAGCAAATGCCCTCCACTTCTCTGGAAGAAACCACAGTGCCCAGCCATGTTCTAAGCCCTCCCATCCTCCCTGGGCTTCTGGCAGCAGGAGTGAAAAGAGAGGAGCAGAGCACTGGGACCCGTTTGACAAAAACCGGCTTCCCACGGGAAAGTCTTTCTCCACGTGCAGACATGCTCCCAGGTGCCTGGGGCAAGGGGAAGGTAATGCCATACACTGACCTGGAAGAGAGCACAGGGCCCAGGCACAGTCTGAACACTTCCCTCAACCCGGCGGTTTTGCTAGCAGGAGTTCAACCCCAACGAACACAGCCCGGAGACCCCTGGGGCAAAAACGGCTTCCGATGATCAGTAGGTGCTTGCTGTGGAACACCTATCCCAAGTGGGGGAAGCCAGCTCAACAAAATGCCACACACCCAGTGTAAGAAACAACATTGCCCAGGCATGGTCTAAGCCCCTCACCTCGTCCCTGTGCTTTGGGGAGCCGGAGGGACAGCCGAGGCCCACGGCCCTGAGACCCCTTTGCAAAAAGCCGGTTTCCCACGGAAACAGTTTTCCTGAGGTGCAGACCCTATCCCAAGTGGTTGTGGCAAGGTAAAGCAAATGCCCTCCACTTCTCTGGAAGAAACCACAGTGCCTAGCCATGTTCTAAGTCCTCCCATCCTCCCTGGGCTTCTGGCAGCAGGAGTGAAAAGAGAGGAGCAGAGCACGGGGACCAGTTTGACAAAAACCGGCTTCCCACGGGAAAGTCTTTCTCCACGTGCAGACATACTCCCAGGTACCTGTGGCAAGGGGAAGGAAATGCCATACACTGACCTGGAAGAGACCACAGGGCCCAGGCACAGTCTGAACCCTTCCCTCAACCCGGCGGTTTTGCTAGCAGGAGTTCAACCCCAACGAACACAGCCCGGAGACCCCTGAGGCAAAAAAGGCTTCCGACGAACAATAAGCGCTTGCTGTGGAAAACCAATCCCAAGTGGGGGTAGCCAGCTCAACAAAATGCCACACACCCAGGTGTAAGAAACAACATTGCCCAGGCATGGTCTAAGCCCCTCACCTCGTCCCTGTGCTTTGGGGAGCCGGAGCGACACCCCAGGCCCACGGCCCTGAGACCCCTTTGCAAAAAGCAGGCTTCCCACGGAAACAGTTTTCCTGAGGTGCAGACCCTATCCCAAGTGGTTGTGGCAAGGTAAAGCAGATGCCCTCCACTTCTCTGGAAGAAACCACAGTGCCCAACCATTTTCTAAGCCCTCCCATCCTCCCTGGGCTTCTGGCAGCAGGAGTGAAAAGAGAGGAGCAGAGCACTGGGACCCGTTTGACAAAACCCGGCTTCCCACGGGAAAGTCTTTCTCCGCGTGCAGACATGCTCCCAGGTGCCTGTGGCAAGGGGAAGGAAATGCCATACACTGACTTGGAAGAGACCACAGGGCCCAGGCACAGTCTGAACCCTTCCCTCAACCCGGCGGTTTTGCTAGCAGGAGTTCAACCCCAACGAACACAGCCCGGAGACCCCTGGGGCAAAAACGCCTTCCGACGAACAATAGGTGCTTGCTGTGGAACACCTATCCCAAGTGGGGGTAGCCAGCTCAACAAAATGCCACACACCCAAGTGTAAGAAACAACATTGCCCAGGCAATGTCTAAGCCCCTCACCTCGTCCCTGTGCTTTGGGGAGCCGGAGGGACAGCCGAGGCCCACGGCCCTGAGACCCCTTTGCAAAAAGCCGGTTTCCCACGGAAACAGTTTTCCTGAGGTGCAGACCCTATCCCAAGTGGTTGTGGCAAGGTAAAGCAAATGCCCTCCACTTCTCTGGAAGAAACCACAGTGCCTAGCCATGTTCTAAGCCCTCCCATCCTCCCTGGGCTTCTGGCAGCAGGAGTGAAAAGAGAGGAGCAGAGCACGGGGACCCGTTTGACAAAAACCGGCTTCCCACGGGAAAGTCTTTCTCCACGTGCAGACATGCTCCCAGGTGCCTGGGGCAAGGGGAAGGTAATGCCATACACTGACCTGGAAGAGAGCACAGGGCCCAGGCACAGTCTGAACCCTTCCCTCAACCCGGCGTTTTTGCTAGCAGAAGTTCAACCCCAACAAACACAGCCCGGAGACCCCTGGGGCAAAAACGGCTTCTGACGAACAATAGGTGCTTGCTGTGGAACACCTATCCCAAGTGGGGGAAGCCAGCTCAACAAAATGCCACACACCCAGTGTAAGAAACAACATTGCCCAGGCATGGTCTAAGCCCCTCACCTCGTCCCTGTGCTTTGGGGAGCCGGAGGGACAGCCGAGGCCCACGGCCCTGAGACCCCTTTGCAAAAAGCCGGCTTCCCACGGAGACAGTTTTCCTGAGGTGCAGACCCTATCCCAAGTGGTTGTGGCAAGGTAAAGCAAATGCCCTCCACTTCTCTGGAAGAAACCACAGTGCAAGGCCATGTTCTAAGCCCTCCCATCCTCCCTGGGCTTCTGGCAGCAGGAGTGAAAAGAGAGGAGCAGAGCACTGGGACCCGTTTGACACACCCGGCTTCCCACGGGAAAGTCTTTCTCAACGTGCAGACATGCTCCCAGGTGCCTGTGGCAAAGGGAAGGAAATGCCATACACTGACCTGGAAGAGACCACAGGGCCCAGGCACAGTCTGAACCCTTCCCTCAACCCGGCGGTTTTGCTAGCAGGAGTTCAACCCCAACGAACACAGCCCGGAGACCCCTGGGGCAAAAACGGCTTCCGACGAACAATAGGCCCTTGCTGTGGAAAACCAATCCCAAGTGGGGGTAGCCAGCTCAACAAAATGCCACACACCCAGGTGTAAGAAACAACATTGCCCAGGCATGGTCTAAGCCCCTCACCTCGTCCCTGTGCTTTGGGGAGCCGGAGCGACACCCGAGGCCCACGGCCCTGAGACCCCTTTGCAAAAAGCCGGCTTCCCATCGAAACAGTTTTCCTGAGGTGCAGACCCTATCCCAAGTGGTTGTGGCAAGGTAAAGCAAATGCCCTCCACTTCTCTGGAAGAAACCACAGTGCCCAACCATGTTCTAAGCCCTCCCATCCTCCCTGGGCTTCTGGCAGCAGGAGTGAAAAGAGAGGAGCAGAGCACTGGGACCCGTTTGACAAAACCCGGCTTCCCACGGGAAAGTCTTTCTCCGCGTGCAGACATGCTCCCAGGTACCTGTGGCAAGGGGAAGGAAATGCCATACACTGACCTGGAAGAGACCACAGGGCCCAGGCACAGTCTGAACCCTTCCCTCAACCCGGCGGTTTTGCTAGCAGGAGTTCAACCCCAACGAACACAGCCCGGAGACCCCTGGGGCAAAAACGGCTTCCGACGAACAATAGGCACTTGCTGTGGAACACCTATCCCAAGTGGGGGAAGCCAGCTCAACAAAATGCCACACACCCAGGTGTAAGAAACAACATTGCCCAGGCTTGGTCTAAGCCCCTCACCTCGTCCCGGTGCTTTGGGGAGCCGGAGGGACAACCGAGGCTCACGAACCTGAGACCCCTTTGCAAAAAGTCGGCTTCCCACGGAAACAGTTTTCCTGAGGTGCAGAACCTATCCCAAGTGGTTGTGGCAAGGTAAAGCAAATGCCCTCCAGTTCTCTGGAAGAAACCACAGTGCCCAGCCATGTTCTAAGCCCTCCCATCCTCCCTGGGCTTCTGGCAGCAGGAGTGAAAAGAGAGGAGCAGAGCACGGGGAATCGTTTGACAAAAACCGGCTTCCCACGGGAAAGTCTTTGTCCACGTGCAGACATGCGCCCAGGTGCCTGGGGCAAGGGGAAGGAAATGCCATACACTGACCTGGAAGTGACCACAGGGCCCAGGCACAGTCTGAACCCTTCCCTCAACCCGGCGGTTTTGCTAGCAGGAGTTCAACCCCAACGAACACAGCCCGGAGACCCCTGGGGCAAAAACGGCTTCCGATGATCAGTAGGTGCTTGCTGTGGAACACCTATCCCAAGTGGGGGAAGCCAGCTCAACAAAATGCCACACACCCAGGTGTAAGACACAACATTGCCCAGGCATGGTCTAAGCCCCTCACCTCGTCCCTGTGCTTTGGGGAGCCGGAGGGACAGCCGAGGCCCACGGCCCTGAGACCCCTTTGCAAAAAGCCGGTTTCCCACGGAAACAGTTTTCCTGAGGTGCAGACCCTATCCCAAGTGGTTGTGGCAAGGTAAAGCAAATGCCCTCCACTTCTCTGGAAGAAACCACAGTGCCTAGCCATGTTCTAAGCCCTCCCATCCTCCCTGGGCTTCTGGCAGCAGGAGTGAAAAGAGAGGAGCAGAGCACGGGGACCCGTTTGACAAAAACCGGCTTCCCACGGGAAAGTCTTTCTCCACGTGCAGACATGCTCCCAGGTGCCTGGGGCAAGGGGAAGGTAATGCCATACACTGACCTGGAAGAGAGCACAGGGCCCAGGCACAGTCTGAACCCTTCCCTCAACCCGGCGGTTTTGCTAGCAGAAGTTCAACCCCAACGAACACAGCCCGGAGACCCCTGGGGCAAAAACGGCTTCTGACGAACAATAGGTGCTTGCTGTGGAACACCTATTCCAAGTGGGGGAAGCCAGCTCAACAAAATGCCACACACCCAGTGTAAGAAACAACATTGCCCAGGCATGGTCTAAGCCCCTCACCTCGTCCCTGTGCTTTGGGGAGCCGGAGGGACAGCCGAGGCACACGGCCCTGAGACCCCTTTGCAAAAAGCCGGCTTCCCACGGAGACAGTTTTCCTGAGGTGCAGACCCTATCCCAAGTGGTTGTGGCAAGGTAAAGCAAATGCCCTCCACTTCTCTGGAAGAAACCACAGTGCAAGGCCATGTTCTAAGCCCTCCCATCCTCCCTGGGCTTCTGGCAGCAGGAGTGAAAAGAGAGGAGCAGAGCACTGGGACCCGTTTGACACACCCGGCTTCCCACGGGAAAGTCTTTCTCAACGTGCAGACATGCTCCCAGGTGCCTGGGGCAAGGGGAAGGAAATGCCATACACTGACCTGGAAGAGACCACAGGGCCCAGGCACAGTCTGAACCCTTCCCTCAACCCGGCGGTTTTGCTAGCAGGAGTTCAACCCCAACGAACACAGCCCGGAGACCCCTGGGGCAAAAACGGCTTCCGACGAACAATAGGCCCTTGCTGTGGAAAACCAATCCCAAGTGGGGGTAGCCAGCTCAACAAAATGCCACACACCCAGGTGTAAGAAACAACATTGCCCAGGCATGGTCTAAGCCCCTCACCTCGTCCCTGTGCTTTGGGGAGCCGGAGCGACACCCGAGGCCCACGGCCCTGAGACCCCTTTGCAAAAAGCCGGCTTCCCATCGAAACAGTTTTCCTGAGGTGCAGACCCTATCCCAAGTGGTTGTGGCAAGGTAAAGCAAATGCCCTCCACTTCTCTGGAAGAAACCACAGTGCCCAACCATGTTCTAAGCCCTCCCATCCTCCCTGGGCTTCTGGCAGCAGGAGTGAAAAGAGAGGAGCAGAGCACTGGGACCCGTTTGACAAAACCCGGCTTCCCACGGGAAAGTCTTTCTCCGCGTGCAGACATGCTCCCAGGTACCTGTGGCAAGGGGAAGGAAATGCCATACACTGACCTGGAAGAGACCACAGGGCCCAGGCACAGTCTGAACCCTTCCCTCAACCCGGCGGTTTTGCTAGCAGGAGTTCAACCCCAACGAACACAGCCCGGAGACCCCTGGGGCAAAAACGGCTTCCGACGAACAATAGGCGCTTGCTGTGGAACACCTATCCCAAGTGGGGGAAGCCAGCTCAACAAAATGCCACACACCCAGGTGTAAGAAACAACATTGCCCAGGCTTGGTCTAAGCCCCTCACCTCGTCCCGGTGCTTTGGGGAGCCGGAGGGACAACCGAGGCTCACGAACCTGAGACCCCTTTGCAAAAAGTCGGCTTCCCACGGAAACAGTTTTCCTGAGGTGCAGACCCTATCCCAAGTGGTTGTGGCAAGGTAAAGCAAATGCCCTCCAGTTCTCTGGAAGAAACCACAGTGCCCAGCCATGTTCTAAGCCCTCCCATCCTCCCTGGGCTTCTGGCAGCAGGAGTGAAAAGAGAGGAGCAGAGCAATGGGACCCGTTTGACAAAACCCGGCTTCCCACGGGAAAGTCTTTCTCCGCGTGCAGACATGCTCCCAGGTACCTGTGGCAAGGGGAAGGAAATGCCATACACTGACCTGGAAGAGACCACAGGGCCCAGGCACAGTCTGAACCCTTCCCTCAACCCGGCGGTTTTGCTAGCAGGAGTTCAACCCCAACGAACACAGCCCGGAGACCCCTGGGGCAAAAACGGCTTCCGACGAACAATAGGCACTTGCTGTGGAACACCTATCCCAAGTGGGGGAAGCCAGCTCAACAAAATGCCACACACCCAGGTGTAAGAAACAACATTGCCCAGGCTTGGTCTAAGCCCCTCACCTCGTCCCGGTGCTTTGGGGAGCCGGAGGGACAACCGAGGCTCACGAACCTGAGACCCCTTTGCAAAAAGTCGGCTTCCCACGGAAACAGTTTTCCTGAGGTGCAGAACCTATCCCAAGTGGTTGTGGCAAGGTAAAGCAAATGCCCTCCAGTTCTCTGGAAGAAACCACAGTGCCCAGCCATGTTCTAAGCCCTCCCATCCTCCCTGGGCTTCTGGCAGCAGGAGTGAAAAGAGAGGAGCAGAGCACGGGGAATCGTTTGACAAAAACCGGCTTCCCACGGGAAAGTCTTTGTCCACGTGCAGACATGCGCCCAGGTGCCTGGGGCAAGGGGAAGGAAATGCCATACACTGACCTGGAAGTGACCACAGGGCCCAGGCACAGTCTGAACCCTTCCCTCAACCCGGCGGTTTTGCTAGCAGGAGTTCAACCCCAACGAACACAGCCCGGAGACCCCTGGGGCAAAAACGGCTTCCGATGATCAGTAGGTGCTTGCTGTGGAACACCTATCCCAAGTGGGGGAAGCCAGCTCAACAAAATGCCACACACCCAGGTGTAAGACACAACATTGCCCAGGCATGGTCTAAGCCCCTCACCTCGTCCCTGTGCTTTGGGGAGCCGGAGGGACAGCCGAGGCCCACGGCCCTGAGACCCCTTTGCAAAAAGCCGGTTTCCCACGGAAACAGTTTTCCTGAGGTGCAGACCCTATCCCAAGTGGTTGTGGCAAGGTAAAGCAAATGCCCTCCACTTCTCTGGAAGAAACCACAGTGCCTAGCCATGTTCTAAGCCCTCCCATCCTCCCTGGGCTTCTGGCAGCAGGAGTGAAAAGAGAGGAGCAGAGCACGGGGACCCGTTTGACAAAAACCGGCTTCCCACGGGAAAGTCTTTCTCCACGTGCAGACATGCTCCCAGGTGCCTGGGGCAAGGGGAAGGTAATGCCATACACTGACCTGGAAGAGAGCACAGGGCCCAGGCACAGTCTGAACCCTTCCCTCAACCCGGCGGTTTTGCTAGCAGAAGTTCAACCCCAACGAACACAGCCCGGAGACCCCTGGGGCAAAAACGGCTTCTGACGAACAATAGGTGCTTGCTGTGGAACACCTATTCCAAGTGGGGGAAGCCAGCTCAACAAAATGCCACACACCCAGTGTAAGAAACAACATTGCCCAGGCATGGTCTAAGCCCCTCACCTCGTCCCTGTGCTTTGGGGAGCCGGAGGGACAGCCGAGGCACACGGCCCTGAGACCCCTTTGCAAAAAGCCGGCTTCCCACGGAGACAGTTTTCCTGAGGTGCAGACCCTATCCCAAGTGGTTGTGGCAAGGTAAAGCAAATGCCCTCCACTTCTCTGGAAGAAACCACAGTGCAAGGCCATGTTCTAAGCCCTCCCATCCTCCCTGGGCTTCTGGCAGCAGGAGTGAAAAGAGAGGAGCAGAGCACTGGGACCCGTTTGACACACCCGGCTTCCCACGGGAAAGTCTTTCTCAACGTGCAGACATGCTCCCAGGTGCCTGGGGCAAGGGGAAGGAAATGCCATACACTGACCTGGAAGAGACCACAGGGCCCAGGCACAGTCTGAACCCTTCCCTCAACCCGGCGGTTTTGCTAGCAGGAGTTCAACCCCAACGAACACAGCCCGGAGACCCCTGGGGCAAAAACGGCTTCCGACGAACAATAGGCCCTTGCTGTGGAAAACCAATCCCAAGTGGGGGTAGCCAGCTCAACAAAATGCCACACACCCAGGTGTAAGAAACAACATTGCCCAGGCATGGTCTAAGCCCCTCACCTCGTCCTTGTGCTTTGGGGAGCCGGAGCGACACCCGAGGCCCACGGCCCTGAGACCCCTTTGCAAAAAGCCGGCTTCCCATCGAAACAGTTTTCCTGAGGTGCAGACCCTATCCCAAGTGGTTGTGGCAAGGTAAAGCAAATGCCCTCCACTTCTCTGGAAGAAACCACAGTGCCCAACCATGTTCTAAGCCCTCCCATCCTCCCTGGGCTTCTGGCAGCAGGAGTGAAAAGAGAGGAGCAGAGCACTGGGACCCGTTTGACAAAACCCGGCTTCCCACGGGAAAGTCTTTCTCCGCGTGCAGACATGCTCCCAGGTACCTGTGGCAAGGGGAAGGAAATGCCATACACTGACCTGGAAGAGACCACAGGGCCCAGGCACAGTCTGAACCCTTCCCTCAACCCGGCGGTTTTGCTAGCAGGAGTTCAACCCCAACGAACACAGCCCGGAGACCCCTGGGGCAAAAACGGCTTCCGACGAACAATAGGCGCTTGCTGTGGAACACCTATCCCAAGTGGGGGAAGCCAGCTCAACAAAATGCCACACACCCAGGTGTAAGAAACAACATTGCCCAGGCTTGGTCTAAGCCCCTCACCTCGTCCCGGTGCTTTGGGGAGCCGGAGGGACAACCGAGGCTCACGAACCTGAGACCCCTTTGCAAAAAGTCGGCTTCCCACGGAAACAGTTTTCCTGAGGTGCAGAACCTATCCCAAGTGGTTGTGGCAAGGTAAAGCAAATGCCCTCCAGTTCTCTGGAAGAAACCACAGTGCCCAGCCATGTTCTAAGCCCTCCCATCCTCCCTGGGCTTCTGGCAGCAGGAGTGAAAAGAGAGGAGCAGAGCACTGGGACCCGTTTGACAAAACCCGGCTTCCCACGGGAAAGTCTTTCTCCGCGTGCAGACATGCTCCCAGGTACCTGTGGCAAGGGGAAGGAAATGCCATACACTGACCTGGAAGAGACCACAGGGCCCAGGCACAGTCTGAACCCTTCCCTCAACCCGGCGGTTTTGCTAGCAGGAGTTCAACCCCAACGAACACAGCCCGGAGACCCCTGGGGCAAAAATGGCCTCCGATGAACAATAGGCGCTTGCTGTGGAACACCTATCCCAAGTGGGGGAAGCCAGCTCAACAAAATGCCACACACCCAGGTGTAAGAAACAACATTGCCCAGGCTTGGTCTAAGCCCCTCACCTCGTCCCTGTGCTTTGGGGAGCCGGAGGGACAACCGAGGCCCACGAACCTGAGACCGCTTTGCAAAAAGTCGGCTTCCCACGGAAACAGTTTTCCTGAGGTGCAGAACCTATCCCAAGTGGTTGTGGCAAGGTAAAGCAAATGCCCTCCAGTTCTCTGGAAGAAACCACAGTGCCCAGCCATGTTCTAAGCCCTCCCATCCTCCCTGGGCTTCTGGCAGCAAGAGTGAAAAGAGAGGAGCAGAGCACGGGGAATCGTTTGACAAAAACCGGCTTCCCACGGGAAAGTCTTTGTCCACGTGCAGACATGCGCCCAGGTGCCTGGGGCAAGGGGAAGGAAATGCCATACACTGACCTGGAAGAGACCACAGGGCCCAGGCACAGTCTGAACCCTTCCCTCAACCCGGCGGTTTTGCTAGCAGGAGTTCAACCCCAACGAACACAGCCCGGAGACCCCTGGGGCAAAAACGGCTTCTGACGAACAATAGGTGCTTGCTGTGGAACACCTATCCCAAGTGGGGGAAGCCAGCTCAACAAAATGCCACACACCCAGTGTAAGAAACAACATTGCCCAGGCATGGTCTAAGCCCCTCACCTCGTCCCTGTGCTTTGGGGAGCCGGAGGGACAGCCGAGGCCCACGGCCCTGAGACCCCTTTGCAAAAAGCCGGCTTCCCACGGAGACAGTTTTCCTGAGGTGCAGACCCTATCCCAAGTGGTTGTGGCAAGGTAAAGCAAATGCCCTCCACTTCTCTGGAAGAAACCACAGTGCAAGGCCATGTTCTAAGCCCTCCCATCCTCCCTGGGCTTCTGGCAGCAGGAGTGAAAAGAGAGGAGCAGAGCACTGGGACCCGTTTGACACACCCGGCTTCCCACGGGAAAGTCTTTCTCAACGTGCAGACATGCTCCCAGGTGCCTGTGGCAAAGGGAAGGAAATGCCATACACTGACCTGGAAGAGACCACAGGGCCCAGGCACAGTCTGAACCCTTCCCTCAACCCGGCGGTTTTGCTAGCAGGAGTTCAACCCCAACGAACACAGCCCGGAGACCCCTGGGGCAAAAACGGCTTCCGACGAACAATAGGCCCTTGCTGTGGAAAACCAATCCCAAGTGGGGGTAGCCAGCTCAACAAAATGCCACACACCCAGGTGTAAGAAACAACATTGCCCAGGCATGGTCTAAGCCCCTCACCTCGTCCCTGTGCTTTGGGGAGCCGGAGCGACACCCGAGGCCCACGGCCCTGAGACCCCTTTGCAAAAAGCCGGCTTCCCATCGAAACAGTTTTCCTGAGGTGCAGACCCTATCCCAAGTGGTTGTGGCAAGGTAAAGCAAATGCCCTCCACTTCTCTGGAAGAAACCACAGTGCCCAACCATGTTCTAAGCCCTCCCATCCTCCCTGGGCTTCTGGCAGCAGGAGTGAAAAGAGAGGAGCAGAGCACTGGGACCCGTTTGACAAAACCCGGCTTCCCACGGGAAAGTCTTTCTCCGCGTGCAGACATGCTCCCAGGTACCTGTGGCAAGGGGAAGGAAATGCCATACACTGACCTGGAAGAGACCACAGGGCCCAGGCACAGTCTGAACCCTTCCCTCAACCCGGCGGTTTTGCTAGCAGGAGTTCAACCCCAACGAACACAGCCCGGAGACCCCTGGGGCAAAAACGGCTTCCGACGAACAATAGGCGCTTGCTGTGGAACACCTATCCCAAGTGGGGGAAGCCAGCTCAACAAAATGCCACACACCCAGGTGTAAGAAACAACATTGCCCAGGCTTGGTCTAAGCCCCTCACCTCGTCCCGGTGCTTTGGGGAGCCAGAGGGACAACCGAGGCTCACGAACCTGAGACCCCTTTGCAAAAAGTCGGCTTCCCACGGAAACAGTTTTCCTGAGGTGCAGAACCTATCCCAAGTGGTTGTGGCAAGGTAAAGCAAATGCCCTCCAGTTCTCTGGAAGAAACCACAGTGCCCAGCCATGTTCTAAGCCCTCCCATCCTCCCTGGGCTTCTGGCAGCAGGAGTGAAAAGAGAGGAGCAGAGCACGGGGAATCGTTTGACAAAAACCGGCTTCCCACGGGAAAGTCTTTGTCCACGTGCAGACATGCGCCCAGGTGCCTGGGGCAAGGGGAAGGAAATGCCATACACTGACCTGGAAGTGACCACAGGGCCCAGGCACAGTCTGAACCCTTCCCTCAACCCGGCGGTTTTGCTAGCAGGAGTTCAACCCCAACGAACACAGCCCGGAGACCCCTGGGTCAAAAACGGCTTCCGACGAACAATAGGTGCTTGCTGTGGAACACCTATGCCAAGTGGGGGAAGCCAGCTCAACAAAATGCCACACACCCAGTGTAAGAAACAACATTGCCCAGGCATGGTCAAAGCCCCTCAGCTCGTCCCTGTGCTTTGGGGAGCCGGAGGGACAGCCGAGGCCCACGGCCCTGAGACCCCTTTGCAAAAAGCCGGCTTCCCACGGAAAGAGTTTTCCTGAGGTGCAGACCCTATCCCAAGTGGTTGTGGCAAGGTAAAGCAAATGCCCTCCTCTTCTCTGGAAGAAACCACAGTGCCCAGCCATGTTCTAAGCCCTCCCATCCTCCCTGGGCTTCTGGCAGCAGGAGTGAAAAGAGAGGAGCAGAGCACTGGGACCCGTTTGACAACACCCGGCTTCCCACGGGAAAGTCTTTCTCCACGTGCAGACATGCTCCCAGGTGCCTGTGGCAAGGGGAAGGAAATGCCATACACTGACCTGGAAGAGACCACAGGGCCCAGGCACAGTCTGAACCCTTCCCTCAACCCGGCGGTTTTGCTAGCAGGAGTTCAACCCCAACGAACACAGCCCGGAGACCCCTGGGGCAAAAACGGCTTCCGAAGAACAATAGGTGCTTGCTGTGGAACACCTATCCCAAGTGGGGGTAGCCAGCTCAACAAAATGCCACACACGCAGTGTAAGAAACAACATTGCCCAGGCATGGTCTAAGCCCCTCACCTCGTCCCTGTGCTTTGGGGAGCCGGAGGGACAGCCGAAGCACAGGGCGCTGAGACCCCTTTGCAAAAAGCGGGCTTCCCACGGAGACAGTTTTCCTGAGGTGCAGACCCTATCCCAAGTGGTTGTGGCAAGGTAAAGCAAATGCCCTCCACTTCTCTGGAAGAAACCACAGTGCCCAGCCATGTTCTAAGCCCTCCCATCCTCCCTGGGCTTCTGGCAGCAGGAGTGAAAAGAGAGGAGCAGAGCACTGGGACCCGTTTGACAAAAACCGGCTTCCCACGGGAAAGTCTTTCTCCACGTGCAGACATGCTCCCAGGTGCCTGGGGCAAGGGGAAGGTAATGCCATACACTGACCTGGAAGAGAGCACAGGGCCCAGGCACAGTCTGAACACTTCCCTCAACCCGGCGGTTTTGCTAGCAGGAGTTCAACCCCAACGAACACAGCCCGGAGACCCCTGGGGCAAAAACGGCTTCCGATGATCAGTAGGTGCTTGCTGTGGAACACCTATCCCAAGTGGGGGAAGCCAGCTCAACAAAATGCCACACACCCAGTGTAAGAAACAACATTGCCCAGGCATGGTCTAAGCCCCTCACCTCGTCCCTGTGCTTTGGGGAGCCGGAGGGACAGCCGAGGCCCACGGCCCTGAGACCCCTTTGCAAAAAGCCGGTTTCCCACGGAAACAGTTTTCCTGAGGTGCAGACCCTATCCCAAGTGGTTGTGGCAAGGTAAAGCAAATGCCCTCCACTTCTCTGGAAGAAACCACAGTGCCTAGCCATGTTCTAAGCCCTCCCATCCTCCCTGGGCTTCTGGCAGCAGGAGTGAAAAGAGAGGAGCAGAGCACGGGGACCAGTTTGACAAAAACCGGCTTCCCACGGGAAAGTCTTTCTCCACGTGCAGACATACTCCCAGGTACCTGTGGCAAGGGGAAGGAAATGCCATACACTGACCTGGAAGAGACCACAGGGCCCAGGCACAGTCTGAACCCTTCCCTCAACCCGGCGGTTTTGCTAGCAGGAGTTCAACCCCAACGAACACAGCCCGGAGACCCCTGAGGCAAAAAAGGCTTCCGACGAACAATAAGCGCTTGCTGTGGAAAACCAATCCCAAGTGGGGGTAGCCAGCTCAACAAAATGCCACACACCCAGGTGTAAGAAACAACATTGCCCAGGCATGGTCTAAGCCCCTCACCTCGTCCCTGTGCTTTGGGGAGCCGGAGCGACACCCCAGGCCCACGGCCCTGAGACCCCTTTGCAAAAAGCAGGCTTCCCACGGAAACAGTTTTCCTGAGGTGCAGACCCTATCCCAAGTGGTTGTGGCAAGGTAAAGCAGATGCCCTCCACTTCTCTGGAAGAAACCACAGTGCCCAACCATTTTCTAAGCCCTCCCATCCTCCCTGGGCTTCTGGCAGCAGGAGTGAAAAGAGAGGAGCAGAGCACTGGGACCCGTTTGACAAAACCCGGCTTCCCACGGGAAAGTCTTTCTCCGCGTGCAGACATGCTCCCAGGTGCCTGTGGCAAGGGGAAGGAAATGCCATACACTGACTTGGAAGAGACCACAGGGCCCAGGCACAGTCTGAACCCTTCCCTCAACCCGGCGGTTTTGCTAGCAGGAGTTCAACCCCAACGAACACAGCCCGGAGACCCCTGGGGCAAAAACGCCTTCCGACGAACAATAGGTGCTTGCTGTGGAACACCTATCCCAAGTGGGGGTAGCCAGCTCAACAAAATGCCACACACCCAAGTGTAAGAAACAACATTGCCCAGGCAATGTCTAAGCCCCTCACCTCGTCCCTGTGCTTTGGGGAGCCGGAGGGACAGCCGAGGCACACGGCCCTGAGACCCCTTTGCAAAAAGCCGGTTTCCCACGGAAACAGTTTTCCTGAGGTGCAGACCCTATCCCAAGTGGTTGTGGCAAGGTAAAGCAAATGCCCTCCACTTCTCTGGAAGAAACCACAGTGCCCAGCCATGTTCTAAGCCCTCCCATCCTCCCTGGGCTTCTGGCAGCAGGAGTGAAAAGAGAGGAGCAGAGCACTGGGACCCGTTTGACAAAAACCGGCTTCCCACGGGAAAGTCTTTCTCCACGTGCAGACATGCTCCCAGGTACCTGTGGCAAGGGGAAGGAAATGCCATACACTGACCTGGAAGAGAGCACAGGGCCCAGGCACAGTCTGAACCCTTCCCTCAACCCGGCGGTTTTGCTAGCAGGAGTTCAACCCCAACGAACACAGCCCGGAGACCCCTGGGTCAAAAACGGCTTCCGACGAACAATAGGTGCTTGCTGTGGAACACCTATCCCAAGTGGGGGTAGGCAGCTCAACAAAATGCCACACACCCAGTGTAAGAAACAACATTGCCCAGGCATGGTCTAAGCCCCTCACCTCGTCCCTGTGCTTTGGGGAGCCGGAGGGACAGCCGAGGCCCACGGCCCTGAGACCCCTTTGCAAAAAGCCGGCTTCCCACGGAAACAGTTTTCCTGAGGTGCAGACCCTATCCCAAGTGGTTGTGGCAAGGTAAAGCAAATGCCCTCCACTTCTCTGGAAGAAACCACAGTGCCCAGACATGTTCTAAGCCCGCCCATCCTCCCTGGGCTTCTGGCAGCAGGAGTGAAAAGAGAGGAGCAGAGCACTGGGACCCGTTTGACAAAACCCGGCTTCCCACGGGAAAGTCTTTCTCCACGTACAGACATGCTCCCAGGTGCCTGTGGCAAGGGGAAGGAAATGCCATACACTGACCTGGAAGAGACCACAGGGCCCAGGCACAGTCTGAACCCTTCCCTCAACCCGGCGGTTTTGCTAGCAGGAGTTCAACCCCAACGAACACAGCCCGGAGACCCCTGAGGCAAAAAAGGCTTCCGACGAACAATAAGCGCTTGCTGTGGAAAACGAATCCCAAGTCGGGGTAGCCAGCTCAACAAAATGCCACACACCCAGGTGTAAGAAACAACATTGCCCAGGCATGGTCTAAGCCCCTCACCTCGTCCCTGTGCTTTGGGGAGCCGGAACGACACCGCAGGCCCACGGCCCTAAGACCCCTTTGCAAAAAGCCGGCTTCCCAGGGAAACAGTTTTCCTGAGGTGCAGACCCTATCCCAAGTGGTTGTGGCAAGGTAAAGCAGATGCCCTCCACTTCTCTGGAAGAAATCACAGTGTCCAGCCATGTTCTAAGCCCTCCCATCCTCCCTGGGCTTCTGGCAGCAGGAGTGAAAAGAGAGGAGTAGAGCACTGGGACCCGTTTGACAAAACCCGGCTTCCCACGGGAAAGTCTTTCTCCGCGTGCAGACATGCTCCCAGGTGCCTGTGGCAAGGGGAAGGAAATGCCATACACTGACTTGGAAGAGACCACAGGGCCCAGGCACAGTCTGAACCCTTCCCTCAACCCGGCGGTTTTGCTAGCAGGAGTTCAACCCCAACGAACACAGCCCGGAGACCCCTGGGGCAAAAACGGCTTCCGAGGAACAATAGGTGCTTGCTGTGGAACACCTATCCCAAGAGGGGGTAGCCAGCTCAACAAAATGCCACACACCCAGGTGTAAGAAACAACATTGCCCAGGCATGGTCTAAGCCCCTCACCTCGTCCCTGTGCTTTGGGGAGCCGGACGGACAGCCGAGGCACACAGCCCTGAGACCCCTTTGCAAAAAGCCGGTTTCCCACGGAAACAGTTTTCCTGAGTTGCAGACCCTATCCCAAGTGGTTGTGGCAAGGTAAAGCAAATGCCCTCCACTTCTCTGGAAGAAACCACAGTGCCCAGCCATGTTCTAAGCCCTCCCATCCTCCCTGGGCTTCTGGCAGCAGGAGTGAAAAGAGAGGAGCAGAGCACGGGGACCCGTTTGACAAAAACCGGCTTCCCACGGGAAAGTCTTTGTCCACGTGCAGACATGCGCCCAGGTGCCTGTGGCAAGGGGAAGGAAATGCCATACACTGACCTGGAAGAGACCACAGGGCCCAGGCACAGTCTGAACCCTTCCCTCAACCCGGCGGTTTTGCTAGCAGGAGTTCAACCCCAACGAACACAGCCCGGAGACCTCTGGGGCAAAAACGGCTTCCGATGATCAGTAGGTGCTTGCTGTGGAACACCTATCCCAAGTGGGGGAAGCCAGCTCAACAAAATGCCACACACCCAGGTGTAAGAAACAACATTGCCCAGGCATGGTCTAAGCCCCTCACCTCGTCCCTGTGCTTTGGGGAGCAGGAGGGACACCCGAGGCCCACGGCCCTGAGACCCCTTTGCAAAAAGCCGGCTTCCCACGGAAAGAGTTTTCCTGAGGTGCAGACCCTATCCCAAGTGGTTGTAGCAAGGTAAAGCAAATGCCCTCCTCTTCTCTGGAAGAAACCACAGTGCCCAGCCATGTTCTAAGCCCGCCCATCCTCCCTGGGCTTCTGGCAGCAGGAGTGAAAAGAGAGGAGCAGAGCATTGGGACCCGTTTGACAAAACCCGGCTTCCCACGGGAAAGTCTTTCTCCGCGTGCAGACATGCTCCCAGGTGCCTGTGGCAAGGGGAAGGAAATGCCATACACTGACCTGGAAGAGACCACAGGGCCCAGGCACAGTCTGAACCCTTCCCTCAACCCGGCGGTTTTGCTAGCAGGAGTTCAACCCCAACGAACACAGCCCGGAGACCCCTGGGGCAAAAACGGCTTCCGAAGAACAATAGGTGCTTGCTGTGGAACACCTATCCCAAGTGGGGGTAGCCAGCTCAACAAAATGCCACACACCCAGTGTAAGAAACAACATTGCCCAGGCATGGTCTAAGCACCTCACCTCGTCCGTGTGCTTTGGGGAGCCGGAGGGACAGCCGAAGCACACGGCGCTGAGACCCCTTTGCAAAAAGCGGGCTTCCCACGGAGACAGTTTTCCTGATGTGCAGACCCTATCCCAAGTGGTTGTGGCAAGGTAAAGCAAATGCCCTCCACTTCTCTGGAAGAAACCAGAGTGCCCAGACATGTTCTAAGCCCGCCCATCCTCCCTGGGCCTCTGGCAGCGGGAGTGAAAAGAGAGGAGCAGAGCAATGGGACCCGTTTGACAAAACCCGGCTTCCAACGGGAAAGTCTTTCTCCACGTGCAGACATGCTCCCAGGTGCCTGGGGCAAGGGGAAGGAAATGCCATACACTGACCTGGAAGAGACCACAGGGCCCAGGCACAGTCTGAACCCTTCCCTCAACCCGGCGGTTTTGCTAGCAGGAGTTCAACCCCAACGAACACAGCCCGGAGACCCCTGGGGCAAAAACGGCTTCCGACGATCAATAGGTGCTTGCTGTGGAACACCTATCCCAAGTGGGGGAAGCCAGCGCAACAAAATGCCACACACCCAGGTGTAAGAAACAACATTACCCAGGCATGGTCTAAGCCCCTCACCTCGTCCCTGTGCTTTGGGGAGCCGGACCGACAGCCGAAGCACAGGGCGCTGAGACCCCTTTGCAAAAAGCGGGCTTCCCACGGAGACAGTTTTCCTGAGGTGCAGACCCTATCCCAAGTGGTTGTGGCAAGGTAAAGCAAATGCCCTCCACTTCTCTGGAAGAAACCACAGTGCCCAGCCATGTTCTAAGCCCTCCCATCCTCCCTGGGCTTCTGGCAGCAGGAGTGAAAAGAGAGGAACAGAGCACTGGGACCCGTTTGACAAAACCGGCTTCCCACGGGAAAGTCTTTCTCCACGTGCAGACATGCTCCCAGGTGCCTGGGGCAAGGGGAAGGTAATGCCATACACTGACCTGGAAGAGAGCACAGGGCCCAGGCACAGTCTGAACCCTTCCCTCAACCCGGCGGTTTTGCTAGCAGGAGTTCAACCCCAACGAACACAGCCCGGAGACCCCTGGGGCAAAAACGGCTTCCGATGATCAGTAGGTGCTTGCTGTGGAACACCTATCCCAAGTGGGGGTAGGCAGCTCAACAAAATGCCACACACCCAGTGTAAGAAACAACATTGCCCAGGCATGGTCTAAGCCCCTCACCTCGTCCCTGTGCTTTGGGGAGCCGGAGGGACAGCCGAGGCCCACGGCCCTGAGACCCCTTTGCAAAAAGCCGGCTTCCCACGGAAACAGTTTTCCTGAGGTGCAGAACCTATCCCAAGTGGTTGTGGCAAGGTAAAGCAAATGCCCTCCACTTCTCTGGAAGAAACCACAGTGCCCAGACATGTTCTAAGCCCGCCCATCCTCCCTGGGCTTCTGGCAGCAGGAGTGAAAAGAGAGGAGCAGAGCACTGGGACCCGTTTGACAAAACCCGGCTTCCCACGGGAAAGTCTTTCTCCACGTGCAGACATGCTCCCAGGTGCCTGTGGCAAGGGGAAGGAAATGCCATACACTGACCTGGAAGAGACCACAGGGCCCAGGCACAGTCTGAACCCTTCCCTCAACCCGGCGGTTTTGCTAGCAGGAGTTCAACCCCAACGAACACAGCCCGGAGACCCCTGAGGCAAAAAAGGCTTCCGACGAACAATAAGCGCTTGCTGTGGAAAACGAATCCCAAGTGGGGGTAGCCAGCTCAACAAAATGCCACACACCCAGGTGTAAGAAACAACATTGCCCAGGCATGGTCTAAGCCCCTCACCTCGTCCCTGTGCTTTGGGGAGCCGGAGCGACACCCCAGGCCCACGGCCCTGAGACCCCTTTGCAAAAAGCCGGCTTCCCACGGATACAGTTTTCCTGAGGTGCAGACCCTATCCCAAGTGGTTGTGGCAAGGTAAAACAGATGCCCTCCACTTCTCTGGAAGAAATCACAGTGCCCAGCCATGTTCTAAGCCCTCCCATCCTCCCTGGGCTTCTGGCAGCAGGAGTGAAAAGAGAGGAGTAGAGCACTGGGACCCGTTTGACAAAACCCGGCTTCCCACGGGAAAGTCTTTCTCCGCGTGCAGACATGCTCCCAGGTGCCTGTGGCAAGGGGAAGGAAATGCCATACACTGACCTGGAAGAGACCACAGGGCCCAGGCACAGTCTGAACCCTTCCCTCAACCCGGCGGTTTTGCTAGCAGGAGTTCAACCCCAACGAACACAGCCCGGAGACCCCTGGGGCAAAAACGGCTTCCGACGAACAATAGGTGCTTGCTGTGGAACACCTATCCCAAGTGGGGGTAGCCAGCTCAACAAAATGCCACACACCCAGGTGTAAGAAACAACATTGCCCAGGCATGGTCTAAGCCCCTCACCTCGTCCCTGTGCTTTGGGGATACGGAGGGACAGCCGAGGCACACGTCCCTGAGACCCCTTTGCAAAAAGCCGGCTTCCCACGGAAACAGTTTTCCTGAGGTACAGACCCTATTCCAAGTGGTTGTGGCAAGGTAAAGCAAATGCCCTCCACTTCTCTGGAAGAAACCACAGTGCCCAGCCATGTTCTAAGCCCTCCCATCCTCCCTGGGCTTCTGGCAGCAGGAGTGAAAAGAGAGGAGCAGAGCACGGGGACCCGTTTGACAAAAACCGGCTTCCCGCGGGGAAGTCTTTCTCCACGTGCAGACATGCTCCCAGGTACCTGTGGCAAGGGGAAGGAAATGCCATACACTGACCTGGAAGAGACCACAGGGCCCAGGCACAGTCTGAACCCTTCCCTCAACCCGGCGGTTTTGCTAGCAGGAGTTCAACCCCAACGAACACAGCCCGGAGACCCCTGAGGCAAAAAAGGCTTCCGACGAACAATAAGCGCTTGCTGTGGAAAACCAATCCCAAGTGGGGGTAGCCAGCTCAACAAAATGCCACTCACCCAGGTGTAAGAAACAACATTGCCCAGGCATGGTCTAAGCCCCTCACCTCGTCCCTGTGCTTTGGGGAGCCGGAGCGACACCCCAGGCCCACGGCCCTGAGACCCCTTTGCAAAAAGCAGGCTTCCCACGGAAACAGTTTTCCTGAGGTGCAGACCCTATCCCAAGTGGTTGTGGCAAGGTAAAGCAGATGCCCTCCACTTCTCTGGAAGAAACCACAGTGCCCAACCATTTTCTAAGCCCTCCCATCCTCCCTGGGCTTCTGGCAGCAGGAGTGAAAAGAGAGGAGCAGAGCACTGGGACCCGTTTGACAAAAACCGGCTTCCCACGGCAAAGTCTTTCTCCGCGTGCTGACATGCTCCCAGGTGCCTGTGGCAAGGGGAAGGAAATGCCATACACTGACTTGGAAGAGACCACAGGGCCCAGGCACAGTCTGAACCCTTCCCTCAACCCGGCGGTTTTGCTAGCAGGAGTTCAACCCCAACGAACACAGCCCGGAGACCCCTGGGGCAAAAACGGCTTCCGACGAACAATAGGTGCTTGCTGTGGAACACCTATCCCAAGTGGGGGTACCCAGCTCAACAAAATGCCACACACCCAAGTGTAAGAAACAACATTGCCCAGGCAATGTCTAAGCCCCTCACCTCGTCCCTGTGCTTTGGGGAGCCGGAGGGACAGCCGAGGCACACGGCCCTGAGACCCCTTTGCAAAAAGCCGGTTTCCCACGGAAACAGTTTTCCTGAGGTGCAGACCCTATCCCAAGTGGTTGTGGCAAGGTAAAGCAAATGCCCTCCACTTCTCTGGAAGAAACCACAGTGACAGCCATGTTCTAAGCCCTCCCATCCTCCCTGGGCTTCTGGCAGCAGGAGTGAAAAGAGAGGAGCAGAGCACGGGGACCCGTTTGACAAAAACCGGCTTCCCACGGGAAAGTCTTTCTCCACGTGCAGACATGCTCCCAGGTGCCTGTGGCAAGGGGAAGGAAATGCCATACACTGACCTGGAAGAGACCACAGGGCCCAGGCACAGTCTGAACCCTTCCCTCAACCCGGCGGTTTTGCTAGCAGGAGTTCAACCCCAACGAACACAGCCCGGAGACCCCTGGGGCAAAAACGGCTTCCGACGAACAATAGGCGCTTGCTGTGGAACACCTATCCCAAGTGGGGGAAGCCAGCTCAACAAAATGCCACACACCCAGGTGTAAGAAACAACATTGCCCAGGCTTGGTCTAAGCCCCTCACCTCGTCCCTGTGCTTTGGGGAGCCGGAGGGACAACCGAGGCCCACGAACCTGAGACCCCTTTGCAAAAAGTCGGCTTCCCACGGAAACAGTTTTCCTGAGGTGCAGAACCTATCCCAAGTGGTTGTGGCAAGGTAAAGCAAATGCCCTCCAGTTCTCTGGAAGAAACCACAGTGCCCAGCCATGTTCTAAGCCCTCCCATCCTCCCTGGGCTTCTGGCAGCAGGAGTGAAAAGAGAGGAGTAGAGCACCGGGAACCGCTTGACAAAAACCGGCTTCCCACGGGAAAGTCTTTGTCCACGTGCAGACATGCGCCCAGGTGCCTGGGGCAAGGGGAAGGAAATGCCATACACTGACCTGGAAGAGACCACAGGGCCCAGGCACAGTCTGAACCCTTCCCTCAACCCGGCGGTTTTGCTAGCAGGAGTTCAACCCCAACGAACACAGCCCGGAGACCCCTGGGGCAAAAACGGCTTCCGACGAACAATAGGTGCTTGCTGTGGAACACCTATCCCAAGTGGGGTAGGCAGCTCAACAAAATGCCACACACCCAGTGTAAGAAACAACATTGCCCAGGCATGGTCTAAGCCCCTCACCTCGTCCCTGTGCTTTGGGGAGCCGGAGGGACAGCCGAGGCCCACGGCCCTGAGACCCCTTTGCAAAAAGCCGGCTTCCCACGGAAACAGTTTTCCTGAGGTGCAGACCCTATCCCAAGTGGTTGTGGCAAGGTAAAGCAAATGCCCTCCACTTCTCTGGAAGAAACCACAGTGCCCAGACATGTTCTAAGCCCGCCCATCCTCCCTGGGCTTCTGGCAGCAGGAGTGAAAAGAGAGGAGCAGAGCACTGGGACCCGTTTGACAAAACTCGGCTTCCCACGGGAAAGTCTTTCTCCACGTGCAGACATGCTCCCAGGTGCCTGTGGCAAGGGGAAGGAAATGCCATACACTGACCTGGAAGAGACCACAGGGCCCAGGCACAGTCTGAACCCTTCCCTCAACCCGGCGGTTTTGCTAGCAGGAGTTCAACCCCAACGAACACAGCCCGGAGACCCCTGAGGCAAAAAAGGCTTCCGACGAACAATAAGCGCTTGCTGTGGAAAACCAATCCCAAGTGGGGGTAGCCAGCTCAACAAAATGCCACACACCCAGGTGTAAGAAACAACATTGCCCAGGCATGGTCTAAGCCCCTCACCTCGTCCCTGTGCTTTGGGGAGCCGGAGCGACACCCCAGGCCCACGGCCCTGAGACCCCTTTGCAAAAAGCAGGCTTCCCACGGAAACAGTTTTCCTGAGGTGCAGACCCTATCCCAAGTGGTTGTGGCAAGGTAAAGCAGATGCCCTCCACTTCTCTGGAAGAAACCACAGTGCCCAACCATTTTCTAAGCCCTCCCATCCTCCCTGGGCTTCTGGCAGCAGGAGTGAAAAGAGAGGAGCAGAGCACTGGGACCCGTTTGACAAAACCCGGCTTCCCACGGGAAAGTCTTTCTCCGCGTGCAGACATTCTCCCAGGTGCCTGTGGCAAGGGGAAGGAAATGCCATACACTGACTTGGAAGAGACCACAGGGCCCAGACACAGTCTGAACCCTTCCCTCAACCCGGCGGTTTTGCTAGCAGGAGTTCAACCCCAACGAACACAGCCCGGAGACCCCTGGGGCAAAAACGGCTTCCAACGAACAATAGGTGCTTGCTGTGAAACACCTATCCCAAGTGGGGGTAGCCAGCTCAACAAAATGCCACACACCCAAGTGTAAGAAACAACATTGCCCAGGCAATGTCTAAGCCCCTCACCTCGTCCCTGTGCTTTGGGGAGCCGGAGGGACAGCCGAGGCACACGGCCCTGAGACCCCTTTCCAAAAGGCGGTTTCCCACGGAAACAGTTTTCCTGAGGTGCAGACCCTATCCCAAGTGGTTGTGGCAAGGTAAAGCAAATGCCCTCAACTTCTCTGGAAGAAACCACAGTGCCCAGCCATGTTCTAAGCCCTCCCATCCTCCCTGGGCTTCTGGCAGCAGGAGTGAAAAGAGAGGAGCAGAGCACGGGGACCCGTTTGACAAAAACCGGCTTCCCACGGGAAAGTCTTTCTCCACGTGCAGACATGCTCCCAGGTACCTGTGGCAAGGGGAAGGAAATGCCATACACTGACCTGGAAGAGACCACAGGGCCCAGGCACAGTCTGAACCCTTCCCTCAACCCGGCGGTTTTCCTAGCAGGAGTTCAACCCCAACGAACACAGCCCGGAGACCCCTGGGGCAAAAACGGGTTCCGACGAACAATAGGCGCTTGCTGTGGAACACCTATCCCAAGTGGGGGAAGCCAGCTCAACAAAATGCCACACACCCAGGTGTAAGAAACAACATTGCCCAGGCTTGGTCTAAGCCCCTCACCTCGTCCCTGTGCTTTGGGGAGCCGGAGGGACAACCGAGGCCCACGAACCTGAGACCCCTTTGTAAAAAGTCGGCTTCCCACGGAAACAGTTTTCCTGAGGTGCAGAACCTATCCCAAGTGGTTGTGGCAAGGTAAAGCAAATGCCCTCCAGTTCTCTGGAAGAAACCACAGTGCCCAGCCATGTTCTAAGCCCTCCCATCCTCCCTGGGCTTCTGGCAGCAGGAGTGAAAAGAGAGGAGCAGAGCACGGGGAACCGCTTGACAAAAACCGGCTTCCCACGGGAAAGTCTTTGTCCACGTGCAGACATGCGCCCAGGTGCCTGGGGCAAGGGGAAGGAAATGCCATACACTGACCTGGAAGAGACCACAGGGCCCAGGCACAGTCTGAACCCTTCCGTCAAACCGGCGGTTTTGCTAGCAGGAGTTCAACCCCAACGAACACAGCCCGGAGACCCCTGGGGCAAAAACGGCTTCCGTCGAACAATAGGTGCTTGCTGTGGAACACCTATCCCAAGTGGGGGTAGGCAGCTCAACAAAATGCCACACACCCAGTGTAAGTAACAACATTGCCCAGGCATGGTCTAAGCCCCTCACCTCGTCCCTGTGCTTTGGGGAGCCGGAGGGACAGCCGAGGCCCACGGCCCTGAGACCCCTTTGCAAAAAGCCGGCTTCCCACGGAAACAGTTTTCCTGAGGTGCAGACCCTATCCCAAGTGGTTGTGGCAAGGTAAAGCAGATGCCCTCCACTTCTCTGGAAGAAACCACAGTGCCCAGCCATGTTCTAAGCCCGCCCATCCTCCCTGGGCTTCTGGCAGCAGGAGTGAAAAGAGAGGAGCAGAGCACTGGGACCCGTTTGACAAAACCCGGCTTCCCACGGGAAAGTCTTTCTCCACGTGCAGACATGCTCCCAGGTGCCTGTGGCAAGGGGAAGGAAATGTCATACACTGACCTGGAAGAGACCACAGGGCCCAGACATGTTCTAAGTCCGCCCATCCTCCCTGGGCTTCTGGCAGCAGGAGTGAAAAGAGAGGAGCAGAGCACTGGGACCCGTTTGACAAAACCCGGCTTCCCACGGGAAAGTCTTTCTCCACGTGCAGACATGCTCCCAGGTGCCTGTGGCAAGGGGAAGGAAATGCCATACACTGACCTGGAAGAGACCACAGGGCCCAGCCACAGTCTGAACCCTTCCCTCAACCCGGCGGTTTTGGTAGCAGGAGTTCAACCCCAAGGAACACAGCCCGGAGACCCCTGAGGCAAAAAAGCCTTCCGACGAACAATAAGCGCTTGCTGTGGAAAACCAATCCCAAGTCGGGGTAGCCAGCTCAACAAAATGCCACACACCCAGGTGTAAGAAACAACATTGCCCAGGCATGGTCTAAGCCCCTCACCTCGTCCCTGTGCTTTGGGGAGCCGGAGCGACACCCCAGGCCCACGGCCCTGAGACTCCTTTGCAAAAAGCAGGCTTCCCACGGAAACAGTTTTCCTGAGGTGCAGACCCTATCCCAAGTGGTTGTGGCAAGGTAAAACAGATGCCCTCCACTTCTCTGGAAGAAACCACAGTGCCCAGCCATGTTCTAAGCCCTCCCATCCTCCCTGGGCTTCTGGCAGCAGGAGTGAAAAGAGAGGAGCATAGCACTGGGACCCGTTTGACAAAAACCGGCTTCCCACGGGAAAGTCTTTCTCCGCGTGCAGACATGCTCCCAGGTGCCTGTGGCAAGGGGAAGGAAATGCCATACACTGACTTGGAAGAGACCACAGGGCCCAGGCACAGTCTGAACCCTTCCCTCAACCCGGCGGTTTTGCTAGCAGGAGTTCAACCCCAACGAACACAGCCCGGAGACCCCTGGGGCAAAAACGGCTTCCGACGAACAATAGGTGCTTGCTGTGGAACACCTATCCCAAGTGGGGGTAGCCAGCTCAACAAAATGCCACACACCCAGGTGTAAGAAACAACATTGCCCAGGCATGGTCTAAGCTCCTGACCTCCTCCATGTGCTTTGGGGAGCCGGAGGGACAGCCGAAGCACAGGGCGCTGAGACCCCTTTGCAAAAAGCGGGCTTCCCACGGAGACAGTTTTCCTGAGGTGCAGACCCTATCCCAAGTGGTTGTGGCAAGGTAAAGCAAATGCCCTCCACTTCTCTGGAAGAAACCACAGTGCCCAGCCATGTTCTAAGCCCTCCCATCCTCCCTGGGCTTCTGGCAGCAGGAGTGAAAAGAGAGGAGCAGAGCACGGGGACCCGTTTGACAAAAACCGGCTTCCCACGGGAAAGTCTTTCTCCACGTGCAGACATGCTCCCAGGTGCCTGTGGCAAGGGGAAGGTAATGCCATACACTGACCTGGAAGAGAGCACAGGGCCCAGGCACAGTCTGAACCCTTCCCTCATCCCGGCGGTTTTGCTAGCAGGAGTTCAACCCCAACGAACACAGCCCGGAGACCCCTGGGGCAAGAACGGCTTCCGACGAACAATAGGTGCTTGCTGTGGAACACCTATCCCAAGTGGGGGTAGGCAGCTCAACAAAATGCCACACACCCAGTGTAAGAAACAACATTGCCCAGGCATGGTCTAAGCCCCTCAGCTCGTCCCTGTGCTTTGGGGAGCCGGAGGGACAGCCGAGGCCCACGGCCCTGAGACCCCTTTGCAAAAAGCCGGCTTCCCACGGAAAGAGTTTTCCTGAGGTGCAGACCCTATCCCAAGTGGTTGTGGCAAGGTAAAGCAAATGCCCTCCTCTTCTCTGGAAGAAACCACAGTGCCCAGCCATGTTCTAAGCCCTCCCATCCTCCCTGGGCTTCTGGCAGCAGGAGTGAAAAGAGAGGAGCAGAGCACTGGGACCCGTTTGACAACACCCGGCTTCCCACGGGAAAGTCTTTCTCCACGTGCAGACATGCTCCCAGGTGCCTGTGGCAAGGGGAAGGAAATGCCATACACTGACCTGGAAGAGACCACAGGGCCCAGGCACAGTCTGAACCCTTCCCTCAACCCGGCGGTTTTGCTAGCAGGAGTTCAACCCCAACGAACACAGCCCGGAGACCCCTGAGGCAAAAAAGGCTTCCGACGAACAATAAGCGCTTGCTGTGGAAAACGAATCCCAAGTCGGGGTAGCCAGCTCAACAAAATGCCACACACCCAGGTGTAAGAAACAACATTGCCCAGGCATGGTCTAAGCCCCTCACCTCGTCCCTGTGCTTTGGGGAGCCGGAACGACACCCCAGGCCCACGGCCCTGAGACCCCTTTGCAAAAAGCCGGCTTCCCAGGGAAACAGTTTTCCTGAGGTGCAGACCCTATCCCAAGTGGTTGTGGCAAGGTAAAGCAGATGCCCTCCACTTCTCTGGAAGAAATCACAGTGCCCAGCCATGTTCTAAGCCCTCCCATCCTCCCTGGGCTTCTGGCAGCAGGAGTGAAAAGAGAGGAGTAGAGCACTGGGACCCGTTTGACAAAACCCGGCTTCCCACGGGAAAGTCTTTCTCCGCGTGCAGACATGCTCCCAGGTGCCTGTGGCAAGGGGAAGGAAATGCCATACACTGACTTGGAAGAGACAACAGGGCCCAGGCACAGTCTGAACCCTTCCCTCAACCCGGCGGTTTTGCTAGCAGGAGTTCAACCCCAACGAACACAGCCCGGAGACCCCTGGGGCAAAAACGGCTTCCGACGAACAATAGGTGCTTGCTGTGGAACACCTATCCCAAGTGGGGGTACCCAGCTCAACAAAATGCCACACACCCAAGTGTAAGAAACAACATTGCCCAGGCAATGTCTAAGCCCCTCACCTCGTCCCTGTGCTTTGGGGAGCCGGAGGGACAGCCGAGGCACACGGCCCTGAGACCCCTTTGCAAAAAGCCGGTTTCCCACGGAAACAGTTTTCCTGAGGTGCAGACCCTATCCCAAGTGGTTGTGGCAAGGTAAAGCAAATGCCCTCCACTTCTCTGGAAGAAACCACAGTGACAGCCATGTTCTAAGCCCTCCCATCCTCCCTGGGCTTCTGGCAGCAGGAGTGAAAAGAGAGGAGCAGAGCACGGGGACCCGTTTGACAAAAACCGGCTTCCCACGGGAAAGTCTTTCTCCACGTGCAGACATGCTCCCAGGTGCCTGTGGCAAGGGGAAGGAAATGCCATACACTGACCTGGAAGAGACCACAGGGCCCAGGCACAGTCTGAACCCTTCCCTCAACCCGGCGGTTTTGCTAGCAGGAGTTCAACCCCAACGAACACAGCCCGGAGACCCCTGGGGCAAAAACGGCTTCCGACGAACAATAAGCGCTTGCTGTGGAACACCTATCCCAAGTGGGGGAAGCCAGCTCAACAAAATGCCACACACCCAGGTGTAAGAAACAACATTGCCCAGGCTTGGTCTAAGCCCCTCACCTCGTCCCTGTGCTTTGGGGAGCCGGAGGGACAACCGAGGCCCACGAACCTGAGACCCCTTTGCAAAAAGTCGGCTTCCCACGGAAACAGTTTTCCTGAGGTGCAGAACCTATCCCAAGTGGTTGTGGCAAGGTAAAGCAAATGCCCTCCAGTTCTCTGGAAGAAACCACAGTGCCCAGCCATGTTCTAAGCCCTCCCATCCTCCCTGGGCTTCTGGCAGCAGGAGTGAAAAGAGAGGAGTAGAGCACCGGGAACCGCTTGACAAAAACCGGCTTCCCACGGGAAAGTCTTTGTCCACGTGCAGACATGCGCCCAGGTGCCTGGGGCAAGGGGAAGGAAATGCCATACACTGACCTGGAAGAGACCACAGGGCCCAGGCACAGTCTGAACCCTTCCCTCAACCCGGCGGTTTTGCTAGCAGGAGTTCAACCCCAACGAACACAGCCCGGAGACCCCTGGGGCAAAAACGGCTTCCGACGAACAATAGGTGCTTGCTGTGGAACACCTATCCCAAGTGGGGTAGGCAGCTCAACAAAATGCCACACACCCAGTGTAAGAAACAACATTGCCCAGGCATGGTCTAAGCCCCTCACCTCGTCCCTGTGCTTTGGGGAGCCGGAGGGACAGCCGAGGCCCACGGCCCTGAGACCCCTTTGCAAAAAGCCGGCTTCCCACGGAAACAGTTTTCCTGAGGTGCAGACCCTATCCCAAGTGGTTGTGGCAAGGTAAAGCAAATGCCCTCCACTTCTCTGGAAGAAACCACAGTGCCCAGACATGTTCTAAGCCCGCCCATCCTCCCTGGGCTTCTGGCAGCAGGAGTGAAAAGAGAGGAGCAGAGCACTGGGACCCGTTTGACAAAACTCGGCTTCCCACGGGAAAGTCTTTCTCCACGTGCAGACATGCTCCCAGGTGCCTGTGGCAAGGGGAAGGAAATGCCATACACTGACCTGGAAGAGACCACAGGGCCCAGGCACAGTCTGAACCCTTCCCTCAACCCGGCGGTTTTGCTAGCAGGAGTTCAACCCCAACGAACACAGCCCGGAGACCCCTGAGGCAAAAAAGGCTTCCGACGAACAATAAGCGCTTGCTGTGGAAAACCAATCCCAAGTGGGGGTAGCCAGCTCAACAAAATGCCACACACCCAGGTGTAAGAAACAACATTGCCCAGGCATGGTCTAAGCCCCTCACCTCGTCCCTGTGCTTTGGGGAGCCGGAGCGACACCCCAGGCCCACGGCCCTGAGACCCCTTTGCAAAAAGCAGGCTTCCCACGGAAACAGTTTTCCTGAGGTGCAGACCCTATCCCAAGTGGTTGTGGCAAGGTAAAGCAGATGCCCTCCACTTCTCTGGAAGAAACCACAGTGCCCAACCATTTTCTAAGCCCTCCCATCCTCCCTGGGCTTCTGGCAGCAGGAGTGAAAAGAGAGGAGCAGAGCACTGGGACCCGTTTGACAAAACCCGGCTTCCCACGGGAAAGTCTTTCTCCGCGTGCAGACATTCTCCCAGGTGCCTGTGGCAAGGGGAAGGAAATGCCATACACTGACTTGGAAGAGACCACAGGGCCCAGGCACAGTCTGAACCCTTCCCTCAACCCGGCGGTTTTGCTAGCAGGAGTTCAACCCCAACGAACACAGCCCGGAGACCCCTGGGGCAAAAACGGCTTCCAACGAACAATAGGTGCTTGCTGTGGAACACCTATCCCAAGTGGGGGTAGCCAGCTCAACAAAATGCCACACACCCAAGTGTAAGAAACAACATTGCCCAGGCAATGTCTAAGCCCCTCACCTCGTCCCTGTGCTTTGGGGAGCCGGAGGGACAGCCGAGGCACACGGCCCTGAGACCCCTTTCCAAAAGGCGGTTTCCCACGGAAACAGTTTTCCTGAGGTGCAGACCCTATCCCAAGTGGTTGTGGCAAGGTAAAGCAAATGCCCTCAACTTCTCTGGAAGAAACCACAGTGCCCAGCCATGTTCTAAGCCCTCCCATCCTCCCTGGGCTTCTGGCAGCAGGAGTGAAAAGAGAGGAGCAGAGCACGGGGACCCGTTTGACAAAAACCGGCTTCCCACGGGAAAGTCTTTCTCCACGTGCAGACATGCTCCCAGGTACCTGTGGCAAGGGGAAGGAAATGCCATACACTGACCTGGAAGAGACCACAGGGCCCAGGCACAGTCTGAACCCTTCCCTCAACCCGGCGGTTTTCCTAGCAGGAGTTCAACCCCAACGAACACAGCCCGGAGACCCCTGGGGCAAAAACGGGTTCCGACGAACAATAGGCGCTTGCTGTGGAACACCTATCCCAAGTGGGGGAAGCCAGCTCAACAAAATGCCACACACCCAGGTGTAAGAAACAACATTGCCCAGGCTTGGTCTAAGCCCCTCACCTCGTCCCTGTGCTTTGGGGAGCCGGAGGGACAACCGAGGCCCACGAACCTGAGACCCCTTTGTAAAAAGTCGGCTTCCCACGGAAACAGTTTTCCTGAGGTGCAGAACCTATCCCAAGTGGTTGTGGCAAGGTAAAGCAAATGCCCTCCAGTTCTCTGGAAGAAACCACAGTGCCCAGCCATGTTCTAAGCCCTCCCATCCTCCCTGGGCTTCTGGCAGCAGGAGTGAAAAGAGAGGAGCAGAGCACGGGGAACCGCTTGACAAAAACCGGCTTCCCACGGGAAAGTCTTTGTCCACGTGCAGACATGCGCCCAGGTGCCTGGGGCAAGGGGAAGGAAATGCCATACACTGACCTGGAAGAGACCACAGGGCCCAGGCACAGTCTGAACCCTTCCGTCAAACCGGCGGTTTTGCTAGCAGGAGTTCAACCCCAACGAACACAGCCCGGAGACCCCTGGGGCAAAAACGGCTTCCGACGAACAATAGGTGCTTGCTGTGGAACACCTATCCCAAGTGGGGGTAGGCAGCTCAACAAAATGCCACACACCCAGTGTAAGTAACAACATTGCCCAGGCATGGTCTAAGCCCCTCACCTCGTCCCTGTGCTTTGGGGAGCCGGAGGGACAGCCGAGGCCCACGGCCCTGAGACCCCTTTGCAAAAAGCCGGCTTCCCACGGAAACAGTTTTCCTGAGGTGCAGACTCTATCCCAAGTGGTTGTGGCAAGGTAAAGCAGATGCCCTCCACTTCTCTGGAAGAAACCACAGTGCCCAGCCATGTTCTAAGCCCGCCCATCCTCCCTGGGCTTCTGGCAGCAGGAGTGAAAAGAGAGGAGCAGAGCACTGGGACCCGTTTGACAAAACCCGGCTTCCCACGGGAAAGTCTTTCTCCACGTGCAGACATGCTCCCAGGTGCCTGTGGCAAGGGGAAGGAAATGTCATACACTGACCTGGAAGAGACCACAGGGCCCAGACATGTTCTAAGTCCGCCCATCCTCCCTGGGCTTCTGGCAGCAGGAGTGAAAAGAGAGGAGCAGAGCACTGGGACCCGTTTGACAAAACCCGGCTTCCCACGGGAAAGTCTTTCTCCACGTGCAGACATGCTCCCAGGTGCCTGTGGCAAGGGGAAGGAAATGCCATACACTGACCTGGAAGAGACCACAGGGCCCAGCCACAGTCTGAACCCTTCCCTCAACCCGGCGGTTTTGGTAGCAGGAGTTCAACCCCAAGGAACACAGCCCGGAGACCCCTGAGGCAAAAAAGCCTTCCGACGAACAATAAGCGCTTGCTGTGGAAAACCAATCCCAAGTCGGGGTAGCCAGCTCAACAAAATGCCACACACCCAGGTGTAAGAAACAACATTGCCCAGGCATGGTCTAAGCCCCTCACCTCGTCCCTGTGCTTTGGGGAGCCGGAGCGACACCCCAGGCCCACGGCCCTGAGACTCCTTTGCAAAAAGCAGGCTTCCCACGGAAACAGTTTTCCTGAGGTGCAGACCCTATCCCAAGTGGTTGTGGCAAGATAAAACAGATGCCCTCCACTTCTCTGGAAGAAACCACAGTGCCCAGCCATGTTCTAAGCCCTCCCATCCTCCCTGGGCTTCTGGCAGCAGGAGTGAAAAGAGAGGAGCAGAGCACGGGGACCCGTTTGACAAAAACCGGCTTCCCACGGGAAAGTCTTTGTCCACGTGCAGACATGCGCCCAGGTGCCTGTGGCAAGGGGAAGGAAATGCCATACACTGACCTGGAAGAGACCACAGGGCCCAGGCACAGTCTGAACCCTTCCCTCAACCCGGCGGTTTTGCTAGCAGGAGTTCAACCCCAACGAACACAGCCCGGAGACCCCTGGGTCAAAAACAGCTTCCGACGAACAATAGGTGCTTGCTGTGGAAAACGAATCCCAAGTCGGGGTAGCCAGCTCAACAAAATGCCACACACCCAGGTGTAAGAAACAACATTGCCCAGGCATGGTCTAAGCCCCTCACCTCGTCCCTGTGCTTTGGGGAGCCGGAGCGACAGCCCAGGCCCACGGCCCTGAGACCCCTTTGCAAAAAGCCGGCTTCCCACGGAAACAGTTTTCCTGAGGTGCAGACCCTATCCCAAGTGGTTGTGGCAAGGTAAAGCAGATGCCCTCCACTTCTCTGGAAGAAACCACAGTGCCCAGCCATGTTCTAAGCCCTCCCATCCTCCCTGGGCTTCTGGCAGCAGGAGTGAAAAGAGAGGAGCAGAGCACTGGGACCCGTTTGACAAAACCCGGCTTCCCACGGGAAAGTCTTTCTCCACGTGCAGACATGCTCCCAGGTGCCTGGGGCAAGGGGAAGGTAATGCCATACACTGACCTGGAAGAGACCACAGGGCCCAGGCACAGTCTGAACCCTTCCCTCAACCCGGCGGTTTTGCTAGCAGGAGTTCAACCCCAACGAACATAGCCCGGAGACCCCTGGGGCAAAAACGGTTTCCGACGAACAATATGTGCTTGCTGTGGAACACCTATCCCAAGTGGGGGTAGCCAGCTCAACAAAATGCCACACACCCAGTGTAAGAAACAACATTGCCCAGGCATGGTCTAAGCCCCTCACCTCGTCCCTGTGCTTTGGGGAGCCGGAGGGACAGCCGAGGCACACGGCCCTGAGACCCCTTTGCAAAAAGCCGACTTCCCACGGAGACAGTTTTCCTGAGGTGCAGACCCTATCCCAAGTGGTTGTGGCAAGGTAAAGCAAATGCCCTCCACTTCTCTGGAAGAAACCACAGTGCCCAGCCATGTTCTAAGCCCTCCCATCCTCCCTGGGCTTCTGGCAGCCGGAGTGAAAAGAGAGGAGCAGAGCACTGGGACCCGTTTGACAAAAACCGGCTTCCCACGGGAAAGTCTTTCTCCACGTGCAGACATGCTCCCAGGTGCGTGGGGAAGGTAAAGGAAATGCCATACACTGACCTGGAAGAAACCACAGGGCCCAGGCACAGTCTGAACCCTTCCCTCAACCCGGCGGTTTTGCTAGCAGGAGTTCAACCCCAACGAACACAGCCCGGAGACCTCTGGGGCAAAAACGGCTTCCGATGATCAGTAGGTGCTTGCTGTGGAACACCTATCCCAAGTGGGGGTAGCCAGCTCAACAAAATGCCACACACCCAGTGTAAGAAACAACATTGCCCAGGCATGGTCTAAGCACCTCACCTCGTCCGTGTGCTTTGGGGAGCCGGAGGGACAGCCGAAGCACACGGCGCTGAGACCCCTTTGCAAAAAGCGGGCTTCCCACGGAGACAGTTTTCCTGATGTGCAGACCCTATCCCAAGTGGTTGTGGCAAGGTAAAGCAAATGCCCTCCACTTCTCTGGAAGAAACCAGAGTGCCCAGACATGTTCTAAGCCCGCCCATCCTCCCTGGGCCTCTGGCAGCGGGAGTGAAAAGAGAGGAGCAGAGCAATGGGACCCGTTTGACAAAACCCGGCTTCCAACGGGAAAGTCTTTCTCCACGTGCAGACATGCTCCCAGGTGCCTGGGGCAAGGGGAAGGAAATGCCATACACTGACCTGGAAGAGACCACAGGGCCCAGGCACAGTCTGAACCCTTCCCTCAACCCGGCGGTTTTGCTAGCAGGAGTTCAACCCCAACGAACACAGCCCGGAGACCCCTGGGGCAAAAACGGCTTCCGACGATCAATAGGTGCTTGCTGTGGAACACCTATCCCAAGTGGGGGAAGCCAGCGCAACAAAATGCCACACACCCAGGTGTAAGAAACAACATTACCCAGGCATGGTCTAAGCCCCTCACCTCGTCCCTGTGCTTTGGGGAGCCGGACCGACAGCCGAAGCACAGGGCGCTGAGACCCCTTTGCAAAAAGCGGGCTTCCCACGGAGACAGTTTTCCTGAGGTGCAGACCCTATCCCAAGTGGTTGTGGCAAGGTAAAGCAAATGCCCTCCACTTCTCTGGAAGAAACCACAGTGCCCAGCCATGTTCTAAGCCCTCCCATCCTCCCTGGGCTTCTGGCAGCAGGAGTGAAAAGAGAGGAACAGAGCACTGGGACCCGTTTGACAAAACCGGCTTCCCACGGGAAAGTCTTTCTCCACGTGCAGACATGCTCCCAGGTGCCTGGGGCAAGGGGAAGGTAATGCCATACACTGACCTGGAAGAGAGCACAGGGCCCAGGCACAGTCTGAACCCTTCCCTCAACCCGGCGGTTTTGCTAGCAGGAGTTCAACCCCAACGAACACAGCCCGGAGACCCCTGAGGCAAAAACGGCTTCCGATGATCAGTAGGTGCTTGCTGTGGAACACCTATCCCAAGTGGGGGTAGGCAGCTCAACAAAATGCCACACACCCAGTGTAAGAAACAACATTGCCCAGGCATGGTCTAAGCCCCTCACCTCGTCCCTGTGCTTTGGGGAGCCGGAGGGACAGCCGAGGCCCACGGCCCTGAGACCCCTTTGCAAAAAGCCGGCTTCCCACGGAAACAGTTTTCCTGAGGTGCAGAACCTATCCCAAGTGGTTGTGGCAAGGTAAAGCAAATGCCCTCCACTTCTCTGGAAGAAATCACAGTGCCCAGACATGTTTTAAGCCCGCCCATCCTCCCTGGGCTTCTGGCAGCAGGAGTGAAAAGAGAGGAGCAGAGCACTGGGACCCGTTTGACAAAACCCGGCTTCCCACGGGAAAGTCTTTCTCCACGTGCAGACATGCTCCCAGGTGCCTGTGGCAAGGGGAAGGAAATGCCATACACTGACCTGGAAGAGACCACAGGGCCCAGGCACAGTCTGAACCCTTCCCTCAACCCGGCGGTTTTGCTAGCAGGAGTTCAACCCCAACGAACACAGCCCGGAGACCCCTGAGGCAAAAAAGGCTTCCGACGAACAATAAGCGCTTGCTGTGGAAAACGAATCCCAAGTGGGGGTAGCCAGCTCAACAAAATGCCACACACCCAGGTGTAAGAAACAACATTGCCCAGGCATGGTCTAAGCCCCTCACCTCGGCCCTGTGCTTTGGGGAGCCGGAGCGACACCCCAGGCCCACGGCCCTGAGACCCCTTTGCAAAAAGCCGGCTTCCCACGGATACAGTTTTCCTGAGGTGCAGACCCTATCCCAAGTGGTTGTGGCAAGGTAAAACAGATGCCCTCCACTTCTCTGGAAGAAATCACAGTGCCCAGCCATGTTCTAAGCCCTCCCATCCTCCCTGGGCTTCTGGCAGCAGGAGTGAAAAGAGAGGAGCAGAGCACTGGGACCCGTTTGACAAAACCCGGCTTCCCACGGGAAAGTCTTTCTCCGCGTGCAGACATGCTCCCAGGTGCCTGTGGCAAGGGGAAGGAAATGCCATACACTGACCTGGAAGAGACCACAGGGCCCAGGCACAGTCTGAACCCTTCCCTCAACCCGGCGGTTTTGCTAGCAGGAGTTCAACCCCAACGAACACAGCCCGGAGACCCCTGGGGCAAAAACGGCTACCGACGAACAATAGGTGCTTGCTGTGGAACACCTATCCCAAGTGGGGGTAGCCAGCTCAACAAAATGCCACACACCCAGGTGTAAGAAACAACATTGCCCAGGCATGGTCTAAGCCCCTCACCTCGTCCCTGTGCTTTGGGGATACGGAGGGACAGCCGAGGCACACGTCCCTGAGACCCCTTTGCAAAAAGCCGGCTTCCCACGGAAACAGTTTTCCTGAGGTGCAGACCCTATTCCAAGTGGTTGTGGCAAGGTAAAGCAAATGCCCTCCACTTCTCTGGAAGAAACCACAGTGCCCAGCCATGTTCTAAGCCCTCCCATCCTCCCTGGGCTTCTGGCAGCAGGAGTGAAAAGAGAGGAGCAGAGCACGGGGACCCGTTTGACAAAAACCGGCTTCCCGCGGGGAAGTCTTTCTCCACGTGCAGACATGCTCCCAGGTACCTGTGGCAAGGGGAAGGAAATGCCATACACTGACCTGGAAGAGACCACAGGGCCCAGGCACAGTCTGAACCCTTCCCTCAACCCGGCGGTTTTGCTAGCAGGAGTTCAACCCCAACGAACACAGCCCGGAGACCCCTGAGGCAAAAAAGGCTTCCGACGAACAATAAGCGCTTGCTGTGGAAAACCAATCCCAAGTGGGGGTAGCCAGCTCAACAAAATGCCACACACCCAGGTGTAAGAACCAACATTGCCCAGGCATGGTCAAAGCCCCTCACCTCGTCCCTGTGCTTTGGGGAGCCGGAGCGACACCCCAGGCCCACGGCCCTGAGACCCCTTTGCAAAAAGCAGGCTTCCCACGGAAACAGTTTTCCTGAGGTGCAGACCCTATCCCAAGTGGTTGTGGCAAGGTAAAGCAGATGCCCTCCACTTCTCTGGAAGAAACCACAGTGCCCAACCATTTTCTAAGCCCTCCCATCCTCCCTGGGCTTCTGGCAGCAGGAGTGAAAAGAGAGGAGCAGAGCACTGGGACCCGTTTGACAAAAACCGGCTTCCCACGGCAAAGTCTTTCTCCGCGTGCAGACATGCTCCCAGGTGCCTGTGGCAAGGGGAAGGAAATGCCATACACTGACTTGGAAGAGACCACAGGGCCCAGGCACAGTCTGAACCCTTCCCTCAACCCGGCGGTTTTGCTAGCAGGAGTTCAACCCCAACGAACACAGCCCGGAGACCCCTGGGGCAAAAACGGCTTCCGACGAACAATAGGTGCTTGCTGTGGAACACCTATCCCAAGTGGGGGTACCCAGCTCAACAAAATGCCACACACCCAAGTGTAAGAAACAACATTGCCCAGGCAATGTCTACGCCCCTCACCTCGTCCCTGTGCTTTGGGGAGCCGGAGGGACAGCCGAGGCACACGGCCCTGAGACCCCTTTGCAAAAAGCCGGTTTCCCACGGAAACAGTTTTCCTGAGGTGCAGACCCTATCCCAAGTGGTTGTGGCAAGGTAAAGCAAATGCCCTCCACTTCTCTGGAAGAAACCACAGTGCCAGCCATGTTCTAAGCCCTCCCATCCTCCCTGGGCTTCTGGCAGCAGGAGTGAAAAGAGAGGAGCAGAGCACGGGGACCCGTTTGACAAAAACCGGCTTCCCACGGGAAAGTCTTTCTCCACGTGCAGACATGCTCCCAGGTGCCTGTGGCAAGGGGAAGGAAATGCCATACACTGACCTGGAAGAGACCACAGGGCCCAGGCACAGTCTGAACCCTTCCCTCAACCCGGCGGTTTTGCTAGCAGGAGTTCAACCCCAACGAACACAGCCCGGAGACCCCTGGGGCAAAAACGGCTTCCGACGAACAATAGGCGCTTGCTGTGGAACACCTATCCCAAGTGGGGGAAGCCAGCTCAACAAAATGCCACACACCCAGGTGTAAGAAACAACATTGCCCAGGCTTGGTCTAAGCCCCTCACCTCGTCCCTGTGCTTTGGGGAGCCGGAGGGACAACCGAGGCCCACGAACCTGAGACCCCTTTGCAAAAAGTCGGCTTCCCACGGAAACAGTTTTCCTGAGGTGCAGAACCTATCCCAAGTGGTTGTGGCAAGGTAAAGCAAATGCCCTCCACTTCTCTGGAAGAAACCACAGTGCCCAGACATGTTCTAAGCCCTTCCATCCTCCCTGGGCTTCTGGCAGCAGGAGTGAAAAGAGAGGAGTAGAGCACGGGGAACCGCTTGACAAAAACCGGCTTCCCACGGGAAAGTCTTTGTCCACGTGCAGACATGCGCCCAGGTGCCTGGGGCAAGGGGAAGGAAATGCCATACACTGACCTGGAAGAGACCACAGGGCCCAGGCACAGTCTGAACCCTTCCCTCAACCCGGCGGTTTTGCTAGCAGGAGTTCAACCCCAACGAACACAGCCCGGAGACCCCTGGGGCAAAAACGGCTTCCGACGAACAATAGGTGCTTGCTGTGGAACACCTATCCCAAGTGGGGTAGGCAGCTCAACAAAATGCCACACACCCAGTGTAAGAAACAACATTGCCCAGGCATGGTCTAAGCCCCTCACCTCGTCCCTGTGCTTTGGGGAGCCGGAGGGACAGCCGAGGCCCACGGCCCTGAGACCCCTTTGCAAAAAGCCGGCTTCCCACGGAAACAGTTTTCCTGAGGTGCAGACCCTATCCCAAGTGGTTGTGGCAAGGTAAAGCAAATGCCCTCCACTTCTCTGGAAGAAACCACAGTGCCCAGACATGTTCTAAGCCCGCCCATCCTCCCTGGGCTTCTGGCAGCAGGAGTGAAAAGAGAGGAGCAGAGCACTGGGACCCGTTTGACAAAACTCGGCTTCCCACGGGAAAGTCTTTCTCCACGTGCAGACATGCTCCCAGGTGCCTGTGGCAAGGGGAAGGAAATGCCATACACTGACCTGGAAGAGACCACAGGGCCCAGGCACAGTCTGAACCCTTCCCTCAACCCGGCGGTTTTGCTAGCAGGAGTTCAACCCCAACGAACACAGCCCGGAGACCCCTGAGGCAAAAAAGGCTTCCGACGAACAATAAGCGCTTGCTGTGGAAAACCAATCCCAAGTGGGGGTAGCCAGCTCAACAAAATGCCACACACCCAGGTGTAAGAAACAACATTGCCCAGGCATGGTCTAAGCCCCTCACCTCGTCCCTGTGCTTTGGGGAGCCGGAGCGACACCCCAGGCCCACAACCCTGAGACCCCTTTGCAAAAAGCAGGCTTCCCACGGAAACAGTTTTCCTGAGGTGCAGAACCTATCCCAAGTGGTTGTGGCAAGGTAAAGCAGATGCCCTCCACTTCTCTGGAAGAAACCACAGTGCCCAACCATTTTCTAAGCCCTCCCATCCTCCCTGGGCTTCTGGCAGCAGGAGTGAAAAGAGAGGAGCAGAGCACTGGGACCCGTTTGACAAAACCCGGCTTCCCACGGGAAAGTCTTTCTCCGCGTGCAGACATTCTCCCAGGTGCCTGTGGCAAGGGAAGGAAATGCCATACACTGACTTGGAAGAGACCACAGGGCCCAGGCACAGTCTGAACCCTTCCCTCAACCCGGCGGTTTTGCTAGCAGGAGTTCAACCCCAACGAACACAGCCCGGAGACCCCTGGGGCAAAAACGGCTTCCAACGAACAATAGGTGCTTGCTGTGGAACACCTATCCCAAGTGGGGGTAGCCAGCTCAACAAAATGCCACACACCCAAGTGTAAGAAACAACATTGCCCAGGCAATGTCTAAGCCCCTCACCTCGTCCCTGTGCTTTGGGGAGCCGGAGGGACAGCCGAGGCACACGGCCCTGAGACCCCTTTCCAAAAGGCGGTTTCCCACGGAAACAGTTTTCCTGAGGTGCAGACCCTATCCCAAGTGGTTGTGGCAAGGTAAAGCAAATGCCCTCCACTTCTCTGGAAGAAACCACAGTGCCCAGCCATGTTCTAAGCCCTCCCATCCTCCCTGGGCTTCTGGCAGCAGGAGTGAAAAGAGAGGAGCAGAGCACGGGGACCCGTTTGACAAAAACCGGCTTCCCACGGGAAAGTCTTTCTCCACGTGCAGACATGCTCCCAGGTACCTGTGGCAAGGGGAAGGAAATGCCATACACTGACCTGGAAGAGACCACAGGGCCCAGGCACAGTCTGAACCCTTCCCTCAACCCGGCGGTTTTGCTAGCAGGAGTTCAACCCCAACGAACACAGCCCGGAGACCCCTGGGGCAAAAACGGGTTCCGACGAACAATAGGCGCTTGCTGTGGAACACCTATCCCAAGTGGGGGAAGCCAGCTCAACAAAATGCCACACACCCAGGTGTAAGAAACAACATTGCCCAGGCTTGGTCTAAGCCCCTCACCTCGTCCCTGTGCTTTGGGGAGCCGGAGGGACAACCGAGGCCCACGAACCTGAGACCCCTTTGTAAAAAGTCGGCTTCCCACGGAAACAGTTTTCCTGAGGTGCAGAACCTATCCCAAGTGGTTGTGGCAAGGTAAAGCAAATGCCCTCCAGTTCTCTGGAAGAAACCACAGTGCCCAGCCATGTTCTAAGCCCTCCCATCCTCCCTGGGCTTCTGGCAGCAGGAGTGAAAAGAGAGGAGCAGAGCACGGGGAACCGCTTGACAAAAACCGGCTTCCCACGGGAAAGTCTTTGTCCACGTGCAGACATGCGCCCAGGTGCCTGGGGCAAGGGGAAGGAAATGCCATACACTGACCTGGAAGAGACCACAGGGCCCAGGCACAGTCTGAACCCTTCCGTCAAACCGGCGGTTTTGCTAGCAGGAGTTCAACCCCAACGAACACAGCCCGGAGACCCCTGGGGCAAAAACGGCTTCCGACGAACAATAGGTGCTTGCTGTGGAACACCTATCCCAAGTGGGGGTAGGCAGCTCAACAAAATGCCACACACCCAGTGTAAGTAACAACATTGCCCAGGCATGGTCTAAGCCCCTCACCTCGTCCCTGTGCTTTGGGGAGCCGGAGGGACAGCCGAGGCCCACGGCCCTGAGACCCCTTTGCAAAAAGCCGGCTTCCCACGGAAACAGTTTTCCTGAGGTGCAGACCCTATCCCAAGTGGTTGTGGCAAGGTAAAGCAGATGCCCTCCACTTCTCTGGAAGAAACCACAGTGCCCAGCCATGTTCTAAGCCCGCCCATCCTCCCTGGGCTTCTGGCAGCAGGAGTGAAAAGAGAGGAGCAGAGCACTGGGACCCGTTTGACAAAACCCGGCTTCCCACGGGAAAGTCTTTCTCCACGTGCAGACATGCTCCCAGGTGCCTGTGGCAAGGGGAAGGAAATGTCATACACTGACCTGGAAGAGACCACAGGGCCCAGACATGTTCTAAGTCCGCCCATCCTCCCTGGGCTTCTGGCAGCAGGAGTGAAAAGAGAGGAGCAGAGCACTGGGACCCGTTTGACAAAACCCGGCTTCCCACGGGAAAGTCTTTCTCCACGTGCAGACATGCTCCCAGGTGCCTGTGGCAAGGGGAAGGAAATGCCATACACTGACCTGGAAGAGACCACAGGGCCCAGGCACAGTCTGAACCCTTCCCTCAACCCGGCGGTTTTGGTAGCAGGAGTTCAACCCCAACGAACACAGCCCGGAGACCCCTGAGGCAAAAAAGCCTTCCGACGAACAATAAGCGCTTGCTGTGGAAAACCAATCCCAAGTCGGGGTAGCCAGCTCAACAAAATGCCACACACCCAGGTGTAAGAAACAACATTGCCCAGGCATGGTCTAAGCCCCTCACCTCGTCCCTGTGCTTTGGGGAGCCGGAGCGACACCCCAGGCCCACGGCCCTGAGACTCCTTTGCAAAAAGCAGGCTTCCCACGGAAACAGTTTTCCTGAGGTGCAGACCCTATCCCAAGTGGTTGTGGCAAGGTAAAGCAAATGCCCTCCACTTCTCTGGAAGAAACCACAGTGCCCAGCCATGTTCTAAGCCCTCCCATCCTCCCTGGGCTTCTGGCAGCAGGAGTGAAAAGAGAGGAGCATAGCACTGGGACCCGTTTGACAAAAACCGGCTTCCCACGGGAAAGTCTTTCTCCGCGTGCAGACATGCTCCCAGGTGCCTGTGGCAAGGGGAAGGAAATGCCATACACTGACTTGGAAGAGACCACAGGGCCCAGGCACAGTCTGAACCCTTCCCTCAACCCGGCGGTTTTGCTAGCAGGAGTTCAACCCCAACGAACACAGCCCGGAGACCCCTGGGGCAAAAACGGCTTCCGACGAACAATAGGTGCTTGCTGTGGAACACCTATCCCAAGTGGGGGTAGCCAGCTCAACAAAATGCCACACACCCAGGTGTAAGAAACAACATTGCCCAGGCATGGTCTAAGCTCCTGACCTCGTCCATGTGCTTTGGGGAGCCGGAGGGACAGCCGAAGCACAGGGCGCTGAGACCCCTTTGCAAAAAGCGGGCTTCCCACGGAGACAGTTTTCCTGAGGTACAGACCCTATCCCAAGTGGTTGTGGCAAGGTAAAGCAAATGCCCTCCACTTCTCTGGAAGAAACCACAGTGCCCAGCCATGTTCTAAGCCCTCCCATCCTCCCTGGGCTTCTGGCAGCAGGAGTGAAAAGAGAGGAGCAGAGCACGGGGACCCGTTTGACAAAAACTGGCTTCCCACGGGAAAGTCTTTCTCCACGTGCAGACATGCTCCCAGGTGCCTGTGGCAAGGGGAAGGTAATGCCATACACTGACCTGGAAGAGAGCACAGGGCCCAGGCACAGTCTGAACCCTTCCCTCATCCCGGCGGTTTTGCTAGCAGGAGTTCAACCCCAACGAACACAGCCCGGAGACCCCTGGGGCAAGAACGGCCTCCGACGAACAATAGGTGCTTGCTGTGGAACACCTATCCCAAGTGGGGGTAGGCAGCTCAACAAAATGCCACACACCCAGTGTAAGAAACAACATTGCCCAGGCATGGTCTAAGCCCCTCACCTCGTCCCTGTGCTTTGGGGAGCCGGAGGGACAGCCGAGGCCCACGGCCCTGAGACCCCTTTGCAAAAAGCCGGCTTCCCACGGAAACAGTTTTCCTGAGGTGCAGACCCTATCCCAAGTGGTTGTGGCAAGGTAAAGCAAATGCCCTCCACTTCTCTGGAAGAAACCACAGTGCCCAGCCATGTTCTAAGCCCTCCCATCCTCCCTGGGCTTCTGGCAGCAGGAGTGAAAAGAGAGGAGCAGAACACGGGGACCCGTTTGACAAAAACCGGCTTCCCACGGGAAAGTCTTTCTCCACGTGCAGACATGCTCCCAGGTGCCTGGGGCAAGGGGAAGGAAATGCCATACACTGACCTGGAAGAGACCACAGGGCCCAGGCACAGTCTGAACCCTTCCCTCAACCCGGCGGTTTTCCTAGCAGGAGTTCAACCCCAACGAACACAGCCCGGAGACCCCTGGGGCAAAAACGGCTTCCGACGATCAATAGGTGCTTGCTGTGGAACACCTATCCCAAGTGGGGGTAGCCAGCTCAACAAAATGCCACACACCCAGGTGTAAGAAACAACATTGCCCAGGCATGGTCTAAGCCCCTCACCTCGTCCCTGTGCTTTGGGGAGCCGGAGGGACACCCGAGGCCAACGGCCCTGAGACCCCTTTGCAAAAAGCCGGCTTCCCACGGAAAGCGTTTTCCCAGGGTGCAGACCCTATCCCAAGTGGTTGTGGCAAGGTAAAGCAAATGCCCTCCACTTCTCTGGAAGAAACCACAGTGCCCAGCCATGTTCTAAGCCCTCCCATCCTCCCTGGGCTTCTGGCAGCAGGAGTGAAAAGAGAGGAGCAGAGCACTGGGACCCGTTTGACAAAACCCGGCTTCTCACGGGAAAGTCTTTCTCCACGTGCAGACATGCTCCCAGGTGCCTGGGGCAAGGGGAAGGAAATGCCATACACTGACCTGGAAGAGACCACAGGGCCCAGGCACAGTCTGAACCCTTCCCTCAACTCGGCGGTTTTGCTAGAAGGAGTTCAACCCCAACGAACACAGCCCGGAGACCCCTGGGGCAAAAACGGCTTCCGATGATCAATAGGTGCTTGCTGTGGAACACTCATCCCAAGTGGGGGAAGCCAGCTCAACAAAATGCCACACACCCAGGTGTAAGAAACAACATTGCCCAGGCTTGGTCTCAGCCCCTCACCTCGTCCCTGTGCTTTGGGGAGCAGGAGGGACACCCGAGGCCCACGGCCCTGAGACCCCTTTGCAAAAAGCCGGCTTCCCACGGAAAGAGTTTTCCTGAGGTGCAGACCCTATCCCAAGTGGTTGTGGCAAGGTAAAGCAAATGCCCTCCACTTCTCTGGAAGAAACCAGAGTGCCCAGACATGTTCTAAGCCCGCCGATCCTCCCTGGGCTTCTGGCAGCAGGAGTGAAAAGAGAGGAGCAGAGCAATGGGACCCGTTTGACAAAACCCGGCTTCCAACGGGAAAGTCTTTCTCCACGTGCAGACATGCTCCCAGGTGCCTGTGGCAAGGGGAAGGAAATGCCATACACTGACCTGGAAGAGACCACAGGGCCCAGGCACAGTCTGAACCCTTCCCTCAACCCGGCGGTTTTGCTTGCAGGAGTTCAACCCCAACGAACACAGCCCGGAGACCCCTGGGGCAAAAACGGCATCCGACGAACAATAGGTGCTTGCTGTGGAACACCTATCCCAAGTGGGGGTAGCCAGCTCAACAAAATGCCACACACCCAGGTGTAAGAAACAACATTGCCCAGGCATGGTCTAAGCCCCTCACCTCGTCCCTGTGCTTTGGGGAGCCGGAGGGACAGCCGAGGCACACGGCCCTGAGACCCCTTTGCAAAAAGCCGGCTTCCCACGGAAACAGTTTTCCTGAGGTGCAGACCCTATCCCAAGTGGTTGTGGCAAGGTAAAGCAAATGCCCTCCACTTCTCTGGAAGAAACCACAGTGCCCAGCCATGTTCTAAGCCCTCCCATCCTCCCTGGGCTTCTGGCAGCAGGAGTGAAAAGAGAGGAGCAGAGCACGGGCACCCGTTTGACAAAAACCGGCTTCCCACGGGAAAGTCTTTCTCCACGTGCAGACATGCTCCCAGGTGCCTGTGGCAAGGGGAAGGTAATGCCATACACTGACCTGGAAGAGAGCACAGGGCCCAGGCACAGTCTGAACCCTTCCCTCAACCCGGCGGTTTTGCTAGCAGGAGTTCAACCCCAACGAACACAGCCCGGAGACCCCTGGGGCAAAAACGGCTTCCGAAGAACAATAGGTGCTTGCTGTGGAACACCTATCCCAAGTGGGGGTAGCCTGCTCAACAAAATGCCACACACCCAGTGTAAGAAACAACATTGCCCAGGCATGGTCTAAGCCCCTCACCTCGTCCCTGTGCTTTGGGGAGCCGGAGGGACAGCCGAAGCACACGGCGCTGAGACCCCTTTGCAAAAAGCGGGCTTCCCACGGAGACAGTTTTCCTGATGTGCAGACCCTATCCCAAGTGGTGTGGCAAGGTAAAGCAAATGCCCTCCACTTCTCTGGAAGAAACCACAGTGCCCAGCCATGTTCTAAGCCCTCCCATCCTCCCTGGGCTTCTGGCAGCAGGAGTGAAAAGAGAGGAGCAGAGCACTGGGACCCGTTTGACAAAACCCGGCTTCTCACGGGAAAGTCTTTCTCCACGTGCAGACATGCTCCCAGGTGCTTGGGGCAAGGGGAAGGAAATGCCATACACTGACCTGGAAGAGACCACAGGGCCCAGGCACAGTCTGAACCCTTCCCTCAACTCGGCGGTTTTGCTAGAAGGAGTTCAACCCCAACGAACACAGCCCGGAGACCCCTGGGGCAAAAACGGCTTCCGATGATCAATAGGTGCTTGCTGTGGAACACTCATCCCAAGTGGGGGAAGCCAGCTCAACAAAATGCCACACACCCAGGTGTAAGAAACAACATTGCCCAGGCTTGGTCTCAGCCCCTCACCTCGTCCCTGTGCCTTGGGGAGCAGGAGGGACACCCGAGGCCCACGGCCCTGAGACCCCTTTGCAAAAAGCCGGCTTCCCACGGAAAGAGTTTTCCTGAGGTGCAGACCCTATCCCAAGTGGTTGTGGCAAGGAAAAGCAAATGCCCTCCACTTCTCTGGAAGAAACCACAGTGCCCAGCCATGTTCTAAGCCCGCCCATCCTCCCTGGGCTTCTGGCAGCAGGAGTGAAAAGAGAGGAGCAGAGCAATGGGACCCGTTTGACAAAACCCGGCTTCCAACGGGAAAGTCTTTCTCCACGTGCAGACATCCTCCCAGGTGCCTGGGGCAAGAGGAAGGAAATGCCATACACTGACCTGGAAGAGACCACAGGGCCCAGGCACAGTCTGAACCCTTCCCTCAACCCGGCGGTTTTGCTAGCAGGAGTTCAACCCCAACGAACACAGCCCGGAGACCCCTGGGGCAAAAACGGCTTCCGACGATCAATAGGTGCTTGCTGTGGAACACCTATCCCAAGCGGGGGAAGCCAGCGCAACAAAATGCCACACACCCAGGTGTAAGAAACAACATTACCCAGGCATGGTCTAAGCCCCTCACCTCGTCCCTGTGCTTTGGGGAGCCGGAGGGACAGCCGAAGCACAGGGCGCTGAGACCCCTTTGCAAAAAGCGGGCTTCCCACGGAGACAGTTTTCCTGAGGTGCAGACCCTATCCCAAGTGGTTGTGGCAAGGTAAAGCAAATGCCCTCCACTTCTCTGGAAGAAACCACAGTGCCCAGCCATGTTCTAAGCCCTCCCATCCTCCCTGGGCTTCTGGCAGCAGGAGTGAAAAGAGAGGAGCAGAGCACTGGGACCCGTTTGACAAAAACCGGCTTCCCACGGGAAAGTCTTTCTCCACGTGCAGACATGCTCCCAGGTGCCTGGGGCAAGGGGAAGGTAATGCCATACACTGACCTGGAAGAGAGCACAGGGCCCAGGCACAGTCTGAACCCTTCCCTCAACCCGGCGGTTTTGCTAGCAGGAGTTCAACCCCAACGAACACAGCCCGGAGACCCCTGAGGCAAAAACGGCTTCCGATGATCAGTAGGTGCTTGCTGTGGAACACCTATCCCAATTGGGGGTAGGCAGCTGAACAAAATGCCACACACCCAGTGTAAGAAACAACATTGCCCAGGCATGGTCTAAGCCCCTCACCTCGTCCCTGTGCTTTGGGGAGCCGGAGGGACAGCCGAGGCCCACGGCCCTGAGACCCCTTTGCAAAAAGCCGGCTTCCCACGGAAACAGTTTTCCTGAGGTGCAGACCCTATCCCAAGTGGTTGTGGCAAGGTAAAGCAAATGCCCTCCACTTCTCTGGAAGAAACCACAGTGCCCAGACATGTTCTAAGCCCGCCCATCCTCCCTGGGCTTCTGGCAGCAGGAGTGAAAAGAGAGGAGCAGAGCACTGGGACCCGTTTGACAAAACCCGGCTTCCCACGGGAAAGTCTTTCTCCACGTGCAGACATGCTCCCAGGTGCCTGTGGCAAGGGGAAGGAAATGCCATACACTGACCTGGAAGAGACCACAGGGCCCAGGCACAGTCTGAACCCTTCCCTCAACCCGGCGGTTTTGCTAGCAGGAGTTCAACCCCAACGAACACAGCCCGGAGACCCCTGAGGCAAAAAAGGCTTCCGACGAACAATAAGCGCTTGCTGTGGAAAACCAATCCCAAGTGGGGGTAGCCACCTCAACAAAATGCCACACACCCAGGTGTAAGAAACAACATTGCCCAGGCATGGTCTAAGCCCCTCACCTCGTCCCTGTGCTTTGGGGAGCCGGAGCGACACCCCAGGCCCACGGACCTGAGACCCCTTTGCAAAAAGCCGGCTTCCCACGGATACAGTTTTCCTGAGGTGCAGACCCTATCCCAAGTGGTTGTGGCAAGGTAAAACAGATGCCCTCCACTTCTCTGGAAGAAATCACAGTGCCCAGCCATGTTCTAAGCCCTCCCATCCTCCCTGGGCTTCTGGCAGCAGGAGTGAAAAGAGAGGAGCAGAGCACTGGGACCCGTTTGACAAAACCCGGCTTCCCACGGGAAAGTCTTTCTCCGCGTGCAGACATGTCCCAGGTGCCTGGGGCAAGGGGAAGGTAATGCCATACACTGACCTGGAAGAGACCACAGGGCCCAGGCACAGTCTGAACCCTTCCCTCAACCCGGCGGTTTTGCTAGCAGGAGTTCAACCCCAACGAACACAGCCCGGAGACCCCTGGGGCAAAAACGGCTTCCGACGAACAATAGGTGCTTGCTGTGGAACACCTATCCCAAGTGGGGGTAGCCAGCTCAACAAAATGCCACACACCCAGGTGTAAGAAACAACATTGCCCAGGCATGGTCTAAGCCCCTCACCTCGTCCCTGTGCTTTGGGGATACGGAGGGACAACCGAGGCACACGGCCCTGAGACCCCTTTGCAAAAAGCCGGCTTCCCACGGAAACAGTTTTCCTGAGGTGCAGACCCTATCCCAAGTGGTTGTGGCAAGGTAAAGCAAATGCCCTCCACTTCTCTGGAAGAAACCACAGTGCCCAGCCATGTTCTAAGCCCTCCCATCCTCCCTGGGTTTCTGGCAGCAGGAGTGAAAAGAGAGGAGCAGAGCACGGGGACCCGTTTGACAAAAACCGGCTTCCCACGGGAAAGTCTTTGTCCACGTGCAGACATGCTCCCAGGTGCCTGTGGCAAGGGGAAGGAAATGCCATACACTGACCTGGAAGAGACCACGGGGCCCAGGCACAGTCTGAACCCTTCCCTCAACCCGGCGGTTTTGCTAGCAGGAGTTCAACCCCAACGAACACAGCCCGGAGACCCCTGAGGCAAAAAAGGCTTCCGACGAACAATAAGCGCTTGCTGTGGAAAACCAATCCCAAGTGGGGGTAGCCAGCTCAACAAAATGCCACACACCCAGGTGTAAGAAACAACATTGCCCAGGCATGGTCTAAGCCCCTCACCTCGTCCCTGTGCTTTGGGGAGCCGGAGGGACAGCCGAGGCACACGGCCCTGAGACCCCTTTGCAAAAAGCCGGCTTCCCACGGAAACAGTTTTCCTGAGGTGCAGACCCTATCCCAAGTGGTTGTGGCAAGGTAAAGCAAATGCCCTCCACTTCTCTGGAAGAAACCACAGTGCCCAGCCATGTTCTAAGCCCTCCCATCCTCCCTGGGCTTCTGGCAGCAGGAGTGAAAAGAGAGGAGCAGAGCACGGGCACCCGTTTGACAAAAACCGGCTTCCCACGGGAAAGTCTTTCTCCACGTGCAGACATGCTCCCAGGTGCCTGTGGCAAGGGGAAGGTAATGCCATACACTGACCTGGAAGAGAGCACAGGGCCCAGGCACAGTCTGAACCCTTCCCTCAACCCGGCGGTTTTGCTAGCAGGAGTTCAACCCCAACGAACACAGCCCGGAGACCCCTGGGGCAAAAACGGCTTCCGAAGAACAATAGGTGCTTGCTGTGGAACACCTATCCCAAGTGGGGGTAGCCTGCTCAACAAAATGCCACACACCCAGTGTAAGAAACAACATTGCCCAGGCATGGTCTAAGCCCCTCACCTCGTCCCTGTGCTTTGGGGAGCCGGAGGGACAGCCGAAGCACACGGCGCTGAGACCCCTTTGCAAAAAGCGGGCTTCCCACGGAGACAGTTTTCCTGATGTGCAGACCCTATCCCAAGTGGTGTGGCAAGGTAAAGCAAATGCCCTCCACTTCTCTGGAAGAAACCACAGTGCCCAGCCATGTTCTAAGCCCTCCCATCCTCCCTGGGCTTCTGGCAGCAGGAGTGAAAAGAGAGGAGCAGAGCACTGGGACCCGTTTGACAAAACCCGGCTTCTCACGGGAAAGTCTTTCTCCACGTGCAGACATGCTCCCAGGTGCTTGGGGCAAGGGGAAGGAAATGCCATACACTGACCTGGAAGAGACCACAGGGCCCAGGCACAGTCTGAACCCTTCCCTCAACTCGGCGGTTTTGCTAGAAGGAGTTCAACCCCAACGAACACAGCCCGGAGACCCCTGGGGCAAAAACGGCTTCCGATGATCAATAGGTGCTTGCTGTGGAACACTCATCCCAAGTGGGGGAAGCCAGCTCAACAAAATGCCACACACCCAGGTGTAAGAAACAACATTGCCCAGGCTTGGTCTCAGCCCCTCACCTCGTCCCTGTGCCTTGGGGAGCAGGAGGGACACCCGAGGCCCACGGCCCTGAGACCCCTTTGCAAAAAGCCGGCTTCCCACGGAAAGAGTTTTCCTGAGGTGCAGACCCTATCCCAAGTGGTTGTGGCAAGGAAAAGCAAATGCCCTCCACTTCTCTGGAAGAAACCACAGTGCCCAGCCATGTTCTAAGCCCGCCCATCCTCCCTGGGCTTCTGGCAGCAGGAGTGAAAAGAGAGGAGCAGAGCAATGGGACCCGTTTGACAAAACCCGGCTTCCAACGGGAAAGTCTTTCTCCACGTGCAGACATCCTCCCAGGTGCCTGGGGCAAGAGGAAGGAAATGCCATACACTGACCTGGAAGAGACCACAGGGCCCAGGCACAGTCTGAACCCTTCCCTCAACCCGGCGGTTTTGCTAGCAGGAGTTCAACCCCAACGAACACAGCCCGGAGACCCCTGGGGCAAAAACGGCTTCCGACGATCAATAGGTGCTTGCTGTGGAACACCTATCCCAAGCGGGGGAAGCCAGCGCAACAAAATGCCACACACCCAGGTGTAAGAAACAACATTACCCAGGCATGGTCTAAGCCCCTCACCTCGTCCCTGTGCTTTGGGGAGCCGGAGGGACAGCCGAAGCACAGGGCGCTGAGACCCCTTTGCAAAAAGCGGGCTTCCCACGGAGACAGTTTTCCTGAGGTGCAGACCCTATCCCAAGTGGTTGTGGCAAGGTAAAGCAAATGCCCTCCACTTCTCTGGAAGAAACCACAGTGCCCAGCCATGTTCTAAGCCCTCCCATCCTCCCTGGGCTTCTGGCAGCAGGAGTGAAAAGAGAGGAGCAGAGCACTGGGACCCGTTTGACAAAAACCGGCTTCCCACGGGAAAGTCTTTCTCCACGTGCAGACATGCTCCCAGGTGCCTGGGGCAAGGGGAAGGTAATGCCATACACTGACCTGGAAGAGAGCACAGGGCCCAGGCACAGTCTGAACCCTTCCCTCAACCCGGCGGTTTTGCTAGCAGGAGTTCAACCCCAACGAACACAGCCCGGAGACCCCTGAGGCAAAAACGGCTTCCGATGATCAGTAGGTGCTTGCTGTGGAACACCTATCCCAATTGGGGGTAGGCAGCTGAACAAAATGCCACACACCCAGTGTAAGAAACAACATTGCCCAGGCATGGTCTAAGCCCCTCACCTCGTCCCTGTGCTTTGGGGAGCCGGAGGGACAGCCGAGGCCCACGGCCCTGAGACCCCTTTGCAAAAAGCCGGCTTCCCACGGAAACAGTTTTCCTGAGGTGCAGACCCTATCCCAAGTGGTTGTGGCAAGGTAAAGCAAATGCCCTCCACTTCTCTGGAAGAAACCACAGTGCCCAGACATGTTCTAAGCCCGCCCATCCTCCCTGGGCTTCTGGCAGCAGGAGTGAAAAGAGAGGAGCAGAGCACTGGGACCCGTTTGACAAAACCCGGCTTCCCACGGGAAAGTCTTTCTCCACGTGCAGACATGCTCCCAGGTGCCTGTGGCAAGGGGAAGGAAATGCCATACACTGACCTGGAAGAGACCACAGGGCCCAGGCACAGTCTGAACCCTTCCCTCAACCCGGCGGTTTTGCTAGCAGGAGTTCAACCCCAACGAACACAGCCCGGAGACCCCTGAGGCAAAAAAGGCTTCCGACGAACAATAAGCGCTTGCTGTGGAAAACCAATCCCAAGTGGGGGTAGCCACCTCAACAAAATGCCACACACCCAGGTGTAAGAAACAACATTGCCCAGGCATGGTCTAAGCCCCTCACCTCGTCCCTGTGCTTTGGGGAGCCGGAGCGACACCCCAGGCCCACGGACCTGAGACCCCTTTGCAAAAAGCCGGCTTCCCACGGATACAGTTTTCCTGAGGTGCAGACCCTATCCCAAGTGGTTGTGGCAAGGTAAAACAGATGCCCTCCACTTCTCTGGAAGAAATCACAGTGCCCAGCCATGTTCTAAGCCCTCCCATCCTCCCTGGGCTTCTGGCAGCAGGAGTGAAAAGAGAGGAGCAGAGCACTGGGACCCGTTTGACAAAACCCGGCTTCCCACGGGAAAGTCTTTCTCCGCGTGCAGACATGTCCCAGGTGCCTGGGGCAAGGGGAAGGTAATGCCATACACTGACCTGGAAGAGACCACAGGGCCCAGGCACAGTCTGAACCCTTCCCTCAACCCGGCGGTTTTGCTAGCAGGAGTTCAACCCCAACGAACACAGCCCGGAGACCCCTGGGGCAAAAACGGCTTCCGACGAACAATAGGTGCTTGCTGTGGAACACCTATCCCAAGTGGGGGTAGCCAGCTCAACAAAATGCCACACACCCAGGTGTAAGAAACAACATTGCCCAGGCATGGTCTAAGCCCCTCACCTCGTCCCTGTGCTTTGGGGATACGGAGGGACAACCGAGGCACACGGCCCTGAGACCCCTTTGCAAAAAGCCGGCTTCCCACGGAAACAGTTTTCCTGAGGTGCAGACCCTATCCCAAGTGGTTGTGGCAAGGTAAAGCAAATGCCCTCCACTTCTCTGGAAGAAACCACAGTGCCCAGCCATGTTCTAAGCCCTCCCATCCTCCCTGGGTTTCTGGCAGCAGGAGTGAAAAGAGAGGAGCAGAGCACGGGGACCCGTTTGACAAAAACCGGCTTCCCACGGGAAAGTCTTTGTCCACGTGCAGACATGCTCCCAGGTGCCTGTGGCAAGGGGAAGGAAATGCCATACACTGACCTGGAAGAGACCACGGGGCCCAGGCACAGTCTGAACCCTTCCCTCAACCCGGCGGTTTTGCTAGCAGGAGTTCAACCCCAACGAACACAGCCCGGAGACCCCTGAGGCAAAAAAGGCTTCCGACGAACAATAAGCGCTTGCTGTGGAAAACCAATCCCAAGTGGGGGTAGCCAGCTCAACAAAATGCCACACACCCAGGTGTAAGAAACAACATTGCCCAGGCAATGTCTAAGCCCCTCACCTCGTCCCTGTGCTTTGGGGAGCCGGAGGGACAGCCGAGGCACACGGCCCTGAGACCCCTTTCCAAAAGGCGGTTTCCTACGGAAACAGTTTTCCTGAGGTGCAGACCCTATCCCAAGTGGTTGTGGCAAGGTAAAGCAAATGCCCTCCACTTCTCTGGAAGAAACCACAGTGCCCAGCCATGTTCTAAGCCCTCCCATCCTCCCTGGGCTTCTGGCAGCAGGAGTGAAAAGAGAGGAGCAGAGCACGGGGACCCGTTTGACAAAAACCGGCTTCCCACGGGAAAGTCTTTCTCCACGTGCAGACATGCTCCCAGGTAGCTGTGGCAAGGGGAAGGAAATGCCATACACTGACCTGGAAGAGACCACAGGGCCCAGGCACAGTCTGAACCCTTCCCTCAACCCGGCGGTTTTGCTAGCAGGAGTTCAACCCCAACGAACACAGCCCGGAGACCCCTGGGGCAAAAACGGCTTCCGACGAACAATAGGCGCTTGCTGTGGAACACCTATCCCAAGTGGGGGAAGCCAGCTCAACAAAATGCCACACACCCAGGTGTAAGAAACAACATTGCCCAGGCTTGGTCTAAGCCCCTCACCTCGTCCCTGTGCTTTGGGGAGCCGGAGGGACAACCGAGGCCCACGAACCTGAGACCCCTTTGCAAAAAGTCGGCTTCCCACGGAAACAGTTTTCCTGAGGTGCAGAACCTATCCCAAGTGGTTGTGGCAAGGTAAAGCAAATGCCCTCCAGTTCTCTGGAAGAAACCACAGTGCCCAGCCATGTTCTAAGCCCTCCCATCCTCCCTGGGCTTCTGGCAGCAGGAGTGAAAAGAGAGGAGCAGAGCACGGGGAACCGCTTGACAAAAACCGGCTTCCCACGGGAAAGTCTTTGTCCACGTGCAGACATGCGCCCAGGTGCCTGGGGCAAGGGGAAGGAAATGCCATACACTGACCTGGAAGAGACCACAGGGCCCAGGCACAGTCTGAACCCTTCCCTCAAACCGGCGGTTTTGCTAGCAGGAGTTCAACCCCAACGAACACAGCCCGGAGACCCCTGGGGCAAAAACGGCTTCCGACGAACAATAGGTGCTTGCTGTGGAACACCTATCCCAAGTGGGGGTAGGCAGCTCAACAAAATGCCACACACCCAGTGTAAGTAACAACATTGCCCAGGCATGGTCTAAGCCCCTCACCTCGTCCCTGTGCTTTGGGGAGCCGGAGGGACAGCCGAAGCACACGGCGCTGAGACCCCTTTGCAAAAAGCGGGCTTCCCACGGAGACAGTTTTCCTGATGTGCAGACCCTATCCCAAGTGGTGTGGCAAGGTAAAGCAGATGCCCTCCACTTCTCTGGAAGAAACCACAGTGCCCAGCCATGTTCTAAGCCCTCCCATCCTCCCTGGGCTTCTGGCAGCAGGAGTGAAAAGAGAGGAGCAGAGCAATGGGACCCGTTTGACAAAACCCGGCTTCTCACGGGAAAGTCTTTCTCCACGTGCAGACATGCTCCCAGGTGCTTGGGGCAAGGGGAAGGAAATGCCATACACTGACCTGGAAGAGACCACAGGGCCCAGGCACAGTCTGAACCCTTCCCTCAACTCGGCGGTTTTGCTAGAAGGAGTTCAACCCCAACGAACACAGCCCGGAGACCCCTGGGGCAAAAACGGCTTCCGATGATCAATAGGTGCTTGCTGTGGAACACTCATCCCAAGTGGGGGAAGCCAGCTCAACAAAATGCCACACACCCAGGTGTAAGAAACAACATTGCCCAGGCTTGGTCTCAGCCCCTCACCTCGTCCCTGTGCCTTGGGGAGCAGGAGGGACACCCGAGGCCCACGGCCCTGAGACCCCTTTGCAAAAAGCCGGCTTCCCACGGAAAGAGTTTTCCTGAGGTGCAGACCCTATCCCAAGTGGTTGTGGCAAGGAAAAGCAAATGCCCTCCACTTCTCTGGAAGAAACCACAGTGCCCAGCCATGTTCTAAGCCCGCCCATCCTCCCTGCGCTTCTGGCAGCAGGAGTGAAAAGAGAGGAGCAGAGCAATGGGACCCGTTTGACAAAACCCGGCTTCCAACGGGAAAGTCTTTCTCCACGTGCAGACATCCTCCCAGGTGCCTGGGGCAAGAGGAAGGAAATGCCATACACTGACCTGGAAGAGACCACAGGGCCCAGGCACAGTCTGAACCCTTCCCTCAACCCGGCGGTTTTGCTAGCAGGAGTTCAACCCCAACGAACACAGCCCGGAGACCCCTGGGGCAAAAACGGCTTCCGATGATCAGTAGGTGCTTGCTGTGGAACACCTATCCCAATTGGGGGTAGGCAGCTGAACAAAATGCCACACACCCAGTGTAAGAAACAACATTGCCCAGGCATGGTCTAAGCCCCTCACCTCGTCCCTGTGCTTTGGGGAGCCGGAGGGACAGCCGAGGCCCACGGCCCTGAGACCCCTTTGCAAAAAGCCGGCTTCCCACGGAAACAGTTTTCCTGAGGTGCAGACCCTATCCCAAGTGGTTGTGGCAAGGTAAAGCAAATGCCCTCCACTTCTCTGGAAGAAACCACAGTGCCCAGACATGTTCTAAGCCCGCCCATCCTCCCTGGGCTTCTGGCAGCAGGAGTGAAAAGAGAGGAGCAGAGCACTGGGACCCGTTTGACAAAACCCGGCTTCCCACGGGAAAGTCTTTCTCCACGTGCAGACATGCTCCCAGGTGCCTGTGGCAAGGGGAAGGAAATGCCATACACTGACCTGGAAGAGACCACAGGGCCCAGGCACAGTCTGAACCCTTCCCTCAACCCGGCGGTTTTGCTAGCAGGAGTTCAACCCCAACGAACACAGCCCGGAGACCCCTGAGGCAAAAAAGGCTTCCGACGAACAATAAGCGCTTGCTGTGGAAAACCAATCCCAAGTGGGGGTAGCCACCTCAACAAAATGCCACACACCCAGGTGTAAGAAACAACATTGCCCAGGCATGGTCTAAGCCCCTCACCTCGTCCCTGTGCTTTGGGGAGCCGGAGCGACACCCCAGGCCCACGGACCTGAGACCCCTTTGCAAAAAGCCGGCTTCCCACGGATACAGTTTTCCTGAGGTGCAGACCCTATCCCAAGTGGTTGTGGCAAGGTAAAACAGATGCCCTCCACTTCTCTGGAAGAAATCACAGTGCCCAGCCATGTTCTAAGCCCTCCCATCCTCCCTGGGCTTCTGGCAGCAGGAGTGAAAAGAGAGGAGCAGAGCACTGGGACCCGTTTGACAAAACCCGGCTTCCCACGGGAAAGTCTTTCTCCGCGTGCAGACATGTCCCAGGTGCCTGGGGCAAGGGGAAGGTAATGCCATACACTGACCTGGAAGAGACCACAGGGCCCAGGCACAGTCTGAACCCTTCCCTCAACCCGGCGGTTTTGCTAGCAGGAGTTCAACCCCAACGAACACAGCCCGGAGACCCCTGGGGCAAAAACGGCTTCCGACGAACAATAGGTGCTTGCTGTGGAACACCTATCCCAAGTGGGGGTAGCCAGCTCAACAAAATGCCACACACCCAGGTGTAAGAAACAACATTGCCCAGGCATGGTCTAAGCCCCTCACCTCGTCCCTGTGCTTTGGGGATACGGAGGGACAACCGAGGCACACGGCCCTGAGACCCCTTTGCAAAAAGCCGGCTTCCCACGGAAACAGTTTTCCTGAGGTGCAGACCCTATCCCAAGTGGTTGTGGCAAGGTAAAGCAAATGCCCTCCACTTCTCTGGAAGAAACCACAGTGCCCAGCCATGTTCTAAGCCCTCCCATCCTCCCTGGGTTTCTGGCAGCAGGAGTGAAAAGAGAGGAGCAGAGCACGGGGACCCGTTTGACAAAAACCGGCTTCCCACGGGAAAGTCTTTGTCCACGTGCAGACATGCTCCCAGGTACCTGTGGCAAGGGGAAGGAAATGCCATACACTGACCTGGAAGAGACCACGGGGCCCAGGCACAGTCTGAACCCTTCCCTCAACCCGGCGGTTTTGCTAGCAGGAGTTCAACCCCAACGAACACAGCCCGGAGACCCCTGAGGCAAAAAAGGCTTCCGACGAACAATAAGCGCTTGCTGTGGAAAACCAATCCCAAGTGGGGGTAGCCAGCTCAACAAAATGCCACACACCCAGGTGTAAGAAACAACATTGCCCAGGCAATGTCTAAGCCCCTCACCTCGTCCCTGTGCTTTGGGGAGCCGGAGGGACAGCCGAGGCACACGGCCCTGAGACCCCTTTCCAAAAGGCGGTTTCCCACGGAAACAGTTTTCCTGAGGTGCAGACCCTATCCCAAGTGGTTGTGGCAAGGTAAAGCAAATGCCCTCCACTTCTCTGGAAGAAACCACAGTGCCCAGCCATGTTCTAAGCCCTCCCATCCTCCCTGGGCTTCTGGCAGCAGGAGTGAAAAGAGAGGAGCAGAGCACGGGGACCCGTTTGACAAAAACCGGCTTCCCACGGGAAAGTCTTTCTCCACGTGCAGACATGCTCCCAGGTACCTGTGGCAAGGGGAAGGAAATGCCATACACTGACCTGGAAGAGACCACAGGGCCCAGGCACAGTCTGAACCCTTCCCTCAACCCGGCGGTTTTGCTAGCAGGAGTTCAACCCCAAGGAACACAGCCCGGAGACCCCTGGGGCAAAAACGGCTTCCGACGAACAATAGGCGCTTGCTGTGGAACACCTATCCCAAGTGGGGGAAGCCAGCTCAACAAAATGCCACACACCCAGGTGTAAGAAACAACATTGCCCAGGCTTGGTCTAAGCCCCTCACCTCGTCCCTGTGCTTTGGGGAGCCGGAGGGACAACCGAGGCCCACGAACCTGAGACCCCTTTGCAAAAAGTCGGCTTCCCACGGAAACAGTTTTCCTGAGGTGCAGAACCTATCCCAAGTGGTTGTGGCAAGGTAAAGCAAATGCCCTCCAGTTCTCTGGAAGAAACCACAGTGCCCAGCCATGTTCTAAGCCCTCCCATCCTCCCTGGGCTTCTGGCAGCAGGAGTGAAAAGAGAGGAGCAGAGCACGGGGAACCGCTTGACAAAAACCGGCTTCCCACGGGAAAGTCTTTGTCCACGTGCAGACATGCGCCCAGGTGCCTGGGGCAAGGGGAAGGAAATGCCATACACTGACCTGGAAGAGACCACAGGGCCCAGGCACAGTCTGAACCCTTCCCTCAAACCGGCGGTTTTGCTAGCAGGAGTTCAACCCCAACGAACACAGCCCGGAGACCCCTGGGGCAAAAACGGCTTCCGACGAACAATAGGTGCTTGCTGTGGAACACCTATCCCAAGTGGGGGTAGGCAGCTCAACAAAATGCCACACACCCAGTGTAAGTAACAACATTGCCCAGGCATGGTCTAAGCCCCTCACCTCGTCCCTGTGCTTTGGGGAGCCGGAGGGACAGCCGAGGCCCACGGCCCTGAGACCCCTTTGCAAAAAGCCGGCTTCCCACGGAAACAGTTTTCCTGAGGTGCAGACCCTATCCCAAGTGGTTGTGGCAAGGTAAAGCAGATGCCCTCCACTTCTCTGGAAGAAACCACAGTGCCCAGCCATGTTCTAAGCCCGCCCATCCTCCCTGGGCTTCTGGCAGCAGGAGTGAAAAGAGAGGAGCAGAGCACTGGGACCCGTTTGACAAAACCCGGCTTCCCACAGGAAAGTCTTTCTCCACGTGCAGACAAGCTCCCAGGTGCCTGTGGCAAGGGGAAGGAAATGTCATACACTGACCTGGAAGAGACCACAGGGCCCAGACATGTTCTAAGTCCGCCCATCCTCCCTGGGCTTCTGGCAGCAGGAGTGAAAAGAGAGGAGCAGAGCACTGGGACCCGTTTGACAAAACCCGGCTTCCCACGGGAAAGTCTTTCTCCACGTGCAGACATTCTCCCAGGTGCCTGTGGCAAGGGGAAGGAAATGCCATACACTGACCTGGAAGAGACCACAGGGCCCAGGCACAGTCTGAACCCTTCCCTCAACCCGGCGGTTTTGGTAGCAGGAGTTCAACCCCAACGAACACAGCCCGGAGACCCCTGAGGCAAAAAAGGCTTCCGAGGAACAATAAGCGCTTGCTGTGGAAAACCAATCCCAAGTCGGGGTAGCCAGCTCAACAAAATGCCACACACCCAGGTGTAAGAAACAACATTGCCCAGGCATGGTCTAAGCCCCTCACCTCGTCCCTGTGCTTTGGGGAGCCGGAGCGACACCCCAGGCCCACGGCCCTGAGACTCCTTTGCAAAAAGCAGGCTTCCCACGGAAACAGTTTTCCTGAGGTGCAGACACTATCCCAAGTGGTTGTGGCAAGGTAAAACAGATGCCCTCCACTTCTCTGGAAGAAACCACAGTGCCCAGCCATGTTCTAAGCCCTCCCATCCTCCCTGGGCTTCTGGCAGCAGGAGTGAAAAGAGAGGAGCATAGCACTGGGACCCGTTTGACAAAAACCGGCTTCCCACGGGAAAGTCTTTCTCCGCGTGCAGACATGCTCCCAGGTGCCTGTGGCAAGGGGAAGGAAATGCCATACACTGACTTGGAAGAGACCACAGGGCCCAGGCACAGTCTGAACCCTTCCCTCAACCCGGCGGTTTTGCTAGCAGGAGTTCAACCCCAACGAACACAGCCCGGAGACCCCTGGGGCAAAAACGGCTTCCGACGAACAATAGGTGCTTGCTGTGGAACACCTATCCCAAGTGGGGGTAGCCAGCTCAACAAAATGCCACACACCCAGGTGTAAGAAACAACATTGCCCAGGCATGGTCTAAGCCCCTGACCTCGTCCATGTGCTTTGGGGAGCCGGAGGGACAGCCGAAGCACAGGGCGCTGAGACCCCTTTGCAAAAAGCGGGCTTCCCACGGAGACAGTTTTCCTGAGGTGCAGACCCTATCCCAAGTGGTTGTGGCAAGGTAAAGCAAATGCCCTCCACTTCTCTGGAAGAAACCACAGTGCCCAGCCATGTTCTAAGCCCTCCCATCCTCCCTGGGCTTCTGGCAGCAGGAGTGAAAAGAGAGGAGCAGAGCACGGGGACCCGTTTGACAAAAACCGGCTTCCCACGGGAAAGTCTTTCTCCACGTGCAGACATGCTCCCAGGTGCCTGTGGCAAGGGGAAGGTAATGCCATACACTGACCTGGAAGAGACCACAGGGCCCAGGCACAGTCTGAACCCTTCCCTCAACCCGGCGGTTTTGCTAGCAGGAGTTCAACCCCAACGAACACAGCCCGGAGACCCCTGAGGCAAAAAAGGCTTCCGACGAACAATAAGCGCTTGCTGTGGAAAACCAATCCCAAGTGGGGGTAGCCACCTCAACAAAATGCCACACACCCAGGTGTAAGAAACAACATTGCCCAGGCATGGTCTAAGCCCCTCACCTCGTCCCTGTGCTTTGGGGAGCCGGAGCGACACCCCAGGCCCACGGACCTGAGACCCCTTTGCAAAAAGCCGGCTTCCCACGGATACAGTTTTCCTGAGGTGCAGACCCTATCCCAAGTGGTTGTGGCAAGGTAAAACAGATGCCCTCCACTTCTCTGGAAGAAATCACAGTGCCCAGCCATGTTCTAAGCCCTCCCATCCTCCCTGGGCTTCTGGCAGCAGGAGTGAAAAGAGAGGAGCAGAGCACTGGGACCCGTTTGACAAAACCCGGCTTCCCACGGGAAAGTCTTTCTCCGCGTGCAGACATGTCCCAGGTGCCTGTGGCAAGGGGAAGGAAATGCCATACACTGACCTGGAAGAGACCACAGGGCCCAGGCACAGTCTGAACCCTTCCCTCAACCCGGCGGTTTTGCTAGCAGGAGTTCAACCCCAACGAACACAGCCCGGAGACCCCTGGGGCAAAAACGGCTTCCGACGAACAATAGGTGCTTGCTGTGGAACACCTATCCCAAGTGGGGGTAGCCAGCTCAACAAAATGCCACACACCCAGGTGTAAGAAACAACATTGCCCAGGCATGGTCTAAGCCCCTCACCTCGTCCCTGTGCTTTGGGGATACGGAGGGACAGCCGAGGCACACGGCCCTGAGACCCCTTTGCAAAAAGCCGGCTTCCCACGGAAACAGTTTTCCTGAGGTGCAGACCCTATCCCAAGTGGTTGTGGCAAGGTAAAGCAAATGCCCTCCACTTCTCTGGAAGAAACCACAGTGCCCAGCCATGTTCTAAGCCCTCCCATCCTCCCTGGGTTTCTGGCAGCAGGAGTGAAAAGAGAGGAGCAGAGCACGGGGACCCGTTTGACAAAAACCGGCTTCCCACGGGAAAGTCTTTGTCCACGTGCAGACATGCTCCCAGGTACCTGTGGCAAGGGGAAGGAAATGCCATACACTGACCTGGAAGAGACCACAGGGCCCAGGCACAGTCTGAACCCTTCCCTCAACCCGGCGGTTTTGCTAGCAGGAGTTCAACCCCAACGAACACAGCCCGGAGACCCCTGAGGCAAAAAAGGCTTCCGACGAACAATAAGCGCTTGCTGTGGAAAACCAATCCCAAGTGGGGGTAGCCAGCTCAACAAAATGCCACACACCCAGGTGTAAGAAACAACATTGCCCAGGCAATGTCTAAGCCCCTCACCTCGTCCCTGTGCTTTGGGGAGCCGGAGGGACAGCCGAGGCACACGGCCCTGAGACCCCTTTCCAAAAGGCGGTTTCCCACGGAAACAGTTTTCCTGAGGTGCAGACCCTATCCCAAGTGGTTGTGGCAAGGTAAAGCAAATGCCCTCCACTTCTCTGGAAGAAACCACAGTGCCCAGCCATGTTCTAAGCCCTCCCATCCTCCCTGGGCTTCTGGCAGCAGGAGTGAAAAGAGAGGAGCAGAGCACGGGGACCCGTTTGACAAAAACCGGCTTCCCACGGGAAAGTCTTTCTCCACGTGCAGACATGCTCCCAGGTACCTGTGGCAAGGGGAAGGAAATGCCATACACTGACCTGGAAGAGACCACAGGGCCCAGGCACAGTCTGAACCCTTCCCTCAACCCGGCGGTTTTGCTAGCAGGAGTTCAACCCCAACGAACACAGCCCGGAGACCCCTGGGGCAAAAACGGCTTCTGACGAACAATAGGCGCTTGCTGTGGAACACCTATCCCAAGTGGGGGAAGCCAGCTCAACAAAATGCCACACACCGAGGTGTAAGAAACAACATTGCCCAGGCTTGGTCTAAGCCCCTCACCTCGTCCCTGTGCTTTGGGGAGCCGGAGGGACAACCGAGGCCCACGAACCTGAGACCCCTTTGCAAAAAGTCGGCTTCCCACGGAAACAGTTTTCCTGAGGTGCAGAACCTATCCCAAGTGGTTGTGGCAAGGTAAAGCAAATGCCCTCCAGTTCTCTGGAAGAAACCACAGTGCCCAGCCATGTTCTAAGCCCTCCCATCCTCCCTGGGCTTCTGGCAGCAGGAGTGAAAAGAGAGGAGCAGAGCACGGGGAACCGCTTGACAAAAACCGGCTTCCCACGGGAAAGTCTTTGTCCACGTGCAGACATGCGCCCAGGTGCCTGGGGCAAGGGGAAGGAAATGCCATACACTGACCTGGAAGAGACCACAGGGCCCAGGCACAGTCTGAACCCTTCCCTCAAACCGGCGGTTTTGCTAGCAGGAGTTCAACCCCAACGAACACAGCCCGGAGACCCCTGGGGCAAAAACGGCTTCCGACGAACAATAGGTGCTTGCTGTGGAACACCTATCCCAAGTGGGGGTAGGCAGCTCAACAAAATGCCACACACCCAGTGTAAGTAACAACATTGCCCAGGCATGGTCTAAGCCCCTCACCTCGTCCCTGTGCTTTGGGGAGCCGGAGGGACAGCCGAGGCCCACGGCCCTGAGACCCCTTTGCAAAAAGCCGGCTTCCCACGGAAACAGTTTTCCTGAGGTGCAGACCCTATCCCAAGTGGTTGTGGCAAGGTAAAGCAGATGCCCTCCACTTCTCTGGAAGAAACCACAGTGCCCAGCCATGTTCTAAGCCCGCCCATCCTCCCTGGGCTTCTGGCAGCAGGAGTGAAAAGAGAGGAGCAGAGCACTGGGACCCGTTTGACAAAACCCGGCTTCCCACGGGAAAGTCTTTCTCCACGTGCAGACAAGCTATCAGGTGCCTGTGGCAAGGGGAAGGAAATGTCATACACTGACCTGGAAGAGACCACAGGGCCCAGACATGTTCTAAGTCCTCCCATCCTCCCTGGGCTTCTGGCAGCAGGAGTGAAAAGAGAGGAGCAGAGCACTGGGACCCGTTTGACAAAACCCGGCTTCCCACGGGAAAGTCTTTCTCCACGTGCAGACATTCTCCCAGGTGCCTGTGGCAAGGGGAAGGAAATGCCATACACTGACCTGGAAGAGACCACAGGGCCCAGGCACAGTCTGAACCCTTCCCTCAACCCGGCGGTTTTGGTAGCAGGAGTTCAACCCCAACGAACACAGCCCGGAGACCCCTGAGGCAAAAAAGGCTTCCGACGAACAATAAGCGCTTGCTGTGGAAAACCAATCCCAAGTCGGGGTAGCCAGCTCAACAAAATGCCACGCACCCAGGTGTAAGAAACAACATTGCCCAGGCATGGTCTAAGCCCCTCACCTCGTCCCTGTGCTTTGGGGAGCCGGAGCGACACCCCAGGCCCACGGCCCTGAGACTCCTTTGCAAAAAGCAGGCTTCCCACGGAAACAGTTTTCCTGAGGTGCAGACCCTATCCCAAGTGGTTGTGGCAAGGTAAAACAGATGCCCTCCACTTCTCTGGAAGAAACCACAGTGCCCAGCCATGTTCTAAGCCCTCCCATCCTCCCTGGGCTTCTGGCAGCAGGAGTGAAAAGAGAGGAGCATAGCACTGGGACCCGTTTGACAAAAACCGGCTTCCCACGGGAAAGTCTTTCTCCGCGTGCAGACATGCTCCCAGGTGCCTGTGGCAAGGGGAAGGAAATGCCATACACTGACTTGGAAGAGACCACAGGGCCCAGGCACAGTCTGAACCCTTCCCTCAACCCGGCGGTTTTGCTAGCAGGAGTTCAACCCCAACGAACACAGCCCGGAGACCCCTGGGGCAAAAACGGCTTCCGACGAACAATAGGTGCTTGCTGTGGAACACCTATCCCAAGTGGGGGTAGCCAGCTCAACAAAATGCCACACACCCAGGTGTAAGAAACAACATTGCCCAGGCATGGTCTAAGCCCCTGACCTCGTCCATGTGCTTTGGGGAGCCGGAGGGACAGCCGAAGCACAGGGCGCTGAGACCCCTTTGCAAAAAGCGGGCTTCCCACGGAGACAGTTTTCCTGAGGTGCAGACCCTATCCCAAGTGGTTGTGGCAAGGTAAAGCAAATGCCCTCCACTTCTCTGGAAGAAACCACAGTGCCCAGCCATGTTCTAAGCCCTCCCATCCTCCCTGGGCTTCTGGCAGCAGGAGTGAAAAGAGAGGAGCAGAGCACGGGGACCCGTTTGACAAAAACCGGCTTCCCACGGGAAAGTCTTTCTCCACGTGCAGACATGCTCCCAGGTGCCTGTGGCAAGGGGAAGGTAATGCCATACACTGACCTGGAAGAGAGCACAGGGCCCAGGCACAGTCTGAACCCTTCCCTCATCCAGGCGGTTTTGCTAGCAGGAGTTCAACCCCAACGAACACAGCCCGGAGACCCCTGGGGCAAGAACGGCTTCCGACGAACAATAGGTGCTTGCTGTGGAACACCTATCCCAAGTGGGGGTAGGCAGCTTAACAAAATGCCACACACCCAGTGTAAGAAACAACATTGCCCAGGCATGGTCTAAGCCCCTCACCTCGTCCCTGTGCTTTGGGGAGCCGGAGGGACAGCCGAGGCCCACGGCCCTGAGACCCCTTTGCAAAAAGCCGGCTTCCCACGGAAACAGTTTTCCTGAGGTGCAGACCCTATCCCAAGTGGTTGTGGCAAGGTAAAGCAAATGCCCTCCACTTCTCTGGAAGAAACCACAGTGCCCAGCCATGTTCTAAGCCCTCCCATCCTCCCTGGGCTTCTGGCAGCAGGAGTGAAAAGAGAGGAGCAGAGCACGGGGACCCGTTTGACAAAAACCGGCTTCCCACGGGAAAGTCTTTCTCCACGTGCAGACATGCTCCCAGGTGCCTGGGGCAAGGGGAAGGAAATGCCATACACTGACCTGGAAGAGACCACAGGGCCCAGGCACAGTCTGAACCCTTCCCTCATCCCGGCGGTTTTGCTAGCAGGAGTTCAACCCCAACGAACATAGCCCGGAGACCCCTGGGGCAAAAACGGTTTCCGACGAACAATATGTGCTTGCTGTGGAACACCTATCCCAAGTGGGGGTAGCCAGCTCAACAAAATGCCACACACCCAGTGTAAGAAACAACATTGCCCAGGCATGGTCTAAGCCCCTCACCTCGTCCCTGTGCTTTGGGGAGCCGGAGGGACAGCCGAGGCACACGGCCCTGAGACCCCTTTGCAAAAAGCCGACTTCCCACGGAGACAGTTTTCCTGAGGTGCAGACCCTATCCCAAGTGGTTGTGGCAAGGTAAAGCAAATGCCCTCTACTTCTCTGGAAGAAACCACAGTGCCCAGCCATGTTCTAAGCCCTCCCATCCTCCCTGGGCTTCTGGCAGCCGGAGTGAAAAGAGAGGAGCAGAGCACTGGGACCCGTTTGACAAAAACCGGCTTCCCACGGGAAAGTCTTTCTCCACGTGCAGACATGCTCCCAGGTGCCTGGGGAAGGGGAAGGAAATGCCATACACTGACCTAGAAGAGACCACAGGGCCCAGGCACAGTCTGAACCCTTCCCTCAACCCGGCGGTTTTGCTAGCAGGAGTTCAACCCCAACGAACACAGCCCGGAGACCCCTGGGGCAAAAACGTCTTCCGATGATCAGTAGGTGCTTGCTGTGGAACACCTATCCCAAGTGGGGGAAGCCAGCTCAACAAAATGCCACACACCCAGGTGTAAGAAACAACATTGCCCAGGCATGGTCTAAGCCCCTCACCTCGTCCCTGTGCTTTGGGGAGCAGGAGGGACAGCCGAAGCCCACGGCCCTGAGACCCCTTTGCAAAAAGCCGGCTTCCCACGGAAACAGTTTTCCTGAGGTGCAGACCCTATCCCAAGTGGTTGTGGCAAGGTAAAGCAAATGCCCTCCACTTCTCTGGAAGAAACCACAGTGCCCAGCCATGTTCTAAGCCCTCCCATCCTCCCTGGGCTTCTGGCAGCAGGAGTGAAAAGAGAGGAGCAGAGCACGGGGACCCGTTTGACAAAAACCGGCTTCCCACGGGAAAGTCTTTCTCCACGTGCAGACATGCTCCCAGGTGCCTGTGGCAAGGGGAAGGTAATGCCATACACTGACCTGGAAGAGAGCACAGGGCCCAGGCACAGTCTGAACGCTTCCCTCAACCCGGCGGTTTTGCTAGCAGGAGTTCAACCCCAACGAACACAGCCCGGAGACCCCTGGGGCAAAAACGGCTTCCGAAGAACAATAGGTGCTTGCTGTGGAACACCTATCCCAAGTGGGGGTAGCCTGCTCAACAAAATGCCACACACCCAGTGTAAGAAACAACATTGCCCAGGCATGGTCTAAGCCCCTCACCTCGTCCCTGTGCTTTGGGGAGCCGGAGGGACAGCCGAAGCACACGGCGCTGAGACCCCTTTGAAAAGCGGGCTTCCCACGGAGACAGTTTTCCTGATGTGCAGACCCTATCCCAAGTGGTTGTGGCAAGGTAAAGCAAATGCCCTCCACTTCTCTGGAAGAAACCACAGTGCCCAGCCATGTTCTAAGCCCTCCCATCCTCCCTGGGCTTCTGGCAGCAGGAGTGAAAAGAGAGGAGCAGAGCACTGGGACCCGTTTGACAAAACCCGGCTTCTCACGGGAAAGTCTTCTCCACGTGCAGACATGCTCCCAGGTGCCTGGGGCAAGGGGAAGGAAATGCCATACACTGACCTGGAAGAGACCACAGGGCCCAGGCACAGTCTGAACCCTTCCCTCAACTCGGCGGTTTTGCTAGAAGGAGTTCAACCCCAACGAACACAGCCCGGAGACCCCTGGGGCAAAAACGGCTTCCGACGATCAATAGGTGCTTGCTGTGGAACACTCATCCCAAGTGGGGGAAGCCAGCTCAACAAAATGCCACACACCCAGGTGTAAGAAACAACATTGCCCAGGCTTGGTCTCAGCCCCTCACCTCGTCCCTGTACTTTGGGGAGCAGGAGGGACACCCGAGGCCCACAGCCCTGAGACCCCTTTGCAAAAAGCCGGCTTCCCACGGAAAGAGTTTTCCTGAGGTGCAGACCCTATCCCAAGTGGTTGTGGCAAGGAAAAGCAAATGCCCTCCACTTCTCTGGAAGAAACCACAGTGCCCAGCCATGTTCTAAGCCCGCCCATCCTCCCTGGGCTTCTGGCAGCAGGAGTGAAAAGAGAGGAGCAGAGCAATGGGACCCGTTTGACAAAACCCGGCTTCCAACGGGAAAGTCTTTCTCCACGTGCAGACATGCTCCCAGGTGCCTGGGGCAAGGGGAAGGAAATGCCATACACTGACCTGGAAGAGACCACAGGGCCCAGGCACAGTCTGAACCCTTCCCTCAACCCGGCGGTTTTCCTAGCAGGAGTTCAACCCCAACGAACACAGCCCGGAGACCCCTGGGGCAAAAACGGCTTCCGACGATCAATAGGTGCTTGCTGTGGAACACCTATCCCAAGTGGGGGAAGCCAGCTCAACAAAATGCCACACACCCAGGTGTAAGAAACAACATTGCCCAGGCATGGTCTAAGCCCCTCACCTCGTCCCTGTGCTTTGGGGAGCCGGAGGGACACCCGAGGCCAACGGCCCTGAGACCCCTTTGCAAAAAGCCGGCTTCCCACGGAAAGCGTTTTCCCAGGGTGCAGACCCTATCCCAAGTGGTTGTGGCAAGGTAAAGCAAATGCCCTCCACTTCTCTGGAAGAAACCACAGTGCCCAGCCATGTTCTAAGCCCTCCCATCCTCCCTGGGCTTCTGGCAGCAGGAGTGAAAAGAGAGGAGCAGAGCACTGGGACCCGTTTGACAAAACCCGGCTTCTCACGGGAAAGTCTTTCTCCACGTGCAGACATGCTCCCAGGTGCCTGGGGCAAGGGGAAGGAAATGCCATACACTGACCTGGAAGAGACCACAGGGCCCAGGCACAGTCTGAACCCTTCCCTCAACTCGGCGGTTTTGCTAGAAGGAGTTCAACCCCAACGAACACAGCCCGGAGACCCCTGGGGCAAAAACGGCTTCCGATGATCAATAGGTGCTTGCTGTGGAACACTCATCCCAAGTGGGGGAAGCCAGCTCAACAAAATGCCACACACCCAGGTGTAAGAAACAACATTGCCCAGGCTTGGTCTCAGCCCCTCACCTCGTCCCTGTGCTGTGGGGAGCCGGAGGGAGAGCCGAGGCCCACGGCCCTGGGACCCCTTTGCAAAAAGCCGGCTTCCCACGGAAAGAGTTTTCCTGAGGTGCAGACCCTATCCCAAGTGGTTGTGGCAAGGAAAAGCAAATGCCCTCCTCTTCTCTGGAAGAAACCACAGTGCCCAGCCATGTTCTAAGCCCTCCCATCCTCCCTGGACTTCTGGCAGCAGGAGTGAAAAGAGAGGAGCAGAGCACTGGGACCCGTTTGACAAAACCCGGCTTCCCACGGGAAAGTCTTTCTCCACGTGCAGACATGCTCCCAGGTGCCTGGGGCAAGGGGAAGGAAATGCCATACACTGACCTGGAAGAGACCACAGGGCCCAGGCACAGTCTGAACCCTTCCCTCAACCCGGCGGTTTTGCTAGCAGGAGTTCAACCCCAACGAACACAGCCCCGAGACCCCTGGGGCAAAAACGGCTTCAGACGATCAATAGGTGCTTGCTGTGGAACACTCATCCCAAGTGGGGGAAGCCAGCTCAACAAAATGCCACACACCCAGGTGTAAGAAACAACATTGCCCAGGCTTGGTCTAAGCCCCTCACCTCGTCCCTGTGCTTTGGGGAGCAGGAGGGACACCCGAGGCCCACGGACCTGAGACCCCTTTGCAAAAAGCCGGCTTCCCACGGAAAGAGTTTTCCTGAGGTGCAGACCCTATCCCAAGTGGTTGTGGCAAGGTAAAGCAAATGCCCTCCACTTCTCTGGAGGAAACCAGAGTGCCCAGACATGTTCTAAGCCCGCCCATCCTCCCTGGGCTTCTGGCAGCAGGAGTGAAAAGAGAGGAGCAGAGCAATGGGACCCGTTTGACAAAACCCGGCTTCCAACGGGAAAGTCTTTCTCCACGTGCAGACATGCTCCCAGGTGCCTGTGGCAAGGGGAAAGAAATGCCATACACTGACCTGGAAGAGACCACAGGGCCCAGGCACAGTCTGAACCCTTCCCTCAACCCGGCGGTTTTGCTAGCAGGAGTTCAACCCCAACGAACACAGCCCGGAGACCCCTGGGGCAAAAACGGCTTCCGACGAACAATAGGTGCTTGCTGTGGAACACCTATCCCAAGTGGGGGTAGCCTGCTCAACAAAATGCCACACACCCAGTGTAAGAAACAACATTGCCCAGGCATGGTCTAAGCCCCTCACCTCGTCCCTGTGCTTTGGGGAGCCGGAGGGACAGCCGAAGCACACGGCGTTGAGACCCCTTTGCAAAAAGCGGGCTTCCCACGGAGACAGTTTTCCTGATGTGCAGACCCTATCCCAAGTGGTTGTGGCAAGGTAAAGCAAATGCCCTCCACTTCTCTGGAAGAAACCACAGTGCCCAGCCATGTTCTAAGCCCTCCCATCCTCCCTGGGCTTCTGGCAGCAGGAGTGAAAAGAGAGGAGCAGAGCACTGGGACCCGTTTGACAAAACCCGGCTTCTCACGGGAAAGTCTTTCTCCACGTGCAGACATGCTCCCAGGTGCCTGTGGCAAGGGGAAGGAAATGCCATACACTGACCTGGAAGAGACCACAGGGCCCAGGCACAGTCTGAACCCTTCCCTCAACTCGTCGGTTTTGCTAGAAGGAGTTCAACCCCAACGAACACAGCCCGGAGACCCCTGGGGCAAAAACGGCTTCCGACGATCAATAGGTGCTTGCTGTGGAACACTCATCCCAAGTGGGGGAAGCCAGCTCAACAAAATGCCACACACCCAGGTGTAAGAAACAACATTGCCCAGGCTTGGTCTCAGCCCCTCACCTCGTCCCTGTGCTTTGGGGAGCAGGAGGGACACCCGAGGCCCACAGCCCTGAGACCCCTTTGCAAAAAGCCGGCTTCCCACGGAAAGAGTTTTCCTGAGGTGCAGACCCTATCCCAAGTGGTTGTGGCAAGGAAAAGCAAATGCCCTCCACTTCTCTGGAAGAAACCACAGTGCCCAGCCATGTTCTAAGCCCGCCCATCCTCCCTGGGCTTCTGGCAGCAGGAGTGAAAAGAGAGGAGCAGAGCAATGGGACCCGTTTGACAAAACCCGGCTTCCAACGGGAAAGTCTTTCTCCACGTGCAGACATGCTCCCAGGTGCCTGGGGCAAGGGGAAGGAAATGCCATACACTGACCTGGAAGAGACCACAGGGCCCAGGCACAGTCTGAACCCTTCCCTCAACCCGGCGGTTTTCCTAGCAGGAGTTCAACCCCAACGAACACAGCCCGGAGACCCCTGGGGCAAAAACGGCTTCCGACGATCAATAGGTGCTTGCTGTGGAACACCTATCCCAAGTGGGGGAAGCCAGCTCAACAAAATGCCACACACCCAGGTGTAAGAAACAACATTGCCCAGGCATGGTCTAAGCCCCTCACCTCGTCCCTGTGCTTTGGGGAGCCGGAGGGACACCCGAGGCCCACGGCCCTGAGACCCCTTTGCAAAAAGCCGGCTTCCCATGGAAAGAGTTTTCCTTAGGTGCAGACCCTATCCCAAGTGGTTGTGGCAAGGTAAAGCAAATGCCCTCCACTTCTCTGGAAGAAACCAGAGTGCCCAGACATGTTCTAAGCCCGCCCATCCTCCCTGGGCTTCTGGCAGCAGGAGTGAAAAGAGAGGAGCAGAGCAATGGGACCCGTTTGACAAAACCCGGCTTCCAACGGGAAAGTCTTTCTCCACGTGCAGACATGCTCCCAGGTGCCTGGGGCAAGGGGAAGGAAATGCCATACACTGACCTGGAAGAGACCACAGGGCCCAGGCACAGTCTGAACCCTTCCCTCAACCCGGCGGTTTTGCTAGCAGGAGTTCAACCCCAACGAACACAGCCCGGAGACCCCTGGGGCAAAAACGGCATCCGACGAACAATAGGTGCTTGCTGTGGAACACCTATCCCAAGTGGGGGTAGCCAGCTCAACAAAATGCCACACACCCAGGTGTAAGAAACAACATTGCCCAGGCATGGTCTAAGCCCCTCACCTCGTCCCTGTGCTTTGGGGAGCCGGAGGGACAGCCGAGGCACACGGCCCTGAGACCCCTTTGCAAAAAGCCGGCTTCCCACGGAAACAGTTTTCCTGAGGTGCAGACCCTATCCCAAGTGGTTGTGGCAAGGTAAAGCAAATGCCCTCCACTTCTCTGGAAGAAACCACAGTGCCCAGCCATGTTCTAAGCCCTCCCATCCTCCCTGGGCTTCTGGCAGCAGGAGTGAAAAGAGAGGAGCAGAGCACGGGGACCCGTTTGACAAAACCCGGGTTCCCACGGGAAAGTCTTTCTCCACGTGCAGACATGCTCCCAGGTGCCTGTGGCAAGGGGAAGGTAATGCCATACACTGACCTGGAAGAGAGCACAGGGCCCAGGCACAGTCTGAACCCTTCCCTCAACCCGGCGGTTTTGCTAGCAGGAGTTCAACCCCAACGAACACAGCCCGGAGACCCCTGGGGCAAAAACGGCTTCCGAAGAACAATAGGTGCTTGCTGTGGAACACCTATCCCAAGTGGGGGTGGCCTGCTCAACAAAATGCCACACACCCAGTGTAAGAAACAACATTGCCCAGGCATGGTCTAAGCCCCTCACCTCCTCCCTGTGCTTTGGGGAGCCGGAGGGACAGCCGAAGCACACGGCGTTGAGACCCCTTTGCAAAAAGCGGGCTTCCCACGGAGACAGTTTTCCTGATGTGCAGACCCTATCCCAAGTGGTTGTGGCAAGGTAAAGCAAATGCCCTCCACTTCTCTGGAAGAAACCACAGTGCCCAGCCATGTTCTAAGCCCTCCCATCCTCCCTGGGCTTCTGGCAGCAGGAGTGAAAAGAGAGGAGCAGAGCACTGGGACCCGTTTGACAAAACCCGGCTTCTCACGGGAAAGTCTTTCTCCACGTGCAGACATGCTCCCAGGTGCCTGTGGCAAGGGGAAGGAAATGCCATACACTGACCTGGAAGAGACCACAGGGCCCAGGCACAGTCTGAACCCTTCCCTCAACTCGTCGGTTTTGCTAGAAGGAGTTCAACCCCAACGAACACAGCCCGGAGACCCCTGGGGCAAAAACGGCTTCCGACGATCAATAGGTGCTTGCTGTGGAACACTCATCCCAAGTGGGGGAAGCCAGCTCAACAAAATGCCACACACCCAGGTGTAAGAAACAACATTGCCCAGGCTTGGTCTCAGCCCCTCACCTCGTCCCTGTGCTTTGGGGAGCAGGAGGGACACCCGAGGCCCACAGCCCTGAGACCCCTTTGCAAAAAGCCGGCTTCCCACGGAAAGAGTTTTCCTGAGGTGCAGACCCTATCCCAAGTGGTTGTGGCAAGGAAAAGCAAATGCCCTCCACTTCTCTGGAAGAAACCACAGTGCCCAGCCATGTTCTAAGCCCGCCCATCCTCCCTGGGCTTCTGGCAGCAGGAGTGAAAAGAGAGGACCAGAGCAATGGGACCCGTTTGACAAAACCCGGCTTCCAACGGGAAAGTCTTTCTCCACGTGCAGACATGCTCCCAGGTGCCTGGGGCAAGGGGAAGGAAATGCCATACACTGACCTGGAAGAGACCACAGGGCCCAGGCACAGTCTGAACCCTTCCCTCAACCCGGCGGTTTTGCTAGCAGGAGTTCAACCCCAACGAACACAGCCCGGAGACCCCTGGGGCAAAAACGGCTTCCGACGATCAATAGGTGCTTGCTGTGGAACACCTATCCCAAGTGGGGGAAGCCAGCTCAACAAAATGCCACACACCCAGGTGTAAGAAACAACATTGCCCAGGCATGGTCTAAGCCCCTCACCTCGTCCCTGTGCTTTGGGGAGCCGGAGGGACACCCGAGGCCCACGGCCCTGAGACCCCTTTGCAAAAAGCCGGCTTCCCACGGAAAGAGTTTTCCTGAGGTGCAGACCCTATCCCAAGTGGTTGTGGCAAGGTAAAGCAAATGCCCTCCACTTCTCTGGAAGAAACCAGAGTGCCCAGACATGTTCTAAGCCCGCCCATCCTCCCTGGGCTTCTGGCAGCAGGAGTGAAAAGAGAGGAGCAGAGCAATGGGACCCGTTTGACAAAACCCGGCTTTCAACGGGAAAGTCTTTCTCCAGGTGCAGACATGCTCCCAGGTGCCTGTGGCAAGGGGAAGGAAATGCCATACACTGACCTGGAAGAGACCACAGGGCCCAGGCACAGTCTGAACCCTTCCCTCAACCCGGCGGTTTTGCTAGCAGGAGTTCAACCCCAACGAACACAGCCCGGAGACCCCTGGGGCAAAAACGGCATCCGACGAACAATAGGTGCTTGCTGTGGAACACCTATCCCAAGTGGGGGTAGCCAGCTCAACAAAATGCCACACACCCAGGTGTAAGAAACAACATTGCCCAGGCATGGTCTAAGCCCCTCACCTCGTCCCTGTGCTTTGGGGAGCCGGAGGGACAGCCGAGGCACACGGCCCTGAGACCCCTTTGCAAAAAGCCGGCTTCCCACGGAAACAGTTTTCCTGAGGTGCAGACCCTATCCCAAGTGGTTGTGGCAAGGTAAAGCAAATGCCCTCCACTTCTCTGGAAGAAACCACAGTGCCCAGCCATGTTCTAAGCCCTCCCATCCTCCCTGGGCTTCTGGCAGCAGGAGTGAAAAGAGAGGAGCAGAGCACTGGGACCCGTTTGACAAAACCCGGCTTCTCACGGGAAAGTCTTTCTCCACGTGCAGACATGCTCCCAGGTGCCTGGGGCAAGGGGAAGGAAATGCCATACACTGACCTGGAAGAGACCACAGGGCCCAGGCACAGTCTGAACCCTTCCCTCAACTCGGCGGTTTTGCTAGAAGGAGTTCAACCCCAACGAACACAGCCCGGAGACCCCTGGGGCAAAAACGGCTTCCGATGATCAATAGGTGCTTGCTGTGGAACACTCATCCCAAGTGGGGGAAGCCAGCTCAACAAAATGCCACACACCCAGGTGTAAGAAACAACATTGCCCAGGCTTGGTCTCAGCCCCTCACCTCGTCCCTGTGCCTTGGGGAGCAGGAGGGACACCCGAGGCCCACGGCCCTGAGACCCCTTTGCAAAAAGCAGGCTTCCCACGGAAAGAGTTTTCCTGAGGTGCAGACCCTATCCCAAGTGGTTGTGGCAAGGAAAAGCAAATGCCCTCCACTTCTCTGGAAGAAACCACAGTGCCCAGCCATGTTCTAAGCCCGCCCATCCTCCCTGGGCTTCTGGCAGCAGGAGTGAAAAGAGAGGAGCAGACCAATGGGACCCGTTTGACAAAACCCGGGTTCCCACGGGAAAGTCTTTGTCCACGTGCAGACATGCTCCCAGGTGCCTGGGGCAAGGGGAAGGAAATGCCATACACTGACCTGGAAGAGACCACAGGGCCCAGGCACAGTCTGAACCCTTCCCTCAACCCGGCGGTTTTGCTAGCAGGAGTTCAACCCCAACGAACACAGCCCGGAGACCCCTGGGGCAAAAACGGCTTCCGACGAACAATAGGTGCTTGCTGTGAAACACCTATCCCAAGTGGGGGAAGCCAGCGCAACAAAATGCCACACACCCAGGTGTAAGAAACAACATTACCCAGGCATGGTCTAAGCCCCTCACCTCGTCCCTGTGCTTTGGGGAGCCGGAGGGACAGCCGAAGCACAGGGCGCTGAGACCCCTTTGCAAAAAGCGGGCTTCCCACGGAGACAGTTTTCCTGAGGTGCAGACCCTATCCCAAGTGGTTGTGGCAAGGTAAAGCAAATGCCCTCCACTTCTCTGGAAGAAACCACAGTGCCCAGCCATGTTCTAAGCCCTCCCATCCTCCCTGGGCTTCTGGCAGCAGGAGTGAAAAGAGAGGAGCAGAGCACTGGGACCCGTTTGACAAAAACCGGCTTCCCACGGGAAAGTCTTTCTCCACGTGCAGACATGCTCCCAGGTGCCTGGGGCAAGGGGAAGGTAATGCCATACACTGACCTGGAAGAGAGCACAGGGCCCAGGCACAGTCTGAACCCTTCCCTCAACCCGGCGGTTTTGCTAGCAGGAGTTCAACCCCAACGAACACAGCCCGGAGACCCCTGAGGCAAAAACGGCTTCCGATGATCAGTAGGTGCTTGCTGTGGAACACCTATCCCAATTGGGGGTAGGCAGCTCAACAAAATGCCACACACCCAGTGTAAGAAACAACATTGCCCAGGCATGGTCTAAGCCCCTCACCTCGTCCCTGTGCTTTGGGGAGCCGGAGGGACAGCCGAGGCCCACGGCCCTGAGACTCCTTTGCAAAAAGCCGGCTTCCCACGGAAACAGTTTTCCTGAGGTGCAGACCCTATCCCAAGTGGTTGTGGCAAGGTAAAGCAAATGCCCTCCACTTCTCTGGAAGAAACCACAGTGCCCAGACATGTTCTAAGCCCGCCCATCCTCCCTGGGCTTCTGGCAGCAGGAGTGAAAAGAGAGGAGCAGAGCAATGGGACCCGTTTGACAAAACCCGGCTTCCCACGGGAAAGTCTTTCTCCACGTGCAGACATGCTCCCAGGTGCCTGTGGCAAGGGGAAGGAAATGCCATACACTGACCTGGAAGAGACCACAGGGCCCAGGCACAGTCTGAACCCTTCCCTCAACCCGGCGGTTTTGCTAGCAGGAGTTCAACCCCAACGAACACAGCCCGGAGACCCCTGAGGCAAAAAAGGCTTCCGACGAACAATAAGCGCTTGCTGTGGAAAACCAATCCCAAGTGGGGGTAGCCAGCTCAACAAAATGCCACACACCCAGGTGTAAGAAACAACATTGCCCAGGCATGGTCTAAGCCCCTCACCTCGTCCCTGTGCTTTGGGGAGCCGGAGCGACACCCCAGGCCCACGGACCTGAGACCCCTTTGCAAAAAGCCGGCTTCCCACGGATACAGTTTTCCTGAGGTGCAGACCCTATCCCAAGTGGTTGTGGCAAGGTAAAACAGATGCCCTCCACTTCTCTGGAAGAAATCACAGTGCCCAGCCATGTTCTAAGCCCTCCCATCCTCCCTGGGCTTCTGGCAGCAGGAGTGAAAAGAGAGGAGCAGAGCACTGGGACCCGTTTGACAAAACCCGGCTTCCCACGGAAAAGTCTTTCTCCGCGTGCAGACATGTCCCAGGTGCCTGTGGCAAGGGGAAGGAAATGCCATACACTGACCTGGAAGAGACCACAGGGCCCAGGCACAGTCTGAACCCTTCCCTCAACCCGGCGGTTTTGCTAGCAGGAGTTCAACCCCAACGAACACAGCCCGGAGACCCCTGGGGCAAAAACGGCTTCCGACGAACAATAGGTGCTTGCTGTGGAACACCTATCCCAAGTGGGGGTAGCCAGCTCAACAAAATGCCACACACCCAGGTGTAAGAAACAACATTGCCCAGGCATGGTCTAAGCCCCTCACCTCGTCCCTGTGCTTTGGGGATACGGAGGGACAGCCGAGGCACACGGCCCTGAGACCCCTTTGCAAAAAGCCGGCTTCCCACGGAAACAGTTTTCCTGAGGTGCAGACCCTATCCCAAGTGGTTGTGGCAAGGTAAAGCAGATGCCCTCCACTTCTCTGGAAGAAACCACAGTGCCCAACCATTTTCTAAGCCCTCCCATCCTCCCTGGGCTTCTGGCAGCAGGAGTGAAAAGAGACGAGCAGAGCACTGGGACCCGTTTGACAAAACCCGGCTTCCCACGGGAAAGTCTTTCTCCACGTGCAGACATGCTCCCAGGTGCCTGGGGCAAGGGGAAGGTAATGCCATACACTGACCTGGAAGAGACCACAGGGCCCAGGCACAGTCTGAACCCTTCCCTCAACCCGGCGGTTTTGCTAGCAGGAGTTCAACCCCAACGAACATAGCCCGGAGACCCCTGGGGCAAAAACGGTTTCCGACGAACAATATGTGCTTGCTGTGGAACACCTATCCCAAGTGGGGGTAGCCAGCTCAACAAAATGCCACACACCCAGTGTAAGAAACAACATTGCCCAGGCATGGTCTAAGCCCCTCACCTCGTCCCTGTGCTTTGGGGAGCCGGAGGGACAGCCGAGGCACACGGCCCTGAGACCCCTTTGCAAAAAGCCGACTTCCCACGGAGACAGTTTTCCTGAGGTGCAGACCCTATCCCAATTGGTTGTGGCAAGGTAAAGCAAATGCCCTCCACTTCTCTGGAAGAAACCACAGTGCCCAGCCATGTTCTAAGCCCTCCCATCCTCCCTGGGCTTCTGGCAGCCGGAGTGAAAAGAGAGGAGCAGAGCACTGGGACCCGTTTGACAAAAACCGGCTTCCCACGGGAAAGTCTTTCTCCACGTGCAGACATGCTCCCAGGTGCCTGGGGAAGGTAAAGGAAATGCCATACACTGACCTGGAAGAAACCACAGGGCCCAGGCACAGTCTGAACCCTTCCCTCAACCCGGCGGTTTTGCTAGCAGGAGTTCAACCCCAACGAACACAGCCCGGAGACCTCTGGGGCAAAAACGGCTTCCGATGATCAGTAGGTGCTTGCTGTGGAACACCTATCCCAAGTGGGGGAAGCCAGCTCAACAAAATGCCACACACCCAGGTGTAAGAAACAACATTGCCCAGGCATGGTCTAAGCCCCTCACCTCGTCCCTGTGCTTTGGGGAGCAGGAGGGACACCCGAGGCCCACGGCCCTGAGACCCCTTTGCAAAAAGCCGGCTTCCCACGGAAACAGTTTTCCTGAGGTGCAGACTCTATCCCAAGTGGTTGTGGCAAGGTAAAGCAGATGCCCTCCACTTCTCTGGAAGAAACCACAGTGCCCAGCCATGTTCTAAGCCCGCCCATCCTCCCTGGGCTTCTGGCAGCAGGAGTGAAAAGAGAGGAGCAGAGCACTGGGACCCGTTTGACAAAACCCGGCTTCCCACGGGAAAGTCTTTCTCCACGTGCAGACAAGCTATCAGGTGCCTGTGGCAAGGGGAAGGAAATGTCATACACTGACCTGGAAGAGACCACAGGGCCCAGACATGTTCTAAGTCCTCCCATCCTCCCTGGGCTTCTGGCAGCAGGAGTGAAAAGAGAGGAGCAGAGCACTGGGACCCGTTTGACAAAACCCGGCTTCCCACGGGAAAGTCTTTCTCCACGTGCAGACATGCTCCCAGGTGCCTGGGGCAAGGGGAAGGAAATGCCATACACTGACCTGGAAGAGACCACAGGGCCCAGGCACAGTCTGAACCCTTCCCTCAACCCGGCGGTTTTGGTAGCAGGAGTTCAACCCCAACGAACACAGCCCGGAGACCCCTGAGGCAAAAAAGGCTTCCGACGAACAATAAGCGCTTGCTGTGGAAAACCAATCCCAAGTCGGGGTAGCCAGCTCAACAAAATGCCACGCACCCAGGTGTAAGAAACAACATTGCCCAGGCATGGTCTAAGCCCCTCACCTCGTCCCTGTGCTTTGGGGAGCCGGAGCGACACCCCAGGCCCACGGCCCTGAGACTCCTTTGCAAAAAGCAGGCTTCCCACGGAAACAGTTTTCCTGAGGTGCAGACCCTATCCCAAGTGGTTGTGGCAAGGTAAAACAGATGCCCTCCACTTCTCTGGAAGAAACCACAGTGCCCAGCCATGTTCTAAGCCCTCCCATCCTCCCTGGGCTTCTGGCAGCAGGAGTGAAAAGAGAGGAGCATAGCACTGGGACCCGTTTGACAAAAACCGGCTTCCCACGGGAAAGTCTTTCTCCGCGTGCAGACATGCTCCCAGGTGCCTGTGGCAAGGGGAAGGAAATGCCATACACTGACTTGGAAGAGACCACAGGGCCCAGGCACAGTCTGAACCCTTCCCTCAACCCGGCGGTTTTGCTAGCAGGAGTTCAACCCCAACGAACACAGCCCGGAGACCCCTGGGGCAAAAACGGCTTCCGACGAACAATAGGTGCTTGCTGTGGAACACCTATCCCAAGTGGGGGTAGCCAGCTCAACAAAATGCCACACACCCAGGTGTAAGAAACAACATTGCCCAGGCATGGTCTAAGCCCCTGACCTCGTCCATGTGCTTTGGGGAGCCGGAGGGACAGCCGAAGCACAGGGCGCTGAGACCCCTTTGCAAAAAGCGGGCTTCCCACGGAGACAGTTTTCCTGAGGTGCAGACCCTATCCCAAGTGGTTGTGGCAAGGTAAAGCAAATGCCCTCCACTTCTCTGGAAGAAACCACAGTGCCCAGCCATGTTCTAAGCCCTCCCATCCTCCCTGGGCTTCTGGCAGCAGGAGTGAAAAGAGAGGAGCAGAGCACGGGGACCCGTTTGACAAAAACCGGCTTCCCACGGGAAAGTCTTTCTCCACGTGCAGACATGCTCCCAGGTGCCTGTGGCAAGGGGAAGGTAATGCCATACACTGACCTGGAAGAGAGCACAGGGCCCAGGCACAGTCTGAACCCTTCCCTCATCCAGGCGGTTTTGCTAGCAGGAGTTCAACCCCAACGAACACAGCCCGGAGACCCCTGGGGCAAGAACGGCTTCCGACGAACAATAGGTGCTTGCTGTGGAACACCTATCCCAAGTGGGGGTAGGCAGCTCAACAAAATGCCACACACCCAGTGTAAGAAACAACATTGCCCAGGCATGGTCTAAGCCCCTCACCTCGTCCCTGTGCTTTGGGGAGCCGGAGGGACAGCCGAGGCCCACGGCCCTGAGACCCCTTTGCAAAAAGCCGGCTTCCCACGGAAACAGTTTTCCTGAGGTGCAGACCCTATCCCAAGTGGTTGTGGCAAGGTAAAGCAAATGCCCTCCACTTCTCTGGAAGAAACCACAGTGCCCAGCCATGTTCTAAGCCCTCCCATCCTCCCTGGGCTTCTGGCAGCAGGAGTGAAAAGAGAGGAGCAGAGCACGGGGACCCGTTTGACAAAAACCGGCTTCCCACGGGAAAGTCTTTCTCCACGTGCAGACATGCTCCCAGGTGCCTGGGGCAAGGGGAAGGAAATGCCATACACTGACCTGGAAGAGACCACAGGGCCCAGGCACAGTCTGAACCCTTCCCTCATCCCGGCGGTTTTGCTAGCAGGAGTTCAACCCCAACGAACATAGCCCGGAGACCCCTGGGGCAAAAACGGTTTCCGACGAACAATATGTGCTTGCTGTGGAACACCTATCCCAAGTGGGGGTAGCCAGCTCAACAAAATGCCACACACCCAGTGTAAGAAACAACATTGCCCAGGCATGGTCTAAGCCCCTCACCTCGTCCCTGTGCTTTGGGGAGCCGGAGGGACAGCCGAGGCACACGGCCCTGAGACCCCTTTGCAAAAAGCCGACTTCCCACGGAGACAGTTTTCCTGAGGTGCAGACCCTATCCCAAGTGGTTGTGGCAAGGTAAAGCAAATGCCCTCCACTTCTCTGGAAGAAACCACAGTGCCCAGCCATGTTCTAAGCCCTCCCATCCTCCCTGGGCTTCTGGCAGCAGGAGTGAAAAGAGAGGAGCAGAGCACGGGGACCCGTTTGACAAAAACCGGCTTCCCACGGGAAAGTCTTTCTCCACGTGCAGACATGCTCCCAGGTGCCTGGGGCAAGGGGAAGGTAATGCCATACACTGACTTGGAAGAGAGCACAGGGCCCAGGCACAGCCTGAACCCTTCCCTCAACCCGGCGGTTTTGCTAGCAGGAGTTCAACCCCAATGAACACAGCCCGGAGACCCCTGAGGCAAAAAAGGCTTCCGACGAACAATAAGCGCTTGCTGTGGAAAACCAATCCCAAGTGGGGGTAGCCAGCTCAACAAAATGCCACACACCCAGGTGTAAGAAACAACATTGCCCAGGCATAGTCTAAGCCCCTCACCTCGTCCCTGTGCTTTGGGGAGCAGGAGGGACAGCCGAAGCCCACGGCCCTGAGACCCCTTTGCAAAAAGCCGGCTTCCCACGGAAACAGTTTTCCTGAGGTGCAGACCCTATCCCAAGTGGTTGTGGCAAGGTAAAGCAAATGCCCTCCACTTCTCTGGAAGAAACCACAGTGCCCAGCCATGTTCTAAGCCCTCCCATCCTCCCTGGGCTTCTGGCAGCAGGAGTGAAAAGAGAGGAGCAGAGCACGGGGACCCGTTTGACAAAAACCGGCTTCCCACGGGAAAGTCTTTCTCCACGTGCAGACATGCTCCCAGGTGCCTGTGGCAAGGGGAAGGTAATGCCATACACTGACCTGGAAGAGAGCACAGGGCCCAGGCACAGTCTGAACGCTTCCCTCAACCCGGCGGTTTTGCTAGCAGGAGTTCAACCCCAACGAACACAGCCCGGAGACCCCTGGGGCAAAAACGGCTTCCGAAGAACAATAGGTGCTTGCTGTGGAACACCTATCCCAAGTGGGGGTAGCCTGCTCAACAAAATGCCACACACCCAGTGTAAGAAACAACATTGCCCAGGCATGGTCTAAGCCCCTCACCTCGTCCCTGTGCTTTGGGGAGCCGGAGGGACAGCCGAAGCACACGGCGCTGAGACCCCTTTGAAAAGCGGGCTTCCCACGGAGACAGTTTTCCTGATGTGCAGACCCTATCCCAAGTGGTTGTGGCAAGGTAAAGCAAATGCCCTCCACTTCTCTGGAAGAAACCACAGTGCCCAGCCATGTTCTAAGCCCTCCCATCCTCCCTGGGCTTCTGGCAGCAGGAGTGAAAAGAGAGGAGCAGAGCACTGGGACCCGTTTGACAAAACCCGGCTTCTCACGGGAAAGTCTTCTCCACGTGCAGACATGCTCCCAGGTGCCTGGGGCAAGGGGAAGGAAATGCCATACACTGACCTGGAAGAGACCACAGGGCCCAGGCACAGTCTGAACCCTTCCCTCAACTCGGCGGTTTTGCTAGAAGGAGTTCAACCCCAACGAACACAGCCCGGAGACCCCTGGGGCAAAAACGGCTTCCGACGATCAATAGGTGCTTGCTGTGGAACACTCATCCCAAGTGGGGGAAGCCAGCTCAACAAAATGCCACACACCCAGGTGTAAGAAACAACATTGCCCAGGCTTGGTCTCAGCCCCTCACCTCGTCCCTGTACTTTGGGGAGCAGGAGGGACACCCGAGGCCCACAGCCCTGAGACCCCTTTGCAAAAAGCCGGCTTCCCACGGAAAGAGTTTTCCTGAGGTGCAGACCCTATCCCAAGTGGTTGTGGCAAGGAAAAGCAAATGCCCTCCACTTCTCTGGAAGAAACCACAGTGCCCAGCCATGTTCTAAGCCCGCCCATCCTCCCTGGGCTTCTGGCAGCAGGAGTGAAAAGAGAGGAGCAGAGCAATGGGACCCGTTTGACAAAACCCGGCTTCCAACGGGAAAGTCTTTCTCCACGTGCAGACATGCTCCCAGGTGCCTGGGGCAAGGGGAAGGAAATGCCATACACTGACCTGGAAGAGACCACAGGGCCCAGGCACAGTCTGAACCCTTCCCTCAACCCGGCGGTTTTCCTAGCAGGAGTTCAACCCCAACGAACACAGCCCGGAGACCCCTGGGGCAAAAACGGCTTCCGACGATCAATAGGTGCTTGCTGTGGAACACCTATCCCAAGTGGGGGAAGCCAGCTCAACAAAATGCCACACACCCAGGTGTAAGAAACAACATTGCCCAGGCATGGTCTAAGCCCCTCACCTCGTCCCTGTGCTTTGGGGAGCCGGAGGGACACCCGAGGCCAACGGCCCTGAGACCCCTTTGCAAAAAGCCGGCTTCCCACGGAAAGCGTTTTCCCAGGGTGCAGACCCTATCCCAAGTGGTTGTGGCAAGGTAAAGCAAATGCCCTCCACTTCTCTGGAAGAAACCACAGTGCCCAGCCATGTTCTAAGCCCTCCCATCCTCCCTGGGCTTCTGGCAGCAGGAGTGAAAAGAGAGGAGCAGAGCACTGGGACCCGTTTGACAAAACCCGGCTTCTCACGGGAAAGTCTTTCTCCACGTGCAGACATGCTCCCAGGTGCCTGGGGCAAGGGGAAGGAAATGCCATACACTGACCTGGAAGAGACCACAGGGCCCAGGCACAGTCTGAACCCTTCCCTCAACTCGGCGGTTTTGCTAGAAGGAGTTCAACCCCAACGAACACAGCCCGGAGACCCCTGGGGCAAAAACGGCTTCCGATGATCAATAGGTGCTTGCTGTGGAACACTCATCCCAAGTGGGGGAAGCCAGCTCAACAAAATGCCACACACCCAGGTGTAAGAAACAACATTGCCCAGGCTTGGTCTCAGCCCCTCACCTCGTCCCTGTGCTGTGGGGAGCCGGAGGGAGAGCCGAGGCCCACGGCCCTGGGACCCCTTTGCAAAAAGCCGGCTTCCCACGGAAAGAGTTTTCCTGAGGTGCAGACCCTATCCCAAGTGGTTGTGGCAAGGAAAAGCAAATGCCCTCCTCTTCTCTGGAAGAAACCACAGTGCCCAGCCATGTTCTAAGCCCTCCCATCCTCCCTGGACTTCTGGCAGCAGGAGTGAAAAGAGAGGAGCAGAGCACTGGGACCCGTTTGACAAAACCCGGCTTCCCACGGGAAAGTCTTTCTCCACGTGCAGACATGCTCCCAGGTGCCTGGGGCAAGGGGAAGGAAATGCCATACACTGACCTGGAAGAGACCACAGGGCCCAGGCACAGTCTGAACCCTTCCCTCAACCCGGCGGTTTTGCTAGCAGGAGTTCAACCCCAACGAACACAGCCCCGAGACCCCTGGGGCAAAAACGGCTTCAGACGATCAATAGGTGCTTGCTGTGGAACACTCATCCCAAGTGGGGGAAGCCAGCTCAACAAAATGCCACACACCCAGGTGTAAGAAACAACATTGCCCAGGCTTGGTCTAAGCCCCTCACCTCGTCCCTGTGCTTTGGGGAGCAGGAGGGACACCCGAGGCCCACGGACCTGAGACCCCTTTGCAAAAAGCCGGCTTCCCACGGAAAGAGTTTTCCTGAGGTGCAGACCCTATCCCAAGTGGTTGTGGCAAGGTAAAGCAAATGCCCTCCACTTCTCTGGAGGAAACCAGAGTGCCCAGACATGTTCTAAGCCCGCCCATCCTCCCTGGGCTTCTGGCAGCAGGAGTGAAAAGAGAGGAGCAGAGCAATGGGACCCGTTTGACAAAACCCGGCTTCCAACGGGAAAGTCTTTCTCCACGTGCAGACATGCTCCCAGGTGCCTGTGGCAAGGGGAAAGAAATGCCATACACTGACCTGGAAGAGACCACAGGGCCCAGGCACAGTCTGAACCCTTCCCTCAACCCGGCGGTTTTGCTAGCAGGAGTTCAACCCCAACGAACACAGCCCGGAGACCCCTGGGGCAAAAACGGCTTCCGACGAACAATAGGTGCTTGCTGTGGAACACCTATCCCAAGTGGGGGTAGCCTGCTCAACAAAATGCCACACACCCAGTGTAAGAAACAACATTGCCCAGGCATGGTCTAAGCCCCTCACCTCGTCCCTGTGCTTTGGGGAGCCGGAGGGACAGCCGAAGCACACGGCGTTGAGACCCCTTTGCAAAAAGCGGGCTTCCCACGGAGACAGTTTTCCTGATGTGCAGACCCTATCCCAAGTGGTTGTGGCAAGGTAAAGCAAATGCCCTCCACTTCTCTGGAAGAAACCACAGTGCCCAGCCATGTTCTAAGCCCTCCCATCCTCCCTGGGCTTCTGGCAGCAGGAGTGAAAAGAGAGGAGCAGAGCACTGGGACCCGTTTGACAAAACCCGGCTTCTCACGGGAAAGTCTTTCTCCACGTGCAGACATGCTCCCAGGTGCCTGTGGCAAGGGGAAGGAAATGCCATACACTGACCTGGAAGAGACCACAGGGCCCAGGCACAGTCTGAACCCTTCCCTCAACTCGTCGGTTTTGCTAGAAGGAGTTCAACCCCAACGAACACAGCCCGGAGACCCCTGGGGCAAAAACGGCTTCCGACGATCAATAGGTGCTTGCTGTGGAACACTCATCCCAAGTGGGGGAAGCCAGCTCAACAAAATGCCACACACCCAGGTGTAAGAAACAACATTGCCCAGGCTTGGTCTCAGCCCCTCACCTCGTCCCTGTGCTTTGGGGAGCAGGAGGGACACCCGAGGCCCACAGCCCTGAGACCCCTTTGCAAAAAGCCGGCTTCCCACGGAAAGAGTTTTCCTGAGGTGCAGACCCTATCCCAAGTGGTTGTGGCAAGGAAAAGCAAATGCCCTCCACTTCTCTGGAAGAAACCACAGTGCCCAGCCATGTTCTAAGCCCGCCCATCCTCCCTGGGCTTCTGGCAGCAGGAGTGAAAAGAGAGGAGCAGAGCACTGGGACCCGTTTGACAAAACCCGGCTTCTCACGGGAAAGTCTTTCTCCACGTGCAGACATGCTCCCAGGTGCCTGGGGCAAGGGGAAGGAAATGCCATACACTGACCTGGAAGAGACCACAGGGCCCAGGCACAGTCTGAACCCTTCCCTCAACCCGGCGGTTTTCCTAGCAGGAGTTCAACCCCAACGAACACAGCCCGGAGACCCCTGGGGCAAAAACGGCTTCCGACGATCAATAGGTGCTTGCTGTGGAACACCTATCCCAAGTGGGGGAAGCCAGCTCAACAAAATGCCACACACCCAGGTGTAAGAAACAACATTGCCCAGGCATGGTCTAAGCCCCTCACCTCGTCCCTGTGCTTTGGGGAGCCGGAGGGACACCCGAGGCCCACGGCCCTGAGACCCCTTTGCAAAAAGCCGGCTTCCCATGGAAAGAGTTTTCCTTAGGTGCAGACCCTATCCCAAGTGGTTGTGGCAAGGTAAAGCAAATGCCCTCCACTTCTCTGGAAGAAACCAGAGTGCCCAGACATGTTCTAAGCCCGCCCATCCTCCCTGGGCTTCTGGCAGCAGGAGTGAAAAGAGAGGAGCAGAGCAATGGGACCCGTTTGACAAAACCCGGCTTCCAACGGGAAAGTCTTTCTCCACGTGCAGACATGCTCCCAGGTGCCTGGGGCAAGGGGAAGGAAATGCCATACACTGACCTGGAAGAGACCACAGGGCCCAGGCACAGTCTGAACCCTTCCCTCAACCCGGCGGTTTTGCTAGCAGGAGTTCAACCCCAACGAACACAGCCCGGAGACCCCTGGGGCAAAAACGGCATCCGACGAACAATAGGTGCTTGCTGTGGAACACCTATCCCAAGTGGGGGTAGCCAGCTCAACAAAATGCCACACACCCAGGTGTAAGAAACAACATTGCCCAGGCATGGTCTAAGCCCCTCACCTCGTCCCTGTGCTTTGGGGAGCCGGAGGGACAGCCGAGGCACACGGCCCTGAGACCCCTTTGCAAAAAGCCGGCTTCCCACGGAAACAGTTTTCCTGAGGTGCAGACCCTATCCCAAGTGGTTGTGGCAAGGTAAAGCAAATGCCCTCCACTTCTCTGGAAGAAACCACAGTGCCCAGCCATGTTCTAAGCCCTCCCATCCTCCCTGGGCTTCTGGCAGCAGGAGTGAAAAGAGAGGAGCAGAGCACGGGGACCCGTTTGACAAAAACCGGCTTCCCACGGGAAAGTCTTTCTCCACGTGCAGACATGCTCCCAGGTGCCTGTGGCAAGGGGAAGGTAATGCCATACACTGACCTGGAAGAGAGCACAGGGCCCAGGCACAGTCTGAACCCTTCCCTCAACCCGGCGGTTTTGCTAGCAGGAGTTCAACCCCAACGAACACAGCCCGGAGACCCCTGGGGCAAAAACGGCTTCCGAAGAACAATAGGTGCTTGCTGTGGAACACCTATCCCAAGTGGGGGTGGCCTGCTCAACAAAATGCCACACACCCAGTGTAAGAAACAACATTGCCCAGGCATGGTCTAAGCCCCTCACCTCCTCCCTGTGCTTTGGGGAGCCGGAGGGACAGCCGAAGCACACGGCGTTGAGACCCCTTTGCAAAAAGCGGGCTTCCCACGGAGACAGTTTTCCTGATGTGCAGACCCTATCCCAAGTGGTTGTGGCAAGGTAAAGCAAATGCCCTCCACTTCTCTGGAAGAAACCACAGTGCCCAGCCATGTTCTAAGCCCTCCCATCCTCCCTGGGCTTCTGGCAGCAGGAGTGAAAAGAGAGGAGCAGAGCACTGGGACCCGTTTGACAAAACCCGGCTTCTCACGGGAAAGTCTTTCTCCACGTGCAGACATGCTCCCAGGTGCCTGTGGCAAGGGGAAGGAAATGCCATACACTGACCTGGAAGAGACCACAGGGCCCAGGCACAGTCTGAACCCTTCCCTCAACTCGGCGGTTTTGCTAGAAGGAGTTCAACCCCAACGAACACAGCCCGGAGACCCCTGGGGCAAAAACGGCTTCCGACGATCAATAGGTGCTTGCTGTGGAACACTCATCCCAAGTGGGGGAAGCCAGCTCAACAAAATGCCACACACCCAGGTGTAAGAAACAACATTGCCCAGGCTTGGTCTCAGCCCCTCACCTCGTCCCTGTGCTTTGGGGAGCAGGAGGGACACCCGAGGCCCACAGCCCTGAGACCCCTTTGCAAAAAGCCGGCTTCCCACGGAAAGAGTTTTCCTGAGGTGCAGACCCTATCCCAAGTGGTTGTGGCAAGGAAAAGCAAATGCCCTCCACTTCTCTGGAAGAAACCACAGTGCCCAGCCATGTTCTAAGCCCGCCCATCCTCCCTGGGCTTCTGGCAGCAGGAGTGAAAAGAGAGGAGCAGAGCAATGGGACCCGTTTGACAAAACCCGGCTTCCAACGGGAAAGTCTTTCTCCACGTGCAGACATGCTCCCAGGTGCCTGGGGCAAGGGGAAGGAAATGCCATACACTGACCTGGAAGAGACCACAGGGCCCAGGCACAGTCTGAACCCTTCCCTCAACCCGGCGGTTTTGCTAGCAGGAGTTCAACCCCAACGAACACAGCCCGGAGACCCCTGGGGCAAAAACGGCTTCCGACGATCAATAGGTGCTTGCTGTGGAACACCTATCCCAAGTGGGGGAAGCCAGCTCAACAAAATGCCACACACCCAGGTGTAAGAAACAACATTGCCCAGGCATGGTCTAAGCCCCTCACCTCGTCCCTGTGCTTTGGGGAGCCGGAGGGACACCCGAGGCCCACGGCCCTGAGACCCCTTTGCAAAAAGCCGGCTTCCCACGGAAAGAGTTTTCCTGAGGTGCAGACCCTATCCCAAGTGGTTGTGGCAAGGTAAAGCAAATGCCCTCCACTTCTCTGGAAGAAACCAGAGTGCCCAGACATGTTCTAAGCCCGCCCATCCTCCCTGGGCTTCTGGCAGCAGGAGTGAAAAGAGAGGAGCAGAGCAATGGGACCCGTTTGACAAAACCCGGCTTTCAACGGGAAAGTCTTTCTCCAGGTGCAGACATGCTCCCAGGTGCCTGTGGCAAGGGGAAGGAAATGCCATACACTGACCTGGAAGAGACCACAGGGCCCAGGCACAGTCTGAACCCTTCCCTCAACCCGGCGGTTTTGCTAGCAGGAGTTCAACCCCAACGAACACAGCCCGGAGACCCCTGGGGCAAAAACGGCATCCGACGAACAATAGGTGCTTGCTGTGGAACACCTATCCCAAGTGGGGGTAGCCAGCTCAACAAAATGCCACACACCCAGGTGTAAGAAACAACATTGCCCAGGCATGGTCTAAGCCCCTCACCTCGTCCCTGTGCTTTGGGGAGCCGGAGGGACAGCCGAGGCACACGGCCCTGAGACCCCTTTGCAAAAAGCCGGCTTCCCACGGAAACAGTTTTCCTGAGGTGCAGACCCTATCCCAAGTGGTTGTGGCAAGGTAAAGCAAATGCCCTCCACTTCTCTGGAAGAAACCACAGTGCCCAGCCATGTTCTAAGCCCTCCCATCCTCCCTGGGCTTCTGGCAGCAGGAGTGAAAAGAGAGGAGCAGAGCACTGGGACCCGTTTGACAAAACCCGGCTTCTCACGGGAAAGTCTTTCTCCACGTGCAGACATGCTCCCAGGTGCCTGGGGCAAGGGGAAGGAAATGCCATACACTGACCTGGAAGAGACCACAGGGCCCAGGCACAGTCTGAACCCTTCCCTCAACTCGGCGGTTTTGCTAGAAGGAGTTCAACCCCAACGAACACAGCCCGGAGACCCCTGGGGCAAAAACGGCTTCCGATGATCAATAGGTGCTTGCTGTGGAACACTCATCCCAAGTGGGGGAAGCCAGCTCAACAAAATGCCACACACCCAGGTGTAAGAAACAACATTGCCCAGGCTTGGTCTCAGCCCCTCACCTCGTCCCTGTGCCTTGGGGAGCAGGAGGGACACCCGAGGCCCACGGCCCTGAGACCCCTTTGCAAAAAGCAGGCTTCCCACGGAAAGAGTTTTCCTGAGGTGCAGACCCTATCCCAAGTGGTTGTGGCAAGGAAAAGCAAATGCCCTCCACTTCTCTGGAAGAAACCACAGTGCCCAGCCATGTTCTAAGCCCGCCCATCCTCCCTGGGCTTCTGGCAGCAGGAGTGAAAAGAGAGGAGCAGACCAATGGGACCCGTTTGACAAAACCCGGGTTCCCACGGGAAAGTCTTTGTCCACGTGCAGACATGCTCCCAGGTGCCTGGGGCAAGGGGAAGGAAATGCCATACACTGACCTGGAAGAGACCACAGGGCCCAGGCACAGTCTGAACCCTTCCCTCAACCCGGCGGTTTTGCTAGCAGGAGTTCAACCCCAACGAACACAGCCCGGAGACCCCTGGGGCAAAAACGGCTTCCGACGATCAATAGGTGCTTGCTGTGAAACACCTATCCCAAGTGGGGGAAGCCAGCGCAACAAAATGCCACACACCCAGGTGTAAGAAACAACATTACCCAGGCATGGTCTAAGCCCCTCACCTCGTCCCTGTGCTTTGGGGAGCCGGAGGGACAGCCGAAGCACAGGGCGCTGAGACCCCTTTGCAAAAAGCGGGCTTCCCACGGAGACAGTTTTCCTGAGGTGCAGACCCTATCCCAAGTGGTTGTGGCAAGGTAAAGCAAATGCCCTCCACTTCTCTGGAAGAAACCACAGTGCCCAGCCATGTTCTAAGCCCTCCCATCCTCCCTGGGCTTCTGGCAGCAGGAGTGAAAAGAGAGGAGCAGAGCACTGGGACCCGTTTGACAAAAACCGGCTTCCCACGGGAAAGTCTTTCTCCACGTGCAGACATGCTCCCAGGTGCCTGGGGCAAGGGGAAGGTAATGCCATACACTGACCTGGAAGAGAGCACAGGGCCCAGGCACAGTCTGAACCCTTCCCTCAACCCGGCGGTTTTGCTAGCAGGAGTTCAACCCCAACGAACACAGCCCGGAGACCCCTGAGGCAAAAACGGCTTCCGATGATCAGTAGGTGCTTGCTGTGGAACACCTATCCCAATTGGGGGTAGGCAGCTCAACAAAATGCCACACACCCAGTGTAAGAAACAACATTGCCCAGGCATGGTCTAAGCCCCTCACCTCGTCCCTGTGCTTTGGGGAGCCGGAGGGACAGCCGAGGCCCACGGCCCTGAGACTCCTTTGCAAAAAGCCGGCTTCCCACGGAAACAGTTTTCCTGAGGTGCAGACCCTATCCCAAGTGGTTGTGGCAAGGTAAAGCAAATGCCCTCCACTTCTCTGGAAGAAACCACAGTGCCCAGACATGTTCTAAGCCCGCCCATCCTCCCTGGGCTTCTGGCAGCAGGAGTGAAAAGAGAGGAGCAGAGCACTGGGACCCGTTTGACAAAACCCGGCTTCCCACGGGAAAGTCTTTCTCCACGTGCAGACATGCTCCCAGGTGCCTGTGGCAAGGGGAAGGAAATGCCATACACTGACCTGGAAGAGACCACAGGGCCCAGGCACAGTCTGAACCCTTCCCTCAACCCGGCGGTTTTGCTAGCAGGAGTTCAACCCCAACGAACACAGCCCGGAGACCCCTGAGGCAAAAAAGGCTTCCGACGAACAATAAGCGCTTGCTGTGGAAAACCAATCCCAAGTGGGGGTAGCCAGCTCAACAAAATGCCACACACCCAGGTGTAAGAAACAACATTGCCCAGGCATGGTCTAAGCCCCTCACCTCGTCCCTGTGCTTTGGGGAGCCGGAGCGACACCCCAGGCCCACGGACCTGAGACCCCTTTGCAAAAAGCCGGCTTCCCACGGATACAGTTTTCCTGAGGTGCAGACCCTATCCCAAGTGGTTGTGGCAAGGTAAAACAGATGCCCTCCACTTCTCTGGAAGAAATCACAGTGCCCAGCCATGTTCTAAGCCCTCCCATCCTCCCTGGGCTTCTGGCAGCAGGAGTGAAAAGAGAGGAGCAGAGCACTGGGACCCGTTTGACAAAACCCGGCTTCCCACGGGAAAGTCTTTCTCCGCGTGCAGACATGTCCCAGGTGCCTGTGGCAAGGGGAAGGAAATGCCATACACTGACCTGGAAGAGACCACAGGGCCCAGGCACAGTCTGAACCCTTCCCTCAACCCGGCGGTTTTGCTAGCAGGAGTTCAACCCCAACGAACACAGCCCGGAGACCCCTGGGGCAAAAACGGCTTCCGACGAACAATAGGTGCTTGCTGTGGAACACCTATCCCAAGTGGGGGTAGCCAGCTCAACAAAATGCCACACACCCAGGTGTAAGAAACAACATTGCCCAGGCATGGTCTAAGCCCCTCACCTCGTCCCTGTGCTTTGGGGATACGGAGGGACAGCCGAGGCACACGGCCCTGAGACCCCTTTGCAAAAAGCCGGCTTCCCACGGAAACAGTTTTCCTGAGGTGCAGACCCTATCCCAAGTGGTTGTGGCAAGGTAAAGCAGATGCCCTCCACTTCTCTGGAAGAAACCACAGTGCCCAACCATTTTCTAAGCCCTCCCATCCTCCCTGGGCTTCTGGCAGCAGGAGTGAAAAGAGACGAGCAGAGCACTGGGACCCGTTTGACAAAACCCGGCTTCCCACGGGAAAGTCTTTCTCCACGTGCAGACATGCTCCCAGGTGCCTGGGGCAAGGGGAAGGTAATGCCATACACTGACCTGGAAGAGACCACAGGGCCCAGGCACAGTCTGAACCCTTCCCTCAACCCGGCGGTTTTGCTAGCAGGAGTTCAACCCCAACGAACATAGCCCGGAGACCCCTGGGGCAAAAACGGTTTCCGACGAACAATATGTGCTTGCTGTGGAACACCTATCCCAAGTGGGGGTAGCCAGCTCAACAAAATGCCACACACCCAGTGTAAGAAACAACATTGCCCAGGCATGGTCTAAGCCCCTCACCTCGTCCCTGTGCTTTGGGGAGCCGGAGGGACAGCCGAGGCACACGGCCCTGAGACCCCTTTGCAAAAAGCCGACTTCCCACGGAGACAGTTTTCCTGAGGTGCAGACCCTATCCCAATTGGTTGTGGCAAGGTAAAGCAAATGCCCTCCACTTCTCTGGAAGAAACCACAGTGCCCAGCCATGTTCTAAGCCCTCCCATCCTCCCTGGGCTTCTGGCAGCCGGAGTGAAAAGAGAGGAGCAGAGCACTGGGACCCGTTTGACAAAAACCGGCTTCCCACGGGAAAGTCTTTCTCCACGTGCAGACATGCTCCCAGGTGCCTGGGGAAGGTAAAGGAAATGCCATACACTGACCTGGAAGAAACCACAGGGCCCAGGCACAGTCTGAACCCTTCCCTCAACCCGGCGGTTTTGCTAGCAGGAGTTCAACCCCAACGAACACAGCCCGGAGACCTCTGGGGCAAAAACGGCTTCCGATGATCAGTAGGTGCTTGCTGTGGAACACCTATCCCAAGTGGGGGAAGCCAGCTCAACAAAATGCCACACACCCAGGTGTAAGAAACAACATTGCCCAGGCATGGTCTAAGCCCCTCACCTCGTCCCTGTGCTTTGGGGAGCAGGAGGGACACCCGAGGCCCACGGCCCTGAGACCCCTTTGCAAAAAGCCGGCTTCCCACGGAAAGAGTTTTCCTGAGGTGCAGACCCTATGCCAAGTGGTTGTGGCAAGGTAAAGCAAATGCCCTCCTCTTCTCTGGAAGAAACCACAGTGCCCAGCCATGTTCTAAGCCCTCCCATCCTCCCTGGGCTTCTGGCAGCAGGAGTGAAAAGAGAGGAGCAGAGCACTGGGACCCGTTTGACAAAACCCGGCTTCCCACGGGAAACTCTTTCTCCGCGTGCAGACATGCTCCCAGGTGCCTGTGGCAAGGGGAAGGAAATGCCATACACTGACCTGGAAGAGACCACAGGGCCCAGGCACAGTCTGAACCCTTCCCTCAACCCGGCGGTTTTGCTAGCAGGAGTTCAACCCCAACGAACACAGCCCGGAGACCCCTGGGGCAAAAACGGCTTCCGAAGAACAATAGGTGCTTGCTGTGGAACACCTATCCCAAGTGGGGGTAGCCAGCTCAACAAAATGCCACACACCCAGTGTAAGAAACAACATTGCCCAGGCATGGTCTAAGCCCCTCACCTCGTCCCTGTGCTTTGGGGAGCCGGAGGGACAGCCGAAGCACACGGCGCTGAGACCCCTTTGCAAAAAGCGGGCTTCCCACGGAGACAGTTTTCCTGATGTGCAGACCCTATCCCAAGTGGTTGTGGCAAGGTAAAGCAAATGCCCTCCACTTCTCTGGAAGAAACCACAGTGCCCAGCCATGTTCTAAGCCCGCCCATCCTCCCTGGGCTTCTGGCAGCAGGAGTGAAAAGAGAGGAGCAGAGCACTGGGACCCGTTTGACAAAACCCGGCTTCCCACGGGAAAGTCTTTCTCCGCGTGCAGACATGCTCCCAGGTGCCTGGGGCAAGGGGAAGGAAATGCCATACACTGACCTGGAAGAGACCACAGGGCCCAGGCACAGTCTGAACCCTTCCCTCAACCCGGCGGTTTTGCTAGCAGGAGTTCAACCCCAACGAACACAGCCCGGAGACCCCTGAGGCAAAAACGGCTTCCGACGAACAATAGGTGCTTGCTGTGGAACACCTATCCCAAGTGGGGGTAGCCAGCTCAACAAAATGCCACACACCCAGTGTAAGAAACAACATTGCCCAGGCATGGTCTAAGCCCCTCACCTCGTCCCTGTGCTTTGGGGATACGGAGGGACAGCCGAGGCACACGGCCCTGAGACCCCTTTGCAAAAAGCCGGCTTCCCACGGAAACAGTTTTCCTGAGGTGCAGACCCTATCCCAAGTGGTTGTGGCAAGGTAAAGCAAATGCCCTCCACTTCTCTGGAAGAAACCACAGTGCCCAGCCATGTTCTAAGCCCTCCCATCCTCCCTGGGCTTCTGGCAGCAGGAGTGAAAAGAGAGGAGCAGAGCACGGGGACCCGTTTGACAAAAACCGGCTTCCCACGGGAAAGTCTTTCTCCACGTGCAGACATGCTCCCAGGTACCTGTGGCAAGGGGAAGGAAATGCCATACACTGACCTGGAAGAGACCACAGGGCCCAGGCACAGTCTGAACCCTTCCCTCAACCCGGCGGTTTTGCTAGCAGGAGTTCAACCCCAACGAACACAGCCCGGAGACCCCTGAGGCAAAAAAGGCATCCGACGAACAATAAGCGCTTGCTGTGGAAAACCAATCCCAAGTGGGGGTAGCCAGCTCAACAAAATGCCACACACCCAGGTGTAAGAAACAACATTGCCCAGGCATGGTCTAAGCCCCTCACCTCGTCCCTGTGCTTTGGGGAGCCGGAGCGACACCCCAGGCCCACGGCCCTGAGACCCCTTTGCAAAAAGCAGGCTTCCCACGGAAACAGTTTTCCTGAGGTGCAGACCCTATCCCAAGTGGTTGTGGCAAGGTAAAGCAGATGCCCTCCACTTCTCTGGAAGAAACCACAGTGCCCAACCATTTTCTAAGCCCTCCCATCCTCCCTGGGCTTCTGGCAGCAGGAGTGAAAAGAGAGGAGCAGAGCACTGGGACCCGTTTGACAAAACCCGGGTTCCCACGGGAAAGTCTTTCTCCGCGTGCAGACATGCTCCCAGGTGCCTGTGGCAAGGGGAAGGAAATGCCATACACTGACTTGGAAGAGACCACAGGGCCCAGGCACAGTCTGAACCCTTCCCTCAACCCGGCGGTTTTGCTAGCAGGAGTTCAACCCCAACGAACACAGCCCGGAGACCCCTGGGGCAAAAACGGCTTCCGACGAACAATAGGCGCTTGCTGTGGAACACCTATCCCAAGTAGGGGAAGCCAGCTCAACAAAATGCCACACACCCAGGTGTAAGAAACAACATTGCCCAGGCTTGGTCTAAGCCCCTCACCTCGTCCCTGTGCTTTGGGGAGCCGGAGGGACAACCGAGGCCCACGAACCTGAGACCCCTTTGCAAAAAGTCGGCTTCCCACGGAAACAGTTTTCCTGAGGTGCAGAACCTATCCCAAGTGGTTGTGGCAAGGTAAAGCAAATGCCCTCCACTTCTCTGGAAGAAACCACAGTGCCCAGCCATGTTCTAAGCCCTCCCATCCTCCCTGGGCTTCTGGCAGCAGGAGTGAAAAGAGAGGAGCAGAGCACTGGGACCCGTTTGACAAAACCCGGCTTCTCACGGGAAAGTCTTTCTCCACGTGCAGACATGCTCCCAGGTGCCTGGGGCAAGGGGAAGGAAATGCCATACACTGACCTGGAAGAGACCACAGGGCCCAGGCACAGTCTGAACCCTTCCCTCAACTCGGCGGTTTTGCTAGAAGGAGTTCAACCCCAACGAACACAGCCCGGAGACCCCTGGGGCAAAAACGGCTTCCGACGATCAATAGGTGCTTGCTGTGGAACACTCATCCCAAGTGGGGGTAGCCTGCTCAACAAAATGCCACACACCCAGGTGTAAGAAACAACATTGCCCAGGCTTGGTCTAAGCCCCTCACCTCGTCCCTGTGCTTTGGGGAGCAGGAGGGACACCCGAGGCCCACGGCCCTGAGACCCCTTTGCAAAAAGCCGGCTTCCCACGGAAAGAGTTTTCCTGAGGTGCAGACCCTATCCCAAGTGGTTGTGGCAAAGTAAAGCAAATGCCCTCCACTTCTCTGGAAGAAACCAGAGTGCCCAGACATGTTCTAAGCCCGCCCAACCTCCCTGGGCTTCTGGCAGCAGGAGTGAAAAGAGAGGAGCAGAGCAATGGGACCCGTTTGACAAAACCCGGCTTCCAACGGGAAAGTCTTTCTCCACGTGCAGACATGCTCCCAGGTGCCTGTGGCAAGGGGAAGGAAATGCCATACACTGACCTGGAAGAGACCACAGGGCCCAGGCACAGTCTGAACCCTTCCCTCAACCCGGCGGTTTTGCTAGCAGGAGTTCAACCCCAACGAACACAGCCCGGAGACCCCTGGGGCAAAAACGGCTTCCGATGATCAATAGGTGCTTGCTGTGGAACACTCATCCCAAGTGGGGGAAGCCAGCTCAACAAAATGCCACACACCCAGGTGTAAGAAACAACATTGCCCAGGCTTGGTCTCAGCCCCTCACCTCGTCCCTGTGCTTTGGGGAGCAGGAGGGACACCCGAGGCCCACGGCCCTGAGACCCCTTTGCAAAAAGCCGGCTTCCCACGGAAAGAGTTTTCCTGAGGTGCAGACCCTATCCCAAGTGGTTGTGGCAAGGAAAAGCAAATGCCCTCCACTTCTCTGGAAGAAACCACAGTGCCCAGCCATGTTCTAAGCCCGCCCATCCTCCCTGGGCTTCTGGCAGCAGGAGTGAAAAGAGAGGAGCAGAGCAATGGGACCCGTTTGACAAAACCCGGCTTCCAACGGGAAAGTCTTTCTCCACGTGCAGACATGCTCCCAGGTGCCTGTGGCAAGGGGAAGGAAATGCCATACACTGACCTGGAAGAGACCACAGGGCCCAGGCACAGTCTGAACCCTTCCCTCAACCCGGCGGTTTTCCTAGCAGGAGTTCAACCCCAACGAACACAGCCCGGAGACCCCTGGGGCAAAAACGGCTACTGACGATCAATAGGTGCTTGCTGTGGAACACCTATCCCAAGTGGGGGAAGCCAGCTCAACAAAATGCCACACACCCAGGTGTAAGAAACAACATTGCCCAGGCATGGTCTAAGCCCCTCACCTCGTCCCTGTGCTTAGGGGAGCCGGAGGGACACCCGAGGCCAACGGCCCTGAGACCCCTTTGCAAAAAGCCGGCTTCCCACGGAAAGCGTTTTCCCAGGGTGCAGACCCTATCCCAAGTGGTTGTGGCAAGGTAAAGCAAATGCCCTCCACTTCTCTGGAAGAAACCACAGTGCCCAGCCATGTTCTAAGCCCTCCCATCCTCCCTGGGCTTCTGGCAGCAGGAGTGAAAAGAGAGGAGCAGAGCACTGGGACCCGTTTGACAAAACCCGGCTTCTCACGGGAAAGTCTTTCTCCACGTGCAGACATGCTCCCAGGTGCCTGGGGCAAGGGGAAGGAAATGCCATACACTGACCTGGAAGAGACCACAGGGCCCAGGCACAGTCTGAACCCTTCCCTCAACCCGGCGGTTTTGCTAGATGGAGTTCAACCCCAACGAACACAGCCCGGAGACCCCTGGGGCAAAAACGGCTTCCGATGATCAATAGGTGCTTGCTGTGGAACACTCATCCCAAGTGGGGGAAGCCACCTCAACAAAATGCCACACACCCAGGTGTAAGAAACAACATTGCCCAGGCTTGGTCTCAGCCCCTCACCTCGTCCCTGTGCTGTGGGGAGCCGGAGGGAGAGCCGAGGCCCACGGCCCTGAGACCCCTTTGCAAAACCCGGCTTCCCACGGAAAGAGTTTTCCTGAGGTGCAGACCCTATCCCAAGTGGTTGTGGCAAGGAAAAGCAAATGCCCTCCACTTCTCTGGAAGAAACCACAGTGCCCAGCCATGTTCTAAGCCCTCCCATCCTCCCTGGGCTTCTGGCAGCAGGAGTGAAAAGAGAGGAGCAGAGCACTGGGACCCGTTTGACAAAACCCGGCTTCTCACGGGAAAGTCTTTCTCCACGTGCAGACATGCTCCCAGGTGCCTGGGGCAAGGGGAAGGAAATGCCATACACTGACCTGGAAGAAACCACAGGGCCCAGGCACAGTCTGAACCCTTCCCTCAACCCGGCGGTTTTGCTAGCAGGAGTTCAACCCCAACGAACACAGCCCGGAGACCCCTGAGGCAAAAACGGCTTCCGACGAACAATAGGTGCTTGCTGTGGAACACCTATCCCAAGTGGGGGAAGCAAGCTCAACAAAATGCCACACACCCAGGTGTAAGAAACAACATTGCCCAGGCATGGTCTAAGCCCCTCACCTCGTCCCTGTGCTTTGGGGAGCCGGACGGACAACCGAGGCCAACGGCCCTGAGACGCCTTTGCAAAAAGCCGGCTTCCCACGGAAAGCGTTTTCCCAGGGTGCAGACCCTATCCCAAGTGGTTGTGGCAAGGTAAAGCAAATGCCCTCCACTTCTCTGGAAGAAACCACAGTGCCCAGCCATGTTCTAAGCCCTCCCATCCTCCCTGGGCTTCTGGCAGCAGGAGTGAAAAGAGAGGAGCAGAGCACTGGGACCCGTTTGACAAAACCCGGCTTCTCACGGGAAAGTCTTTCTCCACGTGCAGACATGCTCCCAGGTGCCTGGGGCAAGGGGAAGGAAATGCCATACACTGACCTGGAAGAGACCACAGGGCCCAGGCACAGTCTGAACCCTTCCCTCAACTCGGCGGTTTTGCTAGAAGGAGTTCAACCCCAACGAACACAGCCCGGAGACCCCTGGGGCAAAAACGGCTTCCGATGATCAATAGGTGCTTGCTGTGGAACACTCATCCCAAGTGGGGGAAGCCAGCTCAACAAAATGCCACACACCCAGGTGTAAGAAACAACATTGCCCAGGCTTGGTCTAAGCCCCTCACCTCGTCCCTGTGCTTTGGGGAGCAGGAGGGACACCCGAGGCCCACGGCCCTGAGACCCCTTTGCAAAAAGCCGGCTTCCCACGGAAACAGTTTTCCTGAGGTGCAGACCCTATCCCAAGTGGTTGTGGCAAGGTAAAGCAAATGCCCTCCACTTCTCTGGAAGAAACCACAGTGCCCTGACATGTTCTAAGCCCGCCCATCCTCCCTGGGCTTCTGGCAGCAGGAGTGAAAAGAGAGGAGCAGAGCAATGGGACCCGTTTGACAAAACCCGGCTTCCCACGGGAAAGTCTTTCTCCACGTGCAGACATGCTCCCAGGTGCCTGTGGCAAGGGGAAGGAAATGCCATACACTTACCTGGAAGAGACCACAGGGCCCAGGCACAGTCTGAACCCTTCCCTCAACCCGGCGGTTTTGCTAGCAGGAGTTCAACCCCAACGAACACAGCCCGGAGACCCCTGGGGCAAAAACGGCATCCGACGAACAATAGGTGCTTGCTGTGGAACACCTATCCCAAGTGGGGGTAGCCAGCTCAACAAAATGCCACACACCCAGGTGTAAGAAACAACATTGCCCAGGCATGGTCTAAGCCCCTCACCTCGTCCCTGTGCTTTGGGGAGCCGGAGGGACAGCCGAGGCACACGGCCCTGAGACCCCTTTGCAAAAAGCCGGCTTCCCACGGAAACAGTTTTCCTGAGGTGCAGACCCTATCCCAAGTGGTTGTGGCAAGGTAAAGCAAATGCCCTCCACTTCTCTGGAAGAAACCACAGTGCCCAGCCATGTTCTAAGCCCTCCCATCCTCCCTGGGCTTCTGGCAGCAGGAGTGAAAAGAGAGGAGCAGAGCACGGGGACCCGTTTGACAAAAACCGGCTTCCCACGGGAAAGTCTTTCTCCACGTGCAGACATGCTCCCAGGTGCCTGTGGCAAGGGGAAGGTAATGCCATACACTGACCTGGAAGAGAGCACAGGGCCCAGGCACAGTCTGAACCCTTCCCTCAACCCGGCGGTTTTGCTAGCAGGAGTTCAACCCCAACGAACACAGCCCGGAGACCCCTGGGGCAAAAACGGCTTCCGAAGAACAATAGGTGCTTGCTGTGGAACACCTATCCCAAGTGGGGGTAGCCTGCTCAACAAAATGCCACACACCCAGTGTAAGAAACAACATTGCCCAGGCATGGTCTAAGCCCCTCACCTCGTCCCTGTGCTTTGGGGAGCCGGAGGGACAGCCGAAGCACACGGCGCTGAGACCCCTTTGCAAAAAGCGGGCTTCCCACGGAGACAGTTTTCCTGATGTGCAGACCCTATCCCAAGTGGTTGTGGCAAGGTAAAGCAAATGCCCTCCACTTCTCTGGAAGAAACCACAGTGCCCAGCCATGTTCTAAGCCCTCCCATCCTCCCTGGGCTTCTGGCAGCAGGAGTGAAAAGAGAGGAGCAGAGCACTGGGACCCGTTTGACAAAACCCGGCTTCTCACGGGAAAGTCTTTCTCCACGTGCAGACATGCTCCCAGGTGCCTGTGGCAAGGGGAAGGAAATGCCATACACTGACCTGGAAGAGACCACAGGGCCCAGGCACAGTCTGAACCCTTCCCTCAACTCGGCGGTTTTGCTAGAAGGAGTTCAACCCCAACGAACACAGCCCGGAGACCCCTGGGGCAAAAACGGCTTCCGATGATCAATAGGTGCTTGCTGTGGAACACTCATCCCAAGTGGGGGAAGCCAGCTCAACAAAATGCCACACACCCAGGTGTAAGAAACAACATTGCCCAGGCTTGGTCTCAGCCCCTCACCTCGTCCCTGTCCCTGGGGGAGCAGGAGGGACACCCGAGGCCCACGGCCCTGAGACCCCTTTGCAAAAAGCCGGCTTCCCACGGAAAGAGTTTTCCTGAGGTGCAGACCCTATCCCAAGTGGTTGTGGCAAGGAAAAGCAAATGCCCTCCACTTCTCTGGAAGAAACCACAGTGCCCAGCCATGTTCTAAGCCCGCCCATCCTCCCTGGGCTTCTGGCAGCAGGAGTGAAAAGAGAGGAGCAGAGCAATGGGACCCGTTTGACAAAACCCGGCTTCCAACGGGAAAGTCTTTCTCCACGTGCAGACATGCTCCCAGGTGCCTGGGGCAAGGGGAAGGAAATGCCATACACTGACCTGGAAGAGACCACAGGGCCCAGGCACAGTCTGAACCCTTCCCTCAACCCGGCGGTTTTCCTAGCAGGAGTTCAACCCCAACGAACACAGCCCGGAGACCCCTGGGGCAAAAACGGCTTCCGACGATCAATAGGTGCTTACTGTGGAACACCTATCCCAAGTGGGGGAAGCAAGCTCAACAAAATGCCACACACCCAGGTGTAAGAAACAACATTGCCCAGGCATGGTCTAAGCCCCTCACCTCGTCCCTGTGCTTTGGGGAGCCGGAGGGACACCCGAGGCCAACGGCCCTGAGACCCCTTTGCAAAAAGCCGGCTTCCCACGGAAAGCGTTTTCCCAGGGTGCAGACCCTATCCCAAGTGGTTGTGGCAAGGTAAAGCAAATGCCCTCCACTTCTCTGGAAGAAACCACAGTGCCCAGACATGTTCTAAGCCCTCCCATCCTCCCTGGGCTTCTGACAGCAGGAGTGAAAAGAGAGGAGCAGAGCACTGGGACCCGTTTGACAAAACCCGGCTTCCCACCGGAAAGTCTTTCTCCACGTGCAGACATGCTCCCAGGTGACTGGGGCAAGGGGAAGGAAATGCCATACACTGACCTGGAAGAGACCACAGGGCCCAGGCACAGTCTGAACCCTTCCCTCAACCCGGCGGTTTTGCTAGCAGGAGTTCAACCCCAACGAACACAGCCCGGAGACCCCTGGGGCAAAAACGGCTTCCGACGAACAATAGGTGCTTGCTGTGGAACACCTATCCCAAGTGGGGGAAGCCAGCTCAACAAAATGCCACATACCCAGGTGTAAGAAACAACATTGCCCAGGCATGGTCTAAGCCCCTCACCTCGTCCCTGTGCTTTGGGGAGTCGGAGGGACACCCGAGGCCCACGGCCCTGAGACCCCTTTGCAAAAAGCCGGCTTCCCACGGAAAGAGTTTTCCTGAGGTGCAGACCCTATCCCAAGTGGTTGTGGCAAGGTAAAGCAAATGCCCTCCTCTTCTCTGGAAGAAACCACAGTGCCCAGCCATGTTCTAAGCCCTCCCATCCTCCCTGGACTTCTGGCAGCAGGAGTGAAAAGAGAGGAGCAGAGCACTGGGTCCCGTTTGACAGAACCCGGCTACCCACGGGAAAGTCTTTCTCCACGTGCAGACATGCTCCCAGGTGCCTGTGGCAAGAGGAAGGAAATGCCATACACTGACCTGGAAGAGACCACAGGGCCCAGGCACAGTCTGAACCCTTCCCTCAACCCGGCGGTTTTGCTAGCAGGAGTTCAACCCCAACGAACACAGCCCCGAGACCCCTGGGGCAAAAACGGCTTCAGACGATCAATAGGTGCTTGCTGTGGAACACCTATCCCAAGTGGGGGTAGCCAGCTCAACAAAATGCCACACACCCAGGTGTAAGAAACAACATTGCCCAGGCATGGTCTAAGCCCCTCACCTCGTCCCTGTGCTTTGGGGAGCCGGAGGGACAGCCGAGGCACACGGCCCTGAGACCCCTTTGCAAAAAGCCGGCTTCCCACGGAAACAGTTTTCCTGAGGTGCAGACCCTATCCCAAGTGGTTGTGGCAAGGTAAAGCAAATGCCCTCCACTTCTCTGGAAGAAACCACAGTGCCCAGCCATGTTCTAAGCCCTCCCATCCTCCCTGGGCTTCTGGCAGCAGGAGTGAAAAGAGAGGAGCAGAGCACTGGGACCCGTTTGACAAAACCCGGCTTCTCACGGGAAAGTCTTTCTCCACGTGCAGACATGCTCCCAGGTGCCTGGGGCAAGGGGAAGGAAATGCCATACACTGACCTGGAAGAGACCACAGGGCCCAGGCACAGTCTGAACCCTTCCCTCAACTCGGCGGTTTTGCTAGAAGGAGTTCAACCCCAACGAACACAGCCCGGAGACCCCTGGGGCAAAAACGGCTTCCGATGATCAATAGGTGCTTGCTGTGGAACACTCATCCCAAGTGGGGGAAGCCAGCTCAACAAAATGCCACACACCCAGGTGTAAGAAACAACATTGCCCAGGCTTGGTCTCAGCCCATCACCTCGTCCCTGTGCCTTGGGGAGCAGGAGGGACACCCGAGGCCCACGGCCCTGAGACCCCTTTGCAAAAAGCCGGCTTCCCACGGAAAGAGTTTTCCTGAGGTGCAGACCCTATCCCAAGTGGTTGTGGCAAGGAAAAGCAAATGCCCTCCACTTCTCTGGAAGAAACCACAGTGCCCAGCCATGTTCTAAGCCCGCCCATCCTCCCTGGGCTTCTGGCAGCAGGAGTGAAAAGAGAGGAGCAGAGCAATGGGACCCGTTTGACAAAACCCGGCTTCCAACGGGAAAGTCTTTCTCCACGTGCAGACATGCTCCCAGGTGCCTGGGGCAAGGGGAAGGAAATGCCATACACTGACCTGGAAGAGACCACAGGGCCCAGGCACAGTCTGAACCCTTCCCTCAACCCGGCGGTTTTGCTAGCAGGAGTTCAACCCCAACGAACACAGCCCGGAGACCCCTGGGGCAAAAACGGCTTCCGACGATCAATAGGTGCTTGCTGTGGAACACCTATCCCAAGTGGGGGAAGCCAGCGCAACAAAATGCCACACACCCAGGTGTAAGAAACAACATTACCCAGGCATGGTCTAAGCCCCTCACCTCGTCCCTGTGCTTTGGGGAGCCGGAGGGACAGCCGAAGCACAGGGCGCTGAGACCCCTTTGCAAAAAGCGGGCTTCCCACGGAGACAGTTTTCCTGAGGTGCAGACCCTATCCCAAGTGGTTGTGGCAAGGTAAAGCAGATGCCCTCCACTTCTCTGGAAGAAACCACAGTGCCCAGCCATGTTCTAAGCCCTCCCATCCTCCCTGGGCTTCTGGCAGCAGGAGTGAAAAGAGAGGAGCAGAGCACTGGGACCCGTTTGACAAAAACCGGCTTCCCACGGGAAAGTCTTTCTCCACGTGCAGACATGCTCCCAGGTGCCTGGGGCAAGGGGAAGGTAATGCCATACACTGACCTGGAAGAGAGCACAGGGCCCAGGCACAGTCTGAACCCTTCCCTCAACCCGGCGGTTTTGCTAGCAGGAGTTCAACCCCAACGAACACAGCCCGGAGACCCCTGAGGCAAAAACGGCTTCCGATGATCAGTAGGTGCTTGCTGTGGAACACCTATCCCAATTGGGGGTAGGCAGCTCAACAAAATGCCACACACCCAGTGTAAGAAACAACATTGCCCAGGCATGGTCTAAGCCCCTCACCTCGTCCCTGTGCTTTGGGGAGCCGGAGGGACAGCCGAGGCCCACGGCCCTGAGACTCCTTTGCAAAAAGCCGGCTTCCCACGGAAACAGTTTTCCTGAGGTGCAGACCCTATCCCAAGTGGTTGTGGCAAGGTAAAGCAGATGCCCTCCACTTCTCTGGAAGAAACCACAGTGCCCAACCATTTTCTAAGCCCTCCCATCCTCCCTGGGCTTCTGGCAGCAGGAGTGAAAAGAGAGGAGCAGAGCACTGGGACCCGTTTGACAAAACCCGGCTTCCCACGGGAAAGTCTTTCTCCGCGTGCAGACATGCTCCCAGGTGCCTGTGGCAAGGGGAAGGAAATGCCATACACTGACTTGGAAGAGACCACAGGGCCCAGGCACAGTCTGAACCCTTCCCTCAACCCGGCGGTTTTGCTAGCAGGAGTTCAACCCCAACGAACACAGCCCGGAGACCCCTGGGGCAAAAACGGCTTCCGACGAACAATAGGCGCTTGCTGTGGAACACCTATCCCAAGTAGGGGAAGCCAGCTCAACAAAATGCCACACACCCAGGTGTAAGAAACAACATTGCCCAGGCTTGGTCTAAGCCCCTCACCTCGTCCCTGTGCTTTGGGGAGCAGGAGGGACACCCGAGGCCCACGGCCCTGAGACCCCTTTGCAAAAAGCCGGCTTCCCATGGAAAGAGTTTTCCTGAGGTGCAGACCCTATCCCAAGTGGTTGTGGCAAGGTAAAGCAAATGCCCTCCACTTCTCTGGAAGAAACCAGAGTGCCCAGACATGTTCTAAGCCCGCCCATCCTCCCTGGGCTTCTGGCAGCAGGAGTGAAAAGAGAGGAGCAGAGCAATGGGACCCGTTTGACAAAACCCGGCTTCCAACGGGAAAGTCTTTCTCCACGTGCAGACATGCTCCCAGGTGCCTGTGGCAAGGGGAAGGAAATGCCATACACTGACCTGGAAGAGACCACAGGGCCCAGGCACAGTCTGAACCCTTCCCTCAACCCGGCGGTTTTGCTAGCAGGAGTTCAACCCCAACGAACACAGCCCGGAGACCCCTGGGGCAAAAACGGCTTCCGATGATCAATAGGTGCTTGCTGTGGAAAACTCATCCCAAGTGGGGGAAGCCAGCTCAACAAAATGCCACACACCCAGGTGTAAGAAACAACATTGCCCAGGCTTGGTCTCAGCCCCTCACCTCGTCCCTGTGCTGTGGGGAGCCGGAGGGAGAGCCGAGGCCCACGGCCCTGAGACCCCTTTGCAAAAAGCCGGCTTCCCACGGAAAGAGTTTTCCTGAGGTGCAGACCCTATCCCAAGTGGTTGTGGCAAGGAAAAGCAAATGCCCTCCACTTCTCTGGAAGAAACCACAGTGCCCAGCCATGTTCTAAGCCCGCCCATCCTCCCTGGGCTTCTGGCAGCAGGAGTGAAAAGAGAGGAGCAGAGCAATGGGACCCGTTTGACAAAACCCGGCTTCCAACGGGAAAGTCTTTCTCCACGTGCAGACATGCTCCCAGGTGCCTGGGGCAAGGGGAAGGAAATGCCATACACTGACCTGGAAGAGACCACAGGGCCCAGGCACAGTCTGAACCCTTCCCTCAACCCGGCGGTTTTCCTAGCAGGAGTTCAACCCCAACGAACACAGCCCGGAGACCCCTGGGGCAAAAACGGCTTCCGACGATCAATAGGTGCTTGCTGTGGAACACCTATCCCAAGTGGGGGAAGCCAGCTCAACAAAATGCCACACACCCAGGTGTAAGAAACAACATTGCCCAGGCATGGTCTAAGCCCCTCACCTCGTCCCTGTGCTTTGGGGAGCCGGAGGGACACCCGAGGCCAACGGCCCTGAGACCCCTTTGCAAAAAGCCGGCTTCCCACGGAAAGCGTTTTCCCAGGGTGCAGACCCTATCCCAAGTGGTTGTGGCAAGGTAAAGCAAATGCCCTCCACTTCTCTGGAAGAAACCACAGTGCCCAGCCATGTTCTAAGCCCTCCCATCCTCCCTGGGCTTCTGGCAGCAGGAGTGAAAAGAGAGGAGCAGAGCACTGGGACCCGTTTGACAAAACCCGGCTTCTCACGGGAAAGTCTTTCTCCACGTGCAGACATGCTCCCAGGTGCCTGGGGCAAGGGGAAGGAAATGCCATACACTGACCTGGAAGAGACCACAGGGCCCAGGCACAGTCTGAACCCTTCCCTCAACTCGGCGGTTTTGCTAGAAGGAGTTCAACCCCAACGAACACAGCCCGGAGACCCCTGGGGCAAAAACGGCTTCCGATGATCAATAGGTGCTTGCTGTGGAACACTCATCCCAAGTGGGGGAAGCCAGCTCAACAAAATGCCACACACCCAGGTGTAAGAAACAACATTGCCCAGGCTTGGTCTCAGCCCCTCACCTCGTCCCTGTGCTGTGGGGAGCCGGAGGGAGAGCCGAGGCCCACGGCCCTGAGACCCCTTTGCAAAAAGCCGGCTTCCCACGGAAAGAGTTTTCCTGAGGTGCAGACCCTATCCCAAGTGGTTGTGGCAAGGAAAAGCAAATGCCCTCCACTTCTCTGGAAGAAACCACAGTGCCCAGCCATGTTCTAAGCCCTCCCATCCTCCCTTGGCTTCTGGCAGCAGGACTGAAAAGAGAGGAGCAGAGCACTGGGACCCGTTTGACAAAACCCGGCTTCTCACGGGAAAGTCTTTCTCCACGTGCAGACATGCTCCCAGGTGCCTGTGGCAAGGGGAAGGAAATGCCATACACTGACCTGGAAGAGACCACAGGGCCCAGGCACAGTCTGAACCCTTCCCTCAACTCGGCGGTTTTGCTAGAAGGAGTTCAACCCCAACGAACACAGCCCGGAGACCCCTGGGGCAAAAACGGCTTCCGACGATCAATAGGTGCTTGCTGTGGAACACTCATCCCAAGTGGGGGAAGCCAGCTCAACAAAATGCCACACACCCAGGTGTAAGAAACAACATTGCCCAGGCTTGGTCTCAGCCCCTCACCTCGTCCCTGTGCTTTGGGGAGCAGGAGGGACACCCGAGGCCCACGGCCCTGAGACCCCTTTGCAAAAAGCCGGCTTCCCACGGAAAGAGTTTTCCTGAGGTGCAGACCCTATCCCAAGTGGTTGTGGCAAGGAAAACAAATGCCCTCCACTTCTCTGGAAGAAACCACAGTGCCCAGCCATGTTCTAAGCCCGCCCATCCTCCCTGGGCTTCTGGCAGCAGGAGTGAAAAGAGAGGAGCAGAGCAATGGGACCCGTTTGACAAAACCCGGCTTCCAACGGGAAAGTCTTTCTCCACGTGCAGACATGCTCCCAGGTGCCTGGGGCAAGGGGAAGGAAATGCCATACACTGACCTGGAAGAGACCACAGGGCCCAGGCACAGTCTGAACCCTTCCCTCAACCCGGCGGTTTTCCTAGCAGGAGTTCAACCCCAACGAACACAGCCCGGAGACCCCTGGGGAAAAACGGCTTCCGACGATCAATAGGTGCTTGCTGTGGAACACCTATCCCAAGGGGGGAAGCAAGCTCAACAAAATGCCACACACCCAGGTGTAAGAAACAACATTGCCCAGGCATGGTCTAAGCCCCTCACCTCGTCCCTGTGCTTGGGGAGCCGGAGGGACAACCGAGGCCAACGGCCCTGAGACCCCTTTGCAAAAAGCTGGCTTCCCACGGAAAGCGTTTTCCCAGGGTGCAGACCCTATCCCAAGTGGTTGTGGCAAGGTAAAGCAAATGCCCTCCACTTCTCTGGAAGAAACCACAGTGCCCAGCCATGTTCTAAGCCCTCCCATCCTCCCTGGGCTTCTGGCAGCAGGAGTGAAAAGAGAGGAGCAGAGCACTGGGACCCGTTTGACAAAACCCGGCTTCTCACGGGAAAGTCTTTCTCCACGTGCAGACATGCTCCCAGGTGCCTGGGGCAAGGGGAAGGAAATGCCATACACTGACCTGGAAGAGACCACAGGGCCCAGGCACAGTCTGAACCCTTCCCTCAACTCGGCGGTTTTGCTAGAAGGAGTTCAACCCCAACGAACACAGCCCGGAGACCCCTGGGGCAAAAACGGCTTCCGATGATCAATAGGTGCTTGCTGTGGAACACTCATCCCAAGTGGGGGAAGCCAGCTCAACAAAATGCCACACACCCAGGTGTAAGAAACAACATTGCCCAGGCTTGGTCTAAGCCCCTCACCTCGTCCCTGTGCTTTGGGGAGCAGGAGGGACACCCGAGGCCCACGGCCCTGAGACCCCTTTGCAAAAAGCCGGCTTCCCACGGAAAGAGTTTTCCTGAGGTGCAGACCCTATCCCAAGTGGTTGTGGCAAGGTAAAGCAAATGCCCTCCACTTCTCTGGAAGAAACCACAGTGCCCAGACATGTTCTAAGCCCGCCCATCCTCCCTGGGCTTCTGGCAGCAGGAGTGAAAAGAGAGGAGCAGAGCAATGGGACCCGTTTGACAAAACCCGGCTTCCCACGGGAAAGTCTTTCTCCACGTGCAGACATGCTCCCAGGTGCCTGTGGCAAGGGGAAGGAAATGCCATACACTGACCTGGAAGAGACCACAGGGCCCAGGCACAGTCTGAACCCTTCCCTCAACCCGGCGGTTTTGCTAGCAGGAGTTCAACCCCAACGAACACAGCCCGGAGACCCCTGGGGCAAAAACGGCATCCGACGAACAATAGGTGCTTGCTGTGGAACACCTATCCCAAGTGGGGGTAGCCAGCTCAACAAAATGCCACACACCCAGGTGTAAGAAACAACATTGCCCAGGCATGGTCTAAGCCCCTCACCTCGTCCCTGTGCTTTGGGGAGCCGGAGGGACAGCCGAGGCACACGGCCCTGAGACCCCTTTGCAAAAAGCCGGCTTCTCACGGAAACAGTTTTCCTGAGGTGCAGACCCTATCCCAAGTGGTTGTGGCAAGGTAAAGCAAATGCCCTCCACTTCTCTGGAAGAAACCACAGTGCCCAGCCATGTTCTAAGCCCTCCCATCCTCCCTGGGCTTCTGGCAGCAGGAGTGAAAAGAGAGGAGCAGAGCACGGGGACCCGTTTGACAAAAACCGGCTTCCCACGGAAAAGTCTTTCTCCACGTGCAGACATGCTCCCAGGTGCCTGTGGCAAGGGGAAGGTAATGCCATACACTGACCTGGAAGAGAGCACAGGGCCCAGGCACAGTCTGAACCCTTCCCTCAACCCGGCGGTTTTGCTAGCAGGAGTTCAACCCCAACGAACACAGCCCGGAGACCCCTGGGGCAAAAACGGCTTCCGAAGAACAATAGGTGCTTGCTGTGGAACACCTATCCCAAGTGGGGGTAGCCTGCTCAACAAAATGCCACACACCCAGTGTAAGAAACAACATTGCCCAGGCATGGTCTAAGCCCCTCACCTCGTCCCTGTGCTTTGGGGAGCCGGAGGGACAGCCGAAGCACACGGCGCTGAGACCCCTTTGCAAAAAGCGGGCTTCCCACGGAGACAGTTTTCCTGATGTGCAGACCCTATCCCAAGTGGTTGTGGCAAGGTAAAGCAAATGCCCTCCACTTCTCTGGAAGAAACCACAGTGCCCAGCCATGTTCTAAGCCCTCCCATCCTCCCTGGGCTTCTGGCAGCAGGAGTGAAAAGAGAGGAGCAGAGCACTGGGACCCGTTTGACAAAACCCGGCTTCTCACGGGAAAGTCTTTCTCCACGTGCAGACATGCTCCCAGGTGCCTGTGGCAAGGGGAAGGAAATGCCATACACTGACCTGGAAGAGACCACAGGGCCCAGGCACAGTCTGAACCCTTCCCTCAACTCGGCGGTTTTGCTAGAAGGAGTTCAACCCCAACGAACACAGCCCGGAGACCCCTGGGGCAAAAACGGCTTCCGATGATCAATAGGTGCTTGCTGTGGAACACTCATCCCAAGTGGGGGAAGCCAGCTCAACAAAATGCCACACACCCAGGTGTAAGAAACAACATTGCCCAGGCTTGGTCTCAGCCCCTCACCTCGTCCCTGTCCCTGGGGTGCAGGAGGGACACCCGAGGCCAACGGCCCTGAGACCCCTTTGCAAAAAGCCGGCTTCCCACGGAAAGCGTTTTCCCAGGGTGCAGACCCTATCCCAAGTGGTTGTGGCAAGGTAAAGCAAATGCCCTCCACTTCTCTGGAAGAAACCACAGTGCCCAGACATGTTCTAAGCCCTCCCATCCTCCCTGGGCTTCTGACAGCAGGAGTGAAAAGAGAGGAGCAGAGCACTGGGACCCGTTTGACAAAACCCGGCTTCCCACCGGAAAGTCTTTCTCCACGTGCAGACATGCTCCCAGGTGACGGGGGCAAGGGGAAGGAAATGCCATACACTGACCTGGAAGAGACCACAGGGCCCAGGCACAGTCTGAACCCTTCCCTCAACCCGGCGGTTTTGCTAGCAGGAGTTCAACCCCAACGAACACAGCCCGGAGACCCCTGGGGCAAAAACGGCTTCCGACGAACAATAGGTGCTTGCTGTGGAACACCTATCCCAAGTGGGGGAAGCCAGCTCAACAAAATGCCACATACCCAGGTGTAAGAAACAACATTGCCCAGGCATGGTCTAAGCCCCTCACCTCGTCCCTGTGCTTTGGGGAGTCGGAGGGACACCCGAGGCCCACGGCCCTGAGACCCCTTTGCAAAAAGCCGGCTTCCCACGGAAAGAGTTTTTCTGAGGTGCAGACCCTATCCCAAGTGGTTGTGGCAAGGTAAAGCAAATGCCCTCCTCTTCTCTGGAAGAAACCACAGTGCCCAGCCATGTTCTAAGCCCTCCCATCCTCCCTGGACTTCTGGCAGCAGGAGTGAAAAGAGAGGAGCAGAGCACTGGGTCCCGTTTGACAAAACCCGGGTTCCCACGGGAAAGTCTTTCTCCACGTGCAGACATGCTCCCAGGTGCCTGTGGCAAGGGGAAGGAAATGCCATACACTGACCTGGAAGAGACCACAGGGCCCAGGCACAGTCTGAACCCTTCCCTCAACCCGGCGGTTTTGCTAGCAGGAGTTCAACCCCAACGAACACAGCCCCGAGACCCCTGGGGCAAAAACGGCTTCAGACGATCAATAGGTGCTTGCTGTGGAACACTCATCCCAAGTGGGGGAAGCCAGCTCAACAAAATGCCACACACCCAGGTGTAAGAAACAACATTGCCCAGGCTTGGTCTAAGCCCCTCACCTCGTCCCTGTGCTTTGGGGAGCAGGAGGGACACCCGAGGCCCACGGCCCTGAGACCCCTTTGCAAAAAGCCGGCTTCCCACGAAAAGAGTTTTCCTGAGGTGCAGACCCTATCCCAAGTGGTTGTGGCAAGGTAAAGCAAATGCCCTCCACTTCTCTGGAAGAAACCAGAGTGCCCAGACATGTTCTAAGCCCGCCCATCCTCCCTGGGCTTCTGGCAGCAGGAGTGAAAAGAGAGGAGCAGAGCAATGGGACCCGTTTGACAAAACCCGGCTTCCAACGGGAAAGTCTTTCTCCACGTGCAGACATGCTCCCAGGTGCCTGTGGCAAGGGGAAGGAAATGCCATACACTGACCTGGAAGAGACCACAGGGCCCAGGCACAGTCTGAACCCTTCCCTCAACCCGGCGGTTTTGCTAGCAGGAGTTCAACCCCAACGAACACAGCCCGGAGACCCCTGGGGCAAAAACTGCTTCCGATGATCAATAGGTGCTTGCTGTGGAACACTCATCCCAAGTGGGGGAAGCCAGCTCAACAAAATGCCACACACCCAGGTGTAAGAAACAACATTGCCCAGGCTTGGTCTCAGCCCCTCACCTCGTCCCTGTGCTTTGGGGAGCAGGAGGGACACCCGAGGCCCACGGCCCTGAGACCCCTTTGCAAAAAGCCGGCTTCCCACGGAAAGAGTTTTCCTGAGGTGCAGACCCTATCCCAAGTGGTTGTGGCAAGGAAAAGCAAATGCCCTCCACTTCTCTGGAAGAAACCACAGTGCCCAGCCATGTTCTAAGCCCGCCCATCCTCCCTGGGCTTCTGGCAGCAGGAGTGAAAAGAGAGGAGCAGAGCAATGGGACCCGTTTGACAAAACCCGGCTTCCAACGGGAAAGTCTTTCTCCACGTGCAGACATGCTCCCAGGTGCCTGGGGCAAGGGGAAGGAAATGCCATACACTGACCTGGAAGAGACCACAGGGCCCAGGCACAGTCTGAACCCTTCCCTCAACCCGGCGGTTTTCCTAGCAGGAGTTCAACCCCAACGAACACAGCCCGGAGACCCCTGGGGCAAAAACGGCTTCCGACGATCAATAGGTGCTTGCTGTGGAACACCTATCCCAAGTGGGGGAAGCCAGCTCAACAAAATGCCACACACCCAGGTGTAAGAAACAACATTGCCCAGGCATGGTCTAAGCCCCTCACCTCGTCCCTGTGCTTTGGGGAGCCGGAGGGACACCCGAGGCCAACGGCCCTGAGACCCCTTTGCAAAAAGCCGGCTTCCCACGGAAAGCGTTTTCCCAGGGTGCAGACCCTATCCCAAGTGGTTGTGGCAAGGTAAAGCAAATGCCCTCCACTTCTCTGGAAGAAACCACAGTGCCCAGACATGTTCTAAGCCCTCCCATCCTCCCTGGGCTTCTGACAGCAGGAGTGAAAAGAGAGGAGCAGAGCACTGGGACCCGTTTGACAAAACCCGGCTTCCCACCGGAAAGTCTTTCTCCACGTGCAGACATGCTCCCAGGTGCCTGTGGCAAGGGGAAGGAAATGCCATACACTGACCTGGAAGAGACCACAGGGCCCAGGCACAGTCTGAACCCTTCCCTCAACCCGGCGGTTTTGCTAGCAGGAGTTCAACCCCAACGAACACAGCCCGGAGACCCCTGGGGCAAAAACGGCATCCGACGAACAATAGGTGCTTGCTGTGGAACACCTATCCCAAGTGGGGGTAGCCAGCTCAACAAAATGCCACACACCCAGGTGTAAGAAACAACATTGCCCAGGCATGGTCTAAGCCCCTCACCTCGTCCCTGTGCTTTGGGGAGCCGGAGGGACAGCCGAGGCACACGGCCCTGAGACCCCTTTGCAAAAAGCCGGCTTCCCACGGAAACAGTTTTCCTGAGGTGCAGACCCTATCCCAAGTGGTTGTGGCAAGGTAAAGCAAATGCCCTCCACTTCTCTGGAAGAAACCACAGTGCCCAGCCATGTTCTAAGCCCTCCCATCCTCCCTGGGCTTCTGGCAGCAGGAGTGAAAAGAGAGGAGCAGAGCACTGGGACCCGTTTGACAAAACCCGGCTTCTCACGGGAAAGTCTTTCTCCACGTGCAGACATGCTCCCAGGTGCCTGGGGCAAGGGGAAGGAAATGCCATACACTGACCTGGAAGAGACCACAGGGCCCAGGCACAGTCTGAACCCTTCCCTCAACTCGGCGGTTTTGCTAGAAGGAGTTCAACCCCAACGAACACAGCCCGGAGACCCCTGGGGCAAAAACGGCTTCCGATGATCAATAGGTGCTTGCTGTGGAACACTCATCCCAAGTGGGGGAAGCCAGCTCAACAAAATGCCACACACCCAGGTGTAAGAAACAACATTGCCCAGGCTTGGTCTCAGCCCCTCACCTCGTCCCTGTGCCTTGGGGAGCAGGAGGGACACCCGAGGCCCACGGCCCTGAGACCCCTTTGCAAAAAGCCGGCTTCCCACGGAAAGAGTTTTCCTGAGGTGCAGACCCTATCCCAAGTGGTTGTGGCAAGGAAAAGCAAATGCCCTCCACTTCTCTGGAAGAAACCACAGTGCCCAGCCATGTTCTAAGCCCGCCCATCCTCCCTGGGCTTCTGGCAGCAGGAGTGAAAAGAGAGGAGCAGAGCAATGGGACCCGTTTGACAAAACCCGGCTTCCAACGGGAAAGTCTTTCTCCACGTGCAGACATGCTCCCAGGTGCCTGGGGCAAGGGGAAGGAAATGCCATACACTGACCTGGAAGAGACCACAGGGCCCAGGCACAGTCTGAACCCTTCCCTCAACCCGGCGGTTTTGCTACCAGGAGTTCAACCCCAACGAACACAGCCCGGAGACCCCTGGGGCAAAAACGGCTTCCGACGATCAATAGGTGCTTGCTGTGGAACACCTATCCCAAGTGGGGGAAGCCAGCGCAACAAAATGCCACACACCCAGGTGTAAGAAACAACATTACCCAGGCATGGTCTAAGCCCCTCACCTCGTCCCTGTGCTTTGGGGAGCCGGAGGGACAGCCGAAGCACAGGGCGCTGAGACCCCTTTGCAAAAAGCGGGCTTCCCACGGAGACAGTTTTCCTGAGGTGCAGACCCTATCCCAAGTGGTTGTGGCAAGGTAAAGCAAATGCCCTCCACTTCTCTGGAAGAAACCACAGTGCCCAGCCATGTTCTAAGCCCTCCCATCCTCCCTGGGCTTCTGGCAGCAGGAGTGAAAAGAGAGGAGCAGAGCACTGGGACCCGTTTGACAAAAACCGGCTTCCCACGGGAAAGTCTTTCTCCACGTGCAGACATGCTCCCAGGTGCCTGGGGCAAGGGGAAGGTAATGCCATACACTGACCTGGAAGAGAGCACAGGGCCCAGGCACAGTCTGAACCCTTCCCTCAACCCGGCGGTTTTGCTAGCAGGAGTTCAACCCCAACGAACACAGCCCGGAGACCCCTGAGGCAAAAACGGCTTCCGATGATCAGTAGGTGCTTGCTGTGGAACACCTATCCCAATTGGGGGTAGGCAGCTCAACAAAATGCCACACACCCAGTGTAAGAAACAACATTGCCCAGGCATGGTCTAAGCCCCTCACCTCGTCCCTGTGCTTTGGGGAGCCGGAGGGACAGCCGAGGCCCACGGCCCTGAGACTCCTTTGCAAAAAGCCGGCTTCCCACGGAAACAGTTTTCCTGAGGTGCAGACCCTATCCCAAGTGGTTGTGGCAAGGTAAAGCAAATGCCCTCCACTTCTCTGGAAGAAACCACAGTGCCCAGACATGTTCTAAGCCCGCCCATCCTCCCTGGGCTTCTGGCAGCAGGAGTGAAAAGAGAGGAGCAGAGCACTGGGACCCGTTTGACAAAACCCGGCTTCCCACGGGAAAGTCTTTCTCCACGTGCAGACATGCTCCCAGGTGCCTGTGGCAAGGGGAAGGAAATGCCATACACTGACCTGGAAGAGACCACAGGGCCCAGGCACAGTCTGAACCCTTCCCTCAACCCGGCGGTTTTGCTAGCAGGAGTTCAACCCCAACGAACACAGCCCGGAGACCCCTGAGGCAAAAAAGGCTTCCGACGAACAATAAGCGCTTGCTGTGGAAAACCAATCCCAAGTGGGGGTAGCCAGCTCAACAAAATGCCACAAACCCAGGTGTAAGAAACAACATTGCCCAGGCATGGTCTAAGCCCCTCACCTCGTCCCTGTGCTTTGGGGAGCCGGAGCGACACCCCAGGCCCACGGACCTGAGACCCCTTTGCAAAAAGCCGGCTTCCCACGGATACAGTTTTCCTGAGGTGCAGACCCTATCCCAAGTGGTTGTGGCAAGGTAAAACAGATGCCCTCCACTTCTCTGGAAGAAATCACAGTGCCCAGCCATGTTCTAAGCCCTCCCATCCTCCCTGGGCTTCTGGCAGCAGGAGTGAAAAGAGAGGAGCAGAGCACGGGGACCCGTTTGACAAAACCCGGCTTCCCACGGGAAAGTCTTTCTCCGCGTGCAGACATGTCCCAGGTGCCTGTGGCAAGGGGAAGGAAATGCCATACACTGACCTGGAAGAGACCACAGGGCCCAGGCACAGTCTGAACCCTTCCCTCAACCCGGCGGTTTTGCTAGCAGGAGTTCAACCCCAACGAACACAGCCCGGAGACCCCTGGGGCAAAAACGGCTTCCGACGATCAATAGGTGCTTGCTGTGGAACACCTATCCCAAGTGGGGGTAGCCAGCTCAACAAAATGCCACACACCCAGGTGTAAGAAACAACATTGCCCAGGCATGGTCTAAGCCCCTCACCTCGTCCCTGTGCTTTGGGGATACGGAGGGACAGCCGAGGCACACGGCCCTGAGACCCCTTTGCAAAAAGCCGGCTTCCCACGGAAACAGTTTTCCTGAGGTGCAGACCCTATCCCAAGTGGTTGTGGCAAGGTAAAGCAAATGCCCTCCACTTCTCTGGAAGAAACCACAGTGCCCAGCCATGTTCTAAGCCCTCCCATCCTCCCTGGGTTTCTGGCAGCAGGAGTGAAAAGAGAGGAGCAGAGCACGGGGACCCGTTTGACAAAAACCGGCTTCCCACGGGAAAGTCTTTGTCCACGTGCAGACATGCTCCCAGGTACCTGTGGCAAGGGGAAGGAAATGCCATACACTGACCTGGAAGAGACCACGGGGCCCAGGCACAGTCTGAACCCTTCCCTCAACCCGGCGGTTTTGCTAGCAGGAGTTCAACCCCAACGAACACAGCCCGGAGACCCCTGAGGCAAAAAAGGCTACCGACGAACAATAAGCGCTTGCTGTGGAAAACCAATCCCAAGTGGGGGTAGCCAGCTCAACAAAATGCCACACACCCAGGTGTAAGAAACAACATTGCCCAGGCATGGTCTAAGCCCCTCACCTCGTCCCTGTGCTTTGGGGAGCCGGAGCGACACCCCAGGCCCAAGGCCCTGAGACCCCTTTGCAAAAAGCAGGCTTCCCACGGAAACAGTTTTCCTGAGGTGCAGACCCTATCCCAAGTGGTTGTGGCAAGGTAAAGCAGATGCCCTCCACTTCTCTGGAAGAAACCACAGTGCCCAACCATTTTCTAAGCCCTCCCAGACTCCCTGGGCTTCTGGCAGCAGGAGTGAAAAGAGACGAGCAGAGCACTGGGACCCGTTTGACAAAACCCGGCTTCCCACGGGAAAGTCTTTCTCCACGTGCAGACATGCTCCCAGGTGCCTGGGGAAGGTAAAGGAAATGCCATACACTGACCTGGAAGAAACCACAGGGCCCAGGCACAGTCTGAACCCTTCCCTCAACCCGGCGGTTTTGCTAGCAGGAGTTCAACCCCAACGAACACAGCCCGGAGACCTCTGGGGCAAAAACGGCTTCCGATGATCAGTAGGTGCTTGCTGTGGAACACCTATCCCAAGTGGGGGAAGCCAGCTCAACAAAATGCCACACACCCAGGTGTAAGAAACAACATTGCCCAGGCATAGTCTAAGCCCCTCACCTCGTCCCTGTGCTTTGGGGAGCAGGAGGGACACCCGAGGCCCACGGCCCTGAGACCCCTTTGCAAAAAGCCGGCTTCCCACGGAAAGAGTTTTCCTGAGGTGCAGACCCTATCCCAAGTGGTTGTGGCAAGGTAAAGCAAATGCCCTCCTCTTCTCTGGAAGAAACCACAGTGCCCAGCCATGTTCTAAGCCCTCCCATCCTCCCTGGGCTTCTGGCAGCAGGAGTGAAAAGAGAGGAGCAGAGCACTGGGACCCGTTTGACAAAACCCGGCTTCCCACGGGAAAGTCTTTCTCCGCGTGCAGACATGCTCCCAGGTGCCTGTGGCAAGGGGAAGGAAATGCCATACACTGACCTGGAAGAGACCACAGGGCCCAGGCACAGTCTGAACCCTTCCCTCAACCCGGCGGTTTTGCTAGCAGGAGTTCAACCCCAACGAACACAGCCCGGAGACCCCTGGGGCAAAAACGGCTTCCGAAGAACAATAGGTGCTTGCTGTGGAACACCTATCCCAAGTGGGGGTAGCCAGCTCAACAAAATGCCACACACCCAGTGTAAGAAACAACATTGCCCAGGCATGGTCTAAGCCCCTCACCTCGTCCCTGTGCTTTGGGGAGCCGGAGGGACAGCCGAAGCACACGGCGCTGAGACCCCTTTGCAAAAAGCGGGCTTCCCACGGAGACAGTTTTCCTGATGTGCAGACCCTATCCCAAGTGGTTGTGGCAAGGTAAAGCAAATGCCCTCCACTTCTCTGGAAGAAACCACAGTGCCCAGCCATGTTCTAAGCCCTCCCATCCTCCCTGGGCTTCTGGCAGCAGGAGTGAAAAGAGAGGAGCAGAGCACTGGGACCCGTTTGACAAAACCCGGCTTCCCACGGGAAAGTCTTTCTCCGCGTGCAGACATGCTCCCAGGTGCCTGTCGCAAGGGGAAGGAAATGCCATACACTGACCTGGAAGAGACCACAGGGCCCAGGCACAGTCTGAACCCTTCCCTCAACCCGGCGGTTTTGCTAGCAGGAGTTCAACCCCAAGGAACACAGCCCGGAGACCCCTGAGGCAAAAAAGGCTTCCGACGAACAATAAGCGCTTGCTGTGGAAAACCAATCCCAAGTGGGGGTAGCCAGCTCAACAAAATGCCACACACCCAGGTGTAAGAAACAACATTGCCCAGGCATGGTCTAAGCCCCTCACCTCGTCCCTGTGCTTTGGGGAGCCGGAGCGACACCCCAGGCCCACGGCCCTGAGACCCCTTTGCAAAAAGCAGGCTTCCCACGGAAACAGTTTTCCTGAGGTGCAGACCCTATCCCAAGTGGTTGTGGCAAGGTAAAGCAGATGCCCTCCACTTCTCTGGAAGAAACCACAGTGCCCAACCATTTTCTAAGCCCTCCCATCCTCCCTGGGCTTCTGGCAGCAGGAGTGAAAAGAGAGGAGCAGAGCACTGGGACCCGTTTGACAAAACCCAGGTTCCCACGGGAAAGTCTTTCTCCGCGTGCAGACATGCTCCCAGGTGCCTGTGGCAAGGGGAAGGAAATGCCATACACTGACTTGGAAGAGACCACAGGGCCCAGGCACAGTCTGAACCCTTCCCTCAACCCGGCGGTTTTGCTAGCAGGAGTTCAACCACAACGAACACAGCCCGGAGACCCCTGGGGCAAAAACGGCTTCCGACGAACAATAGGCGCTTGCTGTGGAACACCTATCCCAAGTAGGGGAAGCCAGCTCAACAAAATGCCACACACCCAGGTGTAAGAAACAACATTGCCCAGGCTTGGTCTAAGCCCCTCACCTCGTCCCTGTACTTTGGGGAGCCGGAGGGACAACCGAGGCCCACGAACCTGAGACCCCTTTGCAAAATGTCGGCTTCCCACGGAAACAGTTTTCCTGAGGTGCAGAACCTATCCCAAGTGGTTGTGGCAAGGTAAAGCAAATGCCCTCCACTTCTCTGGAAGAAACCACAGTGCCCAGCCATGTTCTAAGCCCTCCCATCCTCCCTGGGCTTCTGGCAGCAGGAGTGAAAAGAGAGGAGCAGAGCACTGGGACCCGTTTGACAAAACCCGGCTTCTCACGGGAAAGTCTTTCTCCACGTGCAGACATGCTCCCAGGTGCCTGGGGCAAGGGGAAGGAAATGCCATACACTGACCTGGAAGAGACCACAGGGCCCAGGCACAGTCTGAACCCTTCCCTCAACTCGGCGGTTTTGCTAGAAGGAGTTCAACCCCAACGAACACAGCCCGGAGACCCCTGGGGCAAAAACGGCTTCCGACGATCAATAGGTGCTTGCTGTGGAACACTCATCCCAAGTGGGGGTAGCCAGCTCAACAAAATGCCACACACCCAGGTGTAAGAAACAACATTGCCCAGGCTTGGTCTAAGCCCCTCACCTCGTCCCTGTGCTTTGGGGAGCAGGAGGGACACCCGAGGCCCACGGCCCTGAGACCCCTTTGCAAAAAGCCGGCTTCCCACGGAAAGAGTTTTCCTGAGGTGCAGACCCTATCCCAAGTGGTTGTGGCAAAGTAAAGCAAATGCCCTCCACTTCTCTGGGAGAAACCAGAGTGCCCAGACATGTTCTAAGCCCGCCCAACCTCCCTGGGCTTCTGGCAGCAGGAGTGAAAAGAGAGGAGCAGAGCAATGGGACCCGTTTGACAAAACCCGGCTTCCAACGGGAAGGTCTTTCTCCACGTGCAGACATGCTCCCAGGTGCCTGTGGCAAGGGGAAGGAAATGCCATACACTGACCTGGAAGAGACCACAGGGCCCAGGCACAGTCTGAACCCTTCCCTCAACCCGGCGGTTTTGCTAGCAGGAGTTCAACCCCAACGAACACAGCCCGGAGACCCCTGGGGCAAAAACGGCTTCCGATGATCAATAGGTGCTTGCTGTGGAACACTCATCCCAAGTGGGGGAAGCCAGCTCAACAAAATGCCACACACCCAGGTGTAAGAAACAACATTGCCCAGGCTTGGTCTCAGCCCCTCACCTCGTCCCTGTGCTTTGGGGAGCAGGAGGGACACCCGAGGCCCACGGCCCTGAGACCCCTTTGCAAAAAGCCGGCTTCCCACGGAAAGAGTTTTCCTGAGGTGCAGACCCTATCCCAAGTGGTTGTGGCAAGGAAAAGCAAATGCCCTCCACTTCTCTGGAAGAAACCACAGTGCCCAGCCATGTTCTAAGCCCGCCCATCCTCCCTGGGCTTCTGGCAGCAGGAGTGAAAAGAGAGGAGCAGAGCAATGGGACCCGTTTGACAAAACCCGGCTTCCAACGGGAAAGTCTTTCTCCACGTGCAGACATGCTCCCAGGTGCCTGGGGCAAGGGGAAGGAAATGCCATACACTGACCTGGAAGAGACCACAGGGCCCAGGCACAGTCTGAACCCTTCCCTCAACCCGGCGGTTTTCCTAGCAGGAGTTCAACCCCAACGAACACAGCCCGGAGACCCCTGGGGCAAAAACGGCTTCCGACGATCAATAGGTGCTTGCTGTGGAACACCTATCCCAAGTGGGGGAAGCCAGCTCAACAAAATGCCACACACCCAGGTGTAAGAAACAACATTGCCCAGGCATGGTCTAAGCCCCTCACCTCGTCCCTGTGCTTAGGGGAGCCGGAGGGACACCCGAGGCCAACGGCCCTGAGACCCCTTTGCAAAAAGCCGGCTTCCCACGGAAAGCGTTTTCCCAGGGTGCAGACCCTATCCCAAGTGGTTGTGGCAAGGTAAAGCAAATGCCCTCCACTTCTCTGGAAGAAACCACAGTGCCCAGCCATGTTCTAAGCCCTCCCATCCTCCCTGGGCTTCTGGCAGCAGGAGTGAAAAGAGAGGAGCAGAGCACTGGGACCCGTTTGACAAAACCCGGCTTCTCACGGGAAAGTCTTTCTCCACGTGCAGACATGCTCCCAGGTGCCTGGGGCAAGGGGAAGGAAATGCCATACACTGACCTGGAAGAGACCACAGGGCCCAGGCACAGTCTGAACCCTTCCCTCAACTCGGCGGTTTTGCTAGCAGGAGTTCAACCCCAACGAACACAGCCCGGAGACCCCTGGGGCAAAAACGGCTTCCGATGATCAATAGGTGCTTGCTGTGGAACACTCATCCCAAGTGGGGGAAGCCAGCTCAACAAAATGCCACACACCCAGGTGTAAGAAACAACATTGCCCAGGCTTGGTCTCAGCCCCTCACCTCGTCCCTGTGCTGTGGGGAGCCGGAGGGAGAGCCGAGGCCCACGGCCCTGAGACCCCTTTGCAAAAAGCCGGCTTCCCACGGATACAGTTTTCCTGAGGTGCAGACCCTATCCCAAGTGGTTGTGGCAAGGAAAAGCAAATGCCCTCCACTTCTCTGGAAGAAACCACAGTGCCCAGCCATGTTCTAAGCCCTCCCATCCTCCCTGGGCTTCTGGCAGCAGGAGTGAAAAGAGAGGAGCAGAGCACTGGGACCCGTTTGACAAAACCCGGCTTCTCACGGGAAAGTCTTTCTCCACGTGCAGACATGCTCCCAGGTGCCTGGGGCAAGGGGAAGGAAATGCCATACACTGACCTGGAAGAGACCACAGGGCCCAGGCACAGTCTGAACCCTTCCCTCAACCCGGCGGTTTTGCTAGCAGGAGTTCAACCCCAACGAACACAGCCCGGAGACCTCTGGGGCAAAAACGGCTTCCGATGATCAGTAGGTGTTTGCTGTGGAACACCTATCCCAAGTGGGGGAAGCCAGCTCAACAAAATGCCACACACCCAGGTGTAAGAAACAACATTGCCCAGGCATGGTCTAAGCCCCTCACCTCGTCCCTGTGCTTTGGGGAGCAGGAGGGACACCCGAGGCCCACGGCCCTGAGACCCCTTTGCAAAAAGCCGGCTTCCCACGGAAAGAGTTTTCCTGAGGTGCAGACCCTATCCCAAGTGGTTGTGGCAAGGTAAAGCAAATGCCCTCCTCTTCTCTGGAAGAAACCACAGTGCCCAGCCATGTTCTAAGCCCTCCCATCCTCCCTGGGCTTCTGGCAGCAGGAGTGAAAAGAGAGGAGCAGAGCACTGGGACCCGTTTGACAAAACCCGGCTTCCCACGGGAAAGTCTTTCTCCGCGTGCAGACATGCTCCCAGGTGCCTGTGGCAAGGGGAAGGAAATGCCATACACTGACCTGGAAGAGACCACAGGGCCCAGGCACAGTCTGAACCCTTCCCTCAACCCGGCGGTTTTGCTAGCAGGAGTTCAACCCCAACGAACACAGCCCGGAGACCCCTGGGGCAAAAACGGCTTCCGAAGAACAATAGGTGCTTGCTGTGGAACACCTATCCCAAGTGGGGGTAGCCAGCTCAACAAAATGCCACACACCCAGTGTAAGAAACAACATTGCCCAGGCATGGTCTAAGCCCCTCACCTCGTCCCTGTGCTTTGGGGAGCCGGAGGGACAGCCGAAGCACACGGCGCTGAGACCCCTTTGCAAAAAGCGGGCTTCCCACGGAGACAGTTTTCCTGATGTGCAGACCCTATCCCAAGTGGTTGTGGCAAGGTAAAGCAAATGCCCTCCACTTCTCTGGAAGAAACCACAGTGCCCAGCCATGTTCTAAGCCCTCCCATCCTCCCTGGGCTTCTGGCAGCAGGAGTGAAAAGAGAGGAGCAGAGCACTGGGACCCGTTTGACAAAACCCGGCTTCCCACGGGAAAGTCTTTCTCCGCGTGCAGACATGCTCCCAGATGCCTGGGGCAAGGGGAAGGAAATGCCATACACTGACCTGGAAGAGACCACAGGGCCCAGGCACAGTCTGAACCCTTCCCTCAACCCGGCGGTTTTGCTAGCAGGAGTTCAACCCCAACGAACACAGCCCGGAGACCCCTGAGGCAAAAACGGCTTCCGACGAACAATAGGTGCTTGCTGTGGAACACCTATCCCAAGTGGGGGAAGCCAGCTCAACAAAATGCCACACACCCAGGTGTAAGAAACAACATTGCCCAGGCATGGTCTAAGCCCCTCACCTCGTCCCTGTGCTTTGGGGATACGGAGGGACAGCCGAGGCACACGGCCCTGAGACCCCTTTGCAAAAAGCCGGCTTCCCACGGAAACAGTTTTCCTGAGGTGCAGACCCTATCCCAAGTGGTTGTGGCAAGGTAAAGCAAATGCCCTCCACTTCTCTGGAAGAAACCACAGTGCCCAGCCATGTTCTAAGCCCTCCCATCCTCCCTGGGCTTCTGGCAGCAGGAGTGAAAAGAGAGGAGCAGAGCACGGGGACCCGTTTGACAAAAACCGGCTTCCCACGGGAAAGTCTTTCTCCACGTGCAGACATGCTCCCAGGTACCTGTGGCAAGGGGAAGGAAATGCCATACACTGACCTGGAAGAGACCACAGGGCCCAGGCACAGTCTGAACCCTTCCCTCAACCCGGCGGTTTTGCTAGCAGGAGTTCAACCCCAACGAACACAGCCCGGAGACCCCTGAGGCAAAAAAGGCTTCCGACGAACAATAAGCGCTTGCTGTGGAAAACCAATCCCAAGTGGGGGTAGCCAGCTCAACAAAATGCCACACACCCAGGTGTAAGAAACAACATTGCCCAGGCATGGTCTAAGCCCCTCACCTCGTCCCTGTGCTTTGGGGAGCCGGAGCGACACCCCAGGCCCACGGCCCTGAGACCCCTTTGCAAAAAGCAGGCTTCCCACGGAAACAGTTTTCCTGAGGTGCAGACCCTATCCCAAGTGGTTGTGGCAAGGTAAAGCAGATGCCCTCCACTTCTCTGGAAGAAACCACAGTGCCCAACCATTTTCTAAGCCCTCCCATCCTCCCTGGGCTTCTGGCAGCAGGAGTGAAAAGAGAGGAGCAGAGCACTGGGACCCGTTTGACAAAACCCGGCTTCCCACGGGAAAGTCTTTCTCCGCGTGCAGACATGCTCCCAGGTGCCTGTGGCAAGGGGAAGGAAATGCCATACACTGACTTGGAAGAGACCACAGGGCCCAGGCACAGTCTGAACCCTTCCCTCAACCCGGCGGTTTTGCTAGCAGGAGTTCAACCCCAACGAACACAGCCCGGAGACCCCTGGGGCAAAAACGGCTTCCGACGATCAATAGGTGCTTGCTGTGGAACACCTATCCCAAGTGGGGGAAGCCAGCTCAACAAAATGCCACACACCCAGGTGTAAGCAACAACATTGCCCAGGCATGGTCTAAGCCCCTCACCTCGTCCCTGTGCTTTGGGGAGCCGGAGGGACACCCGAGGCCCACGGCCCTGAGACCCCTTTGCAAAAAGCCGGCTTCCCACGGAAAGCGTTTTCCCAGGGTGCAGACCCTATCCCAAGTGGTTGTGGCAAGGTAAAGCAAATGCCCTCCACTTCTCTGGAAGAAACCACAGTGCCCAGCCATGTTCTAAGCCCTCCCATCCTCCCTGGGCTTCTGGCAGCAGGAGTGAAAAGAGAGGAGCAGAGCACTGGGACCCGTTTGACAAAACCCGGCTTCTCACGGGAAAGTCTTTCTCCACGTGCAGACATGCTCCCAGGTGCCTGGGGCAAGGGGAAGGAAATGCCATACACTGACCTGGAAGAAACCACAGGGCCCAGGCACAGTCTGAACCCTTCCCTCAACCCGGCGGTTTTGCTAGCAGGAGTTCAACCCCAACGAACACAGCCCGGAGACCCCTGAGGCAAAAAAGGCTTCCGACGAACAATAAGCGCTTGCTGTGGAAAACCAATCCCAAGTGGGGGTAGCCAGCTCAACAAAATGCCACACACCGAGGTGTAAGAAACAACATTGCCCAGGCATGGTCTAAGCCCCTCACCTCATCCCTGTGCTTTGGGGAGCCGGAGCGACACCCCAGGCCCACGGCCCTGAGACCCCTTTGCAAAAAGCAGGCTTCCCACGGAAACAGTTTTCCTGAGGTGCAGACCCTATCCCAAGTGGTTGTGGCAAGGTAAAGCAGATGCCCTCCACTTCTCTGGAAGAAACCACAGTGCCCAACCATTTTCTAAGCCCTCCCATCCTCCCTGGGCTTCTGGCAGCAGGAGTGAAAAGAGAGGAGCAGAGCACTGGGACCCGTTTGACAAAACCCGGCTTCCCACGGGAAAGTCTTTCTCCGCGTGCAGACATGCTCCCAGGTGCCTGTGGCAAGGGGAAGGAAATGCCATACACTGACTTGGAAGAGACCACAGGGCCCAGGCACAGTCTGAACCCTTCCCTCAACCCGGCGGTTTTGCTAGCAGGAGTTCAACCCCAACGAACACAGCCCGGAGACCCCTGGGGCAAAAACGGCTTCCGACGAACATAGGCGCTTGCTGTGGAACACCTATCCCAAGTAGGGGAAGCCAGCTCAACAAAATGCCACACACCCAGGTGTAAGAAACAACATTGCCCAGGCTTGGTCTAAGCCCCTCACCTCGTCCCTGTGCTTTGGGGAGCAGGAGGGACACCCGAGGCCCATGGCCCTGAGACCCCTTTGCAAAAAGCCGGCTTCCCACGGAAAGAGTTTTCCTGAGGTGCAGACCCTATCCCAAGTGGTTGTGGCAAGGTAAAGCAAATGCCCTCCACTTCTCTGGAAGAAACCAGAGTGCCCAGACATGTTCTAAGCCCGCCCATCCTCCCTGGGCTTCTGGCAGCAGGAGTGAAAAGAGAGGAGCAGAGCAATGGGACCCGTTTGACAAAACCCGGCTACCAACGGGAAAGTCTTTCTCCTCGTGCAGACATGCTCCCATGTGCCTGTGGCAAGGGGAAGGAAATGCCATACACTGACCTGGAAGAGACCACAGGGCCCAGGCACAGTCTGAACCCTTCCCTCAACCCGGCGGTTTTGCTAGCAGGAGTTCAACCCCAACGAACACAGCCCGGAGACCCCTGGGGCAAAAACGGCTTCCGACGAACAATAGGTGCTTGCTGTGGAACACCTATCCCAAGTGGGGGTAGCCAGCTCAACAAAATGCCACACACCCAGGTGTAAGAAACAACATTGCCCAGGCATGGTCTAAGCCCCTCACCTCGTCCCTGTGCTTTGGGGAGCCGGAGGGACAGCCGAGGCACACGGCCCTGAGACCCCTTTGCAAAAAGCCGGCTTCCCACGGAAACAGTTTTCCTGAGGTGCAGACCCTATCCCAAGTGGTTGTGGCAAGGTAAAGCAAATGCCCTCCACTTCTCTGGAAGAAACCACAGTGCCCAGCCATGTTCTAAGCCCTCCCATCCTCCCTGGGCTTCTGGCAGCAGGAGTGAAAAGAGAGGAGCAGAGCACGGGGACCCGTTTGACAAAAACCGGCTTCCCACGGGAAAGTCTTTCTCCACGTGCAGACATGCTCCCAGGTGCCTGGGGCAAGGGGAAGGTAATGCCATACACTGACCTGGAAGAGAGCACAGGGCCCAGGCACAGTCTGAACCCTTCCCTCAACCCGGCGGTTTTGCTAGCAGGAGTTCAACCCCAACGAACATAGCCCGGAGACCCCTGGGGCAAAAACGGTTTCCGACGAACAATATGTGCTTGCTGTGGAACACCTATCCCAAGTGGGGGTAGCCAGCTCAACAAAATGCCACACACCCAGTGTAAGAAACAACATTGCCCAGGCATGGTCTAAGCCCCTCACCTCGTCCGTGTGCTTTGGGGAGCCGGAGGGACAGCCGAGGCACACGGCCCTGAGACCCCTTTGCAAAAAGCCGACTTCCCACGGAGACAGTTTTCCTGAGGTGCAGACCCTATCCCAAGTGGTTGTGGCAAGGTAAAGCAAATGCCCTCCACTTCTCTGGAAGAAACCACAGTGCCCAGCCATGTTCTAAGCCCTCCCATCCTCCCTGGGCTTCTGGCAGCAGGAGTGAAAAGAGAGGAGCAGAGCACGGGGAATCTTTTGACAAAATCCGGCTTCCCACGGGAAAGTCTTTGTCCACGTGCAGACATGCGCCCAGGTGCCTGGGGCAAGGGGAAGGAAAAGCCATACACTGACCTGGAAGAGACCACAGGGCCCAGGCACAGTCTGAACCCTTCCCTCAACCCGGCGGTTTTGCTAGCAGGAGTTCAACCCCAACGAACACAGCCCGGAGACCCCTGGGGCAAAAACGGCTTCCGACGAACAATAGGTGCTTGCTGTGGAACACCAATCCCAAGTGGGGGAAGCCAGCTCAACAAAATGCCACATAGCCAGGTGTAAGAAACAACATTGCCCAGGCATGGTCTAAGCCCCTCACCTCGTCCCTGTGCTTTGGGGAGTCGGAGGGACACCCGAGGCCCACGGCCCTGAGACCCCTTTGCAAAAAGCCGGCTTCCCACGGAAAGAGTTTTCCTGAGGTGCAGACCCTATCCCAAGTGGTTGTGGCAAGGTAAAGCAAATGCCCTCCTCTTCTCTGGAAGAAACCACAGTGCCCAGCCATGTTCTAAGCCCTCCCATCCTCCCTGGACTTCTGGCAGCAGGAGTGAAAAGAGAGGAGCAGAGCACTGGGACCCGTTTGACAAAACCCGGGTTCCCACGGGAAAGTCTTTCTCCACGTGCAGACATGCTCCCAGGTGCCTGTGGCAAGGGGAAGGAAATGCCATACACTGACCTGGAAGAGACCACAGGGCCCAGGCACAGTCTGAACCCTTCCCTCAACCCGGCGGTTTTGCTAGCAGGAGTTCAACCCCAACGAACACAGCCCCGAGACCCCTGGGGCAAAAACGGCTTCCGACGATCAATAGGTGCTTGCTGTGGAACACTCATCCCAAGTGGGGGAAGCCAGCTCAACAAAATGCCACACACCCAGGTGTAAGAAACAACATTGCCCAGGCATGGTCTAAGCCCCTCACCTCGTCCCTGTGCTTTGGGGAGTCGGAGGGACACCCGAGGCCCACGGCCCTGAGACCCCTTTGCAAAAAGCCGGCTTCCCACGGAAAGAGTTTTCCTGAGGTGCAGACCCTATCCCAAGTGGTTGTGGCAAGGTAAAGCAAATGCCCTCCACTTCTCTGGAAGAAACCAGAGTGCCCAGACATGTTCTAAGCCCGCCCATCCTCCCTGGGCTTCTGGCAGCAGGAGTGAAAAGAGAGGAGCAGAGCAATGGGACCCGTTTGACAAAACCCGGCTTCCAACGGGAAAGTCTTTCTCCACGTGCAGACATGCTCCCAGGTGCCTGTGGCAAGGGGAAGGAAATGCCATATACTGACCTGGAAGAGACCACAGGGCCCAGGCACAGTCTGAACCCTTCCCTCAACCCGGCGGTTTTGCTAGCAGGAGTTCAACCCCAACGAACACAGCCCGGAGACCCCTGGGGCAAAAACGGCTTCCGACGAACAATAGGTGCTTGCTGTGGAACACCTATCCCAAGTGGGGGTAGCCAGCTCAACAAAATGCCACACACCCAGGTGTAAGAAACAACATTGCCCAGGCATGGTCTAAGCCCCTCACCTCGTCCCTGCGTTTTGGGGAGCCGGAGGGACAGCCGAGGCACACGGCCCTGAGAACCCGTTGCAAAAAGCCGGCTTCCCACGGAAACAGTTTTCCTGAGGTGCAGACCCTATCCCAAGTGGTTGTGGCAAGGTAAAGCAAATGCCCTCCACTTCTCTGGAAGAAACCACAGTGCCCAGCCATGTTCTAAGCCCTCCCATCCTCCCTGGGCTTCTGGCAGCAGGAGTGAAAAGAGAGGAGCAGAGCACGGGGACCCGTTTGACAAAAACCGGCTTCCCACGGGAAAGTCTTTCTCCACGTGCAGACATGCTCCCAGGTGCCTGTGGCAAGGGGAAGGTAATGCCATACACTGACCTGGAAGAGAGCACACGGCCCAGGCACAGTCTGAACCCTTCCCTCACCCGGCGGTTTTGCTAGCAGGAGTTCAACCCCAACGAACACAGCCCGGAGACCCCTGGGGCAAAAACGGCTTCCGAAGAACAATAGGTGCTTGCTGTGGAACACCTATCCCAAGTGGGGGTAGCCTGCTCAACAAAATGCCACACACCCAGTGTAAGAAACAACATTGCCCAGGCATGGTCTAAGCCCCTCACCTCGTCCCTGTGCTTTGGGGAGCCGGAGGGACAACCGAAGCACACGGCGCTGAGACCCCTTTGCAAAAAGCGGGCTTCCCACGGAGACAGTTTTCCTGATGTGCAAACCCTATCCCAAGTGGTTGTGGCAAGGTAAAGCAAATGCCCTCCACTTCTCTGGAAGAAACCACAGTGCCCAGCCATGTTCTAAGCCCTCCCATCCTCCCTGGGCTTCTGGCAGCAGGAGTGAAAAGAGAGGAGCAGAGCACTGGGACCCGTTTGACAAAACCCGGCTTCTCACGGGAAAGTCTTTCTCCACGTGCAGACATGCTCCCAGGTGCCTGGGGCAAGGGGAAGGAAATGCCATACACTGACCTGGAAGAGACCACAGGGCCCAGGCACAGTCTGAACCCTTCCCTCAACTCGGCGGTTTTGCTAGAAGGAGTTCAACCCCAACGAACACAGCCCGGAGACCCCTGGGGCAAAAACTGCTTCCGATGATCAATAGGTGCTTGCTGTGGAACACTCATCCCAAGTGGGGGAAGCCAGCTCAACAAAATGCCACACACCCAGGTGTAAGAAACAACATTGCCAAGGCTTGGTCTCAGCCCCTCACCTCGTCCCTGTGTTTGGGGAGCAGGAGGGACACCCGAGGCCCACGGCCCTGAGACCCCTTTGCAAAAAGCCGGCTTCCCACGGAAAGAGTTTTCCTGAGGTGCAGACCCTATCCCAAGTGGTTGTGGCAAGGAAAAGCAAATGCCCTCCACTTCTCTGGAAGAAACCACAGTGCCCAGCCATGTTCTAAGCCCGCCCATCCTCCCTGGGCTTCTGGCAGCAGGAGTGAAAAGAGAGGAGCAGAGCAATGGGACCCGTTTGACAAAACCCGGCTTCCAACGGGAAAGTCTTTCTCCACGTGCAGACATGCTCCCAGGTGCCTGGGGCAAGGGGAAGGAAATGCCATACACTGACCTGGAGGAGACCACAGGGCCCAGGCACAGTCTGAACCCTTCCCTCAACCCGGCGGTTTTCCTAGCAGGAGTTCAACCCCAACGAACACAGCCCGGAGACCCCTGGGGCAAAAACGGCTTCCGACGTACAATAGGTGCTTGCTGTGGAACACCTATCCCAAGTGGGGGAAGCCAGCTCAACAAAATGCCACACACCCAGGTGTAAGAAACAACATTGCCCAGGCATGGTCTAAGCCCCTCACCTCGTCCCTGTGCTTTGGGGAGCCGGAGGGACACCCGAGGCCAACGGCCCTGAGACCCCTTTGCAAAAAGCCGGCTTCCCACGGAAAGCGTTTTCCCAGGGTGCAGACCCTATCCCAAGTGGTTGTGGCAAGGTAAAGCAAATGCCCTCCACTTCTCTGGAAGAAACCACAGTGCCCAGATATGTTCTAAGCCCTCCCTTCCTCCCTGGGCTTCTGACAGCAGGAGTGAAAAGAGAGGAGCAGAGCACTGGGACCCGTTTGACAAAACCCGGCTTCCCACGGGAAAGTCTTTCTCCACGTGCAGACATGCTCCCAGGTGCCTGGGGCAAGGGGAAGGAAATGCCATACACTGACCTGGAAGAGACCACAGGGCCCAGGCACAGTCTGAACCCTTCCCTCAACCCGGCGGTTTTGCTAGCAGGAGTTCAACCCCAACGAACACAGCCCGGAGACCCCTGGGGCAAAAACGGCTTCCGACGAACAATAGGTGCTTGCTGTGGAACACCTATCCCAAGTGGGGGAAGCCAGCTCAACAAAATGCCACACACCCAGGTGTAAGAAACAACATTGCCCAGGCATGGTCTAAGCCCCTCACCTCGTCCCTGTGCTTTGGGGATACGGAGGGACAGCCGAGGCACACGGCCCTGAGACCCCTTTGCAAAAAGCCGGCTTCCCACGGAAACAGTTTTCCTGAGGTGCAGACCCTATCCCAAGTGGTTGTGGCAAGGTAAAGCAAATGCCCTCCACTTCTCTGGAAGAAACCACAGTGCCCAGCCATGTTCTAAGCCCTCCCATCCTCCCTGGGCTTCTGGCAGCAGGAGTGAAAAGAGAGGAGCAGAGCACGGGGACCCGTTTGACAAAAACCGGCTTCCCACGGGAAAGTCTTTCTCCACGTGCAGACATGCTCCCAGGTACCTGTGGCAAGGGGAAGGAAATGCCATACACTGACCTGGAAGAGACCACAGGGCCCAGGCACAGTCTGAACCCTTCCCTCAACCCGGCGGTTTTGCTAGCAGGAGTTCAACCCCAACGAACACAGCCCGGAGACCCCTGAGGCAAAAAAGGCTTCCGACGAACAATAAGCGCTTGCTGTGGAAAACCAATCCCAAGTGGGGGTAGCCAGCTCAACAAAATGCCACACACCCAGGTGTAAGAAACAACATTGCCCAGGCATGGTCTAAGCCCCTCACCTCGTCCCTGTGCTTTGGGGAGCCGGAGCGACACCCCAGGCCCACGGCCCTGAGACCCCTTTGCAAAAAGCAGGCTTCCCACGGAAACAGTTTTCCTGAGGTGCAGACCCTATCCCAAGTGGTTGTGGCAAGGTAAAGCAGATGCCCTCCACTTCTCTGGAAGAAACCACAGTGCCCAACCATTTTCTAAGCCCTCCCATCCTCCCTGGGCTTCTGGCAGCAGGAGTGAAAAGAGAGGAGCAGAGCACTGGGACCCGTTTGACAAAACCCGGCTTCCCACGGGAAAGTCTTTCTCCGCGTGCAGACATGCTCCCAGGTGCCTGTGGCAAGGGGAAGGAAATGCCATACACTGACTTGGAAGAGACCACAGGGCCCAGGCACAGTCTGAACCCTTCCCTCAACCCGGCGGTTTTGCTAGCAGGAGTTCAACCCCAACGAACACAGCCCGGAGACCCCTGGGGCAAAAACGGCTTCCGACGATCAATAGGTGCTTGCTGTGGAACACCTATCCCAAGTGGGGGAAGCCAGCTCAACAAAATGCCACACACCCAGGTGTAAGCAACAACATTGCCCAGGCATGGTCTAAGCCCCTCACCTCGTCCCTGTGCTTTGGGGAGCCGGAGGGACACCCGAGGCCCACGGCCCTGAGACCCCTTTGCAAAAAGCCGGCTTCCCACGGAAAGCGTTTTCCCAGGGTGCAGACCCTATCCCAAGTGGTTGTGGCAAGGTAAAGCAAATGCCCTCCACTTCTCTGGAAGAAACCACAGTGCCCAGCCATGTTCTAAGCCCTCCCATCCTCCCTGGGCTTCTGGCAGCAGGAGTGAAAAGAGAGGAGCAGAGCACTGGGACCCGTTTGACAAAACCCGGCTTCTCACGGGAAAGTCTTTCTCCACGTGCAGACATGCTCCCAGGTGCCTGGGGCAAGGGGAAGGAAATGCCATACACTGACCTGGAAGAAACCACAGGGCCCAGGCACAGTCTGAACCCTTCCCTCAACCCGGCGGTTTTGCTAGCAGGAGTTCAACCCCAACGAACACAGCCCGGAGACCCCTGAGGCAAAAAAGGCTTCCGACGAACAATAAGCGCTTGCTGTGGAAAACCAATCCCAAGTGGGGGTAGCCAGCTCAACAAAATGCCACACACCGAGGTGTAAGAAACAACATTGCCCAGGCATGGTCTAAGCCCCTCACCTCATCCCTGTGCTTTGGGGAGCCGGAGCGACACCCCAGGCCCACGGCCCTGAGACCCCTTTGCAAAAAGCAGGCTTCCCACGGAAACAGTTTTCCTGAGGTGCAGACCCTATCCCAAGTGGTTGTGGCAAGGTAAAGCAGATGCCCTCCACTTCTCTGGAAGAAACCACAGTGCCCAACCATTTTCTAAGCCCTCCCATCCTCCCTGGGCTTCTGGCAGCAGGAGTGAAAAGAGAGGAGCAGAGCACTGGGACCCGTTTGACAAAACCCGGCTTCCCACGGGAAAGTCTTTCTCCGCGTGCAGACATGCTCCCAGGTGCCTGTGGCAAGGGGAAGGAAATGCCATACACTGACTTGGAAGAGACCACAGGGCCCAGGCACAGTCTGAACCCTTCCCTCAACCCGGCGGTTTTGCTAGCAGGAGTTCAACCCCAACGAACACAGCCCGGAGACCCCTGGGGCAAAAACGGCTTCCGACGAACATAGGCGCTTGCTGTGGAACACCTATCCCAAGTAGGGGAAGCCAGCTCAACAAAATGCCACACACCCAGGTGTAAGAAACAACATTGCCCAGGCTTGGTCTAAGCCCCTCACCTCGTCCCTGTGCTTTGGGGAGCAGGAGGGACACCCGAGGCCCATGGCCCTGAGACCCCTTTGCAAAAAGCCGGCTTCCCACGGAAAGAGTTTTCCTGAGGTGCAGACCCTATCCCAAGTGGTTGTGGCAAGGTAAAGCAAATGCCCTCCACTTCTCTGGAAGAAACCAGAGTGCCCAGACATGTTCTAAGCCCGCCCATCCTCCCTGGGCTTCTGGCAGCAGGAGTGAAAAGAGAGGAGCAGAGCAATGGGACCCGTTTGACAAAACCCGGCTACCAACGGGAAAGTCTTTCTCCTCGTGCAGACATGCTCCCATGTGCCTGTGGCAAGGGGAAGGAAATGCCATACACTGACCTGGAAGAGACCACAGGGCCCAGGCACAGTCTGAACCCTTCCCTCAACCCGGCGGTTTTGCTAGCAGGAGTTCAACCCCAACGAACACAGCCCGGAGACCCCTGGGGCAAAAACGGCTTCCGACGAACAATAGGTGCTTGCTGTGGAACACCTATCCCAAGTGGGGGTAGCCAGCTCAACAAAATGCCACACACCCAGGTGTAAGAAACAACATTGCCCAGGCATGGTCTAAGCCCCTCACCTCGTCCCTGTGCTTTGGGGAGCCGGAGGGACAGCCGAGGCACACGGCCCTGAGACCCCTTTGCAAAAAGCCGGCTTCCCACGGAAACAGTTTTCCTGAGGTGCAGACCCTATCCCAAGTGGTTGTGGCAAGGTAAAGCAAATGCCCTCCACTTCTCTGGAAGAAACCACAGTGCCCAGCCATGTTCTAAGCCCTCCCATCCTCCCTGGGCTTCTGGCAGCAGGAGTGAAAAGAGAGGAGCAGAGCACGGGGACCCGTTTGACAAAAACCGGCTTCCCACGGGAAAGTCTTTCTCCACGTGCAGACATGCTCCCAGGTGCCTGGGGCAAGGGGAAGGTAATGCCATACACTGACCTGGAAGAGAGCACAGGGCCCAGGCACAGTCTGAACCCTTCCCTCAACCCGGCGGTTTTGCTAGCAGGAGTTCAACCCCAACGAACATAGCCCGGAGACCCCTGGGGCAAAAACGGTTTCCGACGAACAATATGTGCTTGCTGTGGAACACCTATCCCAAGTGGGGGTAGCCAGCTCAACAAAATGCCACACACCCAGTGTAAGAAACAACATTGCCCAGGCATGGTCTAAGCCCCTCACCTCGTCCGTGTGCTTTGGGGAGCCGGAGGGACAGCCGAGGCACACGGCCCTGAGACCCCTTTGCAAAAAGCCGACTTCCCACGGAGACAGTTTTCCTGAGGTGCAGACCCTATCCCAAGTGGTTGTGGCAAGGTAAAGCAAATGCCCTCCACTTCTCTGGAAGAAACCACAGTGCCCAGCCATGTTCTAAGCCCTCCCATCCTCCCTGGGCTTCTGGCAGCAGGAGTGAAAAGAGAGGAGCAGAGCACGGGGAATCTTTTGACAAAATCCGGCTTCCCACGGGAAAGTCTTTGTCCACGTGCAGACATGCGCCCAGGTGCCTGGGGCAAGGGGAAGGAAAAGCCATACACTGACCTGGAAGAGACCACAGGGCCCAGGCACAGTCTGAACCCTTCCCTCAACCCGGCGGTTTTGCTAGCAGGAGTTCAACCCCAACGAACACAGCCCGGAGACCCCTGGGGCAAAAACGGCTTCCGACGAACAATAGGTGCTTGCTGTGGAACACCAATCCCAAGTGGGGGAAGCCAGCTCAACAAAATGCCACATAGCCAGGTGTAAGAAACAACATTGCCCAGGCATGGTCTAAGCCCCTCACCTCGTCCCTGTGCTTTGGGGAGTCGGAGGGACACCCGAGGCCCACGGCCCTGAGACCCCTTTGCAAAAAGCCGGCTTCCCACGGAAAGAGTTTTCCTGAGGTGCAGACCCTATCCCAAGTGGTTGTGGCAAGGTAAAGCAAATGCCCTCCTCTTCTCTGGAAGAAACCACAGTGCCCAGCCATGTTCTAAGCCCTCCCATCCTCCCTGGACTTCTGGCAGCAGGAGTGAAAAGAGAGGAGCAGAGCACTGGGACCCGTTTGACAAAACCCGGGTTCCCACGGGAAAGTCTTTCTCCACGTGCAGACATGCTCCCAGGTGCCTGTGGCAAGGGGAAGGAAATGCCATACACTGACCTGGAAGAGACCACAGGGCCCAGGCACAGTCTGAACCCTTCCCTCAACCCGGCGGTTTTGCTAGCAGGAGTTCAACCCCAACGAACACAGCCCCGAGACCCCTGGGGCAAAAACGGCTTCCGACGATCAATAGGTGCTTGCTGTGGAACACTCATCCCAAGTGGGGGAAGCCAGCTCAACAAAATGCCACACACCCAGGTGTAAGAAACAACATTGCCCAGGCATGGTCTAAGCCCCTCACCTCGTCCCTGTGCTTTGGGGAGTCGGAGGGACACCCGAGGCCCACGGCCCTGAGACCCCTTTGCAAAAAGCCGGCTTCCCACGGAAAGAGTTTTCCTGAGGTGCAGACCCTATCCCAAGTGGTTGTGGCAAGGTAAAGCAAATGCCCTCCACTTCTCTGGAAGAAACCAGAGTGCCCAGACATGTTCTAAGCCCGCCCATCCTCCCTGGGCTTCTGGCAGCAGGAGTGAAAAGAGAGGAGCAGAGCAATGGGACCCGTTTGACAAAACCCGGCTTCCAACGGGAAAGTCTTTCTCCACGTGCAGACATGCTCCCAGGTGCCTGTGGCAAGGGGAAGGAAATGCCATATACTGACCTGGAAGAGACCACAGGGCCCAGGCACAGTCTGAACCCTTCCCTCAACCCGGCGGTTTTGCTAGCAGGAGTTCAACCCCAACGAACACAGCCCGGAGACCCCTGGGGCAAAAACGGCTTCCGACGAACAATAGGTGCTTGCTGTGGAACACCTATCCCAAGTGGGGGTAGCCAGCTCAACAAAATGCCACACACCCAGGTGTAAGAAACAACATTGCCCAGGCATGGTCTAAGCCCCTCACCTCGTCCCTGCGTTTTGGGGAGCCGGAGGGACAGCCGAGGCACACGGCCCTGAGAACCCGTTGCAAAAAGCCGGCTTCCCACGGAAACAGTTTTCCTGAGGTGCAGACCCTATCCCAAGTGGTTGTGGCAAGGTAAAGCAAATGCCCTCCACTTCTCTGGAAGAAACCACAGTGCCCAGCCATGTTCTAAGCCCTCCCATCCTCCCTGGGCTTCTGGCAGCAGGAGTGAAAAGAGAGGAGCAGAGCACGGGGACCCGTTTGACAAAAACCGGCTTCCCACGGGAAAGTCTTTCTCCACGTGCAGACATGCTCCCAGGTGCCTGTGGCAAGGGGAAGGTAATGCCATACACTGACCTGGAAGAGAGCACACGGCCCAGGCACAGTCTGAACCCTTCCCTCACCCGGCGGTTTTGCTAGCAGGAGTTCAACCCCAACGAACACAGCCCGGAGACCCCTGGGGCAAAAACGGCTTCCGAAGAACAATAGGTGCTTGCTGTGGAACACCTATCCCAAGTGGGGGTAGCCTGCTCAACAAAATGCCACACACCCAGTGTAAGAAACAACATTGCCCAGGCATGGTCTAAGCCCCTCACCTCGTCCCTGTGCTTTGGGGAGCCGGAGGGACAACCGAAGCACACGGCGCTGAGACCCCTTTGCAAAAAGCGGGCTTCCCACGGAGACAGTTTTCCTGATGTGCAAACCCTATCCCAAGTGGTTGTGGCAAGGTAAAGCAAATGCCCTCCACTTCTCTGGAAGAAACCACAGTGCCCAGCCATGTTCTAAGCCCTCCCATCCTCCCTGGGCTTCTGGCAGCAGGAGTGAAAAGAGAGGAGCAGAGCACTGGGACCCGTTTGACAAAACCCGGCTTCTCACGGGAAAGTCTTTCTCCACGTGCAGACATGCTCCCAGGTGCCTGGGGCAAGGGGAAGGAAATGCCATACACTGACCTGGAAGAGACCACAGGGCCCAGGCACAGTCTGAACCCTTCCCTCAACTCGGCGGTTTTGCTAGAAGGAGTTCAACCCCAACGAACACAGCCCGGAGACCCCTGGGGCAAAAACTGCTTCCGATGATCAATAGGTGCTTGCTGTGGAACACTCATCCCAAGTGGGGGAAGCCAGCTCAACAAAATGCCACACACCCAGGTGTAAGAAACAACATTGCCAAGGCTTGGTCTCAGCCCCTCACCTCGTCCCTGTGTTTGGGGAGCAGGAGGGACACCCGAGGCCCACGGCCCTGAGACCCCTTTGCAAAAAGCCGGCTTCCCACGGAAAGAGTTTTCCTGAGGTGCAGACCCTATCCCAAGTGGTTGTGGCAAGGAAAAGCAAATGCCCTCCACTTCTCTGGAAGAAACCACAGTGCCCAGCCATGTTCTAAGCCCGCCCATCCTCCCTGGGCTTCTGGCAGCAGGAGTGAAAAGAGAGGAGCAGAGCAATGGGACCCGTTTGACAAAACCCGGCTTCCAACGGGAAAGTCTTTCTCCACGTGCAGACATGCTCCCAGGTGCCTGGGGCAAGGGGAAGGAAATGCCATACACTGACCTGGAGGAGACCACAGGGCCCAGGCACAGTCTGAACCCTTCCCTCAACCCGGCGGTTTTCCTAGCAGGAGTTCAACCCCAACGAACACAGCCCGGAGACCCCTGGGGCAAAAACGGCTTCCGACGTACAATAGGTGCTTGCTGTGGAACACCTATCCCAAGTGGGGGAAGCCAGCTCAACAAAATGCCACACACCCAGGTGTAAGAAACAACATTGCCCAGGCATGGTCTAAGCCCCTCACCTCGTCCCTGTGCTTTGGGGAGCCGGAGGGACACCCGAGGCCAACGGCCCTGAGACCCCTTTGCAAAAAGCCGGCTTCCCACGGAAAGCGTTTTCCCAGGGTGCAGACCCTATCCCAAGTGGTTGTGGCAAGGTAAAGCAAATGCCCTCCACTTCTCTGGAAGAAACCACAGTGCCCAGATATGTTCTAAGCCCTCCCTTCCTCCCTGGGCTTCTGACAGCAGGAGTGAAAAGAGAGGAGCAGAGCACTGGGACCCGTTTGACAAAACCCGGCTTCCCACGGGAAAGTCTTTCTCCACGTGCAGACATGCTCCCAGGTGCCTGGGGCAAGGGGAAGGAAATGCCATACACTGACCTGGAAGAGACCACAGGGCCCAGGCACAGTCTGAACCCTTCCCTCAACCCGGCGGTTTTGCTAGCAGGAGTTCAACCCCAACGAACACAGCCCGGAGACCCCTGGGGCAAAAACGGCTTCCGACGAACAATAGGTGCTTGCTGTGGAACACCTATCCCAAGTGGGGGAAGCCAGCTCAACAAAATGCCACATACCCAGGTGTAAGAAACAACATTTCCCAGGCATGGTCTAAGCCCCTCACCTCGTCCCTGTGCTTTGGGGAGTCGGAGGGACACCCGAGGCATACGGCCCTGAAACCCCTTTGCAAAAAGCCGGCTTCCCACGGAAAGAGTTTTCCTGAGGTGCAGACCCTATCCCAAGTGGTTGTGGCAAGGTAAAGCAAATGCCCTCCTCTTCTCTGGAAGAAACCACAGTGCCCAGCCATGTTCTAAGCCCTCCCATCCTCCCTGGACTTCTGGCAGCAGGAGTGAAAAGAGAGGAGCAGAGCACTGGGACCCGTTTGACAAAACCCGGGTTCCCACGGGAAAGTCTTTCTCCACGTGCAGACATACTCCCAGGTGCCTGTGGCAAGGGGAAGGAAATGCCATACACTGACCTGAAAGAGACCACAGGGCCCAGGCACAGTCTGAACCCTTCCCTCAACCCGGCGGTTTTGCTAGCAGGAGTTCAACCCCAACGAACACAGCCCCGAGACCCCTGGGGCAAAAACGGCTTCAGACGATCAATAGGTGCTTGCTGTGGAACACTCATCCCAAGTGGGGGAAGCCAGCTCAACAAAATGCCACACACCCAGGTGTAAGAAACAACATTGCCCAGGCTTGGTCTCAGCCCCTCACCTCGTCCCTGTGCTTTGGGGAGTCGGAGGGACACCCGAGGCCCACGGCCCTGAGACCCCTTTGCAAAAAGCCGGCTTCCCACGGAAAGAGTTTTCCTGAGGTGCAGACCCTATCCCAAGTGGTTGTGGCAAGGTAAAGCAAATGCCCTCCTCTTCTCTGGAAGAAACCACAGTGCCCAGCCATGTTCTAAGCCCTCCCATCCTCCCTGGACTTCTGGCAGCAGGAGTGAAAAGAGAGGAGCAGAGCACGGGGACCCGTTTGACAAAACCCGGGTTCCCACGGGAAAGTCTTTCTCCACGTGCAGACATGCTCCCAGGTGCCTGTGGCAAGGGGAAGGAAATGCCATACACTGACCTGGAAGAGACCACAGGGCCCAGGCACAGTCTGAACCCTTCCCTCAACCCGGCGGTTTTGCTAGCAGGAGTTCAACCCCAACGAACACAGCCCCGAGACCCCTGGGGCAAAAACGGCTTCAGACGATCAATAGGTGCTTGCTGTGGAACACTCATCCCAAGTGGGGGAAGCCAGCTCAACAAAATGCCACACACCCAGGTGTAAGAAACAACATTGCCCAGGCTTGGTCTAAGCCCCTCACCTCGTCCCTGTGCTTTGGGGAGCAGGAGGGACACCCGAGGCCCACGGCCCTGAGACCCCTTTGCAAAAAGCCGGCTTCCCACGGAAAGAGTTTTCCTGAGGTGCAGACCCTATCCCAAGTGGTTGTGGCAAGGTAAAGCAAATGCCCTCCACTTCTCTGGAAGAAACCAGAGTGCCCAGACATGTTCTAAGCCCGCCCATCCTCCCTGGGCTTCTGGCAGCAGGAGTGAAAAGAGAGGAGCAGAGCAATGGGACCCGTTTGACAAAACCCGGCTACCAACGGGAAAGTCTTTCTCCACGTGCAGACATGCTCCCATGTGCCTGTGGCAAGGGGAAGGAAATGCCATACACTGACCTGGAAGAGACCACAGGGCCCAGGCACAGTCTGAACCCTTCCCTCAACCCGGCGGTTTTGCTAGCAGGAGTTCAACCCCAACGAACACAGCCCGGAGACCCCTGGGGCAAAAACGGCTTCCGACGAACAATAGGTGCTTGCTGTGGAACACCTATCCCAAGTGGGGGTAGCCAGCTCAACAAAATGCCACACACCCAGGTGTAAGAAACAACATTGCCCAGGCATGGTCTAAGCCCCTCACCTCGTCCCTGTGCTTTGGGGAGCCGGAAGGACAGCCGAGGCACACGGCCCTGAGACCCCTTTGCAAAAAGCCGGCTTCCCACGGAAACAGTTTTCCTGAGGTGCAGACCCTATCCCAAGTGGTTGTGGCAAGGTAAAGCAAATGCCCTCCACTTCTCTGGAAGAAACCACAGTGCCCAGCCATGTTCTAAGCCCTCCCATCCTCCCTGGGCTTCTGGCAGCAGGAGTGAAAAGAGAGGAGCAGAGCACGGGGACCCGTTTGACAAAAACCGGCTTCCCACGGGAAAGTCTTTCTCCACGTGCAGACATGCTCCCAGGTGCCTGGGGCAAGGGGAAGGTAATGCCATACACTGACCTGGAAGAGAGCACAGGGCCCAGGCACAGTCTGAACCCTTCCCTCAACCCGGCGGTTTTGCTAGCAGGAGTTCAACCCCAACGAACATAGCCCGGAGACCCCTGGGGCAAAAACGGTTTCCGACGAACAATATGTGCTTGCTGTGGAACACCTATCCCAAGTGGGGGTAGCCAGCTCAACAAAATGCCACACACCCAGTGTAAGAAACAACATTGCCCAGGCATGGTCTAAGCCCCTCACCTCGTCCGTGTGCTTTGGGGAGCCGGAGGGACAGCCGAGGCACACGGCCCTGAGACCCCTTTGCAAAAAGCCGACTTCCCACGGAGACAGTTTTCCTGAGGTGCAGACCCTATCCCAAGTGGTTGTGGCAAGGTAAAGCAAATGCCCTCCACTTCTCTGGAAGAAACCACAGTGCCCAGCCATGTTCTAAGCCCTCCCATCCTCCCTGGGCTTCTGGCAGCAGGAGTGAAAAGAGAGGAGCAGAGCACGGGGAATCTTTTGACAAAAACCGGCTTCCCACGGGAAAGTCTTTGTCCACGTGCAGACATGCGCCCAGGTGCCTGGGGCAAGGGGAAGGAAAAGCCATACACTGACCTGGAAGAGACCACAGGGCCCAGGCACAGTCTGAACCCTTCCCTCAACCCGGCGGTTTTGCTAGCAGGAGTTCAACCCCAACGAACACAGCCCGGAGACCCCTGGGGCAAAAACGGCTTCCGACGAACAATAGGTGCTTGCTGTGGAACACCAATCCCAAGTGGGGGAAGCCAGCTCAACAAAATGCCACATAGCCAGGTGTAAGAAACAACATTGCCCAGGCATGGTCTAAGCCCCTCACCTCGTCCCTGTGCTTTGGGGAGTCGGAGGGACACCCGAGGCCCACGGCCCTGAGACCCCTTTGCAAAAAGCCGGCTTCCGACGGAAAGAGTTTTCCTGAGGTGCAGACCCTATCCCAAGTGGTTGTGGCAAGGTAAAGCAAATGCCCTCCTCTTCTCTGGAAGAAACCACAGTGCCCAGCCATGTTCTAAGCCCTCCCATCCTCCCTGGACTTCTGGCAGCAGGAGTGAAAAGAGAGGAGCAGAGCACTGGGACCCGTTTGACAAAACCCGGGTTCCCACGGGAAAGTCTTTCTCCACGTGCAGACATGCTCCCAGGTGCCTGTGGCAAGGGGAAGGAAATGCCATACACTGACCTGGAAGAGACCACAGGGCCCAGGCACAGTCTGAACCGTTCCCTCAACCCGGCGGTTTTGCTAGCAGGAGTTCAACCCCAACGAACACAGCCCCGAGACCCCTGGGGCAAAAACGGCTTCCGACGATCAATAGGTGCTTGCTGTGGAACACTCATCCCAAGTGGGGGAAGCCAGCTCAACAAAATGCCACACACCCAGGTGTAAGAAACAACATTGCCCAGGCTTGGTCTAAGCCCCTCACCTCGTCCCTGTGCTTTGGGGAGTCGGAGGGACACCCGAGGCCCACGGCCCTGAGACCCCTTTGCAAAAAGCCGGCTTCCCACGGAAAGAGTTTTCCTGAGGTGCAGACCCTATCCCAAGTGGTTGTGGCAAGGTAAAGCAAATGCCCTCCACTTCTCTGGAAGAAACCAGAGTGCCCAGACATGTTCTAAGCCCGCCCATCCTCCCTGGGCTTCTGGCAGCAGGAGTGAAAAGAGAGGAGCAGAGCAATGGGACCCGTTTGACAAAACCCGGCTTCCAACGGGAAAGTCTTTCTCCACGTGCAGACATGCTCCCAGGTGCCTGTGGCAAGGGGAAGGAAATGCCATATACTGACCTGGAAGAGACCACAGGGCCCAGGCACAGTCTGAACCCTTCCCTCAACCCGGTGGTTTTGCTAGCAGGAGTTCAACCCCAACGAACACAGCCCGGAGACCCCTGGGGCAAAAACGGCTTCCGACGAACAATAGGTGCTTGCTGTGGAACACCTATCCCAAGTGGGGGTAGCCAGCTCAACAAAATGCCACACACCCAGGTGTAAGAAACAACATTGCCCAGGCATGGTCTAAGCCCCTCACCTCGTCCCTGTGTTTTGGGGAGCCGGAGGGACAGCCGAGGCACACGGCCCTGAGAACCCGTTGCAAAAAGCCGGCTTCCCACGGAAACAGTTTTCCTGAGGTGCAGACCCTATCCCAAGTGGTTGTGGCAAGGTAAAGCAAATGCCCTCCACTTCTCTGGAAGAAACCACAGTGCCCAGCCATGTTCTAAGCCCTCCCATCCTCCCTGGGCTTCTGGCAGCAGGAGTGAAAAGAGAGGAGCAGAGCACGGGGACCCGTTTGACAAAAACCGGCTTCCCACGGGAAAGTCTTTCTCCACGTGCAGACATGCTCCCAGGTGCCTGTGGCAAGGGGAAGGTAATGCCATACACTGACCTGGAAGAGAGCACAGGGCCCAGGCACAGTCTGAACCCTTCCCTCAACCCGGCGGTTTTGCTAGCAGGAGTTCAACCCCAACGAACACAGCCCGGAGACCCCTGGGGCAAAAACGGCTTCCGAAGAACAATAGGTGCTTGCTGTGGAACACCTATCCCAAGTGGGGGTGGCCTGCTCAACAAAATGCCACACACCCAGTGTAAGAAACAACATTGCCCAGGCATGGTCTAAGCCCCTCACCTCGTCCCTGTGCTTTGGGGAGCCGGAGGGACAGCCGAAGCACACGGCGCTGAGACCCCTTTGCAAAAAGCGGGCTTCCCACGGAGACAGTTTTCCTGATGTGCAAACCCTATCCCAAGTGGTTGTGGCAAGGTAAAGCAAATGCCCTCCACTTCTCTGGAAGAAACCACAGTGCCCAGCCATGTTCTAAGCCCTCCCATCCTCCCTGGGCTTCTGGCAGCAGGAGTGAAAAGAGAGGAGCAGAGCACTGGGACCCGTTTGACAAAACCCGGCTTCTCACGGGAAAGTCTTTCTCCACGTGCAGACATGCTCCCAGGTGCCTGGGGCAAGGGGAAGGAAATGCCATACACTGACCTGGAAGAGACCACAGGGCCCAGGCACAGTCTGAACCCTTCCCTCAACTCGGCGGTTTTGCTAGAAGGAGTTCAACCCCAACGAACACAGCCCGGAGACCCCTGGGGCAAAAACTGCTTCCGATGATCAATAGGTGCTTGCTGTGGAACACTCATCCCAAGTGGGGGAAGCCAGCTCAACAAAATGCCACACACCCAGGTGTAAGAAACAACATTGCCAAGGCTTGGTCTCAGCCCCTCACCTCGTCCCTGTGTTTGGGGAGCAGGAGGGACACCCGAGGCCCACGGCCCTGAGACCCCTTTGCAAAAAGCCGGCTTCCCACGGAAAGAGTTTTCCTGAGGTGCAGACCCTATCCCAAGTGGTTGTGGCAAGGAAAAGCAAATGCCCTCCACTTCTCTGGAAGAAACCACAGTGCCCAGCCATGTTCTAAGCCCGCCCATCCTCCCTGGGCTTCTGGCAGCAGGAGTGAAAAGAGAGGAGCAGAGCAATGGGACCCGTTTGACAAAACCCGGCTTCCAATGGGAAAGTCTTTCTCCACGTGCAGACATGCTCCCAGGTGCCTGGGGCAAGGGGAAGGAAATGCCATACACTGACCTGGAAGAGACCACAGGGCCCAGGCACAGTCTGAACCCTTCCCTCAACCCGGCGGTTTTCCTAGCAGGAGTTCAACCCCAACGAACACAGCCCGGAGACCCCTGGGGCAAAAACGGCTTCCGACGTACAATAGGTGCTTGCTGTGGAACACCTATCCCAAGTGGGGGAAGCCAGCTCAACAAAATGCCACACACCCAGGTGTAAGAAACAACATTGCCCAGGCATGGTCTAAGCCCCTCACCTCGTCCCTGTGCTTTGGGGAGCCGGAGGGACACCCGAGGCCAACGGCCCTGAGACCCCTTTGCAAAAAGCCGGCTTCCCACGGAAAGAGTTTTCCTGAGGTGCAGACCCTATCCCAAGTGGTTGTGGCAAGGTAAAGCAAATGCCCTCCACTTCTCTGGAAGAAACCACAGTGCCCAGACATGTTCTAAGCCCTCCCATCCTCCCTGGGCTTCTGACAGCAGGAGTGAAAAGAGAGGAGCAGAGCACTGGGACCCGTTTGACAAAACCCGGCTTCCCACGGGAAAGTCTTTCTCCACGTGCAGACATGCTCCCAGGTGCCTGGGGCAAGGGGAAGGAAATGCCATACACTGACCTGGAAGAGACCACAGGGCCCAGGCACAGTCTGAACCCTTCCCTCAACCTGGCGGTTTTGCTAGCAGGAGTTCAACCCCAACGAACACAGCCCGGAGACCCCTGGGGCAAAAACGGCTTCCGACGAACAATAGGTGCTTGCTGTGGAACACCTATCCCAAGTGGGGGAAGCCAGCTCAACAAAATGCCACATACCCAGGTGTAAGAAACAACATTGCCCAGGCATGGTCTAAGCCCCTCACCTCGTCCCTGTGCTTTGGGGAGTCGGAGGGACACCCGAGGCCCACGGCCCTGAGACCCCTTTGCAAAAAGCCGGCTTCCCACGGAAAGAGTTTTCCTGAGGTGCAGACCCTATCCCAAGTGGTTGTGGCAAGGTAAAGCAAATGCCCTCCTCTTCTCTGGAAGAAACCACAGTGCCCAGCCATGTTCTAAGCCCTCCCATCCTCCCTGGACTTCTGGCAGCAGGAGTGAAAAGAGAGGAGCAGAGCACTGGGACCCGTTTGACAAAACCCGGGTTCCCACGGGAAAGTCTTTCTCCACGTGCAGACATGCTCCCAGGTGCCTGTGGCAAGGGGAAGGAAATGCCATACACTGACCTGGAAGAGACCACAGGGCCCAGGCACAGTCTGAACCCTTCCCTCAACCCGGCGGTTTTGCTAGCAGGAGTTCAACCCCAACGAACACAGCCCCGAGACCCCTGGGGCAAAAACGGCTTCCGACGATCAATAGGTGCTTGCTGTGGAACACTCATCCCAAGTGGGGGAAGCCAGCTCAACAAAATGCCACACACCCAGGTGTAAGAAACAACATTGCCCAGGCATGGTCTAAGCCCCTCACCTCGTCCCTGTGCTTTGGGGAGCAGGAGGGACACCCGAGGCCCACGGCCCTGAGACCCCTTTGCAAAAAGCCGGCTTCCCACGGAAAGAGTTTTCCTGAGGTGCAGACCCTATCCCAAGTGGTTGTGGCAAGGTAGAGCAAATGCCCTCCACTTCTCTGGAAGAAACCACAGTGCCCAGACATGTTCTAAGCCCGCCCATCCTCCCTGGGCTTCTGGCAGCAGGAGTGAAAAGAGAGGAGCAGAGCAATGGGACCCGTTTGACAAAACCCGGCTTCCAACGGGAAAGTCTTTCTCCACGTGCAGACATGCTCCCAGGTGCCTGTGGCAAGGGGAAGGAAATGCCATATACTGACCTGGAAGAGACCACAGGGCCCAGGCACAGTCTGAACCCTTCCCTCAACCCGGCGGTTTTGCTAGCAGGAGTTCAACCCCAACGAACACAGCCCGGAGACCCCTGGGGCAAAAACGGCTTCCGACGAACAATAGGTGCTTGCTGTGGAACACCTATCCCAAGTGGGGGTAGCCAGCTCAACAAAATGCCACACACCTAGGTGTAAGAAACAACATTGCCCAGGCATGGTCTAAGCCCCTCACCTCGTCCCTGTGCTTTGGGGAGCCGGAGGGACACCCGAGTCCCATGGCCCTGAGAACCCTTTGCAAAAAGCCGGCTTCCCACGGAAACAGTTTTCCTGAGGTGCAGACCCTATCCCAAGTGGTTGTGGCAAGGTAAAGCAAATGCCCTCCACTTCTCTGGAAGAAACCACAGTGCCCAGCCATGTTCTAAGCCCTCCCATCCTCCCTGGGCTTCTGGCAGCAGGAGTGAAAAGAGAGGAGCAGAGCACGGGGACCCGTTTGACAAAAACCGGCTTCCCACGGGAAAGTCTTTCTCCACGTGCAGACATGCTCCCAGGTGCCTGTGGCAAGGGGAAGGTAATGCCATACACTGACCTGGAAGAGAGCACAGGGCCCAGGCACAGTCTGAACCCTTCCCTCAACCCGGCGGTTTTGCTAGCAGGAGTTCAACCCCAACGAACACAGCCCGGAGACCCCTGGGGCAAAAACGGCTTCCGAAGAACAATAGGTGCTTGCTGTGGAACACCCTTCCCAAGTGGGGGTAGCCTGCTCAACAAAATGCCACACACCCAGTGTAAGAAACAACATTGCCCAGGCATGGTCTAAGCCCCTCACCTCGTCCCTGTGCTTTGGGGAGCCGGAGGGACAGCCGAAGCACAAGGCGCTGAGACCCCTTTGCAAAAAGCGGGCTTCCCACGGAGACAGTTTTCCTGATGTGCAGACCCTATCCCAAGTGGTTGTGGCAAGGTAAAGCAAATGCCCTCCACTTCTCTGGAAGAAACCACAGTGCCCAGCCATGTTCTAAGCCCTCCCATCCTCCCTGGGCTTCTGGCAGCAGGAGTGAAAAGAGAGGAGCAGAGCACTGGGACCCGTTTGACAAAACCCGGCTTCTCACGGGAAAGTCTTTCTCCACGTGCAGACATGCTCCCAGGTGCCTGGGGCAAGGGGAAGGAAATGCCATACACTGACCTGGAAGAGACCACAGGGCCCAGGCACAGTCTGAACCCTTCCCTCAACTCGGCGGTTTTGCTAGAAGGAGTTCAACCCCAACGAACACAGCCCGGAGACCCCTGGGGCAAAAACTGCTTCCGATGATCAATAGGTGCTTGCTGTGGAACACTCATCCCAAGTGGGGGAAGCCAGCTCAACAAAATGCCACACACCCAGGTGTAAGAAACAACATTGCCCAGGCTTGGTCTCAGCCCCTCACCTCGTCCCTGTGTTTGGGGAGCAGGAGGGACACCCGAGGCCCACGGCCCTGAGACCCCTTTGCAAAAAGCCGGCTTCCCACGGAAAGAGTTTTCCTGAGGTGCAGACCCTATCCCAAGTGGTTGTGGCAAGGAAAAGCAAATGCCCTCCACTTCTCTGGAAGAAACCACAGTGCCCAGCCATGTTCTAAGCCCGCCCATCCTCCCTGGGCTTCTGGCAGCAGGAGTGAAAAGAGAGGAGCAGAGCAATGGGACCCGTTTGACAAAACCCGGCTTCCAACGGGAAAGTCTTTCTCCACGTGCAGACATGCTCCCAGGTGCCTGGGGCAAGGGGAAGGAAATGCCATACACTGACCTGGAAGAGACCACAGGGCCCAGGCACAGTCTGAACCCTTCCCTCAACCCGGCGGTTTTGCTAGCAGGAGTTCAACCCCAACGAACACAGCCCGGAGACCTCTGGGGCAAAAACGGCTTCCGATGATCAGTAGGTGCTTGCTGTGGAACACCTATCCCAAGTGGGGGAAGCCAGCTCAACAAAATGCCACACACCCAGGTGTAAGAAACAACATTGCCCAGGCATGGTCTAAGCCCCTCACCTCGTCCCTGTGCTTTGGGGAGCAGGAGGGACACCCGAGGCCCACGGCCCTGAGACCCCTTTGCAAAAAGCCGGCTTCCCACGGAAAGAGTTTTCCGGAGGTGCAGACCCTATCCCAAGTGGTTGTGGCAAGGTAAAGCAAATGCCCTCCTCTTCTCTGGAAGAAACCACAGTGCCCAGCCATGTTCTAAGCCCTCCCATCCTCCCTGGGCTTCTGGCAGCAGGAGTGAAAAGAGAGGAGCAGAGCACTGGGACCCGTTTGACAAAACCCGGCTTCCCACGGGAAAGTCTTTCTCCGCGTGCAGACATGCTCCCAGGTGCCTGTGGCAAGGGGAAGGAAATGCCATACACTGACCTGGAAGAGACCACAGGGCCCAGGCACAGTCTGAACCCTTCCCTCAACCCGGCGGTTTTGCTAGAAGGAGTTCAACCCCAACGAACACAGCCCGGAGACCCCTGGGGCAAAAACGGCTTCCGACGATCAATAGGTGCTTGCTGTGGAACACTCATCCCAAGTGGGGGAAGCCAGCTCAACAAAATGCCACACACCCAGGTGTAAGAAACAACATTGCCCAGGCTTGGTCTCAGCCCCTCACCTCGTCCCTGTGCTTTGGGGAGCAGGAGGGACACCCGAGGCCCACGGCCCTGAGACCCCTTTGCAAAAAGCCGGCTTCCCACGGAAAGAGTTTTCCTGAGGTGCAGACCCTATCCCAAGTGGTTGTGGCAAGGAAAACAAATGCCCTCCACTTCTCTGGAAGAAACCACAGTGCCCAGCCATGTTCTAAGCCCGCCCATCCTCCCTGGGCTTCTGGCAGCAGGAGTGAAAAGAGAGGAGCAGAGCAATGGGACCCGTTTGACAAAACCCGGCTTCCAACGGGAAAGTCTTTCTCCACGTGCAGACATGCTCCCAGGTGCCTGGGGCAAGGGGAAGGAAATGCCATACACTGACCTGGAAGAGACCACAGGGCCCAGGCACAGTCTGAACCCTTCCCTCAACCCGGCGGTTTTCCTAGCAGGAGTTCAACCCCAACGAACACAGCCCGGAGACCCCTGGGGCAAAAACGGCTTCCGACGATCAATAGGTGCTTGCTGTGGAACACCTATCCCAAGTGGGGGAAGCAAGCTCAACAAAATGCCACACACCCAGGTGTAAGAAACAACATTGCCCAGGCATGGTCTAAGCCCCTCACCTCGTCCCTGTGCTTTGGGGAGCCGGAGGGACAACCGAGGCCAACGGCCCTGAGACGCCTTTGCAAAAAGCCGGCTTCCCACGGAAAGCGTTTTCCCAGGGTGCAGACCCTATCCCAAGTGGTTGTGGCAAGGTAAAGCAAATGCCCTCCACTTCTCTGGAAGAAACCACAGTGCCCAGCCATGTTCTAAGCCCTCCCATCCTCCCTGGGCTTCTGGCAGCAGGAGTGAAAAGAGAGGAGCAGAGCACTGGGACCCGTTTGACAAAACCCGGCTTCTCACGGGAAAGTCTTTCTCCACGTGCAGACATGCTCCCAGGTGCCTGGGGCAAGGGGAAGGAAATGCCATACACTGACCTGGAAGAGACCACAGGGCCCAGGCACAGTCTGAACCCTTCCCTCAACTCGGCGGTTTTGCTAGAAGGAGTTCAACCCCAACGAACACAGCCCGGAGACCCCTGGGGCAAAAACGGCTTCCGATGATCAATAGGTGCTTGCTGTGGAACACTCATCCCAAGTGGGGGAAGCCAGCTCAACAAAATGCCACACACCCAGGTGTAAGAAACAACATTGCCCAGGCTTGGTCTAAGCCCCTCACCTCGTCCCTGTGCTTTGGGGAGCAGGAGGGACACCCGAGGCCCACGGCCCTGAGACCCCTTTGCAAAAAGCCGGCTTCCCACGGAAACAGTTTTCCTGAGGTGCAGACCCTATCCCAAGTGGTTGTGGCAAGGTAAAGCAAATGCCCTCCACTTCTCTGGAAGAAACCACAGTGCCCTGACATGTTCTAAGCCCGCCCATCCTCCCTGGGCTTCTGGCAGCAGGAGTGAAAAGAGAGGAGCAGAGCAATGGGACCCGTTTGACAAAACCCGGCTTCCCACGGGAAAGTCTTTCTCCACGTGCAGACATGCTCCCAGGTGCCTGTGGCAAGGGGAAGGAAATGCCATACACTTACCTGGAAGAGACCACAGGGCCCAGGCACAGTCTGAACCCTTCCCTCAACCCGGCGGTTTTGCTAGCAGGAGTTCAACCCCAACGAACACAGCCCGGAGACCCCTGGGGCAAAAACGGCATCCGACGAACAATAGGTGCTTGCTGTGGAACACCTATCCCAAGTGGGGGTAGCCAGCTCAACAAAATGCCACACACCCAGGTGTAAGAAACAACATTGCCCAGGCATGGTCTAAGCCCCTCACCTCGTCCCTGTGCTTTGGGGAGCCGGAGGGACAGCCGAGGCACACGGCCCTGAGACCCCTTTGCAAAAAGCCGGCTTCCCACGGAAACAGTTTTCCTGAGGTGCAGACCCTATCCCAAGTGGTTGTGGCAAGGTAAAGCAAATGCCCTCCACTTCTCTGGAAGAAACCACAGTGCCCAGCCATGTTCTAAGCCCTCCCATCCTCCCTGGGCTTCTGGCAGCAGGAGTGAAAAGAGAGGAGCAGAGCACGGGGACCCGTTTGACAAAAACCGGCTTCCCACGGGAAAGTCTTTCTCCACGTGCAGACATGCTCCCAGGTGCCTGTGGCAAGGGGAAGGTAATGCCATACACTGACCTGGAAGAGAGCACAGGGCCCAGGCACAGTCTGAACCCTTCCCTCAACCCGGCGGTTTTGCTAGCAGGAGTTCAACCCCAACGAACACAGCCCGGAGACCCCTGGGGCAAAAACGGCTTCCGAAGAACAATAGGTGCTTGCTGTGGAACACCTATCCCAAGTGGGGGTAGCCTGCTCAACAAAATGCCACACACCCAGTGTAAGAAACAACATTGCCCAGGCATGGTCTAAGCCCCTCACCTCGTCCCTGTGCTTTGGGGAGCCGGAGGGACAGCCGAAGCACACGGCGCTGAGACCCCTTTGCAAAAAGCGGGCTTCCCACGGAGACAGTTTTCCTGATGTGCAGACCCTATCCCAAGTGGTTGTGGCAAGGTAAAGCAAATGCCCTCCACTTCTCTGGAAGAAACCACAGTGCCCAGCCATGTTCTAAGCCCTCCCATCCTCCCTGGGCTTCTGGCAGCAGGAGTGAAAAGAGAGGAGCAGAGCACTGGGACCCTTTTGACAAAACCCGGCTTCTCACGGGAAAGTCTTTCTCCACGTGCAGACATGCTCCCAGGTGCCTGGGGCAAGGGGAAGGAAATGCCATACACTGACCTGGAAGAGACCACAGGGCCCAGGCACAGTCTGAACCCTTCCCTCAACTCGGCGGTTTTGCTAGAAGGAGTTCAACCCCAACGAACACAGCCCGGAGACCCCTGGGGCAAAAACGGCTTCCGATGATCAATAGGTGCTTGCTGTGGAACACTCATCCCAAGTGGGGGAAGCCAGCTCAACAAAATGCCACACACCCAGGTGTAAGAAACAACATTGCCCAGGCTTGGTCTCAGCCCCTCACCTCGTCCCTGTGCTTTGGGGAGCAGGAGGGACACCCGAGGCCCACGGCCCTGAGACCCCTTTGCAAAAAGCCGGCTTCCCACGGAAAGAGTTTTCCTGAGGTGCAGACCCTATCCCAAGTGGTTGTGGCAAGGAAAAGCAAATGCCCTCCACTTCTCTGGAAGAAACCACAGTGCCCAGCCATGTTCTAAGCCCGCCCATCCTCCCTGGGCTTCTGGCAGCAGGAGTGAAAAGAGAGGAGCAGAGCAATGGGACCCGTTTGACAAAACCCGGCTTCCCACGGGAAAGTCTTTCTCCACGTGCAGACATGCTCCCAGGTGCCTGGGGCAAGGGGAAGGAAATGCCATACACTGACCTGGAAGAGACCACAGGGCCCAGGCACAGTCTGAACCCTTCCCTCAACCCGGCGGTTTTCCTAGCAGGAGTTCAACCCCAACGAACACAGCCCGGAGACCCCTGGGGCAAAAACGGCTTCCGACGAACAATAGGTGCTTGCTGTGGAACACCTATCCCAAGTGGGGGAAGCCAGCTCAACAAAATGCCACATACCCAGGTGTAAGAAACAACATTGCCCAGGCATGGTCTAAGCCCCTCACCTCGTCCCTGTGCTTTGGGGAGTCGGAGGGACACCCGAGGCCCACGGCCCTGAGACCCCTTTGCAAAAAGCCGGCTTCCCACGGAAAGAGTTTTCCTGAGGTGCAGACCCTATCCCAAGTGGTTGTGGCAAGGTAAAGCAAATGCCCTCCTCTTCTCTGGAAGAAACCACAGTGCCCAGCCATGTTCTAAGCCCTCCCATCCTCCCTGGACTTCTGGCAGCAGGAGTGAAAAGAGAGGAGCAGAGCACTGGGACCCGTTTGACAAAACCCGGGTTCCCACGGGAAAGTCTTTCTCCACGTGCAGACATGCTCCCAGGTGCCTGTGGCAAGGGGAAGGAAATGCCATACACTGACCTGGAAGAGACCACAGGGCCCAGGCACAGTCTGAACCCTTCCCTCAACCCGGCGGTTTTGCTAGCAGGAGTTCAACCCCAACGAACACAGCCCCGAGACCCCTGGGGCAAAAACGGCTTCCGACGATCAATAGGTGCTTGCTGTGGAACACTCATCCCAAGTGGGGGAAGCCAGCTCAACAAAATGCCACACACCCAGGTGTAAGAAACAACATTGCCCAGGCATGGTCTAAGCCCCTCACCTCGTCCCTGTGCTTTGGGGAGCTGGAGGGACACCCGAGGCCCACGGCCCTGAGACCCCTTTGCAAAAAGCCGGCTTCCCACGGAAAGAGTTTTCCTGAGGTGCAGACCCTATCCCAAGTGGTTGTGGCAAGGTAAAGCAAATGCCCTCCACTTCTCTGGAAGAAACCAGAGTGCCCAGACATGTTCTAAGCCCGCCCATCCTCCCTGGGCTTCTGGCAGCAGGAGTGAAAAGAGAGGAGCAGAGCAATGGGACCCGTTTGACAAAACCCGGCTTCCAACGGGAAAGTCTTTCTCCACGTGCAGACATGCTCCCAGGTGCCTGGGGCAAGGGGAAGGAAATGCCATACACTGACCTGGAAGAGACCACAGGGCCCAGGCACAGTCTGAACCCTTCCCTCAACCCGGCGGTTTTCCTAGCAGGAGTTCAACCCCAACGAACACAGCCCGGAGACCCCTGGGGCAAAAACGGCTTCCGACGATCAATAGGTGCTTGCTGTGGAACACCTATCCCAAGTGGGGGAAGCCAGCTCAACAAAATGCCACATACCCAGGTGTAAGAAACAACATTGCCCAGGCATGGTCTAAGCCCCTCACCTCGTCCCTGTGCTTTGGGGAGTCGGAGGGACACCCGAGGCCCACGGCCCTGAGACCCATTTGCAAAAAGCCGGCTTCCCACGGAAAGAGTTTTCCTGAGGTGCAGACCCTATCCCAAGTGGTTGTGGCAAGGTAAAGCAAATGCCCTCCTCTTCTCTGGAAGAAACCACAGTGCCCAGCCATGTTCTAAGCCCTCCCATCCTCCCTGGGCTTCTGGCAGCAGGAGTGAAAAGAGAGGAGCAGAGCACTGGGACCCGTTTGACAAAACCCGGCTTCCCACCGGAAAGTCTTTCTCCACGTGCAGACATGCTCCCAGGTGCCTGGGGCAAGGGGAAGGAAATGCCATACACTGACCTGGAAGAGAGCACAGGGCCCAGGCACAGTCTGAACCCCTCCCTCAACCCGGCGGTTTTGCTAGCAGGAGTTCAACCCCAACGAACACAGCCCCGAGACCCCTGGGGCAAAAACGGCTTCAGACGATCAATAGGTGCTTGCTGTGGAACACTCATCCCAAGTGGGGGAAGCCAGCTCAACAAAATGCCACACACCCAGGTGTAAGAAACAACATTGCCCAGGCTTGGTCTAAGCCCCTCACCTCGTCCCTGTGCTTTGGGGAGCAGGAGGGACACCCGAGGCCCACGGCCCTGAGACCCCTTTGCAAAAAGCCGGCTTCCCACGGAAAGAGTTTTCCTGAGGTGCAGACCCTATCCCAAGTGGTTGTGGCAAGGTAAAGCAAATGCCCTCCACTTCTCTGGAAGAAACCAGAGTGCCCAGACATGTTCTAAGCCCGCCCATCCTCCCTGGGCTTCTGGCAGCAGGAGTGAAAAGAGAGGAGCAGAGCAATGGGACCCGTTTGACAAAACCCGGCTTCCAACGGGAAAGTCTTTCTCCACGTGCAGACATGCTCCCAGGTGCCTGGGGCAAGGGGAAGGAAATGCCATACACTGACCTGGAAGAGACCACAGGGCCCAGGCACAGTCTGAACCCTTCCCTCAACCCGGCGGTTTTGCTAGCAGGAGTTCAACCCCAACGAACACAGCCCGGAGACCCCTGGGGCAAAAACGGCTTCCGACGAACAATAGGTGCTTGCTGTGGAACACCTATCCCAAGTGGGGGTAGCCTGCTCAACAAAATGCCACACACCCAGTGTAAGAAACAACATTGCCCAGGCTTGGTCTAAGCCCCTCACCTCGTCCCTGTGCTTTGGGGAGCAGGAGGGACACCCGAGGCCCACGGCCCTGAGACCCCTTTGCAAAAAGCCGGCTTCCCACGGAAACAGTTTTCCTGAGGTGCAGACCCTATCCCAAGTGGTTGTGGCAAGGTAAAGCAAATGCCCTCCACTTGTCTGGAAGAAACCACAGTGCCCAGCCATGTTCTAAGCCCTCCCATCCTCCCTGGGCTTCTGACAGCAGGAGTGAAAAGAGAGGAGCAGAGCACGGGGACCCGTTTGACAAAAACCGGCTTCCCACGGGAAAGTCTTTCTCCACGTGCAGACATGCTCCCAGGTGCCTGTGGCAAGGGGAAGGTAATGCCATACACTGACCTGGAAGAGAGCACAGGGCCCAGGCACAGTCTGAACCCTTCCCTCAACCCGGCGGTTTTGCTAGCAGGAGTTCAACCCCAACGAACACAGCCCGGAGACCCCTGGGGCAAAAACGGCTTCCGACGAACAATAGGTGCTTGCTGTGGAACACCTATCCCAAGTGGGGGTAGCCAGCTCAACAAAATGCCACATACCCAGGTGTAAGAAACAACATTGCCCAGGCATGGTCTAAGCCCCTCACCTCGTCCCTGTGCTTTGGGGAGTCGGAGGGACACCCGAGGCCCACGGCCCTGAGACCCCTTTGCAAAAAGCCGGCTTCCCACGGAAAGAGTTTTCCTGAGGTGCAGACCCTATCCCAAGTGGTTGTGGCAAGGTAAAGCAAATGCCCTCCTCTTCTCTGGAAGAAACCACAGTGCCCAGCCATGTTCTAAGCCCTCCCATCCTCCCTGGACTTCTGGCAGCAGGAGTGAAAAGAGAGGAGCAGAGCACTGGGACCCGTTTGACAAAACCCGGGTTCCCACGGGAAAGTCTTTCTCCACGTGCAGACATGCTCCCAGGTGCCTGTGGCAAGGGGAAGGAAATGCCATACACTGACCTGGAAGAGACCACAGGGCCCAGGCACAGTCTGAACCCTTCCCTCAACCCGGCGGTTTTGCTAGCAGGAGTTCAACCCCAACGAACACAGCCCCGAGACCCCTGGGGCAAAAACGGCTTCCGACGATCAATAGGTGCTTGCTGTGGAACACTCATCCCAAGTGGGGGAAGCCAGCTCAACAAAATGCCACACACCCAGGTGTAAGAAACAACATTGCCCAGGCATGGTCTAAGCCCCTCACCTCGTCCCTGTGCTTTGGGGAGCTGGAGGGACACCCGAGGCCCACGGCCCTGAGACCCCTTTGCAAAAAGCCGGCTTCCCACGGAAAGAGTTTTCCTGAGGTGCAGACCCTATCCCAAGTGGTTGTGGCAAGGTAAAGCAAATGCCCTCCACTTCTCTGGAAGAAACCAGAGTGCCCAGACATGTTCTAAGCCCGCCCATCCTCCCTGGGCTTCTGGCAGCAGGAGTGAAAAGAGAGGAGCAGAGCAATGGGACCCGTTTGACAAAACCCGGCTTCCAACGGGAAAGTCTTTCTCCACGTGCAGACATGCTCCCAGGTGCCTGGGGCAAGGGGAAGGAAATGCCATACACTGACCTGGAAGAGACCACAGGGCCCAGGCACAGTCTGAACCCTTCCCTCAACCCGGCGGTTTTCCTAGCAGGAGTTCAACCCCAACGAACACAGCCCGGAGACCCCTGGGGCAAAAACGGCTTCCGACGATCAATAGGTGCTTGCTGTGGAACACCTATCCCAAGTGGGGGAAGCCAGCTCAACAAAATGCCACATACCCAGGTGTAAGAAACAACATTGCCCAGGCATGGTCTAAGCCCCTCACCTCGTCCCTGTGCTTTGGGGAGTCGGAGGGACACCCGAGGCCCACGGCCCTGAGACCCCTTTGCAAAAAGCCGGCTTCCCACGGAAAGAGTTTTCCTGAGGTGCAGACCCTATCCCAAGTGGTTGTGGCAAGGTAAAGCAAATGCCCTCCTCTTCTCTGGAAGAAACCACAGTGCCCAGCCATGTTCTAAGCCCTCCCATCCTCCCTGGGCTTCTGGCAGCAGGAGTGAAAAGAGAGGAGCAGAGCACTGGGACCCGTTTGACAAAACCCGGCTTCCCACCGGAAAGTCTTTCTCCACGTGCAGACATGCTCCCAGGTGCCTGGGGCAAGGGGAAGGAAATGCCATACACTGACCTGGAAGAGAGCACAGGGCCCAGGCACAGTCTGAACCCCTCCCTCAACCCGGCGGTTTTGCTAGCAGGAGTTCAACCCCAACGAACACAGCCCCGAGACCCCTGGGGCAAAAACGGCTTCAGACGATCAATAGGTGCTTGCTGTGGAACACTCATCCCAAGTGGGGGAAGCCAGCTCAACAAAATGCCACACACCCAGGTGTAAGAAACAACATTGCCCAGGCTTGGTCTAAGCCCCTCACCTCGTCCCTGTGCTTTGGGGAGCAGGAGGGACACCCGAGGCCCACGGCCCTGAGACCCCTTTGCAAAAAGCCGGCTTCCCACGGAAAGAGTTTTCCTGAGGTGCAGACCCTATCCCAAGTGGTTGTGGCAAGGTAAAGCAAATGCCCTCCACTTCTCTGGAAGAAACCAGAGTGCCCAGACATGTTCTAAGCCCGCCCATCCTCCCTGGGCTTCTGGCAGCAGGAGTGAAAAGAGAGGAGCAGAGCAATGGGACCCGTTTGACAAAACCCGGCTTCCAACGGGAAAGTCTTTCTCCACGTGCAGACATGCTCCCAGGTGCCTGGGGCAAGGGGAAGGAAATGCCATACACTGACCTGGAAGAGACCACAGGGCCCAGGCACAGTCTGAACCCTTCCCTCAACCCGGCGGTTTTGCTAGCAGGAGTTCAACCCCAACGAACACAGCCCGGAGACCCCTGGGGCAAAAACGGCTTCCGACGAACAATAGGTGCTTGCTGTGGAACACCTATCCCAAGTGGGGGTAGCCTGCTCAACAAAATGCCACACACCCAGTGTAAGAAACAACATTGCCCAGGCTTGGTCTAAGCCCCTCACCTCGTCCCTGTGCTTTGGGGAGCAGGAGGGACACCCGAGGCCCACGGCCCTGAGACCCCTTTGCAAAAAGCCGGCTTCCCACGGAAACAGTTTTCCTGAGGTGCAGACCCTATCCCAAGTGGTTGTGGCAAGGTAAAGCAAATGCCCTCCACTTGTCTGGAAGAAACCACAGTGCCCAGCCATGTTCTAAGCCCTCCCATCCTCCCTGGGCTTCTGACAGCAGGAGTGAAAAGAGAGGAGCAGAGCACGGGGACCCGTTTGACAAAAACCGGCTTCCCACGGGAAAGTCTTTCTCCACGTGCAGACATGCTCCCAGGTGCCTGTGGCAAGGGGAAGGTAATGCCATACACTGACCTGGAAGAGAGCACAGGGCCCAGGCACAGTCTGAACCCTTCCCTCAACCCGGCGGTTTTGCTAGCAGGAGTTCAACCCCAACGAACACAGCCCGGAGACCCCTGGGGCAAAAACGGCTTCCGAAGAACAATAGGTGCTTGCTGTGGAACACCTATCCCAAGTGGGGGTAGCCTGCTCAACAAAATGCCACACACCCAGTGTAAGAAACAACATTGCCCAGGCATGGTCTAAGCCCCTCACCTCGTCCCTGTGCTTTGGGGAGCCGGAGGGACAGCCGAAGCACACGGCGCTGAGACCCCTTTGCAAAAAGCGGGCTTCCCACGGAGACAGTTTTCCTGATGTGCAGACCCTATCCCAAGTGGTTGTGGCAAGGTAAAGCAAATGCCCTCCACTTCTCTGGAAGAAACCACAGTGCCCAGCCATGTTCTAAGCCCTCCCATCCTCCCTGGGCTTCTGGCAGCAGGAGTGAAAAGAGAGGAGCAGAGCACTGGGACCCTTTTGACAAAACCCGGCTTCTCACGGGAAAGTCTTTCTCCACGTGCAGACATGCTCCCAGGTGCCTGGGGCAAGGGGAAGGAAATGCCATACACTGACCTGGAAGAGACCACAGGGCCCAGGCACAGTCTGAACCCTTCCCTCAACTCGGCGGTTTTGCTAGAAGGAGTTCAACCCCAACGAACACAGCCCGGAGACCCCTGGGGCAAAAACGGCTTCCGATGATCAATAGGTGCTTGCTGTGGAACACTCATCCCAAGTGGGGGAAGCCAGCTCAACAAAATGCCACACACCCAGGTGTAAGAAACAACATTGCCCAGGCTTGGTCTCAGCCCCTCACCTCGTCCCTGTGCTTTGGGGAGCAGGAGGGACACCCGAGGCCCACGGCCCTGAGACCCCTTTGCAAAAAGCCGGCTTCCCACGGAAAGAGTTTTCCTGAGGTGCAGACCCTATCCCAAGTGGTTGTGGCAAGGAAAAGCAAATGCCCTCCACTTCTCTGGAAGAAACCACAGTGCCCAGCCATGTTCTAAGCCCGCCCATCCTCCCTGGGCTTCTGGCAGCAGGAGTGAAAAGAGAGGAGCAGAGCAATGGGACCCGTTTGACAAAACCCGGCTTCCCACGGGAAAGTCTTTCTCCACGTGCAGACATGCTCCCAGGTGCCTGGGGCAAGGGGAAGGAAATGCCATACACTGACCTGGAAGAGACCACAGGGCCCAGGCACAGTCTGAACCCTTCCCTCAACCCGGCGGTTTTCCTAGCAGGAGTTCAACCCCAACGAACACAGCCCGGAGACCCCTGGGGCAAAAACGGCTTCCGACGAACAATAGGTGCTTGCTGTGGAACACCTATCCCAAGTGGGGGAAGCCAGCTCAACAAAATGCCACATACCCAGGTGTAAGAAACAACATTGCCCAGGCATGGTCTAAGCCCCTCACCTCGTCCCTGTGCTTTGGGGAGTCGGAGGGACACCCGAGGCCCACGGCCCTGAGACCCCTTTGCAAAAAGCCGGCTTCCCACGGAAAGAGTTTTCCTGAGGTGCAGACCCTATCCCAAGTGGTTGTGGCAAGGTAAAGCAAATGCCCTCCTCTTCTCTGGAAGAAACCACAGTGCCCAGCCATGTTCTAAGCCCTCCCATCCTCCCTGGACTTCTGGCAGCAGGAGTGAAAAGAGAGGAGCAGAGCACTGGGACCCGTTTGACAAAACCCGGGTTCCCACGGGAAAGTCTTTCTCCACGTGCAGACATGCTCCCAGGTGCCTGTGGCAAGGGGAAGGAAATGCCATACACTGACCTGGAAGAGACCACAGGGCCCAGGCACAGTCTGAACCCTTCCCTCAACCCGGCGGTTTTGCTAGCAGGAGTTCAACCCCAACGAACACAGCCCCGAGACCCCTGGGGCAAAAACGGCTTCCGACGATCAATAGGTGCTTGCTGTGGAACACTCATCCCAAGTGGGGGAAGCCAGCTCAACAAAATGCCACACACCCAGGTGTAAGAAACAACATTGCCCAGGCATGGTCTAAGCCCCTCACCTCGTCCCTGTGCTTTGGGGAGCTGGAGGGACACCCGAGGCCCACGGCCCTGAGACCCCTTTGCAAAAAGCCGGCTTCCCACGGAAAGAGTTTTCCTGAGGTGCAGACCCTATCCCAAGTGGTTGTGGCAAGGTAAAGCAAATGCCCTCCACTTCTCTGGAAGAAACCAGAGTGCCCAGACATGTTCTAAGCCCGCCCATCCTCCCTGGGCTTCTGGCAGCAGGAGTGAAAAGAGAGGAGCAGAGCAATGGGACCCGTTTGACAAAACCCGGCTTCCAACGGGAAAGTCTTTCTCCACGTGCAGACATGCTCCCAGGTGCCTGGGGCAAGGGGAAGGAAATGCCATACACTGACCTGGAAGAGACCACAGGGCCCAGGCACAGTCTGAACCCTTCCCTCAACCCGGCGGTTTTGCTAGCAGGAGTTCAACCCCAACGAACACAGCCCGGAGACCCCTGGGGCAAAAACGCCTTCCGACGAACAATAGGTGCTTGCTGTGGAACACCTATCCCAAGTGGGGGTAGCCTGCTCAACAAAATGCCACACACCCAGTGTAAGAAACAACATTGCCCAGGCATGGTCTAAGCCCCTCACCTCGTCCCTGTGCTTTGGGGAGCCGGAGGGACAGCCGAAGCACACGGCGCTGAGACCCCTTTGCAAAAAGCCGGCTTCCCACGGAAAGAGTTTTCCTGAGGTGCAGACCCTATCCCAAGTGGTTGTGGCAAGGTAAAGCAAATGCCCTCCACTTGTCTGGAAGAAACCACAGTGCCCAGCCATGTTCTAAGCCCTCCCATCCTCCCTGGGCTTCTGACAGCAGGAGTGAAAAGAGAGGAGCAGAGCACGGGGACCCGTTTGACAAAAACCGGCTTCCCACGGGAAAGTCTTTCTCCACGTGCAGACATGCTCCCAGGTGCCTGTGGCAAGGGGAAGGTAATGCCATACACTGACCTGGAAGAGAGCACAGGGCCCAGGCACAGTCTGAACCCTTCCCTCAACCCGGCGGTTTTGCTAGCAGGAGTTCAACCCCAACGAACACAGCCCGGAGACCCCTGGGGCAAAAACGGCTTCCGAAGAACAATAGGTGCTTGCTGTGGAACACCTATCCCAAGTGGGGGTAGCCTGCTCAACAAAATGCCACACACCCAGTGTAAGAAACAACATTGCCCAGGCATGGTCTAAGCCCCTCACCTCGTCCCTGTGCTTTGGGGAGCCGGAGGGACAGCCGAAGCACACGGCGCTGAGACCCCTTTGCAAAAAGCGGGCTTCCCACGGAGACAGTTTTCCTGATGTGCAGACCCTATCCCAAGTGGTTGTGGCAAGGTAAAGCAAATGCCCTCCACTTCTCTGGAAGAAACCACAGTGCCCAGCCATGTTCTAAGCCCTCCCATCCTCCCTGGGCTTCTGGCAGCAGGAGTGAAAAGAGAGGAGCAGAGCACTGGGACCCTTTTGACAAAACCCGGCTTCTCACGGGAAAGTCTTTCTCCACGTGCAGACATGCTCCCAGGTGCCTGGGGCAAGGGGAAGGAAATGCCATACACTGACCTGGAAGAGACCACAGGGCCCAGGCACAGTCTGAACCCTTCCCTCAACTCGGCGGTTTTGCTAGAAGGAGTTCAACCCCAACGAACACAGCCCGGAGACCCCTGGGGCAAAAACGGCTTCCGATGATCAATAGGTGCTTGCTGTGGAACACTCATCCCAAGTGGGGGAAGCCAGCTCAACAAAATGCCACACACCCAGGTGTAAGAAACAACATTGCCCAGGCTTGGTCTCAGCCCCTCACCTCGTCCCTGTGCTTTGGGGAGCAGGAGGGACACCCGAGGCCCACGGCCCTGAGACCCCTTTGCAAAAAGCCGGCTTCCCACGGAAAGAGTTTTCCTGAGGTGCAGACCCTATCCCAAGTGGTTGTGGCAAGGAAAAGCAAATGCCCTCCACTTCTCTGGAAGAAACCACAGTGCCCAGCCATGTTCTAAGCCCGCCCATCCTCCCTGGGCTTCTGGCAGCAGGAGTGAAAAGAGAGGAGCAGAGCAATGGGACCCGTTTGACAAAACCCGGCTTCCAACGGGAAAGTCTTTCTCCACGTGCAGACATGCTCCCAGGTGCCTGGGGCAAGGGGAAGGAAATGCCATACACTGACCTGGAAGAGACCACAGGGCCCAGGCACAGTCTGAACCCTTCCCTCAACCCGGCGGTTTTCCTAGCAGGAGTTCAACCCCAACGAACACAGCCCGGAGACCCCTGGGGCAAAAACGGCTTCCGACGAACAATAGGTGCTTGCTGTGGAACACCTATCCCAAGTGGGGGAAGCCAGCTCAACAAAATGCCACACACCCAGGTGTAAGAAACAACATTGCCCAGGCATGGTCTAAGCCCCTCACCTCGTCCCTGTGCTTTGGGGAGCCGGAGGGACACCCGAGGCCAACGGCCCTGAGACCCCTTTGCAAAAAGCCGGCTTCCCACGGAAAGCGTTTTCCCAGGGTGCAGACCCTATCCCAAGTGGTTGTGGCAAGGTAAAGCAAATGCCCTCCACTTCTCTGGAAGAAACCACAGTGCCCAGACATGTTCTAAGCCCTCCCATCCTCCCTGGGCTTCTGACAGCAGGAGTGAAAAGAGAGGAGCAGAGCACTGGGACCCGTTTGACAAAACCCGGCTTCCCACGGGAAAGTCTTTCTCCACGTGCAGACATGCTCCCAGGTGCCTGGGGCAAGGGGAAGGAAATGCCATACACTGACCTGGAAGAGACCACAGGGCCCAGGCACAGTCTGAACCCTTCCCTCAACCCGGCGGTTTTGCTAGCAGGAGTTCAACCCCAACGAACACAGCCCGGAGACCCCTGGGGCAAAAACGGCTTCCGACGAACAATAGGTGCTTGCTGTGGAACACCTATCCCAAGTGGGGGAAGCCAGCTCAACAAAATGCCACATACCCAGGTGTAAGAAACAACATTGCCCAGGCATGGTCTAAGCCCCTCACCTCGTCCCTGTGCTTTGGGGAGTCGGAGGGACACCCGAGGCCCACGGCCCTGAGACCCCTTTGCAAAAAGCCGGCTTCCCACGGAAAGAGTTTTCCTGAGGTGCAGACCCTATCCCAAGTGGTTGTGGCAAGGTAAAGCAAATGCCCTCCTCTTCTCTGGAAGAAACCACAGTGCCCAGCCATGTTCTAAGCCCTCCCATCCTCCCTGGGCTTCTGGCAGCAGGAGTGAAAAGAGAGGAGCAGAGCACTGGGACCCGTTTGACAAAACCCGGCTTCCCACCGGAAAGTCTTTCTCCACGTGCAGACATGCTCCCAGGTGCCTGGGGCAAGGGGAAGGAAATGCCATACACTGACCTGGAAGAGACCACAGGGCCCAGGCACAGTCTGAACCCTTCCCTCAACCCGGCGGTTTTGCTAGCAGGAGTTCAACCCCAACGAACACAGCCCCGAGACCCCTGGGGCAAAAACGGCTTCAGACGATCAATAGGTGCTTGCTGTGGAACACTCATCCCAAGTGGGGGAAGCCAGCTCAACAAAATGCCACACACCCAGGTGTAAGAAACAACATTGCCCAGGCTTGGTCTAAGCCCCTCACCTCGTCCCTGTGCTTTGGGGAGCAGGAGGGACACCCGAGGCCCACGGCCCTGAGACCCCTTTGCAAAAAGCCGGCTTCCCACGGAAAGAGTTTTCCTGAGGTGCAGACCCTATCCCAAGTGGTTGTGGCAAGGTAAAGCAAATGCCCTCCACTTCTCTGGAAGAAACCAGAGTGCCCAGACATGTTCTAAGCCCGCCCATCCTCCCTGGGCTTCTGGCAGCAGGAGTGAAAAGAGAGGAGCAGAGCAATGGGACCCGTTTGACAAAACCCGGCTTCCAACGGGAAAGTCTTTCTCCACGTGCAGACATGCTCCCAGGTGCCTGGGGCAAGGGGAAGGAAATGCCATACACTGACCTGGAAGAGACCACAGGGCCCAGGCACAGTCTGAACCCTTCCCTCAACCCGGCGGTTTTGCTAGCAGGAGTTCAACCCCAACGAACACAGCCCGGAGACCCCTGGGGCAAAAACGATTTCCGACGATCAATAGGTGCTTGCTGTGGAACACCTATCCCAAGTGGGGGTAGCCTGCTCAACAAAATGCCACACACCCAGTGTAAGAAACAACATTGCCCAGGCATGGTCTAAGCCCCTCACCTCGTCCCTGTGCTTTGGGGAGCCGGAGGGACAGCCGAAGCACACCGCGCTGAGACCCCTTTGCAAAAAGCCGGCTTCCCACGGAAACAGTTTTCCTGAGGTGCAGACACTATCCCAAGTGGTTGTGGCAAGGTAAAGCAAATGCCCTCCACTTCTCTGGAAGAAACCACAGTGCCCAGCCATGTTCTAAGCCCTCCCATCCTCCCTGGGCTTCTGGCAGCAGGAGTGAAAAGAGAGGAGCAGAGCACGGGTACCCGTTTGACAAAAACCGGCTTCCCACGGGAAAGTCTTTCTCCACGTGCAGACATGCTCCCAGGTGCCTGTGGCAAGGGGAAGGTAATGCCATACACTGACCTGGAAGAGAGCACAGGGCCCAGGCACAGTCTGAACCCTTCCCTCAACCCGGCGGTTTTGCTAGCAGGAGTTCAACCCCAACGAACACAGCCCGGAGACCCCTGGGGCAAAAACGGCTTCCGAAGAACAATAGGTGCTTGCTGTGGAACACCTATCCCAAGTGGGGGTAGCCAGCTCAACAAAATGCCACACACCCAGTGTAAGAAACAACATTGCCCAGGCATGGTCTAAGCCCCTCACCTCGTCCCTGTGCTTTGGGGAGCCGGAGGGACAGCCGAAGCACACGGCGCTGAGACCCCTTTGCAAAAAGCGGGCTTCCCACGGAGACAGTTTTCCTGATGTGCAAACCCTATCCCAAGTGGTTGTGGCAAGGTAAAGCAAATGCCCTCCACTTCTCTGGAAGAAACCACAGTGCCCAGCCATGTTCTAAGCCCTCCCATCCTCCCTGGGCTTCTGGCAGCAGGAGTGAAAAGAGAGGAGCAGAGCACTGGGACCCGTTTGACAAAACCCGGCTTCTCACGGGAAAGTCTTTCTCCACGTGCAGACATGCTCCCAGGTGCCTGGGGCAAGGGGAAGGAAATGCCATACACTGACCTGGAAGAGACCACAGGGCCCAGGCACAGTCTGAACCCTTCCCTCAACTCGGCGGTTTTGCTAGAAGGAGTTCAACCCCAACGAACACAGCCCGGAGACCCCTGGGGCAAAAACTGCTTCCGATGATCAATAGGTGCTTGCTGTGGAACACTCATCCCAAGTGGGGGAAGCCAGCTCAACAAAATGCCACACACCCAGGTGTAAGAAACAACATTGCCCAGGCTTGGTCTCAGCCCCTCACCTCGTCCCTGTGTTTGGGGAGCAGGAGGGACACCCGAGGCCCACGGCCCTGAGACCCCTTTGCAAAAAGCCGGCTTCCCACGGAAAGAGTTTTCCTGAGGTGCAGACCCTATCCCAAGTGGTTGTGGCAAGGAAAAGCAAATGCCCTCCACTTCTCTGGAAGAAACCACAGTGCCCAGCCATGTTCTAAGCCCGCCCATCCTCCCTGGGCTTCTGGCAGCAGGAGTGAAAAGAGAGGAGCAGAGCAATGGGACCCGTTTGACAAAACCCGGCTTCCAACGGGAAAGTCTTTCTCCACGTGCAGACATGCTCCCAGGTGCCTGGGGCAAGGGGAAGGAAATGCCATACACTGACCTGGAAGAGACCACAGGGCCCAGGCACAGTCTGAACCCTTCCCTCAACCCGGCGGTTTTCCTAGCAGGAGTTCAACCCCAACGAACACAGCCCGGAGACCCCTGGGGCAAAAACGGCTTCCGACGAACAATAGGTGCTTGCTGTGGAACACCTATCCCAAGTGGGGGAAGCCAGCTCAACAAAATGCCACACACCCAGGTGTAAGAAACAACATTGCCCAGGCATGGTCTAAGCCCCTCACCTCGTCCCTGTGCTTTGGGGAGCCGGAGGGACACCCGAGGCCAACGGCCCTGAGACCCCTTTGCAAAAAGCCGGCTTCCCACGGAAAGCGTTTTCCCAGGGTGCAGACCCTATCCCAAGTGGTTGTGGCAAGGTAAAGCAAATGCCCTCCACTTCTCTGGAAGAAACCACAGTGCCCAGACATGTTCTAAGCCCTCCCATCCTCCCTGGGCTTCTGACAGCAGGAGTGAAAAGAGAGGAGCAGAGCACTGGGACCCGTTTGACAAAACCCGGCTTCCCACGGGAAAGTCTTTCTCCACGTGCAGACATGCTCCCAGGTGCCTGGGGCAAGGGGAAGGAAATGCCATACACTGACCTGGAAGAGACCACAGGGCCCAGGCACAGTCTGAACACTTCCCTCAACCCGGCGGTTTTCCTAGCAGGAGTTCAACCCCAACGAACACAGCCCGGAGACCCCTGGGGCAAAAACGGCTTCCGACGAACAATAGGTGCTTGCTGTGGAACACCTATCCCAAGTGGGGGAAGCCAGCTCAACAAAATGCCACATACCCAGGTGTAAGAAACAACATTGCCCAGGCATAGTCTAAGCCCCTCACCTCGTCCCTGTGCTTTGGGGAGTCGGAGGGACACCCGAGGCCCACGGCCCTGAGACCCCTTTGCAAAAAGCCGGCTTCCCACGGAAAGAGTTTTCCTGAGGTGCAGACCCTATCCCAAGTGGTTGTGGCAAGGTAAAGCAAATGCCCTCCTCTTCTCTGGAAGAAACCACAGTGCCCAGCCATGTTCTAAGCCCTCCCATCCTCCCTGGACTTCTGGCAGCAGGAGTGAAAAGAGAGGAGCAGAGCACTGGGACCCGTTTGACAAAACCCGGGTTCCCACGGGAAAGTCTTTCTCCACGTGCAGACATGCTCCCAGGTGCCTGGGGCAAGGGGAAGGAAATGCCATACACTGACCTGGAAGAGACCACAGGGCCCAGGCACAGTCTGAACCCTTCCCTCAACCCGGCGGTTTTGCTAGCAGGAGTTCAACCCCAACGAACACAGCCCCGACACCCCTGGAGCAAAAACGGCTTCAGACGATCAATAGGTGCTTGCTGTGGAACACTCATCCCAAGTGGGGGAAGCCAGCTCAACAAAATGCCACACACCCAGGTGTAAGAAACAACATTGCCCAGGCATGGTCTAAGCCCCTCACCTCGTCCCTGTGCTTTGGGGAGCTGGAGGGACACCCGAGGCCCACGGCCCTGAGACCCCTTTGCAAAAAGCCGGCTTTCCACGGAAAGAGTTTTCCTGAGGTGCAGACCCTATCCCAAGTGGTTGTGGCAAGGTAAAGCAAAAGCCCTCCTCTTCTCTGGAAGAAACCACAGTGCCCAGCCATGTTCTAAGCCCTCCCATCCTCCCTGGGCTTCTGGCAGCAGGAGTGAAAAGAGAGGAGCAGAGTACTGGGACCCGTTTGACAAAACCTGGCATCCCACGGGAAAGTCTTTCTCCGCGTGCAGACATGCTCCCAGGTGCCTGTGGCAAGGGGAAGGAAATGCCATACACTGACCTGGAAGAGACCACAGGGCCCAGGCACAGTCTGAACCCTTCCCTCAACCCGGCGGTTTTGCTAGCAGGAGTTCAACCCCAACGAACACAGCCCCGAGACCCCTGGGGCAAAAACGGCTTCAGACGATCAATAGGTGCTTGCTGTGGAACACTCATCCCAAGTGGGGGAAGCCAGCTCAACAAAATGCCACACACCCAGGTGTAAGAAACAACATTGCCCAGGCTTGGTCTAAGCCCCTCACCTCGTCCCTGTGCTTTGGGGAGCAGGAGGGACACCCGAGGCCCACGGCCCTGAGACCCCTTTGCAAAAAGCCGGCTTCCCACGGAAAGAGTTTTCCTGAGGTGCAGACCCTATCCCAAGTGGTTGTGGCAAGGTAAAGCAAATGCCCTCCACTTCTCTGGAAGAAACCACAGTGCCCAGACATGTTCTAAGCCCTCCCATCCTCCCTGGGCTTCTGACAGCAGGAGTGAAAAGAGAGGAGCAGAGCACTGGGACCCGTTTGACAAAACCCGGCTTCCCACGGGAAAGTCTTTCTCCACGTGCAGACATGCTCCCAGGTGCCTGGGGCAAGGGGAAGGAAATGCCATACACTGACCTGGAAGAGACCACAGGGCCCAGGCACAGTCTGAACCCTTCCCTCAACCCGGCGGTTTTGCTAGCAGGAGTTCAACCCCAACGAACACAGCCCGGAGACCCCTGGGGCAAAAACGGCTTCCGACGAACAATAGGTGCTTGCTGTGGAACACCTATCCCAAGTGGGGGAAGCCAGCTCAACAAAATGCCACATACCCAGGTGTAAGAAACAACATTGCCCAGGCATGGTCTAAGCCCCTCACCTCGTCCCTGTGCTTTGGGGAGTCGGAGGGACACCCGAGGCCCACGGCCCTGAGACCCCTTTGCAAAAAGCCGGCTTCCCACGGAAAGAGTTTTCCTGAGGTGCAGACCCTATCCCAAGTGGTTGTGGCAAGGTAAAGCAAATGCCCTCCTCTTCTCTGGAAGAAACCACAGTGCCCAGCCATGTTCTAAGCCCTCCCATCCTCCCTGGACTTCTGGCAGCAGGAGTGAAAAGAGAGGAGCAGAGCACTGGGACCCGTTTGACAAAACCCGGGTTCCCACGGGAAAGTCTTTCTCCACGTGCAGACATGCTCCCAGGTGCCTGTGGCAAGGGGAAGGAAATGCCATACACTGACCTGGAAGAGACCACAGGGCCCAGGCACAGTCTGAACCCTTCCCTCAACCCGGCGGTTTTCCTAGCAGGAGTTCAACCCCAACGAACACAGCCCGGAGACCCCTGGGGCAAAAACGGCTTCCGACGATCAATAGGTGCTTGCTGTGGAACACCTATCCCAAGTGGGGGAAGCCAGCTCAACAAAATGCCACATACCCAGGTGTAAGAAACAACATTGCCCAGGCATGGTCTAAGCCCCTCACCTCGTCCCTGTGCTTTGGGGAGTCGGAGGGACACCCGAGGCCCACGGCCCTGAGACCCCTTTGCAAAAAGCCGGCTTCCCACGGAAAGAGTTTTCCTGAGGTGCAGACCCTATCCCAAGTGGTTGTGGCAAGGTAAAGCAAATGCCCTCCTCTTCTCTGGAAGAAACCACAGTGCCCAGCCATGTTCTAAGCCCTCCCATCCTCCCTGGGCTTCTGGCAGCAGGAGTGAAAAGAGAGGAGCAGAGCACTGGGACCCGTTTGACAAAACCCGGCTTCCCACCGGAAAGTCTTTCTCCACGTGCAGACATGCTCCCAGGTGCCTGGGGCAAGGGGAAGGAAATGCCATACACTGACCTGGAAGAGACCACAGGGCCCAGGCACAGTCTGAACCCCTCCCTCAACCCGGCGGTTTTGCTAGCAGGAGTTCAACCCCAACGAACACAGCCCCGAGACCCCTGGGGCAAAAACGGCTTCAGACGATCAATAAGTGCTTGCTGTGGAACACTCATCCCAAGTGGGGGAAGCCAGCTCAACAAAATGCCACACACCCAGGTGTAAGAAACAACATTGCCCAGGCTTGGTCTAAGCCCCTCACCTCGTCCCTGTGCTTTGGGGAGCAGGAGGGACACCCGAGGCCCACGGCCCTGAGACCCCTTTGCAAAAAGCCGGCTTCCCACGGAAAGAGTTTTCCTGAGGTGCAGACCCTATCCCAAGTGGTTGTGGCAAGGTAAAGCAAATGCCCTCCACTTCTCTGGAAGAAACCAGAGTGCCCAGACATGTTCTAAGCCCGCCCATCCTCCCTGGGCTTCTGGCAGCAGGAGTGAAAAGAGAGGAGCAGAGCAATGGGACCCGTTTGACAAAACCCGGCTTCCAACGGGAAAGTCTTTCTCCACGTGCAGACATGCTCCCAGGTGCCTGTGGCAAGGGGAAGGAAAGGCCATACACTGACCTGGAAGAGACCACAGGGCCCAGGCACAGTCTGAACCCTTCCCTCAACCCGGCGGTTTTGCTAGCAGGAGTTCAACCCCAACGAACACAGCCCGGAGACCCCTGGGGCAAAAACGGCTTCCGACGAACAATAGGTGCTTGCTGTGGAACACCTATCCCAAGTGGGGGTAGCCTGCTCAACAAAATGCCACACACCCAGTGTAAGAAACAACATTGCCCAGGCATGGTCTAAGCCCCTCACCTCGTCCCTGTGCTTTGGGGAGCCGGAGGGACAGCCGAAGCACACGGCGCTGAGACCCCTTTGCAAAAAGCCGGCTTCCCACGGAAACAGTTTTCCTGAGGTGCAGACCCTATCCCAAGTGGTTGTGGCAAGGTAAAGCAAATGCCCTCCACTTCTCTGGAAGAAACCACAGTGCCCAGCCATGTTCTAAGCCCTCCCATCCTCCCTGGGCTTCTGACAGCAGGAGTGAAAAGAGAGGAGCAGAGCACGGGGACCCGTTTGACAAAAACCGGCTTCCCACGGGAAAGTCTTTCTCCACGTGCAGACATGCTCCCAGGTGCCTGTGGCAAGGGGAAGGTAATGCCATACACTGACCTGGAAGAGACCACAGGGCCCAGGCACAGTCTGAACCCTTCCCTCAACCCGGCGGTTTTGCTAGCAGGAGTTCAACCCCAACGAACACAGCCCGGAGACCCCTGGGGCAAAAACGGCTTCCGAAGAACAATAGGTGCTTGCTGTGGAACACCTATCCCAAGTGGGGGTAGCCTGCTCAACAAAATGCCACACACCCAGTGTAAGAAACAACATTGCCCAGGCATGGTCTAAGCCCCTCACCTCGTCCCTGTGCTTTGGGGAGCCGGAGGGACAGCCGAAGCACACGGCGCTGAGACCCCTTTGCAAAAAGCGGGCTTCCCACGGAGACAGTTTTCCTGATGTGCAGACCCTATCCCAAGTGGTTGTGGCAAGGTAAAGCAAATGCCCTCCACTTCTCTGGAAGAAACCACAGTGCCCAGCCATGTTCTAAGCCCTCCCATCCTCCCTGGGCTTCTGGCAGCAGGAGTGAAAAGAGAGGAGCAGAGCACTGGGACCCGTTTGACAAAACCCGGCTTCTCACGGGAAAGTCTTTCTCCACGTGCAGACATGCTCCCAGGTGCCTGGGGCAAGGGGAAGGAAATGCCATACACTGACCTGGAAGAGACCACAGGGCCCAGGCACAGTCTGAACCCTTCCCTCAACTCGGCGGTTTTGCTAGAAGGAGTTCAACCCCAACGAACACAGCCCGGAGACCCCTGGGGCAAAAACGGCTTCCGATGATCAATAGGTGCTTGCTGTGGAACACTCATCCCAAGTGGGGGAAGCCAGCTCAACAAAATGCCACACACCCAGGTGTAAGAAACAACATTGCCCAGGCTTGGTCTCAGCCCCTCACCTCGTCCCTGTGCTTTGGGGAGCAGGAGGGACACCCGAGGCCCACGGCCCTGAGACCCCTTTGCAAAAAGCCGGCTTCCCACGGAAAGAGTTTTCCTGAGGTGCAGACCCTATCCCAAGTGGTTGTGGCAAGGTAAAGCAAATGCCCTCCACTTCTCTGGAAGAAACCAGAGTGCCCAGACATGTTCTAAGCCCGCCCATCCTCCCTGGGCTTCTGGCAGCAGGAGTGAAAAGAGAGGAGCAGAGCAATGGGACCCGTTTGACAAAACCCGGCTACCAACGGGAAAGTCTTTCTCCACGTGCAGACATGCTCCCATGTGCCTGTGGCAAGGGGAAGGAAATCCCATACACTGACCTGGAAGAGACCACAGGGCCCAGGCACAGTCTGAACCCTTCCCTCAACCCGGCGGTTTTGCTAGCAGGAGTTCAACCCCAACGAACACAGACCGGAGACCCCTGGGGCAAAAACGGCTTCCGACGAACAATAGGTGCTTGCTGTGGAACACCTATCCCAAGTGGGGGTAGCCAGCTCAACAAAATGCCACACACCCAGGTGTAAGAAACAACATTGCCCAGGCATGGTCTAAGCCCCTCACCTCGTCCCTGTGCTTTGGGGAGCCGGAGGGACAGCCGAGGCACACGGCCCTGAGACCCCTTTGCAAAAAGCCGGCTTCCCACGGAAACAGTTTTCCTGAGGTGCAGACCCTATCCCAAGTGGTTGTGGCAAGGTAAAGCAAATGCCCTCCACTTCTCTGGAAGAAACCACAGTGCCCAGCCATGTTCTAAGCCCTCCCATCCTCCCTGGGCTTCTGGCAGCAGGAGTGAAAAGAGAGGAGCAGAGCACGGGGACCCGTTTGACAAAAACCGGCTTCCCACGGGAAAGTCTTTCTCCACGTGCAGACATGCTCCCAGGTGCCTGGGGCAAGGGGAAGGTAATGCCATACACTGACCTGGAAGAGAGCACAGGGCCCAGGCACAGTCTGAACCCTTCCCTCAACCCGGCGGTTTTGCTAGCAGGAGTTCAACCCCAACGAACATAGCCCGGAGACCCCTGGGGCAAAAACGGTTTCCGACGAACAATATGTGCTTGCTGTGGAACACCTATCCCAAGTGGGGGTAGCCAGCTCAACAAAATGCCACACACCCAGTGTAAGAAACAACATTGCCCAGGCATGGTCTAAGCCCCTCACCTCGTCCCTGTGCTTTGGGGAGCCGGAGGGACAGCCGAGGCACACGGCCCTGAGACCCCTTTGCAAAAAGCCGACTTCCCATGGAGACAGTTTTCCTGAGGTGCAGACCCTATCCCAAGTGGTTGTGGCAAGGTAAAGCAAATGCCCTCCACTTCTCTGGAAGAAACCATAGTGCCCAGCCATGTTCTAAGCCCTCCCATCCTCCCTGGGCTTCTGGCAGCAGGAGTGAAAAGAGAGGAGCAGAGCACTGGGACCCGTTTGATAAAACCCGGCTTCTCACGGGAAAGTCTTTCTCCACGTGCAGACATGCTCCCAGGTGCCTGGGGCAAGGGGAAGGAAATGCCATACACTGACCTGGAAGAGACCACAGGGCCCAGGCACAGTCTGAACCCTTCCCTCAACTCGGCGGTTTTGCTAGAAGGAGTTCAACCCCAACGAACACAGCCCGGAGACCCCTGGGGCAAAAACGGCTTCCGATGATCAATAGGTGCTTGCTGTGGAACACTCATCCCAAGTGGGGGAAGCCAGCTCAACAAAATGCCACACACCCAGGTGTAAGAAACAACATTGCCAAGGCTTGGTCTCAGCCCCTCACCTCGTCCCTGTGTTTGGGGAGCAGGAGAGACACCCGAGGCCCACGGCCCTGAGACCCCTTTGCAAAAAGCCGGCTTCCCACGGAAAGAGTTTTCCTGAGGTGCAGACCCTATCCCAAGTGGTTGTGGCAAGGAAAAGCAAATGCCCTCCACTTCTCTGGAAGAAACCACAGTGCCCAGCCATGTTCTAAGCCCGCCCATCCTCCCTGGGCTTCTGGCAGCAGGAGTGAAAAGAGAGGAGCAGAGCACTGGGACCCGTTTGACAAAACCCGGCTTCCAACGGGAAAGTCTTTCTCCACGTGCAGACATGCTCCCAGGTGCCTGGGGCAAGGGGAAGGAAATGCCATACACTGACCTGGAAGAGACCACAGGGCCCAGGCACAGTCTGAACCCTTCCCTCAACCCGGCGGTTTTCCTAGCAGGAGTTCAACCCCAACGAACACAGCCCGGAGACCCCTGGGGCAAAAACGGCTTCCGACGTACAATAGGTGCTTGCTGTGGAACACCTATCCCAAGTGGGGGAAGCCAGCTCAACAAAATGCCACACACCCAGGTGTAAGAAACAACATTGCCCAGGCATGGTCTAAGCCCCTCACCTCGTCCCTGTGCTTTGGGGAGCCGGAGGGACACCCGAGGCCAACGGCCCTGAGACCCCTTTGCAAAAAGCCGGCTTCCCACGGAAAGCGTTTTCCCAGGGTGCAGACCCTATCCCAAGTGGTTGTGGCAAGGTAAAGCAAATGCCCTCCACTTCTCTGGAAGAAACCACAGTGCCCAGACATGTTCTAAGCCCTCCCTTCCTCCCTGGGCTTCTGACAGCAGGAGTGAAAAGAGAGGAGCAGAGCACTGGGACCCGTTTGACAAAACCCGGCTTCCCACGGGAAAGTCTTTCTCCACGTGCAGACATGCTCCCAGGTGCCTGGGGCAAGGGGAAGGAAATGCCATACACTGACCTGGAAGAGACCACAGGGCCCAGGCACAGTCTGAACCCTTCCCTCAACCCGGCGGTTTTGCTAGCAGGAGTTCAACCCCAACGAACACAGCCCGGAGACCCCTGGGGCAAAAACGGCTTCCGACGAACAATAGGTGCTTGCTGTGGAACACCTATCCCAAGTGGGGGAAGCCAGCTCAACAAAATGCCACATACCCAGGTGTAAGAAACAACATTGCCCAGGCATGGTCTAAGCCCCTCACCTCGTCCCTGTGCTTTGGGGAGTCGGAGGGACACCCGAGGCCCACGGCCCTGAAACCCCTTTGCAAAAAGCCGGCTTCCCACGGAAAGAGTTTTCCTGAGGTGCAGACCCTATCCCAAGTGGTTGTGGCAAGGTAAAGCAAATGCCCTCCTCTTCTCTGGAAGAAACCACAGTGCCCAGCCATGTTCTAAGCCCTCCCATCCTCCCTGGACTTCTGGCAGCAGGAGTGAAAAGAGAGGAGCAGAGCACTGGGACCCGTTTGACAAAACCCGGGTTCCCACGGGAAAGTCTTTCTCCACGTGCAGACATACTCCCAGGTGCATGTGGCAAGGGGAAGGAAATGCCATACACTGACCTGGAAGAGACCACAGGGCCCAGGCACAGTCTGAACCCTTCCCTCAACCCGGCGGTTTTGCTAGCAGGAGTTCAACCCCAACGAACACAGCCCCGAGACCCCTGAGGCAAAAACGGCTTCAGACGATCAATAGGTGCTTGCTGTGGAACACTCATCCCAAGTGGGGGAAGCCAGCTCAACAAAATGCCACACACCCAGGTGTAAGAAACAACATTGCCCAGGCTTGGTCTAAGCCCCTCACCTCGTCCCTGTGCTTTGGGGAGCAGGAGGGACACCCGAGGCCCACGGCCCTGAGACCCCTTTGCAAAAAGCCGGCTTCCCACGGAAAGAGTTTTCCTGAGGTGCAGACCCTATCCCAAGTGGTTGTGGCAAGGTAAAGCAAATGCCCTCCACTTCTCTGAAAGAAACCACAGTGCCCAGACATGTTCTAAGCCCTCCCATCCTCCCTGGGCTTCTGACAGCAGGAGTGAAAAGAGAGGAGCAGAGCACTGGGACCCGTTTGACAAAACCCGGCTTCCCACGGGAAAGTCTTTCTCCACGTGCAGACATGCTCCCAGGTGCCTGGGGCAAGGGGAAGGAAATGCCATACACTGACCTGGAAGAGACCACAGGGCCCAGGCACAGTCTGAACCCTTCCCTCAACCTGGCGGTTTTGCTAGCAGGAGTTCAACCCCAACGAACACAGCCCGGAGACCCCTGGGGCAAAAACGGCTTCCGACGAACAATAGGTGCTTGCTGTGGAACACCTATCCCAAGTGGGGGAAGCCAGCTCAACAAAATGCCACATACCCAGGTGTAAGAAACAACATTGCCCAGGCATGGTCTAAGCCCCTCACCTCGTCCCTGTGCTTTGGGGAGTCGGAGGGACACCCGAGGCCCACGGCCCTGAGACCCCTTTGCAAAAAGCCGGCTTCCGACGGAAAGAGTTTTCCTGAGGTGCAGACCCTATCCCAAGTGGTTGTGGCAAGGTAAAGCAAATGCCCTCCTCTTCTCTGGAAGAAACCACAGTGCCCAGCCATGTTCTAAGCCCTCCCATCCTCCCTGGACTTCTGGCAGCAGGAGTGAAAAGAGAGGAGCAGAGCACTGGGACCCGTTTGACAAAACCCGGGTTCCCACGGGAAAGTCTTTCTCCACGTGCAGACATGCTCCCAGGTGCCTGTGGCAAGGGGAAGGAAATGCCATACACTGACCTGGAAGAGACCACAGGGCCCAGGCACAGTCTGACCCCTTCCCTCAACCCGGCGGTTTTGCTAGCAGGAGTTCAACCCCAACGAACACAGCCCCGAGACCCCTGGGGCAAAAACGGCTTCAGACGATCAATAGGTGCTTGCTGTGGAACACTCATCCCAAGTGGGGGAAGCCAGCTCAACAAAATGCCACACACCCAGGTGTAAGAAACAACATTGCCCAGGCTTGGTCTAAGCCCCTCACCTCGTCCCTGTGCTTTGGGGAGCAGGAGGGACACCCGAGGCCCACGGCCCTGAGACCCCTTTGCAAAAAGCCGGCTTCCCACGGAAAGAGTTTTCCTGAGGTGCAGACCCTATCCCAAGTGGTTGTGGCAAGGTAAAGCAAATGCCCTCCACTTCTCTGGAAGAAACCAGAGTGCCCAGACATGTTCTAAGCCCGCCCATCCTCCCTGGGCTTCTGGCAGCAGGAGTGAAAAGAGAGGAGCAGAGCAATGGGACCCGTTTGACAAAACCCGGCTACCAACGGGAAAGTCTTTCTCCACGTGCAGACATGCTCCCATGTGCCTGTGGCAAGGGGAAGGAAATGCCATACACTGACCTGGAAGAGACCACAGGGCCCAGGCACAGTCTGAACCCTTCCCTCAACCCGGCGGTTTTGCTAGCAGGAGTTCAACCCCAAGGAACACAGCCCGGAGACCCCTGGGGCAAAAACGGCTTCCGACGAACAATAGGTGCTTGCTGTGGAACACCTATCCCAAGTGGGGGTAGCCAGCTCAACAAAATGCCACACACCCAGGTGTAAGAAACAACATTGCCCAGGCATGGTCTAAGCCCCTCACCTCGTCCCTGTGCTTTGGGGAGCCGGAGGGACAGCCGAGGCACACGGCCCTGAGACCCCTTTGCAAAAAGCCGGCTTCCCACGGAAACAGTTTTCCTGAGGTGCAGACCCTATCCCAAGTGGTTGTGGCAAGGTAAAGCAAATGCCCTCCACTTCTCTGGAAGAAACCACAGTGCCCAGCCATGTTCTAAGCCCTCCCATCCTCCCTGGGCTTCTGGCAGCAGGAGTGAAAAGAGAGGAGCAGAGCACGGGGACCCGTTTGACAAAAACCGGCTTCCCACGGGAAAGTCTTTCTCCACGTGCAGACATGCTCCCAGGTGCCTGGGGCAAGGGGAAGGTAATGCCATACACTGACCTGGAAGAGAGCACAGGGCCCAGGCACAGTCTGAACCCTTCCCTCAACCCGGCGGTTTTGCTAGCAGGAGTTCAACCCCAACGAACATAGCCCGGAGACCCCTGGGGCAAAAACGGTTTCCGACGAACAATATGTGCTTGCTGTGGAACACCTATCCCAAGTGGGGGTAGCCAGCTCAACAAAATGCCACACACCCAGTGTAAGAAACAACATTGCCCAGGCATGGTCTAAGCCCCTCACCTCGTCCGTGTGCTTTGGGGAGCCGGAGGGACAGCCGAGGCACACGGCCCTGAGACCCCTTTGCAAAAAGCCGACTTCCCACGGAGACAGTGTTCCTGAGGTGCAGACCCTATCCCAACTGGTTGTGGCAAGGTAAAGCAAATGCCCTCCACTTCTCTGGAAGAAACCACAGTGCCCAGCCATGTTCTAAGCCCTCCCATCCTCCCTGGGCTTCTGGCAGCAGGAGTGAAAAGAGAGGAGCAGAGCACGGGAAATCTTTTGACAAAAACCGGCTTCCCACGGGAAAGTCTTTGTCCACGTGCAGACATGCGCCCAGGTGCCTGGGGCAAGGGGAAGGAAAAGCCATACACTGACCTGGAAGAGACCACAGGGCCCAGGCACAGTCTGAACCCTTCCCTCAACCCGGCGGTTTTGCTAGCAGGAGTTCAACCCCAACGAACACAGCCCGGAGACCCCTGGGGCAAAAACGGCTTCCGACGAACAATAGGTGCTTGCTGTGGAACACCAATCCCAAGTGGGGGAAGCCAGCTCAACAAAATGCCACATAGCCAGGTGTAAGAAACAACATTGCCCAGGCATGGTCTAAGCCCCTCACCTCGTCCCTGTGCTTTGGGGAGTCGGAGGGACACCCGAGGCCCACGGCCCTGAGACCCCTTTGCAAAAAGCCGGCTTCCCACGGAAAGAGTTTTCCTGAGGTGCAGACCCTATCCCAAGTGGTTGTGGCAAGGTAAAGCAAATGCCCTCCTCTTCTCTGGAAGAAACCACAGTGCCCAGCCATGTTCTAAGCCCTCCCATCCTCCCTGGACTTCTGGCAGCAGGAGTGAAAAGAGAGGAGCAGAGCACTGGGACCCGTTTGACAAAACCCGGCTTCCCACGGGAAAGTCTTTCTCCACGTGCAGACATGCTCCCAGGTGCCTGTGGCAAGGGGAAGGAAATGCCATACACTGACCTGGAAGAGACCACAGGGCCCAGGCACAGTCTGAACCCTTCCCTCAACCCGGCGGTTTTGCTAGCAGGAGTTCAACCCCAACGAACACAGCCCCGAGACCCCTGGGGCAAAAACGGCTTCCGACGAACAATAGGTGCTTGCTGTGGAACACCTATCCCAAGTGGGGGTAGCCAGCTCAACAAAATGCCACACACCCAGGTGTAAGAAACAACATTGCCCAGGCATGGTCTAAGCCCCTCACCTCGTCCCTGTGTTTTGGGGAGCCGGAGGGACAGCCGAGGCACACGGCCCTGAGAACCCGTTGCAAAAAGCCGGCTTCCCACGGAAACAGTTTTCCTGAGGTGCAGACCCTATCCCAAGTGGTTGTGGCAAGGTAAAGCAAATGCCCTCCACTTCTCTGGAAGAAACCACAGTGCCCAGCCATGTTCTAAGCCCTCCCATCCTCCCTGGGCTTCTGGCAGCAGGAGTGAAAAGAGAGGAGCAGAGCACGGGGACCCGTTTGACAAAAACCGGCTTCCCACGGGAAAGTCTTTCTCCACGTGCAGACATGCTCCCAGGTGCCTGTGGCAAGGGGAAGGTAATGCCATACACTGACCTGGAAGAGAGCACAGGGCCCAGGCACAGTCTGAACCCTTCCCTCAACCCGGCGGTTTTGCTAGCAGGAGTTCAACCCCAACGAACACAGCCCGGAGACCCCTGGGGCAAAAACGGCTTCCGAAGAACAATAGGTGCTTGCTGTGGAACACCTATCCCAAGTGGGGGTAGCCTGCTCAACAAAATGCCACACACCCAGTGTAAGAAACAACATTGCCCAGGCATGGTCTAAGCCCCTCACCTCGTCCCTGTGCTTTGGGGAGCCGGAGTGACAACCGAAGCACACGGCGCTGAGACCCCTTTGCAAAAAGCGGGCTTCCCACGGAGACAGTTTTCGTGATGTGCAAACCCTATCCCAAGTGGTTGTGGCAAGGTAAAGCAAATGCCCTCCACTTCTCTGGAAGAAACCACAGTGCCCAGCCATGTTCTAAGCCCTCCCATCCTCCCTGGGCTTCTGGCAGCAGGAGTGAAAAGAGAGGAGCAGAGCACTGGGACCCGTTTGACAAAACCCGGCTTCTCACGGGAAAGTCTTTCTCCACGTGCAGACATGCTCCCAGGTGCCTGGGGCAAGGGGAAGGAAATGCCATACACTGACCTGGAAGAGACCACAGGGCCCAGGCACAGTCTGAACCCTTCCCTCAACTGGGCGGTTTTGCTAGAAGGAGTTCAACCCCAACGAACACAGCCCGGAGACCCCTGGGGCAAAAACTGCTTCCGATGATCAATAGGTGCTTGCTGTGGAACACTCATCCCAAGTGGGGGAAGCCAGCTCAACAAAATGCCACACACCCAGGTGTAAGAAACAACATTGCCAAGGCTTGGTCTCAGCCCCTCACCTCGTCCCTGTGTTTGGGGAGCAGGAGGGACACCCGAGGCCCACGGCCCTGAGACCCCTTTGCAAAAAGCCGGCTTCCCACGGAAAGAGTTTTCCTGAGGTGCAGACCCTATCCCAAGTGGTTGTGGCAAGGAAAAGCAAATGCCCTCCACTTCTCTGGAAGAAACCACAGTGCCCAGCCATGTTCTAAGCCCGCCCATCCTCCCTGGGCTTCTGGCAGCAGGAGTGAAAAGAGAGGAGCAGAGCAATGGGACCCGTTTGACAAAACCCGGCTTCCAACGGGAAAGTCTTTCTCCACGTGCAGACATGCTCCCAGGTGCCTGGGGCAAGGGGAAGGAAATGCCATACACTGACCTGGAGGAGACCACAGGGCCCAGGCACAGTCTGAACCCTTCCCTCAACCCGGCGGTTTTCCTAGCAGGAGTTCAACCCCAACGAACACAGCCCGGAGACCCCTGGGGCAAAAACGGCTTCCGACGTACAATAGTTGCTTGCTGTGGAACACCTATCCCAAGTGGGGGAAGCCAGCTCAACAAAATGCCACACACCCAGGTGTAAGAAACAACATTGCCCAGGCATGGTCTAAGCCCCTCACCTCGTCCCTGTGCTTTGGGGAGCCGGAGGGACACCCGAGGCCAACGGCCCTGAGACCCCTTTGCAAAAAGCCGGCTTCCCACGGAAAGCGTTTTCCCAGGGTGCAGACCCTATCCCAAGTGGTTGTGGCAAGGTAAAGCAAATGCCCTCCACTTCTCTGGAAGAAACCACAGTGCCCAGACATGTTCTAAGCCCTCCCTTCCTCCCTGGGCTTCTGACAGAAGGAGTGAAAAGAGAGGAGCAGAGCACTGGGACCCGTTTGACAAAACCCGGCTTCCCACGGGAAAGTCTTTCTCCACGTGCAGACATGCTCCCAGGTGCCTGGGGCAAGGGGAAGGAAATGCCATACACTGACCTGGAAGAGACCACAGGGCCCAGGCACAGTCTGAACCCTTCCCTCAACCCGGCGGTTTTGCTAGCAGGAGTTCAACCCCAACGAACACAGCCCCGAGACCCCTGGGGCAAAAACGGCTTCAGACGATCAATAGGTGCTTGCTGTGGAACACTCATCCCAAGTGGGGGAAGCCAGCTCAACAAAATGCCACACACCCAGGTGTAAGAAACAACATTGCCCAGGCTTGGTCTAAGCCCCTCACCTCGTCCCTGTGCTTTGGGGAGCAGGAGGGACACCCGAGGCCCACGGCCCTGAGACCCCTTTGCAAAAAGCCGGCTTCCCACGGAAAGAGTTTTCCTGAGGTGCAGACCCTATCCCAAGTGGTTGTGGCAAGGTAAAGCAAATGCCCTCCACTTCTCTGGAAGAAACCACAGTGCCCAGACATGTTCTAAGCCCTCCCATCCTCCCTGGGCTTCTGACAGCAGGAGTGAAAAGAGAGGAGCAGAGCACTGGGACCCGTTTGACAAAACCCGGCTTCCCACGGGAAAGTCTTTCTCCACGTGCAGACATGCTCCCAGGTGCCTGGGGCAAGGGGAAGGAAATGCCATACACTGACCTGGAAGAGACCACAGGGCCCAGGCACAGTCTGAACCCTTCCCTCAACCTGGCGGTTTTGCTAGCAGGAGTTCAACCCCAACGAACACAGCCCGGAGACCCCTGGGGCAAAAACGGCTTCCGACGAACAATAGGTGCTTGCTGTGGAACACCTATCCCAAGTGGGGGAAGCCAGCTCAACAAAATGCCACATACCCAGGTGTAAGAAACAACATTGCCCAGGCATGGTCTAAGCCCCTCACCTCGTCCCTGTGCTTTGGGGAGTCGGAGGGACACCCGAGGCCCACGGCCCTGAGACCCCTTTGCAAAAAGCCGGCTTCCCACGGAAAGAGTTTTCCTGAGGTGCAGACCCTATCCCAAGTGGTTGTGGCAAGGTAAAGCAAATGCCCTCCTCTTCTCTGGAAGAAACCACAGTGCCCAGCCATGTTCTAAGCCCTCCCATCCTCCCTGGACTTCTGGCAGCAGGAGTGAAAAGAGAGGAGCAGAGCACTGGGACCCGTTTGACAAAACCCGGGTTCCCACGGGAAAGTCTTTCTCCACGTGCAGACATGCTCCCAGGTGCCTGTGGCAAGGGGAAGGAAATGCCATACACTGACCTGGAAGAGACCACAGGGCCCAGGCACAGTCTGAACCCTTCCCTCAACCCGGCGGTTTTGCTAGCAGGAGTTCAACCCCAACGAACACAGCCCCGAGACCCCTGGGGCAAAAACGGCTTCCGACGATCAATAGGTGCTTGCTGTGGAACACTCATCCCAAGTGGGGGAAGCCAGCTCAACAAAATGCCACACACCCAGGTGTAAGAAACAACATTGCCCAGGCTTGGTCTAAGCCCCTCACCTCGTCCCTGTGCTTTGGGGAGCAGGAGGGACACCCGAGGCCCACGGCCCTGAGACCCCTTTGCAAAAAGCCGGCTTCCCACGGAAAGAGTTTTCCTGAGGTGCAGACCCTATCCCAAGTGGTTGTGGCAAGGTAAAGCAAATGCCCTCCACTTCTCTGGAAGAAACCAGAGTGCCCAGACATGTTCTAAGCCCGCCCATCCTCCCTGGGCTTCTGGCAGCAGGAGTGAAAAGAGAGGAGCAGAGCAATGGGACCCGTTTGACAAAACCCGGCTACCAACGGGAAAGTCTTTCTCCACGTGCAGACATGCTCCCATGTGCCTGTGGCAAGGGGAAGGAAATGCCATACACTGACCTGGAAGAGACCACAGGGCCCAGGCACAGTCTGAACCCTTCCCTCAACCCGGCGGTTTTGCTAGCAGGAGTTCAACCCCAACGAACACAGCCCGGAGACCCCTGGGGCAAAAACGGCTTCCGACGAACAATAGGTGCTTGCTGTGGAACACCTATCCCAAGTGGGGGTAGCCAGCTCAACAAAATGCCACACACCCAGGTGTAAGAAACAACATTGCCCAGGCATGGTCTAAGCCCCTCACCTCGTCCCTGTGCTTTGGGGAGCCGGAAGGACAGCCGAGGCACACGGCCCTGAGACCCCTTTGCAAAAAGCCGGCTTCCCACGGAAACAGTTTTCCTGAGGTGCAGACCCTATCCCAAGTGGTTGTGGCAAGGTAAAGCAAATGCCCTCCACTTCTCTGGAAGAAACCACAGTGCCCAGCCATGTTCTAAGCCCTCCCATCCTCCCTGGGCTTCTGGCAGCAGGAGTGAAAAGAGAGGAGCAGAGCACGGGGACCCGTTTGACAAAAACCGGCTTCCCACGGGAAAGTCTTTCTCCACGTGCAGACATGCTCCCAGGTGCCTGGGGCAAGGGGAAGGTAATGCCATACACTGACCTGGAAGAGAGCACAGGGCCCAGGCACAGTCTGAACCCTTCCCTCAACCCGGCGGTTTTGCTAGCAGGAGTTCAACCCCAACGAACATAGCCCGGAGACCCCTGGGGCAAAAACGGTTTCCGACGAACAATATGTGCTTGCTGTGGAACACCTATCCCAAGTGGGGGTAGCCAGCTCAACAAAATGCCACACACCCAGTGTAAGAAACAACATTGCCCAGGCATGGTCTAAGCCCCTCACCTCGTCCCTGTGCTTTGGGGAGCCGGAGGGACAGCCGAAGCACACGGCGCTGAGACCCCTTTGCAAAAAGCGGGCTTCCCACGGAGACAGTTTTCGTGATGTGCAAACCCTATCCCAAGTGGTTGTGGCAAGGTAAAGCAAATGCCCTCCACTTCTCTGGAAGAAACCACAGTGCCCAGCCATGTTCTAATCCCTCCCATCCTCCCTGGGCTTCTGGCAGCAGGAGTGAAAAGAGAGGAGCAGAGCACTGGGACCCGTTTGACAAAACCCGGCTTCTCACGGGAAAGTCTTTCTCCACGTGCAGACATGCTCCCAGGTGCCTGGGGCAAGGGGAAGGAAATGCCATACACTGACCTGGAAGAGACCACAGGGCCCAGGCACAGTCTGAACCCTTCCCTCAACTCGGCGGTTTTGCTAGAAGGAGTTCAACCCCAACGAACACAGCCCGGAGACCCCTGGGGCAAAAACTGCTTCCGATGATCAATAGGTGCTTGCTGTGGAACACTCATCCCAAGTGGGGGAAGCCAGCTCAACAAAATGCCACACACCCAGGTGTAAGAAACAACATTGCCAAGGCTTGGTCTCAGCCCCTCACCTCGTCCCTGTGTTTGGGGAGCAGGAGGGACACCCGAGGCCCACGGCCCTGAGACCCCTTTGCAAAAAGCCGGCTTCCCACGGAAAGAGTTTTCCTGAGGTGCAGACCCTATCCCAAGTGGTTGTGGCAAGGAAAAGCAAATGCCCTCCACTTCTCTGGAAGAAACCACAGTGCCCAGCCATGTTCTAAGCCCGCCCATCCTCCCTGGGCTTCTGGCAGCAGGAGTGAAAAGAGAGGAGCAGAGCAATGGGACCCGTTTGACAAAACCCGGCTTCCAACGAGAAAGTCTTTCTCCACGTGCAGACATGCTCCCAGGTGCCTGGGGCAAGGGGAAGGAAATGCCATACACTGACCTGGAAGAGACCACAGGGCCCAGGCACAGTCTGAACCCTTCCCTCAACCCGGCGGTTTTCCTAGCAGGAGTTCAACCCCAACGAACACAGCCCGGAGACCCCTGGGGCAAAAACGGCTTCCGACGTACAATAGGTGCTTGCTGTGGAACACCTATCCCAAGTGGGGGAAGCCAGCTCAACAAAATGCCACACACCCAGGTGTAAGAAACAACATTGCCCAGGCATGGTCTAAGCCCCTCACCTCGTCCCTGTGCTTTGGGGAGCCGGAGGGACACCCGAGGCCAACGGCCCTGAGACCCCTTTGCAAAAAGCCGGCTTCCCACGGAAAGAGTTTTCCTGAGGTGCAGACCCTATCCCAAGTGGTTGTGGCAAGGTAAAGCAAATGCCCTCCACTTCTCTGGAAGAAACCACAGTGCCCAGACATGTTCTAAGCCCTCCCATCCTCCCTGGGCTTCTGACAGCAGGAGTGAAAAGAGAGGAGCAGAGCACTGGGACCCGTTTGACAAAACCCGGCTTCCCACGGGAAAGTCTTTCTCCACGTGCAGACATGCTCCCAGGTGCCTGGGGCAAGGGGAAGGAAATGCCATACACTGACCTGGAAGAGACCACAGGGCCCAGGCACAGTCTGAACCCTTCCCTCAACCTGGCGGTTTTGCTAGCAGGAGTTCAACCCCAACGAACACAGCCCGGAGACCCCTGGGGCAAAAACGGCTTCCGACGAACAATAGGTGCTTGCTGTGGAACACCTATCCCAAGTGGGGGAAGCCAGCTCAACAAAATGCCACATACCCAGGTGTAAGAAACAACATTGCCCAGGCATGGTCTAAGCCCCTCACCTCGTCCCTGTGCTTTGGGGAGTCGGAGGGACACCCGAGGCCCACGGCCCTGAGACCCCTTTGCAAAAAGCCGGCTTCCCACGGAAAGAGTTTTCCTGAGGTGCAGACCCTATCCCAAGTGGTTGTGGCAAGGTAAAGCAAATGCCCTCCTCTTCTCTGGAAGAAACCACAGTGCCCAGCCATGTTCTAAGCCCTCCCATCCTCCCTGGACTTCTGGCAGCAGGAGTGAAAAGAGAGGAGCAGAGCACTGGGACCCGTTTGACAAAACCCGGGTTCCCACGGGAAAGTCTTTCTCCACGTGCAGACATGCTCCCAGGTGCCTGTGGCAAGGGGAAGGAAATGCCATACACTGACCTGGAAGAGACCACAGGGCCCAGGCACAGTCTGAACCCTTCCCTCAACCCGGCGGTTTTGCTAGCAGGAGTTCAACCCCAACGAACACAGCCCCGAGACCCCTGGGGCAAAAACGGCTTCCGACGATCAATAGGTGCTTGCTGTGGAACACTCATCCCAAGTGGGGGAAGCCAGCTCAACAAAATGCCACACACCCAGGTGTAAGAAACAACATTGCCCAGGCTTGGTCTAAGCCCCTCACCTCGTCCCTGTGCTTTGGGGAGCAGGAGGGACACCCGAGGCCCACGGCCCTGAGACCCCTTTGCAAAAAGCCGGCTTCCCACGGAAAGAGTTTTCCTGAGGTGCAGACCCTATCCCAAGTGGTTGTGGCAAGGTAGAGCAAATGCCCTCCACTTCTCTGGAAGAAACCAGAGTGCCCAGACATGTTCTAAGCCCGCCCATCCTCCCTGGGCTTCTGGCAGCAGGAGTGAAAAGAGAGGAGCAGAGCAATGGGACCCGTTTGACAAAACCCGGCTTCCAACGGGAAAGTCTTTCTCCACGTGCAGACATGCTCCCAGGTGCCTGTGGCAAGGGGAAGGAAATGCCATATACTGACCTGGAAGAGACCACAGGGCCCAGGCACAGTCTGAACCCTTCCCTCAACCCGGCGGTTTTGCTAGCAGGAGTTCAACCCCAACGAACACAGCCCGGAGACCCCTGGGGCAAAAACGGCTTCCGACGAACAATAGGTGCTTGCTGTGGAACACCTATCCCAAGTGGGGGTAGCCAGCTCAACAAAATGCCACACACCCAGGTGTAAGAAACAACATTGCCCAGGCATGGTCTAAGCCCCTCACCTCGTCCCTGTGCTTTGGGGAGCCGGAGGGACACCCGAGTCCCACGGCCCTGAGAACCCTTTGCAAAAAGCCGGCTTCCCACGGAAACAGTTTTCCTGAGGTGCAGACCCTATCCCAAGTGGTTGTGGCAAGGTAAAGCAAATGCCCTCCACTTCTCTGGAAGAAACCACAGTGCCCAGCCATGTTCTAAGCCCTCCCATCCTCCCTGGGCTTCTGGCAGCAGGAGTGAAAAGAGAGGAGCAGAGCACGGGGACCCGTTTGACAAAAACCGGCTTCCCACGGGAAAGTCTTTCTCCACGTGCAGACATGCTCCCAGGTGCCTGTGGCAAGGGGAAGGTAATGCCATACACTGACCTGGAAGAGAGCACAGGGCCCAGGCACAGTCTGAACCCTTCCCTCAACCCGGCGGTTTTGCTAGCAGGAGTTCAACCCCAACGAACACAGCCCGGAGACCCCTGGGGCAAAAACGGCTTCCGAAGAACAATAGGTGCTTGCTGTGGAACACCTATCCCAAGTGGGGGTAGCCTGCTCAACAAAATGCCACACACCCAGTGTAAGAAACAACATTGCCCAGGCATGGTCTAAGCCCCTCACCTCGTCCCTGTGCTTTGGGGAGCCGGAGGGACAGCCGAAGCACAAGGCGCTGAGACCCCTTTGCAAAAAGCGGGCTTCCCACGGAGACAGTTTTCCTGATGTGCAGACCCTATCCCAAGTGGTTGTGGCAAGGTAAAGCAAATGCCCTCCACTTCTCTGGAAGAAACCACAGTGCCCAGCCATGTTCTAAGCCCTCCCATCCTCCCTGGGCTTCTGGCAGCAGGAGTGAAAAGAGAGGAGCAGAGCACTGGGACCCGTTTGACAAAACCCGGCTTCTCACGGGAAAGTCTTTCTCCACGTGCAGACATGCTCCCAGGTGCCTGGGGCAAGGGGAAGGAAATGCCATACACTGACCTGGAAGAGACCACAGGGCCCAGGCACAGTCTGAACCCTTCCCTCAACTCGGCGGTTTTGCTAGAAGGAGTTCAACCCCAACGAACACAGCCCGGAGACCCCTGGGGCAAAAACGGCTTCCGATGATCAATAGGTGCTTGCTGTGGAACACTCATCCCAAGTGGGGGAAGCCAGCTCAACAAAATGCCACACACCCAGGTGTAAGAAACAACATTGCCCAGGCTTGGTCTCAGCCCCTCACCTCGTCCCTGTGTTTGGGGAGCAGGAGGGACACCCGAGGCCCACGGCCCTGAGACCCCTTTGCAAAAAGCCGGCTTCCCACGGAAAGAGTTTTCCTGAGGTGCAGACCCTATCCCAAGTGGTTGTGGCAAGGAAAAGCAAATGCCCTCCACTTCTCTGGAAGAAACCACAGTGCCCAGCCATGTTCTAAGCCCGCCCATCCTCCCTGGGCTTCTGGCAGCAGGAGTGAAAAGAGAGGAGCAGAGCAATGGGACCCGTTTGACAAAACCCGGCTTCCAACGGGAAAGTCTTTCTCCACGTGCAGACATGCTCCCAGGTGCCTGGGGCAAGGGGAAGGAAATGCCATACACTGACCTGGAAGAGACCACAGGGCCCAGGCACAGTCTGAACCCTTCCCTCAACCCGGCGGTTTTCCTAGCAGGAGTTCAACCCCAACGAACACAGCCCGGAGACCCCTGGGGCAAAAACGGCTTCCGACGAACAATAGGTGCTTGCTGTGGAACACCTATCCCAAGTGGGGGAAGCCAGCTCAACAAAATGCCACACACCCAGGTGTAAGAAACAACATTGCCCAGGCATGGTCTAAGCCCCTCACCTCGTCCCTGTGCTTTGGGGAGCCGGAGGGACACCCGAGGCCAACGGCCCTGAGACCCCTTTGCAAAAAGCCGGCTTCCCACGGAAAGCGTTTTCCCAGGGTGCAGACCCTATCCCAAGTGGTTGTGGCAAGGTAAAGCAAATGCCCTCCACTTCTCTGGAAGAAACCACAGTGCCCAGACATGTTCTAAGCCCTCCCATCCTCCCTGGGCTTCTGACAGCAGGAGTGAAAAGAGAGGAGCAGAGCACTGGGACCCGTTTGACAAAACCCGGCTTCCCACGGGAAAGTCTTTCTCCACGTGCAGACATGCTCCCAGGTGCCTGGGGCAAGGGGAAGGAAATGCCATACACTGACCTGGAAGAGACCACAGGGCCCAGGCACAGTCTGAACCCTTCCCTCAACCCGGCGGTTTTGCTAGCAGGAGTTCAACCCCAACGAACACAGCCCGGAGACCCCTGGGGCAAAAACGGCTTCCGACGAACAATAGGTGCTTGCTGTGGAACACCTATCCCAAGTGGGGGAAGCCAGCTCAACAAAATGCCACATACCCAGGTGTAAGAAACAACATTGCCCAGGCATGGTCTAAGCCCCTCACCTCGTCCCTGTGCTTTGGGGAGTCGGAGGGACACCCGAGGCCCACGGCCCTGAGACCCCTTTGCAAAAAGCCGGCTTCCCACGGAAAGAGTTTTCCTGAGGTGCAGACCCTATCCCAAGTGGTTGTGGCAAGGTAAAGCAAATGCCCTCCTCTTCTCTGGAAGAAACCACAGTGCCCAGCCATGTTCTAAGCCCTCCCATCCTCCCTGGGCTTCTGGCAGCAGGAGTGAAAAGAGAGGAGCAGAGCACTGGGACCCGTTTGACAAAACCCGGCTTCCCACCGGAAAGTCTTTCTCCACGTGCAGACATGCTCCCAGGTGCCTGGGGCAAGGGGAAGGAAATGCCATACACTGACCTGGAAGAGACCACAGGGCCCAGGCACAGTCTGAACCCCTCCCTCAACCCGGCGGTTTTGCTAGCAGGAGTTCAACCCCAACGAACACAGCCCCGAGACCCCTGGGGCAAAAACGGCTTCAGACGATCAATAAGTGCTTGCTGTGGAACACTCATCCCAAGTGGGGGAAGCCAGCTCAACAAAATGCCACACACCCAGGTGTAAGAAACAACATTGCCCAGGCTTGGTCTAAGCCCCTCACCTCGTCCCTGTGCTTTGGGGAGCAGGAGGGACACCCGAGGCCCACGGCCCTGAGACCCCTTTGCAAAAAGCCGGCTTCCCACGGAAAGAGTTTTCCTGAGGTGCAGACCCTATCCCAAGTGGTTGTGGCAAGGTAAAGCAAATGCCCTCCACTTCTCTGGAAGAAACCAGAGTGCCCAGACATGTTCTAAGCCCGCCCATCCTCCCTGGGCTTCTGGCAGCAGGAGTGAAAAGAGAGGAGCAGAGCAATGGGACCCGTTTGACAAAACCCGGCTTCCAACGGGAAAGTCTTTCTCCACGTGCAGACATGCTCCCAGGTGCCTGTGGCAAGGGGAAGGAAATGCCATACACTGACCTAGAAGAGACCACAGGGCCCAGGCACAGTCTGAACCCTTCCCTCAACCCGGCGGTTTTGCTAGCAGGAGTTCAACCCCAACGAACACAGCCCGGAGACCCCTGGGGCAAAAACGGCTTCCGACGAACAATAGGTGCTTGCTGTGGAACACCTATCCCAAGTGGGGGTAGCCTGCTCAACAAAATGCCACACACCCAGTGTAAGAAACAACATTGCCCAGGCATGGTCTAAGCCCCTCACCTCGTCCCTGTGCTTTGGGGAGCCGGAGGGACAGCCGAAGCACACGGCGCTGAGACCCCTTTGCAAAAAGCCAGCTTCCCACGGAAACAGTTTTCCTGAGGTGCAGACCCTATCCCAAGTGGTTGTGGCAAGGTAAAGCAAATGCCCTCCACTTCTCTGGAAGAAACCACAGTGCCCAGCCATGTTCTAAGCCCTCCCATCCTCCCTGGGCTTCTGACAGCAGGAGTGAAAAGAGAGGAGCAGAGCACGGGGACCCGTTTGACAAAAACCGGCTTCCCACGGGAAAGTCTTTCTCCACGTGCAGACATGCTCCCAGGTGCCTGTGGCAAGGGGAAGGTAATGCCATACACTGACCTGGAAGAGAGCACAGGGCCCAGGCACAGTCTGAACCCTTCCCTCAACCCGGCGGTTTTGCTAGCAGGAGTTCAACCCCAACGAACACAGCCCGGAGACCCCTGGGGCAAAAACGGCTTCCGAAGAACAATAGGTGCTTGCTGTGGAACACCTATCCAAAGTGGGGGTAGCCTGCTCAACAAAATGCCACACACCCAGTGTAAGAAACAACATTGCCCAGGCATGGTCTAAGCCCCTCACCTCGTCCCTGTGCTTTGGGGAGCCGGAGGGACAGCCGAAGCACACGGCGCTGAGACCCCTTTGCAAAAAGCGGGCTTCCCACGGAGACAGTTTTCCTGATGTGCAGACCCTATCCCAAGTGGTTGTGGCAAGGTAAAGCAAATGCCCTCCACTTCTCTGGAAGAAACCACAGTGCCCAGCCATGTTCTAAGCCCTCCCATCCTCCCTGGGCTTCTGGCAGCAGGAGTGAAAAGAGAGGAGCAGAGCACTGGGACCCGTTTGACAAAACCCGGCTTCTCACGGGAAAGTCTTTCTCCACGTGCAGACATGCTCCCAGGTGCCTGGGGCAAGGGGAAGGAAATGCCATACACTGACCTGGAAGAGACCACAGGGCCCAGGCACAGTCTGAACCCTTCCCTCAACTCGGCGGTTTTGCTAGAAGGAGTTCAACCCCAACGAACACAGCCCGGAGACCCCTGGGGCAAAAACGGCTTCCGATGATCAATAGGTGCTTGCTGTGGAACACTCATCCCAAGTGGGGGAAGCCAGCTCAACAAAATGCCACACACCCAGGTGTAAGAAACAACATTGCCCAGGCTTGGTCTCAGCCCCTCACCTCGTCCCTGTGCTTTGGGGAGCAGGAGGGACACCCGAGGCCCACGGCCCTGAGACCCCTTTGCAAAAAGCCGGCTTCCCACGGAAAGAGTTTTCCTGAGGTGCAGACCCTATCCCAAGTGGTTGTGGCAAGGAAAAGCAAATGCCCTCCACTTCTCTGGAAGAAACCACAGTGCCCAGCCATGTTCTAAGCCCGCCCATCCTCCCTGGGCTTCTGGCAGCAGGAGTGAAAAGAGAGGAGCAGAGCAATGGGACCCGTTAGACAAAACCCGGCTTCCAACGGGAAAGTCTTTCTCAACGTGCAGACATGCTCCCAGGTGCCTGGGGCAAGGGGAAGGAAATGCCATACAGTGACCTGGAAGAGACCACAGGGCCCAGGCACAGTCTGAACCCTTCCCTCAACCCGGCGGTTTTCCTAGCAGGAGTTCAACCCCAACGAACACAGCCCGGAGACCCCTGGGGCAAAAACGGCTTCCGACGAACAATAGGTGCTTGCTGTGGAACACCTATCCCAAGTGGGGGAAGCCAGCTCAACAAAATGCCACACACCCAGGTGTAAGAAACAACATTGCCCAGGCTTGGTCTAAGCCCCTCACCTCGTCCCTGTGCTTTGGGGAGCCGGAGGGACACCCGAGGCCAACGGCCCTGAGACCCCTTTGCAAAAAGCCGGCTTCCCACGGAAAGCGTTTTCCCAGGGTGCAGACCCTATCCCAAGTGGTTGTGGCAAGGTAAAGCAAATGCCCTCCACTTCTCTGGAAGAAACCACAGTGCCCAGACATGTTCTAAGCCCTCCCATCCTCCCTGGGCTTCTGACAGCAGGAGTGAAAAGAGAGGAGCAGAGCACTGGGACCCGTTTGACAAAACCCGGCTTCCCACGGGAAAGTCTTTCTCCACGTGCAGACATGCTCCCAGGTGCCTGGGGCAAGGGGAAGGAAATGCCATACACTGACCTGGAAGAGACCACAGGGCCCAGGCACAGTCTGAACCCTTCCCTCAACCCGGCGGTTTTGCTAGCAGGAGTTCAACCCCAACGAACACAGCCCGGAGACCCCTGGGGCAAAAACGGCTTCCGACGAACAATAGGTGCTTGCTGTGGAACACCTATCCCAAGTGGGGGAAGCCAGCTCAACAAAATGCCACATACCCAGGTGTAAGAAACAACATTGCCCAGGCATGGTCTAAGCCCCTCACCTCGTCCCTGTGCTTTGGGGAGTCGGAGGGACACCCGAGGCCCACGGCCCTGAGACCCCTTTGCAAAAAGCCGGCTTCCCACGGAAAGAGTTTTCCTGAGGTGCAGACCCTATCCCAAGTGGTTGTGGCAAGGTAAAGCAAATGCCCTCCTCTTCTCTGGAAGAAACCACAGTGCCCAGCCATGTTCTAAGCCCTCCCATCCTCCCTGGACTTCTGGCAGCAGGAGTGAAAAGAGAGGAGCAGAGCACTGGGACCCGTTTGACAAAAACCGGCTTCCCACGGGAAAGTCTTTCTCCACGTGCAGACATGCTCCCAGGTGCCTGTGGCAAGGGGGAGGAAATGCCATACACTGACCTGGAAGAGACCACAGGGCCCAGGCACAGTCTGAACCCTTCCCTCAACCCGGCGGTTTTGCTAGCAGGAGTTCAACCCCAACGAACACAGCCCGGAGACCCCTGGGGCAAAAACGGCTTCCGACGATCAATAGGTGCTTGCTGTGGAACACCTATCCCAAGTGGGGGAAGCCAGCTCAACAAAATGCCACATACCCAGGTGTAAGAAACAACATTGCCCAGGCATGGTCTAAGCCCCTCACCTCGTCCCTGTGCTTTGGGGAGTCGGAGGGACACCCGAGGCCCACGGCCCTGAGACCCCTTTGCAAAAAGCCGGCTTCCCACGGAAAGAGTTTTCCTGAGGTGCAGACCCTATCCCAAGTGGTTGTGGCAAGGTAAAGCAAATGCCCTCCTCTTCTCTGGAAGAAACCACAGTGCCCAGCCATGTTCTAAGCCCTCCCATCCTCCCTGGGCTTCTGGCAGCAGGAGTGAAAAGAGAGGAGCAGAGCACTGGGACCCGTTTGACAAAACCCGGCTTCCCACCGGAAAGTCTTTCTCCACGTGCAGACATGCTCCCAGGTGCCTGGGGCAAGGGGAAGGAAATGCCATACACTGACCTGGAAGAGACCACAGGGCCCAGGCACAGTCTGAACCCCTCCCTCAACCCGGCGGTTTTGCTAGCAGGAGTTCAACCCCAACGAACACAGCCCCGAGACCCCTGGGGCAAAAACGGCTTCAGACGATCAATAGGTGCTTGCTGTGGAACACTCATCCCAAGTGGGGGAAGCCAGCTCAACAAAATGCCACACACCCAGGTGTAAGAAACAACATTGCCCAGGCTTGGTCTAAGCCCCTCACCTCGTCCCTGTGCTTTGGGGAGCAGGAGGGACACCCGAGGCCCACGGCCCTGAGACCCCTTTGCAAAAAGCCGGCTTCCCACGGAAAGAGTTTTCCTGAGGTGCAGACCCTATCCCAAGTGGTTGTGGCAAGGTAAAGCAAATGCCCTCCACTTCTCTGGAAGAAACCAGAGTGCCCAGACATGTTCTAAGCCCGCCCATCCTCCCTGGGCTTCTGGCAGCAGGAGTGAAAAGAGAGGAGCAGAGCAATGGGACCCGTTTGACAAAACCCGGCTTCCAACGGGAAAGTCTTTCTCCACGTGCAGACATGCTCCCAGGTGCCTGGGGCAAGGGGAAGGAAATGCCATACACTGACCTGGAAGAGACCACAGGGCCCAGGCACAGTCTGAACCCTTCCCTCAACCCGGCGGTTTTGCTAGCAGCAGTTCAACCCCAACGAACACAGCCCGGAGACCCCTGGGGCAAAAACGGCTTCCGACGATCAATAGGTGCTTGCTGTGGAACACCTATCCCAAGTGGGGGTAGCCTGCTCAACAAAATGCCACACACCCAGTGTAAGAAACAACATTGCCCAGGCATGGTCTAAGCCCCTCACCTCGTCCCTGTGCTTTGGGGAGCCGGAGGGACAGCCGAAGCACACGGCGCTGAGACCCCTTTGCAAAAAGCCGGCTTCCCACGGAAACAGTTTTCCTGAGGTGCAGACCCTATCCCAAGTGGTTGTGGCAAGGTAAAGCAAATGCCCTCCACTTCTCTGGAAGAAACCACAGTGCCCAGCCATGTTCTAAGCCCTCCCATCCTCCCTGGGCTTCTGGCAGCAGGAGTGAAAAGACAGGAGCAGAGCACGGGGACCCGTTTGACAAAAACCGGCTTCCCACGGGAAAGTCTTTCTCCACGTGCAGACATGCTCCCAGGTGCCTGTGGCAAGGGGAAGGTAATGCCATACACTGACCTGGAAGAGAGCACAGGGCCCAGGCACAGTCTGAACCCTTCCCTCAACCCGGCGGTTTTGCTAGCAGGAGTTCAACCCCAACGAACACAGCCCGGAGACCCCTGGGGCAAAAACGGCTTCCGAAGAACAATAGGTGCTTGCTGTGGAACACCTATCCCAAGTGGGGGTAGCCTGCTCAACAAAATGCCACACACCCAGTGTAAGAAACAACATTGCCCAGGCATGGTCTAAGCCCCTCACCTCGTCCCTGTGCTTTGGGGAGCCGGAGGGACAGCCGAAGCACACGGCGCTGAGACCCCTTTGCAAAAAGCGGGCTTCCCACGGAGACAGTTTTCCTGATGTGCAAACCCTATCCCAAGTGGTTGTGGCAAGGTAAAGCAAATGCCCTCCACTTCTCTGGAAGAAACCACAGTGCCCAGCCATGTTCTAAGCCCTCCCATCCTCCCTGGGCTTCTGGCAGCAGGAGTGAAAAGAGAGGAGCAGAGCACTGGGACCCGTTTGACAAAACCCGGCTTCTCACGGGAAAGTCTTTCTCCACGTGCAGACATGCTCCCAGGTGCCTGGGGCAAGGGGAAGGAAATGCCATACACTGACCTGGAAGAGACCACAGGGCCCAGGCACAGTCTGAACCCTTCCCTCAACTCGGCGGTTTTGCTAGAAGGAGTTCAACCCCAACGAACACAGCCCGGAGACCCCTGGGGCAAAAACTGCTTCCGATGATCAATAGGTGCTTGCTGTGGAACACTCATCCCAAGTGGGGGAAGCCAGCTCAACAAAATGCCACACACCCAGGTGTAAGAAACAACATTGCCCAGGCTTGGTCTCAGCCCCTCACCTCGTCCCTGTGTTTGGGGAGCAGGAGGGACACCCGAGGCCCACGGCCCTGAGACCCCTTTGCAAAAAGCCGGCTTCCCACGGAAAGAGTTTTCCTGAGGTGCAGACCCTATCCCAAGTGGTTGTGGCAAGGAAAAGCAAATGCCCTCCACTTCTCTGGAAGAAACCACAGTGCCCAGCCATGTTCTAAGCCCGCCCATCCTCCCTGGGCTTCTGGCAGCAGGAGTGAAAAGAGAGGAGCAGAGCAATGGGACCCGTTTGACAAAACCCGGCTTCCAACGGGAAAGTCTTTCTCCACGTGCAGACATGCTCCCAGGTGCCTGGGGCAAGGGGAAGGAAATGCCATACACTGACCTGGAAGAGACCACAGGGCCCAGGCACAGTCTGAACCCTTCCCTCAACCCGGCGGTTTTCCTAGCAGGAGTTCAACCCCAACGAACACAGCCCGGAGACCCCTGGGGCAGAAACGGCTTCCGACGAACAATAGGTGCTTGCTGTGGAACACCTATCCCAAGTGGGGGAAGCCAGCTCAACAAAATGCCACACACCCAGGTGTAAGAAACAACATTGCCCAGGCATGGTCTAAGCCCCTCACCTCGTCCCTGTGCTTTGGGGAGCCGGAGGGACACCCGAGGCCAACGGCCCTGAGACCCCTTTGCAAAAAGCCGGCTTCCCACGGAAAGCGTTTTCCCAGGGTGCAGACCCTATCCCAAGTGGTTGTGGCAAGGTAAAGCAAATGCCCTCCACTTCTCTGGAAGAAACCACAGTGCCCAGACATGTTCTAAGCCCTCCCATCCTCCCTGGGCTTCTGACAGCAGGAGTGAAAAGAGAGGAGCAGAGCACTGGGACCCGTTTGACAAAACCCGGCTTCCCACGGGAAAGTCTTTCTCCACGTGCAGACATGCTCCCAGGTGCCTGGGGCAAGGGGAAGGAAATGCCATACACTGACCTGGAAGAGACCACAGGGCCCAGGCACAGTCTGAACCCTTCCCTCAACCCGGCGGTTTTGCTAGCAGGAGTTCAACCCCAACGAACACAGCCCGGAGACCCCTGGGGCAAAAACGGCTTCCGACGAACAATAGGTGCTTGCTGTGGAACACCTATCCCAAGTGGGGGAAGCCAGCTCAACAAAATGCCACATACCCAGGTGTAAGAAACAACATTGCCCAGGCATGGTCTAAGCCCCTCACCTCGTCCCTGTGCTTTGGGGAGTCGGAGGGACACCCGAGGCCCACGGCCCTGAGACCCCTTTGCAAAAAGCCGGCTTCCCACGGAAAGAGTTTTCCTGAGGTGCAGACCCTATCCCAAGTGGTTGTGGCAAGGTAAAGCAAATGCCCTCCTCTTCTCTGGAAGAAACCACAGTGCCCAGCCATGTTCTAAGCCCTCCCATCCTCCCTGGACTTCTGGCAGCAGGAGTGAAAAGAGAGGAGCAGAGCACTGGGACCCGTTTGACAAAACCCGGGTTCCCACGGGAAAGTCTTTCTCCACGTGCAGACATGCTCCCAGGTGCCTGTGGCAAGGGGAAGGAAATGCCATACACTGACCTGGAAGAGACCACAGGGCCCAGGCACAGTCTGAACCCTTCCCTCAACCCGGCGGTTTTGCTAGCAGGAGTTCAACCCCAACGAACACAGCCCCGAGACCCCTGGAGCAAAAACGGCTTCAGACGATCAATAGGTGCTTGCTGTGGAACACTCATCCCAAGTGGGGGAAGCCAGCTCAACAAAATGCCACACACCCAGGTGTAAGAAACAACATTGCCCAGGCATGGTCTAAGCCCCTCACCTCGTCCCTGTGCTTTGGGGAGCTGGAGGGACACCCGAGGCCCACGGCCCTGAGACCCCTTTGCAAAAAGCCGGCTTCCCACGGAAAGAGTTTTCCTGAGGTGCAGACCCTATCCCAAGTGGTTGTGGCAAGGTAAAGCAAATGCCCTCCTCTTCTCTGGAAGAAACCACAGTGCCCAGCCATGTTCTAAGCCCTCCCATCCTCCCTGGGCTTCTGGCAGCAGGAGTGAAAAGAGAGGAGCAGAGCACTGGGACCCGTTTGACAAAACCCGGCTTCCCACCGGAAAGTCTTTCTCCACGTGCAGACATGCTCCCAGGTGCCTGGGGCAAGGGGAAGGAAATGCCATACACTGACCTGGAAGAGACCACAGGGCCCAGGCACAGTCTGAACCCTTCCCTCAACCCGGCGGTTTTGCTAGCAGGAGTTCAACCCCAACGAACACAGCCCCGAGACCCCTGGGGCAAAAACGGCTTCAGACGATCAATAGGTGCTTGCTGTGGAACACTCATCCCAAGTGGGGGAAGCCAGCTCAACAAAATGCCACACACCCAGGTGTAAGAAACAACATTGCCCAGGCTTGGTCTAAGCCCCTCACCTCGTCCCTGTGCTTTGGGGAGCAGGAGGGACACCCGAGGCCCACGGCCCTGAGACCCCTTTGCAAAAAGCCGGCTTCCCACGGAAAGAGTTTTCCTGAGGTGCAGACCCTATCCCAAGTGGTTGTGGCAAGGTAAAGCAAATGCCCTCCACTTCTCTGGAAGAAACCACAGTGCCCAGACATGTTCTAAGCCCTCCCATCCTCCCTGGGCTTCTGACAGCAGGAGTGAAAAGAGAGGAGCAGAGCACTGGGACCCGTTTGACAAAACCCGGCTTCCCACGGGAAAGTCTTTCTCCACGTGCAGACATGCTCCCAGGTGCCTGGGGCAAGGGGAAGGAAATGCCATACACTGACCTGGAAGAGACCACAGGGCCCAGGCACAGTCTGAACCCTTCCCTCAACCCGGCGGTTTTGCTAGCAGGAGTTCAACCCCAACGAACACAGCCCGGAGACCCCTGGGGCAAAAACGGCTTCCGACGAACAATAGGTGCTTGCTGTGGAACACCTATCCCAAGTGGGGGAAGCCAGCTCAACAAAATGCCACATACCCAGGTGTAAGAAACAACATTGCCCAGGCATGGTCTAAGCCCCTCACCTCGTCCCTGTGCTTTGGGGAGTCGGAGGGACACCCGAGGCCCACGGCCCTGAGACCCCTTTGCAAAAAGCCGGCTTCCCACGGAAAGAGTTTTCCTGAGGTGCAGACCCTATCCCAAGTGGTTGTGGCAAGGTAAAGCAAATGCCCTCCTCTTCTCTGGAAGAAACCACAGTGCCCAGCCATGTTCTAAGCCCTCCCATCCTCCCTGGACTTCTGGCAGCAGGAGTGAAAAGAGAGGAGCAGAGCACTGGGACCCGTTTGACAAAACCCGGGTTCCCACGGGAAAGTCTTTCTCCACGTGCAGACATGCTCCCAGGTGCCTGTGGCAAGGGGAAGGAAATGCCATACACTGACCTGGAAGAGACCACAGGGCCCAGGCACAGTCTGAACCCTTCCCTCAACCCGGCGGTTTTGCTAGCAGGAGTTCAACCCCAACGAACACAGCCCCGAGACCCCTGGAGCAAAAACGGCTTCAGACGATCAATAGGTGCTTGCTGTGGAACACTCATCCCAAGTGGGGGAAGCCAGCTCAACAAAATGCCACACACCCAGGTGTAAGAAACAACATTGCCCAGGCATGGTCTAAGCCCCTCACCTCGTCCCTGTGCTTTGGGGAGCTGGAGGGACACCCGAGGCCCACGGCCCTGAGACCCCTTTGCAAAAAGCCGGCTTCCCACGGAAAGAGTTTTCCTGAGGTGCAGACCCTATCCCAAGTGGTTGTGGCAAGGTAAAGCAAATGCCCTCCTCTTCTCTGGAAGAAACCACAGTGCCCAGCCATGTTCTAAGCCCTCCCATCCTCCCTGGGCTTCTGGCAGCAGGAGTGAAAAGAGAGGAGCAGAGTACTGGGACCCGTTTGACAAAACCCGGCTTCCCACGGGAAAGTCTTTCTCCGCGTGCAGACATGCTCCCAGGTGCCTGTGGCAAGGGGAAGGAAATGCCATACACTGACCTGGAAGAGACCACAGGGCCCAGGCACAGTCTGAACCCTTCCCTCAACCCGGCGGTTTTGCTAGCAGGAGTTCAACCCCAACGAACACAGCCCCGAGACCCCTGGGGCAAAAACGGCTTCAGACGATCAATAGGTGCTTGCTGTGGAACACTCATCCCAAGTGGGGGAAGCGAGCTCAACAAAATGCCACACACCCAGGTGTAAGAAACAACATTGCCCAGGCTTGGTCTAAGCCCCTCACCTCGTCCCTGTGCTTTGGGGAGCAGGAGGGACACCCGAGGCCCACGGCCCTGAGACCCCTTTGCAAAAAGCCGGCTTCCCACGGAAAGAGTTTTCCTGAGGTGCAGACCCTATCCCAAGTGGTTGTGGCAAGGTAAAGCAAATGCCCTCCACTTCTCTGGAAGAAACCAGAGTGCCCAGACATGTTCTAAGCCCGCCCATCCTCCCTGGGCTTCTGGCAGCAGGAGTGAAAAGAGAGGAGCAGAGCAATGGGACCCGTTTGACAAAACCCGGCTTCCAACGGGAAAGTCTTTCTCCACGTGCAGACATGCTCCCAGGTGCCTGGGGCAAGGGGAAGGAAATGCCATACACTGACCTGGAAGAGACCACAGGGCCCAGGCACAGTCTGAACCCTTCCCTCAACCCGGCGGTTTTGCTAGCAGGAGTTCAACCCCAACGAACACAGCCCGGAGACCCCTGGGGCAAAAACGGCTTCCGACGAACAATAGGTGCTTGCTGTGGAACACCTATCCCAAGTGGGGGTAGCCAGCTCAACAAAATGCCACACACCCAGGTGTAAGAAACAACATTGCCCAGGCATGGTCTAAGCCCCTCACCTCGTCCCTGTGCTTTGGGGAGCCGGAGGGACAGCCGAGGCACACGGCCCTGAGAACCCTTTGCAAAAAGCCGGCTTCCCACGGAAACAGTTTTCCTGAGGTGCAGACCCTATCCCAAGTGGTTGTGGCAAGGTAAAGCAAATGCCCTCCACTTCTCTGGAAGAAACCACAGTGCCCAGCCATGTTCTAAGCCCTCCCATCCTCCCTGGGCTTCTGGCAGCAGGAGTGAAAAGAGAGGAGCAGAGCACGGGGACCCGTTTGACAAAAACCGGCTTCCCACGGGAAAGTCTTTCTCCACGTGCAGACATGCTCCCAGGTGCCTGTGGCAAGGGGAAGGTAATGCCATACACTGACCTGGAAGAGAGCACAGGGCCCAGGCACAGTCTGAACCCTTCCCTCAACCCGGCGGTTTTGCTAGCAGGAGTTCAACCCCAACGAACACAGCCCGGAGACCCCGGGGGCAAAAACGCCTTCCGAAGAACAATAGGTGCTTGCTGTGGAACACCTATCCCAGTGGGGGTAGCCTGCTCAACAAAATGCCACACACCCAGTCTAAGAAACAACATTGCCCAGGCATGGTCTAAGCCCCTCACCTCGTCCCTGTGCTTTGGGGAGCCGGAGGGACAGCAGAAGCACACGGCGCTGAGACCCCTTTGCAAAAAGCCGGCTTCCCACGGAGACAGTTTTCCTGAGGTGCAGACCCTATCCCAAGTGGTTGTGGCAAGGTAAAGCAAATGCCCTCCACTTCTCTGGAAGAAACCACAGTGCCCAGCCATGTTCTAAGCCCTCCCATCCTCCCTGGGCTTCTGGCAGCAGGAGTGAAAAGAGAGGAGCAGAGCACTGGGACCCGTTTGACAAAACCCGGCTTCTCACGGGAAAGTCTTTCTCCACGTGCAGACATGCTCCCAGGTGCCTGGGGCAAGGGGAAGGAAATGCCATACACTGACCTGGAAGAGACCACAGGGCCCAGGCACAGTCTGAACCCTTCCCTCAACTCGGCGGTTTTGCTAGAAGGAGTTCAACCCCAACGAACACAGCCCGGAGACCCCTGGGGCAAAAACGGCTTCCGACGATCAATAGGTGCTTGCTGTGGAACACCTATCCCAAGTGGGGGAAGCCAGCTCAACAAAATGCCACACACCCAGGTGTAAGAAACAACATTGCCCAGGCTTGGTCTAAGCCCCTCACCTCGTCCCTGTGCTTTGGGGAGCCGGAGGGACACCCGAGGCCAACGGCCCTGAGACCCCTTTGCAAAAAGCCGGCTTCCCACGGAAAGAGTTTTCCTGAGGTGCAGACCCTATCCCAAGTGGTTGTGGCAAGGAAAAGCAAATGCCCTCCACTTCTCTGGAAGAAACCACAGTGCCCAGCCATGTTCTAAGCCCGCCCATCCTCCCTGGGCTTCTGGCAGCAGGAGTGAAAAGAGAGGAGCAGAGCAATGGGACCCGTTTGACAAAACCCGGCTTCCCACGGGAAAGTCTTTCTCCACGTGCAGACATGCTCCCAGGTGCCTGGGGCAAGGGGAAGGAAATGCCATACACTGACCTGGAAGAGACCACAGGGCCCAGGCACAGTCTGAACCCTTCCCTCAACCCGGCGGTTTTCCTAGCAGGAGTTCAACCCCAACGAACACAGCCCGGAGACCCCTGGGGCAAAAACGGCTTCCGACGAACAATAGGTGCTTGCTGTGGAACACCTATCCCAAGTGGGGGTAGCCAGCTCAACAAAATGCCACACACCCAGGTGTAAGAAACAACATTGCCCAGGCATGGTCTAAGCCCCTCACCTCGTCCCTGTGCTTTGGGGAGCCGGAGGGACAGCCGAGGCACACGGCCCTGAGACCCCTTTGCAAAAAGCCGGCTTCCCACGGAAACAGTTTTCCTGAGGTGCAGACCCTATCCCAAGTGGTTGTGGCAAGGTAAAGCAAATGCCCTCCACTTCTCTGGAAGAAACCACAGTGCCCAGCCATGTTCTAAGCCCTCCCATCCTCCCTGGGCTTCTGGCAGCAGGAGTGAAAAGAGAGGAGCAGAGCACGGGGACCCGTTTGACAAAAACCGGCTTCCCACGGGAAAGTCTTTCTCCACGTGCAGACATGCTCCCAGGTGCCTGGGGCAAAGGGAAGGTAATGCCATACACTGACCTGGAAGAGAGCACAGGGCCCAGGCACAGTCTGAACCCTTCCCTCAACCCGGCGGTTTTGCTAGCAGGAGTTCAACCCCAACGAACATAGCCCGGAGACCCCTGGGGCAAAAACGGTTTCCGACGAACAATAGGTGCTTGCTGTGGAACACCTAATCCAAGTGGGGGTAGCCAGCTCAACAAAATGCCACACACCCAGTGTAAGAAACAACATTGCCCAGGCATGGTCTAAGCCCCTCACCTCGTCCCTGTGCTTTGGGGAGCCGGAGGGACAGCCGAGGCACACGGCCCTGAGACCCCGTTGCAAAAAGCCGACTTCCCACGCAGACAGTTTTCCTGAGGTGCAGACCCTATCCCAAGTGGTTGTGGCAAGGTAAAGCAAATGCCCTCCACTTCTCTGGAAGAAACCACAGTGCCCAGCCATGTTCTAAGCCCTCCCATCCTCCCTGGGCTTCTGGCAGCAGGAGTGAAAAGAGAGGAGCAGAGCACGGGGACCCGTTTGACAAAAACCGGCTTCCCACGGGAAAGTCTTTCTCCACGTGCAGACATGCTCCCAGGTGCCTGGGGCAAGGTGAAGGTAATGCCATACACTGACCTGGAAGAGAGCACAGGTCCCAGGCACAGTCTGAACCCTTCCCTCAACCCGGCGGTTTTGCTAGCAGGAGTTCAACCCCAACGAACACAGCCCGGAGACCCCTGGGGCAAAAACGGCTTCCGAAGAACAATAGGTGCTTGCTGTGGAACACCTATCCCAAGTGGGGGTAGCCAGCTCAACAAAATGCCACACACCCAGTGTAAGAAACAACATTGCCCAGGCATGGTCTAAGCCCCTCACCTCGTCCCTGTGCTTTGGGGAGCCGGAGGGACAGCCGAGGCACACGGCGCTGAGACCCCTTTGCAAAAAGCCGGCTTCCCACGGAGACAGTTTTCCTGAGGTGCAGACCCTATCCCAAGTGGTTGTGGCAAGGTAAAGCAAATGCCCTCCACTTCTCTGGAAGAAACCACAGTGCCCAGCCATGTTCTAAGCCCTCCCATCCTCCCTGGGCTTCTGGCAGCAGGAGTGAAAAGAGAGGAGCAGAGCACTGGGACCCGTTTGACAAAACCCGGCTTCCCACGGGAAAGTCTTTCTCCACGTGCAGACATGCTCCCAGGTGCCTGTGGCAAGGGGAAGGTAATGCCATACACTGACCTGGAAGAGAGCACAGGGCCCAGGCACAGTCTGAACCCTTCCCTCAACCCGGCGGTTTTGCTAGCAGGAGTTCAACCCCAACGAACACAGCCCGGAGACCCCGGGGGCAAAAACGCCTTCCGAAGAACAATAGGTGCTTGCTGTGGAACACCTATCCCAAGTGGGGGTAGCCTGCTCAACAAAATGCCACACACCCAGTGTAAGAAACAACATTGCCCAGGCATGGTCTAAGCCCCTCACCTCGTCCCTGTGCTTTGGGGAGCCGGAGGGACAGCCGAAGCACACGGCGCTGAGACCCCTTTGCAAAAAGCGGGCTTCCCACGGAGACAGTTTTCCTGATGTGCAGACCCTATCCCAAGTGGTTGTGGCAAGGTAAAGCAAATGCCCTCCACTTCTCTGGAAGAAACCACAGTGCCCAGCCATATTCTAAGCCCTCCCATCCTCCCTGGGCTTCTGGCAGCAGGAGTGAAAAGAGAGGAGCAGAGCACTGGGACCCGTTTGACAAAACCCGGCTTCTCACGGGAAAGTCTTTCTCCACGTGCAGACATGCTCCCAGGTGCCTGGGGCAAGGGGAAGGAAATGCCATACATTGACCTGGAAGAGACCACAGGGCCCAGGCACAGTCTGAACCCTTCCCTCAACTCGGCGGTTTTGCTAGAAGGAGTTCAACCCCAACGAACACAGCCCGGAGACCCCTGGGGCAAAAACGGCTTCCGACGATCAATAGGTGCTTGCTGTGGAAAACCTATCCCAAGTGGGGGAAGCCAGCTCAACAAAATGCCACACACCCAGGTGTAAGAAACAACATTGCCCAGGCTTGGTCTAAGCCCCTCACCTCGTCCCTGTGCTTTGGGGAGCCGGAGGGACACCCGAGGCCAACGGCCCTGAGACCCCTTTGCAAAAAGCCGGCTTCCCACGGAAAGAGTTTTCCTGAGGTGCAGACCCTATCCCAAGTGGTTGTGGCAAGGAAAAGCAAATGCCCTCCACTTCTCTGGAAGAAACCACAGTGCCCAGCCATGTTCTAAGCCCGCCCATCCTCCCTGGGCTAATGGCAGCAGGAGTGAAAAGAGAGGAGCAGAGCAATGGGACCCGTTTGACAAAACCCGGCTTCCCACGGGAAAGTCTTTCTCCACGTGCAGACATGCTCCCAGGTGCCTGGGGCAAGGGGAAGGAAATGCCATACACTGACCTGGAAGAGACCACAGGGCCCAGGCACAGTCTGAACCCTTCCCTCAACCCGGCGGTTTTCCTAGCAGGAGTTCAACCCCAACGAACACAGCCCGGAGACCCCTGGGGCAAAAACGGCTTCCGACGAACAATAGGTGCTTGCTGTGGAACACCTATCCCAAGTGGGGGAAGCCAGCTCAACAAAATGCCACACACCCAGGTGTAAGAAACAACATTGCCCAGGCATGGTCTAAGCACCTCACCTCGTCCCTGTGCTTTGGGGAGCCGGAGGGACACCCGAGGCCAACGGCCCTGAGACCCCTTTGCAAAAAGCCGGCTTCCCACGGAAAGCGTTTTCCCAGGGTGCAGACCCTATCCCAAGTGGTTGTGGCAAGGTAAAGCAAATGCCCTCCACTTCTCCGGAAGAAACCACAGTGTCCAGACATGTTCTAAGCCCTCCCATCCTCCCTGGGCTTCTGACAGCAGGAGTGAAAAGAGAGGAGCAGAGCACTGGGACCCGTTTGACAAAACCCGGCTTCCCACGGGAAAGTCTTTCTCCACGTGCAGACATGCTCCCAGGTGCCTGGGGCAAGGGGAAGGAAATGCCATACACTGACCTGGAAGAGACCACAGGGCCCAGGCACAGTCTGAACCCTTCCCTCAACCCGGCGGTTTTGCTAGCAGGAGTTCAACCCCAACGAACACAGCCCGGAGACCCCTGGGGCAAAAACGGCTTCCGACGAACAATAGGTGCTTGCTGTGGAACACCTATCCCAAGTGGGGGAAGCCACCTCAACAAAATGCCACATACCCAGGTGTAAGAAACAACATTGCCCAGGCATGGTCTAAGCCCCTCACCTCGTCCCTGTGCTTTGGGGAGTCGGAGGGACACCCGTGGCCCACGGCCCTGAGACCCCTTTGCAAAAAGCCGGCTTCCCACGGAAAGAGTTTTCCTGAGGTGCAGACCCTATCCCAAGTGGTTGTGGCAAGGTAAAGCAAATGCCCTCCTCTTCTCTGGAAGAAACCACAGTGCCCAGCCATGTTCTAAGCCCTCCCATCCTCCCTGGACTTCTGTCAGCAGGAGTGAAAAGAGAGGAGCAGAGCACTGGGACCCGTTTGACAAAAACCGGCTTCCCACGGGAAAGACTTTCTCCACGTGCAGACATGCTCCCAGGTGCCTGTGGCAAGGGGAAGGAAATGCCATACACTGACCTGGAAGAGACCACAGGGCCCAGGCACAGTCTGAACCCTTCCCTCAACCCGGCGGTTTTGCTAGCAGGAGTTCAACCCCAACGAACACAGCCCCGAGACCCCTGGGGCAAAAACGGCTTCAGACGATCAATAGGTGCTTGCTGTGGAACACTCATCCCAAGTGGGGGAAGCCAGCTCAACAAAATGCCACACACCCAGGTGTAAGAAACAACATTGCCCAGGCTTGGTCTAAGCCCCTCACCTCGTCCCTGTGCTTTGGGGAGCAGGAGGGACACCCGAGGCCCACGGCCCTGAGACCCCTTTGCAAAAAGCCGGCTTCCCACGGAAAGAGTTTTCCTGAGGTGCAGACCCTATCCCAAGTGGTTGTGGCAAGGTAAAGCAAATGCCCTCCACTTCTCTGGAAGAAACCAGAGTGCCCAGACATGTTCTAAGCCCGCCCATCCTCCCTGGGCTTCTGGCAGCAGGAGTGAAAAGAGAGGAGCAGAGCAATGGGACCCGTTTGACAAAACCCGGCTTCCAACGGGAAAGTCTTTCTCCACGTGCAGACATGCTCCCAGGTGCCTGTGGCAAGGGGAAGGAAATGCCATACACTGACCTGGAAGAGACCACAGGGCCCAGGCACAGTCTGAACCCTTCCCTCAACCCGGCGGTTTTGCTAGCAGGAGTTCAACCCCAACGAACACAGCCCGGAGACCCCTGGGGCAAAAACGGCTTCCGACGAACAATAGGTGCTTGCTGTGGAACACCTATCCCAAGTGGGGGTAGCCAGCTCAACAAAATGCCACACACCCAGGTGTAAGAAACAACATTGCCCAGGCATGGTCTAAGCCCCTCACCTCGTCCCTGTGCTTTGGGGAGCCGGAGGGACAGCCGAGGCACACGGCCCTGAGACCCCTTTGCAAAAAGCCGGCTTCCCACGGAAACAGTTTTCCTGAGGTGCAGACCCTATCCCAAGTGGTTGTGGCAAGGTAAAGCAAATGCCCTCCACTTCTCTGGAAGAAACCACAGTGCCCAGCCATGTTCTAAGCCCTCCCATCCTCCCTGGGCTTCTGGCAGCAGGAGTGAAAAGAGAGGAGCAGAGCACGGGGACCCGTTTGACAAAAACCGGCTTCCCACGGGAAAGTCTTTCTCCACGTGCAGACATGCTCCCAGGTGCCTGGGGCAAAGGGAAGGTAATGCCATACACTGACCTGGAAGAGAGCACAGGGCCCAGGCACAGTCTGAACCCTTCCCTCAACCCGGCGGTTTTGCTAGCAGGAGTTCAACCCCAACGAACATAGCCCGGAGACCCCTGGGGCAAAAACGGTTTCCGACGAACAATATGTGCTTGCTGTGGAACACCTAATCCAAGTGGGGGTAGCCAGCTCAACAAAATGCCACACACCCAGTGTAAGAAACAACATTGCCCAGGCATGGTCTAAGCCCCTCACCTCGTCCCTGTGCTTTGGGGAGCCGGAGGGACAGCCGAGGCACACGGCCCTGAGACCCCGTTGCAAAAAGCCGACTTCCCACGCAGACAGTTTTCCTGAGGTGCAGACCCTATCCCAAGTGGTTGTGGCAAGGTAAAGCAAATGCCCTCCACTTCTCTGGAAGAAACCACAGTGCCCAGCCATGTTCTAAGCCCTCCCATCCTCCCTGGGCTTCTGGCAGCAGGAGTGAAAAGAGAGGAGCAGAGCACGGGGACCCGTTTGACAAAAACCGGCTTCCCACGGGAAAGTCTTTCTCCACGTGCAGACATGCTCCCAGGTGCCTGTGGCAAGGTGAAGGTAATGCCATACACTGACCTGGAAGAGAGCACAGGTCCCAGGCACAGTCTGAACCCTTCCCTCAACCCGGCGGTTTTGCTAGCAGGAGTTCAACCCCAACGAACACAGCCCGGAGACCCCTGGGGCAAAAACGGCTTCCGAAGAACAATAGGTGCTTGCTGTGGAACACCTATCCCAAGTGGGGGTAGCCAGCTCAACAAAATGCCACACACCCAGTGTAAGAAACAACATTGCCCAGGCATGGTCTAAGCCCCTCACCTCGTCCCTGTGCTTTGGGGAGCCGGAGGGACAGCCGAGGCACACGGCGCTGAGACCCCTTTGCAAAAAGCCGGCTTCCCACGGAGACAGTTTTCCTGAGGTGCAGACCCTATCCCAAGTGGTTGTGGCAAGGTAAAGCAAATGCCCTCCACTTCTCTGGAAGAAACCACAGTGCCCAGCCATGTTCTAAGCCCTCCCATCCTCCCTGGGCTTCTGGCAGCAGGAGTGAAAAGAGAGGAGCAGAGCACTGGGACCCGTTTGACAAAACCCGGCTTCCCACGGGAAAGTCTTTCTCCACGTGCAGACATGCTCCCAGGTGCCTGGGGCAAGGGGAAGGAAATGCCATACACTGACCTGGAAGAGACCACAGGGCCCAGGCACAGTCTGAACCCTTCCCTCAACCCGGCGGTTTTCCTAGCAGGAGTTTCACCCCAACGAACACAGCCCGGAGACCCCTGGGGCCAAAACGGCTTCCGACGATCAATAGGTGCTTGCTGTGGAACACTCATCCCAAGTGGGGGAAGCCAGCTCAACAAAATTCCACACACCCAGTGTAAGAAACAACATTGCCCAGGCTTGGTCTAAGCCCCTCACCTCGTCCCTGTGCTTTGGGAAGCCGGAGGGACACCCGAGGCCCACGGCCCTGAGACCCCTTTGCAAAAAGCCGGCTTCCCACGGAAAGAGTTTTCCTGAGGTGCAGACCCTATCCCAAGTGGTTGTGGCAAGGTAAAGCAAATGCCCTCCACTTCTCTGGAAGAAACCACAGTGCCCAGCCATGTTCTAAGCCCTCCCATCCTCCCTGGGCTTCTGGCAGCAGGAGTGAAAAGAGAGGAGCAGAGCACTGAGACCCGTTTGACAAAACCCGGCTTCCCACGGGAAAGTCTTTCTTCACGTGCAGACATGCTCCCAGGTGCCTGTGGCAAGGGGAAGGAAATGCCATACACTGACCTGGAAGAGACCACCAGGGCCCAGGCACAGTCTGAACCCTTCCCTCAACCCGGCGGTTTTGCTAGCATGATTTCAACCCCAACGAACACAGCCCGGAGACCCCTGAGGCAAAAACGGGTTCCGACGTACAATAGGCGCTTGCTGTGGAAAACCAATCCCAAGTGGGGGTAGCCAGCTCAACAAAATGCCACACACCCAGGTGTAAGAAACAACATTGCCCAGGCATGCTCTAAGCCCCTCACCTCGTCCCTGTGCTTTGGGGAGCCGGAGGGACACCCGAGGCCCACGGCCCTGAGACCCCTTTGCAAAAAGCCGGCTTCCCACGGAAAGAGTTTTCCTGAGGTGCAGACCCTATCCCAAGTGGTTGTGGCAAGGTAAAGCAAATGCCCTCCACTTCTCTGGAAGAAACCACAGTGCCCAGCCATGTTCTAAGCCCTCCCATCCTCCCTGGGCTTCTGGCAGCAGGAGTGAAAAGAGAGGAGCAGAGCACTGGGACCCGTTTGAAAAAACCCGGGTTCCCACGGGAAAGTCTTTCTCCACGTGCAGACATGCTCCCAGGTGCCTGTGGCAAGGGGAAGGAAATGCCATACACTGACCTGGAAGAGACCACAGGGCCCAGGCACAGTCTGAACCCTTCCCTCAACCCGGCGGTTTTGCTAGCAGGAGTTCAACCCCAACGAACAGAGCCCCGAGACCCCTGGGGCAAAAACGGCTTCAGACGATCAATAGGTGCTTGCTGTGGAACACTCATCCCAAGTGGGGGAAGCCAGCTCAACAAAATGCCACACACCCAGGTGTAAGAAACAACATTGCCCAGGCATGGTCTAAGCCCCTCACCTCGTCCCTGTGCTTTGGGGAGCCGGAGGGACAGCCGAAGCACACGGCGCTGAGACCCCTTTGCAAAAAGCGGGCTTCCCACGGAGACAGTTTTCCTGATGTGCAGACCCTATCCCAAGTGGTTGTGGCAAGGTAAAGCAAATGCCCTCCACTTCTCTGGAAGAAACCACAGTGCCCAGCCATGTTCTAAGCCCTCCCATCCTCCCTGGGCTTCTGGCAGCAGGAGTGAAAAGAGAGGAGCAGAGCACTGGGACCCGTTTGACAAAACCCGGCTTCTCACGGGAAGGTCTTTCTCCACGTGCAGACATGCTCCCAGGTGCCTGGGGCAAGGGGAAGTTAATGCCATACACTGACCTGGAAGAGACCACAGGGCCCAGGCACAGTCTGAACCCTTCCCTCAACCCGGCGGTTTTCCTAGCAGGAGTTCAACCCCAACGAACACAGCCCGGAGACCCCTGGGGCAAAAACGGCTTCCGACGAACAATAGGTGCTTGCTGTGGAACACCTATCCCAAGTGGGGGAAGCCAGCTCAACAAAATGCCACACACCCAGGTGTAAGAAACAACATTGCCCAGGCATGGTCTAAGCCCCTCACCTCGTCCCTGTGCTTTGGGGAGCCGGAGGGACACCCGAGGCCAACGGCCCTGAGACCCCTTTGCAAAAAGCCGGCTTCCCACGGAAAGCGTTTTCCCAGGGTGCAGACCCTATCCCAAGTGGTTGTGGCAAGGTAAAGCAAATGCCCTCCACTTCTCTGGAAGAAACCACAGTGCCCAGACATGTTCTAAGCCCTCCCATCCTCCCTGGGCTTCTGACAGCAGGAGTGAAAAGAGAGGAGCAGAGCACTGGGACCCGTTTGACAAAACCCGGCTTCCAACGGGAAAGTCTTTCTCCACGTGCAGACATGCTCCCAGGTGCCTGGGGCAAGGGGAAGGAAATGCCATACACTGACCTGGAAGAGACCACAGGGCCCAGGCACAGTCTGAACCCTTCCCTCAACCCGGCGGTTTTCCTAGCAGGAGTTCAACCCCAACGAACACAGCCCGGAGACCCCTGGGGCAGAAACGGCTTCCGACGAACAATAGGTGCTTGCTGTGGAACACCTATCCCAAGTGGGGGAAGCCAGCTCAACAAAATGCCACACACCCAGGTGTAAGAAACAACATTGCCCAGGCATGGTCTAAGCCCCTCACCTCGTCCCTGTGCTTTGGGGAGCCGGAGGGACACCCGAGGCCAACGGCCCTGAGACCCCTTTGCAAAAAGCCGGCTTCCCACGGAAAGCGTTTTCCCAGGGTGCAGACCCTATCCCAAGTGGTTGTGGCAAGGTAAAGCAAATGCCCTCCACTTCTCTGGAAGAAACCACAGTGCCCAGACATGTTCTAAGCCCTCCCATCCTCCCTGGGCTTCTGACAGCAGGAGTGAAAAGAGAGGAGCAGAGCACTGGGACCCGTTTGACAAAACCCGGCTTCCCACGGGAAAGTCTTTCTCCACGTGCAGACATGCTCCCAGGTGCCTGGGGCAAGGGGAAGGAAATGCCATACACTGACCTGGAAGAGACCACAGGGCCCAGGCACAGTCTGAACCCTTCCCTCAACCCGGCGGTTTTGCTAGCAGGAGTTCAACCCCAACGAACACAGCCCGGAGACCCCTGGGGCAAAAACGGCTTCCGACGAACAATAGGTGCTTGCTGTGGAACACCTATCCCAAGTGGGGGAAGCCAGCTCAACAAAATGCCACATACCCAGGTGTAAGAAACAACATTGCCCAGGCATGGTCTAAGCCCCTCACCTCGTCCCTGTGCTTTGGGGAGTCGGAGGGACACCCGAGGCCCACGGCCCTGAGACCCCTTTGCAAAAAGCCGGCTTCCCACGGAAAGAGTTTTCCTGAGGTGCAGACCCTATCCCAAGTGGTTGTGGCAAGGTAAAGCAAATGCCCTCCTCTTCTCTGGAAGAAACCACAGTGCCCAGCCATGTTCTAAGCCCTCCCATCCTCCCTGGACTTCTGGCAGCAGGAGTGAAAAGAGAGGAGCAGAGCACTGGGACCCGTTTGACAAAACCCGGGTTCCCACGGGAAAGTCTTTCTCCACGTGCAGACATGCTCCCAGGTGCCTGTGGCAAGGGGAAGGAAATGCCATACACTGACCTGGAAGAGACCACAGGGCCCAGGCACAGTCTGAACCCTTCCCTCAACCCGGCGGTTTTGCTAGCAGGAGTTCAACCCCAACGAACACAGCCCCGAGACCCCTGGAGCAAAAACGGCTTCAGACGATCAATAGGTGCTTGCTGTGGAACACTCATCCCAAGTGGGGGAAGCCAGCTCAACAAAATGCCACACACCCAGGTGTAAGAAACAACATTGCCCAGGCATGGTCTAAGCCCCTCACCTCGTCCCTGTGCTTTGGGGAGCTGGAGGGACACCCGAGGCCCACGGCCCTGAGACCCCTTTGCAAAAAGCCGGCTTCCCACGGAAAGAGTTTTCCTGAGGTGCAGACCCTATCCCAAGTGGTTGTGGCAAGGTAAAGCAAATGCCCTCCTCTTCTCTGGAAGAAACCACAGTGCCCAGCCATGTTCTAAGCCCTCCCATCCTCCCTGGGCTTCTGGCAGCAGGAGTGAAAAGAGAGGAGCAGAGCACTGGGACCCGTTTGACAAAACCCGGCTTCCCACCGGAAAGTCTTTCTCCACGTGCAGACATGCTCCCAGGTGCCTGGGGCAAGGGGAAGGAAATGCCATACACTGACCTGGAAGAGACCACAGGGCCCAGGCACAGTCTGAACCCTTCCCTCAACCCGGCGGTTTTGCTAGCAGGAGTTCAACCCCAACGAACACAGCCCCGAGACCCCTGGGGCAAAAACGGCTTCAGACGATCAATAGGTGCTTGCTGTGGAACACTCATCCCAAGTGGGGGAAGCCAGCTCAACAAAATGCCACACACCCAGGTGTAAGAAACAACATTGCCCAGGCTTGGTCTAAGCCCCTCACCTCGTCCCTGTGCTTTGGGGAGCAGGAGGGACACCCGAGGCCCACGGCCCTGAGACCTCTTTGCAAAAAGCCGGCTTCCCACGGAAAGAGTTTTCCTGAGGTGCAGACCCTATCCCAAGTGGTTGTGGCAAGGTAAAGCAAATGCCCTCCACTTCTCTGGAAGAAACCACAGTGCCCAGACATGTTCTAAGCCCTCCCATCCTCCCTGGGCTTCTGACAGCAGGAGTGAAAAGAGAGGAGCAGAGCACTGGGACCCGTTTGACAAAACCCGGCTTCCCACGGGAAAGTCTTTCTCCACGTGCAGACATGCTCCCAGGTGCCTGGGGCAAGGGGAAGGAAATGCCATACACTGACCTGGAAGAGACCACAGGGCCCAGGCACAGTCTGAACCCTTCCCTCAACCCGGCGGTTTTGCTAGCAGGAGTTCAACCCCAACGAACACAGCCCGGAGACCCCTGGGGCAAAAACTGCTTCCGATGATCAATAGGTGCTTGCTGTGGAACACTCATCCCAAGTGGGGGAAGCCAGCTCAACAAAATGCCACACACCCAGGTGTAAGAAACAACATTGCCCAGGCTTGGTCTCAGCCCCTCACCTCGTCCCTGTGTTTGGGGAGCAGGAGGGACACCCGAGGCCCACGGCCCTGAGACCCCTTTGCAAAAAGCCGGCTTCCCACGGAAAGAGTTTTCCTGAGGTGCAGACCCTATCCCAAGTGGTTGTGGCAAGGAAAAGCAAATGCCCTCCACTTCTCTGGAAGAAACCACAGTGCCCAGCCATGTTCTAAGCCCGCCCATCCTCCCTGGGCTTCTGGCAGCAGGAGTGAAAAGAGAGGAGCAGAGCAATGGGACCCGTTTGACAAAACCCGGCTTCCAACGGGAAAGTCTTTCTCCACGTGCAGACATGCTCCCAGGTGCCTGGGGCAAGGGGAAGTTAATGCCATACACTGACCTGGAAGAGACCACAGGGCCCAGGCACAGTCTGAACCCTTCCCTCAACCCGGCGGTTTTCCTAGCAGGAGTTCAACCCCAACGAACACAGCCCGGAGACCCCTGGGGCAAAAACGGCTTCCGACGAACAATAGGTGCTTGCTGTGGAACACCTATCCCAAGTGGGGGAAGCCAGCTCAACAAAATGCCACACACCCAGGTGTAAGAAACAACATTGCCCAGGCATGGTCTAAGCCCCTCACCTCGTCCCTGTGCTTTGGGGAGCCGGAGGGACACCCGAGGCCAACGGCCCTGAGACCCCTTTGCAAAAAGCCGGCTTCCCACGGAAAGCGTTTTCCCAGGGTGCAGACCCTATCCCAAGTGGTTGTGGCAAGGTAAAGCAAATGCCCTCCACTTCTCTGGAAGAAACCACAGTGCCCAGACATGTTCTAAGCCCTCCCATCCTCCCTGGGCTTCTGACAGCAGGAGTGAAAAGAGAGGAGCAGAGCACTGGGACCCGTTTGACAAAACCCGGCTTCCAACGGGAAAGTCTTTCTCCACGTGCAGACATGCTCCCAGGTGCCTGGGGCAAGGGGAAGGAAATGCCATACACTGACCTGGAAGAGACCACAGGGCCCAGGCACAGTCTGAACCCTTCCCTCAACCCGGCGGTTTTGCTAGCAGGAGTTCAACCCCAACGAACACAGCCCGGAGACCCCTGGGGCAGAAACGGCTTCCGACGAACAATAGGTGCTTGCTGTGGAACACCTATCCCAAGTGGGGGAAGCCAGCTCAACAAAATGCCACACACCCAGGTGTAAGAAACAACATTGCCCAGGCATGGTCTAAGCCCCTCACCTCGTCCCTGTGCTTTGGGGAGCCGGAGGGACACCCGAGGCCAACGGCCCTGAGACCCCTTTGCAAAAAGCCGGCTTCCCACGGAAAGCGTTTTCCCAGGGTGCAGACCCTATCCCAAGTGGTTGTGGCAAGGTAAAGCAAATGCCCTCCACTTCTCTGGAAGAAACCACAGTGCCCAGACATGTTCTAAGCCCTCCCATCCTCCCTGGGCTTCTGACAGCAGGAGTGAAAAGAGAGGAGCAGAGCACTGGGACCCGTTTGACAAAACCCGGCTTCCCACGGGAAAGTCTTTCTCCACGTGCAGACATGCTCCCAGGTGCCTGGGGCAAGGGGAAGGAAATGCCATACACTGACCTGGAAGAGACCACAGGGCCCAGGCACAGTCTGAACCCTTCCCTCAACCCGGCGGTTTTGCTAGCAGGAGTTCAACCCCAACGAACACAGCCCGGAGACCCCTGGGGCAAAAACGGCTTCCGACGAACAATAGGTGCTTGCTGTGGAACACCTATCCCAAGTGGGGGAAGCCAGCTCAACAAAATGCCACATACCCAGGTGTAAGAAACAACATTGCCCAGGCATGGTCTAAGCCCCTCACCTCGTCCCTGTGCTTTGGGGAGTCGGAGGGACACCCGAGGCCCACGGCCCTGAGACCCCTTTGCAAAAAGCCGGCTTCCCACGGAAAGAGTTTTCCTGAGGTGCAGACCCTATCCCAAGTGGTTGTGGCAAGGTAAAGCAAATGCCCTCCTCTTCTCTGGAAGAAACCACAGTGCCCAGCCATGTTCTAAGCCCTCCCATCCTCCCTGGACTTCTGGCAGCAGGAGTGAAAAGAGAGGAGCAGAGCACTGGGACCCGTTTGACAAAACCCGGGTTCCCACGGGAAAGTCTTTCTCCACGTGCAGACATGCTCCCAGGTGCCTGTGGCAAGGGGAAGGAAATGCCATACACTGACCTGGAAGAGACCACAGGGCCCAGGCACAGTCTGAACCCTTCCCTCAACCCGGCGGTTTTGCTAGCAGGAGTTCAACCCCAACGAACACAGCCCCGAGACCCCTGGAGCAAAAACGGCTTCAGACGATCAATAGGTGCTTGCTGTGGAACACTCATCCCAAGTGGGGGAAGCCAGCTCAACAAAATGCCACACACCCAGGTGTAAGAAACAACATTGCCCAGGCATGGTCTAAGCCCCTCACCTCGTCCCTGTGCTTTGGGGAGCTGGAGGGACACCCGAGGCCCACGGCCCTGAGACCCCTTTGCAAAAAGCCGGCTTCCCACGGAAAGAGTTTTCCTGAGGTGCAGACCCTATCCCAAGTGGTTGTGGCAAGGTAAAGCAAATGCCCTCCTCTTCTCTGGAAGAAACCACAGTGCCCAGCCATGTTCTAAGCCCTCCCATCCTCCCTGGGCTTCTGGCAGCAGGAGTGAAAAGAGAGGAGCAGAGCACTGGGACCCGTTTGACAAAACCCGGCTTCCCACCGGAAAGTCTTTCTCCACGTGCAGACATGCTCCCAGGTGCCTGGGGCAAGGGGAAGGAAATGCCATACACTGACCTGGAAGAGACCACAGGGCCCAGGCACAGTCTGAACCCTTCCCTCAACCCGGCGGTTTTGCTAGCAGGAGTTCAACCCCAACGAACACAGCCCCGAGACCCCTGGGGCAAAAACGGCTTCAGACGATCAATAGGTGCTTGCTGTGGAACACTCATCCCAAGTGGGGGAAGCCAGCTCAACAAAATGCCACACACCCAGGTGTAAGAAACAACATTGCCCAGGCTTGGTCTAAGCCCCTCACCTCGTCCCTGTGCTTTGGGGAGCAGGAGGGACACCCGAGGCCCACGGCCCTGAGACCCCTTTGCAAAAAGCCGGCTTCCCACGGAAAGAGTTTTCCTGAGGTGCAGACCCTATCCCAAGTGGTTGTGGCAAGGTAAAGCAAATGCCCTCCACTTCTCTGGAAGAAACCACAGTGCCCAGACATGTTCTAAGCCCTCCCATCCTCCCTGGGCTTCTGACAGCAGGAGTGAAAAGAGAGGAGCAGAGCACTGGGACCCGTTTGACAAAACCCGGCTTCCCACGGGAAAGTCTTTCTCCACGTGCAGACATGCTCCCAGGTGCCTGGGGCAAGGGGAAGGAAATGCCATACACTGACCTGGAAGAGACCACAGGGCCCAGGCACAGTCTGAACCCTTCCCTCAACCCGGCGGTTTTGCTAGCAGGAGTTCAACCCCAACGAACACAGCCCGGAGACCCCTGGGGCAAAAACGGCTTCCGACGAACAATAGGTGCTTGCTGTGGAACACCTATCCCAAGTGGGGGAAGCCAGCTCAACAAAATGCCACATACCCAGGTGTAAGAAACAACATTGCCCAGGCATGGTCTAAGCCCCTCACCTCGTCCCTGTGCTTTGGGGAGTCGGAGGGACACCCGAGGCCCACGGCCCTGAGACCCCTTTGCAAAAAGCCGGCTTCCCACGGAAAGAGTTTTCCTGAGGTGCAGACCCTATCCCAAGTGGTTGTGGCAAGGTAAAGCAAATGCCCTCCTCTTCTCTGGAAGAAACCACAGTGCCCAGCCATGTTCTAAGCCCTCCCATCCTCCCTGGACTTCTGGCAGCAGGAGTGAAAAGAGAGGAGCAGAGCACTGGGACCCGTTTGACAAAAACCGGCTTCCCACGGGAAAGTCTTTCTCCACGTGCAGACATGCTCCCAGGTGCCTGTGGCAAGGGGAAGGAAATGCCATACACTGACCTGGAAGAGACCACAGGGCCCAGGCACAGTCTGAACCCTTCCCTCAACCCGGCGGTTTTGCTAGCAGGAGTTCAACCCCAACGAACACAGCCCCGAGACCCCTGGAGCAAAAACGGCTTCAGACGATCAATAGGTGCTGGCTGTGGAACACTCATCCCAAGTGGGGGAAGCCAGCTCAACAAAATGCCACACACCCAGTGTAAGAAACAACATTGCCCAGGCATGGTCTAAGCCCCTCACCCTCGTCCCTGTGCTTTGGGGAGCTGGAGGGACACCCGAGGCCCACGGCCCTGAGACCCCTTTGCAAAAAGCCGGCTTCCCACGGAAAGAGTTTTCCTGAGGTGCAGACCCTATCCCAAGTGGTTGTGGCAAGGTAAAGCAAATGCCCTCCTCTTCTCTGGAAGAAACCACAGTGCCCAGCCATGTTCTAAGCCCTCCCATCCTCCCTGGGCTTCTGGCAGCAGGAGTGAAAAGAGAGGAGCAGAGTACTGGGACCCGTTTGACAAAACCCGGCTTCCCACGGGAAAGTCTTTCTCCGCGTGCAGACATGCTCCCAGGTGCCTGTGGCAAGGGGAAGGAAATGCCATACACTGACCTGGAAGAGACCACAGGGCCCAGGCACAGTCTGAACCCTTCCCTCAACCCGGCGGTTTTGCTAGCAGGAGTTCAACCCCAACGAACACAGCCCCGAGACCTCTGGGGCAAAAACGGCTTCAGACGATCAATAGGTGCTTGCTGTGGAACACTCATCCCAAGTGGGGGAAGCGAGCTCAACAAAATGCCACACACCCAGGTGTAAGAAACAACATTGCCCAGGCTTGGTCTAAGCCCCTCACCTCGTCCCTGTGCTTTGGGGAGCAGGAGGGACACCCGAGGCCCACGGCCCTGAGACCCCTTTGCAAAAAGCCGGCTTCCCACGGAAAGAGTTTTCCTGAGGTGCAGACCCTATCCCAAGTGGTTGTGGCAAGGTAAAGCAAATGCCCTCCACTTCTCTGGAAGAAACCAGAGTGCCCAGACATGTTCTAAGCCCGCCCATCCTCCCTGGGCTTCTGGCAGCAGGAGTGAAAAGAGAGGAGCAGAGCAATGGGACCCGTTTGACAAAACCCGGCTTCCAACGGGAAAGTCTTTCTCCACGTGCAGACATGCTCCCAGGTGCCTGGGGCAAGGGGAAGGAAATGCCATACACTGACCTGGAAGAGACCACAGGGCCCAGGCACAGTCTGAACCCTTCCCTCAACCCGGCGGTTTTCCTAGCAGGAGTTCAACCCCAACGAACACAGCCCGGAGACCCCTGGGGCAGAAACGGCTTCCGACGATCAATAGGTGCTTGCTGTGGAACACCTATCCCAAGTGGGGGAAGCCAGCTCAACAAAATGCCACATACCCAGGTGTAAGAAACAACATTGCCCAGGCATGGTCTAAGCCCCTCACCTCGTCCCTGTGCTTTGGGGAGTCGGAGGGACACCCGAGGCCCACGGCCCTGAGACCCCTTTGCAAAAAGCCGGCTTCCCACGGAAAGAGTTTTCCTGAGGTGCAGACCCTATCCCAAGTGGTTGTGGCAAGGTAAAGCAAATGCCCTCCTCTTCTCTGGAAGAAACCACAGTGCCCAGCCATGTTCTAAGCCCTCCCATCCTCCCTGGGCTTCTGGCAGCAGGAGTGAAAAGAGAGGAGCAGAGCACTGGGACCCGTTTGACAAAACCCGGCTTCCCACCGGAAAGTCTTTCTCCACGTGCAGACATGCTCCCAGGTGCCTGGGGCAAGGGGAAGGAAATGCCATACACTGACCTGGAAGAGACCACAGGGCCCAGGCACAGTCTGAACCCCTCCCTCAACCCGGCGGTTTTGCTAGCAGGAGTTCAACCCCAACGAACACAGCCCCGAGACCCCTGGGGCAAAAACGGCTTCAGACGATCAATAAGTGCTTGCTGTGGAACACTCATCCCAAGTGGGGGAAGCCAGCTCAACAAAATGCCACACACCCAGGTGTAAGAAACAACATTGCCCAGGCTTGGTCTAAGCCCCTCACCTCGTCCCTGTGCTTTGGGGAGCAGGAGGGACACCCGAGGCCCACGGCCCTGAGACCCCTTTGCAAAAAGCCGGCTTCCCACGGAAAGAGTTTTCCTGAGGTGCAGACCCTATCCCAAGTGGTTGTGGCAAGGTAAAGCAAATGCCCTCCACTTCTCTGGAAGAAACCAGAGTGCCCAGACATGTTCTAAGCCCGCCCATCCTCCCTGGGCTTCTGGCAGCAGGAGTGAAAAGAGAGGAGCAGAGCAATGGGACCCGTTTGACAAAACCCGGCTTCCAACGGGAAAGTCTTTCTCCACGTGCAGACATGCTCCCAGGTGCCTGGGGCAAGGGGAAGGAAATGCCATACACTGACCTGGAAGAGACCACAGGGCCCAGGCACAGTCTGAACCCTTCCCTCAACCCGGCGGTTTTGCTAGCAGGAGTTCAACCCCAAAGAACACAGCCCGGAGACCCCTGGGGCAAAAACGGCTTCCGACGAACAATAGGTGCTTGCTGTGGAACACCTATCCCAAGTGGGGGTAGCCTGCTCAACAAAATGCCACACACCCAGTGTAAGAAACAACATTGCCCAGGCATGGTCTAAGCCCCTCACCTCGTCCCTGTGCTTTGGGGAGCCGGAGGGACAGCCGAAGCACACGGCGCTGAGACCCCTTTGCAAAAAGCCGGCTTCCCACGGAAACAGTTTTCCTGAGGTGCAGACCCTATCCCAAGTGGTTGTGGCAAGGTAAAGCAAATGCCCTCCACTTCTCTGGAAGAAACCACAGTGCCCAGCCATGTTCTAAGCCCTCCCATCCTCCCTGGGCTTCTGACAGCAGGAGTGAAAAGAGAGGAGCAGAGCACGGGGACCCGTTTGACAAAAACCGGCTTCCCACGGGAAAGTCTTTCTCCACGTGCAGACATGCTCCCAGGTGCCTGTGGCAAGGGGAAGGTAATGCCATACACTGACCTGGAATAGAGCACAGGGCCCAGGCACAGTCTGAACCCTTCCCTCAACCCGGCGGTTTTGCTAGCAGGAGTTCAACCCCAACGAACACAGCCCGGAGACCCCTGGGGCAAAAACGGCTTCCGAAGAACAATAGGTGCTTGCTGTGGAACACCTATCCGAAGTGGGGGTAGCCTGCTGAACAAAATGCCACACACCCAGTGTAAGAAACAACATTGCCCAGGCATGGTCTAAGCCCCTCACCTCGTCCCTGTGCTTTGGGGAGCCGGAGGGACAGCCGAAGCACACGGCGCTGAGACCCCTTTGCAAAAAGCGGGCTTCCCACAGAGACAGTTTTCCTGATGTGCAGACCCTATCCCAAGTGGTTGTGGCAAGGTAAAGCAAATGCCCTCCACTTCTCTGGAAGAAACCACAGTGCCCAGCCATGTTCTAAGCCCTCCCATCCTCCCTGGGCTTCTGGCAGCAGGAGTGAAAAGAGAGGAGCAGAGCACTGGGACCCGTTTGACAAAACCCGGCTTCTCACGGGAAAGTCTTTCTCCACGTGCAGACATGCTCCCAGGTGCCTGGGGCAAGGGGAAGGAAATGCCATACACTGACCTGGAAGAGACCACAGGGCCCAGGCACAGTCTGAACCCTTCCCTCAACTCGGCGGTTTTGCTAGAAGGAGTTCAACCCCAACGAACACAGCCCGGAGACCCCTGGGGCAAAAACGGCTTCCGATGATCAATAGGTGCTTGCTGTGGAACACTCATCCCAAGTGGGGGAAGCCAGCTCAACAAAATGCCACACACCCAGGTGTAAGAAACAACATTGCCCAGGCTTGGTCTCAGCCCCTCACCTCGTCCCTGTGCTTTGGGGAGCAGGAGGGACACCCGAGGCCCACGGCCCTGAGACCCCTTTGCAAAAAGCCGGCTTCCCACGGAAAGAGTTTTCCTGAGGTGCAGACCCTATCCCAAGTGGTTGTGGCAAGGAAAAGCAAATGCCCTCCACTTCTCTGGAAGAAACCACAGTGCCCAGCCATGTTCTAAGCCCGCCCATCCTCCCTGGGCTTCTGGCAGCAGGAGTGAAAAGAGAGGAGCAGAGCAATGGGACCCGTTAGACAAAACCCGGCTTCCAACGGGAAAGTCTTTCTCCACGTGCAGACATGCTCCCAGGTGCCTGGGGCAAGGGGAAGGAAATGCCATACACTGACCTGGAAGAGACCACAGGGCCCAGGCACAGTCTGAACCCTTCCCTCAACCCGGCGGTTTTCCTAGCAGGAGTTCAACCCCAACGAACACAGCCCGGAGACCCCTGGGGCAAAAACGGCTTCCGACGAACAATAGGTGCTTGCTGTGGAACACCTATCCCAAGTGGGGGAAGCCAGCTCAACAAAATGCCACACACCCAGGTGTAAGAAACAACATTGCCCAGGCTTGGTCTAAGCCCCTCACCTCGTCCCTGTGCTTTGGGGAGCCGGAGGGACACCCGAGGCCAACGGCCCTGAGACCCCTTTGCAAAAAGCCGGCTTCCCACGGAAAGCGTTTTCCCAGGGTGCAGACCCTATCCCAAGTGGTTGTGGCAAGGTAAAGCAAATGCCCTCCACTTCTCTGGAAGAAACCACAGTGCCCAGACATGTTCTAAGCCCTCCCATCCTCCCTGGGCTTCTGACAGCAGGAGTGAAAAGAGAGGAGCAGAGCACTGGGACCCGTTTGACAAAACCCGGCTTCCCACGGGAAAGTCTTTCTCCACGTGCAGACATGCTCCCAGGTGCCTGGGGCAAGGGGAAGGAAATGCCATACACTGACCTGGAAGAGACCACAGGGCCCAGGCACAGTCTGAACCCTTCCCTCAACCCGGCGGTTTTGCTAGCAGGAGTTCAACCCCAACGAACACAGCCCGGAGACCCCTGGGGCAAAAACGGCTTCCGACGAACAATAGGTGCTTGCTGTGGAACACCTATCCCAAGTGGGGGAAGCCAGCTCAACAAAATGCCACATACCCAGGTGTAAGAAACAACATTGCCCAGGCATGGTCTAAGCCCCTCACCTCGTCCCTGTGCTTTGGGGAGTCGGAGGGACACCCGAGGCCCACGGCCCTGAGACCCCTTTGCAAAAAGCCGGCTTCCCACGGAAAGAGTTTTCCTGAGGTGCAGACCCTATCCCAAGTGGTTGTGGCAAGGTAAAGCAAATGCCCTCCTCTTCTCTGGAAGAAACCACAGTGCCCAGCCATGTTCTAAGCCCTCCCATCCTCCCTGGACTTCTGGCAGCAGGAGTGAAAAGAGAGGAGCAGAGCACTGGGACCCGTTTGACAAAACCCGGGTTCCCACGGGAAAGTCTTTCTCCACGTGCAGACATGCTCCCAGGTGCCTGTGGCAAGGGGAAGGAAATGCCATACACTGACCTGGAAGAGACCACAGGGCCCAGGCACAGTCTGAACCCTTCCCTCAACCCGGCGGTTTTGCTAGCAGGAGTTCAACCCCAACGAACACAGCCCCGAGACCCCTGGAGCAAAAACGGCTTCAGACGATCAATAGGTGCTTGCTGTGGAACACTCATCCCAAGTGGGGGAAGCCAGCTCAACAAAATGCCACACACCCAGGTGTAAGAAACAACATTGCCCAGGCATGGTCTAAGCCCCTCACCTCGTCCCTGTGCTTTGGGGAGTCGGAGGGACACCCGAGGCCCACGGCCCTGAGACCCCTTTGCAAAAAGCCGGCTTCCCACGGAAAGAGTTTTCCTGAGGTGCAGACCCTATCCCAAGTGGTTGTGGCAAGGTAAAGCAAATGCCCTCCTCTTCTCTGGAAGAAACCACAGTGCCCAGCCATGTTCTAAGCCCTCCCATCCTCCCTGGGCTTCTGGCAGCAGGAGTGAAAAGAGAGGAGCAGAGTACTGGGACCCGTTTGACAAAACCCGGCTTCCCACGGGAAAGTCTTTCTCCGCGTGCAGACATGCTCCCAGGTGCCTGTGGCAAGGGGAAGGAAATGCCATACACTGACCTGGAAGAGACCACAGGGCCCAGGCACAGTCTGAACCCTTCCCTCAACCCGGCGGTTTTGCTAGCAGGAGTTCAACCCCAACGAACACAGCCCCGAGACCCCTGGGGCAAAAACGGCTTCAGACGATCAATAGGTGCTTGCTGTGGAACACTCATCCCAAGTGGGGGAAGCGAGCTCAACAAAATGCCACACACCCAGGTGTAAGAAACAACATTGCCCAGGCTTGGTCTAAGCCCCTCACCTCGTCCCTGTGCTTTGGGGAGCAGGAGGGACACCCGAGGCCCACGGCCCTGAGACCCCTTTGCAAAAAGCCGGCTTCCCACGGAAAGAGTTTTCCTGAGGTGCAGACCCTATCCCAAGTGGTTGTGGCAAGGTAAAGCAAATGCCCTCCACTTCTCTGGAAGAAACCAGAGTGCCCAGACATGTTCTAAGCCCGCCCATCCTCCCTGGGCTTCTGGCAGCAGGAGTGAAAAGAGAGGAGCAGAGCAATGGGACCCGTTTGACAAAACCCGGCTTCCAACGGGAAAGTCTTTCTCCACGTGCAGACATGCTCCCAGGTGCCTGGGGCAAGGGGAAGGAAATGCCATACACTGACCTGGAAGAGACCACAGGGCCCAGGCACAGTCTGAACCCTTCCCTCAACCCGGCGGTTTTCCTAGCAGGAGTTCAACCCCAACGAACACAGCCCGGAGACCCCTGGGGCAGAAACGGCTTCCGACGATCAATAGGTGCTTGCTGTGGAACACCTATCCCAAGTGGGGGAAGCCAGCTCAACAAAATGCCACATACCCAGGTGTAAGAAACAACATTGCCCAGGCATGGTCTAAGCCCCTCACCTCGTCCCTGTGCTTTGGGGAGTCGGAGGGACACCCGAGGCCCACGGCCCTGAGACCCCTTTGCAAAAAGCCGGCTTCCCACGGAAAGAGTTTTCCTGAGGTGCAGACCCTATCCCAAGTGGTTGTGGCAAGGTAAAGCAAATGCCCTCCTCTTCTCTGGAAGAAACCACAGTGCCCAGCCATGTTCTAAGCCCTCCCATCCTCCCTGGGCTTCTGGCAGCAGGAGTGAAAAGAGAGGAGCAGAGCACTGGGACCCGTTTGACAAAACCCGGCTTCCCACCGGAAAGTCTTTCTCCACGTGCAGACATGCTCCCAGGTGCCTGGGGCAAGGGGAAGGAAATGCCATACACTGACCTGGAAGAGAGCACAGGGCCCAGGCACAGTCTGAACCCCTCCCTCAACCCGGCGGTTTTGCTAGCAGGAGTTCAACCCCAACGAACACAGCCCCGAGACCCCTGGGGCAAAAACGGCTTCAGACGATCAATAAGTGCTTGCTGTGGAACACTCATCCCAAGTGGGGGAAGCCAGCTCAACAAAATGCCACACACCCAGGTGTAAGAAACAACATTGCCCAGGCTTGGTCTAAGCCCCTCACCTCGTCCCTGTGCTTTGGGGAGCAGGAGGGACACCCGAGGCCCACGGCCCTGAGACCCCTTTGCAAAAAGCCGGCTTCCCACGGAAAGAGTTTTCCTGAGGTGCAGACCCTATCCCAAGTGGTTGTGGCAAGGTAAAGCAAATGCCCTCCACTTCTCTGGAAGAAACCAGAGTGCCCAGACATGTTCTAAGCCCGCCCATCCTCCCTGGGCTTCTGGCAGCAGGAGTGAAAAGAGAGGAGCAGAGCAATGGGACCCGTTTGACAAAACCCGGCTTCCAACGGGAAAGTCTTTCTCCACGTGCAGACATGCTCCCAGGTGCCTGGGGCAAGGGGAAGGAAATGCCATACACTGACCTGGAAGAGACCACAGGGCCCAGGCACAGTCTGAACCCTTCCCTCAACCCGGCGGTTTTGCTAGCAGGAGTTCAACCCCAAAGAACACAGCCCGGAGACCCCTGGGGCAAAAACGGCTTCCGACGAACAATAGGTGCTTGCTGTGGAACACCTATCCCAAGTGGGGGTAGCCTGCTCAACAAAATGCCACACACCCAGTGTAAGAAACAACATTGCCCAGGCATGGTCTAAGCCCCTCACCTCGTCCCTGTGCTTTGGGGAGCCGGAGGGACAGCCGAAGCACACGGCGCTGAGACCCCTTTGCAAAAAGCCGGCTTCCCACGGAAACAGTTTTCCTGAGGTGCAGACCCTATCCCAAGTGGTTGTGGCAAGGTAAAGCAAATGCCCTCCACTTCTCTGGAAGAAACCACAGTGCCCAGCCATGTTCTAAGCCCTCCCATCCTCCCTGGGCTTCTGACAGCAGGAGTGAAAAGAGAGGAGCAGAGCACGGGGACCCGTTTGACAAAAACCGGCTTCCCACGGGAAAGTCTTTCTCCACGTGCAGACATGCTCCCAGGTGCCTGTGGCAAGGGGAAGGTAATGCCATACACTGACCTGGAATAGAGCACAGGGCCCAGGCACAGTCTGAACCCTTCCCTCAACCCGGCGGTTTTGCTAGCAGGAGTTCAACCCCAACGAACACAGCCCGGAGACCCCTGGGGCAAAAACGGCTTCCGAAGAACAATAGGTGCTTGCTGTGGAACACCTATCCGAAGTGGGGGTAGCCTGCTCAACAAAATGCCACACACCCAGTGTAAGAAACAACATTGCCCAGGCATGGTCTAAGCCCCTCACCTCGTCCCTGTGCTTTGGGGAGCCGGAGGGACAGCCGAAGCACACGGCGCTGAGACCCCTTTGCAAAAAGCGGGCTTCCCACAGAGACAGTTTTCCTGATGTGCAGACCCTATCCCAAGTGGTTGTGGCAAGGTAAAGCAAATGCCCTCCACTTCTCTGGAAGAAACCACAGTGCCCAGCCATGTTCTAAGCCCTCCCATCCTCCCTGGGCTTCTGGCAGCAGGAGTGAAAAGAGAGGAGCAGAGCACTGGGACCCGTTTGACAAAACCCGGCTTCTCACGGGAAAGTCTTTCTCCACGTGCAGACATGCTCCCAGGTGCCTGGGGCAAGGGGAAGGAAATGCCATACACTGACCTGGAAGAGACCACAGGGCCCAGGCACAGTCTGAACCCTTCCCTCAACTCGGCGGTTTTGCTAGAAGGAGTTCAACCCCAACGAACACAGCCCGGAGACCCCTGGGGCAAAAACGGCTTCCGATGATCAATAGGTGCTTGCTGTGGAACACTCATCCCAAGTGGGGGAAGCCAGCTCAACAAAATGCCACACACCCAGGTGTAAGAAACAACATTGCCCAGGCTTGGTCTCAGCCCCTCACCTCGTCCCTGTGCTTTGGGGAGCAGGAGGGACACCCGAGGCCCACGGCCCTGAGACCCCTTTGCAAAAAGCCGGCTTCCCACGGAAAGAGTTTTCCTGAGGTGCAGACCCTATCCCAAGTGGTTGTGGCAAGGAAAAGCAAATGCCCTCCACTTCTCTGGAAGAAACCACAGTGCCCAGCCATGTTCTAAGCCCGCCCATCCTCCCTGGGCTTCTGGCAGCAGGAGTGAAAAGAGAGGAGCAGAGCAATGGGACCCGTTAGACAAAACCCGGCTTCCAACGGGAAAGTCTTTCTCCACGTGCAGACATGCTCCCAGGTGCCTGGGGCAAGGGGAAGGAAATGCCATACACTGACCTGGAAGAGACCACAGGGCCCAGGCACAGTCTGAACCCTTCCCTCAACCCGGCGGTTTTCCTAGCAGGAGTTCAACCCCAACGAACACAGCCCGGAGACCCCTGGGGCAAAAACGGCTTCCGACGAACAATAGGTGCTTGCTGTGGAACACCTATCCCAAGTGGGGGAAGCCAGCTCAACAAAATGCCACACACCCAGGTGTAAGAAACAACATTGCCCAGGCTTGGTCTAAGCCCCTCACCTCGTCCCTGTGCTTTGGGGAGCCGGAGGGACACCCGAGGCCAACGGCCCTGAGACCCCTTTGCAAAAAGCCGGCTTCCCACGGAAAGCGTTTTCCCAGGGTGCAGACCCTATCCCAAGTGGTTGTGGCAAGGTAAAGCAAATGCCCTCCACTTCTCTGGAAGAAACCACAGTGCCCAGACATGTTCTAAGCCCTCCCATCCTCCCTGGGCTTCTGACAGCAGGAGTGAAAAGAGAGGAGCAGAGCACTGGGACCCGTTTGACAAAACCCGGCTTCCCACGGGAAAGTCTTTCTCCACGTGCAGACATGCTCCCAGGTGCCTGGGGCAAGGGGAAGGAAATGCCATACACTGACCTGGAAGAGACCACAGGGCCCAGGCACAGTCTGAACCCTTCCCTCAACCCGGCGGTTTTGCTAGCAGGAGTTCAACCACAACGAACACAGCCCGGAGACCCCTGGGGCAAAAACGGCTTCCGACGAACAATAGGTGCTTGCTGTGGAACACCTATCCCAAGTGGGGGAAGCCAGCTCAACAAAATGCCACATACCCAGGTGTAAGAAACAACATTGCCCAGGCATGGTCTAAGCCCCTCACCTCGTCCCTGTGCTTTGGGGAGTCGGAGGGACACCCGAGGCCCACGGCCCTGAGACCCCTTTGCAAAAAGCCGGCTTCCCACGGAAAGAGTTTTCCTGAGGTGCAGACCCTATCCCAAGTGGTTGTGGCAAGGTAAAGCAAATGCCCTCCTCTTCTCTGGAAGAAACCACAGTGCCCAGCCATGTTCTAAGCCCTCCCATCCTCCCTGGACTTCTGGCAGCAGGAGTGAAAAGAGAGGAGCAGAGCACTGGGACCCGTTTGACAAAAACCGGCTTCCCACGGGAAAGTCTTTCTCCACGTGCAGACATGCTCCCAGGTGCCTGTGGCAAGGGGAAGGAAATGCCATACACTGACCTGGAAGAGACCACAGGGCCCAGGCACAGTCTGAACCCTTCCCTCAACCCGGCGGTTTTGCTAGCAGGAGTTCAACCCCAACGAACACAGCCCCGAGACCCCTGGAGCAAAAACGGCTTCAGACGATCAATAGGTGCTGGCTGTGGAACACTCATCCCAAGTGGGGGAAGCCAGCTCAACAAAATGCCACACACCCAGGTGTAAGAAACAACATTGCCCAGGCATGGTCTAAGCCCCTCACCTCGTCCCTGTGCTTTGGGGAGCTGGAGGGACACCCGAGGCCCACGGCCCTGAGACCCCTTTGCAAAAAGCCGGCTTCCCACGGAAAGAGTTTTCCTGAGGTGCAGACCCTATCCCAAGTGGTTGTGGCAAGGTAAAGCAAATGCCCTCCTCTTCTCTGGAAGAAACCACAGTGCCCAGCCATGTTCTAAGCCCTCCCATCCTCCCTGGGCTTCTGGCAGCAGGAGTGAAAAGAGAGGAGCAGAGTACTGGGACCCGTTTGACAAAACCCGGCTTC